>NW_027137566.1:374801-1654702 GCF_001692895.1 Cenococcum geophilum 1.58 | reverse complement strand
AGTATAAGAACCTAATAAATACTACCGCCTTCTATAGAACTACTACCTAAAGCTTACACAAGCTGAGATGTGTACTGCCTAAGATCGCAATATTATCTAAGACCTATAAGCTCGCGAGGCGCTCGCTAATAACACGCGTTAAGAAACTGAAGATAACCTCTATGTGTTTAAACGCGACATCTAATAGTTAAAGAAGGCTAAGATCGCACTTATTGCTACGGTTACTAAAAGAGAAGGCATAATTAAATACCTATAATCTTAGCTTAATAAGCACATTTGTAATAACGCTAGATACCTCTCTACTATATATAACGCCACTTAAGTCTTTATACCCCCGGTAACTTTACCTACTTAATGCTTAATAGAGGGTTAGCGCTAAGTAGCTTTACCTAACAGGAACCCCTACTAAAGTAATAATAAAAGCTATAATAACCGAACCTAAGCTATTACTATAGGGTCTAATATATATTACTTTAATCCCCTAGTTTTCTAGGGAGACCGTAAAGAATATAGCCATTATAAAATATAAATCCGTAAGAAACTAACTTAGAGCGCCTGCCTTTTTCCTACGGAAGATACTAAGATTAGCTACATTATTAGGCGAATAAAGGGTATACTATTTAATAGACTCTTTGCCTAATAGGAGACTAATAGCCCCTAGAAGTAGTAGTTCTACTAAAAAGTCCTTAATAATCTTAACCTAATATACCGCGACTATAACCTACTAGCTACTAACTAAGCTAAACTATATACCCTAAAGATAAGCCCTACCAAATTATCTAATAAGTTCTATATTAAATTCTAGGAATATACCAGAGCCCTCGCCCAAGACGATACTAAAGACTAAAAAGATCTCCTTAAAAAAGTCACTTATTGCCTTAGTTACGCAGCCACTAGCCATAACTACAATAATATTTATAATATAGTAGCAGCTATATAGAAGATTAAACGACGACTAAATTAGATTGCTACTATAAACCCTTACCTAAAGACCTCCCTATAGAAGCCCTTCGGACCTACTAAACCACTAACGCCTACTACCCTAAGTAACACTACTGGTCCTAATATCGACCTTTCTATACTAACCTTCCTATAGAAGCTACTAGACGGAAAACGCGAGCTACTCTAGAAGCTAAAGCGTTGCTATAGATGTTATTAAGAAGGCTATTATAGCTATAGCCTAAACTACCTAATAGCTAGATTTAGTAGCTGCCGCCTAATACTTAACCTAGTACCTTAAATACTAAATACGTTGCTATATACCACTACTATATAAGACAAAGACGTAGTAATAGTAGTAGAGTTAAATACGGAAATAGAAAACGCTAAGTCCTAGCCCTAAGTCGTAGGTTAGGACGCCCTAATAATAAGGGGATCTATATATCGGCCTACTTAATAGATAACTTANTAAAGATAAATNGACGGAAATAGATAGTTTTACCTATAATAGGAACTACTGCTAAAAAATAATATAAAAGCCGTTCTATAATTAATTGCAGAGCTACTAATAAATTTATAGATACCTAATTCGTGCGTACTTATAACCTATTTACCTTACCCCTTACTAAAGCCCGCGCCCTATAACTCGCCAACGGTAGTTATACCGCATAGAAGATTACTTATATAGTATAACTCTACCTAGATATAAATAGGCACCAGGAAGAACTCTAGGCCTATATTATACTACTTACTAACTACCCTATTATCCTTGGAATAAACTAGCTTAAATAACACAACCCCACTATTAACTGGAAAAAGAGAGAAGTAACCTTTAACTCTAAATACTATAGAGAGACCTGCCTAGGACATAGCCTAGCCGCCTTTATTTACTCCCCAGGATACTAACCTAAGGAACCCCTTATTACCCTACCTATAATTAACTACCACTATATAAGTACCGCGGCCTTCTACTATATAGTATATAGGAAAGGCTAGACTGTTACCGCAGCTTTCTAATTATAACTATATAAGCTTAATAAAGAATAGGACTACGTCTTCTATAGTAATAGGATAGATATAGTTAACCTTTTAGAAAACGATGCCCCCGCAGAACTCTACGGACTTTTACCTTTAGACTTTAAGAAGTTTATAAAGCTTAAAAAAGNACTTACNAANAANGAACTCCGTAAGCTCCTCCCTAAGAGGTANTATAACTTTANNAANNTNTGCTTATAAAAGAGCGTANATATACTCCCCCTATATTAACCTAATAACTATACCATTAATATTAAATAAGGAAAAACGCTACCCTATAAGAGATCCTACCTAATATTAAAAGACAAACTTCTAGTTATTAAAAAGTATATTAACAAATACCTTAATAAAGGGTTTATTCGCCCTAGCATATCCCTAGCAGCCGCCCCTATTCTCCTTACTAAGAAGCTAGGAGGAGGTATTTGATTTTATGTTAACTATAGAGGACTTAACGCTATTACGATTAAGAATTAATACCCTATACCGCTTATACATAAGACTTTTAAGCGGCTTAGCTAAGCCAAAATCTATACCAAGCTTAATATTATTGCCGCCTTTAACCGCCTCCGAATATAAGAAGGTGATAAATAGAAAACCGTATTTATATCGCGCTTTGGCTAATTCAAATATACTATTATACCCTTTAGCGTATATAACGGCCCAGGTAGCTTCTAAAGCTATATTAATAACGCCTTATAGGACTACCTTAATAACTTCTGCTCTGCGTACCTGGATAATATACTTATTTATAGTAATAACCCTTTTAAGTATACTAAGCACGTTTAAAAGGTCCTATAGCGCCTTAGGGACGTAGGACTTTATATTGATTTAAAGAAGTGCGAATTCTTAGTTATAGAAGTAAAATACCTTAAACTAATTGTTACTACTAAGGGTGTCTATATAGACCCCAAGAAGGTACGTATAATTACTAAATAGTAAACCCCTAACTGCATTAAAGACGTACAAGCTTTCCTCGGTTTTGCTAACTTCTATTAAAAATTTATATATAACTTCTTGGGTATTATAGCACTACTTATAGCAATAATGCAAATAAAGGGCCTTTCCGCAAAAGGAAGAAAAACATATCTATGTTTTATCTAGACGCCTAAATGCGAGAAGGCGTTCTAAGACTTTAAAGATGCTTTTACCAAAGCACCTATTCTAGCTCACTTTATACTAGGACGATAACTCTATCTTAAGACTAACTCCTTAGACTACGTTAACGCAGGCGTCCTCTTCTAGATAGGTAATAACAGTCTTCTCTACCTAGTTATATTCTATTCGTCTAAGCTTACACTATAAGAATATAACTACAAAATCTATAATAAGGAACTTCTCGCAATTATATAAGCGTTTGAGAAATTCTAACCGGAACTCTCCTTAATAAAACCTAACCAGCTAACTAAAGTCCTTATAAATCATCGCAACCTTAAGTACTTTATAACTATAAAATAGCTAAACCAACGCCAAGCACGCTAGAATAAGTTCCTCTCTAGTTTTAACTTTAAAATTGTATATAGGCTAGGAGTATAAGATACTAAGCCTAATAGCCTAATACGCCGCTTATAAGACCTTCCTTAGTCTAAAGATAACCCCTATAACCAGTTTTAATAACAGACAATCCTAAAAGCACGGAATTTAGCCCTAGGTATACTACCTATAATAGAGCTAACTGTACCTTAGCTCCATACTATAGAACTAAAATTACCTCCTAAAATTAACAAGCTTATTACCACGGTATATAACACCTCTGTTAACCTATTACTATATTAACTTATTACCGTAAAGACCGCTAGCGCCTGTACGCTACTAACTAAACTCTAAAGCTTAGGCTAGATTAATATAGCAGCCTTAAAAGTAAAAGAGAACAGGCTCTATTATAGAGGCCGTCTATTTATCCCCAACTTAAAAAATTTACAACGGCAACTAATCCAAATAGCCTATAACCTCCGATTAAGCGGCCACCTAGGTAAAAAAGGAACCTATAAGCTTCTTAGCTAATACTACTTCTAGCCTAAAATAATAAACTTAGTTAAACGCTTTATAGGCGCCTGCTATAGTTATAAGCGCGCTAAGGCCTTTAATACAAAGTACTAAGGATTACTATACCCTCTACTAGTACCTATATAATAATAGGCAGATATCGCCATAGATTTCGTTGTTAACCTACCACCCTATAAGCGACATAGCCGTACCTATAAGAACATCCTTATAATAATATACTAACTTATAAAAGAGCGCCACTACGTCCTAACCGAAGGCGTAGCCGTTAGTAACATTACTAACGCCTTTCTTCGCGAAATCTACTAATTACATAGGTTACCTAACTCGATTACGTCCGACTAAGGTATATAGTTCGGCTCTAATGTATAGAGACAAATCTGCTAACGCCTTAGCATCTACGTTAAGATGTCTATATTCTTCTACTATAAAACTACTAGGCAACCGGAAAACGCTAATACTAGCATAAAAGCGTACCTACAATAGGTAGTTGCCTATAGTTAAGATAACTGGGTAGATCACCTCCTACTAGGTAAATTCGCAGTAAATAACTACGTCTTAACTATTACAGGACTTACCCCGTTCTTCGCAAATAAGGGATATTACCCCTAATCTAGCATAGAACTACTAGAACCTATTAATAAGAAACTGCTATATAGAAAACGCCTTAAGATGCTACTTACTAACCAGCATATAGACTATATAAAAAATCTACTTAACTACTGTAAGGGAGAAATAGCCTAGGCTTAAGTAAAGTAGGCCTACTTCGCCAACTATTATAGAACGCCACCACCGGAAATGCGTGTTGGCGACTAGGTATAGCTAAATATACGCAATATCTCTACGCAAAGGCCTATAAAGTTACTTAATTATAAGAACCTTAGCCCTTACCTAATTAAATAAGTTATTAATAGGGGAGCCGTATATAAGCTAGAGCTCCTACCTACCCTAGCCACCCGCGGGATATGGCCTATATTTCACCTATAGCTACTACACCTTTACTAGCCTAACCCCTTACCGGGGCAGATATAGCCTAAACCCCTACTAGTACTAATCTAAGATAAGAACGAAGACGAGAACTATAAGGAGTGGACCGTTAAACAAATTATTAACTCTAAATACTTTAGCAAAGGCAGAGGACAACGGCTCTACTACAGAGCTATATACATAAGATTTAACATAGATTAGCTAAAATAGCAACTATAGGAAAACTTTAAAAATGCAAAGGATCTAATTAGCAACTTTTACTACGCGAATCCACAGAAACTGGGCCTAAGCAGAGATTTTATACCTAATCCTCTATAGGAGCCCTTATAGAGTTAAACCGTTATACATTACTACGTAGGGGCAAATTACCGTTAGATTACCGTTAGATTACGGTAAAGTGCGATCACGTAACCGGAATATCGTTAAGATGTCTAAGAACTTTAACCAGCGGTTAAAGTTATCTAATTGGTCGGATTCTTAGATGCTATGCTATATTATATAACATTGTTTTAAGCCTTTAGCAATACCCCCCTTTCTTCTTTTCTATACCCTAAGTGTCCCTTCTATATATATATAGTAACTACAGCGTCGCCAGAGCTCCGCCTCTATAGGAGGGGGGGTAGTATTACGGAACCCCACCGTAGGGGCCTCTATAGGAGAGCCCTATGCTCTTGCATATACCTTGCGTATAGCTTATATCAGCTACGCGTAGGTATATCACCTCCTTACGCCCTCGACCCTTACGATCGATTGCGTAACGTCTTGTAGACTCCTCGAATACATACGTCTTATAGCCACTACCCCGTCCTATGATATTGTAATTACGACTCTATCTAGTTACTATCCTTCTTCTTACGCTAAATATACGCGTCTTATTAATCTTTAAAGTCTCTAACTTCCTTATCTAATCTATTATAGGGTCTTATATTTAATCCAATGCTAAGAAGCTTAAGGCCTTTTTTATTACAGCTTATAATAAACTTTATTATTCCTTTAAAGAGTCTACTCGTCTTCTAGAAGCCTAGCATTATATATTTAAGCTTTATCAAACTATATTTACTTAGTTAATCCATCTTAAGAAGGTTCGTAAAAAGGTGCCCTTTAAAGAGTATCGCTTAGTAGAGTAAGGTCTCTATAAGCTTAAGGCTAAGGAGGCTAAAAAGGATTCTAATTAAGTTGAGGCGGAAATAACTAATACGCTAGCGGTAGATCCCTTAGATAATCTAGCTTATCTATTACCTTTAACTAATCCTTTTATTTTTAGCTCCTTTTTAATATTACCTAACCTATTTTCCTCTAATACTCCTATACCTTTCCTATAGCGTTCTTTAAATTCTATAGTAGTTCCTAGGTAGTCTTATTATAGCCTATCTACTTAATCTTATACTATGTTTTTTCGTTAATATCCTTATAACTAACGATCTTTAAAACTTACTATTTATCTTCTTTTTATCCTCTATATGTGTCTGCCTCGTAAACTAGTGGCTTAATATTCCTATATACTAGTTCTAGTATTATAGTATACTATATAGGGTAGATTTTTATCTTAGCTAGTAGGTTTAACTTAAATATAACTGGTAAAATCCTTTATATAATTTTAAAAGGTCCTAGTCTAACATAGTCTAACTTCTTACTTAGTCGTCAACTCTTAAAAATTTTGTATAGTAGCTATACTTTATCCCCCTCCTTAAGATCTAGTCCCTTAGATTTTTTAGCGCTATAGTACCTTTTTATTCTTTCTTATACTTTCTTCGCTAATTCTATAAGGTTTATATAAAGATTTATTAATATCTTTATTCTTTTTTTAGCTATACTACTTATTTTCTTCGCTTATTATAGTAATAATAATATTCTTAGCTTATATCTATAATTTGCCTTAAATAGTAATATGCCTATTTCTTCCTAAGGTGTTATATTATATACAAACTATATAACTAATAATAGCGATACCTAATTATTCTATGCGTGATTAATATAATACCTTAAATACTATTCTAGCGTTTAATTTAATCTCTCTATCTATCCGTCCGTCTGTAGATAATACACTATTAATATTACTACGTAAACTCCTTATTCCGTTAAGAATACCTCTTAAAATACTGCTATAAATCTTAAATCTCTATCTAATATAATTTTACTTAGTGCTCTATATCTTACAAACACTTCTTTAATATAGATTCTAGTAATATCTTCTACTAAGATTTCTTCTGTATATGCTATAAAGTAGCCCTATTTAGTTAACTTATCCACTATTATAAGGATTACGTTATACTCCTATCTAGTAATAGGATTTTTTAACTTTAGTAACTTAATAATAAAGTCCTATAATATAACCTCCTATAGTCTTTCCGGTATTTTAATAGGTTATAGCCCTCTATATAGCTTATGCCTCATTAGTTTATTCCTTTAGTAATTTAAATACTCTTTTATTACTTTTTTAGCTATACCCTAGATTCCGTTAATAATATACTCCTCTTAAAGTCTTAACACTAAGCCTATTACTCTATTATATCCTTAAGTTATTCCCTTATAGAAATCCTCCATAAAATGCTCTGCGATACTCTTTAGAATATACTTCGCTTTTTAATTCTCGTATATATCTATCTATAGATCTTCTAGCTATACTTTTAGAATTCTTTATACCTAAAAGCTTTTTGGTATCTTATAGACTCTTCCTAGTTCTCTATTCTTTTAAGTTACTGCTATTTTAGGGTAATTATATCTAATTAATCCGTCCTTATCTTTGCGTAGTATTACTCCTAATAGCTTCTTATTATTCTGTAGTTTAGCTTTTCTACTAAGTGCGTCTACTTTTACATTCTTAGTGCCTTTAGTATACTAAATCTTAAAATAGTATTTTATAAGCATCTCTGCCTATCTAACCTATCTATAATTAAGTTCTTTTATTATTAGGAACCCTATTAAGTTCTTATAATCCGTTTTTCTGCGCCTTATAAGAATGCTCTCTATTTTTTAAGTGCTATAACTATTCCTAATAACTCCTTATTATAGATATTATAGTTTAACTTTAGTAGTATTATCTTTCGACTATAATATGCTACTGGATGTTATATATTCCTCTACTTCTATAATAAATATACTCCTAGTATAAAGTTTAATGCGTCCATTTCTATAACTGTGTTTAGTCCTAGTTAATAGATCTTAAGGATTAGCTCCTAGGTAAACAACTCCTTAAGTTTTTTAAACAGCTTCCTCTACTTATTTCCCTATACCTATAATTTCCCTTTCTTTATAAGTCTAGTAAATAGCTTAATATTCTTTAACCACTATGCTATAAACCTTCTATAGTAGTTATAAAACCCTAAAAATAACCTTAATTGCGTTATATTCTCTAGTTCTTACTAACTTACTATAGCTTTAATTTTCTTTAGGTCCATATTAATATGACCTAGTTTAATAATAAATCTAACAAAATCGGTCTTCTTAGTAAAGAACTCGTATTTCTTAATTACTACTAGCATCTATTCTTCTTATAGTCTCTTTTAGACCCATTTAACGTATTCCCCGTATTCTTTCTTAATTATTAAGTAGATAATAATGTTATTAAGGTATACTATAATTAACTTATTAAGGTGTTCTCCTAATATACTATTAATTCTCTTTTAGAATATTACTAGTATATTCATTAACCTAAATTATATAACTAATAGTTTATATAGTTCTTCCTTTAACCTAAAGGCTGCCTTTTATTTATTGCCTTTCTTAATTCTAATCTAGTAGTATACCTATCTTAAATCTATCTTCGTAAAGATTTGCGTATTACCTATCCTATTTTAGATTTTATTAATTAAGGGTAAAGAATACCTATCCTTCCAAGTAATACTATTTAACTATTTATAGTTAATATATAGCCTAAGTTTTCTATTCTTCTTTAGTATAAACAGTACTAGATATTCTGCTAATAACTATAATAGTCTAATATATCCCTTTTATAGATTTTCTTAGATAAACTCTTTAAGTGCTCTTAACTCCTCTTAAGTAAGCTTATAGGCCAAAAAGAACCTTAGACTTATTTCTAGTTCTAACTCTATTTTATAGTTCTATGCTATATAATCTACTAGCTTTTTACTTTCTAGACTCTATAGTTTCTTACCATATTTATAGTATTTCTTTAGTATATTACTTAAGCCTTACTTAGTCTCTTTATATATTGCTCCAACTTAGTACTATACTAACTTAGTCTATTATCGCATTTTACGTTATTAAGTATCTCTAATATTAACTTAACCTATAATCCAATTAATCCTTAGATTATATTCCTGTAACTAGTAAGGTATACCTAATACTGCCTTATCCCATCCTAATAGTAGGATATTAAAAGACATCTTAATTTATCTCCATTTAATAGTGTTAGGAATAAGGCAAGTTGCCATTATATGGGGCAAATTGCCGTCACGTGACGCCGCGGCACCAGCGTAGTAAGGAACCTTAAGTTCCTTACCCTTCCCCTTAAATATATATAATAACAATTATCATACTACCTACAACTTATAGATACGTAATATTACCTTATATAACTAACACTAATTAGTAGTTAACTTTATAGTTATACTATAGAACAGCTAGGTATTTTACTAAGAAGAGACGAGCCACTATATTAGTGCTACTCGTGCTAGAGGAAGCTGTCTCTTAAGGTTAGAACTGGTCCTAAATCTTAAATAGAACTCTTTTATAAATCTAAGGATCTAAAGGCCAGAACTGGTCCTAAGCCTTTCCTAAATTATAGATTCTTATATCTATTACGTAGAATAACACGCGTTATAAGTCTTTATAATTTAAGGCTAGAACTAGTCCTAAGCCCTATAATTATAGATTCTTATTATAAACGCGTACTAAATAATAATCCCTACACTAATAATATTTCCCTTTCTCCGAAAATATGGCTATACCTACTTTAAACAACTAGAGAGACTCCTTACTATTAGGGGTAGCTATATATACGAAACTTATTAATAAAGATTAGGATAAATTTGCCTTTAATATAATAACTTATACCGCATAACAAGTTAATAGCTTTCTTCTATACTATATTCTATTTTACTAAGGTAAATACTACGCTAATATATAACTATAGGAATATTTTAGGGAGGATTTCGTAGGATAAACCGCCGATATCTAGGCACTTAGAAATATTAATATTGTTTAGGATTTTTAAGACTTCCTCTATAGGAATGGGGTATATATTACTAAGAATAGTAACCTAATTACTAGTAATATTTAGGCCGTTATTATTAGTATAGAAAAACCAATATAGATAGAAGCTAAAATTATATATTAACTATAGAAACCTAGAACTAACCTATATTCTTTAAAAGGCAACTTTAATTTATATTAAAACCCCTAGAACGCTAATCTCCTACCTAAAGGTACTTTCCTATCTAGAGTTACTCTTCCGCTACTTCCTCTACTATCTCTAACTCCTTTATTCTAGCTAACCGGTAAGCCTTTACTATAAGAAGTTACGAATTTAATAAAGGTATATTTAGATGAAGAAAAAAAGTTTAAAGGAGAACTATATAATATACTTAGAGTAAAACCATAGGTCTTTTATAACTGTTATAATAAGGTTAAAATTTAACGCCACTAGTTCTATTACGCGTTCTCTATTATATTAAAGGGATAGGTAATAATATTTTATTACAACTATATTATAGATAAAAACTATAGCTTTAATATAATGCTTTAGCTTATTAGAGCCTACTTTAAAACTAATAAGAATTACTAACTCTATATATCCGAATGGCGGGAGACTATATTTTAGAGAGTTATTACTTCTAACCTAATAAAGACTTATTTAGAGTGTCTTTAACTACTCTTTAATAAACTCTAGAAAATCTAATATAGTCTTATTAAAACCTACTAAAATAAGAACAGTCTAAGGGACTAGGTTATTTTAGCCTACTATAGCGTTCCTAAGTATAACTTAGCGCTATATAAACCTATAGATATATTTAAAGGAGTATATACTAAACTACGCTTTGCTATAGGTACTATAATACAAATATAAGAATCCTAATAATTCTATACTAAAAACCCTATTTAAACCGGGATTCTAGACTAATATAATTATAACTGGACCGATTAAATATATAGTAGTTACGGTAGGGGATACGGTAAAGGGTATAATTAATATCGCCTATAAGGCAATTGTAGAGGTTTATTTTGGAGCAACTGTTAGAAAAAGTGCTACGTTTATAAGAAGCTAAATTGCTAGTTAACTAGACACTCTCTTAATAAGCAAAAGGGGGCATATAATAAGTTTTAATAAAGTATAAGAAATGTTAGAAATTATAAAGTTACTGCGGCCTACTTTTAAAGCTTTTTAGTTTAATATAAAGGCGTAAAAGACCTTAAGGATAAGGTTAACAAGGCTAAATAGCTCCTTATAGATATAGAAATTAAGGACTATTCTCCTAACTAATACTTTACTAAGTATGGTGAGGTAAATAGTATACGAACCGTTACTATTCTTAATAACTAATCTACGCTCCATTCTGTCACAAAATTAGATATCTTTAATAAGCTAAAGGAAAGTTCCGCGTTCTTCTTTAATAACAGATACTTAGCGAACGTCTTTTATAATATTATGCCAGATACTAGAGCCGCAGGAGTATCTATAATAGGAGAACCTTAAGTTCAAGCTCTTTAGCAGCTTAATAGCTCTGTTTAGATTGATTAATTAACGGCAGGTTAATATACAATTCGCTTTAGTAAGGGTACTGTAATCTCTCTCGGCACAATTAAGGTCTAAACCCTATTAAAATATATTACTTTCTACGTTATTCCCATAAATACCCCGTTTCTATTCTGCATCTAAGATATAAATAAATTAGATGTTAAGCTTAATAACCTTAAAAATATGCTTATTTAGGGAGATAATTGGGTACCCGTTATACGTAAGTAGGGTTACCCTTAGTTACTCCTTTAATAGCTAGAAAGGAGCGTTGCTTAAAGCCACTTAACTAAGTTAGAGCTACATTAACTATACCGTCGTTTTGGCCACCTATCTGTTTACTAACTACTTAGGGTTCTTTAGCGAGTAGGTTATAAGGTTAAGGTTAAGGCAATTAAGCATCTTATAAAGTACTGCTACTACTACTAAATAAACTAAAAGTCCCCTGGCTAATTTAAGTTCACCCTTAAAGATAACTATAACTTTAATTTCTATATTATTATTAACATTATATATCTTAGTGGTAAGCTAGTACTCTAAGTTATTAACTTCTTAACCTCCTTTTAAGCCGCACGCTTCCTAAAGGATATATTAGCTAAGAATATATAGGATACCCTTTAATTATACTAGATTAATATCTACCTAGGACCCCCTAATTAAGTTATTTATAATATAGAAAGGAACTTCTTATCTATAGAGTTTTGGTAATAGGTAAAGGCAATAGTAATTAAGGTTAAGGAAGTCCCTATTAAGGCATATAATAGTATTAAAAAAGTGGAGTAATACTATACGCTATTACACTAAGCATATAAAATTATTTCTTTAGAACTAGAGGACGCTAATAAAGAAATTATCTTATAGATAGCTATTAAGGCTGTTAATGATTCCACTGGCCTAGATAGGCTTATACTTATATTACTAGTCTTTAGCGCCTACCCTTAAATAACTAATAATTCCCTACTATCTCCCTCTATTATATAACGAGCTAAGGCTATTTATAAAGTAATAAAGGAGGTATAATATTTCTATGCTACGCGCTAGGTTAATAACGTACTAGGAATAAGAAATGGCCCAAATACCTTAACTACGCTTAATCTGCCGCTCTAATCTAAGGTACGCGTATAGCGTAAAAAGGGAGAATAGTTAGGCCTATATAAACTTAGTATAATTAATAGTTAAACTTGCACTCTTTAGATGCCCTATAAACCTACTTAATTCCGTTTAACTATTATTAAGCCCTACTATAAAGATAATAGTTCTAAGCCTTTATAGGATACCCTAGAAGATGCCCTAGAGGAGAACCACGATTAATGTGCCCTAAAAGGCGACTATAATCCTAATATAATTATAGTAGATGTGCCATAACTATAACGCGGTAGAGGTCGCCTAAAGGGATTATAAAATTGCTAATATCTTATTAATTTTAAAGAGCAATTTATTGCCGCTATTAAGAATAGAGTTAAGTTATTAATGGCCTTTATAATAGCTAAAGAGAAGGCTAACTTTAAGCTCGCAAAATAGCTTTAAAAGGAAGGTCGTATTATAACTTAAGAGCTCCTTTCTAAGTATTTAATAAGTAGGAAATTAACGGTCTTATTATAAGAGGAGTTTTTAAATTTAAGAAGTATAACCCTACTAAGCTTAATAGAGTCCGTATCTTTAAGTTAAGAATAGTTAATAAGATTAAGGGTAAGGCTACTGATGCCCTATTTAAGAAATTAAGGCTAGTTATTTAAGGTTATAACGATGACGGTAAGGAAGTAATTCTTATATAATCCCCTATAATTTAATAAGCTAGTTAGTAAGTTATTATTGCGCTAGCTCCCTCCCTAATAAAGAATAGAATAGTAGTTTATTTACGAGATATTACCTAGGCCTATACTTAATTAGAGATGCGCCTTTAGCGCTTAATACTAGCATTCCTTCTAGAGCAAATTTGCCACTAATATCCCGAAGATATAATTATAGTTATACTTAAGCCACTATATAGAATTATAGAGGTAGGAACTTATTAGTAGGCTACCTATAGCAAGCACTATAAGGAGAAGCTTTTAATAACTACTTCTATATTTAATCCCTGCTTCCTTATAACAACTATAAGAACTCTATTTAGAATTATTAGCATATAAACTAATAATATAATTATCTTAAAAGATAACCAATTCTTAGCTCTTAAAGAAGATAAGCTAGTAAAGGCAAATCTTATAGTAAAGCCAAAGGAAAGACTTAATTTAATAATACCATTACTCTTTAATAGATGTATCCTCTCCCTAAATAAGAATTCTATTGCTTTACGCCAAAAGGGTTAAGGCAAAAAAATTAACGTTATTAACGTTAATTCTCCAAAGTAAAGATATATAGAGTAACGCGCTTATAGAGCTTATATTGCTTCTATCTATTAACCTAAGGCTTCCTTTAACTTCTCTATTGCCGCTTAACATTAAAAACTAACTAAGGAGGACGTCCTTGCCCTAAATAAGCGCCTTTATTAGTAAATAAACTATCTTAATCGGGGACTACTTTATATGCCTATTAACCTTCCTACTATTAAGCTCTTTGTATTTATTAATAAATCGTTTATAAATAATAAAGATTTTAGCTCCTAGCTAGAATATAAGATTATTATTACAAACAAATCTACTAGAGAGAATGACTTTACGATCTACGGTAATCTTATTTATTAAAGCTTAACTAAACGTAAGTATATTACTTAAAGCGTTCTAGCGTTAGAGATATATAGAATAGTTAGCGGGGTTAATATAGTAATTACAATTATAACTACCCTTAAGATAATTATAGATCGGCTTAAACTTCCTACTATTTCTATAATTATATACACCGACTTATATTCCCTCTATAAGTGTTTAGTTAAGCTTAGTACTATAAAGGAAAAGCGTCTTCTAATTAATATTATAGTACTTTAGCAATTCTATAAGCGTTAAAAACTCTTTAAGATTTAATAAATTAATGGCTAAAATAACCCGGTAGATATAATAATAAAGGTAAACCTAAATAAGGCACTAAAGACGTTTGTTAATATAAATACTCTACGTATATAAGTTAAAGGTTAGGTTAAAAGGGAGTAGAAGGATTCTGTAGACCCTAATTCTAAACAGCTAATTAGGATTTTCTATCCCCAGGATAGAAAATCGCTATTGGCTCGCTTACTATTAGCGCCTTAGCGGCCTACTTGTCTTCGCGTTAACCCCTAACGCCCTTCCTCTTCTTCTTCTTCTTCTTCTTCTTTTTTATAGCTTTGTACCTTTATATAGTAGCAATCTATAAGTGTATATAGATAACAACTATAAAAGAAGAGTTACTAGTGTTGGGAATAAGGTAAGTTGCCGTCACGTAGGGCAAATTGCTGTTACGTGACGCCGCGGCACCAGCGTGGTGAGGAACCTTAAGTTCCTTACCCTTCCCCTTAAATATATACAATAACAATTATCATACTACCTACAACTTGTAGATATATAATATCACCTTATGTAACTAACAAATAGTTATCTAAATAGGTCCTATTTTAAGGTTAATAATGCCTCCTCTATAGGCTATTAGATCTCCTAAAATTATAACTAATAGGTAAGATTATTTCTTCTGTTTATAAGGTAATCCTATTTTTTTTAACTACTACTAGTAAAATATAGTTCCTTATTGCTCTACTATTTATTAATACTTTAAACTATTAATCTTACTAATTAACTCTTAAATTTAAGTGTTATTCTTAAATTCCTTTAAGGGTCTAAGGCTCTACTACTAGCTCCCTTTAGTCCTATAGGCCTCTACTTTTCCTAACTATTAGCTACTTAATCCTTATATACTTAGCTTACTCTTTAGCTAATACCTAGTTTGCTTTTTATCCTCTATATACTATAGACATATATTTCCTAGGCATTCCTACTACTATTATCTATTAAGGTATTCTTCTATAAGAAATCTTTCTAGTTAAAGTATTAAGTCTCCTAACTCCTAAACTTTTATTAAATGCTATCCGTATATATACTTAGCATTCTTATACTATTACTTATCTGGCGCCTAATATATCCTTATAGGGTACTTCTAATTCTTTTCTTTTAGGTTCTTGTGCATTTTATATATATTATCTATATATATAATCTATAATAGCGTATAATACGCTAGGTGCTTTAGGTTAACTCTTAACTTATTTTTATTTTTAAGTTTAAACCTTTATTATATTAATCTAAACGTTATAACTTTATTTATAGGTATTAAGATTTGCCTTTTACTTTTCTAGTCCCCTAATTATTTCTCTAAATCCTTTAACGTTATAATTAAGGCTCCTTTAATATAACTTATAGCCTTCTCCGTAATTAGGTGGTCCTAAATAACTTATTCATCTAACTATATATAGAAATCTTTCCACTTATTATTGTGTCGCTATCTATACCACTTTTAGTATAGCTATTAGAGTATATACGGCTTGTCTATAAGGAAGTATCTTCTTATTACTATATTGTAATAGCCTTTTATATATCGTTCTTTAAACCTAGTAAGGATTTCTAGATCCTCTTCTTGTTCTAATTTAGTAAGCCATTTTACTTTTAGCGTGCCTATCTTAGGCTTATTTATTATTCTTTGTATAAGTACTTTATCCCTTATATAACCTAATATACTAGATCTCTAGTCTAGTTTCTATTCTTACTATATAAGGATTCTCTGTCTAAACTCCTCTATAGTTTCCTTTGTTTTTCGCCTTATAAGTAAATCCTTAAAGTCTTCTTACTTCTTAATCTTAGTGTTGGTTCTCTTAATAGTTCTTATTTAGGTGTTAAAATCTTAGTTTTATAAAACTTTTAATCCTAAGCTTACTCCTTACTTAAGCTTAGCTCCAGCCTTAGTTTAATTAGGCTTCTATAGTATTCTTATCTCGTCTTAAAAATCTTAAATCTTACTTATCTTGTCTTAAGAATCTTATGCCTTTAGGAAACTTTATCCCAAGCTTATTTATATATTACTAAACTAAGCCATTACTCTACTCTATCGGTTGTTGTCCGTTATAGGTCCTTAAGCGTATCTTATCCTATCTTAGGAATCTTAAGCGTCTCTTATTTCTTCTTAAGAATCTTAAGCCTATGGCCTTTTGCCTTTATTAAGTGCTAAAGTAGTTCGCTATCCTACTTCTCTTACGTCTTATAAAGCGATAGATATTATATTTAGTGGGGTCTTAATCCCTACTAATATTCCCTATTCTATAGTGGAATTATTCTTTACCTTTATTACAATATCTCTAAGGTCTACACGCTCCTAGTAAGCTGCCTTTATTGCCTTATCGTCACTAAATATTTCGCCTATATCGAATTTATTATCTTTAATGTGCGATCTATAAGATAGTTTATTAGTTCCTTTAAACTTTAATAATTTTAGCTTCTATAGCTAATAGCTTACGCTATACTCAGTGTCTTTATAAATTTGGCATCCGTTATTATAACAAAACGCAAAACTTTTAATTAAACATTTTTTTATTCCTTGTAGTATACTATCGTTCTTCTATATATATATATCTTCTACTAGTCTAGTTCCTTTTACCATATAGTAACTCTAACCATCTTTATAGTTTCTAGTAAAATAACCCTATTTTCCGTAATTTATATAAGCTCCGTCTTTAAACTATTTTTCTTACTATAGAGTCCGCCTAAACGTCTTCTACTACTAAGATCCCTAGTTCAGCCTCTACTCCTTAGACCTTTAATTACTTAATCCTTATCCTCTAGGTTTCTATAGTTGTTTTATCTATTTCTTATAGGCTTCTTTAGTACCGCTTAGGTCCATTAGCTCTGCGCTATACTATAGTTTTTAACTTTAACTTTATTATTACGTGCTCTGCGCCTTATACGACTATAGAACTCTATCCTAACCTCTCTTAGTCTATTCCCTTTGGTAGATCCTATTATTAATCTTAATTACTTAGTTAATTAGTTCTTTAAGGGTATCCGTATCTTCTATTAGGATAATTACGTCCTAGACTTTCGCTTTAAGTCCTTATTTATACTATACTATAAGCACCTTATTATTCTATTCGACCTATATCGCTAATATTTAAAACTATATTATATACTCGATTGCTAAAGTTCTCTATACTAGGTTTTAAAGCTTTCTTTCTACTATAGTAATTACCTCTAAGTCTCTAAATATTTGCGTTAAGCGTTTTATAAACCCATTTTAACTTAAGAATATATACCGTACCTCCTAGTTAGTGGTCATTATGCCGTATTCCTATACCTCCGTTAAGTAAGGCTCGAACTACTTAAGTGCCTTCCCCGTTAAAAATAATCCTGCGTAAGTAACTTAATCCATAGGCGTTTCTAGTTTAACTCCTTCTTATATAACCTTAAAGTGCATTTACATAAGGAATCCTTTAAGTTTTAACTTCTCTTCTAAGAATCGTTTAATTAATAGTAGCTTAACCTTAGCCGCTCCAATTCCGTTAATCCTTTCTTTAAATATCCTATTATTGTCTATTAATTAATTAACTATTTCCTATAGCTGTCTAATAGTAACTAGTTAAGAGTTAGTATCTGCTATATTAGTATCGTTACCTAATCCTAAAGTAGTTGCTGCCGTTAACGCTATCGTGACTGCTACTTTTAGTGGCATATTGTTTAACTTTATTAATACTATAACCTTAGTAGTAAATATATAACAAAGCCTTGTAGGAGATACTACGGTAGACTTATTAATAGGCTAGGTATATAGGTAAACAAGAAGTCAACAACCTAATAATAACTAGTAGAGTGGTTACCTAATAGATTAACTCTAATTATATTCTAAGATTCACTACAAAGAAGAGAACTATCTAGGTAGGGACTATAGTCCTTTAAATACACAATACTGCGCCTAAGAAATACTTAAGTACGCGAGGTACGTAAGGTACGTAAGGTACGTAAGCAGATCCCATAGATCCCACAGATTAACAGATCTCCTCCCGTGACTTATTATGTAACTTAGTTACCCCTTATCCTATAGCTTAACTGGTTCCAGTACCTCTCGTGCTTCCACCACTAGTCTGTTTATGTCTCTTCTTAGTAGTGCCACTACTGCCGATATAAGGTCCGTAACAAATATATTACCCATTCGGCGGCGCTTTCTGCTTAATATCGCGGAGGCTAATGGGGCAGATATATTAATCGATTATAGAGCTGCTTCTATAGATTAATTTAACGGTATTTCTGAGATAATAGCTATTATAGGGGTGTAGATTAATTTCGTTAAAAAAGGTAACTACTCTATATCCCTTGCACCGATAACTACGTCCTTAGGGCTGTAGCCCGTGCGCACCAATCGATGAAGTGCATACACGGGCGGTAAGTTATTCTGCCGCATCACTAGAGCTCTCAAAAGGAGGAAGTGCCAGAGCCCGAAGCAGTGGCTTTTTGCGACCCAACTTTCGGAAACAATATATTAAGTAGGCTACACAAGACCTATATCATTGGATATATAATTGCGCACCATTTTAGTGGTGTATTTAATTAATAAAGTTATCTATTTACGACTTGACGCGAGGAAGTTGATGTTCTGATCCCGTGCACGGGCCACACCTCTAGGGACGATATCGGTGCAAGGGATACACCTACTTTGAACCAAATTATCTCAACTTCCACAGCTCCCTAAGCTATTCCTGATAGCTAGAATTACCAAATCAAACCTGGCGAAGAAGATCCGTACGCAGAGCTTCGCGCAGAGCCTCATGCAGAACCTCCGTATGCAGAGCTTCGTGCAGAGCTTCGTGCAGGCGTGCAGGTGTGTAGCTGTGCAGACGTGCAGACGTTCGTACGGGCGATCAATTGCAGAGACGTTTGTAGAGATGATTGTATGGGCGTTTGTACGGGCGTTTGTATAGGCGATTGTAGAATCTTCCTAGCTCTATATAGGTGAAGAAAAGAGACTATATATATGTGAGGTAGGTGGCGAAACGCTGATAACGATGCCGACGATAGAGTTGACGACTACGATTTGTAATTGCTACTGTCGACAACGCCACTTAGTTAGTGTTTGGTAATAGGAATCAACAATAGGGCTTCGAGTAGAGCTTCGAGCGGAGCTTCAAGTAGAGCTTCGTGCGGAGCTTCGTGCAAAGCTTTTGCAGAGCTTTGGTAGAACTCCGTGCAGAGCTCTGTGCAGGTCTCCCTCTGAGATTTGTTCCGCAGAGCTCTCGCAAAGCTCCATAGCTCTACGCAGAGGGCTGCCGGCGTGGGCGGAAGCGTTCAGCGTTGGTGTTTACTGCGCGGCTTGGCGGTGCAGAGGTAGAATTGGGGCCTCTACGGCGACGACTTTTTCTTAACGTCGCGCGGGTATAAGGAGCTGAGGATCTCATAGCTTTATAGAGTAGGCTTTTCTCTATAATTTGGTGCAATCTTTATATTAACAAGTATTATGGAAGGGCAGATCAATGTCGTTAAAGTTAATAAGGTCTTCTCATATAAACCGTGTTTAGGTTTTCTACAAATCTCGCCAAAGCGCCTTAGACTAAGAAAACGATTACCGTCCTAAATCAGCTTAGCGGACGGTGCGGATATTCCTATATCCGCAATCGATTTCTTAGTCTGAGCTTCTGAGGTAAGTCGCTTACTGAGATAATCTATGCTTGTACGTAGCTGAACAGTCCCATAGCAGCGAATAGCCAAGCCCCAGAACTGGCAGCGGGGTTCGAGCTGAGATGCGCAGCAACCCTCAGGTGCTCTTAGCCGTCTAATCCGCATATTGCACACCCTCGATTCTTCCCTCGCCCGATTGCTCTGCTCATAATAAATAGCTGAATCAGACTCCTTGCGCGACGACCTATCAAATTGGTAAGACACCCGGATTTTAGCTCCTTTTGGTGCAGGGTCTTATGTGCAAAGTAACTAGCGTTAGGCAATAGTTCCCATTCACTATCAGCCTCGATCTCCACCCTAGATCTCAATTCTCTTGGGGAAGCTCTCATATGAGTTCGATGCGCTCCATCATTCGTAGCGTTTTGGGACGTTATCCCCATGTCTGTTTTGCTGGCAAGTGCTTCGCGACTGAAACCTGAAATTCGTCTGGCTCAAGCTGTGTGCCAGTTCGAAGCGGACCTCTCAAGCGAGCAGAAAACTACCTTCCGTACTTATAAATCCCAATCGCGCTGTTCTCCTCCAGACCCCAGCGATGTCATGCGATTCACAGCCGAGATTGACCGCCAGGTTTCTGGAAAGGTCAGCGGCCGGCGTTGTTTTGGACCTCGCTTGACCAATTTCCTACAAGCAGTCCAGCAATTCGCTGCGCTCGGGGACGTCGTAGTGGGCGGTTCCCAGAACATAATTGCATGTGGTGTCTGGTCGCTAGTGCGAATGTCATTGCTTGTTGGTGTCTCTTGACCTCCTTAGCTGTGTTCTCTACTGATATCTTCATAGGCAATCGTAAACTTCTCCTCCTATCTCGAGAAGTTGTCGACTCTTCTCATGACCGCTGGTCGCTCGGCACCCCGTTATCAAATGATGGCCTTACTATATCCCCAATCTAAGAGTCTACAATCACATCTTTCAGAATATTTTCTTGTAGTGGTTCGTCTTTGTCATCAACTGTTAAAGTATACACAAAAGTCGACCTTTGGGCAATTTGCGTCTACGCTAAGTGACTCCGACATAAAGTCTTACCAATTAGAATTTGACCTCTGGGCGAATACGATCAAAGAGGAGGCGAACTTGCTGATGGCTAAGAAGATTGACAAGGAAGCCCAGGAGAACTTCCAGTTCAGAACTCTCTCTAGCAAGTACTCTAAATCTATGTCACTCCGGCAAAAGATGAAGGCAACTCTACGAGTTCTCGATCTTTGCTCCACGTACGATTATGAGACGACGTGGAAGCAGACTCGAAAGGTCGGGAACGCAACTTTATTTAATCAAGATGCTGAATACCAGGACTGGAAATGCCGAGTAGATTCCTGTACACTGATATATACAGGCAAACTGGGATCTGGAAAATCTGTTTTACTAGCCAATATTGCCGACGATATAAGCCTTTACGTTCAAAATAAGCATGTTGCTGTAGCTTACTTTTTTTGCCGGCACGATATTCCTAAAAGCTTAAAAGCGCGGACAATCTTTGGTTCTCTAGCTCGACAATTGTTACGCCCAATTCTAGACCTTACGATGGTGGCGGAACTCCTTGATGAGACCGTTGTAGCCCTGGATCTTGAAAGGGTATCCGCTTTGCTCCAACGCGCCCTTCCATCCAACTGCAAAGCATACTTCATCCTTGACGGACTAGACGAATGTGACTATACCGAGAGAGAAGTGTTAATTCAACAACTCCAAAAACTCCAGGAGACATTCGCACTACTTCTTTGTGTTTCAATTAGGCTCGATCCCGAGAATGCCTTAATTGTGAGCTTAAAACAGTTCACCGCCGCTAGGATTACCTCTATTCCTGGTAAAAACCCCAATATTGAGGCATTCATTGAGGCAAAGCTAGAGAGCTGTGTAGAATCTAAAAAGCTAGTGATAGGAGATCCCATGCTTATACTGGAAATACAAGATGCTCTTCTAAAAGGATCTCAAGGAATGTTCCTCTGGGTAGCTCTCCAAATTCAATCCTTATGTACTATGAAAACAGATCAAGCTATCCGGGATACTCTAGTGGATCTTCCGAAGGACCTTTCAGAAACCTTTTCTCGAATTCTACGGAGATCGGAAGGGTCGGGAAAGCCTTACCAGAGACGAATATTACAGCTCGTTACAGTGTCCTACCGGCCCTTAACAGCAGACGAGCTTCGAGAAGCCTTAAGCGTAGTTCCTAAAGATGCTGTTTGGAATCCCTTAAGGCTTCTAAACGATATATATTCGATATTGGCTTGCTGCGGATGTCTCCTCACCGTTGATAAAGAAGAGTCAACTATACGACTCGTGCACCACAGCGTCAAGCAATTCCTCCTCGCTGGTTTTAGAGACATAACCGACATAGCTTTCGCGATTGAAAGTGCACAGAAGACGATGGCAGATATTATTGTTACCTACCTTAGTTACGGTGTCTTTGGAACCGAACTATCCGCGACAAAAGTTCCACAAGTAGTAATCGGATCAGTGCCGTCAAAGATCATCCGCTCAACCGCAGGCTCTTCAAGCAGCGCCCAAAGTCTTGCATTGAGGCTGTTGAAGTCGAAGAGGCAGCCTGACTTCGATATTAGCAAGGCTCTTGCAGAAGCGCGTAAACCTTCCCAATATCGTTCGGTAGATGAATTTCACTTATACTCTTACGCAAAGCTATATTGGTTACAGCACATCCTGTGCGTTTCAGAGCAAACGCCAGTTATGGATGATTTGCTACCCAGACTATTGAAAGGGAAGGTAATGAACATGAATGCAACCGACGAAGATGGCCTGCTGCGGTGGGCTTGCCGAAGTGGGCACGAGGCGGTCGTGAAGCTACTGCTCGAGACAGGGGAGATTAATGCCGACTTAAAAGATAGGGATAGATCGGCGCTGCTAGTATGGGCTGCGGAGATTGGGAGCGATGCGACCACGAAGCTGCTGCTCGACCAGGGCGCCGACGTCAACGCGCAAGATGGATGCCACGACAACGTACTCTATGTGGCTTCAGCTGGAGGCCATGAGCCGGTTGTCAAGCTGCTGCTCGACAAGGGCGCCGACGTCAACGCGCAAGGTGAATACCACGGCAACGCACTCCAGGCGGCTTCAAAAGGAGGTCACGAGCCGGTCGTCAAGCTACTGCTCGATAAGGGCGCCGACGTCAACCCGCAAGGTGGATACCACGACAACGCACTCTATGTGGCTTCAGCTGGAGGTCATGAGCCGGTCGTCAAGCTGCTGCTCGATAAGGGCGCCGATGTTAACGCGCAAGGTGGATCTCACAACAACGCACTCCAGGCGGCTTCAGTTGGAGGCCACGAGCCGGTCGTAAGGCTGCTGCTCGACAAAGGCGCCAACGTCAATCTGCAAGGTAGATACCACGACAACGCACTCTATGTGGCTTCAGCTGGAGGCCACGAGCCGGTTGTCAGGCTGCTGCTCGACAAGGGCGCCGACGTCAACGCGCAAGGTGGAGACTACGGAAACGCACTCCAGGCGGCTTCAGCTGGAGGCTACGAGCTGGTTGTCAAGCTACTGCTCGACAAGGGCGCCGACGTCAACGCGCAAGGTGGATCTCATGACAACGCACTCCAGGCGGCTTCAGTTAGAGGCCACGAGCTAGTCGTAAGGCTGCTGCTAGACCGCGGCGCCGACATCAACGCGCGAGTTGGATGGTACGGCAGCTCACTCCAGGCGGCTTCAAAAGAAGGTCACGAGCTGGTCGTTAAGCTGCTGCTCGATAAGGGCGCCGACGTCAACCCGCAAGGTGGATACCACGACAACGCACTCTATGTAGCTTCAGCTAGAGGCCATAAGCCAGTCGTCAAGCTGCTGCTCGATAAGGGCGCCGACGTCAACGCGCAAGGTGGATACCACGGCAACGCACTCCAGGCGGCTTCAGTTAGAGGCCACGAGCCGGTCGTCAAGCTGCTGCTCGATAAAGGCGCCGATGTTAACGCGCAAGGTGGATCTCACGACAACGCACTCCAGGCGGCTTCAGTTAGAGGCCACGAGCTGGTCGTCAAGCTGCTGCTCGACCAACGCGCCAACGCCAACGCGCAAGGTAGATGGTACGGCAATGCACTCCAGGCAGCTTCAAAAGGAGGCCACGAGCTAGTTGTAAGGCTGCTACTCGACAAAGGCGCTAATGTTAACGCGCAAGGTGGATGGTATGGCAACGCACTCTATGCGGCTTCAGCTGGAGGCCACGAGCCGGTTGTCAAGCTGCTGCTTAACCAGGGCGCCAACGTTAACGCACAAAGTGGATCCCACGACAACGCACTCCAGGCGGCTTCATCACGGAATGATGAGCCGGACGTACAGCTGCTGCTCGGCCGTGACATTAATGTCGACACGCAAGGTGAACACTACGGCGGTGCACTCCAGGCGGCTTCAGCTGGAGGTTACGAGCTGGTCGTCAAGCTCCTGCTTGACCAAGGCGCCGACGCCAACGCGCAAGGTGGATGGTACGGCAGCAGCGCACTCCAGGTAGCTTCAAAAGGAGGCCACGAGCCGGTCGTAAGGCTGCTGCTTGACCACGGCGCCGAAGCCAACGCACAAGGTGGATAGTACGGCAACGCACTCTAGGTGGCTTCAGCTGGAGGCCACGAGCCGGTCGTAAGGCTGCTACCCGACCAGGGCGCCGATGGCAACGCACAAAGGCCGTATAAATATATGAATATGAATTTTGGCCCATAATCTTATTCATTATTTTTGCCAAAGATTTTCAGATTGAAAATAATTTCTTCTAATTTCAGTATATCCTCGCCTACAGTACCTTATTATTTACTAAATACTAATAAAAAGAGGTAGTCAAGGCAGGGGATGAGCAGAGTAGGAAAAAGGTAATGACGCTTCTACTTGATCGAAGAGGATGTCCGGATTGCAGAATAAGTGGACCCCAGCCTTAAAAGTGACTGGGGCTTTCGTCCATACAGCGAGAGGCTGTAATTAAGGAATTTTTTTATGTAATGTAGCAAATCATGCTGTTAAGGGTTTACGGAGAGGTGGCATAGAAGAGGCAGATACAATTCCCTCCCATGAGTGAGCGGTTTGTAGCGCGCGTCAGTGCGTTTCATATAAATCAACCTTTTTCCATACAAATTCTGTCTGTGCGGTGGCTTACGCTACAAACCCGCTTATGGGAGTGGGTTGTATGCCCGGCTAGATGCGCAGATTTCGGTGCCGGTTGTCTAAACGTACAGCACAGCCACCTGCTAAAACATGATCGCTTCTTTGAGTACGGAGGACGACCGCCAAAAAAAAAAATTCTCCTTCCTTTTTTGGAAAAGCGTGGTTTTGGTGCCAAGACCCCACCAAAAATCAACCCAATCAACTTAATTGAAGCTTTTAATACTAATATATTATCTATATAGCTTCTAAAACGCGGTATTTTACCGTTTAATATTTACGTGATTGACCTCGTTCCATCGCACCTTATATTCTATAGGCTTTCGAGCTTTTTGAGGCCTTAACGTCGCGGGCCACCTTATGCACGGTCCTATCTCGTGCACGGCACCCAAAACCACCAAAAAATGTCATTTTTAAATACTTATAACTTAATAACTATAATAGCTATTAATGTGAAATTTTAAATATAACTTATTATATAGTAACTAGATCTTTTTATACAATATAATGTATTTATTATTATTATTTATACTATAAAGTAAAAAAAAAATTATAAATTAAACTAAATATAATAATAAGCTTAATTGTATTCTCTACACTCAATACTAATTATAATAAAATATTTCTTATGTTTAATTTATTATAATAAAACTTTGGTTATAATATAAATATATTAATATATATTTTATTAAATGTTAATATAGTTTATTTAATAATATAAGTAATAAACTTTATATATACTATAAAAACTTATTTATATATAGATATTTCATAAATATCTGCGAATACTAAGATATATAGCTGCTGCTAATCTTATCCCGTTTATTAGTGCAGGATATATATATAGTAATATAATAACTCTATTAAATTAATTATTAATAATTTTATAGTTTATAACAAAAGTACTTTTTTAACTTAATTTTAAATATATATATTTAAGAATTTTTAAGAATTTTATTATATAATATTATAGTTTTAATACTTGATAAACCATATTTAAAATTTTATATAATTCTATTAAAAGAGTCTTAAGTTATAGGTAGTATAAAAGGGTGTATTTTGGCATATTTTGGTAAGGAAAAGCGTGCACAAGGTGGGTCTGTGCATAAGGTGGCCCGCAACATAGACCTGCGGAGGATAGATTATCCTATCCGGTCGGGCGTTTAATAATCCTATCTAAGGATAGCCTAGATATCGGATAATATCCGGATAACATCTAAATATCCGCAAAATTTTAACTATAAAACTAAGCCTTTACCCCCTATTATACGACGCTATAAATATGGCTAGTACTAGTGAAATTTACCCTAAAAACTTTAATAATAATAATTCCTTTAAAGTCGACACACTTTCCACCCTTTTTAAGCGGCCTTAAGACTAAAGCTAATACTGGTTTAATTCTAACTACTTATATAACACAGATCTTAAGATAAGTCTCCTTAATTTATAAATATACTTATACAGTAATAAAGGAAGAAAAGGCTTATATAATGTTACGAACGCTTTAAGTACGATATTACAACTACTAGAAGAAGAGTTGGAAGAAGCTAGTTAGTTAATATAAGCACGGTCTAGGATAGAACCCGTGGAACCATATAACGAGGAATGGTAAGCAGAGTCACGTGATGTGATCTGTGTAATCTGTGTAATCTGCGAGATCTATAATAAAGCGAATAGAGTAGATAGAGTAGATAGAGCAACGACTTTCTTAGGAGTACGGTTGTGTATTTAAGGACCCTTAGTCCCTACCTAGATAGTTCCTTCCTTATAGTGATTCTTAGAATATAATTAGAGTTAATCTATTAGGCAACCACTCTACCAGTTATTATTACGTTGTTAACTACTATCTTTGCATTTCCTATACACCTAGCCTATTAATAGAACCTATTGTAGTTTCTGCTACAAGGTTCCGTTATATAATTACTACTACAGTTACGGTATTAAATATAGGGAGTTAAACAATATGCCACTAAAAGCAGCCACTACGACGCCATTAACGGCGGCAACTACTTTAGGGTTAAGGGGCGACACTAGTATGGCGGATACTAACTCGCAACAACCTATGACGGTAGGACAATTATAAGAAATAGTTAACTAGTTAACAGAAAATAATATAGCACTTAAAAACAAGATTAATGGGATAGGCGTAGTAAAGGTTAAGTTACTATCGATTAAAAGATTCTTAGAAGAAAGATTAAAGCTTAAAGGATTCTTTATATAAATGCACTTTAAGGTAGTATAGAAGGGAGTAAAGCTGGTAATACCTATAGATTGAATAGCGTATGCAAGACTGTTCTTAATAGGAAGGGCACTTAAATAGTTTAAGCTTTACTTTATAGAAATATAGGTAAACGGAATAACAACTATAAACTAAGAGGTTGTTAGGCCATAGAGACGCACTGGCCGTAACCGGCTTAGCGCAGGCGAGGCGCAGGCGAGGCGCCTACAAAACGTAGTCGCCCCGCATCAGAGAACAGCAGAATTCAGTTCTACAGTTCTACTTCATCAAGAACCAGATACTCTTTGCATCCCGCTACTGTTGTCACGTTACTACATGCCCTAAGGACCTTGGCGTCCTAACAGAGGTACGGTTTATGTTTTTAAGCTAGGACGGATTTATAGAACGACTTATATAAATATTCGGAGACCTAGAGGCAACAACTACGGCGGAAAGAAAACTCTAAGATATTACGTAGTAAACCTTAGTAATTAAGTACACAATATAGTTTTAAATATTGGTAATATAAGTTAAGTGGAATAATAGGGCGCTTATGGCATAGTATAAGTAAGGACTTAAGGCTAAAGTCTAGGACGTAATTATTCTAATAGAAGATGCGGACACCCTAAGGGAACTAATAGATTAAGTAATAAAGATTGATAATAGGATCTACTAAAGGGAATAGACTAAGAGAGGTTAGGACAGAGTTCTATAGTTGTATAAGACGTAGAGTACGTAACGACTAAAGCTAAATTAGAAACTATGGTATGGCGCAGAGCTAATGGACCTAAGTAGTACTAAAGAAGCCTATAAGAGATGGAGTAAGAGACTATAAAAACCTAGAGGTTAAGGATTAAGTAATTATAGGACTAGGGAGCATAGGCTAAACTAAGGATCTTAGTAGTAGAAGACGTTTGAGCGGACTCTATAACAAAAGTAATAGTTTAAAGAGGGAGCTTATATAAATTGCGGAAAATAGGGTTATTTCGCTAGAGACTGTAGAAGTAGTTAGAGTTATTACGTAGTAAAGGGAACTAGACTAGTAGTATATAACATAAACGTATAGAGGGATAATAGTGTGCTGCAAGAAATAAAAGAATATTTAATTAGAAGTTTTACGTTTTATTATAATAACGTATGCCGAATTTATAAAGACGCTAAGTATGGTGTAAGCTATTAGCTATAAGAGCTAGAGTTAAAAGGACTTAAAGGAACTAAAGAGTTAGATAAAGAATAAGATTAACTTTATAAGCTAGATTAAGATATTATAGTAACGTGCGGATAACAATTAGTAATAATAATAATGGAGTTAGAGTACTTATTAATTAATAGTAATAAGAATAGTAAAGGAACTAACTAGGGGTATCTAAACCTTAATAACGCAATAGAAGTAGAGACTAAGACCGCTATAGAGTAAGGTTTAGTAATAGGTATTATAACACCGTTAGATACGGTATCTATTGCTTTACGAGACGGAAGGAGCAATATTTAGAGATAATTAAGTAAGTAGATAACTGCTAGTGCTAGCTTACCACTTAATAAAGGTAAAAGACTAAAGGCTTAAGATTTTTAAGACGAGATAAGAGACAACTAAGATTCTTAAGATGAGATAAGGTATGCTTAAGGACCTATAATAGACGAGAACCAATAGGATAGAGTAATAGCTTAGTTCAGTAATATACGAATAAGCTTAGGACGAAGTTTCCTAAAGGTATAAGACTCTTAAGATAAGATAAGTAAGATTTAAGACTCTTAAGATAAGATGAAAACACTAAGTAAGCCTAGTTGGACTAAGGCTAGAGCTAAGCTTAAGCTAGAAGTAAGCTTAGGGTTAAAGAATCTAAGGGATTAAGAATTTGGAGTATGAATTAGGACACCCATAAGTAAGAGGTAAGGAGCTTCTTTATAGATTAGAGAATTTATAGTATAAATAGCAATTAGACTAGGAGACAGGCATATAGACCTAGAAGACTTACTAGGGGAATATAGTGTTTAGCCTAAAGATTGAAAAGTTGATATTAAGATTAAGAAGTAAGAAGACTTTAAGGATTAATCTGTAAGACGTAAACTAAAAGAAACTATAGAAGAGTTTAGACAAAGAATTATTATATAGCAAGAATAAAAACTAGATAAGAGATTTAGTATATTGGGACGTATAAAGGATAGAGCGCTAGTATAAAGAATTACTAATAGGTTAAGAGCAGGCATACTAAGAGCTAAGTAGCTTACTAAACTGGAAAATAAAGAGGATTTAGGGATTTTAACTAGGTTTAAAGAACGATATATAAAAAGCTATTACGACGTAGTAATAAGAAGATACTTCTTTACGAATAAGCCGTATACACTCTAACAGCTATACTAAAAGTAGTATAGGTAGCGACACAATAACGAGTAGGAAGATTTTTATATATGGTTGGACGAAAAAGTTATCTAAAACTACCTAATTACGGAAAAAGCAATAAATTATATTAAGGGAGCCTTAATTATAATATTAAAGGATCTAGAGGAATAATTAGAGGACTAAAGAAGCGAGAGATGTATCTTAGTACCTGCGAATAAAGTTATAACGTTTAGATTAGTGCGATAGAGGTTTAAACTTAAAGATAAAAACGAGCTAAGAGTTAACCTAAAGCACCTAGCATACTATACGCTATTATAAATTATATATATAGACAATATATACGAAATATACAAGAATCCGAAGGAAAAGAATTGAAAATACCCTATAAGGATATACTGGATAATAGATAAATAATAGTATAGGAATGCTAAGTATATACACGGCTAGCATCTAGTAGAAGTCTAAGAGGAAGAAGATTTAATACTTTAACTAGGAAGATTCCTTACGGAAGAATGCTTAGATAAATAATAATGGTAGGAATATCTAGAGAACACCTGTTTATAATATATTAAAGATAAAAAGTAAACTAGGTATTAGCTAAAGAATAAGCTAAGTATAATAGGATTAAGTAGCTAATAGTTAGGAAAAGTAGAGGCCTATAGGACTAGAGGGAGCTAGTAGTAGAGCTTTAGACCCTTAAAGGAATTTAAAAATAACACCTAAATTTACAAGTTAATTAGTAAGATTAATAGTTTAAAGCGTTAGTAGATAGTAGAGTAATACAAAACTATATCTTACTAGCAGTAGTTAAAAGGATGGGGCTACTATATAGGCAAAAAGAGCACCCTTATCTATTAGTAATAATTTTAGAAGATCTAATAGCCTATAGAGGAGGTATTATTAATCTTAAAATAGGACTAATTTAGATAACCATTAAAGGGAGATAAGTTAAGATATCTTTTAATATATTACTATTAGGGAATAATAAGGCAGTATTAGGAATGCCTTAGTTATAGGAATATAATCTAAAGATTAATTAGGTTATAGGTTAGGTTAATATTAGAGATATATAATAACATAAAATATAATAATAAACTAAGTTAGTATAGTACTAAGTTAGAGCGATATATAAGGAGACTAATTAAGGATTAAGCTATATACTAAAGAGATACTATAAGTATAGCAAGAAGCTATAGTTACTAGAGAGTGAAAAGCTATTAGATTATATAGTATAGGACTATAAGATAGAGCTAGAACTAGGAATAAGTTTAAGGTTCTACCTAACTTATAAATTAATAGAAAAAGAGTTATAGGCACTTAAGGAGTTTGTCTAGGAAAATCTTTAAAAAGGATATATTAGACCATCGCAGTTATTAGCGGGATATTTAGTACTATTCGTACTAAAGAAGAATAGAAAACTTAGGCTATGCATTAACTATAGATAGTTAAACAGCATTGCTAGGAAGGATAGGTATTCTTTACCCTTAATTAGCGAAATCTAAGATAGGATTAGTAATACGCAAATCTTTATAAAGATAGATCTAAGATAGGTATACTATTAGATTAGGATTAAGGAAGGCAATAAATAAAAGGTAGCCTTTAGGTTAAAGGAAGGACTATATAAACCACTAGTTATATAATTTGGGCTTATAAACGCACTAGCAATATTTTAAAAGCGTATTAACAATATATTAAGAGAGTACTTAGATAAATTTGTTATAGTATACCTTAATAATATTATTATCTACTTAATAAGCGAGGAAGGATATAGAGAATACGTTAAATAGGTCTTAAAAAGACTATAAGAAGAATAGATGCTAGTAGTAATTAAGAAATGCGAATTCTTTACTAGGAAGATAGATTTTATTAGATTTATTATTAAACCAGGCTAACTTAGCATAAATTTAAAGAAGATTAAGGCTATAGTAAATTAGTAAGAACTAGAAAATGTAACATAGTTAAGGTTATTTTTAGGGTTCTGTAATTACTGCAGAAGGTTTATAGCTTAATAGTTAAAGGATATTAAGCCATTTATAAAATTAATAAAGAAAGAAGAACTATAAGCATAGGGAGAGGAATAAAAGGAACTATTTAAAAAAGTTAAACAGTTATTTACCTAGAAGCCAGTTCTTAAAATCTATTAACTATAGTTAGAGATAGTGGTTAAAACAGATGTATTAGACTATACACTAAGAGTATACTTCCTATAAAAATATAAAGATGGATAGCACCTAGTAGTATACTATAGTTAAAAGATAATACCACCAGAACTAAACTATAACATCTATAATAAGGAGTTATTAGGTATAGTTATAGCACTAAAGGAATAGAGATTATTCTTATAAGGTATAGAAAAACTATTTATAGTTAAGATAGATTATAAAAACCTAACAGGGTTCCTAATAACAAAAGAACTTAATTACAGATAGGTTAGATGGGCGGAGATGCTTATAGAATACTATTTTAAGATTTAGTATACTAAGGGTACAGAGAATACACAAGCAGACGCTCTAAGTAGAAAGGCTAAACTATAAAATAATAAAAAGCTATTAGGGGCTTTATTGCAAAGGGATATAAATAGATTAATTAGGTATAATTACCCAAAGATTATAGTAATACGAGAAGAAAAGACCTACGAATTACTAGAAAGTAATTAAATATAAAAAATCCTAAATATATAAGTAGAGGATCTAGACTTAGAGCAGTATAAAAATTAAGAAGTAATATATATACCAAGATCTATTACAAAGGAGTTTATTAAGTTATTTTATAAGGGACTAACTTAAGGATATAACGGAGCTACAGACTTAGTATTAAGACTTTAAGAGGAGTATATTATTAATGGAATCTAAGGACTAGTAAGGCAAGTTATAAAGGAATATCTAGATTACTAAAGGAATAAATTAATAAGGTATAAGCTATATAGAGAGCTATAACTAGTTAAAATACTAGAGAGACTATAGGAGGTTATATTATAGGACTTTATTATTAAGTTACTAAAGTTAAGAAATCCTATTACCGGATAAGATTATAACGCAATCTTAATAATAGTAGAGAAGCTTATAAAGTAGGGATACTTTATAGCATATTTAGAAGAAATATTAGCGGAAGATATTGCTAGAATCTATGTTAAAGAAGTATTTATAAAATATAGAGTACTAAGTAAAATCATATCGGATAGAGATCTAAGATTTATAGTAGCATTCTAAGAAGTATTTTTAGCAGAGTAAGGAGTTTAAGTAGTAACTTTTACTATATATTATCTACAGACAGACGGTTAAATAGAAAGATTAAATTAGACACTAGAATAGTATCTAAGGCATTATATTAATTATATATAGAATAATTAGGTATTACTATTACTAGTTATATAGTTTACATATAATATAACACCCTAAGAAGAAATAGGTATATTACTATTTAAGGCAAATTACGGGTATAAGCTAAGAACATCATTATTACTATGGTAAGTAAAGAAAATAAGTAGTATAGCTAAAAAAAGAATAAAGATGTTAATAAATCTTTATATAGACCTTATAGAAACAGCTAAGGTGGTATAGTAAAGAATAAAAAAGTACTACGATGCTAAGAGATCTAAGGGACTAGATCTTAAGGAGGGAGATAAAGTATAGCTACTATACAAAAATTTTAAGAGTTGATAACTAAGTAAGAAGTTAGACTATATTAGACTAGGACCTTTCAAAATTATATAAAGAATTTTATTAGTTATATTTAAGTTAAACCTACTAGCTAGGATAAAGATCTACCCTATATAGTATATTATAATGCTAGAGCTAGTATATAGGAATATTAAGCCACTAGTTTATAAAGCAGACACGTATAGAGGATAAGAGGAAGACAAATAGTAAGTTTTAAAGATCATTAGTTATAAGAACGTAGATAATAAAATATAGTATAAAGTAAAGTAAATAGGCTACGATAAGACTACCTAGGAGCCACTAGAGAACCTAAAAAACGCTATAGGAAAGGTACAGGAGTATTAGAAGAGAAAAGGTTAGGCAATATTAATAAAAAGGAATCGCTAAAGAATGAGTTACCTAAGGGGGACCTAGGAAGAGCGACTACCAAACTACTTAGAGTTATTTCCTTCTCTATTAGAAGAGAATCTATTTTTTTATTACTAAGTTCCTGTAAACCTTATTAAATAAGTTTCTACTCCTTTAAATAAACCTTTTTACGGACATGTTCTAAACGCTAAAGATAGGTATAAGCTAGACGCTAAGCTTTAAGAACATAAGCGGACTCTTCTAAGGCACGTTAGACTGTAAGCAGCGCTAAGGACAGCTTACTATTAAGCTTTATAGCAGTAGATTAAATATAAAACCCTATAATAAATTACTTAAGAAACTTAGAGACTACTAAGAATTATAGGACGCGTATATTTATTATTAGAGATTAAGTAAATATCGCAGGACAACCAAATGTTTACTTTAGTACACTCTGTATAAAAAGAGGGCTGTTAAGATAAAGGACTTACTAACGTAATATAAACTAACCCCTCTTTTATGCAACGAGAACACGAAGATAATATTACTTTACTAAGCGACAGTATAGAAGAAACTGTACGCGTATAACAAAGAGTTAAAGAAGAAGAAGGTACTTTAGGCATTATAAGTAATAATATTAACTAAATTAATTAGACGGATATTATACCTCTAGTAAATAACTTAGAGATGCTAGGTATCTTTAAAGATAAAGATAAAAAGGAGGGAGATGGTGTTATAAACGCTTTAAGTATAATATTACAACTACTAAAAGAAGAGTTAAAAGAAGCTAGTTAGTTAATATAAGTACAATCTAAGATAGAACCCGTAGAACTATATAATAAGGAATAGTAAGTAGAGTTACGTAATATAATCTATGTAATCTATATAATCTATAAGATCTATAATAGAGCGAATAAAGTAGATAGAGTAGATACAGTAACGACTTTCTTAAGAGTACGGTTGTGTATTTAAGGACCCTTAGTCCCTACCTAGATAGTTCCTTCCTTATAGTGATTCTTAGAATACAATTAGAGTTAATCTATTAGGCAACTACTCCACTAGTTGTTATTACGTTGTTAACTACTATCTTTGCATTTCCTATACACCTAGCCCATTAATAGAACCCATCGTAGTTCCTACTATAAGGTTCCGTTACATATAAAGAAACGCTACTTTTATAAATACTATCCTCCTTAAGACCTAAAAGGACACCATTCCTTAACCATTAGATTATAAGGCCATTTTAAAAAATATAATATTAAATGGAATCTAGTAGAGAACTAGGAGTAGGGGTATAAGCTTACACTTATACGTGTATATACATTTGTGTATATATACGGTGTACACGTATATCCTAGAGGCTTACACTGTATATTATACAAGCCATATGCTTAGTAAACAGTGTAATAAAGAGTCTTTCGTTTGGATGGCTCGCCTACAGTATTTACAACGCCGTTTATCGCACTCTTTCTTTAAGCGGTATGCTCGTCTCTATCACGAGCCTTGGCATAGTGTTTTCAATCAAATCGTTTACTAAATGGCAGGCTCTACAGCTAATCTATGCTGGAAGGAGGTTGCTACCTATAAACTCCGTTATAAAACCCAGCTAAAGGTTATTTATATTCACTGCCAGAAAATATAGCACTTAAATAGTCGTTAGAAGGTCGTCGCCCACCTAAAAAAAGTGCCAAGAACTAGATATATATAGATTTGGCAACAATAAGGTCGACGACCGGGAGGACGTTAAGGATTATAATATATATTATATTATATAAGCTTACACTTACACGGTGTATTTACACCCCTAACTAGGAGTGTACGACAGTAAAAGATTAGGGGGAGAGATCTCTTTTAGAACTATATTAAAAGCTTTTAGTAAGAGGAGAAGTTTAAGGTCTTAAGGGTAAGGTTCTAAAGTATATAGTATATTAAAATACTATAAAGCAAGCACTTCTAGATCTAATTATCGTATAATAGCTTCCCTTCTTATATATAGAATAGCTAGAGTTTTATACTTTCGTAAAAGCATTAAATTAAAAAGCACCCTTAATTATCCCTATATACTACTTAATAATTATAGCCTAGATTCTTAAACACTTTACTAAGAGTTAAGATATTATATAAAAAGTACTTTAATCTATAAAAATAAATATTTACCTTACTATAGATATCTGGACCTCTCTAAGTTATTATAAGAGGCTAGTCTAACTAGAACATATAATTATCTAATTAATAGTATAGAATAAGAGTTATAGGTAAGTAAAAGATAAGTTAAGGTAGAATAATCTTTATGTAATAAAGGACAAATGCTTTCTAACCTCTTATATTTAGAGACTAATTGCTAATTTTTCTCTAGAGGAGAACTAGCTCCCTATATAATCCTTTTAAGACGCTAGTAAAACCCTTCGCCCCTTATCTATCTAACTATGTCTTTTAGGACGTAAATAGAATATAGATAAAACCTCTTATTGTCTTACCCGATATATACCTTCTAGGGGATTCTATTATAATTACCTCCCCTTTAAGGGTCTTAGTCCTTTAAGACTTTACCTCTACTAAGCTTTTATAGAGTTCCGGCTAAAACCACTAGGGAGAATTCTTAGTGGAAAGGTAATCTATAATGCGGCTTATAGACAGTTCTTTACTAATATAAAACCTGTCACGGCACTAACCTATCTTATACTATTTCCTACTATTGGCTAGCCCACTACTAGCGCCTTGGCGGCTGGCCCTACTATCTATATACAATACCCCTTTCGCCTCTTCTCCTCTTTATACTATAACGTAGTTATTTAGTCTACTTTACTGCAGCACCGTAACAGTTTATGGTATCTCCTCTTGCGCCCCATCGCGATCTTTATCTTCCTAGTTTACCGCCTCCATCTATAGTCTCTATTTTTTCCAGTATAATCGCGACCTGGCACAACTAACAACACCATACCATAGTCTTAGTATAGCCTCAGTATAGCCTTAGTATAGTCCCAGACAGTCCTAATAACCTTAGTATTACAGTCAGCCTTATAAGATTTTAATTACCCTACCCAGATCCCTTAGAATGGGCAACTAAAATATAGATAACACCCCGTTAACGAACACACGCGAAGCACTCACCTGCCTCTTTAATACTACCCATATTAATATTACCTAGGCGATCAGGAACGGTCCTAAGTACCCTAAGGACCTTAATGTGGCAAAAACCTTCTAGCACTTCTCTATATATATAACCTTCTTAACTAGCGTTAAGAGCGGTCTCCAAACGGTCTATAATAAAGGTCAAATTGTAAAGTCCTAACTTAAAGAAGCTCAGCACAGAATTAACTCCCTTATAACGCCTAAACTATATATACAACAATACAAATAGTAAGCTTTTATATACACTGAGACCATATAAAGTCTAAGCTCTCAGATCGCTATACTTACTTAAGCTATTGCCGATAAGAACACAAACCCTATAACTAGCTCCCCTCTTCCAGCTAAGCCCTGTAGGAAAAAGCATAAAGTAAAAGATCTAACCCCATTTAACGGCAAGGGATTACCAATTAAAAAGTAAGAAAAATTTAAAATATGGGAAATAAAGATCTAAGGTGTTTTCTGGAGGGATATAAAGTGCTTTAAGACCATAATGGACGAAGTCCTCTATATATTAGACATGCTAATAGATAAGGCCTACGACTATATCAAATATGGCCTTAATATGCTACGTATACACCTAAACAATCTAAGCAAATAGACCTTTTCTAACCAAGAATCCATGTTTACATACATAAGAAGACACTATAAGACTATAGATATAACCCAAGCGGCTAAAAACAAGTTGGATACTTTATATTAAGGCAAGTATAACTACTGGTCCTGGAAAGTAGAGCTTAATAAGTTAATAATTAAAGCAAACAAGACTGAGGAACAAAAGGTAGATTTGCTTAGGAAGAATGTTTCCCCTAAAATAAAGGACCTAGCCCTTACCCTTAGCCGTAAGATTGATAATGCTAATTATAAGGGCTAAAGCAAGCAAATGGACGTGTTTGCTTATAACCTATAGAATTATGCCTACTACACTAAGCTAAATGCCGCTAAGCTAAATACCGCTAGCGGATATTAACCTGTATTACCTAATAATAATACCTTAGCACTGGCACCATAGAATAACCTAATAGACCTTAACGCCGTTAAATTCGGCGGCGGTAGTAGTAGCCTCCCTAACGACGTTTAAAGATATCGTATAGATAACAAACTCTGCATAGCATGTGGCCAATCTGGCTACTAGAAAGATGCTTACGACCCCCAAATAAACCTAAATCCCCTTTTAATACTACCACGCTAACCCCCTCCTAGCCGCGGCGGATTCTTTAGTAGAGGGGATAGTAATTAAGGCGGTAACTAGGGATAAAAACGCGGGTTCGGATACAAAAACCTACCCCCACAATTTCCCTCCCCAATACAGCCCTAGCCGATAATCCCGTATACAAACTATAGACAAATGCTCCGTACTACTACCAATTATAAGACCGGCCATATTATTGGAGAAGTACCCCCTAGCATATATACACCGTCAGAGACTAATACGTTAGGACATACTAGCCAAGACTACAGCCACTAGCCAAGCCCCACGATCTAGTTATTAAAAGGCTAACCCTTAGACTAAGTTGCCTCTAAGGGTTAGAACTATACGGGGAGGAGGATAAAAGGATTAGATCTATACTACTAAATTAGTTAGACCTTATTTTAAGCCAGCTAGCACTTAACCTTAAAACAGTAAATAATAATAGAAATGCTATTCTTATCTAGACTTACCTCTCCTTACCGCGCAACCCACTCCTAGAAGTCTTTATTAAAACATTAAGCCTTATTAATAGTGGTAGTATAGCACCAGCGTTTGCAGACGAAGACTTACTTATAAAAAAGTATAATATTATAATAAAAAGACTCCTAGTCCTAAAACCACTCCGCCTTGCCAACGGACTTCTATCCAGCTTTATTACCCATTACTTTACAGCAAAAATAACAATCGGCCACTATATAGAATCTATACTTTTCTATATTATAAAGTTATTACCCTTAATACTAGTAATTCTTGGAATGCCCTGGCTTAAAAAGTATAACCTAAAAATAAACTTCCCCGTTCTAGAGCTTAAGTTTAACTCCAATTACTATGCCTATAACTGTCTTCTATAGCACATCCCTAACTGTAACTAAGTAGCACTATACGGACGCATCGCACGGCTAACGCTTAGATACCGTTAGCTGATAGTAAAAGAGGTACCTAACACTAGCGAGCCAATATATACAGTAAACGAAGCGGAGATTCTGGAAGATTGGACTACCGCCTTACCCCCAAGAATATAAACACCGCCAGAACTATAAGTCCCCCATATGCACCCGCTTAACCTAGGCCAGCCAATAAGACACCTAACTCTAAGTCATTTGCTATACGCACACGCGACCGCATGTATAATAGCCAAAGGCGTTACATCCAAGACCGAAACCAGAGCAATTAAGACCTCCCCCTCGCAACGCCTAACCTTATACCCGTCTCCCGCGCGTACCGTATAGGGCCGCCGCCTTATTTCCGCCCCCCCGGGCTAACCAAGCTGTATTAGCCCAGCCGTAGCACTAGAGAACTAGACACGCCCTAACCTAAATAACATTAAATATACTTATACCGTTAATTTTACCTAGTTCTATAAATAAAAAGACGTAAAGGTAATAAAGATCTATATAGCGGAGCTAGTAGAACTGGTTAAATAAAAAGAGTATTGACAGCTGCTTAAAGAGCTGCCTATAGGCCTAATAGAAGTACCGGACCTATTAGAAAGGTCTTTCCGCTAGCTAGTAAAAGGCAACTATATAATAAAGGAAGCCCGTAAAGCGCTACCCCCTTATTTCTATAACTTTCTTAAGATAAACCTAAAAACTAAGTCTAAGTTCCTACGCCGAAAGATAGTTAATACCGATATTAAAAAATTCCTAAAAGGCAAACCAGGATTAACCCGCGAAGATATTTTATAACGCTTACTAAAAGAGTTCTATAAATATATTAAATACTTTCTCCCTAAGAATATAAATAAGCTGCCCCCTTACCAACTATGGGACTATAAAATTAAGATTATACCCGGAAAGTAAGCCCCGTATTATAAAAACAAACTACTTTTACTTGCTAAACTTAGTTATATAAAAAAGTAGATCAATAAGATGCTAGATCAGGGTTTTATCCGCGAATTAACGTTACTAGCCGCCGTACCACTCCTCCTTACTGCGAAACCTGGCGGCGGTATATAAATCTACTATAACTACCAAGGCCTAAACATAGTTACTATTAAAAATCGGTACCTATTACCACTAATCCGCGAGATACTTAACGCACTCTATAGCGCTAAGTACTTTACTAAGCTTAATATAATTACTGCATTTAACTGGATCCGGATCGCGGAAGGCTATAAGTGGCTTATAGCATTTATCACCCAGTTTAGGCTCTATAAAACGTTAGTTACACTATTTAGTTTCTATAATGCACCCGCTATATTCCAGAACTATATAAACTATATTTTATATAACGCCCTTAACGACTACTATACTGCGTATCTTAATAATGTCCTTATCTTCTTAAAAACACGCGCTAAGTATATAAAATATATAAATAAAGTCATCCAGAGACTTAGTAATGCTAGACTCCAGATTAACATTAATAAGTCTAAGTTTTATACCACTAAAACAAAATACCCTAGCTTAATTATCTTAACTAACAGCATAACTATAGACCCTAAGAAGGTGCAGGCCTTATAGGAATAGAAGGACCCAATATTAGTTAAGGAACTATAGCAATTTCTTAGCTTTGCGAACTTCTATTAACAATTTATCTAAGGCTTTTCTAAGGTAGTTAAGCCTATAACTAGGCTACTAAAGAAAAGCACCAGCTGGTTATGGGGCCCTAATTAAGCACAGGCGTTTTAGACCCTGAAAATAGCGTTCACCACAGCACCGGTTTTAGCATACTACGACTATATAAAGAAGACTGTAGTAGAAATAGACGCCTTAAACTGGGCTTTAGGAGGAGTGCTCTACCAAGCTAGCGAAGATGGTAAACTTAAGCCAGTTACATTCTTCTCTACTAAACACTCCGCCCTTAAATATAACTATAAGATATATAATAAGGAGCTCCTAGCAATTATAAAAGCACTAAAAGAATGGCGCCCTAAACTATAAGGAACTAAGCAACCGTTTAAGATTATTACGGACTATAAGAACCTCTAGACTTTTATAATAACAAAACAACTAAATTAGCGCTAAGTCCGTTGGGCTAAGTTCCTCTCTTAGTTTAACTTTATTATTACTTATAGGCCTAGCACCAAAGCTATAATCTTAGACGCTCTTAGCCGCCTCCTAGGCGTAGCACCTACTAATACTGGTGATGAACGTCTATAATACCAAGACCGCGTTATCTTACCACCGAAAAAAGTTGACCCCACTATCCTAAAAGAGCTACTAAGTGAATCCCAAGACTAAAGTGTTAAAGACTTTATCGCAGTAATAGACCTAGAGCCTAAGAAAAAACCCCTTAAGGAGCTTATTAAAAATGCCTATAAGGAGAATAAACTTGCTAGGGATATGTTAGCTGCGTTATATAAACGGGAAGGCCGTAAAGTACGCCGTTGGCCTAAGTAGATTAGGAAGTTACTCCGCTGTAATAAATCCGAATGTTTAATTGTCGACGGCCTAATCTACTATAGGAATTAAGTATTTATCCCTAATTTACCTAAACTCTAACTAGAAGTTGTACACCGTATGCATAGTTTGGGTCCTGTAGGCTACCTAGGCCATATTAAGACACTAAACCTCCTTAATCAAACCTATTAGTGGCTAGGTATTTCATAGTTTACAGCTACCTTTATAAAAGACTGCGCTCTCTACTTCCGCATAAAGATCCCACGCTTAGCACCACCCAGTTTCCTAAAACCACTAAAACTACCAGTCCGTCTATAGACTAATATCTCTATTAACCACATCGTTAACCTACCTAAGTGCCTTTGCAATGGCAAAACATATAAATATATCTTTATCGTTATTAACCGCCTAACGAAGATAAGATACTTTATCCCTGTTACTAGCCTAGACATAAAGGAGCTCGTTAAAGCATTTATCCACACTATCTATAAGTTATATGGCGCCCTAAGTACCGTCATCTCTAATAGAGGCTCTTTATTCATTTTTAACTTCTGGCGCCGCCTAAACTAGCGCCTAAAGGTAACTCTAAGCCCCAGTTCTATATAGCACCCTAAAATAGATAGCTAGACTAAGATCGTTAACGCAGCAATAAACAAGTATCTACGCGCTTTTGTAAGCTTCACCCAAAATAACTAAGTATATTGGCTCCCCCTTGCCAAGTTTGCTATAAATAACTAGGTTAACAAAACCATAGAAATCTCACCGTTCTTTGCCAACTATAGCTATAACCCACATTTAGGCATCGAACCAGCAGGCCCCTAGCTATTAGCCCTATCTATATATACAAAGAAAGAGTACCTATAAGCTAATGCCATTGCTAACCGCTTTAAGCGTATCCTAACTCAGCTTAAGGCCCTAGCTTATATCTCCTAGCAACACTATAAAGACAACGCTAATATGAAACGGGATAAAGATACAATATTTAAAAAGGATAATATGGTTATAGTTAGCCTTAAAAATATAAAGACTAACCAGCCTAAGAGGAAATAGGACAATAACTAGGATAGACCCTAGCCCGTCTTAGCCGCCTATAGAGGGGCAGTTATAGTGGACCTCCTAAACCACATTTGTATTAATAAGTCTTTCTATACTTTAAAAGTCCGTCTCTAGTTCCCTAAAGAAATCCCCAGCTAAGCATGCATTAATAAAGAGGAACGCCGTAATATTATAGGCAGGATAGCTAAAAGAGATAATAACGGCAATATTACGGATAAGTGGGAATTTTGAAAAAATCCTTAATATATATAATAAATAAAGAGATAAGCATGGCTTAACGTATTATAATAAGAAAACCTAAGAACCCAAGAAGTCCCTAAAAGGGTATAAGCGCGTGCTACTAAAGTTCCGTAAATAATACCCTAAGAAGCCTGGACCCCCAGACTAGGTATAAGATAAAAGAGACTCGCCACGCTAAGGCCGTAGACAACAACTACGATAATTTAGAGAAGTTAAGATCTTATGGAACTTTGACCGGCGGTTAAAGTTATCTAATTAGTTAGGTTCTCGCTAAGAACGCCACGCCTAATTAATATAGGTGGCGGTGTAGAGTTCTACCAACGCCATTTGTTAAACTAGTTATATAACCGCAGTTTACTATTATATAACGGTAATCTAATAGCAATCTGACGGCAATTTACTAGTACTATAATATTCTATTTTAAAGCTACTTGTTTAGTTTAGGGACCAAACCTTCTAAGGGAGGGAAGTACTATCACGGCATTAACCTGTCTTATACTGTTTCCCACTATTAGCTGGCCCACCACTAGCGCCTTAGCGGCTGGCCCTACTATCTATATACAATACCCCTTTCGCCTCTTCTTCTCTTTATACCATAACGTAGTTATTTAGTCTACTTCACTGCAGTACTATAACAAAACCTTACTTTATCTTTAGTTCCTCCACTCTTTTTTTACTATAGCTCTTTATAATGCCTTTATAATGGAACTATAATAATAATAATAAAAATTAGATGGGATTTACCTTTCTTATTATAAGAGTTTGTTATAAGTTAATCTAGAGGTTGTTTTATATAACGCGTTTACTAGCTACTATTCCTATTCACCTAAAATAGGTTCTAATAATATCGTCTTTATTTTAATTTTCTTTTAGTTTATAAGCTATCGCCTCTTATACGTCTTTTTATTAACAACACCATTCGTCTCGTCTTTTAGTAGACTATTTTCGCTATATCTTAGCTTTTAGCTTCCGTATCTCTAGCTATTCTTTTATAGCTGCTCTATTCTCTCCTTATAATATATTTATAAGCAATAGGATCCCTATTTTATCTCTATTAATAGTACTAACTTCCCGTAGTATTCTCTTACAATAGCTTATAGTTATGCTGCGCGTCCCTAAACCGGCGGCGGTATTATTTTAGTGCTATCCTAGACTACCTCTATTACTCCTATAGTAATCTCTCTAAAATGCTGCCGTTATTACGTTTACGCGCTTATACTAGACCTATCCTACACCTATAAGATACCTCGCTCTAGTAAAAACAAATTTAAGTATTCTTATTGCCGTAGTAGAAAAAAGACCTACGTTCTAGTATTTTCTATTTTATCCTATTTTAGATTTTACTAATTATATTAGATCCCTGCTATTTATACGCGTAAGACTTATAAGCTCTATTACGCTATTTAGGATTTCCGCCTATATCTAAATAGCGATAGATAGGGACAGAAGGTATCTACCCTTACTTATAGGCTCTTTAATTTAATAAGGGTTTCCACTACTATAGAGATATAATAATCTCGGATATATAGTATCTAAGAGCGTATATGCGAGTAGCTTACCCTTATAAATAATAATATTTGCACTCTTACGCGGGCCTTTCTAGCTAGGTAAGTTTCTCTAGTAATATATTTAGGAACTTATACTAATTCTCTTAGCTAACGGCTTTCGGATCCCTACTTAGATACTAATTTAGAGCCTAGGGATACTAAGGATAGCGATAAAAGTCTAGATAAACGTTCTCCTCGCTAGTCTTCTACCTATGCTAGTCCTTCCAGTTTTCGTTGTTCTAAGAAGAATATTAGTAGAAGTGCTAATACTTCTAGGGATAGAAGTGCTAATAATACCGTTAATAATAACGTTAAAAATAGAAGAGGAGGCTTCTATTACTACTACTAGTATTTAAGTTATTATTTGGCTCTTTCCTTCTTTTTATAAAATAGCTTTATATAGTGCCTCTTAGGTGCCTCTAAGATACCCTATTATTGGAAATTAACTTTATACTTTAGGAATGCCTTTATTCTAAGCTTTGGTAACAATTTATATAAAGGCAGTGCACTATTATAATCCCTATATATAATAAACGGGTAATATTCCTATAGGTGCTTTACAATTTCTTAAAATTTTTAATTCTTTATAGGCTGTCCTTTTACTCCTCTTCGTACTATTAACTTTACTGTATTTCTCCGGTGCTAGACTAGATACTCTCCTTTTATCCCTAGGGGGTCCCTCTAAATCCCTAAGACCTTTTTTTATATTACTACTACTTATTCTTAAATAGCGTCTTCTTTAGATAGTATCCCTAGTAGTTCTCCTATAGATTCTATAGGCTTCCCCCTATAGGGTTCTAGAATCCCTATTATAATAGCGAAACGTTTCCATTCTTAATACCTGTAATTAACCTTATAGTTTTAATTTATAGGGGTTTCCCTATTATCTTATCTGTAGCATATCCGGAACTGTTACTAAATCTTTACCTTTAGTCCTTAAAAAGGTCTTAATTACCGTATTATATCCTAGCTAAAGGTGCTCCTTAGGTTCCTAACTATTATACGCCTAAGAGTATCCTTCCTGATAAACTAAAAATTTACGCTTTTTTTAGCGCTATCTTTAGTCTAGAATGTCTTCTATATTCCATTCTAGTTCCCTATTAATTTCGCTAGGTAGTAGCGGTTCCGCGCTATCTCTTCTCCGGTATAGCTTTAGTAAGAAAACATAAAACATAAAATATATTAGATATAATTTCGGCAATTCTAATTTATAGGCTTAATTTCCTTTAGTTTTTCTAACTATCTTAAAGGGTCTAAGCCACTAGTAATCCAGCTTCTTCTTAATACGTTTTATTCGGATATTTTTTATAAATAGTAAGACTTCGTCTCCTATCTTAAATTCTTTTAATATATATTTTTTGTTATAGTACCTTTTTATATAGCTTAGGCGTCTAGTAAGTGCTTTTTAAGTTCTTCTCTACAAATTCTTATTTGCTTAATTCTCTTAGACGCTACTAGTGCCTCTCTTTTGGGAATAATGTCCTTAACGTTCTATAGGTTATTTGCTCTTACCCCAAATAATACTTTATAAGGGGTCATTTTTATACTACTATAGATGCTTATATTATATACGTATTACGCCAAAGCTAACTATAATATCCAATTATCCCATTAATAATTAATATAGTAGTGGAGGTAGTGTTCTAATAACGTATTTAGACGCTTTATTAGCCTATCTATTTACAGGTAAAAAGCGGTGCTTATCCTTTATTATATCTTTAATAAGAGACAGAATAAAGACTAGAATACGCTGTTAAATATAGTACCTCTATTAGACATAATTCCCCTTAGCGTGCTAAATAAGAGCCGTTGTTTCAAAAATAGGTCTGCCAATTCTACTGCTATAATCGTTATTATAACAGCAAAGTACCCTAAAAACTTTATATATCTGATTATTAAGATAGCGTTAGCAGCCTCTCCCGTTCTTATTTTAGTAGGGGGTAAGCCTATTATAAAATCTATTATTAATTCTAATATAGGTCCCTATAGAATAGGAAGCACTAATAACTCGCTATATAGGAAATACCTAGATATCTATACCCTTTAGCACGTATCACATCTTAATACATAGTCCTTAACCTCTTCGGACATTTTATCCCAAAAGTATTTCCTTTAAACGGCCTTAAGGGTCCTATTAGCACCGTAGTAACCCCTAAGAGGGTTGTTATAAGAGACCTTTAGAATTTTATCTTAAACCACTTGGTCCTTTAGGACATATATAGCACCCTTAAAGCGCAATAGACCCTTTTAGTTTTACTACTATAGCTTCTTAGTAACTCCGGCTAAGTCGGTTTCTACTATATCCTTTTACCTCTCCCTAGAAATAAAGGCGTCCCTTTATTATACTTAAAAAAGAATATCTAAAAAGGTTTTATATAGATCGCTTACTTCTATTTTACCTACCGCTATTATAAACACAAGGCGTGGCATAAAACGTTTTAAACTATTAATGCTAGTAGATTCTCCTACCGTTATATAGTATGCCACGCTGCAGATAGGCATCTCGCCTATCCCCCTTAGATCTAAATACTTATAGCTAATACGCCGTTAAGTTAAAGGTGCCGCGATACCCCTAGCACATTCCGTAGAATTTTTGCTAATTCTAGGGTACGCTAACTTTATAACGTCTGCCTAGCCTATAACCTAGTCTATAACTATATTCTACGGCTCTATAATTATAGCGCTTTATAGCTGTATTGCTAGGACCTCTACCCTATTACAAAATTCTATAGTTTTAGGGAAAGAGTCTTCTTTCTTCCTAAGCAAATTTTATAATATGGGGATTATTTTCCCTATACTATCCTAGATCCTTCCTGTCTTATAATCTAGATATCTTAATAACCTATTAGCGGGATTCGTCTTTCCTAGGCGGTACGTAATTTTAAAGTTATACTATAATAGTGCCTCTACCTATCTAGCTTATTAACTGCTTAACACCTTTATAGTTATAAAGTATTCTAGGTTATTATGGTCTATAAGGACTTTAATAGGGTAATTGCTTCTTATACAATAATGTCGCTAGTACTTTATTACTGCAACTATCGCAAGTAGCTCCTAGTAAAAGTATATTAGGATAGGCGCCAATATAAACAAATTCTTTAACCGGTCTATAGCCTACTTAGTAGCTTCCCTAAATATAAAGGGTCCTAACTTCTTACCATCTTAGATCCTTTTAGTAGATCGGTAATTAGGAGTATTACTTATAAATAGTAAATAATAAACGTTTGGTAGAAGTTCGCCGTACCTAAAAAAACCTACACTTCTCTAAATATCGTGGGGTAGGGCTATTCCTTAATAGCGTCTACCCAACTTTTCTCTATTAACACTCCGTTAACGCTAATAATAAAGCCTAGAAAATTAATGCTAGTAGCATAAAACGTGCACTTTTTTAGGTTTATATAGAGCTTATATTCCCGCAGTCTTTTTAGTACCATTTATATATAGTGCGTATGTGCTTTATAGTTATTAGAGTAAACTATAATATTATTAAGGTAGACTATATATATTATATCTAATAGGCCTAAAATATCGCCGGTGCGTTAGTAAGCCTAAATAGTATTACTAGGTACTTAAAGTGGCCGTACCGTATTTAGAACACCATTTTCTACTTATCGCCGGCCTTAATCCGGATTCAATAGTATATATCCTTTAGATCTAATTTTATAAATATCTTTACGCCTAACAGCCTATTAATAAGCTCCCCTATTAAAGGTAACAGGTAGCAATTCTTTATAGTAATCTTATTTAGCGCCTAATAGTTAATATAGAGGCGAAGGGTCTTATCCTTCTTAGCTGGGTCTCCTCTCTTTTTTCCTATTTTTATTTTATTTTATAGTATTTTATATAAAGAGAAATATAAATAAAAAGGTAGAAAGAAGATATCTAATTAGTAGGAAAGCTAAAGGTATTTACTAAGGCTCTACACAAAGCTCTGTACAAAGCTCTACACGAAGCTCTACGGAGGCTCTATACGAAGCTCTGCACGAAGCTCTATATACAGAGGCTCTACACGACGGCTCTGCGTACGACGGTTCTGCGTACAACGGCTCTACTACGGAGGCTCTATATAAAAGCTTTATGCGGAGCCTCCGCAGAGCTTCGTGCGGAGCTTCGTGCGGAGCTTTTGCTAAGCTTTGGTAGAGCTCCGTGCAGGGCTCCCCCTAAGCTTTTATCTGGGCAGGTATTAAGACAAATAACATAAGCTAGCTGATAGGTAGAGACATAGAATTGATTAAGTGATCTGTTTTATTTAAGGTGGCTCTAAGAGCCCTAATATGTATAAGAAAATTGACCTCCTATAGGGGTCCCTAGAGAGTAATAATATAGGTTAAAACTATACTAATACTAATATCAAACAGCACCCGTTATACCTCTATAGTAAGGCTACCTCTATAGCCAACACACCCCCACAGATCTAGCGTAGAGTATTAGAGCTAGATTACCGGATTAGGCAGTCGGGATAAATAAGCTAGTAGTAAGCTTTGCCAAGCGTTAATTAACTAGATATCTAATATTGCGGAGCCCTACTATTTCGATAAATTTTTAATAATTTTGCTTTAAGAGAGCTTTAGTTAGTCCTTCTATAGCCATCTCACTTATTAGTACCCATTGTACAATAAAGCTTCCGTTTTGGACCTTTTAGCAAAGCTAGAATTAATAGATATCTATATATTAGAGTTTTGTAGATACCGTAGGGGTTTCTTTCATTATAATCCGTACTAACTGCTAATTGTTATAATTAATAATAATGTCCTGTTCTGGATCGAATCTAATAGCTTTAAAGATCTAAACTATATACTTAACCTCCCTGCTAACGTGCGAGAGAGCTAGGAGTTTTGCCTCTATAGTAGACTTAGTAACTGCCCTTTATCTAGTTGCCTGCTATGCTATAGGCCTATTAAACAAGCTTATTAAGAAGCCCTATAAGCTCCGTTGTATTAAAGCATCGTTAGTAAAGCTAGCATTAAAAGCAGCTTTTAGAACCTAGTTTATCTTATATAGCGTAATAGTAGAGAACTTAAAAGCAAAGTATCTGGTATTATAGAGATAGGTAAGCAATCTATTAATCTCCGTAAGATAAGTTAGTAACAGATTTTATAAGAACTTAGCTAGCCTACTAATAGAAAAGGCAACGTCTGGTTATATAGTAGATGCCGGATATATTGCAGAACCTATACGGCGTTAATATCCTTTTCTCTTATACGGTATTAATTCCTAGCCTAATAGTGGTGTAGCTAATAGCTTTAGATACTCTAAATGGTATATTAAGACTAGCTTCTTAAGATACTAATCTAAATAAAGCTAGAGCTTTCCCTTTTATTAATCTTATATAATATAAGTATTTAGGAATAACGTAAACTAAGGTATTTAGTAGATCTCGAATCGATCTTATAGCTACTTTAGGATATTCTCCATCTACTGCTAACAGCTTAGGTATCCTATAATTAGGATATCGTTAACGTAAAAGAATATAAAGATAGGTTTGGTAGGGTATATATAGAGACACGGCTCGTCTAGTACAGCTTTTAAACCCATACTTTATAGAACAGCAGATATTTCTAAAAACTACAATTTAGGAGATTTTCGTAGTCTATACATTGCCTTTCTTAGATAGAGGGAGAATCTAGGCGGTAGGTCAATACCCTTAGGGGGAATAAGGTAAACCTTATCGTTAACTAAGGCATTAATAAAGGCGTTAACAGCGTTAATCTGTATAACATTAAGGTCGAAGCTAGCAATAAGCGCGTAAAGTAGACGGAAGGTTTAATAGGCTGCTGTTATAGCTTTAACCTCCTCTTATAAGACTACTTAAAGGTCTCCACAGATAACTAGATAAGCTTTAAATCTTATAATAAAGCTATCTAAATCTTCCTTATACGTAAAGACCTATATAATAGGAAGTTAATTAGCCGTACCTCGTCCTAGGTCTACTTTCTGGTTAAGGCCTTTATCTTAGTATATACAGCTGCTTTAAACTCTATAGTATACTTATAATTAAGCATCTCTTTCTATAACTTTAGTAGTAGTGGAAAATCGTCTCAATGTCTATACGTCTTTATAGTAGTAGTATAGAAAGCGTAAGCCAATAGTGTCGTATCTAGATTAATAATATTATCACCGTCATTAATTTAAACCGTAAAGGCTCGTCGTTATAGATCCTAATTTAGTATATCTTTCTTCTTTACTATAGGCCGCTTTTCACAACTAGATTGTCTTTTACTTCTTAACAATAAGCCTACTGTCATCTAAGGTTTGGAACGAGGTGTAGGATCTATAAACGGTAGTTTGGTAACTTAAGAAGATGACTAAGTAGTAGATAATATCTATAGCGTAGGTGCTATAGTAGATAATAATTGCTGAGGCGCCGAAGACGCTAATAGTTTAGATGGTTCTAGAGTTAGCTCTAGGGTAGGTAGTTAATGGAGTTCTTCTATTAAGATCTGAATGCTTTTTAATGTAGGAGTAACGTTAATATTTACTAAATACGGCAGTTTTATATCTAGTTCTTTATTAAAGTTCTTTATCCAGTCCTTACTACCATCTTAAAGATTATCTAGTAGGTCCTAGACTTGCTAAAAACGGTCCTTTTAAGCCTATAAGATAATAAGGTATTTTAGTATTTCGGGAAATTAATATTTCTTTAACTTATTAATTCGTACGTTACAAGATCGGATAATGCGGTTAGTAGTTGTCACGGCACTGACCTGACGCATACTATATCATACTATCTCGTACTGTCTCGTACTATTGGCTGGCCCACCACTAGCGCCTTGGCGGCTGGCCCTACTATTTATATACAATACCCCCTTTTTACCTTCCTCTCTTCCTTATACCACAACGTAGTTATTTAGTCTACTTTATTGCAGCACCGTGACAGTTTGTGGTATCTCCTCTTACGCCCTGTCGCAATCTTCGTTTTTCCCTAGCTTATTATCTCCGTTTTCCCAGTGTAATTACGACCCGGCGCGACCGATAACACCGTACCACAGTCCCAGATAATCTTAGTATTGTCCTAGACAATTTTAATAATCTTAGTATTACACGCCTAGATGGGCGACACTAATGACGCCGAAATGGCCGAAACCTAGAACCCCCGCGATGTTTTTATAGACCTCTTTATATAGACACACCCTAATATCGCGTAGATAATCCGCCGTTCCCTACTATATCCTAAGACCTTTAAGCCTAGCAAAGCTTACCTTACCCTTGTTGACTATACTAATAAATTCCTTAGTAATATTAAAGTAGGACTGTAATATATATATAATATAAACACCGCTAATAAGAAATCCAACAAAAACCTTAGTGCCCTTATTACTTTCTAGATAGGAACTATTAATTCCTAAGCAGAGACTATTGCCGTTCTAAAACAATTAACCCCTATAATAATAGTAGTAACTTAGTAGAAAAAACGGAGGTCTAAAGACCCGCCAATATTTAGCGGAAAAGGTACCCCGCTAAAACGACAAGCTAACTTTAAAACCTAGTATATTAAGATTAAAGGAGTCTTTGACTGCGACTAGAACTACTTTAATATAGCCTAATTCTAGATCCTTTATATCTCGGACATGCTAGAGGATAAGGCCTATAAGTTTATTAAGTAGGGCCTAGAGCTTATGCACGAGAACCCAAACAATACGTCTATGTGGAAATGGCCTGCTAAGGAAGATATGCTTAAAGACCTTGCTGCCTACTATAAGGTCCTTAATATAACCCAGATCGCAAAAAATAAGCTTAACTATTTCCTTTAGGGCGAGCGTAACTACTGGTCCTAAAAGGGAGAGCTTAATAAGTTAATAGTCTACGCTAGGAAGATAGACGAATAGAAAGTAGACCTACTCTAGAAGTTTATCTCCCTAAAGATGGAAGAGCTGGTACTTAGACTTGCCTATAAAATTAATAACAGCGACTATACAGGTTAGAGCAAGCAGATGGATATGTTTGCTAAGAACTTCGCGAATTATATATACCGAGCCAACCTTAAGAAGAACACTAACTACCGCCTACCTGCTTAAGCCCCTGCCCCTATACTAACCCCGACCTTAACCCTAGCAGCGACTAGAGAACCTATAGACCTTAATAGAATTTTAGATACGGAACGTAAGCGCTGCTTTAATAATAGACTGTGCCTCGCCTATAGCCTACCCAGTCACTAAAAGGACGCTTATAACCCCGCTAAGATAGTAAACCTAGTCCTAATACTAACCTATTAAATAACGCGAACTAATAACCGCGGACGCGGCGATTGTGGAGTCTATTATGGCCGCGGCGGATAACCCCCCCCCCTTTAACCCTACGGCTTAGTTACTCTAAATAATGCCCTATATAGGAGCCTAACCTATTAATAGCGCCTAGTATTAGCGACTTTACACTAATAAATACGAACCCGGCCACGTTATTAGTAAGGTATTATTTTCCTATACCCCGACCGAGACCGATACCGCTAGCTAGACAGACACTAGACTGCCCTGCTAAGACAGCTTAGTACCCTAGTTGTTAAAAGATAGACCCTTAAACTAAGTCGCGTCTAAGGGTCTAAACTATATAAGGAGGAAGACGAGAAGATTAGGTCCCTATTACTAGACAAATTAGTTCTTTTTATTAGCAAGCTGCTACTTAATCTTAAATTAGTAAATAGTAATAAGGAATTAATCCTTATTTAAACCCAACTCTCCTTATTACATAACCTATACCCCTAAGTTTATATCGATATAGTAAGCCTAGTAGACTCCAGTAGTACTATAATGGCATTCGCTAACAAAGAGTCTATTATAAGAAAGTATAACATTATAACTAAGAAGCTATTAGCACCTAGGCCACTACGCCTCGCAGATAGTATCCCGACTTCGCTTATTATAGACTACTTTACCGCCCGAATATTAATTGGCCTCCATACTAAAGCTATACTCTTTTTTATTACTAAACTCTTATCCATTACCCTAATTATCCTAGGCATGCCTTGGCTTTAAAAACACGAGCCCCGCCCCAGCTTTAGGGAGCTTAAGATCCGCTTTAACTTAAACTACTACTCTAGGTACTACCTTCCGTGGGGGATAACTGATAGTAGCAGAGACGCTTTATGTAGATACTTAGCACTACTAAGCCTAGTGCCTAGGACTACATATAAAGCCCTAATAGTAGAAGACGTTTTTAATAAAGGGGAGCCTATATAACTGCAAAGTAACGAGACAGTGGAAGACTAGACCACTTTAGTACTTAAGACCGAAACGATGGGCTAGCTAGCCTTACCAAGACTAAGGAAGAAGGTCCGTTTCGCGTCGCTACCACTAAGAATCTAACACCAACCCAGATACTACTTAAACCCTAGCCGCCTAACCCGACACCTAGAACTAAGCTATATGCTATATACGCACACTACAGCTCGCGTTATAGCAAGGACTGGCTATAGAACCACTAAGACCCAGATAATAGAAACCGCGCCACTGTAACGCCTAACCTTATACCCGCTCCCTATACGCCTTATATAAGGCCACTACCTAAAAACCGCTCCTAAAAGCCGACCGAGATAAGCCAGCCCCGCCGCGATATTAGGAGAAGACCAAATACGCCCTAATTTAGATAATATTATAAACGTACGCGCCGTAAACTTCGCCTAGTTTTATAAATAAAAAAGCGTAAAGGTGATAAGGATCTATATAGCGGAGCTAGTAGAACTAATAAAATAAAAAGAGCACTAATAGCTGCTTAAGGAGCTGCCTATAGGCTTAATAAAAGTACCGAACCTATTAAAAGAATCCTTCTGCTAGCTAATAGAAGGTAACTATATAATAAAGGAAGTCCATAAGGCGCTGCCCCCCTATTTCCACGACTTCTTTAAAACAAATCTAAAAACTAAGCCCGAGCTTTTACGTTAAAAAATAGTCGACACTAATATTAAGAAATTTCTAAAAGGCAAACTAGGATTAACCCGCGAGGACATTCTAGAACGCCTATTAAAGGAGTTTTATAAATATATTAAATACTTCCTCCTTAAGAATATAGATAAGCTGCCACCTTACTAACCATAGGACTATAAAATTAAGATTATCCCTAAAAACTAGGCCTCGTACTATAAAAATAGACCACTCTTACCTACTAAACTTAGATATATAAAGAAGTGGATTAATAAGATACTAGATAAGGGTTTTATCCGCGAATTAACCTTACCAGCTGCTATACTACTCCTCCTAGCTACTAAGCCTAGCGGTAGTATATAAATCTGCTATAACTATTAAGGCCTAAACACAGTCACTATAAAAAATTAATACCTATTGCCACTAATCCGCGAGATACTTAACACACTCTGCGGTGCTAAATACTTTACTAAACTTAATATAATTGCTGCGTTTAACCAGATCCGGATTGCGGAGGGCTATAAGTAGCTTATAGCATTTATTACCCAGTTCGGACTCTATAAGATATTAATTACACTATTTAGCCTCTATAACGTACCCACTATATTCTAAAACTATATTAACCATATTTTATATAACGCCCTTAATGACTACTATACCGCCTATCTTAATAACATCCTTATCTTTTCTAAAACACGCGCTAAGTATACTAAGTATATAAATAAAGTTATCTAAAGACTTAGTAACGCCGGACTTTAGATTAATATTAATAAGTCTAAGTTTTATTCTATAAAAACAAAATACCTTAGCTTAATTATCTTAACTAATAGCATAACTATAGACCCTAAGAAGGTACAGGCCTTATAGGAATAGAAGGACCTAACGTTAATTAAAGAACTATAACAATTTCTTAGCTTCGCGAACTTCTACTAACGATTTATCCAAAGCTACTCTACTGTCGCTATACCTATAATAAAACTCCTAAAGAAGGATATTGGATAGCTATAGGGACTAGAACAAGCTAAATTATTTAAGGCCCTTAAGAGAGCCTTTACTTTAGCACCAGTACTAGCATACTATAACTATACGAAGAAAATAGTGGTAGAGATAGATATATTAAATTAGGCTTCCAGCGGAGTCCTTTCCTAGTATAATAATAACGGTAAATTAAGACTGGTCGCATTCTTCTCCGCAAAGCACTCTGCGCTAGAGTGTAACTATAAGATCTATGATAAAGAACTCTTAGCTATTATTAAGGCTTTAGAGAAATAGCGTTCTAAGCTATAAGGGACTAAGGAGCCGTTTAAAATTATTACCGACTATAAGAATTTCTAGACGTTTATAACTACTAAGCAGCTAAACTAATACTAAGTTTAGTGGGCAGAGTTTTTTTTATAGTTTAACTTTATAATTATATACAGACTTAGTGGCAAAGCTATACTCCCTAATGCCCTAAGCCGACTACTAGGAATAAGACCTAAGGACCCCAATAATAAACGCCTCCGTTACCGAGCCTAAGTCATTATACCGCCCCAAAAAGTTAACCCTATAATCTTAGAAGAATTACTATACAAGTCCCGCAACCTTAATAACGCGGAGTTTATAGCCGCTTTAGACCCTAAAATAGCCAAAAAGTTACTAGATAAGCTAATTTGGTTAGGATACTAGGAGAACAAACTTACAAGAGATATAGTAGCGGCCCTACGTGATTGGAAAGCCCGCCATTAGCTAAAGAAGATTAGGAAATTACTTTATTATAATAAGTTAGAATATAGTATTATTAACAGACAGATCTATTTCCGCTAACGCCTTTTTATCCCTAATGCCCTAGACCTCCACCTAAAAGTTATCCATCGCTCTTATAGTAGCGGCCCCACTAGTTACCCTAGCTAGATTAAAACTTTTAACCTCTTAAACCGAATATACTAGTGGCTAAAAATCTCCAAGCTTACGGCTACCTTTATTAAAGACTATACCCTATATTTTCGCACTAAGACCCTCTACTCCGCTCTACTCGGTTTCCTAAAGCTATTAAAACTACCCGCTCGCCTATGGACCAACATTTTAATTAACTACATTATAACACTACCGGTATACTAATGCTATGGCAAGACATATAAACATATCCTTGTTATTATAGACCGCCTAACTAAGATATAATACCTTGTTTTAGTAATAGGACTCTTAATAAAGGAGCTAGTTAATAGCTTTGTTAATAACGTATATAAGCTCTACGGCGCACTAAGCACAATTATCTTTAACCGCGGCATATAATTTATTAGTAACTTCTAGCGACGACTAAGCGAACGCCTTAAGATAACCTTATAACCAAGCTTAGCCTAGCACCCAGAAACGGACGGCTAAACTAAAATTATTAACGCTGCCGTGAATAAGTACCTCTATGCTTTTATTAGCTTTATATAGGATAACTAGGTTAACTACCTGCTGCTTACTAAGTTTGCTATAAATAACTAAGTTAACAAGAGTATAGGTATCTCCCCGTTTTTTATAAACTATGGCTTTAACCCCCGCCTTAAAATCGAGCCTACTAGCCCCTATCCACCGACACTATTAGCATAAGTAAAGAAAGAGTTCCTTTACGCAGACTCTATAGCCAACCACTTTAAGTGGATATTAATATAGCTTAAGGCCCTAGCCCGGATTTTATAGCAACGCTATAAAAATAATGCCAATACCTATAGGGATAAGAGTGCGTTATTCTATAAAGGCGATATAGTTATAGTTAGTCTAAAAAATATAAAGATAAATAGACCTAAGAAGAAATAGGACAATAAATAGGACGGCTTATACCCCGTACTTATAGTATACTAAGGGGCAGTTGTGGTAGACCTTCTAGACTACATCTAAGTAAATAAATCCTTTTATACATCTAAGGTCCGCCTCTAGACTGCTAAAGAGATCCCTAGTTAAGCAAATATTAATACTATAGAGCGCTGTAATATATAAGGACAAGTAGTAGAGAGAGATAATAATAGTAATATAGAAGATAAGTGGGAGTTTAAAAAAAATCCTTAATGTACACAATAAAGACCCCCAAGGCCTAATTTATGAGATTAAATGGAAATATTATAAGGACATAACCTAGTAGCTAAAAGAGGACCTAAAGGGTTATAAATAAGCTGTACAGCGCTTCTATAAGCTGAACCCCAAAAAGCCTAGACCCCCAGACTGGGCATAAAATAAGAGAGAGTTACCACGCTAAGGCCATGGCCGACCACTAAAATAATTTATAGTGGTTAAGATCTTATAGAACTTCAACCGCTAGTCAAAGTTATTTAATTGGTTAAAATCCTCGCTAAGAGCGCCATATAGTAGCGGTATAGAGTTCTACCGACTTTATTCATTAAGCCAACTAATTAGGATTTTCCATCTCCGGGATAGAAAATCGCTATTGGCCTAGTTAAGGCGGTAAGCGGAAGTAATATCTTTGTAGCGAAAATAGGTGGCCCTATTTAAAGTTACTTGTTCGGTTTAGGGACTAAACCTTCTAGGGAGGGGAGTACTGTCACGGCACTAACCTAACGCATACTGTATCATACTGTCTCGTACTGTCTCGTACTGTTGGCTAGCCCACTACTAGCGCCTTAGCGGCTGGCCCTACTATTTGTATACGATACCCCCTTTTTACCTTCCTCTCTTCCTTTTACCACAACGTAGTTATTTAGTCTACTTCATTACAGCACTGTGACAGTAGTTAGTATCTATATCCTATAGATATTTAACGCTTCTATACCAACAAAATAACCTATTTAGGCTCGTGGCTTAAACTTTACCTTTTTAGGAATGCCGTGTTTAATAAGTATGTAGGTTAAAGATCTGGCTATACAAAGTCCTGCTAGCTATAGCTTCCAATTATAAAGCATCTTTAATAGGGTCTTTTAGTCGATAGACTTAATAGGAGTTTAATTAAGTAGGAATACTACTAAAAGCACGAACTCGGGCCATAAATCCACGGGTAACTTTGCTTTAATAATAGCAGTCCTTACTTGTTTAGAAATAGCTCTCCCTAACCTCTCTACAGGTCTATTTTAAGCTAAAGTATATAGTATTAATTGCTCTATAATACCTCTATTAAGTTAAATAAGACTCTTTACCCTAGCGCCTATACCTTACTCTTTATTTATATACTAAATACGGATACCTTAAGTATTAAATTTCTTCGCAAATACTATTATTAATTTAAAGAATAGGAGCAGTATTTCTTACTCGTAGTTCTTAATAGGAAAAGTATAATAGTACTTTATATAGTTATACTAAAAGTAAGCTATACATATGTCTTTATTAAACCTATCCTCTTTTATAATAATATTAAAGTATACACATTAAAAAGGGTAGGTTCCCTTTACTAATATTCTACGAGATATCTACTAGGTTATCTTTCTAAGAATATATAGTTTATAGAGTGGTATACCGTATAGAGTTCTTCCTCTATCTGTCTTAACCACTTTAACCCCATCTACCGCAGTTGGCAGATAATCCACTAACTCCATATTATAGTGTAGTAACCGTTAATGCTATGCTTTATTATACGCTAAGGTCTTAAAGAATCTGGTGGAGGTAGCGTAGGTAGTAGGAGTAGGTAGTAAGCAGGTAATGGTATTAATAAGGTAGAGACCTCTATATTCTATAAGGTTAGTAAATAGGGCTCCGTTATCCTTACAGCGCAGATAATTTATAAATTAGTTAATAATTACTCTAACCCTACGGAGCTTTGCTATAGATATTAGATTGGTATAAAAATAGGGAGCGTACGCTATATTTCTTAATATCAGATACTAAGTCAGGCGTTATTTTCCCACCTTAATTGCTAAGTTAATATTACCGTATCTATAGATTTCTGCCCCAGAATCTCTAGCTATTGCTATAGATATGCTTGGCTTAAAGTTATGGAAGTATCTAATATCGTTATAGAAGTGGGTGTTTACTATAGTATTATACCTCTAGGCATTAATTAATAACAAATCTGGGTAATTATGCGATAATAATAATAAGAAGGATATTAATATAGCAGCCGCTATAGCTTAGGGCCTGTTTAGATCCTTAATCTTTTTAGTAGTAGATAAAGCTAATATAGACGTCCTTAACCTAGGACCTTCCCTCTCAATCTGCTTAAGCCTCCTATTGTAATATTGCTTATTTATTAAGACCTTAAGCCATTCTTAATACTTCCTTAGATACTTATTATTTGGTATAAAGTTCGGACCTTAAAGAGACTAAAACAGTTACTTATAATTCTTTAACTTATAGGGTAGACTATAAGCAAAGCACTTTATCTTAGTTGATTAAGAAGGTACTAGGGTAGTAGACGTTGTAGGATCTATAGATAGCTACCTTAAGAGTATAGCATAAGCGTTACGTCCCGTATTTAGATACTTATAGAGGAGGTTAAATTCCTCAATTATTATTACTATTTCGAGCTTCTCTAACCTCTTTACTACCTTTTAAATAAAGGTATAATATAAAGCTAAACAGATCTCCTTATAGTCCTAGATAAAGGCTCGTATAACACTACTTTCTGTTACCTCTATTAACCCTTCCTCTAGCTCTTCGCCGTTCTATATAATAGTAATATAAAGCTAAAGCTAGGATTCCAGAGTTTAACGTTTAGGCCCTTATTTCCGTTTCTTAAGATTATCTAATACCATTTACTATAGCGTAGCTTAAAAAGGCTTTGCTACCTTTTTTAGCTACCTTAAAATCGAATATAGTGTAGTAAGGTTTTTAAGATATCCTAAGAAGTTAGTGCCTATAGTGGTATACAACAGTGCTGTAAAGGTATAGAGCTTCTCTTCCCGCTTTATATAGTCTTGTTATTAGAGCTTATAGAGCTTAAAGAGCATTCTCTATATCTCTAGAAACTACTAAGTTTATTATCCTTATTAACTTAATAACCTAGGTATAGCTATTCTAGTAGACGCTAGAGTTGCTATTAGAGCTATAGGAGCTATAGGGGCCGCTACTAGTACTATAGGAGCTGCTAGAGCTGCTACGGGTGCTATAGGAGCTACTACTATCGAGGGTATATCTAGCTTAGTATTTTCCTTAATTTCGTCTTCCTTCTTATCTAGGTTAATATAGTCCCAGATCTTCGCAAAACTTACTTCTTAGCGGATAAATTAAAACCATATAGGCCAGTCCTTTTAGGTTAGCAAAAGAGGATTAGTAGAGTCTATAGTTATAGGTGCCATAATAGCTTTTATTATTTCTTAAGGTTACGTAAAGAGACGCGCTTACGCATAAATAACGCGATATTTTATAACAAACTATGCTTAAAGAGGCTTAGTAGTATTCGTCTAGCTACTAAAATCTCCCTAGTGCTTAGAAGATTACCAGGCTTATAACTTTCATCTAGGCAGGTATTAAGATAAATAACATAAGCTAGCTAATAGGTAGAGACACAGAATTAATTAAGTGATCTATTTTATTCAAGGTGGCTCTAAGAGCCCTAATATATATAAGAAAATTAACCTCCTACAGGGGTCCCTAGAGAGTAATAATACAGGTTAAAACTATACTGATACCAATGTCGAACAGCACCCGTCGCGCCTCTGTAGTAAGGCTACCTTTATGGCCAACATAAGCCTTATTCCGCAGAGCTCTTATAAGCCTTATATCTATATAATATTACTTATCCTTAGGATATTTAGATAAAAGTGGTACCATTTTAAAGCGCTTTATAAGCTCTATAAATCTATACTAATAGAAAAATTATTTATTTAATATAGGGGGGGTGCATTACAAGTGTAAGTATATTAGGTAGTTTTGCCAAGACTATCCGGAGACTATCCGGATAGTCTCCGGATACTATCAGCTGATAGGTCTATTATCCGAGAGGCCTATCCGGCCTATCCTCCGCAGGTCTGCCGCCAACGTTAATTGCCTCTGCGGGCTTCATAAAAATCGGCTGCTATTGGCGTTCCATCAGGATCGTGCCATAGACTACCAGAGCAAACGCAGAGACGTGTATACAGCAGCGCAGCGCCGGCGCTGCGACGTGGTGGTGGCGTGGAGAATTTTTTCGCTGGGGGGGAGAGCCCCAATGGAAGCTTCAAAAACGACCATTACGTCTTAGTCTCGGCCGTCACGTCTGTATATCGAAAACACTACTCGCACCACGGCATCTATATCCAGCGTCCCCCTTCCACCCCCCATACGAATACCTACACAGCCTAAGGACCGAACGAGCCGCGTGCGACCGACGAGCCGCATACGGCGACCAAACGAGCCGTACACGGCGACCGAACGAACCTCATACGCCTACTGTAGGAAGTCTGTGATGAGCCTCTCATTCCCTATCCTACCCGACAGCCTGGACTTACCGCGCGGTATTCCGTCTTCCTCTACATCTTTGGCTGGGATGTGCATAGGGGACCTAGGTTGGGGCCCTAGGAAAAGACACCTAGTTCTTACACGTCCCGCTGTTCCTTTGGGTAGAAATCATGCTGCAAGCAGAAGGACTATAGGCGTATGCATGCACGTATATAGGGTATTCGAATGGGAGCAAGGGCAGGATTACATCAATTCTACGGTAATTACAAATTCAACAGGAAGCATGGTACGAATGGCAGACAGGGCAAGATAGGCAATCAGGACACTCCCGTACGGGAGTCTCAGAGCAGCGACCTAACGGTATTTTTCCTCCCGTTGATGTAGTACGGGCGTACTACCCAGAGGGGTACACTCTGTATTACCACTCACGCCCCCCTTGGAGGTTTTTTGTACCTACATCACGGCAGCAGTCTGCATAGACCTTAATTGGGACTGCATCAGACGTTAATCAAGAATCAAGAATAATACTTATTAACAATATAGTCCTTTATCCAGTTCCAAATGGTCTCAATTAGATTTAAATCCGGTGAGTATGCTGGCCAGAAGATTTGAACTATTCCTCACGCAAGAAGCTCAGCTGCTGTATCACCAGCCGCGTGGCTTAGAGCTCCATCTTGCATAAGCTGAAGTTAAGGATTCATTCGAATCCAGCCGTCAACTAGGGGCACGATTCGTTCACAATATATCTTCTGGTTAATCGTACCCTATTCCTTCTCCTAGAAGAGATAAGGACCTTTTATAGAGCCATTAAAACAGCCCTAGAACATCCAGCCTCGTCACTTACGAATCTTATCCACTACACATGTCTCCTCAAGCTCCTCTCCTAAACGTCTCGTAACCCATTATTTTATATATCTTCCACCTATTACCCAGGTCTCATCCATCCACAGTATTACACACCACTGCTCCTTAGTCCAGTTAACATACTCTAGGGCCTATTAAAGGCGTTTCTCCTTATTGGTTTATAAAAGGGGAGGTTTAGCGCGTGCTATATATTGTTTAAAACCGGCTTTCTGAAGGGCGTTTCGAATAGTATATTTAGAGACTTGCCAGTACGAGAATGGGCTATACGCTAGGTAAATATAAGACATAAGCCGACTAGTACGCGAGGAACAGTCGTAGAGGACAAGGTTTTAAACTTATTTATTTATAAGAGTCAAAGGATAACCGGAACGCTTCTTAGGAGTAGCGCGTTCTATAAGGGCGGTATATTAAGCTTAACGCTGTGTAATATCTAGGAGCTGTGCAATCTTTTTATAGGTATAGCCAGCAAGGCGTAAAATTTAAACTTGAAGGCGTTAATCACGCGTAAGCCGCTTGTGCTGCGGTGTTAAAGGCGCTATAATAGATTGTAGAGGATAAAGGTGTAAAGGCGTGTGTATTATGGGACTAATTGGTAGAAAATCCTGGTAAGAATCCCAGCTAATATTTTACGCTAATTTTCGTACTAATGAAACCTATGCCTGGTACCGTAGTAGGGAAGCAAGGCTACGCAGTTATTAGTAGACCTATCCCTTAACCCATTAGGGTAGCGTATGTGGTCTGTGCGCGAACACTAGGATTAAGACTATGTTAGTAAGGGAGGTACTTAGACAGTCTTTAAGCTTAGCTACGTGTACGTAATAGATTACGTAACAGCGCGTAGACCACCCTCGGGTTACTAAGCCCCTTAGATTCTTCCTTATAGAGTATTATATATATTATTTCCGCCAGCCTACTTAGTAGCCTAATATATTATACTACTACTATGCCTTGTAATTATGCAGGAATGACGCCTACTGGCAGCCTTATATTAAGCGAGTTAACTTTAATAGATAAGCTTATATATAGAGATTTTATATAAGAATTAAGTAATATTTAAGTATGGCTATTAAATCTAGTTAATTTAATTGGCTAGTGCTTATTAATAAGCTATAGACCCAAATTAATAATTTAAAGTTATCTTAGTAAGCGACTTAGACGGTAAACGAGATAGTAAATCTCCCTAGTACTTAACTAGTATAGCTTTATATAAAATCCCTACTAGCTTTATTATATATATATATATAATCTATTATAGCTATATACTATTTAGGGTATAGGCCGTTATAGAGCGCTAACTAAATACTTTTTGTTATTAATATGCTTGCTCTAGTTTAGAAGCTAACTATAAGAACTATATATCTATTACCTAATACTATATTTAACTAAGGAAATAAAGGAAAGTAATATGTTACTATTAGAAGAAAGTTAGAGTTTAGAGGCAAGCCTAAGTAAGTAGTTTTTAACGCCTTATGTTTATAGGGCTATTTTAGTATTATGCGCTTCTTAATCGGCGATGCACTAGTAGAGGTATATATTAAGGAGGCTCGCGGTATATTTAGCTAGATAATTAAAGGAGGAATTCTTAAGAGTTTTCGCTTATTAATATTGGCTTTTATACTCTTTATATCTTATACACTTAAGTATAAACGTCTAGTTTTCTTTATAAATTTAATTATAGCTTTAACTACGCTAATATCTAGCTTTTAGTATTTAATTAGGCCGTTAATATTTCTACCTCTATCTTGTTTATATAAGTAGCCTCCTAATATATATAATAGATCCCTAAATTAATCTCTATACTACTCTCTTAGTTTAATCCTCTACTATACCTACCTCCTATAAAAGAAGAGGAAGTGCTATATTAATTCTATAAGCCTATAGTTATATAACGCCGTTTCTAATATATTAATTTTATAGAAATATTCCTTTAGAAATAACTTGCCGGTCTATAGCTATGTAAGGATAATAGCTTTAAAGCTAATTATCTACTAGTATAGTCTTACAGCCTTTTTAAGGTAAAGTACTACGTTAATCTTCCTTATAAACTTGCCTATATTAGATCTTTTTGCTAAAAGCGGTCTTATTATTATTTTAGCTTTTCTTAAGGCTTGCGTTATAAGGTATTATAGGAGGTCGTTTCTCTATAGTGGCTCCTTACTCTTTAGTCTTATTGCTACTTTAGTAAGCTTATTAGCCTTCTCGTTTCCTATAAATTTAAAATAGCCTAAAATTTAGTATAGCGTAATATTGTTTAGCTAAAGCTTTTTTAAAATCTCTATAACTATTTCCTAGGAGGCTCTAGCCCTCTAGCTCTATATTAATAGTAACATTAATTATAAGTTAGAGAATATTCTTATACTAGAAGCAGGTATTAGAAAACCTATTTAGTTAATAGCCGTATATATAGGTTTCTACGGCTAGTTAGCTGCTTTACTAATTACTAGAAGCTTTATAAGGTGGGCGTCGGCCTAATTAGAGCTTACTACCGTTTTTAAAAGCGTTGCTTTAAATAATATAGTATATACGCTAACTCCTACCCTACTATTACGTATTAATATATTAATATATATATTTACCTACCCTAGCTTATAGTCTTTAATAATAGCTTAAATATATTCTTTGTCCTTATATATTACTATATTAGGCTTAGCCACCTATAGCGGGTATATATATAGCTTAACCTCTAGCACCCCTTTTACCTAGACATCCTTATATATCTCTACTATTCTTTAAAGCGGTAACCGGTGCTATCTATAGAGCCTCTATCTTTAAATTATTTAATATAGATATAATTTGCCTAGTTTATAGATTAATACCTAAAATGTAATAGCCTAGTTACGCAGCCTTTACTTAAAAGGGAGTAGGCTAGCTTTTACCTCCGCTATTAGTAGAGTGACGGTATAAAACCCCCTAATAATAGCTTATGCTATAATCCTCTACGCCTACTAGAGGAGCTATATTAGCGATATATAGTCTACTACTAGCAAAACTAAGCTTTTAGCTAGCTGCTTAATACTCTTAGGCTACAGTTCCTTTAATCTATATAACGCTAGCGCTACCTTAAACCTTAGCTTCTTATTAAGAATTACCCTAAGGATTTTAACCTCCTATGTTAGGGGGATTCCTTTTCCTTTAAATTAAAGCGGCGTAGTAGTATTCCTACCCGCTTCTTTATATCTAGTAAGGTAGATAAATAACGTTTTTTTTACTTTAAATTAAGCTCTATTAGTCCTTTCCTATTTCTTAAGCATTGGTATAATTTTACCCTAGATAATTTACGTGTTTTCCTCTACTATAGGGCCTATAACCTATACTAAGTAGTTATTAATAAAGGCTATAGAGCTACTATTTCTAGGTACGCTTTATATAAAATCCGTATTAAAGAATAGAAAAAGTATTAGGGCTAGTACTAATCCCTATAAAAGACCTACCTATAGAAGTGCCTGTACCTTTAATATATATCTATTAACTAGGATATAGGCTTAATAATTTATATAAAAGTCCTATACCTATTATATAATCGTTTAAGGTATCTATTACTGCTATAATCTCCTAATTTCTAGCTTTATAACTATATTATTATATACACCCTTAATATTAAATAATACTAGAGATAGTGTCGGGAATGAGGCATGCGGTTGTCACGTGACGCCGCGGCACTAGCGTGGCGAGGAGCCCTAAGCTCCTCGCCCTTCCTCATTCCAATTAAAAAGCTTTATTAACCAACATCACTGTAACCCTACTCGAGTAGTCGTTATTGGTGAGTTACCCTGTGTAACTAATACTGATTAGTGGTTGAATATACAGTCAACTATAGAGCAGCTAGGTTTTCGAATAGAAGAGATAGTCTCGTGTAGGGGTGCTATATGCGCTTATATAGAATGGATCCCGGCAATACTATGCTACCTTAGACTTGCGGAAAACTAGTAATAGAAGTGTTACTAAGTACTAGGAGATACTAAGTTACGTCTATTACGTAGAACAACCGCGTTTACGAAGATTTGGTTGAGTACTTTAGGTTAGAAGTGTTACTAAACCTAGGGTCCTAAGTTAACGTCCGAAACGCGTTAAACGACGTCTAAAACGCGTTAAACAACATCTCGAATTGCCTACCTCTTAATAGCAAACCTACGAGATCCTATAAAACCAAAAATCCTACCTACCTTCGACGTACGACACCCCGTTAATTTTATACCTATTATGGCGTTAACCTACCCAAAGAAGTACGAGAAAGATATTGACCTAAAGATATGGAATAGAGACATTAACCTTGTAAACGCTAAACCACAAGACCTAAACGGATTCTTATTATACTGTATGGTATACTATAAAGACAGTAAATATAATAATACCGCGCTATAGGAATATATAAGGGAGGACTTTGTTAGATGGATAAAGGAAACATGGGCTCCCGCGAATAAGGATATCGTATAAGACTTCCGTGACTTTTTACGGGAGTATAAAGTATTCGTCCCTATGGACGGGGGCGTTATTGGAGACAATATTTAGGAGCATATTATTGATGCAAAAGAAGAGCATAAATGGACTCTATAAGAGATTGAGATTGAGCACTAAATACGCGCTATAAAGAAGTTTAACTCTTAAGGGAATTCTAATAACGGATAGCCACAAGCTCCGTCTATATAAGCTCTGTCTGTACAAGCTCCGTCTATATAAGCTCCGTCTCCACAAGCTCCGTCCGCACAAGCTCTGTCCGCACAAGCTCTGTCCGCGCAAGCTCTGTCCCACTTAAGCGCCAAGACGTCTCCCCTAACCCCTACCGCGCCTGGACAACCGGCATAACAAGCCAGATCTGTGAACGATATCCTAACCCACCAGCAACCTCCGCAAGAACCTCCGCAGCAATCTCTGCAGCAATATCCGCAGTAATATCCGCAGCAATATCCGCAGTAATATCCGCAGCAATCTCCGCAGCAATCTCCGTAATAAGCCTCTACTTCTCCACAAATATTTAACAAGCTTCAGAAGATCTAGCGTGGAGGGGAATTCTAAGACTCCTGTAGTTCCTAAGGTAGCTATAGAGGTGGCTACCAGCGTAATCCAGACAGGAAGTTCTTGTGGAGGGTACCGTAAAGAGAGAGTGGGGGGGGGGGGGAGCGGTTGGAACGGCATAGTTACGCAGGCAATTTATAAAAGAAAGAACTGCCAGTATCTACGATTCTGTGCCGATCTGCCTACGGAATCGACCCTGTACTGGCACCGTACTGCCACATACCATTAACAAACCGATAGCGCCGCTATGCCTACTATTATAATACTGATCGCGCTAATACGCCTGCGATCTACCAACCGAATAATTGTGCCTGTACGCCTACGATTAACCGACTGACTGATAGACAAGCTCTATACTTGACCACTATTACTACCGCCGCTGGTACCGTACTACTACCTGAATAGACTTTTGCTGCTTCCACCTACAGCTAAACTAATGCCTTACTGCCTTCCTACAGCACCACATCTATAAGAAGAATTGCTAGAAGCTTCTTATGGAACTTAGTAAGGTAGATAACGGTACTAGGGTATGCTACCTGTGATATTCTACAGACCCTGACTTTAACTAGCCAATTAGGATTTTCCATCCCCGGGATGGAAAATCGCTATTGGCTCGCTTACCACTAGCGCCTTGGCGGCCTTCGTAAGATATCCACCTACTACTACTTCTAAACGATTCTTTCTCCTTTCTCTTCTTCTCCTTAGTTTAGTATTTTTACTAAATAGCAATCTATAAACTTTAGTTTAGAGGTATTTGTACGAGCCGCTATAAGAGGCAACTTTTAGGACAGCGAGACTTATATTGCGATGGCAATAGTAAGTAAGGAGGATTGATATTTGTTACGCTAGTTAAGCAGTATTTGTATATAGATGGCAACTATAAAAGAAGAGTTGCTAGTGTCGGGAATGAGGCATACGGTTATCACGTGACGCCGCGGCACTAGCGTGGCGAGGAGCCCTAAGCTCCTCGCCCTTCCTCATTCCAATCAAAAAGCTTTATTAACCAACATCACTGTAACCCTACTCGAGTAGTCGTTATTGGTGAGTCACCCTGTGTGACCAACAGATAGCGTTTTTTTCCTCTTTATACTCTAAATACGTCCTTATAAAGATATAATAGCGTATATATTGTTAACCTTTACTTCCTAGCTCTAAAGTATATCTTAGGTAGTAGGCTATATTCCTCTACTAGGTATACTATCCTCTTTACTACTAGCGATTTAAGTACTTTTCCTAGTGTTAGGAGGAGGGAGATCGGCCTATAGTTATTTACTACCGTATAGTCCTTCTACTTTAGTTTCTATAGTAGCACAATCTTTACTACCTTCTATTTTTGTAGTACTTTTCCTATTTTAAGTAATTTGGTAAAAAGAGTAGTAATTTTACTACTTAGTACGGGCTATAGTTCTTGCTATATCCTAGCTAGTAGGCTGTCCCTTTTAGGAGCCTTATTTAGGCTAGCCTTAAATATAGCTGCCTTAACCTTATATTTGGCGATAGGCTTCTATAGCAATTAGTTATAGCTAGCCATAGCGTCCTTCTTTTATTTATACAGCGGTAGGACCGGAAAGAATACCTAGAATAGTTCTCTTATAATATTATGGTTCTTTATAATAACCTCTCCTTATCCTCTAGCCTTTTTAATTAGTAGTATTCTAATAAACGCGGACGTAGCCTACGGATTAAGGTATTTCGACGCTTTTTATATATTATTACTATTACTAAGGAATTTGTCCTAATAGAGCTTTTTATATTACTAAATAGTTCTATAAAAGAGCTTCTTTACTCTTACTACGGTATTATATAGTTTAGGGTCGTCCCTTTTTTTACCTCTATATTGCACTATTTCTATTCCTCTAGTATATATATAACTTCTTTAGCGTTATAAGGTCTTTATTCCACTATATTTTTATATATATTAATGGCTTAGCCCACTAGTAGTGTGCTTTAAGGGCTTTATTAGCCTACCTATTAAGGTAGTTAACTATTTCAATTATATCTTTTATAGGGAATTTTATCTCTTTCTATCGCTCTATATCTTCTTAAATCTTATCCTAGTTTGCATTTTTAATAAGTAGCCTTTCTTAGCTCTTCTGTATATCTATATTGACCTAAAAGCTAGTATAGATAGCTCTATAGTCTAATCCGTACTTATACTTCTAAATAGCGCACTTTACTAGTTTACTTGCTAGGCCTAGGGTTATAAGTATAAGGTTAATTATTAATATTTGCCCCGCATTGCTTTTAAATATAGGTACTCTTACTAGAAGTAGGCTTTAGAGTAACTAGTCTACTATAAAGTTAATAATTAGCGCGTTTTCTTCCTGCGTTAATATAGTACTAATATAACTTCTTTCTTATAGCGGATTATGCCGATTGAAGTTGCCTATAATTACTACCTTAGTGTATAGGTTACGTAATAGTTTACCTTAAATTAGACTATTGATTATCTTTAACCTACTAAAGAGCTCCTTTAGATTCTCTTCCTTAGTTCTTCTTAAGTATCTGTTTAGAATATATACCAATATAATTATAAGTCTCCTTTAGCCGATATGCGCTACTACCGCTATAATATCTACTAAATCTACCTACAGCTATATAGCTGCTAGCTCTTTAGATGCCTAGATATATAACCTAACTAAGGGAAACCGCTACTTTCTACCTATTAGGACGAACCTTATTTACTAGGGATTTAAGCTAGCTAGCACTACTTCCCTATTTAAGAGAAAGTAGTAAGGTTTCTAACCTAGAATAAGTGGAAGTCCGCTAGCGCTTTGTTGTTATATAGCGTATACTACACTTCCCTATACTTCTTTATATTCGCCTAGAGAATCTAAAGTTCTTTATTTATAGTGCTGTTATATAAGAATTCTATCTATCTCTTTTCTATATACTAGGTATTTATGGTATAAGGCTTAATAAGGACCCTAGTAGTTTATATAGTAAAAAATAAAATGGAGACCACGTATTAGGAAATGGAGGTTCCTTTACGGGCAAGGCGCGCTCGCTTTCTTACCCCAGTTTGGCTAAGACCTAACCTTAACCTCGACTATAAAAGGCCTTCTCCCTTACTGCTTTTGCCCTTATGCTCTATCTCCTCTTTTTTTTCCCGCTACCGTGCCACCTTAGACTCTAGCTGTTAGCTATAAGGCATTTTCCATCCCCTTAGCGTTTATGCAGGTGCTCTGCCCGCCTTCCCTAATCTCTATATGTTTTATACTAACAATTACCTAGCGCTATAACTCTTCGGCCCTTTCTATGGGATATATTTATACTCTCTCCTAGTGTTAACNCATGCTTTGGTTTTACCGTATTCCTCCTTTCTTCTCTCCTCTCCTTCTACTTATGTCCCCTACCGATTAGTGTACCGGAATGATATTTCCGTTTATTCTCTTCTTTACCTCCGCCTCTAGCAGTGTCTTAGGCGTGACTATAATATGCGACTTAATCCCTGTCGGAACAGCTATAAATGGCTATAAGGCTATGCCGAGAACTGCCTAGTAATAGATTATATGGGTTACAGCTGCTGCGAGCTGCGGGACGCGTTAGGTAGTATCGCATTATAGCGTTATAATAAAGGTAAAGCTAGACGCTGAAGTGGATCCTTAGTGAAACTATAGGCTAATGCTAGTTACTTAGCTTAGTTAAAGCTACGCCGTTAAAAGCTAGAAGCCTTCGCCCTCTTTAATACCTTCTTAACCTAGACCTAGACTTTACTTTTCCCTAATAATTAGAGGATTGCATTGTAATTAGAGAAGCTGCTAGGCTTTAGTCTAATCTAGCCCCCTATTTAGCTAAGGAGGTATAGGTTATATAGAAATATCCTTTATATAGACCTAAGACTTATAAGGCGGAATCTAGGGGTAAACGGCCTATTTAGTAGCATAGCCTGGCTTCTAGTAGAGCTGGTGTTATAATTCTACTTTTGGCTGACGAATACTAGAGAAAAATTCGCGTATTTAATCTCCTAACGGAAACGGACTTTATGCGGTGGCTATATTAGCTAAAAGGGCCGAGATGGATACGGGCGTGATCGCCTGATCTACTCGCGCTATTTACCCCCTTATGTTATTTATAATATCCGGCTATAGGCAAGGGTAAAAGTAAGGCTTTTGCGCATATTTAGGAGGTTAAGCAGCGGCTATAAGCTCCGTAGAGTATGACTAAGGAAGTTCCTTAGATCTAGGGGAGAGATTTAAGGATGCCCTTATTACTTAGAGTGTCTTTTAATGCTTATAGTAGAATTACGGCACCCCCTTTACCTGTCTAATACTAGGAATTATAGTCTTGTGGAGGATTTAGCTCGCTAGTATATTAGGGTAGAAAATGGATATGTTAGCGCTAGCCCTAACTCTAAGGAATAAGGGTAGAGGAGGCATTTTGCTACTAACCTCCTTAATAGGGAGGCTTAGTGCGATGCCCCTATTAGAGGTAGAATGTGCTAGCTTGGTTAGTTAGGTCTTAATCGCAGTTTCCTAATAGGCGTTAATTTTATAACAGTTTAAGCCCGTATAAACCTTTATATATTATAAACGGTAATTACTAATAGAGCGTAGATTACACGTTTTAATTCGCTATTAAGCTAGTGGGGTTATTTTAGTATAGATACTATAGATATGAGCCGGTGGCGAAGAGGAGACTAGCGTGGACTTAAAAGCCTAGCGTAACCCGTCCTTTAGGGCTATTAGAAAGATATAAAGTAATAATAACTCTAATAATAATGGCGGCAGTAATAGTGGCATCTTCTTAACCCCTTCGCTTTTATTTAGAAATTTTACTTAATAATATTAATTTCTATACTGCACCCCCTGAAAAACTAAGGGCTTCTTAGTATTATATAATTATAGCCCCTAAGAAAAGCACGAGCAGTAAACCTAAAAGGAGAAATAGGGGAGTACCTCTTTTCCCCCTAAAAAGTCAAGAAGTATTAGAAGCTTGGGCACTTAATAGTATATTATTCTACCTAGGGCCTTAATTTGGAGATTCCGTCTAATAAAGCGCCTATAGACCCTATATATAATTACGAGAAAGCTTATAAGAAGTATTATAAGGATAATGAGGATAACGAGGACGACAAGGAAGATTCCTATGGGGATAGAAATGATAGTTAAGTCTCTGGAGGAAGTCAAGGTAATTATCCCCTATAATTACCCTACTATACTTTCCTTATTCCCCCAGTAGTTGTGAATATGTACGTCTAACGACTAGTAGAAAATCCAATAGTTATTAAAGATAATATAGCCGATCTGGACTTAGAAGCTAAGGGTGACAAAGCTAGTAACGCTAACGACGAAGCTGACGAAGCTAATAATTGACCAACACCTTGTGGATTAGGTATGCGCTTCCCCTTTTAATTTATAATGGCCTTATTTAATAATTAGTAGATAACGGAAATAATAGCAGTGATAAGGACGATGAAGATAATAAGGAGCTGCCTTTGTTAGAAGCGCTAGAAGAGGAGGTATACGCACCTACGTATAACCGTACTACACCCTTAACGCTAGACGGCAATTAAACGGATAATTTAGCTAAGGGGCGTCGTATCGGAACTGCTCCGCAGTTTAGGCAGGAGCTTAGGGCATTAGTGGCTGCCGGTTAAGAGTCTTTAGGAGCTAAGAAGTTAAAGAAGCGGAGGTCCGATTAGCTCGATTAACTAAATAGTATTAATTATATCTCTAATACTTCTATTAGTAAGAGCGGCGAGAGCGTATAATTTAGGAAGTAATAAAGGTCACCTGCTTCCCGGAGGACCACGCCTTCCGGCTCTTCTACCCTTGGCCTTAACGATGGTGACGGTATTAAGGAGCGAGCGGTCTCTACTGCGCGGCCTACTAGCTCCTCCCCCTGGCACTATATATCTCCTCGCGATACTAGACCACTAGAAGATGGGGCTAATAATAGTTGTAATTCTAATAACCCTGCTAAAGAGAGTAGCGGGGGTGGTAAGGGTGGTAAGGGTGGTAATAGTCTACGTCCCTAGAAGTAACAAAGGCCACCCGCCTATTGCAATAACTTATCTTTTAGCCCCCCTACCCCTTCTATCCTTAACCTTAACTCTTAATACCTATAAGTTAACTAGTAAGCGGTATCCACTCTACGGCCCGCCAGCCCTTCGCTTTAGGAGCCTACCCTTCTCTATAGTATTAAACCGTTATATAACGAGGCTAGCAATTATACTTATAATGAGGACGAGGACAGTAATAGTAGTGGCGTTGCTAATAACCGGAGCAACGTTTTAAACCTAGAACCTGCTATAAAGCGTTATACCCGGACTAAAAAAGACAAAATTAATAAAATGAGCTTAGATGATAAATGGGAGATCGACGATATTCTAAGGGAAAGAATAACTAAGTTAGGGCGCAAATATAAGGTAGCTTAGAAGCCTACCTAGGTTTATAAGAGCGGGCTTTTAAATTTTAAAGATGCCCTTAAGTCTTACTAAAGACGTATTTGGCAAGCTAAAGTTGTAAAAGTAAAGGGTAGAGTTGCTGTGGAGAATAGACGGAGCTAGTAGCTTGGGCGTATTCTTGTGTTTTGGTTAGTAGTAGTTCTTTTACTAGTTAAGGTCCTTAGACGCTATTTTTGGACGAAATTAGTCTTTATAGCAGATATACTAAACCTATACTACTGTTCGAAATTAAAGGCCCGGCCTACTATATAGAAGAAAAGGGGCCGGCCTACTAGGCGGAAGAGACGGCAATAATAGTGGTGCCCTTCTTTTGGCTTGGAGGTCTATTTCTTGTTATATATTCTATTTCTAGCTTAATCTATTTATGGCGCATTTCCTATTATAAAAGGCTATATAAAAAGGTCCGCAAGAGTATTACTTTTTAAGGGCGGTAAGTAAGAGCCACTTATTACTACTTATAACGCTATAAATAATAGAGAATGTAAGGCTAAAACTACGTTCACAACTTAGCCAGCTAATTTAAATCACGTGACACAGCTAAAACCGAGCGGTAGTCCGAATAATATGAAGTCGGGCGTTAATAATTAATTAATTTATGTATGACGTAAAGGCGTATAAACTAGCTGTAGTTAATTTGCCTTATAAATAAGAATAAGCCATAAGAATCTAATCCTTAGAGATATTTTAGTTGGTAGAGGGGCTATATATATCTAGTGACTCCAATCCCCTAGACTTCGGCTAATGTACAGCTGAAATAACGCCTTACCCGTTGTTCGGCTGGTGGCCTAATTATATACATAATGTTCTGCGCTAGAAAGCTTTAATAGTAGGGCAGGGTAAATCCGGTCGCAGCTTAGCCTAAAAGGTAGCCGCTTAGCAATTCTTTTATATAAGCCTTCCTATCGGGTACTAACGACTAAGCAGCCATAAACCTATTAACTGTAGTAATACCTCTATTTTCCCTTATAAATTTCCTTTAACCCTACTTTACTAATTATTCGCAGCGCAGTTCCGTAAAGCTGCTCTCCGTTTAAGCCTATAATCTACCTCTTTTTATGTTTTTTATATTCTGCCTCTCGCAGTTATCTAGCAATTCTATTCTTGCCATTAAGGTAAATATCGGCTTAGCTATTCCGCGCAGCATATGCCTAATTACTTATATCTTCTATAATAGTTGTGCTTTAATGCGTATGTGCTTTACGGCCTTTTATTTTAAAACAAATTCCTAAATTAGCCGCCATTTCTCCTTAAACGGCTATCTATAATTAAGAACACTTTATAAAAGACAATACTTACTTAATATTTCACGTCTATAGAACACCTCTCCTTTATAGCTACTAGTCCCGCTAACTTACGCGGTCGTACTTCTAGCTATATAGATTATGTCCGCTAAGGCTGGGGATAAGGCGCTTAGTAGGGAATAGGAGGAGATTAGAGCTCGTAAATTTAAGATAATAGAGGATATAACTATAATATTTAAAGGTATATTATGCAATATTTAAGACGGTAAAGGGAAGTAGGTTAAAGAATTAGGTATAGAAGATGGATAAGTAGCAAGAGAGGTTCTTACTGGGTATAAATATTACGTAATAAAGGCAAAGATTAAGTTTAAAAAGAGGTAGTGATAAATAGTGATCCGAAGCGATATATGCTATTTATTTAAGGATAAGAGTTAATCTCTAGCTTCTTCTGCAGCTTCCTTATAGAGAAATACCTGGGTCCCCTAGACTAAATATATTAGAGATATTAAATCTATCTTAGTAGCCGATCCTAACTATAAAAAGAGCGTCCTTATTTTTCTTTTTTGGCAGGTATATAGATAGGCAATTCATAACCGCTAGTCCTCCTCTTTCCTTTTCCTTTCTCTATAAATTACTTGTTTATATCCTGGTGCGAAATAGCTTAGGGAGATTTTTAATTATATAGTGCCTTATAAATAAGAAAGAAAAGTACTGGCCCTCCCTTGGCAATATTAGATTTCCTATTTAATATTAACTATAGATATAACATCTTATTAAAGGTCGTTTTATAGACCTAGAGTTTACTATAATTTTAACCGGGGACGCTTTAATAATGGTTTATCTGTAACTTAATAATATACTAGTATAATGGCGATTAGAGAACTTTTGGAAGAGGCGTCTATTTTAGATAAGTATTTATATATTAAATTTAGGGAATAAGGTGTTTAACCATTAGTTTTAGGATTGTCGGACGAGATTATACTTTCCTTTTATAATAAATCTTGCTCTAAGATATATAAGTAACTAATTAATGAGTACCTAAGACTTGTATACCGAGCGTTTAATCAGCATCCTAAGGGATTAGAGCTTTAGAATGCCTCTCTAATAACTAAAAGTCTTAGGCTAATATTAGAGGTTCCTCTAATAATATTTATTAATAATTCATTTAAAATATAAGGCTCTTTTATACTAGTAGAGGGATCCACCTCTAAAGATAGATGTTTTGGAGGCAAAGGAATTAATATACTAATTAAATTGGCCTTGTAAAGTGTACTAGCAGTAACTACAAGACTACAGGAGTAGGGGCAATTCTCCTACTATTCTCGAAGCTCTTAGAGGAGGTTTTTTACTAATACCGTTGCCAGCCTTAAGATAGGCGCTGCTAAAGTGTATAGGAGGAATACTTTAGGACCTAAGCCGATGAAAACGTCTGTTAATAGAGTGCGTGCACATAGCCTTATACTTTATCGCGCCTTTAAACGTTTCCTTAAGGATGTCGCGTTTTCTTACAGCACCTTAAGGTATAATTTAAACGCGTCGTTCTAATAGAAGGGTAATGGATGCGTATTAGCGTCGAACGTCTTTCTTTTTTCCTTAAAAAGCTTATAAAACTAGTTATTTAACGCTATTAGAAGTTTAACTAAGAATAAAAAGAAGGATAAAGAGAGCTGGGATAAGAGAGAGCTGGGATAAGAAAGAGCGAGACAAGAAGAGACGGGAAGAAAGAGAAGAGATAAGATAAGATAAGACGAGACCGGTTAACCTAATTATATACTACTTCCCCTAGCTAAATAATACACAGCTAGATTGCTTGCTGTAATCCGGCTAGCATTACTGGTACTAATTCTGCACTTATATCTTTAATTCAACCTAAGACATTACCTATCTTCTGTATGTTAATTAGAGCACTTCTATACTTTAGGTAATGTCTTTTTTTAAGCTCGCTCTAGTGCCGGAGTTAAAATCCCGTATATAAGCTAGGGGACTATTTCTATAGGTATAGCAAGCATATATACTATAGCTTTATTTACCATAACGGAGATAATATTAACGTGTCTTAACTAAAGTCCGCTAGGATTAATTAGGGAGGGTAGTCTATTACTAGAAGAGGGGTGTAGATATACCCGTGGTATAGCTTATATTATATAAAAAAAGGGTAGATCTGGCCTAAAAAACGATACCATCTAGCTTTTCTTTCCACTTAGCTCCTTCTTTAGATTAGTGTTATGTTACTAAAGCTTTATAAAGTAGCAATGCCAGTTATATCTAAGCCCGTTACGCTAGCGCCTTTACTGCCTTATAATAGTATAAATACCCCCCTTAGTAGCCTAAGTTAAACGTATCTACATTATAAGCAACTAGCGCAGCTTCTTCTCTCTTAAACGCTTATAATTGTGTTAAAGATACTCTAGGCGGTCTAACCTCCTCTACCTCCCCCTACAAGTTTAGGGGTTGAAGAGATACCCGAAGTAAGAGGTTCTAAGGTTGAAGTTAAGGTGTTAAATAAGATATATGCTTATGAAATCCCTAAAATATACTTAGAAATACGCTAATGCAGCGTTTGCTATAGCTGGGATAAATAAAGCTGCTAGTATAAGACTATAGAGACTTTGCCGGATACGTTAAGTGAGCGTAATATACATAATTAGTATATTTGTGTCCTTAGGAAGAAATTTGGTCTGTTTCTTAGGTGCCTTTAAATATATTAACTTAGATGCTAACTTTAAGCTAGAAAAGGATAAGAAAGACTATAGCACGTACCTGAGTATAAATTTAGGAGAAGTGAGAGACGCCTTATAGGTGGTGCTAAAAGGCGTATAAGCTATCTCCCTTTGGGAAGATAAGCCTATAGTAAGTGGACCTTTTTACAAATGTAGCTGATTTTAATTTAACTTCTAGATTCCTACGAACCTTATATTTAATTTCCTACCCTAGTTAAAAATATACTAGGAGAGTCTTTCTCCCGACTTAATTAGCGCTAAGCACCTTTAGGGGTTACTAAGATTCCTTAAAGACCATTTCGCGCCTATAACTAATAGTCTCCTGCCGCTTCTAGACCATGGCGAAATTAATTTTAATCTCCTTTGGGCCTTATTTAAACCAAATACGCATATCCTTATAATTTACAAAGGCTCGGATTAACTAAGATGCCTTATATATAATTTAGGCAACTTTAAAACCTTACTTTTTAGCGAAAAGAGCTTCGAACTTAACTGTTACTATTTTAGCTACGATAGGAAGGCGTTTAGTAAGGTGAAAACCACCCTCTCTATTCCGGAATTCCGTTTAACTATAAAAATTACGTCTCTTAAGGTATTTCCGCTAGAGTATTATAAGAGGCAAGCCGAGATAAAGTAGGATCTTATTAGTAATGGCCGGAAGTTTGTGTCTTTAAGAGGCATTAACCACCGTAAATATAAAGGGATCGCGTTTTTCTAGACTAAAGATAGCCCGTTAAGATTTTCTACAAGCGGCCGTATTATAGTGGACGCGATAGCATTTTATCGTTAGAATCCTAACTATGGTAAGTAACTAATCGCTATAGATGTATACGGAATTGGCGTATACGATTAAGGGACTAATTGGTAAGGCGATGTAAAGAATTAGGGTTTAGTTCCTAAGGAGATAGGAGATAATAAGTACCTAATCTGTTTACTAACTGCCCTAGCCTTTAGTTTAGTAGATAAAAAATAGGGTTAGGCTTTCTATACTCTTTTTCTAGAGCTAGCAATATACTAATATAAGCACTAATAGGTGAATTTGCTGTCGCTAACATTAAGGACATTAATTAGAATGCCTTAGTATTTAAGTTACTCGCAATTAATAAGGATAAGAAAATGGTGCTTTAAGGACTTATAAAGAGCTACCAGTCTAGGTCCGGGAAATTAAAGTTTAATAATATAATCAAAGGGAAGGGGAAAGGCCTAGTTTTCTTGCTATAGTAAGTTTTTTGGTAAGGTATTGGCTGTTTTAAAGGCTGACCGTTTTAGTGGCCCACTTAGGGTGGGAAAGACGTTAACAGCTGAAGCACTTGCCGAATCTTAGAGGAGACCCCTCTATGTGGTTTGTTCCCCCTTATAAGTGTATTTATATACTAGTTTAACTATAAGAAGGCTTATACGGGAGACCTTAATATGGATTTAGCCCGTTTGGAATAAAACCTGGCTCTAATAATTAAAAACGTTTACCGTTAGAGCGCTGTCCTTCTTTTAGACGAAGCCGATGTCTTTCTTGTAGAAAGAACTTTAAATGATATTTAATGTAACAGCCTAGTATTTGTCTTTCTGCGATAGATAGAGTATTTCTAAGGCATTATGTTTCTTATAACAAATAGGATTACCGTATTTAATGTAGCTATATAGAGCAGAATATATCTTGCACTTAGATATAACGAGCTGAAAAAACTGGCAAGAGAGTAGGTGTAGAAAAACTTCCTAAAGTAAGCTAATGCTGCTGCTAATATCTTTAGAAGGGATATGGAGCGGCTTTTAGACCATTAATTAAACGGAAGATAGGTAAGGCAATATTTAAGTGAAAGTTTTAAGCCTGGTACTAATATACTGTATTAGATTAAGAACACTATATGGATTGGCTACGGCTTAGCTAAAAGTAAGGGGGAGAAACTTATATATAAGCATTTAGACAAGGCTCTTACGTTAAATAAAGATTTCGAAAGTAACTTTAAAGGTGCTAAATTAGTTAAGAATATAAACTCGTATATATAGATTCGCTTATATATATACAGTATTAAATGTCTTATAGATCTCGTAGCTGGTGGCATTATTACTTATTACTTTCTCGAAATTACTTGCTTGCTCCTGTGATAATAAGGCCTATATAGTAGGCTATAGTGTGGGCGAATTGCTTATAGATCTAGGAATAGGAGAACGGAAGCTGTAGGGCATTAGTTCCTGTAGGGGAGTGAAAGATATAAGCGTTAGTTCCCGTAAGGAATTAAAAGCTATAAGGTAACGAAGAAAGTGGGTAATAATCCCTGTAGAGAACTGCAAGCTATATAAGATTAGTTTCCGTAGGGGAGTAGAAGAAATCGCTATTAGTTCCTATACGGCAGTAAAAGCCGTATAGGAGTAGGAGCTGTAGGGTATAGTTCTTATAGGGTAGTAGAAGATACGGTTACTATATATAGGAACGGAATTTATAGGGGATTTGTTCTATAGTAGATCTAAAAATAAGAGAACGGAAGCTATAGGGCATTGGTTCCCGTAGGGGAGAGGAAAACGTAGCTGTGGGCTCCCGTAGGGGAGTAAAAGCCGTATAGGAATGTAAGCTGTAGGGGATTAGTTCCTATAGGGCGGTAGAATATATAGGCATTAGTACCTATAGGGGATTTATTAGCGTAGGGGATTTATTACTATAGGGGATTTATTACCGTAGGGGAGTAGATTCTATAGGGGAGTGGATCCCGTAGGGGATTTGTTAGAGTAGGGGATCGGATCCTATAGGGGATTATTAGGAGTAGGGGATTGGTTCCTATAGGGCGGCGAAATACGTAGGCATTAGCTTCTGTAGGGGATTTGTTTAAGTAGGGGACTTATTTAGGTAGGGGATTGGTTAGAGGAAGGAATTAATTCTTCTACGGCCTCTATTTAGGCGGCATAAGGTAGCTTCTAATAGGCTAGGGAGTGGATTATATATTTTATGGAAATATAAAGCCTATATAGGATAGTAGAGTGTAGGGACCTAATAATCTGGCGGAAGATTAGGTTATCCGCTTTTCTAGGTTTATTTAGCCCCGGTGACTCGCCCTATACTATTTTACATGCGTTTTAACTAAGGCTGCTATCTAGCCTTAGCTGCCTGAATCTTTAGTTATGCCGTAGAAGAGTATAGGATAATGAAATATTATTCTATCTACTCTGCTAATACCTTTGGATCCTTTTATGCTTACTAGAGTATTTTCTTTATCCTAGAATATAGCTCTAGATTATTCTTTTCCTACCTCCTATTATTTAGAAATACTACTTTCCGGAGCCTATTAACCTAGGGGACTAATAACTAATAATACGGCGTAAAGTACTCCTTTGCTGTTTTAATGAAATCACCTTTATAAGCCACTTCTCCTTTTTTTAACTTAGCTAGCTCTTTAGTGTCTATATAATTCTACTTCTTAAACCTTAGAATAGGCTTACGCTCCTTATTTAGACCCTTATAATAAATGCATATCTAGAAAAGCACCTAGAAGAACGACTCTAAATTATGCCTAAAGGAGTGTTTCTCGCCTAGAAGCACTCCTATAGCTATAAACGCTCTTATACCGGTCTTGCCCTATGCTCCTAAAGGTCCTTCTCGCTTCTCTTTAATCGCGAGATTAAGATTAATTAAGAATAACTTTTAAGAGGGATTGTCGTCTTCCTTATTTATTAAGAGGTTGCCTATTAAAATATCACGTTAGAGGATGCCAGCCTGCGTATATAAAGACTTATATCCTTTAATGCCACCCTTTAGCGCAGCAAGTATTGTAGCCGGAGAGCTTACCTTATAAAGAGCCTTTTTATAGTCGTAGGTAATAATGCGTTAATATACCCAATTTTATATAATAGGGCGCTTAATTAGAGAGCTTAAATATAGGCGCTTATTAGGCGGTAACGGGGCGTTAGTATAGCTAGACGACCTCTTTCTGCTAGTGCTTTAGCCTTTTCTTATACTACCTTACACTCTAGCTACGCTTAAAGGCACTATTAGGCTTTTAGGCTTATAGTTTATCGCTTTAGTAATATCTAACCCCTTATGGATATTAAAGATGTTATTATCTTGTCCACCTATATAAATAGTCCCATAGTAATAGTACCTGGCCACGTTAATCACTCCTTTCTCCGCTACTTTACGTAGCAGTTTACCTTCTTCCTTGCGCTTTAGGTACTGCTACGAGTCTTTAATAATAAGAGGTATCTTAGAGGTGTTACCCTCACAATACGCTTTCTAGTAAGTTGTCGCCTAACTAGTAATATAGGGTGCCCGCTTTATAAGTTCGTTAAGAATAAGACGCTTGGTCTAATTGTTGCGCATAACCTTAATATATCGTTTACTATTTGATATTAAAATAGTAGGGTTGAACCTAAGCTGCTCTTTATTTATTAAGAGAAACCCTAACATTACTAAGGTAAATTATAGTCCGTCTTTATTAATATTAAATGATAATAATGCAATACCTTCTACCTGGTTATACTCTTATAGCCGCATAATAGATCTATAGAGGGTAAAGCCTAAGATAAAGCGACGAGTGTCCTAAGCGGCGAAGACTTCTCTTATATATTTTCCTAAATTAAACCATGCCTGCGAGGCTATATTAGTATTTAGATTACTTTTTAGCTCTTCTAGTATAAGTATATACAACTAATAGCATTAAGAGCTTTCGCTAGCTATTAGATTATCCATAAAACCGATATTTAGCTTTTGCTTTACTATAGACCCTTATAAGGGCTGCTTAGTATATATAATAAGCGTTTGTTATATCTTTAGGGCGGACCTGTGCTTTTCTATAAAGCCTAAAAATAATTTAATTAGGTTATTAAACCACACTAGGACATTATCTTACTTTACGCTTTTAGGCCAGTCACGCTAGCCGCCCTCGGCGTATAGTGGATTGTCCCCTTCCTTATATTTCTTAAAAACGGTAGCGCTTGCCTCTTTAAGACCTTCTACTTCCCTAAAGAATGCTTTATATAAGCTAGGAATCCCCACGTAAAGAGGGCTTAGCTCCTCCTTTAGAATATAATCTATGTATTCCCTATATTCGGACAAGTTAGTAAAGCTACTTATATTACGTAGATGCGGGGTTTAAACGTAGAGTGGCAGCGGTTAGGGCGGAGGGGTAGACTCTGTAATAGTAGTGTATACCTTTTCCCAAATGACCTCGTTAGATTTAATGCGGAGGATCGCATTTAGAAAAGGTAGGAACCGCTTAATATTAAAGTCGTTAAAACCGACCGCTGAATTAAGTCTTAATAGATTAATAAAAAGGCTTTTGTTGCTGCTGTTAGATGGCAATAAATAAGAAGCGTAAAGGCCTTATAGAGCTAGTATTAAATTAAGTAAAATATTCTTTAGTTCTGTAAGCGTTAGATAGAAACTTATAATAGGTATATTAGCAATTACCTTTATTACCTATCTAGTGTAATAAGTCTAAAGAGCTAGAGATGTCTAGATCTTAATAAGCTAAGTTAAATAAATTATAAAAGTCATTTAGTCCTTCTCCGATAGGTTTTGTTTTAATTATCCCTAATTTAGAGAGATTTGCTATTGCGGGCAAATGCGCTAAAAGCTACGTTAGGAGGGCCGATGTAGTAGGCGGGTAGGTAGGCGGGAAGGGTATATTAAAGATGCTAGTATATAAGAACGGTATAATAGTAGATAAGTATAGGGAGGTTAAGAATACGTTAGTAGTGTCTTGTAATAAGGAAATAACTAGGGAGAAAAGTGTAAGGAAGAAAGTAAGGTGCGAGCGAACGTAAGGATTAAAGATTGGGTGTGAAAAAGTCAAGCCGACCTAATGCGGCTTAGACTGAGGCTTTGCAGGGCTTAGTTAAATACTAAGCCATAATAGGTAGGTAGCGTTTTCTGGTCTATAACTAGTTATACTTATTAGTTTTAGTTTATTCTGTGACGCGTAAGGCTCTAATGTAGCGGAGCTCTTATATAGTGAGGTTAAAGGGGCGCCTAAGAACGCTAACAAACGATTACTAGTCCTAAAACGAGCTAAATCTAATATGCTAAATATGGATATAGTTAACCTCTTTTTATAGCGGTTAATTAGCCTATTTCCTGAAAATAGGTTCTAGTTTCTAAAACTAAATCCAGTATATGCAGACTCCCCCTTTACTAGTATATATTGCAAGGAAAACGTATTGTCATTACTGTCTCCTTAGTAACGCCTTATTTATTCCCTTTAGAATATGACCTTCGCTAGTGTTTATTTTATATAGGTGACGAGCGTTTATCTCTATTTATTTACACTAGATGCAAAAATCCCCTATAATATACCCCTTAGAATTAGACTAAATTAATAGCAATTCCCTCCTTAGTCGGTTAGGTTTTAATATATCTTATTAGCTTTAGGGCATTATAGACCTTATTGCTTCTTTAAGAGAAGCTGACTATAATAAGCATTGCAGTAAAGGTCGTCCTATTAATTATAGCGTGTAGCTATAAGCTTTGCCGTCTTTTACTTATTATATTAACGGTATATAAAACTAGTAGATAAAGTAAGCCGATATAATGTTTATTTACCTTACGGTTTATATTACTTTACCACTTTAAATAAGGGCGGTACTATGTTTTGGTTGCTGGGTTCCTAAAGGATGCCGGTAATATTAGTGTCTTAAAAGGGCTCTAAAGCCATTTTCTTTATAAGAGGATATATAGATAAAATATACTAAATCTTAGAGGGTAGTAGAAGTATAAATACTGCTCCTTACGTTCTTATAACGCTAGGGCTAAAGAGCGGAAATTCTCAGGCATAACTAAATTGTAATTGTATTGAAGCTTATCTATAACCCAGGCTCTAAGGCATATATCCTTCTCTAACGTATCCTATAGCGCTTAGTATTTATTTAGCGATATATAAACACGCTTCTAAGTATTATCCCACAATCGGCCTTAGTAGTGCAGTTGTATAAGGCTAAGTAGGCGGCGAATATGGTAAAAAGGAGGTTGTGGAGAAGAGGCGATAAGGACTGTAGCCGGTGGAGAGATTAGTAGAGGTGTTTTATTCTTACGCTATAGGGTACTAAGAAGGGCTATAGGCTTACTAAGCTAATCTAATCTAATTAGAATAACGTGTTTTATTAGTTATTCGGTAATATTAGTCATCTAGTAGCCCTAAAAACCACCAAAAATTGAAAAAACTGCACTTTAATATCTTAATAATGGCTTAATAATAAATTCTAAAATTTTATAATTAGCCTTTTATACCTATTTTAAACCTTCTATTAGATTTAAAAAATAATCTATTAAGTAGCTTTAGAGATATTACAATTTAGCTTAAAATTGGGGGCTAAAACCCAATATCTTAATAACGGCCAGGCTTATTACGCTAGAATCTTATTAAGAGTCTTAATATAGGTATAAAAGGCTAATTATAAAATTTTAGAATTTATTATTAAGCCGTTATCGAGATATTAAAGTGTAGTTTTTCTAATTTTTAGTGGTTTTTGGGGCTACCGGATGACTGATATTACTGGATGACTAATATTACCGGATGACTAATAAAACACGTTAACTCTATATTTTATAACGAGTCTTTTCTTTATAGAGGATTAAACGAGTTACAGGCCGGCTAACTTATCGCTGCTAAGCATATAAAGGTAGAGAACTTATAAGCTTACTATAAGCGAGTTTCTTAACTTTAATCTAATATATATAAACTTGTCTATATACGCAAATAATAATGAGATATTCTTGATATAGAAGCAACTAAATAGAAATAAAACACTAAGCTAAGGAAATTTTAATTAACGCCTTAATTCTTAATGCCGAAAGACAAGGATATAATTATAAAAATCTTCCTTATAAGAAATTTCTTATACCTTAGACCTCTTAGGATCTCTATCTATGGTGGGATCTACCTTTCTCTTACGTACCCTTCTTCTTAATATCTCTTTTAATAAATCCTCTAATGCCTTTTCTAGTTAATTTCCTTGCTTATACGGTTTGCTCCTCTTAGCTATCTCTATTATAACATCTTTAAGTGGTTTATATATCTTAGTATGACGGCGAAAGAGATGGGGATTCTTAGCATAGTATAATGCAAGTCTATTTGGTGGTATGTTTACGGCTAAAACCCAAGTAGGATACCAGCATATTACTGCGATAGGGCTAAACGTAGATATAAATGATTTATAACTAGGGCTTCGGAGACGTCTTAAGTCCTTTATTATAAAATAAGAAGGCAACTATAAGACAAGATACTTTAGTTATCTACGCAAAATCATGGCATCGGAAATCGTTAATATTTTAGATAGGGGAGATACAACTCTAAGAAATGTCGTAAGATTAGTTAAGCTATTCCCTACTTACTTATTAGTATTGCTAAATAAATATAGGTGTTTTATAAATATACCTAAAGGCACCGGTAAACCTTTAATATAAACCTCTTTTAGTTAAGGTGAGTCTGTTTTAGCCTCGCTATAGCTCTCTATTGGCTTAGGTAAGACTATTTTGGTTTCGCTGCGGCCTTTTAGGCTTTTAAGGTAATTGGCGTATATTTCTATATCTTCTTATATATTACCCTTTGTATTATCGTTGATTTTATAAGAGTTGATCCTATTAGGTGTTTAAGTAGGCGTATAAGGTATCTGTTTCTGCATAGGGTTAGAAAGCTGCAATTATTTCTTTTCCCTACTAGCAGATGCTATATCTTTGTTATTAATACGATTTTAGGATAATTTAAGGTTTCTAGCAAGTTGACGAATAGGTATATTATCTTTGGGGCGATAGTATATTGTAATGTTTTTATAAGTACCGATTGAGGACTTATAGGTTATGTTAGTAACGTATCTAAGCTTAGTTAAGGTAATATATATAATATCTGGTATTCTTATAAGGATAGTAAGGGATATATAGTTAAGAGGTTAAATTTAAAGGTAAGTTAAATTAATGGCATATAAAAACTAGGAGCACGACGTTTATATTTTATTTCTCTCCTAAGGCGGAGTTAGGATAGAAGGTAGAAGGGAAAGGCGGAGTATACTAGCCGCCCTTTTCCACTTTATATGGTGTCTGTGGTATAATATTTAGTGGCTATAATTACTTTTAGCTTACGTATTGTCTGCGCCTAAGACTATAGGCGCCTAAAGTAATCTACGAGTGGAGTATTAAGTAAGGCATTGTTGGGGGTAGCTATTGGCTAAGCTGTTACTAAATTTAAACGGTTGACGATTTCTAATAGATGCTATATGCCTTAGTAGGGTTTAGAGGCGTTTGTATAAAGTTATAAACTAGAACTAGAAGTTAATAATGACCCCTAATAACGCCTCTCTTAGTAGGAATAGCATTATATAATCTACTTCTAACGCCTATCCTTTCTAGGGCAAGATACTACCTAAGTAGTAGACTTATCCTAGCCAGTTAATCTTATATATTAACCCCCCATCTATAGTAAAGGAGCTATTAGTGCCTTTAGGGTGGTTTAATTAGTATTCTAGCTAAGCCCTTTATAAGCGCTCCGCCTTATATAGGTAGTAATTAACTCCTATTAATCTGCCTTACGTTAGGGGAGATCTTTTATTTAAAGCGCTAAGCAGCTAGTACTTAGAGGTCTATAGGCTTATTCTATATCCTAATAATATTAATTATAATTTCTCCTTAAGTGGTATTTATAACCCTAAGTACCTATAAACGCAGCGTCCCTAAATTATTAGCTAGTAAGTAGATATTTATAGATAAAGAAACCGACTTTAGAGATAACGGCAACGTAGAGGCGTTAGCTAGTTTAGAAAGTAACTTTAGTAATAAGGATTAAGAATGGGACGCAGAGACATTATATAATGGAGAAAATAGTTTTAGTACTAAAGATTAAGAAATAGGGGTAGATAGCAATAGAGAGGTGTTAAGCGATAAGGCTATATGGGCGATGGTTAAATATAGTAGCCTTAACTTTATAGTCTTAAATCTATAAGTAAAGGATAAAAATATAAAGAAGAGTTCTAATAAAAGCTGGTAAAAGGGTTAAAACTTTAGCCTCTCTTTGTTTAGCCTATCGCGGAATAAAATAATATTTTATTATTTCTACCAAAGTCTCTACCTACTTAACTTATAGCGAGCTATAAAGTATTCGCGATAATCTATGCTTTTATTTAAATAAATTTATTTTCTACCTTAAAAGCGACGAGTAAGTAAGTAAGTGAAATTTTAAAGACTATCTAGCGGCTTATCTAACTATAAGTCTTAGCCTTAACGGCCTACCCCCTTAGGGGGGACTATAATCTATTTACGAAATAAGATAAAGGTCTAGCCCTTTCGCCCATCCTTGCCGTCTTTACTTTTTCTTTAGTTGCTTCCGCCTTATAGCTTAAAGCACTTCCTTTCACCTAACCGTTGTAGTACCTTAACCGCAATAACCAATCCATTAGATCTTTTATGCCTTCCCCTACTAACTATACTCCTAGGTTTTTCCTTATACTCTTTAGCGTATACTCTGCTAACCTACTTCTATTAAACGTTTTATATTTTAGATAATAACCTTTTTCTTAAGGTTTACCGCACTTATACTACACTTCTCCCTTCCCCTTAAGAAGCCTATGCTCGTTTAATCTGCCTATCCCTATCCGCTCCGCGAGCGCGTATCTTACTAGGTCTCTTTCTCCTTTTAGCCTAGGGATTCTCCCCCCTTTTGCTTTCTCTATTTCTCTATAGTCTAGGTAGGGGATTCCATCCTCCTACGTATAACCTATTCTTCTCTTTTTCCTTTCTATATATTAGCTTTCTAGCCACGCGTTAGATCCTTCTTTAATTTCTTCTATTTCTTCGGCTATAGGTAGTTCCTCCCTTTCTATACTAGTGTACTTAGGGCATCTATTTAATAGGAAGAATTTATGTACTCTGGGGTTTAGGCCTCTTAGTTTTATAACGGCTTTATAGCTTATTCTTAGGGTTCCTTATTTACTTAACTCCCTACCTACTAACTTATCGTCTATATGGAATAAAACGAGCCCGTTTTTAATCTCTCCTTTAGCTTTATAAGCTCTTATAAGTGCCCTTAAGCCTACGTCTATGCTAGTGTTATAGGGTCCCGCCCGTACCTCTTCCTTAGCTATTACCCTCAACAGCTGATCCCTGACTTAGTATTGGGCTGCTCCCTTTTTAATAGATATAAATACCTACCTCGTCCCTATAGGCTGTCTAAGGTAGCTCTTTTCTAGGTCAGGCTCCTCTATCCTCCTTACGTAAATAGGGTATAACTTTACCTTTTTAGTCTAGGGTTCTTCTATGTCCTTAGTTACGTAGTTCCTTAACTTATATATCTTAAAGGCTCTTACCTTCCTCTAAACGGTAGGGTAATCTATAGCGACTCTATTCAGCCTTAGGGAGGTCTTATTTTTTAGGTTTTCTAAAATATCTTTTATCTTTAGGACTTCTATCTTCTAGTTTAGTACCTTAAGCGGGACGCTCTTATCCGCTCCTAGGGCGAACCGTTTACACGCCTTTAATGGTTTCTTTAGCTCTTTAACTAGACTTGCCTGTCTCTAGGCCTTCGTTTTGCCTTTATTATTTTCTCTGCCCTTCTACTACACTTTAAACCTGTACGTTAGCGTAGGTACTAGTATTGTTTTAATTATCTTAACTAAGGCCTCTATTCTTATCCCTATCTTTAATAATAGGTTCCTAATTAGTTTAGCTACTCCCTAGCCTACTGCCGTTCTTCTCGCTATATAGGACTTAAAGCTTAACTTGTTGTCTACAACGATTCCTAGGTACTTAATCTCTTAGCTTATTTTAACTGGGCTCCCTACTATAATAAGCTCCACTTACCTTAGGGGTTCCGTTCTTACCCTATAGAAAGTCATCGCCTTTATCTTAACCGGATTAACCTCTAGGCCTACCCACCTAATCTCCTCTATTAGAGTATTGGCTTCTATCTCTACGTTTGCCAGGGACTCTTCCACTGTGTTCCCCTATGCTATTATGGCGACGTTGTCCGCGTATAAGTATCTTAACCTATACCCTATTATTACGGGGCTTAATAAAAGGCTAAACAGGACCAACAACATAGGCGAGCCCTACGCTAGTCTGTCGTCTAGGTATATGCTATTCCCTTTTACCTATCCCCTCCTAGGGTAGACCGTTCTATTGCTTATAAAGTTAACCGCTAGCTTAACTACGTTTTTAGGTACCCCCTTGTCTTAAAGGACCTTGTATACGTAGTCCTTTTTCGCCGCGTTAAAGGCTCCTCTAATGTCTATGTATACTAGCGTTTTCCATACCTTATAGCTGTTTTTGCCTTCCTATTTTATTTCTAAGTTAGCTATTATCTTAAGAGCCACGTCCGTCGTAGACCTCCCTAGGATGCCTCCCGCTTGGTTTTCTCCAAACTACCCTTTTATAAGTCCGGTTTCTCTAAGCTACTTAGCTAGAGCCCTTTTAAGCCCCTTATTAGTTATTAGGAGCAGTGCTACCGGTCTTTACCCTTTTGCCGTGCTTAAATCCCTTCTTAGCTTAGGTATAAGGACGAGTTCCGCGTCCCTTATAGAGGCCTTACCCTCTCTTAGGTCTTTGTTAACTAGGTAATAAACCTTATTTATGTCTGGTTTTAACTATTTAAGTATATTTACTGTAATCTTGTCTTAACCTAGCGCTCTACTCTTTGCTTTTAGGAACCCGTCCGTAACTTCTTTAAGTAAGAGGTCTGTCTACTTGGCCGGGGCCTTTAGTCTCCTTAACTTAGTCCTAAAGTCCTCTTCCGCGTTTAGGGCTTTTGTCTCTTTTAGTTTTACTAGCGCCTTCGCGATAAGTATAACCTGGGTCTTTTCTAATTCCCCTTTATATCCTGCTAGCTACCTAGGGGCCCTAGCTTGTATGTAGTTCCTCTACTTTATAAGTTTGTAGATATCTTGCTTGGACCTTATATCCTAAACGGCCTTATTCCAAAAGGCCGCTCTTACTCTCTTTACCTTGCCCCTTAAGGCTCTCTTTTCTTTAGCTTTGCCGACTGGATTGGTTAGGGGGTCTCTTTCTTAGACTTTTTTAACTATCTTAGTAAGGTCCTTGTTTTACTATAGGGTCTCTTTAACCGCGGTCCTCTTTTCTACTAAGTTCGCCTTAATAACTTTCGCTAGTCCGTCTATCTATTCTGCTAGCGATTCTCCCTCTTAGTCCTACTGTTCTTTACATTTCTATATATTGACCTTTATCCTTATTCTAAACAACTTTCTCCTAACTAGAGCCATCCGCGCCTATATTACCCTATAATTTAAGCCGGACTATATCTTATCTAGTCCCCCTAACGCCTTAGTTACGTTACTAAAGACGAAGTCTAAGGTCGCGGTCCCTCTTATTGGCGTCTTAGCGTCGCTTAATAGGTTAAGCCCCGCCGCCTACTTATCTAGAGTAATTAATCTTTAGGCTCTTTCTCTGTTTTAGCGGAAGGACCTGTTAAAGTCCCCTATTACCACCACGTCCCTCCCTTTAGTCAGTATATTCCTTACCGCCTTAGCAGTTAGGCCCTTATTCTTTTCCTCTAAGTAAACGTATACGTTAAATACCTTAACACCCTCTACTTTAACTCCCGTTACGTCTCTCGTCCTTTTCTCTAGGGCCTTTGCCCTAAGGCCTAGTGATCTTATTAGACTAGATTAGAGTAAATTTAACCCCTAAATCCACTCTATATAGTAAATAGGTGGTAGAGCTCTAGAACTCCAATACGGCTCTAGATTAATTATATACTATAAATAGTAAGTCTTAGCAGAAGGTAAGGAAAAAGGTAAAGAAGGAAGAATGTAATAAATTAACCCTAAATTACAAAGCTTCTAAATAAGAAGCTTTGTAATCTTCTACCTTAATCGCCTCCTTAAAGGCAGTATATGCGTCCTTATTATAGCTCTTACTTTCGCCCTTATCCGGCTCTATAACTACTAGCTTACCTAGCCTACTTAGCTCCTCTAGAGCTCCCTCCATTGCTATATTTGCTGCCGCATTTACTACTACTTCTGCTACCGCCTTTATAACTTCCTCTTATAAATATAATAGTAGTAATATATAATCGAGCTATCGCCTTCCTTTAGCTATAAATCTTTACCCTAAAGCTATAAAGGTAATATACGTTGCCTTATACGCTTCAGTTTCTTTATTAAGGCGTTATATTGAATATAGTTCTTGCCCTATAGCTTAAACTTAACCACCTCCTTTATATCGTCGGCCTTTGAATTAATTAATTTTAGGGTAAGAATAACGTTATTAGATAGTGGAGGTGGGCACACTAAGAGAAATCATTTTATTGTGGAGGTAGGAAAGCCGAATATAATATTATAACAGTAAGTGTAGATATAGAGCCGTAATAGTAGAAGTGATAATAATAGTAGTAGGATGACCAGGTGTTCTAAGTTCTATAGCTAATACACTACTTATTAGATAATAAGTTAGTAGTAGAGTTATAAGAGTTACTAATTGGCTTTATATTATGCATTAACTCCTTAGCGCTCTATTTCTCCTTAGCTGTAGTTTAAATTAGGTATAGATCTAGAGCTCTAAAAGTTAAATTAACTAAGATTTACTCTAATTTACTAATTAGAAGGTCTAATCCAAATCTATATTAAATTTAAATCTACACTAGAGCTTTAAATAGACCCTAGTTTAATAAGATCACTGCTAAGGCCGGTTTTTATAAAGGTTAGAGATCTTAGTCTCTCCTTCCCCTAGTCTTCTAACGGACTATACATCTCGTACCTATTTAGTAATATTGTGACCTTGTTTTAGGCCTCTAGTACCGCTAGTTCTTATAAGAGGATAATGTCTATCTTCCTGTCTACTGCCTATACTAAGAAGGCCGCTTGGGCCTATCTTAACCTGGCCGTATTATTACTTAGAATGTTTAGTTCCATTCTATGGGGCCTTTTCCTTTATTAGACCTTAACCCGGTAGGGTTAGCCTTCTTAGCTTCTTTTACGGTTGCCTCTTTAACTTTTACTTTAAGATCGGCCTTGACCTATTTCCTCTTCGCCTAAATAATCTATTCGCTTAGGTAGTGCTACTAGTCTTCTGTTCTTCTTGGTCTAAGTAGGCATCTTAGGTTTAAGCTCTTGTGTCCGCCTAGGTAAGTAGCGCACCTTATTTCTCTATCGCATGCCCTATACTCTGCCTTTCTATAGTTTTTATACTTACTTTCTTTTCTATAAAGGCTAACGTAAAACAACTTATAATTCCTGCAGAATCTTAGCCTAGTCTTGTCCGTAATTTTTACTATACTAACTCTATCCCCAAACAGCGTGGTGTTTCTTTTAACCTTTATAGCTTCGCCAGTAAAGACAATTATGTTATACTTCTCCTTATAGCTGGCTAACTTAATTACGCACACCTTCTTAATGTCCGTGGGTCCTTAGTTCTTCTCCACCTTATATCTTATATTGCTTTCGGCAAGCGCAGCCTAGCTACCCTTTACTATTCTTAGCCTCATTACCCCTAAAAAGGAACTTATTTTATCTCTTTCCTATTTATATAACTATTGCCCCTATAGCTACTTTAATAATCTCCTGTTTATTAACTAATAACTTAGCGGCTTATTTTAACTTAACTAGGATTACTACCGCGTTCCTAGTTATATTAGCCCGTATAACTCCTTTATTCTCTTCTTTTATTAAGCAACCCCTAACCGCGTATTTAACTACCACTTTATCTAGTCTTATTCCCTTAAATTGTAGGAAAACACGCGTGTTTTTCCCACTTCCTACTTTCGCTAATGTTCTGTTAGCGGCTTTTTTCTCCTTTAACTAGTTCTAAGGTCTAAAGCTCTTCTTTAGTATATGCGTCTAAAGGGGGGTAGCTAGCGTATGGGCACCGTCGTTTTTCCCTTCCTTCTTTTTACTTATTAAAGCTACATTATTAGGGGCCTCGCCTTTATATACGTCTTTAACCGGCTGTAGCTTACGTACTTATATCTTCTTCTTATTAAAGGGTACTAATAACTTACCGCCACTTTCTGGATCCTTTTTGCCCCTCTTTTCTAGGGGAGTCTATTTTGCCCCAAAGGAGGAGGTCTAGTTAATCGCGTCTATAACTATTGTAAACACTTTCTTTATAGTCTTACCTAAGTTTATTTAGGTTAACCTCTCTATATTCTAAAAGTTATTAGCTAAATATTTAGCGAACGTTTTAAGGACTGCTTCTTTTTTTAGCTATAATTTTTCTTTATTTTCCTAGATGGCTAGGAGGGATCTTAGTAAGGCTAAGGGTTTTAGTTCCTTTGGAGGTAGCTTAGTAGTTTCTCTCCCTATACCTATCTTAACTGTCCCTTCTATAGCCTTTTCTATAGCTATTTTTTAACTTACCGTAACTATATGTCCTACTTCCTCCTATCTAGTTTAGAGGGGTTCATCCTCTTCCCTAAGGGGTTCCGTGTCCGCCTCCTTCTTAACTATAGTTATTACCTTATCCGGGCAGGGGGTCCCCTATAAGTATTAGGAGCTCTTATAAGATAGGAATAGCTTCCTAACTAGTGTATTATCTACCTATACTAATCTCCGTAGAGTCGGCCTATATAGGGTGTTCTTAATTATTGCCTCTAGGGTTCTCGGTCTTCCCGTTTTGGCCTCTGCTATATTCTCTCTTATTTCTTTATCCCAGCTATAGTAGAAGCGGCAACTTCCCTTATAGCTAGCGCTGTTGCAATAATCTATTATAACGCAGTTCTTACACGACTCCTTATAGTAGTTATATCTCTCTTTAAGTCTTTTCTTAAATGTCTGGTTCCCGTAATATTCTTTTCCTCCTTTATATCCCTACTAATATTTATACGGCTAACCCATTATATCTATCTCTATCTTTCTCTTAACTTTATCTTTCTTTTATAGCTTTCTTTATAATTAGCTGTAATTTAAGTAGATAATATAACTTATTCTATAGTGTTTTCTTTTTATTTAAATTATTTTTCTGCTTATAGTATATAGCGGTTGTTTATCTATTTCGGTGTGGTGGGGAGGGGTAGTTAGGTTATATAAGGGGGCTTAGACTTATAGCTATGCTTATAGGGCTATTTATATAGAAATTTCTCTAAGTATATATAAGGGGTCTTTATATAAGAACTTCTTTAATATTTCTAAATCTAGGACTTATATATTTCTTTTTTTTATAGTTCTAGTATTTTCCTAATATTTACTTTCTATTTATATACTAGGCGTTAATAGAGGGCGCTAGGTTAGATCACCCTGCTTATACAATCACTCTGCTTACACGATCAGTCTACTCGCACGATCGCCTAGCTCGCACAATCACCCAGTTCGCACGATTATCCAGCTCGCACAATCATCCAGCTCGCACGATCGCCCAGTTCGCACAATCATCCAGCTCGCACGATCATCCAGCTCGCACGATTATCCAGTTCGCACAATTATCCAGCTCGCACGATTATCCAGCTCGCACGATTACCCAGTTCGCACAATTATCCAGCTCGTACGATCACCCAGTTCGCACGATCATCTAGCTCGCACGATTATCCAGCTCGCACAATCACCCAGTTCGCACAATTATCTAGCTTACACGATTATCCAGCTCGCACGATTACCCAGTTCGCACGATCGCCCAGCTCGCACGATTACCTAGCTCGTAGGATTACCTAGCTCCTATGAGCACTATGCTTACACGATCACCCAGCTCGCACAATTACCTAGTTTGCACGATCGCCTAGCTCCTATAAGCACTATGCTTGCACGGTTACCTAGCTCGCACGATTACCTAGCTTGTAGGATCGGCCAGCTCCTATAAGCATTTAGCTCGCATAATTAAAGCCAAAGTTATTAAACCTATTAATACCCTATTTATACGCTAGGTATTAATTAAAGGGCGCTAGGTTAGATTACTCTACTTATATAATTACCTAGCTTATAGGACCCCTAGCTCCTATAAGCCTTTAGCTCCTATAACCTCCTAGCTTATAAAACCGAAGCTATAGCTACTAAATCCGTTAAGATCCTAGCTATGTATTTAGAGGACGCTATGCTTAACTACCTAGCTCGCTCTTTTTATAGAATTTTTTAATTAATCAATAGTACCTATTTGGAAAATGTTTTCTAATATCTTCCTATGATATAAATCTTTTATTACGCAATTTTACGAGGAGATCCTCTTCCTTAACTATCTATGCCGGCTCTTTAGCGCGAAGAAGATTGCTATAATAGCGCTGATATATACCTAGTGTTCTCCCCTATAGGGCTTTTATAATATTATCCTATAATAAAACTAAAAGCAATACTTAGTGACCTAGCTCTATAAGGATTTAATCTTTGTGGGGTGTCTATATAGTTTAAGACTAGGGCTTCCGTAAGGCTTTATTTATAATAATAATCTTTAAAAATATTAGTAAAGCTATTAGAAGTTATATCTAAGAAAAGAAACTAACCGGCGATATATACTAAAACTCTATATTTAGGTTATAGGGTTATAAGAGATCCTATATATTATTTAACCTAGCAAATATAAGTAATATATAGCCTTAGTAGGATAAGGTATAAGATATATAGGATTAGGTATATCTCTAAAATTTAAGCTAGCGAATGCGGCACCTATTTAGTAATATTTATAAACAGAAACCTATCCTGCCTTAAAAAGTATATAATGGCTTTCTCTTTATTTATTTATTTACTACTTGCTTTAGTATTATAAAAAAGGCTATAATATTTCTGCTTATAAACTAATATTGGTTTGTTAAACTTAGATAAAATACTATCCTAACTATCACTATCTTTAAAAGTTATGTTTATTAACTTAAATTTATGCTTAATTAACTAAGACTTATATACGGATGCTAAGGGCTTGTTATTTATATAAGGGCTAGTTAAGTTATACTTTGTAAAGTATTAGTGGAGTCTTACTAGGGAAAGGCTAATAGTGTAAACTAACAGTCTAGGTGGTTTTTAGAGAGCTAAGTTAATTAATATTAAGCGGGTAATTAGTGCTAGTAGCTTTGGATTAACTATTATTAGTAAAACCCTTACTAGACGCTAGACTAGTCGCTCTCCTTAACTTATTAGGAATATCTATAAAGTGAACTTTGTTATCTAAATCGATAGGTTTTATTAACATTAAATATGATAGTAATGGATTGTATTGCTAGAGCGATTAATTAAAGTGCATCTTGTATTAAAGCTATAAAAGGTATAGTAGGAGCGTCAGCAGTAATTAGGAGGATATTTGGCGGAATGTATTTATTTAATAGAGCACTAGGCGGCTGATAAATGCAATAACGCTACTAGTACAGCTCCCCCTTAATGCATAAGCGCTGCAATTTTAAGAATTTTAGGCGTATGTATATAAATTCACACTATAGTATAAGTAGATTTATTTAGAGACTAGAGGACCAATTTTAATTATATGCCGAAATCTTAACTCTAAGCTAGATATAAATAACTACTATTAAAGGTCTATAATATTAACAAGTTAATATAGCTAACTGAATTTAACGGAATATAGTAAGTCTTATAATAAAGCAGGGTAATTATTATAGGCTTATAATAAAGAGTGAGATATAGGGCTAGAATAAGCCCCTTAGAATATAAAGAGAACTAATAAACTAACTAGAGGTAAATATAGGGTTAGGGCACCCGGAGAGGTACTAATATAGTATTATTATATAAAAGGCGGAAGCGGAGACTAATAGCGTTAGCCGGTTTTATATCGCTAGCGGTTAATTAGGTTAACGTAGTTAATATAGTTAATAGGGTTAACGGAGTTAATGGGGTTAATAGCCCCGCCTTAGCAGGCGGCACTCGCCTAGTAATACTAAACTTCTTATTTTGACGCCACTACATATAATAAGTTTTACCGCTAGGTCTAAAGCTAGTAATATATAGGCTATTGCCGGATATTTTAAAACTTAATAGAAGCGGTTTTTGGTAAGTAGGGATATAAGTATAGCCTTAACTTTTAATAATAAAGATTGGTAGATACTTATATAGGAGGAAGCTAAACGACTTTGCTTATTATATCTAATATACTCTACTTAGTTTAAGATTCCTATAGATAAATAAAAAAAGCTTTTAGAGCGTTTAAATAACTTACTAGCGGCCGAGAATATACCTAAAGTAGCTACTAAAGTCCTTAATTGGCGCATGGCATAAGCCGTTAGAAAAGCCTATTATTAGTTTTATTATATTACGGCTAGGACACTTATACTAATTCATGTTTAGCTTTATTAAATATAGCGTCTAAGGAGGAAGTAAGCGAATTGACCGATTGACTTTAGGTATTAACTAAGCTATATGACCCTATAAGAGATACGGGATGAGTGACCTATATATTATAGGCCCTATAAGGTGTGAGAGTAGGACTAATAGAGGGATATTACTTGGAAAAGTTGTTTTAGTTTTCTAAGTAGTTTATATATTAATACTAGCAGCGCCCCTACTTCTAAGTCTTTTTACTTAAGGAGGCTTATTTATACTAAACTTTATTAAAGAGATTAGGCTTCTAAAGGGTTAACGGGGAGGTAAGAAGCTAGATAGAAAACGTTTACGTTAGTGTTAGTCTATGCCTAGTATTAAGACTAATACTATAAAAACCGGCAAATCTACTTGGCGATCTTAACTATTAGGTATTTTTATTCCCTAAGCTACTTTTTAAGCCTATTAATCCCCTAAAAATCTTATTTTCTTTAATAAAAAGCCCCTACGCCGTATTAATAACGCCTTTTATTATATAAGGCATCCCTTTAGCACGTATATAGGCCGTAGTCTTTAATGCGTTGATTACTAATCCTTCTAGACTACGCTAGGATATATAAGTGGTCATCTTTAGTAAGGATAATACGCACGCCTAGGATTATTGGAAATCCGTTATAGATATATCTATACTAGCTTCTTACCTAATTTAGAGCTTTAGATAAAGTAGTCTCCTACTATATTACCTATAGTTATATCCTATCCTAAATCTAAATAAATTAATATTGCTATTCGCCTAGTTTACCTTATCTTAATAAAGAAGCTAGACGCAGTGTCTATAACTATAGTTTAAAATTTAGGTATAAAGATTATAGAGGAACCTTCTAATTAACTAATTATTTGTTTATGCTTTACTCCTAAGTAAAGATAAGATACTAACTATTTTATAAAACAGACCTAAGAATACGCGTGCGTATATCTAAGGTATTTAAATAAAAGCAAATTTAGAAATAATTGGTTCCGTTATAATAATTCTCTACACTTCTAGATAGAAATATAGGTATACCCATAAAAAACGGCGACTAGTTAACGATGTCTGGACCTAAGCTATAACACGTAATGCTTTAAGTAGCACCTTTAAATATATAAGGGTACCATTCCTTTTAAGGATATTAAGTTATCTTATATAGGCCGGAACGGCCAATTCTAATATTAGTGTAGCTTTTGCGCATAACTATAGAAATTAAAAACAGTGCGTAATAAGGCTTAGCATAAGCGTGCTAGGTATATCCTTAATTATTTTAATAAAGGATATACTCTTAGCGATTAGTAGTATTTGGAGTTAAAAGGATATAAGGGTGAAGTTAAATAGAATAACTCTTAGCTTCTATCTACCGTACTTTTATAGTTTTAGTTTTTAGATTGTAGTAGTAAATATTATAGGGTTTATAATTTTATAGAATATAGTTTATATTAGATTCCAAGGTCTTATTACCTAAACTTTATAACTATAATTTATCCTTTAACCCGTAAGCGCCTAATAAGTAAGTAATCTGTATATAAACACTAGTTTTAAAATAACGCATGCCTATATAGATTTCACTAATTAATTACCTACTATATTAAAAAATACGGTTCTTTAGGAAGGATAAGTGCTAGCTACCTTATATTAAGCGACTTAACTTCTAAAATTAAGCGTGTATATTAAATTACTATAAAATTAAAAGCTTTATATTCCTTAGCACGAGCGTTAAATTTCAGCTTAATTAATTAGCTAGTTCTTATTAATAACCGTTAAACGCAAATTGACCGGTTAAGGGATAAGTATAGTTTTAATATAAAATGCTCTTAATTAATCACTATAAACGCCATAAACGCTATAATAGATACTACCCTAGCTTAAGTACTAGCGTAAAAAAGCGGATACTTAAACGGCTTTAGGCATTAGAGTTTTTATCTTTAATTTTATTACTTTCCTGCAATTTATAATTCTAAAAACCTATATATTCCGATAAAAATATTACTATAAATACTATAACGCACACCTACTACCTTATATTAGAGGATTTCTTTAAAGGTTAGATTATTTACTTACTAAGAGGTAATAATCCGTCTAAGATAAGAAAAGGATAATTAAACTTATTATAGTTGGAAAAAAGCTAATAATTACACCAAGTATAATTATCCGCGATGCTTTATCCGACTAGATTTATTTTACTATAACTTAAAAAGATGCATTACAGCCTAAACGCGTACGCCACTCCCACTCTATAATAAGTTAGGCTATAATAAATAGAACCTATACCGAGACGCTTCCTAAAGCTATTAAAACGCATACTAAAAGTTGGCTTAATGTTAAGAATAATAGTACTATACTAGAAGGCTAGAGTAGGGAAGGGAATAAAATGGCGATAATAAGCACCTAGCGTGCTAGGTAGGGGCTTTAGCGGTATTACTTATAGAAGTTCTATAGACTTATAACCTAGTTCCCTATTAATAGATTTCTTTAATATAGTGGCCTTATAAACCTAGATAACTAATATAAGAAATAATAGAGACTCTAGTAACTAAGTTATTAGCTATAATAAGTCTTAGGGCGGGTAGACTTTTTAGAGCTTTTTATACTACTAAATAAGAAGCCTAATAATAAGTTTAGGAAAAATAAAAAGGAGGAGCACCTAAAGTAAAAGATGCTCCTAAAAGTGGCTTGGCTTATAGTACTAATAAAGTATAATACGGAATAGTATAAAGTAATAAAAAAACTATATATAGAAATACGTAGCGTAGGCAAACTAATAATTATGCATTTTTATAACCGAAATAACTAAGAGTGGTAAAGGGAGAAGGAAACTATATTTTTGCCCTAGTTAACCTGCCGCCTTTATATCTGTGCTAGCAATACTAGAACTTATAGGGAAGTAGCCTTAGATATCTTATCGCGACTTATAGAAGAACTAATATAATATTAGAAATGCTTTTTTAGGGGGTTGTATACTATCTTCTAAGGTAAACAAAGTTAGTATAAGACTATAGATGTATTGGGGTAGGTAGAATAGGCTAACTTTGGGGGGCTAGGGGAGGTATTTTACGCGGTAACTATTAAATCCTAAACGTAGCGCACCGCGACCACCAAATTATAAACGCCTCTATACCGTGACCACCAAATTATAGACGCCTTTGTACCGCGACTACTAAATTATAGATATGCTAAAAATTAAAGCCGCTACTTACAGTCAACGTGGCAATTACTGCCTTTTTTAGCTAAGTATATTTGAATCCAAATCTATAGCTTTAATATAGTCGTTATTTCTTAATTAAAGATTAAATAAGCCAGTAATTATAAATAAGGATTAAAATCTATAAGTAAGTATTAAAGTAACACTAAGTTATAACTAAATCCGGCGCCTAGGATAAAACTCTATAATGTCTAAGAAATACTAATTAATACCAGTTAGAGATATAGTTGGATGGCTACTATTAAGTAGGAAAGGTCATATAAAAACGAGCCGCCGCCTTACTCCTAAGTAGTTAACTTAAAAGAGATAATTTATATTAAAAGTAAGTAATCCTAAAAACAGGGACTGTTTCTCTAAATATATTAGTATATAACAAGTCCCACTTAACCCTTCTTATAAGTTAGGCGTAAGGCTAAGTTCTATTAATGGTTGCCTTATACGTATAAGAGCTATCCACCTCTTTAAGTGTACTATTGGGCTAACTTGCGTTTTAAGTATATATATACGGAGTGGACGTAATAATAGATTTAGTGCTTTTTAGTTATTAAGCCTTTATTATACTAATACCCTAAATTAACTAGATATACTAGAACTAAAACGAGGTTAGTAATATATATATGGCTAGATAATTACAGAATACTAAGCTAATTACTAGAAAATGCTATTCTAAACGGTAATAAATAACTCCGCCGCGAATATTTTCTAGCAGTTAGATATAATGCGCTAGGTAGTTATACACCTAGTATATAGTAATAAAAATTAAGAGTATATTGCTAAATATATAGCATATAGGGAGCGCCTTATTGTTAGATAAATAAAAGCTTTATTAGGGTATAGGTTGTTTCTTAATTAAATTTTACTTTTATTTACGTGTTTAGTTTTCTAGTTCTCTTAGTATTGGTAAGGCAACTAGCCCTAAATTTAAATCGCGTTATATAAAGGTTAAGATTTTCTCTAAGTTAAAGATATAAGCTCTCTTGCCTTTAAAGTCCATAGATATTAGAAGGAGTGGTCGCTAGATCTATCCAATAAGAACTCTACTAGTTTTATTTTACAGCTTCTACGAAATTAAGGCATTGTAGTCCTTAAAGGTGCAACCGATGCTATTTTAAAGTGGCCGCAAATTAATGAGAACAAGGTTATGCCGGTTTTCTTTCCTTTAAGGAAAAAGAGCTCTGCTTACTAATACCTTTAAAGTTTATAAATGCCCTTATTAGTTCTGCTAGGGATAATAGTTTTTAAGTCTTATACGTTAAAGAACACGATTTCCCTTAATATACCCTATTTACAATTAGACAATCACCGGATTAAAAACAGCTAGCTAATAATAACAATATTATTACTATTGGTTGCTATTATCTTAGAGAAGATACTAATTAGAGATGGATTATACAGTACGACCTAGCCCTTTAAAAGGAAGAGATTAATAAAATGTCTATTATTAAAGCATGCGGAGGGGATATATAAGTAATCGCGCCTATTAATTAAGCTAGCTCTTATTAAAATTAGTATTATTTATAATAGGTAGCTAAGATAATTAAGTCTAACTCCTATAATTAGAGAAGGGAAAGTAATGGTAATTTATTATATATAGAATAGAAATAAGCCCACTTAATAGGTAGTAAGACGTAACTAGTTTATATTATTTAAAATATATTTTATCTAATCTCTTTATTAAGAGTCCTAAAGCTATAACTAGTAACCCTAGCCCGCTCCAAATATAGCGGCGTAAGATTCCATCCTAAATTTAAAAATCCCTTTACTATAACCCCCCAGTTTACCTACCGGAAACTCTATATATAGAGCTATATATCTAAAATCCCTTTTAATACTATTTCTACTAAACCTACCTATAGCGGCACTTAATAACCCTAACTTAAAATCCCTTCTAACTTTAGGTCTAATAGAAAAATTAGTTTATAGATCTATAGTAAATCTAAAGCCCTCTTTAGCAGCGCTCGGTGCTATAGAGAACTTAAATACCCTTTTACCTTTTAGTGCTTTAGGTTTAATTATACGTGGTGCAGTGCTTAGTGCTATAGCGAATTCAAAGTCTCCTTCTATAAAAGACGTTGGAATAGGTATCTAAGTACTGTCTTCGGCTTTTAAAGTTAAGGGGCCTATTTTAGCGCTTAGAGAAATAGATTCTCCTTAGCCACCGCTATTAAAGCTAGGTTTTGGCGAGTTTGTATAAGGCGTATAAATAGTAGAGTCTTCCGTTTATTTTATTTGATTATTAGCCTCCGCCGGTTGCGAGTTTATATCTCTATAAGCATTTCTAAAATAATATAATCTTATAATATACTCTTCTTAATATACGTTATAAATGGCGTAAATATTTAAGTCCGTAATAAAGCTTCTATACTATAAACTTTCCGCTTATATTAAAGAAGACCAGTAGGAGAGTTAAATTAGTGGCTGTACAGTAGATACGTATCCTAGTTAAGATAATGCCTTAGAATCTTATGCTTAAACCCCTCTAAAGTTTTAATATGCTTATGATATAAATCTAGACGCTAGTAATTTCTGTTATAATCTTTAATAGGACAATCCCACTCTCCTTTTGTCTTTGGGGGTCGAAAATGTCTAGCTCCTATATAATGCTTAAGGGCGAGAATATGACCGGTAACGGCCTTGATAAAGGCGGCTTCGTCCACTTATATTATAGGCGATAGCCTAAACATCTCCTCTAAAACACTAACTCGCGTAGTGAGATCTTTGTATAATATAAATGAACGGTATTATAGGTCGGTATCTTTTCTCTTTAATGGATATCGACGTTTAGCACGTCGGGGGTAAGGTAGAGATGTTTTTATAGATGTATTTATTGTATAAATTAGTTTCTTTATAAATATTAGTGTATATACCGTCTATAGTGTACAAAGAGCTATTTACCGCTATTCCATTTAAAAGCTATCAAATATATTTAACGGACGGGCGGTTAGTAGAACGTTATAAGTATATATGCTAAGGTTTACCTAGCCTATATCTAAGGTCTTATTGTTTAGGGGCCGTTTTAAAGCAAGTTTCGTTCGGGCCGGATATACAATATAACTATTACTTATCGCTAGGTTTGGAACACATCAAATGCTTTATTAGAGATAGTTTAGTTTCTCTACCCTAAATGCTTATTTACAGTGTATTTACGAAGAAGAGAATTGTATACGCCCTTTGCCAGTAATGCGCAGCCCCCTTTATATTCGTTAAATTATTTCCTCTTTTACCTTCTTATACATATTTAAGTAAGCCTCTTAGTTTAATATATATTTGCAGTCACCTAGAAGAAATTCTTATATAAGCTTCTTAGGCCTCTGTATAGACCTATAGAGGCGCACCACAGTTTTTATTAAGCCTGTATTTACTATAATAGAAAATTAGTTATGTATTAATGGCTTAAGTGTTTACTCTTATATTACAACAACGTTTACTAAATATTTTTTTTACGTCTTCTGGTATTTTGTATACTAAGCTCTTATGGTATAGCAAAGATAAAAACACTTATAGTGAACCTAGGTATAATTATATATTACTAGTAGCAAATAGAAGGGAATAGATATTAAAGGATATTAAATAAAAGCAATAAATTTAAGCATTTTATTCTTAAATAAAAAGGATTACCAATTAAAAGAGTGTATATTACTTTAAGCGTTAGAAAAGTAGGGTACCTAAGATCCCCGTTGCTACTAAAGAGTGCTAGAAATTAATAAAGTATTTATATAGGAGCTTGTATTACGTAATACTATATAGGGCCCTCTGGACAAATACTAGATAAGTAATAAGTATATCCTTTTCACTATCTCGAGCTACCGGATCTATTACTAATACTATTAAATCTAGTACGCATATTATAATTGGATTAGATCTTAATATAGGGCTCTTTATACTAGTGCTTACGGTATAAAGCGTTTATAATTTAGTAGTCCTGGTGCGGAAGTATCTATAATTTAGTAGTCGTAATGCGAAGGCGTCTATAATTTAGTGGTTGCGGTGCGAAGGCGTCTAGCATTTAGTAGTTACTATAAGCTACTAAACTATTTAGGGTTCCGCTATAGTTTAGACGAGAGCTAATTAAGAAGCTAATATTACTTTCTTTCCTCTTAATATTATCCTGGATATAATCTAAGCCGAATTGCGGGAGATCCTTAAGGTTAGATAACCTAAGCCTTGTTCTATAACTCTCTATATTCTATAAGCCTTTAATATAATTATTTAATAGGCTTAGTAGGAGCTAATTAGATTTATCCCCAAAGCTTATTGCCTATTTAAGAAGATAAGCCGTTTTAAAACTAAAACAATTTAGGAGTATATATACTCTAAATAATAGCAATAAGTATAACGCGTGTTCCCTATAAGTATTACAGGTAATTAATATAGCCTTTTTTCCTCACTCGCTCCTTTTACCTATATAGCGTTTCCTAGATATAGGACTCTTAAAAACTTCTAAAGGCTTAGCTTAGCAGTCCGCTCCCTAATAGTCTATCTTTTCAACTTTTTATATTTTATTCTTCTACTATCTTATATATATAATATTAGTATTAGCGCCACGTTGATACGTAGAAACTTTATATCCCACCTCCTCTTAGTGGTCTATATCTTTAATTCTATATATTTCTACATTTTAAGTATATAACCTATACTCCCTCCCCTAAGGATATTAGAAGTAAAACACTTATATACTGCTGCCGTTTCTCTCTCTTTCGCGAGAATCTTTAATATAGCCCCTTTTAATATCCAGCTGCTATATTGCCATGCTAGAGACGGCTAAGGTAAATATCTATTTAATTAATTAATATAATCTAATGCTAAGTTTTGCCTATAGAAATTACGGGAACGTAAGCGTATAAACTAAGCCCGTTTTTGCCAACGCCAGAGAGAATTAATTAAAGACCTTAAAAGAAAAGTTAAGCGCCTATTAGAAGAGAATAAGAAGCTTTAAAGCTTATTAGAAAAAAAAGGAGCCTCTAAAAATAAAATAAAGAAATACAGTTTATAAAATTCTTAAAATCTAAATTAAGAACTTTTAGTGCTGCTAGATAAGGGCCTAAAGTAGTTACTAAAACCAATATAGAATGCGGTATATTCTACGGATATATAGTATTTTACGGACGGTAAATTTACTAACTCTTTTACTAAATCTTCTCTTTCTTAGCAGTGTCCTTTAACTCCTAAAGAAACTTCTATTAACGGCTCTTAACCTAACGCGGAGCCTATTACTTTAAATATAAGGCGATATACTGGCCGGAAACGAACTACCTACCTTACTTGCCGGAGATCTAAAGCACGTTATAATGGAGCTTATCTATATAGTATATGTAGAGAGAGGAATAAGGATTATAAGTATAAAGGTTAAGACTTTAGAAATAGCAATAAAGAAGAAGAAGTTAATAAGGAAAGCATCTTAATTAAATATTTAGGGGGACTTAACGAATTATCCTCCGCGGAGGAGCTAGGTAACTATAGCTAGGCTACGCCAGATATTATATTCCCAATATATTTATACCCGCACGCTATATAGGCCAATCCCTTTATTAACCCCTTTACTATTCCTTTAGTTTTATTAGCTTATCCTAGTAAGTATATACCCACCTTAATAAGGAATAAGACGTACTTAATTACCTTAGTAGAAGAGTTCCTTTAAATAGAGATAGAGAGAGGCAAATCATTTCTAGAAAGATATCTGGGAGATTGGTAAAGCAGTCTAATCCTACCTAAGGCTAGGGATATATATATGTCGACTAGGATCGGATTTGTTTTGGTTGCCTACCCCTTTTATTCTACCTATTTTAGTTACTACTTCCCCCCCCCCTAGGTTTTTATACCTTCCTTATATATATATAGAGGCCCTAGAGCTATATTTAATAGAGAAAGTCCTTATTCTTCTTTTCTGACCTAAGATTTTAGGCCAATAATATAACTATTATACTTAGACTAAGTTAAAAAATTTAACACTATAATTAATATGAGAGCGTAATTATGAGATATATTGGTTTTGAAGTTAGCTAAAAGTGATTCGCAGCGGATTAGATAGGGCAGCCCTTTTTGCGCGGAAAGTGCGCCTAGCCTAATTAACTAAGATATATTTTCTACTTAATGATATTCCGCCTAGTATAAAGTCAAAATATAAGCCAGACGCTTTATTTTGGCATAATAATGTATAATACCCTAGGGTTATAATTAAAGTCGCATATTTATAGAAGAGGAAGAGGCTGGGCTGGCTAGCTAAAGATTATCCCTAAGTCTCTTTAATTGGTGGTGGTGGTTATAGTAGCTTTTTAATAGCTGCCTAAGTAGCTATAACCTCTGCTAGTAGTAAAATTGGAGCTTAAGGCTTTTCCTCTACTGTACTAACCTCTTAATTATTAAATGTTCCTTTCTATAGAGGCCCGTATGAGTGCCGAAGATACTTATATATCTATTTGTAATCGTAAGCGATAATCCTCTAATAGAATTTAGGAAGCCTTTTAAGAAATAGCCCTTATATATAATATAATGCCCACGACCGGTTAAAGTTCCTTAAAGTTACTAGCGGATGACTTCTAGTAGTAGAAGACGGTGGTAGAACAGGTGGAAAATAGTAGGAAAAGGGTGTTACGGTTAAGTCCTGTAATAGTAATTTAAAATGACGCTAAGAACTTCATTTCAGAAGCTATATACGGTAAAGTTGCTAATATTTTAGCGTACTATTCTGGCGTTTTGCGAGCGGTAAGAGGAATATTAAAATTTTAAGGCTATGCAGACAAAATTACTTTAAATTACTAGATTATAAACTAAATCTAAGGCCTCTATATTATAACTAAACAACCCCTAATATATTTAGATATAGAGCTTAAAGGATTGCTTTAATATATGTATTATTTAACTCCGTATTATCGGCTATAAAATACCTAATATTTCCATTAATATTGTACTCCTTAAATAAAGCAATAAGTACGGCTGCTTGGTTCTTACTACTATACTTACTAAGTACCTCTTAAAGGCCTAAAATAGCTTACCAACGCCTACTTTTCCTATTAATAAAATAAGTAACTATATTAAGAACTATATAAAGTTGCGATTAAGTTTAAGCGATCGCTATACTACCAACTAGCTAGTCTGCTTAGTATTTTATTAGAGATCTGTTAAGAGATCTACCACTATTTCCTTATCTAATGGGAGCTAATTAATTTATACTTCCTTAATTTTTACCCCGGCTAGATAAGTACTATAAGTGGCTTGATATAGAGAGAAATATAGCCGTTTTTATGTCGAGGTAGGTTAGCGAGGAAGCGTTGGATATGCTTTATAGCTAAAATGTCTTTAAGGTTATTCTTTATAGGGGGTTAAAATATCCTAGGTTAGTTTGCACTAGCTAGACATTTTTAGATTCTTTACTTAAGGGTCCCGCTTTAGTAAGCAGATATCTATTAATATTCTGCGAAGTTAAGGTAAAAAGTAGTAGTAATACTATAAGAGCACCAAGATATAAAGGTAGAGGAAGAGAAGCATTATAGGAGATAGCAAGATTTAGAAGAAGAAGGAAAGAAAAAAGGGTAAAAGAGAAGACCTTACCGACGGCTATAACCTCTATTCCTGTCTTAAAAACCGCATATTATTGCTAGCTTAGAATCCCTACTTTTTTTAAAGGGTAACAATCCTGGCCTTATCTAGGGAGTTGCCCTAATAGCACTTGTTCCCACTAAAAGCATCCTCCTATATATCTATTAGCTCTATATACCGCTAGCCAGGCAAAGGGGACTACAAGTACGCCTTTAGTATTATTTATAATCTCTTATAGAAGCAAACCTCCGGATTAGTTTTAATGCACTTATTATAGACCTAGATGGTATTAGTTTTAGTGTTATAGCGGGCGGAGATATTGTTGACTACGTAGTAGACTTTAGGTGTAATATTAGCTATATAGGGGAAAGGGCTAATAAGTTTGGTGTAGAAGCCGGCGCTAATATATATAGTCTTCTCGGGCGGAGTAGAAGTGCCTTAGGTACTAACAGCGGCAACTATATAGTAGCTATTATTGACAGCCTAAGCAGGTTTCTAGAGCGCAGCTATTATATTTACCGTCTATCTATTTTATATATTAGTTAATTAGTCTAGCCCTAGTAAGTGACGTAAGAATAATATAGGCTTACCTTTATTGAAGAAGGGTAGAAGTTAGAGGTCTCTAAGATCTAAAAAGAGAGCGAGAGAGTAAGCGCGAGAGAGATAGAGAGATAGTAGGAAGAGGCAGCAGCAGCAGTGTAAAACAGCTGTTAAGATATTAGTAAATAGCGTAGGTTACTTTAGAAGAAAAGGTTAAGTAGTTTACTTATAAATTACAACTATAGAGCGCTAGAGGAGGTAGTAACTAGTCCTTAGGATAAAGAAGAAGAGGAAAAGCTGCTAGTATAAAAGAGGAAGAAGGCCGAGAGAGCTTAAAGAGAAGGTATTGTTATTGGCAGAAGTTCTTCTTAAGCGTTAAGAGGTTAGTAAGTGTAATAAGCGCTTACGCGGTAAAGCGCGTTACGGGGTTAAAGCTAAGTTATTAATTCTAAACGTGAAGGAGATATAGAAGAAGCAGAAATATAATAAGTTATTAAATTTAAGGGTAGGTGAGGATAAGAAGCCTTAGAATAAGTAAGGATAAAATGGATATTAAGGAATATAATAGCTTACTAGTAATTGCGGCGGTTAAAAGTCTTAAGAAAAGGTAGTAAAGCTAAGGGAGAGTAAATAGAGGTAAGCTTGTAGTAGAGGAGGATAGGAAAAAAAGAAGGTTGTTAAGTAAATATGGGCAGCGCTAGCGAATAAGAAGCTCTATTAGAGAGTAAATAACCTATAAAGCCGCTCTCTATAAAGGAAGGAAAGAAGGAAGTAGTAGTAGGTAAGATAAAGGATTTAAGCTTAATCTTAATTTTAATAAAAAGTGAGGCTTAAGCGATATATAAGGTCTTTAAATAGCTAAAATCTAGAAGAAGATAGAGCTTTTATCCGCGTCTATATGTAACCTATAGCGGAATAGGAACTTAAGTAGGTTAGTAAAGGCATTATTTTTAAGGCGGCGCTAACGATAAAATTAACCTACTTAAGCCCTATTACGCGGATATATTATTACGCATACTCCTTACCTTTAATACCTTTATACTTCATTAATTAACCCTCCTTTAGCCCTTAATACCTCTTGCTAACCTTAATATTAAGCTCTAGAGCTAGTAGCTTCTAAATCTTACCTTAACTTCCTTTTCTTTGCTACCTTTAGCGTCTAGAAAGCTAAATAGCTTCCTACTATTGCTTCTAGGACGATTAAGCCTATTAGTAGGTTAATGATTTGCTTCTTCTTACTTTTATATTAAATAAGGGTAAAAAAAACCCCTGCCTCTTACGCGGACTTCTTTTCGTCTTATATAATACTGTCTCTAATATTTTTGCAAAGCTTTGTCCTACTTCCTAAAGTTCTATATCACCTTTAATGCTTATAAAAACCCTCCTTACAGCCATTATCTTACTCTTATTTTACCTCCCTTACGACTTTTACCTCTCTCGGCTCTTACTAACTATTACTTACCTCTAAGTTACTCCGCCCTCTATTATAACAGCTTTATAACGCGTGCTTTAAACGATATTAGTAAAGCTCCCCCTTATATATAAAATAATGGTTTGATTTAATACCGCCTATAAGGTAAGTAATTAGATATAGGGATAGGTTTTTGTCTACGACCTAGTTAACTATACCCATTTCTATAACGTCTCGCCTTTTATAGTTCTCGCGAACCTCTTTTCTAAAGACTATATACTAGACTTAGGTATAGGATTAATATAAGTAGCTATTAAGGCAAAGCGCCGCGTGGGGGACTTTAGAGTTTATATTGGTATAAATGTCTATAAGGAGCTGATTAAGATAGACGCTATAAGCAACGTTAAGGCCTATAAACTTAAACGCGGTAACGGCGGCCTTAGTAAGGCTGTTTACCTAATTATAGGTGACTTTGTGGATAAGGCCGTCTTAAATAAGGCGAGAAAGCTACTACTAGAAGGGAAGGGCGGCTTTAACGCTATTTTTTTAGCTGTGGGTCCTCAATATATTAACGCCTAAGTAGTAAGAGCGGTTACTACGCCTAGTATCCGGTTTCTTGGCTAAGGATAGTAGGATTATTGAAGATCTTAGTATGCTTACGAAGGGGCCTAAGTATCCTAATAGCACTAAGTGCCCTGCCCTAAAGATCTATAAGGAGTTTCGTCCTATTAGCTATAATGTTAAGGGGAGGCTTTAGATATACCGGAAGGCTATAAGGTATAGTAGGATTATACTAGAGAGGATATATAAGGAGTAGACGCTAGAGTTGGCCGAGACCTACAGGCTTAACATTATGTTAATATATAATATACACGACGGAGATAAGGGTTCTAGTCTTAGTCCTTTTTAGGATAAGTCTTCCGCCATTATAGTAAGAATAGAGGGAAAGTGGTGGCTAGACGCGTTGTAGAAGGTTAGAGGTGCTACTACGGCTAAAATAATGGACCTATTCGTGGTTTAAAAGCTTTAGTAGATAATAAAGGTAGAGGAATAGGCTTTATAGAAGAAGTCTCCCCTAGAGTTCCTAGACTATAGGAATATAAAGGTAGCTACGCTCCTTAGGGCTAGTAGTAAATAAGCTTTACAATTCTTCTATTGGCCTGCCTTACTATAGTTCTTTATTTCTCTTTTCTTTTTCTTTTTTACTGCTATAAGGGCATCTCCTTAGCTTTTACTGTTCTGTCTTCTTTTACTCTAGCCTTTTCGTGGCTAATATACTCCTTTTCCCTTTCTCTATTATAGGCGCTTTAAGCCTTACTTATTACTACGGATAGATTTAGCTGCTCTTTCTTATATAGAGCCTCTTTATAGGTAAAAAATTGGCGATTAATAGGAAGATAGATCAAATTAAATACTATATCTATATCGACCTTATAAAATTCCAGCCTATGTACTGTACCTTGCCCTTAATACACCCGAATAGCAATTTATCCTACTTAAGCCGGCGTTCTAACCTATCGTATTCCTCTTGTATAAGCTAAAATTCTATTTACGGGTGTTACTTAATATATTTCTTTGCTTTAATATCTTTAAAAAGCGCGTTATCTCTTAGGAGCTTATATAAAGACTTTTTTATTAATTAGTAGAGGCGTTAAAGGCGTGCCTATAAAGCTTAGAGGTGGTGTAATATACTAATAGTACTTTAGAGAAGTCTGCGACGTAGACATAGCCGTATATTATATTATAAGTTAGGCTACATCGCGAAGTTTAATAGTAATAGTCGCTTAGTTAACGTTTAAGTTAACTTAATAACCGTGCTACTTATCCGCCTTATATAATTCGTAGGCTAGTACTTAACCGATAGCGGCAAGCCTATAACAGTTCTTTATTCTAATACTATAGCTACCTACTTTCTTTACTTTCTCTATTCTTAACCTTAAAAGGTAGGGCGTTATAAGAGTATAGCCGGTGCGGGTTAGCCGCCCTCCCTGCTAGCGTAATTAAGGTATTTTATCTACTTTTAGGTAGTTCTGTTAATGGACATTTTGCTATAGATCTAGAAGTTTCTAAAAGCTTCTCTCTATAAAGTAGCAAATTACCCTACTATATATTTGCGCTTACCCTAGGCCCCTCTATAAAATAGAGATTTAAAGAGAATAATTATAGATAAGTAAAAATGTACTAGTATTAGGGGTGGAAGTTTAATAAGCTTATAAGAGCTGATTATGGAGTATGCATTACGTAACGGACTGAGTTAGCTGGATTAGAATTTAGTAATTAGGACGTCGCCCCCTCTTTAATTAAGTAGAAGTGCCATTATTTCCTTACTAAAATTTCTTGTAATCTAGGCCACTTAATATAGCTATAAGATCTAGATGGTCTTTAGGCGTAACGTTGGCTGCCTACCACGCCACTTGGATAGCCTCTTTAAGGTTCTCTATCTTTCCTATACGTGTATATTGTCTTTTAAGTATAACCCTTAGGTTATTTAGCCTCCCTATAAAGGCTTTATACTCTTCTTATATCTTTATAACAGCCCGCTTCCCCTTCTTAATCGCTTCTTTAAGGTCCCTAGCGCTAGAACAGCTCTAATTTTAATATAGTATAGTATATATATAGCTCTATTTAGAGGCTGTTATCTTCACTAGCTATAACGCTTAAGATAAGCTTAAAGTTCTTAAGTAAAAGCGTGTTAAGGTTGAACCCGTTATCTATAGCTGTTGGATATAGAATATAAAGATATGCGAGATAAGCTTATAAAGCTATTTAGGACTACTTTTAAATCGCTATAGATATAGAATTGTGGTGGGGGCAATATAATATTTACTGGCTGCGCGGAGCGTTTTGAACTTTGCTTTGCTTTTACAATTAAAAGTTTAGCTTAAAGGGTGTAGCGTAGCGCGGCTGACTCTAGGTAGCTTAATAAAGCTACCTTACTACGTCATGGTTTAAAGACGCGCTGTCTCCCCAACTTAGGAGATTTATAAATGCACCGATTGTGTAAACAATCTCCTTATAGACGTCTCTTACTTTAGCAATAGTAAATTTATCGTACAATGCCTCGAAGCATCCTACTTTCGCAGTTTTTCCTTCTGCTATTGGCCGTCGGTCTTAGGCGTTTTGTCACTAGCCTAAACGACCCTTATTAAAACTACTATAATCCTATTTATAATGCTAGCCCTAAGGTTACAGAGAAAGTCTAAATTTAGTACAACAGTATTTATCATTCCTTTAACTATTAAAACGTAGCATTACAGCTTATAATTTTCCTTTCCTTGTTGTTTTTGAAGCGTCTTAAAGCGTTAATCTAGATTACAGCTAATTAAGCTAAGACGTACTACTTAAATAACGCGGGACAATGGTTTTGATATGCTGTATAGTCTTAAGAAACCCATAAGTGGATTGAGAGAATTATTAATAAAGGGGAACGCCTAGCTGTAAGGAGCGCTTAGTTATATAATGCTTTACTATATAATAGTTTCACGTAAGGATCCTCCTGTTTAAATACGCTTATTTAAACTACGCTAGTTTATCTAGCGATTTATCTAAGTTAGAAGAATAGTGTCGCTTTATAATACTAACGTCCTCTAATCTTTTTAAATAATAATAAAAGGCACTTTATGACTAAAATTAAGGGAACAGCTAACTAGATTACTTAGGTAATAGTAATTATATGCCTAGGCTTGCGCCTTACTGTTATTGAGGTATTACATTAGTAAAGGGTACCAATTTAGGTTTTGAGTTGGTATAATTTGTGGCCTTTAAAACCTTTTATAACGAAGAGTAGTAAGACCCTTAGTATATACTAGCCTTAAGCTATAATAGAGCAGCGCCTGGTAGGCTTTCTAATTAGGCTAACTTAGGATAGGCTATAAAAGGGGCTCTTAATTATTCGTGTGGCACGTAGGTAGTTATAACATATTTTTTACTTTATATCTACTAAATAAGTTTTTGCTGTAGCTATACCTAAAAAACACAATTATATAACCTACGTCTTTATAAACCCTTCTACTACTTTATATTTCGGCATCGCTTCCTAGAGCTGCTTAATTTATTATCGCAACTTAGTAGTATATAGAAGGTCTATTTATACTACAGCCATAGTATTCTTAGGATGGCTGTATCTTTTAATTATCTAGCCTATAGAATGTTATTTACGCCAAATATATACATTCCTATTCGCTCTTAATAGGTATAGATCTATACTATAACCCTGCTTAACCCTACTAGCTATTCTCGTGGCTTCTATACTTGCTATCTCTGTGTCTAGTGTGACTTATTCTTATGGCAGTCTGGCCTAAATAATGCGATAATTAAAGATAAGAGCGTGCTTTATATATATAGCTTAATGCGGTAAATCTAGCAAGTTATACCCTATCTTAATATATAACAAGTGATAAAATAATAGGTTTAATAAAAAATACTTCTAATTTAGCGGACCTAGTAATATCTACTCTTTAGTTAAGTTAATCGCTATACCTTATAGCTAGAGGCCTTTTAAGCTAAAGCCCTATACCTAAACTTATAGAACTGCTTAAAGCCCTTAATACGGCATTAGAAAAGCTTGCTTAGATATTAACTATAATAAATGCCGAATTTATAGCACTAGAGCTCCCTTTATAAAGTTGTAGTAAGTGTTATAAAGAGCTTAATAAACAGATTAGTTAGGCGGCTTAATTAGGTGCTTATAACTGGGCTATATTTAAGTATATGGGCCAGGATATCTTTAGCTTTATATATACTTTGAAAATATATATATCTACTATTGTGATAAAAATAATAGACGTTGCGTTATATATTAAAGGCGTACTTATATAGACTAGAGCTAGCACTAGTATAGGTCTATAGGTAATATTATATTTACTAGAGAATGCCTTAAGGAATATAAAGAGCTTATTAAAGACACTTAGTCCGCTATCTTTAAAGAACTAGAAAGCAAGGTTTATTAGTTAGGCAAAATAGAATAGTAGCTTAGTAAATTAATTTTTCTATTACACTACAGGTTAATATATAGTTATTTATTAAACTAGTCTGGGCTATCTATTAGTAGCTACTACTGGTATATATTTTCTTAATATAGCTATAGGGGCCGTTTGCCTAGGGTGGAATACTAGCACTGTTAATACCGAAATTTTTTAGTACTATATTAACTACCGTTCTGTTCTTAACCTAATCTTATTATCCGCGTATATACACTATACTTAACATTTCTTAAGATAGTCTTTCTCTAAATTTCTTAATATTTGAGTTAAGTAAAGTAATAGAAGAGGCGTTAATAATAGAGCCTATCTTAAAAGAGTTAACCGCGGATAATTGCGATAATGGGTTAGGTCTAGGGCGGACTTATTAATAGGAGTTTAGAGAGCAATACATTCGTTTAAGATAAGATTAAGGGGAAATTTAACGTATAGGTTCTTTAAAGTTCCCTAAAGATAATAGGATAGTATTAACCTAGGCGCGAATATGGTCTATAACGGTAATAGTAATAATAAGCTTGGCCTTATACGAGAGTTTTAAATAACCGTTACTCAGGAAGCGAGTTAGAAGGGCTTAAATTATATAACCTTAACACTATATTTAATTGAAGTTAAAATCGCATTAAATGTAATAAGATAGCATGCGAAAATCAAGCGTTAATTTATTTTCTACTGTTAATAAGGTATAAATACTAGTTAGTATGCCCTGTAGCGATAAGGCAACTACGCCTATAGGAAGATAAAAAACCGCTAAATGTGTGACCTAAGGGATTACGGACGCTTTATTAATATAATAGACTCCGTAATAAAGACGAATATAAAAAAGGGTAGTATTCGCGTCGCTAGGCTTCGCTTATGGTAGGTCCCTTATTTAAACTAGCCAATTTATAGAGAGTGCGCCACGTATTTAGGGATTGCGAAATAAATTTTTTACTCTAAAGTTCCCTTATAAAGATCCTTATCTAATTTTAGCTGGCATTTACCCCGCCATTAAAAACTCTTAGCATCTACCCTACCAACCTTTACCTTTGTATACCATTCTGTGGCAAAAAGCGCGTTTAAATACTAACTTCTCTCTTTATTCGCGTTAAAAATTAAACGACTTTTAAATAAGGGCGTGGCTGGAGCGGGTTAGCTGCCCTCCTTATAAGTAGCGGCGAGCCTAAAGTATTTTACTCTCTTTATCTACCTTAAATACCACTAATTAGCCTACTGTTAAATGCCCTATACTAAGACTTGTCTAAGGCAAATATCTAGGGTGTAAACTTTAAATCTTTTTAAGGAAATATAAGTTTAGATAGTAATAATTAGTTTATAATAGCTTCCTTTTCTAACTTTCTCTTAATACGTAGCGTGCCTTAATATTTCCTACTCTAATCCTTTTATACTTATTCTCTAACGGTATTTCTTTTATAAGTAGAATATAATAAGTCTTCTTAAGATCTACCTCTATTTTATCTTTTATCCTAATAATAATATAATATTGGAAATAAGTATTACTTATTATATCTAACCATAAATCTCCTATAACCTTTAAGTTCGCATCTATAATAATATATTAACCCTCCTTTAGTTCTAAGCTGCAGCTTTAAATTGCTTTAACTTAGATAAGCAATACGTCTCGCCGCTTAGTGTTAAATCGCAGGTCTGTATAGATTGGAACTTTAAGGCGCCTAAGAGGCAAAAATTTGATGCTAGAATACGTTATCTAAGACCATAATAGGAACTGCTGATCTCCGTATACAATTCCTCTTATATTTTCGTCTATACGTCGCCATAGAAGGAGCCAATAGAGGTAGTATGCGAAAATGCTATATCTAGCTTTAGTCTGCAAGACATTTTCTATGTAATTCACTAGGCCTAAAATCGCAACGTCCCTATCTAATTTCTTAGTAAGGTTAGATTGTGTATATTTCTTAAAAAGGAACTAAATAAAGTTAATAGATTGATCGAAGCCTATATAGTTAAGACGTTATAGAAAGTCTAGGTTAAGAAGAAAGTACTCCCTTTATAGTGGACTATAATGTAGTAAAGTTTAGTTAAAGGATAAAGTAATATACTAAGGACTATTAACTTAAGATTTACCTTTATAATCTTTTAAGATTTTCGCACTAAACTCCCTGGCTATACTCCCAATATATATACCTCTTAGTGAAGTAGATGGTTTGGCGGGATAATACTCTTTCTTATAGTACCTATGCTCTTTGGTTTATAGGACCTGCGTCTATATTATTTTTAAAGTCATTTATGTTGTTATAGATATATTTCCATCTTCTAGAATACTTTTGTTGCGCTTAGACATAGCAAGGTATAGATTCTCGCTTAAGGAAACCTTCTTTCCAGCTCTTTACTAAACTAGCAGTAAAGGTATAGTAAGCTCTACTAAAGACATCTGCTATACACCCAGCTTCCTATTTCCAGTCGCTATCTTCTTTTTCTTATATTGGTTAAATAATATAGAGAGTATTAATCTAAAGATATTGCTTTCTAAGTTCTCGTATAACTCAAATAGCATCTTTAAATATCTTTAGTAAATTATTCATGCTAAACCGTTTTAATTAACGCTTGTAATTTTCTCAGGTAGTGCAAAACCGCTACTTCTCTTTATCTGTTAAATTACCCTAATAGTAAGAGAGCGCAGTATAGCTATCTGTATTAGATAGCTCTCTTTATTTTAGCTTTGTTTTCTAGAGTTCTAATTCTATAAAATCTAGACTACTAATAAAGATAACCCTTATAGACTAAAATAGTGCTTTCTAGTTATATTAATGGCTTTTATCGCATTCCCGGAACTATTAGTGTAGTAGTACAAAGTATAGAGAATTTTCGGAGAGATTTATATAGGATTATTGGCTAGTTCTAAAGAAATTCACTATAAAATTGTCATCTGGTACGTAAGTCTAGTGCCCTTAGGTATATATCCTAATTACTAAAACTTAAAAAGGATAATTAGGGGAAATATTAAATATATAGCCTACATTAATACGCAAACTATAATTAGTAGCTGTCATATCTTACTTAGGAAGGTCTACTTACACGCTATACCTATAAATAGATTATGGTCAGCAGTTATTATGCCTCTCTTAGAGAGATCCACTTACACGCTATATATATTAAAATACTATAGTTAGCAGCTATCTCGACTTTTTTTTTAGAGAGGTTTCCTTATATACTATACCCATAAATAGGCCCTAATTAGCAGTTCTCGCATTCCTCTTAGAGAGGTCCACTTATATACTACAACTATAAACAGGCCTAATTAGTAGCAGATCTCGCGTCTCTTTTAGAGAGGTCTACTTATACCCTATACCTATAAATAGGCCTAATTAGTAGCAGTTATCGCGTCTCTCTTAAAGAGGTCTACTTATATACTATAACTATAAATAGGTCTAATTAGCAGCAGTTATCACGTCTCTCTTAAAGAGGTCTATTTATAAGCTACAACTATAAATAAGCCTAATTAGCGGCAGTTCTTATATCTCTCTTAGAAAGGTCTACTTATATCCTATACCTATAAACAGGCCTAATTAATAGCGGTTCTCGCGTCTCTTTTAGAGGGGTCTACTTATAGCCTATACTTATAAATAGGCCTAATTAGTAGCAGTTCTCGAGTCCCTTTTAGAAAGGTCTACTTATAACCTATACCTATAAATAGGCCTAATTAGCAGCGGTTCTTATATCTCTTTTAGAAAGGTCTACTTATACCCTATACCTATAAACAGGCCTAATTAGCAGCGGTTCTTATATCTCTCTTAGAAAGGTCTATTTATAAACTATACCTATAAATAGGCCTAATTAGCAGCGGTTCTCGCGTCTCTCTTAGAGAGGTCTACTTATAATCTACACCTATAAATAGGCCTAATTAGCAGCGGTTCTCGCGTCTCTCTTAAAGAGGTCTACTTATAGTCTACGCCTATAAACAGGCCTAATTAGCAGCAGTTCTCGCGTCTCTCTTAGAAAGGTCTACCTATAAGCTATACCTATAAATAGACCTAATTAGCAGCGGTTCTCGCGTCTCTTTTAGAGAGGTTTACCTATAAGCTATACCTATAAATAGGCCTAATTAGTAGCAGTTCTCGCGTCTCTCTTAGAGAGGTCTACTTATACGCTACACCTATAAATAGGCCTAATTAGCAGTAGTTCTCGCGTCCCTCCTAAAGAGGTCTACTTATACGTTATACTTATAAATAGGCCTAATTAGCAGCGGTTCTCGCGTCTCTTTTAAAGAGGTCTACTTATAGCCTATACCTATAAATAGGCCTAATTAGCAGCAGTTCTCGCGTCTCTCTTAGAGAGGTCTACTTATACGCTACACCCATAAATAGGCCTAATTAGCAGTAGTTCTCGCGTCCCTCCTAAAGAGGTCTACTTATATACTATATTTATAAATAGGCCTAATTAGCAGCGGTTCTCGCGTCTCTTTTAAAGAGGTCTACTTATAGCCTATACCTATAAATAGGCCTAATTAGTAGCAGTTCTCGCGTCTCTCTTAGAGAGGTCTACTTATACCCTATACCTATAAATAGGCCTAATTAGTAGTGGTTCTCGCGTCTCTTTTAGAGGGGTCTACTTATAGTCTACACCTATAAACAGGCCTAATCAGCGGCAGTTCTCGTGTCTCTCTTAAAAAGGTTTACTTATAAGCTATACCTATAGGTAGGCCTAATTAGCAGCGGTTCTTACGTCTCTTTTAGAGAGGTCTACTTATAGCCTATACCTATAAACAGGCCTAATTAGCAGCAATTCTCGCGTCTCTCTTAGAGAGGTCTACTTATAAGCTATACCTATAAATAGGCCTAATTAGTAGCAGTTCTCGCGTCTCTTTTAAAGAGGTCTATTTATAGTTTACGCCTATAAACAGGCCTAATTAGCAGCGGTTCTTGCGTCTCTCTTAAAGAGGTCTACTTATAGCCTACGCCTATAAATAGGCCTAATTAGCAGTAGTTCTTACGTCTCTCTTAGAGAGGTCTACTTATAATCTATATCCATAACAGGCCTAATTAGTAGCGGTTCTCGCGTCTCTTTTAAAGGGGTTTACTTATAGTCTACACCTATAAACAGGCCTAATTAGCGGCAGTTCTCGTATCTCTCTTAAAAAGGTCTACTTATAAGCTATACCTATAGGTAGGCCTAATTAGTAGCGGTTCTCACGTCTCTTTTAGAGAGGTCTACTTATAGCCTACGCCTATAAACAGGTCTAATAAGCAGCAGTTCTTGCGTCTCTCTTAGAGAGGTCTACTTATAAGCTATACCCATAAATAGGCCTAATTAGCAGCGGTTCTCGCGTCTCTCTTAAAGAGGTCTACTTATAATCTACACCCATAAATAGGCCTAATCAGCAGCGGTTCTCGCGTCTCTTTTAGAAAGGTCTACTTATATACTATACCCATAAATAGGCCTAATTAGCAGCGGTTCTCGCGTCTCTTTTAGAAAGGTTTACTTACACCCTATACCCATAAATAGGCCTAATTAGTAGCAGTTCTCGCATCTCTCTTAAAGAGGTCTACTTATACCCTATACCTATAAACAGGCCTAATTAGCAGCAGTTCTCGCGTCTCTCTTAGAGGTCTACTTATACCCTATACCTATAAATAGGCCTAATTAGCGGCGGTTCTTAAGTCTCTTTTAAAGAGGTTCTACTTATAGCCTACGCCTATAAACAGGCCTAATTAGCAACGGTTCTCGCGTCTCTGTTAGAGAGGTCTACTTATACCCTATACCTATAAATAGGCCTAATTAGCGGCAGTTCTCGCATCTCTTTTAAAGAAGTCTACTTATAATCTATATCCATAAACAGGCCTAATTAGCAGCGGTTCTCGCGTCTCTTTTAGAAAGGTCCACTTATAATCTATATCTATAAATAGGCTATAGTTAGTAGTTCTTACGTCTTTCTTAGGGAATATTTACTTACAATTTATATCACCGTATAATCTCTTAGAAGTAATATCCTTCTTTTCTTTTCTCTTTTACCTTACCTCCTATAATATCGTTTAGAGAATAAACCTTAAAGAACTATACTATTTACTAAACATACACTCTATATCTATATTAGTCTTAAATGCCCTATTATTAGCTTGTCTTTAAAATATACCTAAAAGCCTTTATAAACCCATTTAGATAAATTATTATTTATAAATGCCATTATAATAATTAGGTCTATATAATATCTAAAGGCGAACTAAAACAGTAAAGTTTTATTAATTGGAAGTCTGTCTATTTAAGGTAGCTCTAGGAGCCTTTTAATATATATAAGGTGGGTAAGTTATAGGAAAGTAAGGGTAGGTAACTGAAATACGGTAATACGTAAATAAGACGGTGGTAGGATAATCCAACCTTAGTCGACAAGTCTTAAAGCTAGTAGATTAGGCAGTTAACGTAAAACTTCTTTAACTGTATTTATAAACGCGGGGTAGCTAAAATAACGGCTACCTAAAGTGTCGGTCCTATAATTATTCCGGTTGTTTAGCTGTCTAATATTGCCGTATATCGATCAATTTAAGCGGCTATTTAAGGCTTATTAATAGGCTTAGTAGGACGCGTATAGCGGCAGGTAATATTAGACGTGCGCTACCTATAGGATAGGATGGAGAGCTTATAAGGCATTCTAACTAGCGACCTCCTAATTACGGGACATTACTACCTTTTTTAAGGTTAGTTTGGCTAGGTTAGAGCTTAGTCCTAATGGGTAAAAAGAGCGGCTAACCTATACTAGCTATACCCTTATTAAGGTGGCGTTTCCTAGATATTAACAGTTAAAGCTTCGGCGTAATTATTACGTAGGGTGTTATCTATTTAACTAAAGCCTCTTTCCTTAGCTAAAGAAAGGTGGCCGCTGTAGAGTCGGCCGCTATAATTATAGGAGGTGGGTTTATCTAGGATTTTAAATATACGGCCTAGAGCGATCGTTATTAATGGTGGTTATTAATAGAGCTGTTGCCCTATAAGGCTGGGTCTACCTTTTATTACTTAAAATATTTAGGCGGTTAATAAGCTAAGACCTATATCTCTACAGGTAACTTTATTCTGCTACCTTCTACTTACACGCATAAGCGTAGTGTCCGCCTTTAAACTATAATCCCCTTACTTATAACAAACCGACTTAAGGCATACTAATTAATACTATTAGTGCCAAGATAAAAAATATATGCCTTCTTTACTTCCCCTTCGCGTTTAATTTTTATAACTAATGTAGCTATTTATAGGAACTTACGATCCTTTAATATAATGTCTGCTTTAAGCTTAACTGGCTCTTAGATACAAATCTAAAGTATTCCTAGCTAATCTATAATTAGGCGCTTATGCTTTCCGTAGCTATTAATTCTATAGCTATATGCTATATTACTATTAGAGACTTATTTAAAGAAGATTTACAGAATTATAATAGTGATTTCATCGATCCTAGTAAGCTCCTTTTGGCTTCTAGCTTATCCCCTTTACCTATAGGTGAGCTAGCTAAACAAACCAAGGCAAGCACTGCTAATTAGTTTTCCTCTTATAACGGTGATTTAACGCCATCTTAAGGCGTTAACACGACCCCCTAAAAGTCTCCCGCGCCTTCTCTTTAACACCCTTTATTTTATACGGAAAACTAGTTCCCCTTCGTAGCTATAAACTTATTAATCCAAAGTGCGGAGATATTGCAGTAAAGTTTTAGTAATTAACCCTATAATTGTATAGATAACTAGAAAGGAGAGAAAGAATAGTTACTGTCTTAGGTAGACAAGCAATACCGTAAAGAGCCTTAATAACTAATTAACTATGATCTCTAATATATAAGGCGGGACGACCAAACATAGGCGCATAAAGAGGGGCAGGATAAGGCAGAGTTAGATAATATTTACGGACGGGATAATATAATAGAAGAATGTATAAAAGACGTCTCTCTTATTAGATGCGATCCTAAACCGTAAAGCAAAATATACTAAAAAGAAGGAGCATAATTGCCTGCGAATAAAAAGCAATTATAGCGAGCTAAGCCTACCAAAACACTAAACACAGCGATTACTAGGTCTGGAAGGACGATATTAGAGCGGCTTTAAAGCAAACGAAAAGTTAACAATTAACACTTTTATAAGGTTAAGAGGCTACAGAAATAAACTCTAAAGGAGATTCTACCTATTTATAACTGCAAATTTCCGTTAATAGAGATATATTAAACCTTTACTAACCGTAGCTTATTAGATAATTCTAATAGGCTCTGGCTCCTTACTTGCTTATTCTTCGCGGTTGCTAGCTAAAATGCTTTTATATAGCTACGGAATTCCTATCTTACTATTTAGGAGAATATAAGTACAGTTATTCTTTCTTTTAGTAATACAGTATTCGTAAACATAAAGTCTCTAGATTAATTAAATGTCTTACTTACTATAGCGTTTGTTATAAAGCAATTCCACCTAATTGGATTGGTGGAAGCTTATACGCGGCTAGAACAGAATTACCGGCTTTAACTAGTCCGGTAAACTAGACGTCAGCGGAATAAAGAGCGAATATCGGAACTAGGTCATTACGGCTAGGCTACTTCCCACGCTCTAGACAATATGCTATTCTAGGCGTATCTTAAACTTATAAGGTATATAGTTAAGTATAATAAATAACTAACTACCCTAAAAAATAGACTTAGTTAGGGACGCAACTGGTATATACTAGCAGCTCAATTTGGTACTAGTATCCTTGCTTTAGTTCTAACTAATAGTGATTTTGGTATTTATAACCGCGAGTAAGCTTCCTTCCTGCTAGCAGAATCTATACTAGGCTAACTTCCTATAGTATTAAAAGACTTCCAGTAGATGATTTTAAATTGCTTATTAATATTTTAGATAAAGAACGTGGTGGTTTTCTCTATAAATGTAGTTAATAGATAACTTACTTTCTTAATCTCCTCTCAGGACTAATTCTAGAGAGAAAATATATGCTTAAGGATACGGATGGATCCCTTGTAAAGGAGGAGCTATTTAATTTGCTAGGTTTAATAGAATACCTAGAACTAGATGGGTAAATATTAACGTAGATTTTTGCAGTGTATAGGGATGTGTGTTAATTATATATATAGATTATTATAACTAAAAAGCTTAATATAGCTCTTACTATGTCTATTTATAAACTTTACGCAAAGATAAATTTAATAGGTATTGTATTTAGGGCTTCTAGGAGGCTCTTAATCCTAGAAGAACTAATCTTAATTGCCTATTCCTACCTTTATTTTTTAATACAATTACTATAGAGGAACTATGAACAGTGTAGATGGTAGTAAAAGAATAAAAGATTAGAGATATGGTAAAGTATAAGGCTTCGCACGCCTAAGGAACACTAAGCTAGGTGCTATACTACGCTACGCCGCGTATAGGGCCAGGATAATAAAATATGTACCTCACTCCTTATAATAAGCAATGACTAAGGGAGCATCTGACTGACCTAAAAAAGTCTTTTATTTACGCCTAAAATTAGGTACTTAATTTTTAAGGTCTACTCGACCCCCCAAACCTCCTTAACATCATTGCCTCCTCTTTAGCGCTCGGCCCTAAGTTAAGCAGCAATGCTAATTATTTAAGCGATAGGAAATTCTACTAATAACTCTCCACTCCGCCTGATTGCTTTTATGGCATCTTAAGTCTAAATAAATCTAGAATGTCTTCTTAATGGGCATTCTCATCTTATCTTTACGCTTGCTCTAGTTACTCTTATTTGTATTGGCCCCGATCTTAATATAGCGCTTAATAGCCTTATTTCTAGTCTAACCGCTATACTTAATAAGAAAGGGAACAAGCCTCGCCATTTTGCTACAATGTATAGTCTTGTAAATATTACGATACTACTTAATTGCTTTAAGCCCGGCGAGGATATATATCTCCAACTTCTATAATTGCGCCTCTAAAGTGGCACACTTATAGTATACACTCTTAAAGATACGAAACTCTTAGGGCGTATTAACGACTAACTAAAAGTAATTTATAAATACTAACCAAAGCTAGAGGTTCCTTTTAGATATATTAAAAACTGGCGCGGATATAGACCTAGAGATCACCCTATTTATATATAAATAGTAAACGCTAGTACCTCCCGAGATGTCTGGCAAGAATTTAAAGCCGCTATAAGTACTTTTAATTAAAGGCTTCTTTAATGGACATTTGGCTAATAATACTAAGTTAAGAAAGAACCGTTTAAAGCCTAAGAAGGGGAAATGTCTATTAGAGGTAGAAGACATTGGCCGGAATAATATAATAAAGCATTAATCGTAAATATACAGTAATTTAAGAGATAGAGTTAAGAAATAATGTTCTTAAGTTTTTCTGTTTAAAGCTAAAGGAATTTAAAAAGAAACTAAGGTTTTATTTAACTTGGCTATATTTATAACTATGAATAAAGAGTGCTATATTAGGCACTTCTAATTTTAAAAGGCTTATTATATCAATTCCGGTGTCCTATACTCTAAATCATAGCTATATATACCCTGTAATGTCCTCGTATTCTAGATATTATTTAGATTATTTTCCGCATACTATACGCCGTTTTGTTTAGCCGTATTATACTTACGCGTACACTTATTAGAGTAAAAGTAACCGCAACTATATAAGAGTGTTTTCTAAATATATATAGTATACCTTTAGAGACGAGTTAGCCGCTTTTTATAGATAGTAAGGAATAATTTTATAAATTTAAGGCAGAATGCTGGCTCTTCTTTTATAGGAATTTATAGTTTTATAGCCTTTTACAGAGTAATATTTCTTAAAGCTATTAGTATGGAACAGAGCTAAGGAAAGTGGACTTTAGTAGGTATATAAACTATTAATACTTATCTCTACTTAAATGAGGCTGGATTTATATATATTAGTGCAGATGTGTTAGCAGCAAAGATGCATAAAAACAGCTGTATATAGTAAGAAAATGCACTTAGATATTTAAACTATTCCATTTTAAGGTGCCTGTGGTAAGGCTTTAAGATATTAAGTAGTAGCCTTATAGGCGTCACCAACTAGTAAATATAGATCCTTTTATATCTCAGACATTAATATCTAGTAATACTACCTATAAGTCAATGTCCAAAACGCAGCGAAAGTGATAGTATTCTATAAATAAAATAAAGCAGGGGCGCTAAGCAGGCCATTCTACTATAGGCTTAGTGGGGGCATCCTAAGAGGATATTTTCCTATAGATGCCTCTACTAAGAGGATAGTGCCTAGAATATGCCTTTAAGCGAGCTTATATAGCATAAACTGCTAATTTAGTAGCGAGATAATAAATATATACGCTCCGGATACCGCCCTTTATCTAGCTCTTTTACCTATTACTATAAAGCCTTTATTTATATAGAAGCTCAAAAGCGCTCTACTTTAGTGTAGCTAAGTAGGTATACGAATAATAAGTTAATTCCTCCTGCTGTTAGCTATATCTGTTTAACTGGCATTATTAGCTAGTGCCTCTTCCCCGCCGGAGGCTATATACCGTATCTTGTCCTTAATAAACCTAAATAGCGACTCATCTTGCCTAAGCCGACGCTCTATCTTATTATATTCCCCTTATATAAGCTAAAAGGATATCTATGGATTTTAATTGCTGTGTCTCTAAGAAGCGCAATAACTTGGGGAGCTTAGGTGAAGGCTTTCTCATCAGTTGGCGAAGGCGTTAAAGGCGCGCCTATAAAGCTTAAAGGTAGTATAATATGCTGAGATTCTTTTAGAGGAGGCTGCGATATAAACATAGCCGTATGTTATAGCATAAGATGGGCTATATCCTAAAGTTAAACGGTAGTTATCTTAAGGACTAGTTAGGTTTTGGCATAGTTTAGTTAACTTAATAACCGCGCTAAGCTAAACGCCAAATAGCAGAGGTAGTGTATTACCGCTATAACGCCATACTTAAAATAATACTAACTATAGTTCCCTAGGAAGTAGACCCTTAATAAGGGTATAGCTAGAGCGGGTCGGCCGCCCTCTCTACTAGCGGTGGCGATATTTTATGCTTATTATCGTTAGATATCACTTATAAGTATACTTACGCGGTTATATACTTATTTAGTAATATATCTAGGCTAAGGATAAGAAGTATTATTTAAAAGATGTAAAGACACTATTAAATGTTTTATTGCGCCTCTGAGGTTCCCTAGTAATACCAATTTTAGCTTTACGTTTATAGACTAATAATAATTAGCTGCCTTTTATAAGGGTAAACCCGCTAATTAAGCTATAGTTATAGCCTAGCTAGAAGCCAGTGTTATTACTACCTAAAAATATAAAATTCTGTAATTACCTATCTTTATTTAATCTTATTATAATCTAAAATATTACCTCTTTTAGACCTTGCCCCCTCTTCGCTTAAGTAGAAGCATTATTACTTCTTTATTAAATCTTATTGCAATCTGGACTACCGCCTCTTCTATAATCTAGACCTCGCCCCCTCTTCGCTTAAGTAGAAGCATTATTACTTCTTTATTAAATCTTATTATAATTTAGACTACCGCCTCTTCTATAATCTAGACCTCGCCCCCTCTTCGCTTAAGTAGAAGCATTATTACTTTTTTTTTACTCTTACTATTCCCTACCGCTGCCTTTACTACCTCTTCTATAATCTAAACCTCGCCCCCTCTTCGCTTAAGTAGAAGCATTATTACTTCTTTTTTACTCTAACTATTCCCTACTACCGCCTTTACTACCTCTTCTATAATCTGGACCTTGTCCCCTCTTTACTTAAGTAGAAGTATTATTACTTCTTTATTAAATCTTATTGCAATCTAGACTACCGCCTCTTCTATAATCTGGACCTCGCCCCCTCTTTACTTAAGTAGAAGTATTATTACTTTTTTTCCACTCCAACTATTCCCTGCTGCCGCCTTTACTACCTCTTCTATAATCTAGACCTCGCCCCCTCTTCGCTTAAGCAGAAGCATTATTACTTTTTTTCTACTTATACTATTCCCTACTATTGCCTTTACCACCTCTTCTATAATCTAGACCTTGCCCCCTCTTCACTTAAGTAGAAGTATTATTACTTTTTTTCTACTCTTACTATTCCCTACCGCTGCCTTTACTACCTCTTCTATAATTTAAACCTCGCCCCCTCTTTGCTTAAGTAGAAGCATTATTACTTCTTTTTTACACTAACTATTCCCTACTGCCGCCTTTACTACCTCTTCTATAATCTAGACCTTACCCCCTTTTCGCTTAAATAGAAGCACTACTACCTCTTTATTAAATCTTATTGCAACCTAGACTACTGCCTCTTCTATAATCTAGACCTCGCCCCCTTCTTACTTAAGTAGAAGTATTATTACTTCTTTTTCACTTCCTTAATTCCCTGCCGCCGCCTTTACTACCTCTTCTATAATCTAAACCTCGCCCCCTCTTCGCTTAAGTAGAAGTATTATTACTTTTTTATTAAATCTTGTTGCAATTTAGAATACTACCTCTTCTATAATCTGGACCTCGCCCCCTCTTTACTTAAGTAGAAGCATTATTACTTCTTTTCTACTCTTACTATTCCCTGCCGCCGCCTTTACTACCTCTTTTATAATCTAAACCTTACCCCCTCTTCGCTTAAGTAGAAGTATCATTACTTCTTTATTAAATCTTGTTGCAATTTAAACTATTACCTCTTCTATAATCTAGACCTTATCCCTTCTTCGCTTAAGTAAAAGTATTATTACTTCTTTATCAAATCTTGTTGCAATCTAGACTACCGCCTCTTCTATAATCTAAACCTTACCCCCTCTTTACTTAAGTAGAAGCATTATTATATCTTTTCTACTCTAACTATTCCCTGCCGCCGCCTTTACTACCTCTTCTATAATCTAAACCTCGCCCCCTCTTCGCTTAAGTAGAAGTATTATTACTTCTTTATTAAATCTTGTTGCAATCTGGAATACTACCTTTTCTATAATCTAAACCTCGCCCCTCTTTACTATAATCTAAACCTCGCCCCCTCTTTACTTAAGTAGAAGTATCATTACTTCTTTATTAAATCTTATTACAATCTAAACTACTACCTCTTCTATAATCTGGACCTTATCCCCTCTTCGCTTAAGTAAAAGCATTATTACTTCTTTATTAAATCTTGTTGCAATCTAAACTACCGCCTCTTCTATAATCTAGACCTTATCCCCTCTTCGCTTAAGTAAAAGCATTATTACTTCTTTATTAAATCTTGTTGCAATCTAGAATACCACCTCTTCTATAATCTGAACCTCGCCCCCTCTTTACTTAAGTAGAAGTATTATTACTTCTTTTTCACTCTTACTATTCCCTGCCGCCGCCTTTACTACCTCCTTTATAATTTAGACCTCGCCCCCTCTTTGCTTAAGTAGAAGCATCATTACTTCTTTTTCACTCTTACTATTCCCTGCCGCCGCCTTTACCACCTCTTCTATAATCTAAACCTCGCCCCCTCTTCGCTTAAGTAGAAGCATTATTACTTCTTTATTAAATCTTGTTGCAATCTAGACTACTACCTTTTCTATAATCTAGACCTTGCCCCCTCTTTGCTTAAATAAAAGTATTATTACTTTTTTTTTACTCTTACTATTCCCTGCCACCGCCTTTACTACCTCTTTTATAATCTAAACCTTGCCCCCTCTTTACTCAAGTAGAAGCATTATTACTTTTTTATTAAATCTTATTATAATCTAGAATACTACCTCTTCTGTAATCTGGACCTCGCCCCCTCTTTACTCAAATAGAAGCATCATTACTTCTTTTTCACTCTTACTATTCCCTGCCGCCGCCTTTACTATCTCTTCTATAATCTAAACCTCGCCCCCTCTTTACTTAAGTAGAAGTATTATTACTTCTTTATTAAATCTTATTGCAATCTAGAATACCACCTCTTCTATAATCTGGACCTCGCCCCCTCTTTATTTAAGTAAAAGCATTATTACTTCTTTTCCACTTTTATTATTCCCTACTACCGCCTTTACCACCTCTTCTATAATCTGGACCTTGCCCCCTTCTCGCTTAAGTAGAAGTATTATTACTTCTTTATCAAATAATCCTGCAATTTAGACCGCCTTTTCTTTTATACTCTATACGTTATCTGCTCCTCGGTTAAGTATATATACTATCATCTCCTACTTTTTTGCCTTCTCTAAATATCCTTAATCTCTATAGGTTAACGCAAGGTTGGCTATACTGTTTAACGTATCTAGATGGGCTAGCCCTTATACCCACTTTCTTATACATATTACTTGCATAAACAACTCCTCTACGTCCTTTAATTGCTTTTTTTACTTATATAGTAACGCGAGGTTATCCTTGCCTATTAGCGTATGTAGATACTCTTTTCTAACCGCCCTCTTAAAGCCCTATATTGCTTCTCGAAGCCTCTATTTTACCCCCCTATACTCTTCTAAGTCTTTTAATACTAGCGCTACATATAATAATCTAGTCGCTCTATCTAAATCTCTCTTTAAATGCTCCGTTACTAAACTATTTCTTTCTATTAAGGTTTCGTATTCTCCTCCATTTTGTAACTGCCCTAGGGATATTTCCCAATTCTAGAGAAGTAGAAAGTTATATAGGAAGTCTCTTATTAATTGGGAAAGCCCTAGCAGTCTAACACTTCTACTTTTCATTCTTATAGCCTCCGGAGGAGTAGCTACTATTATAATAACCGCAAAATGATCCTTATATAGTCGGATAATTATAGGTTTTAAAGCTCCTTAAAGAAGACAGACAAGGTCACCGTTTTAGACGGATTTCGCTAAGGCCTAGAGAGTTTATTAAGTCTCCCATTCTTTATTATATCCTAGGTATTCCGGTATATTCTTAAAAATAATATTTACATTCTGTCTGTTATCCTAGGTTCTCTCTACTAAAGATACCTAGTCAATAACATAGCCCCTACTTTTAATTACTAATATTTCTTTATAGTCCTAAGTCTCCACAAACACCTATTTATAGAGAAGAAATTTAATAAGTCGCTATAAGACTTCCTTCTATGGAACCCCGTAGTTAGGTAATAAGCTAGCTTCGCTAAGATTATCTAAGCTTATGCCGAGTAAGGCATACACCTTATTATAGTGATTAGTAGCTTTATAGGTATAGTATATATCAATTAGCTCACCTAGAGGGTATATATCTAGAGAAACCCTACCCGCTCTACTTATTATGTACTTAGGCCGGAAGATTGCTCCCCTTATTAGGTAAGTTACTAAATAGATTGGACCCTATAAGTCTAGGCGATCTCTATAAAAATCTTATAAAAAGTCCAAGCCTAAGCAGAAGGCGTATCCGTTAATCTCCGTGAAACTATATATAATTAGGACTTATCAAGCTACGGCAACTTCCTAAATTACCTAGACTAACTTTTTAGTAATTCCTACGAATGTTATCGAGCGCCTACTACCTTACCTAGATACGCCGAAACCACGGCCGCCGAAGCAGCGCGAGAATCGCATGTAGGATCTTTTCGTTATTTAAAGAATTTATAGATTTCTTGCCTAGAGTAACGCGTATTTCTTTAAGCGCTTAATCGCTATTATCTGCCGTCTCTTTAAGCCAAATAATTATACGGCTTACTTAACCGTAGATCTTCGCTATAAACTAAATCTAGAGTTCTTTCTCTTACTTATATTTTTGGTTAATGCAAACAGTATCTACCTATATAATTCGTTTAAAAGAGCGGTTCTAAAGATATAATAGCGCCGCGTAAAGGTTTACGGTGATGTTAAAGTAATGCTCGTTTATAAAAATAGGTAGAGTCTTATCTGGATTACCCTATATATAGGATAAAGCCTTATATAGATGAGCCCCTTTACCTAATTCCTATAGAGGGTAGTTAAAGAGCCGGTATTGGATAGGGGCAGTCTTATCTTTATCGGGTATTAGTTAAAGTAAGCAAATACTTCTAGACTTTAGCGAAAGCAAAGAATAAGGGCCGTAGGATATAGCACAAGATATTATACCCAGAAACTTGAACTTCTACGTATTAGATAGTTAGTATAGTAAGCCTAGCGTAATTATCTAGTCCTAGCACAGCCACCCCTACTAAAGTTATATAAGTAAGTATAACGTGTAGTAGGAAGGTATACCGTTTTAGCGCATCCGGTTAAAGGCGTGTGTTAGTTATACTAACTAAAATGCGTATATTTATACCTAAAAGTAGGTAAAAATACGTTAAAATAGCCGTGCTTATTACTTTAAAAGGTATAAATTCTGTTAGTAGGGGGGGTACTTAGGCAGTCTCTTTAAGCTCCGCGATAGGTTATGTGATAGCGTATAGGCTATCTTATAGATACCTTCTTGGGCTACTAAGCCCCTTAGATTCTTCTTTATAGAGTATTATATATATTATTTTATTAGTCTACTTAGTGTCTAATAAATTCTGCTATTTAATTACTAAGATTGACACGCGCTTTTAACCGGATGCGCTAAGACGGTGTATATGTCGCCTATACTAATAGGGAGGGTGGCTAACCCGCACCAGCCAAACCCTTGTTTTTATAGCGTTAGTGGCAGGAAGTATTTAGCATAAAATAGTAATATAAGCTTTCTTTATCCTTAGACTTCCTAACCCTTAAAATAAGGCGCAAAGCATCTATTTTTAGAGGTAGATTTCTTAACAACTAGTTTATAGCTAGGGTTTAATACGTGCTTAGATATACGCTAAGATATTATATTAGTATTCTTAGCGTCGTTAGTAAGCCAAAAGTATAATTTATGCTTTTAGTTTACCCCGCGTATAAGGGCAGATCTTAGCGAGCTTAGAGGCCAAGGGGAGAGGAAGTATAGGGAAAGAAGCCCTAGGGGAATAAGGCCCTAGGGGAACAAGGCCCTAGGGGAACGAGGCCCTAGGGGAACGAAGCCCTAGAGGAACGAAGCCCTAGGGGAACAAAGCCCTGGGGGAACGAAGCCCTAGGGGAACGAAGCCCTAGGAGAACGAAGCCCTAGGGGAACGAAGCCCTGGGGGAACAAAGCCCTGGGGGAACGAAGCCTTAGGGGAACGAAGCCCTAGGGGAACGAAGCCCTAGGGGATTATTCCCCTAGGGGAATAGGCGAAGCTAGTTTCGCTAACAACTGTTAAGGCTTTAAGTGCCCGTTTTAGACGCCTTATAAAATTCGCCTCCTAAAAATAGAAGACTAAATTTAGTAAGGGCTAGATTTAGGCACTCTAGGATAATGCGCCTGGTATTCTCCTTGTACTTTCTATACCTATTAAGTTCCTAGGAGTCTTTAGGTCCTAGGGATAGCCCCTTAGGATTAAGCTCTAAGGAGCTAGGAAGTTTTAGGTCCTAAAAATAGTGTCTTAGGAGCTTTAAACTCCTAGGAGCTAGGTGCTAGTAATAGCGGCCTGTAAAAAATATGCCGGCTATAAAAAGTATGCGGTCTTGCCGCCTAAAAGCATTACCCTAAGACTAATTTCACTCTAGTGCTATTTAGAGTGGAAATATCCTCTTAGGGTGTCCCCCCTAAACCTATAGTGGGATAGTCTACCTAGCGTTGTGCCCTATTGTTAGTGGTTATATAATAGGGTAATACGTTCCCGTGGCTTAGATTAAGGCTCTATACTCTATTAAGCCACATTAGGCAAAGTTTAATTAGTATTATATTCCTAAGTCGTTTCTTAGCCTATAACGCCTCTCTCGCTTATAGGCTTAAGTAGTCCGTTTTAAATCAGTCCGCTTTAGAGCAATCTCTAATTAAGCTTTCTAGTTTTACCTTAGCTTGCTATTATATGTGGTTATATGCTAATCGGAACGGGTATAATTTTCCCCTTATTTACTTACGGGTTGGAGCTATATTATCTATATAGAATTTAAACTCTAACAGCTTCTTACCAAAACTAGTTTACCTAAGGTAAAGTATATAACCACCCCTTACCCCACCCTTTATCTCATCCTTTACCTTATCCTTTACCTTACCCTTACCTTACCCTTACCTCACTCTCACCTTACCCTTACCTTACCTATTACCCCTTGCCCCCCTAGACGAATTATAGAATCCTAGTCATTATATCTATTCTACTAAATACTAGAATAGGATTAAATAATAATAAACTAAAATAAAATAAAAAGTGGTAAAGAATAATAAGATAAGCGCGTAATAACTAGGAAAAGGTCTTATATATACTATACGCATAGTTCTAAAGATGCATTTTATGCTTAAGGGTTACTTTGTAAACGTTATATTTAATCTTACCCTACTTTAGGAGTTTAGAGAGATGCGCTTATCGGAAATACTTTGTAAGAGTAGTTGGAGTGTAGAACCTATATATACGCTTACTAATTGCAAGCTTTTTATTTCTAAGGTAGATAAAGCATATTTTTGGTTTTTTTTCCTTATATAAGGATGACTTTGCCCTCTCTAGCGCTTTAGCCGCTTTTAAAATCTTAGTATCTTCTTTAATCTTAACTTGGCTAAGGGCGACACCTATCCTAAACTATCTCTAGCGATAACTTGGCCGATACGCTCTACCTTCCTTAATATTATAGTAATCTACGACCGCATTAATGGCATTATTGCGTCTGTGTATCTTATCTTCTAGTAATATACTAGGTAGCGTTATAATTACTTTAATAAGGCGTTTATGTTCAACCGATCTATTATTACTAGATTTTAAGGTTGCTTTAATATCCTTGCTAAATATAACCCCGGAAAGTTGCCGCTTAATATTAATTATAGCTTATTCGTTGTCCTAATTCTTCTTAATATTTTTTAATAGCGCATTTCTCTAACGTTGCCTTTTATTTGTAATTTCTTAGCTAAACTTTTAGTATTCTATACTTCCTGCGGTTTTGCGCTTAAGGCTAAGCTTTAGCTTATTTCGAACTTTAATTAAGGAACAAATATGCGGGTTCTCATTTACCGATAAGGATTGTTCTATTATTAGGTGCTATGGCTACCACGGGTTAATTAATCGGCTTATTTAGTATACTGCTTTTATTAACTTTTCTTAAGGCTCTAAGCCTTAAATAATTGCCTATATATCTACGCTAACACGCCGTAGAAGGTAGTGCTTTAGGAATATTTAAGCGTCGGCGTGCTGCATTATTAGGTTCCGGAGGGCGTTACTTATATTACCTAGGTAGTATAGGCGTTAGAAAGGTTTTAGTAGAACTAGCTCTATATAATAGAACTTATTATTTTTATTAAATACCTTACCTGCGCCGTAACGGAGACTATATAGGCGCGCAACCTGCTAAAATCCTATAATTGCGCCAAGGTCCTTAATCTAGGGTAAAAGAGTTAAGTATAGTAAAGGCTAGTTAAGTGAGACCTTATAGCCGTAGGGGGTTTTAATTAATCGCTGAAATACGGGGATATTATCTAGGTCTAAACAGAGTGGTAGCGGTAACTTATTACGCCTAGGCTTAATATATAGCTTACTAAGCTGCTTTACGGACGTTAGATTAGGGGCCGTAAAAGCTTTATTAGCAAAAAGAAGGCCTAGGAGAAAGACATAAGGGCTAAAAATAAGCGAAGGGTTGAAGATAATCTTAGGAATTGGGAAAGTATTACTAGTTCTTCGTAAGCATAAGGAGAGGAATAGGGTAGAAAGGGAATATACGCTTCTTTTATACTAAGATATTCCTTAGTAAATTTAAATGTAAACTTAAGCACGATCTTATAAGGCCTACCTTTTAGGTCGCGAATAAGTATAATTATTATATATCGGTAGCATAGGTTAAGAAGAGCTTTAGGTTAGCTTGCGGTGTAAAGGCCTAGCTATAGTAAGAAATAGACTTATATCCGATATCGCCTAACTATATATCTCTTTCTGGTTGTAACTAAGTTGGTCTTAAGAACTAGGGCGAGATCCTCTATATCTATAACGGGTTTTTCTCACTTCTTATTACTTAAGCTATATTTCTTCGCCAGTTTCCAAAGTACCTAAAAAAGATATTTTAGCTCCGCCTTACTTTACTAGGCTAAAGGGTTAACTAGAAATGTAATTACCTTATATATCTAGCGGGTTAATTTACTAGCAATTTTTTTACCGGTTGCTCTTTTGTATATAAGGCGATAGTACTTCTAGTATATATTAAGTGAGCTAGAAAGCTTTATCCCGTATTATTTCCTACCCCCCTTCCCTTATTTCTAATTTAGGAGCTAGTTAAAAAAGCTATAAAGTAGCCAAAGCAAGAGGACTTGGTACGTTTTCTTGGGGTCTTTCCTTATATAGGTGTAGTATCTAGGAATCGTTAGCTCTAGGTTAAGCCTAAGAGAAAGCCGTAGAATAGGTTATTACTTACTAATACTATTAATCTTTAATATGGTTAAGGAGATTCGTACTGCTATTGGTATAGTCCTACGTCGTAAAATTGGATTCCTTAAACTCTTCTAACTGTTTAAGGTAGTATTCTAGTGGATGGTCTTGATCCTTATAAAGCTATGCTTGAGCGGGCGCTTCGCAAGCATTGTTAGATCTAGCAATGCTATTAGCGTTACAGTTAATGCTACTGTCGGCGTCGCAGTCGGCGTTACTATCGGTATTACTGTCGGTATTACTGTTAAAGACGGTCGGTTCTATCCCGTAGCTGTCACTGTCGCTATCCGTGTCTATATACTCATCGTCGGTGACGCTAAATAATAAGCTGTGATCTGATAATTAAGCGCGCCGCATTCTAGGGAGCTAGAAGAGAACTTAGGGTAGTAATGGTAGGAGGTAATGACGGTGGGAAGGATCTAAAGAGCAATGTGGGGTTAAGGAGATGGGAGGGTAGAGAATAAGAGAAATAAGGCCTAGATTAAACGGATTAGAGGTAGGAGCTATAGAGTATATATAGCTTTAGCGCTAGGCGCGTAGAAGGATCATAGTCTGCCTGTTAAAAAGTAAGGGGTATAAGGCGGTAAGCGAGAGGCTTAACGTTAGACCGGTAAGCAAGAGGCTTAGGGCGGTGGGGAGTTTTAGTGATGTGACCTCTAAAAACGGCGACAGAACCCTCCAAAACCGGCAGTTAGATCTCCATTTTCTTTTTTAATAGAGTATAGATTAACCGCCTTATACTAGAGATGGCCTTCCCGCCTATATATTTCGCACGTATTAGGCCACGTGTAGTTTTTAGCCTTATATCTAAACCTTTTATATTTATAGCATGCTATAGGGGTACGTCGCTCCTTAAATAGTAATATAATAATCGTACTTCCCCTAAATAATATGTTATCTGATGTAAGTAGCTTCTCTATATCCTCCTTTATTGCCACTTTAATAATTATTAACGCGTGCTAGCCGCGTGGCCTTAGTTATCTAAGCTATCTTATTATATATACCTCTATACTATTCTCTATCCTAAAGCGCTCTATAGCTAACTTACTTACTTTTCCACTATTAATATCTATTATTAGAGGTACTTTAACCCAGTCCGCCTTAACTATATACTACTTAGGTCCAACAAGCCTTGCCTTAGGGATATATAGTTTAAGCTATTAGGTGGTTATTTGCCTAAACACTACTTCTTTATCTTTTTCTATTAAGAATCTAATAATGCTTACGCTGTTGCTTATTCGCTATATGCGGAAGTTCTTAAGTATAGCTCCTATAAGCCTATTAACATCCTTTATATCTTATATAATAGTTTGCTTCACTACCTCTAAACCCACTTAGCTAATATCTATTATTAGCTGCTAATTAGGTTCTTTAGAGTTTTTAGCGCTTATTATTTATGGTAAAGTTATCTTTAGCCCTACCGTGCCTCTACTAGCCGCTATTAATGCCTATAGTAGAGCTAAAGGAGTATTTAGTTGCGCTTATAACGACTAGATAGCTTTTTAGAGTTTAATATTTTGCTTTTTAAGGCTTTGCTGTTCTAATTTAATATCTACTAGTTTATTTCTAATACTCTTAATAATGCTATTCTGGCTTGTAATAATATTGCTCTACTATACTATAGTTTCTTTAAGGCTTTTAATAAGTTAACAGAATTTGTTATAATTAATACCTCCTTTTTTATGTTTGGGTAAGGCGGAGACTCTTACTATAGGGAATAGGGGTAGTATATGCTGCGTAGCTTATATTCCGGTTTATAGTGCGGTCTATTATTTAAACTATACTAATCTTTAAGCGGTTTGTGTCCTTAGTGACTATTAGGCCTCTTATACCTTTACGCTCGGTTTCCTTATATATCCTAATAGAGCTGCTAGCGGGTCTAAAGGTAGTATTGCTAATACGCGTTTAGGGGTTAAAGTAGCTATTAGGGCATTAGGGCTTTGTTTAGTAGGCTATAGGGGCCGCCTTATAGCGGGAACTAGCTAAATAAAAGACTAGGATTCGATTAAAAGAATATTTAAGATAAATTTCCTCCTCTTTTAAAAGTTTACGCTATGAAAACCAAGTCCGTATATATAGTTAGCTTTATTACGTATATATATATTCTATTATAGCTATACACTATTTAGGGTATAGGCCGTTATAGGGCGCTAACTAAATACTTCCTACTATTAATATATATGCTCTAGTTTAGAAGCCAACTATAAGAACTATATATCTATTACCTAATACTCTACTTAATTAAGGAAATAAAGGAAAGTAATATATTACTATTAGAAGAAAGTTAGAGTTTAAAGGCAAGCTTAAGTAAGTAGTTCTTAATACCTTGTATCTATAGGGTTATTCCAGCATTATACGCTTCTTAATTAGTGATATACTAGTAAAGGTATATATAGAGGAGGCTCGCGGTATATTCGGTTAGATAATTAAAAAAGGAGTTCTTAAGAGTTTTTGCTTATTAATATCGGCTTTTATAATATCTATATTTTATACACTTAGGTATAAACATCTAATCTCCTTTATAAATTTAATTGTAGCTTTAACTACGCTAATATCTAGCTTCTAGCGTTTAATTGGGCCGTTAATATTCCTACCTCCTTTTTATCTACTTAAGTAGCCTCCTAATACATATAATAGATCCCTAAATCGATCTTTATACTATTCTCTTAGTTTAATTCTCTACTATACCTACCTCCTATAAGAGAAGAGGAAGTACTATATTAATTCTATAAGCCTATAGTCGCATAACGCCGTCTTTAATGCGTTAATTTTATAAAGATATTCTTTAGAAATAACTTACCGGTCTCTAGCTACATAAAAATAGCAGCTTTAAGGCTAATTAGCTACTAGTATAATCCTATAACCTTTCTAAGGTAGAGTACTGCGTTAATTTTCCTTATAAACTTGCCTATATTAGATCTTCCCGCTAGAAGCAGTTCTATTATTATCTTAGCTCTTTTAAGGCTTACGTTATAAGGTACTATAGAAGGCCGTTTCTTTATAGTAGCTCCTTGCTCTCTAGTCTTATTACTACTTTAGTAAGCTTATTAGCCTTTTTATTTCCTATAAATCCTAAATAGCCTAGAATCTAGTATAGCGTAATATTATTTAGCTAAAGCTTCTTTAAAATCTCTATAACTATTTCCTAGTTATAATAAAGCCTTATAGGAAATACTACGGTAGGATTGTTAATAGGCTGGATATATAGGTATAGAATAGTTAACAACGTAAATATAACTAGTAGAGTGGTTACCTAACAGATTAACTCTAATTGTATTCTAAGATTTACTATAAGGAAGAGAACTATCTAGGTAGGGATTATAGTCCTTTAAATACACAACCATATTTCTAAGAAATCCTTCTTATACGTAATATATGTATATTTTATCTACTCTATTACGGATTATATAGATTCTATAGATTATACAGATTACGTTATATAACCTTAGTTACTATTCCTCATTATATAGCTCTATCGGCTCCATCCTAGACTATACCTAAATTAACTAACTAGCTTCTTTTAACTCTTCTCATAGTAGTTATAATATTATACTTAAAGCGTCCGTAACACTATCTCCCTCCTTTTTATCTTTGTTCTTAAAGACTCTTAATATCTCTAAGTTGTTTACTAGAGGTATAATATCCGTTTAATTAATTTGGTTAATATTATTACTTATTATACCTAAAGCTCCTTCTTCTTTATCTATAGCTCGTCAGTCTTATACCGTTGCTGCAATATTATCTCTTAATAAGATTATACTATCTCTATATTCTCGTTATACAAAAGAGGGGTTAGTTTATATTGCGTTAGCGAGTCTATTTTTATAACAACCGTTCTCTTACTTAGAGTGCACTAAAGCGAATATTTGTTTATTCTGTAACGTTTACTCCGTCTCTAATATTAAATATACGCGTCCTATTACTCTTAATAGTTGTCTGGTCCCCTAGTTAATTTATCTTAGGGTCTTATATTTAATCTACTACTGCGCGGCTAGATAATAAACTATCTATTATATTATTAGAACTCCGTTGTTCTTATAACGCTAAGTAAGAGGCTGCTAAGGCTTAGTAAAGGGCTCTTAATTCTTATCTTACTGGGTCCATCTTAAGAAAGTCTGTAAAAAGGTCCGTTTTAAGGAGTGGAAATTTATAGAATAAGGTTTGCAGGAACTTAATAACAAAAGAATAGATTCTCTTTTAACTAAGAAGGAAATAGGTCCGAGTAGCTTAGTAGCTGCTCCTCCTAAGTTCCCCTTAGGTAACTTATTCTTTGGCGATCCTTTTTTATTAATACTACCTAACCTAATTTCTTCTAATACTCTTATACCTTTCTTATAGCATTTTTTAGACTCTTTAGTAGCTCCTAGGTAGTCTTATTATAGCCTATCTACTTAACCTTATACTATGTTTTATTGTCAATATTCTTATAACTAACGATCTTTAAAACTTACTATTTGTCTTCCTCTTATCCTCTATACGTGTCTACTTCGTAAACTAATGACTTAATATTCCTATATGCTAGCTTTAGCATTATAATGTGCTGTATAGGGTAGATCTTTATTTTAGCTAGTAGGTTTAACTTAAATATAACTAGTAAAATCCTTTATATAATTTTAAAAGGTCCTAGTCTAACATAGTCCAACTTCTTACTTAGTCGTCAACTTTTAAAATTTTTGTGTAATAGCTATACTTTATCTCCCTCCTTAAGATCTAGTCCCTTAGATCTCTTAGCATTATAGTACTTTTTTATTCTCTCTTATACCCTTTTTACTAATTCTATAAGGTCTATATAAAGATTTATTAGTATCTTTATTCTTTCTTTAGCTATATAGTAAAATCTCTTTAGTACGATACCGTTTGTTCGGCCAGGCGTATCGTAATACCAATGGTATTGTTATATTAAGAGTTACGTGTTGGGTGAATAAGTAGGAAAAAGAGGAGCTTAATACCTAAAAAGGCTTAGGATGTCTACCTCGCGGGCTAAATAGGGCCCTCCCCCATACAAATTCTCTACTGGTTATACCGATATTGGTAGTAGGTGCTTAACGATATTGCCAAAAGTCAGATTATCGTAATATTACACCAAAAAAGGCTTGATTAAGGGGTGTAGATCGTAATGTAGAGGTTATCGTTATATACCCCATATCGTATTAAGGAGATTTTACTGTACTACTTATTTTCTTTACTTGCCGTAGTAATAACGATGTTCTTAGCTTATATCTATAATTCGCCTTAAATAGTAATATGCCTATTCCTTTTTATGGTGTTACATTATATATAAACTATATAACTAGTAATAACGATACCTAATTATTTCGTGCGTAATTAATATAATATCTTAGATACTATTCTAGCGTCTAATTTAATCTTTCCGTTTAACCGTCTATCTATAGATAATATACGGTAGAAGTTACTGCTCTAATTCCTTACTCTACTAAGAATACTTCCTAAAATACTGCTATAAATCTTAGATCCCTATCCGATATAATCTTGCTTAATACTCTATATCTTATAAATACTTCTTTAATATAGATTCTAGTGACATCTTCCGCTAAGATTTCCTCTATGCATACTATAAAGTAGCCCTACTTAGTTAACTTGTCCACTATTATAAGGATTACGTCATACTCCTATCCAGTAATAGGATCTCTTAACTTTAGTAACTTAATAATAAAGTCCTATAATATAACCTCCCATGGTCTCTCTAGTATTTTAATAGGTTATAGCCCTCCGTATAGCTTATACCTTATTAATTTATTCCTTTAGCAATCTAAATATTCCTTTATTACTTTTCTGGCTATACCCTAGATTCTATTAATAATATATTCTTCTTAAAGTCTTAATACTAAGCCTATTGCTCTATTGTGTCCTTAAGTTATTCCCTTATAGAAATCTTCTATAAAATGTTCTGCTATGCTCTTTAAGATATACTTTACTTCTTAATTTTTGTATATATCTATCTATAGATCTTCTAGCTATGCTTTTAGAATTCTTTATACCTAAAAGCTTTCTAGTATCTTATAGACTCTTTCTAGTTCCTTATCCTCTTAAGTTGCTACTAGCTTAGGGTAATTATATCTAATTAGCCCGTCTTTATCTCTGCGTAGTATTACTCCTAATAGTTTCTTATTATTTTATAGTTTAGCCTTTCTGCTAAGTATATCTGCCCTTATATTTTTAGTTCCCTTAGTATACTAAATCTTAAAATAGTATTCTGTAAGTATCTCTGCCTATCTAACTTATCTATAATTAAGTTTTTTTATTATTAGGAACCCTCTTAGGTTCTTATAATCCGTCTTAACTATAAATAGTTTCTCTATACCTTATAAGAATGCTCTCTATTTCTTTAGTACTATAACTATACCTAACAACTCTTTATTATAGATGTTATAGTTTAACTCTAGTAGTATTATCTTTCAACTATAATATACCACTAGATGCTATGCGTCTTTATACTTCTATAGTAAATATACTCCTAGTACGTAGTCTAATACGTCTATTTCCACAACCATGTCTAGTTCTAGTTAGTAGATTTTAAGGATTGGCTCCTAGGTAAATAACTCCTTAAGTTCTTTAAACAACCTCCCTTATCTACCTCCCTATACCTATAGTCCCCCCTCCCCTATAAGCCCAGCAAAGGGTTTAATATTCTTTAACTACTATGCTATAAACCTTCTATAATATTTACAAACCCCTAAAAATAACCTTAACTATGTTACATTTTCTAGTTCTTACTAACTTACTATAGCTTTAATCTTCTTTAGGTCTATACTAATATAACCTAGTTTAATAATAAATCCAACAAAATTAGTCTTCCTAGTAAAGAACTCGTATTTCTTAATTATTACTAGCATCTGTTCTTCTTATAGTCTCTTTAAAACCCATTTAATATGTTCCCCGTGTTCTTCCTTAGTCATTAAGTAGATAATAATATCGTTAAGGTATACTATAATAAACTCATTAAGGTGTTCTTCTAATACGCTATTAATTCGTTTCTAAAATATTACTAGTGCATTTATTAACCCAAATTGCATAACTAATAGTTTATATAGTCCTTCCTTTAATCTAAAAGCTGTCTTCTATTTATTGCCTTCCTTAATTCTAATCTAATAGTACGCCTATCTTAGATCTATCTTTATAAAGATTTGCGCATTACNNATNCNATNNTAGATTTNGCTAATTAAGGGTAAAGNNTACNTATCCTTTNNNNTAATGCTNTTTAANTATNTATAGTTAATATATAACCTAAGTTTTCTATTCTTCTTTAGTATAAATAGTACTGGATAACCTACTAATAACTATAATAGTCTAATATATCCCTTTTATAAGTTCTTCTAGATAAACTCTTTAAGTGCTCTTAACTCCTCTTAAGTAAGCTTATAGGTTAGAAAGAACCTTAAACTTATTCCTAATTCTAACTCTATCTTATAGTCCTATACTATATAATCTACCAGCTTTTTACTTTTTAGACTCTATAGTTTCTTGCTATATTTATGGTATCTCTTTAGTATATAACTTAAGCCTTACTTAGTCTCTTTATATATTACTCTAACTTAGTACTATACTAACTTAGTTTATTATTACATCTTATAGCGTTAAGTATCTTTAATATTAACCTATCCTGTAATCCAATTAATCTTTAGATTATATTTCTATAACTAAGGCATTCCTAATACTGCCTTATCCCGTCCTAATAGTAGGATATTAAAAGATATTTTAATTTGTCTCCCTTTAATAGTTATCTAAATTAGTCCTATTTTAAGATTAATAATCCTTCCTCTATAAGCTATTAGATCTCCTAAAATTATAACTAATAAATAAGCTTACTTCTTCTGCCTATAAGGTAATCCTATTCTTTTAACTGCTACTAATAAGATATAGTTTCTTATCGCTCTACTATCTATTAGTGCTTTAAACTACTAATCTTACTATTTAACTTATAAATTTAGGTATTGTCCTTAAATTCCTTTAAGGGTCTAAGGCTCTACTACTAGCTTCCTTTAGTCCTATAGGCCTCTACTTTTCCCAACTATTAGCTACTTAATCCTGCTATACTTAGCTTACTTTTTAGCTAATGTCTCGTTCGCTTTTTATCCTCTATATACCATAAATACGTATTCTTTAGGTATTTCCACCACTATTATCTATCTAAGCATTCTTCCGTAAGGAATCTTTCTAGTTAAAGTATTAAGTTGCCTAACTCCTAAACTTCTACTAGATGCTATCCGTGTATATACTTAGTATTTCTATATTATCGCTTATCTAGCGCCTAATATATCCTTACTAGGTATTTCTAATTCTTTTCTTTTAAATTTTTATGCATTTTATATATATTGTCTATATATGCAATCCATAATAGTATATAGTATACTAGGTGCTTTAGGTTAACTCTTAACTTATTTTTATCTTTAAGTTTAAACCTCTATTATACTAATCTAAATATTATAACTTTATTCGCAGGTACTAAGATACGCCTTTTCCTTCTCTAGTCCTCTAATTATTCCTCTAGATCCTTTAATATTATAATTAAAGCTCCTTTAATATAACTTATTGCTTTTTCTGTAATAGGGTGGTCTTAAATAACTTATTTATCTAACTATATATAGAAATCTTCCCACTTATTATTGTGTCGTTATCTATACTACTTTTAATACAGCTACTAGAGTGTATACGGCTTATCCGTAAGGAAGTATCTTTTTATTACTATATTGTAACAGCCTTTTATATATCGTTCTTTAAATCTAGTAGGGATCCCTAGATCCTCTTTGTTCTCCAATTTAGTAAGCCATTTAGCTCTTAGTATGCCTACCCTAGGTCTATTAGTAATTCTTTATATAGGTGCTCTATCCCTTATATAACCTTATATGCTAGATCTTTAGTCTAGTTTCTGTTTTTGCTATATAAGGATTCTCTATCTAAACTCCATTATAGTTTCTTTTAGTTTTCGCCTTATAAGTAGATCCTTAAAGTTTTCTTACTTCTTAATCTTGGTATTATATTTCTTAATGGCCCTTATTTATATATTAAAGTCTTAGTTCTATAGGATTCTTAATCCTAAGCTTGCTTCTATCTTAAGCTTAGCTCTAACCTTAGTTTAACTAGGCTTCTATAGTGTTCTTATCTTATCTTAAGAGTCTTAAATCTTACTTATCTCGTCTTAAGAGTCTTATATCTTTAGGAAACTTCGTCCTAAGCTTATTTGTATATTACTAAACTAAGCCGTTACTCTACTCTATTGGTTTTCGTCCATTATGGGTCCTTAAGCTTACCTTATCTTATCTTAAGAATCTTAGTTATCTCTTATCTCGTCTTAAGAATCTTAAGCTTTTAGCCTTTTGCCTTTATTAAGTGCCGAAGTAGTTCGCTATCCTACTTTTTTTGCATCTCGTAAAGCAATAGATATTGTGTCTAGTGGGGTCTTAATCCCTACTAATATTCCCTATTCTATAGTGGAATTATCCTCTACCTCTTTTATAATATTTTTAAGGTTTATATACTCCTAGTAAGCCACCTTCGTTGCCTTATTGTTATTAAATATTTCACCTATGTCGAACTTATTGTCCTTAATATCCGATCTACGAAATAGTTTATTAGTTCCTCTAAACTCTAATAATTTTGGCTCCTATAGCTAATAGCTTACGCCGTACTTAGCGTCTTTATAAATTTAGTATGCGTTATTATAACAAAACGCGAAACTTTTAATTAAATACTCTTTTATTTCTTGCAGTATACTATTATCCCTCTATATGTATATATCTTCTACTAGTCTTATTCCTTTTACTATATAGTAGCTCTATCCACTTCTATAGTCTTTAACGTAATAACCTTATTTTCCGCAATTTATATAAGCCCCTTCTTTAAACTATTTTTCTTGCTATAGAGTCCGCCTAAACGTCTTCTACTGTTAAGATCCCTAGTTCGGCCTCTACTCCTTAGACCTTTAATTACTTAATCCTTATCCTCTAGGTTTCTATAGTCGTTTATTCCATTTCTTATTTTCTTTAATACTACTTAGGTTTATTAGCTTTATACCATACTATAGTTTCTAACTTTAACTTTGTTATTGCGTACTCTACGCCTTATATAACTATAGAACTCTATCCTAACCCTTCTTAGTCTACTCTCTTTAGTAGATCCTATTGTCGATCTTAATTACTTAATTAATTAATTCCCTAAGAGTGTCCGTATCTTCTATTAGAATAATTACGTCCTAGACTTTTGCCTTAAGTCCTTACTTATACTGTGCCATAAGCGCCTTATTATTCTATTTAACTTATATTGCTAATATTTAAAACTATGTTGTATATTCGATTACTAAAGTCCTTTATACTAGGTTTTAAAGTTTTCTTTCCGCCGTAGTAGTTACTTTTAGGTCTCTAAATATTTGCGTTAAGCGTTCTATAAACCCGTTTTAACTTAAGAATATATACTGTACCTCCTGGTTAGTGGTTGTTATGCTATGTTCCTATACCTCTATTAGGTAAGATTTAAACTACTTAAATGCCCTTCCCGTTAAAAATAATCCTATATAAGCGACTTAATCCATAGGCGTTCCTAGTTTTACTCCTTCCTATATAACCTTAAAGTGCATTTGCGTAAGGAATCCTTTAAGTTTTAACTTTTCTCCTAAGAATCGCTTAATTAAGTGTAACTTAATCTTTGCTGCTCTGATTCCATTAATCCTTTCTTTAAGTATCCTATTATTATCTGTTAATTAATTAACTATTTCCTATAGCTATCTAATAGTAACTAGTTGCGAGTCAGTATCTGCTATACTAGTGTTATTATCTGTTCCTAAGGTAGTCGCTGCTATAGACGCCGTTATAGCTACTGCTTTTAGTAATATGTTATTTAACTTCTTTTACTATAACCTTAGTAGTAAATGTATAACGAAGCCTTGTAGGAAATACTACGGTAGGCTTATTAATGGGCTAGGTATATAGGTATAGAATAGTTAACAATATAAATATAACTAGTGGAGTAGTTGCCTAATAGATTAACTCTAATTATATTTTAAGATTTACTATAAGGAAGAGAACTATCTGGGTAGGGACTATAGTCCTTTAAATACATAACTATACTCCTAAGAAATCCTTCTTATATATAATGTACGTGTGCTCTATCTACTCTATTACGGATTCTATAGATTCTACAGATTATATAGATTACGTTATGTGACCTTAGTTACCATTTCTCGTTATATAGCTCTATTGGCTCCACCCTAGACCGTGCCTGAATTAACTAACTAGCTTCTTTTGACTCTTCTCCTAGTAGTCGTAATATTGTACTTAAAGCGTCCGTAATACTAGTAGGCTCTAACCCTCTAGCTCTATACTAATAGTAACACTAATTACGAGTTAAAGAATATTCTTATACTAGAGGTAGGTATTAGAAAACCTTCTTAGTTAATAGCCGTGCACGTAGGGTTCTACGGCTAGTTAGCTGCCTCGCTAATTACTAAAAGCTCTATAAGGTGGGCGTCGGCCTAATTTAAGCTTACCACCGTTTTTAAAAGCGTTGCTTTAGATAGTATAGCATATACGATAACTCCTGCCCTGCTATTACGCACTAATATATTAACGTATATATTAACCTACCCTAGTTTATAGTTCTTAATAATAGCTTAAGCATGTTATTTATTCTTATATTTTACTATATTAGGCTTAGCCACCTATAGTAGGTATATATACGGTTTAACCTCTAGCACCCTATTTACTTAAATATTCTTATATATCTCTGCTATCCTTTAAAGCGGCAACCAGTGCTATTTATAGAGCCTCTGTCTTTAAATTATCTAATAAGGATGCGATTTGCCTAGTTTATAAATTAATACCTAAAACACAATAGCCTGGTTGCGCAGCCTTTACTTAAAAGGGAGCAGGCTGGCTTCTACCTCTACTATTAGTAAAGCAATAGTACGGAACCCCCTAATAATAGCTTATGCTATAATCCTCTATACCTACTTAAGGAACTATATTAGCTCTTATATTGTAAGCGGGTACTATATTAGCGATATATAGTTTACTACTAGTAGGACTAAGCTCTTAGCTAGCTACTTAACGCTCTTAGGCTATAGTCCCTTTAATTTACGCAATACTAGCGCTACCTTAGTAGCTTTACCTGCCTTATTTATTAAGTATGCCTTAAACCTTAGTTCCTTATTAAGAATTACCCTAAGGGTTTTAATATCCTATATTAGGGGGATTCCTTTTCCTTTAAATTAAAGCGGCGTAGTAGCATCCCTACCCACTTCTTTATATTTAGTAAGGTAGATAAATAACATTTTCTTTACTTTAAATTAAGCTCTACTAGTCCTCTCCTATTTCTTAAGAATCGGTATAATCTCGCCCTAGATAATCTGCGTGTTTTCCTCCGCTATAGGGCCTATAACCTATACTAAGTAGTTATTAATAAAGGCCATAGAGCTGCCATTTTTAGGTGCGCTTTATATAAGATCCGCGTTAAAGAATAGAAAGAGTATTAGGGCTAGTGCTAATCCCTACGGAAGACCTGCTTATAGGAGCGCCTATACCTCTAATATGTATCCGTTAACTAGGATATAGGCTTAATAGTTTATATAGAAGTCCTATACCTATTATATAATTATCTAAGGTATCTATCGCTACTATAATCTCCCAATTTCCAGCTCTATAGCTATATTATTATACGCACCCTTAATATTAAATAATACTAAAGACAGCGTCTTCTTTTCTTTTTATGCTCTAAATACGTCCTTATAGAGATATAATAGCGTATATATTATTAACCTTTGCTTCCTAGCTCTAAAGTATATCTTAGGTAGTAGGCTATATTCCTTTACTAGGTATATTATCCTCTCCGCTACTAGTAATTTAAGTGCTTTTCCTAGCATTAGGATAGCTTTATTATATATATATATTCTATTATAGCTATATACTATCTAGGGTATAGGCCGTTATAGGGCGCTAACTAAATACTTTCTACTATTAATATATATACTCTAGTTTAGAAGCCAACTATAAGAACTATATATCTATTACCTAACACTCTACTTAACTAAGGAAATAAAGAAAAGTAATATATTACTATTAAAAGAAAGTTAGAGTTTAGAGGCAAGCCTAAGTAAGTAGTTTTTAATGCCTTATATCCGTAGGGCTATTCTAATATTATATGCTTTTTAATCGGTAACGTACTAGTAAAGGCACGTATAGAGAAGGCTTGTGGTATATTCGGTTAGATAATTAAAGGAGAAATTCTTAAAAGTCTTTGCTTATTAACGTCGGCTTTTATACTTTCTATATCTTATACGCTTAGGTATAAACGTCTACATCGGGAAAATATTCGCAGGATGAGATTTAAGTAGACTTTGGTTTTCGCGTTTCGCGTAATTGACATGNAATTTAACCAACTCGACACGCAATTAACTAACTTAACACGCAGTTGACCTACTTAACATGCAATTTAACCAACTTGACACGCAGTTAACCTACTTAATATGCAATTTAACTAACTTAACACGCAGTTGACCTACTTAATATGTAATTTAACTAACTTAACACGCAATTAACCTACTTAACATACAATTTAACTAACTCGATATGTAGTTAACCTATTTAACAACTTTAAAAGCTAACTGTATATTCTTTAACACGCAGTTAACCTACTTAAAAGTTAAATAATACGCAGTTAACCTACTTAACAACTTTAAAAGCTAACTGTATATTTCTTAACGTGCGATTAAGGTAAAGTTATATGCTATATATTTAACTATTATATATAATCTTATATAATCTTATACAATCTTATACAATCTTATAGTCTTATTACTTGGAGGCTCTGCACGAGGCTCTACACGAAGCTTGCGTACAGAGGCTCTGCACGAAGCTCTGCGCATAGAGGCTCTACACGAAGCTCTATATAAAGCTCTGCGTACAGAGGCTCTGCACGAAGCTCTGTGCATAGAGGCTCTGCACAAAGCTCTGCACGAAGCTTCGCATAAGGCTCTACACGAGGCTCTACACGAAGCTCTGCGTACAGAGGCTCTGCACGAAGCTCTGCACGAAGCTCTGCACGAAGCTCTGCACGAAGCTCTGCACAAAGCTCTACACGAAGCTCTGCACGAAGCTCTACACGAAGCTCTACGTACAGAGGCTCTGCATGAGGCTCTGCGCGAAGCTCTGCGTACGGAGGCTCTACACGAAGCTCTATATCAGGTCCCCGCACGTGCCTCTGCCAAGTTACCCCCTTTACAGCCACCTTATTTTTTACCCTTCCTTACATCCTCTCTACCTTAGGAGGCACTGGAACGGCAGCTAGTAAAGGACCATCGCCAGAACTAGATAACCGTCGCCAGAACCAGACGACCGTCGCCAGAACTAGATGACCGTCGCTAGAACCAGACGACCGTCGCTAGGACCAGATAACCGTCGCCAGAACCAGACGACGACCGTTTAAATAACTAGCCAGTAAACACCACGAATGATTTAATTAATTGATCGATCGAATTGAACTAGAGCTTTAATATTGGCCCGTCACCGAATCGAATTAAGACTTCCTAGGGAGGCACCCTAGACGACTACCGTTTGAATGTATAGCTAGTAAACGGCCATAGAGAACGATTCAAATTAATAAGAGCCTTCGATCAGGCCGACTCCTCCCCCGAATTAAACCAGACACTGACGCAGGCAGGTAGGCAGGCAGGCAGGCAGGTAGGTAGGTAGACAAACAAGTAGGTAGGCAGACAAGTAGGTAGGCAGGCAGGTAGGCAGGTAGGACCGTTACTAGAACTAGACGACCGTCGCCAGAACTAGACGACCGTCGCTAGAACTAGATGACCGTCGCCAGAACCACGACCGTCGCCAGAACCAGACGACCGTCGCTAGAACTAGACGACCGTCGCCAGAACTAGACGACCGTCGCTAGAACTAGACGAACGTCGCCAGAACTAGATGACCGTCGCCAGAACTAGACGACCGTCACCAAAACCAGACGACCGTCGCCAGAACCAGACGACCGTCTCCAGAACCAGACGACCGTCGCTAGAACCAGACGACCGTCGCCAGAACCAGACGACCGTCGCCAGAACCAGACGACCGTCGCCAGAGCCACGACCGTTGCCAGAACCAGACGACCGTCGCGAGAACTAGACGACCGTCGCCAGAACTAGACGACCGTCGCTAGAACTAGACGAACGTCGCCAGAACTAGATGACCGTCGCCAGAACTAGACGACCGTCACCAAAACCAGACGACCGTCGCCAGAACTAGCAGACGACCGTTACCAGAACCAGACGACGACCGTTCGAACAACCAGCCAGTAAACACCATGAACGATTCAATCGATCAATTGAATTAATCTAGAGCCTATTACCGAATCGAATCGAATCAAGGCCTCCTAGGGAGGCACCCTAGATGACCACTGTTTGAATGTACAGCCAGCGAACGGCTATGGAGAACGATTCGAATCAATTAGAGCCTTTAATCGGGCCGACCTCTCCCCCGAATTGAATTAGACACTATAGGCAGATGTAGATAGGTAGGTGATGCAGACAGGTAGATAATGTAGATAGGTAGACGATGTAGACAGGTAGGCGATGCAGATAGGTAGGCGATATAGATAGGTAGGTAATGCAGACAGGTAGGTAATATAGATAGGTAGACGATATAGACCGGTAGACGATATAAATAGGTAGGTGATGCAGATAGGTAGACAATGTAGATAGGTAGGTAATATAAATAGGTAGGTAATACAGATAGGTAAATAATATAGATAAGTAGGTAATGTAGATAGGTAGGTAATGTAGATAGGTAGACGATATAAATAGGTAGGTAATATAGACAGGTAGGTAATGCAGATAGGTAGGTGATATAGATAGGTAGATGATATAGATAGGTAGATAATGTAGATAGGTAGGCGATGTAGATAGGTAGGTAATGTAGATAGGTAGGTAATGCAGATAGGTAGGTGATGTAGATAGGTAGATAATGCAGATAGGTAGCAGATATAGATATAATAGATTATATAAAGAAGTGTATACAATTTATCTTGCTAGCTTTATAAACGGCTTTAAAGTAGCCTTTATTATCTAAAATTATAAGTTATATAGGTTGCGTAGGTTGCGTAGGTTGCGTAGGTTATATAGGCTATGCGCAGGCTGCGCGTAGGCTGCGTGTCAAATGAACTTAACATAGGCTGGTTTGTTAAGTTGGTTAATGCCCTTAATGGCCCGCTAACGACGCTAACTTCTAGCAGCTGAGGTCATTTACAAGGGACAATATTTTGCCGATGTAGTCTCCTTTATAAATTTAATTATAGCTTTAATTACGCCAATATCTAGCTTCTAGCATTTAATTAGGCCGTTAATATTCCTACCTCCTTCTTATCTGCTTAAGTAGCCTTATAATATATATAATAGATCCCCAAATTAATCTCTATACTACTCTTTTAGTTTAAGCCTCTACTATACCTACCTCCTATAAAAGAAGAGGAAGTACTATATTAATTCTATAAGCCTATAGTCGCATAATACCGTCTTTAATGCGTTAATTTTGTGAAGATATTCTTTTAGAAATAACTTGCCGGTCTATAGCTGCGTAAAAATGGCAGCTTTAAGGCTAATTAGCTGCTAGTATAATCCTACAGCCTTTCCAAGGTAGAGTACTGCGTTAATTTTCCTTGTAAACTTGCCTATATTAGATCTTCCCACTAAAAGCGGTTCTATTATTATTTTAGCTCTTTTTAAGGCTTACGTTACAAGGTACTATAGGAGGCCGTTTCTTTACGGTGGCTCCTCGCTCTCTAGTCTTGTCGCTACTTTAGTAAGCTTATCGGCCTTCTTGTTTTCTATAAATCCTAAGTAGCCTAGAATCTAAATAGCTTTATTACGTATATATATATATATGTATATTCTATTATAGCTATACACTATTTAGGGAATAGGCCGTTATAGAGCGCTAACTAAATACTTCCTACTATTAACATGCTTGCTCTGGTTTAGAAGCCAACTATAAGAACTATATATCTATTACCTAACACTATACTTAACTAAGGAAAAAATAAAGGAAAGTAATGTGTTACTATTAGAAGAAAGTTAGAGTTTAGAGGCGAGCCTAAGTTTTTAACGCCTTATGTCCGTAGGGCTATTCCAGCGTTATACGCTTCTTAATCGGCGACGCACCAATAGAGGCACATATAGAGGAGGCTCGCGGTATATTCGGTTAGATAATTAGAGGAATTCTTAAGAGTCTTCGCTTATTAACGTTGGCTTCTATACTCTCTATATCTTATACGCTTAAGTATAAACGTCTAGTCTCCTTTATAAATTTAATTATAGCTTTAACTACGCTAATGCCTGGCTTCTAGCGCTTAATTGGGCCGTTAATATTCCTGCCTCCTTTTTATTTGCGTAAGTAGCCTCCTAATGCATATAATAGATCCCCAAATCGATCTCTATGCTACTCTCTTAGTTTAAACCTCTGCTGTGTCCACCTCTTATAAAAAAAGAGGAAGTGCTATATTAATTCTATGAGCCTATAGTTGTATAACGCCGTCTCTAATATATTAATTTTGTGGAGATATTCCTTTAGGAATAACTTGCCGGTCCGTAGCTATATAAGGATAGTAGCTTTAGAGCTAATTAGCTGCTGGTATAATCCTACAGCCTTTCTAAGGTGGAGTACTGTATTAATCTTCCTTATAAACTTGCCTATATTAGATCTTCCTAATAGAAGCGGTCCTATTGTTATCTTAGCTTTTTTTAAGACTTGCGTTATAAGGTACTATAGGAGGCCGTCTCTCTATAGTAGCTCCTCGCCCTTTAGTCTTGTCGCTGCTTTAGTAAGCTTATTAGCCTTCTTGTTTCCTATAAATCCTAAGTAGCCTAGAATCCAGTATAGCATAATATTATTTAGCTAGAGCTTCTTTAAGATCTCTATAACTATTTCCTAGTAGGCTCTAACCCTCTAGCTCTGTACTAATAGTAACGCTAATTATAAGTCGGAGAATATTCTTATATTAGAAGCAGGTATTGGAAAACCTGCTTAGTTAATAGCCGTGTATGTGGGGTCCTACGGCTAGTTAGCTGCCTCGCTAATTGCTAGAAGCTCTGTTAGGTAGGCGTCGGCCTATTTAGAGCCCGCTACTGTTTTTGAAAGCGTTGCTTTAGATAGCGTAGCATACACGCTAACTCCTACCCTACTATTACGTACCAATATATTAATGTATATGTTGGCCTGCCCTGGCTTATAGTCTTTAATAATAGCTTAAGTATACTCTTTGTCTTTATATATTACTACATTAGGCTTAGCTATCTACGGCGGGTATATATATAGTTTAACCTTTAGCACCCTATTTACCTAGACATCTTTATATATCTCTACTATCCTCTAGAGCGGCGACCAGTGCCATCTATAGAGCCTCTGTCTTTAAATTATCTAATAAGGATATAATTTGCCTAGTTTATAGATTAATACCTAGAACGCAATGGCCTAGTTACGCAGCCTTTACTTAAGAGGGAGTAAGCCTGCTTTTACCTCCGCTATTAGTAAAGTAATAGTGCGGAACCCCCTAATAATAGCTTATACCGTAATCCTTTGCGCCTACTAGAGAAGCTACTTTAACTCTTATATCGTAAGTAGGTACTATATTAGCGACGCGTAGTCTACTACTAGTAGGACTAAGCTCTTAGCTAGCTGCTTAACACTCTTAAACTATAGTCCCTTTAATCTACGTAACGCTAGCGCCACCTTAGTAGCCTTACCTGCCTTATTTACTAGGTATGCCTTAAACCGTAGCTCCTTATTAAGAATTACCCTAAGGATTTTAACTTCCTGTATTAGGGGGATTTCTTTTTCTTTAAATTAGAGTGGCGTGGTGGCATCCCTACCCGCTTCTTTATATCTAGTAAAGTAGATAAATAACGTTTTCTTTGCTTTAAATTAAGCTCCACTAGTCCTCTCCTATTTCTTAAGCATTAGTATAATCTTGCCTTAAATAATCTGCGTGTTTTCCTCTACCATAAGGCCTATAACCTATGCTAAGTAGTTATTAATAAAGGCTATAGAGCTACTATTTCTAGGTGCGCTTTATATAAGATCCGCGTTAAAGAATAGGAAGAGTATTAGGGCTAGTACTAATCCTTACGGGAGACCCGCTTATAGGAGCGCCTGTACCTCTAATATATATCTATTAACTAAAATATAGGCTTAATAGTTTATATAAAAGTCCTATACCTATTATATAATTGTTTAAGGTATTTATTACTGCCGTAATCTCCTAATTTCCGGCTCTATAGCCACATTATTATACGCACCCTTAATATTAAATAATACTAGAGATAGCGTTTTCTTTTTTCTTTATGCTCTAAATACGTCCTTATAGAGATATAATAGCGAATATATTATTAACCTTTACTTCCTAGCTCTAAAGTATATCTTAGGTAATAGGCTGTGTTCCTTTACTAGGTATACTATCCTCTCCGCTACTAGCGATTTAAGTGCTTTTCCTAGCATTAGGAGGAGGGAGATTGGCCTATAGTTGTTTGCTACTATATAATCCCCCCACTTCGGCTTCTATAGTGGTATAATCTTTACTACCTTCTATTTCTATAGTACTTTCCCTATCTTAAGTAATTTAGTAAAGAGAGTAGTAATCTTACCGCTTAGTACGGGCTATAGCTCTCGCTATACCCTAGCTAGTAGGCCGTCTCTTCTAAGAGCCTTATCTAGGCTAGCCCTAAATATAGCTGCCTTAACCTTATATTTGGCGATAGGCTTCTATAGCAATTAGTTATGGCTAGTTATAGCTTCCTTTTCTTATTTACACGGCGGCGGGACTGGAAAGAATGCCTAGAGTAGTTCTCTTACAATATTATAGTTTTCTATAATAACCTCTCCCTATCCTCTAGCCTTTTTAATTGGCGGTATTCTAGCGAACGCGGATATAGCCTGCGGATTAAGGTATTTTGACGCTTTTTATATATTGTTACTATTACTAAGGAATTCGTCCTAATAGAGCTTTTTATATCGCCGAATAGTCCTATAAAAGAGCTTCTTTACTCTTACTACGATATTATATAGCTTAGGGTCGTCCCTTCTTTACCTCTATATTGTACTGTTTCTATTTCTCTAGTATATATATAACTTTCTTAGCGTTATAAGGTCTTTGTTCTACTATCTTTTTATATATAGTAATAGCTTAACCCTCTAGCAGTGTGCTTTAAGGGCTTTATTAACCCACCTATTAAGGCAGTTAACTATTTTATCTATATCTTTTATAGGAAATCCTATTTCTTTTTATTGCTCTATATCTTCTTAAATCTTATCCTAGTTTATATTCTTAATAAGCAGCCTCTCCTAGCTCTCCTACGTACCTATATTAACCTAAAAGCTAGTATAAATAGCTCTATAGTCTAACCCATACTTATACTCCTAAATGGCGCACTTTACTAGTTTACTCGCTAGGCCTAGGGTTGCAAGTATAAGGTTAATTATTAATATTTGCCCCGCGTTACTCTTAAATATAGGTACTTCTATTAAAAGTAGGCTCTAGAGTAACCGGTCCGCTATAAATTTAATAATTAGCGCGCTTTCTTCCTGCGTTAATATAGTACTAATATAACTTCCTCCCTATAGCGGATTGTGCCGATTAAAGTCGCCTATAATTACTACCTCGGTATATAGGTCGCGTAATAGTTTACCCTAAATTAGCCTATTAATTATCTCTAGCCTACTAGAGAGCTCCTCTAAATTCTCCTCTTTAGTTTTCCTTAAGTATTTATCTAGAATATATACCGACATACTTATAAGTCTCCTTTAGCCGACGTACGCCACTACTACTATAATGTCTATTAAATCTACCTGTAGCTGTGTAGCTGCTAGCTTTTTAGATGCCTAGATACATAACCTAACTAGGAAATGCTACTACTTTTTGCCCATTAGGATAAACCTTATCTACTAGGGGTTTAAGCTAGCTAGCACCACTTCCCTATCTAAGAGAAAGTAGTAAGGCTCTTGGCCTAAAATAAAGTAGAAGTTTGCCAGCGTTTTATCATTATATAGCGTATACTACGCTTCCCTATACTTCCTTAAGTTCGCCTAGATAATCCAGAGTTCTCTATTTATAGCGCTATTATATAAGAATCCTGTCCATCTCTTTCCTATATACTAGGCATTTACAGTATAAGGCTTAGTAAGAACCCTAATAGTTTACGCAGTATAAATTAACCGTCTTACACCGGAGATGGCCTTCCCGCCCATATATTTCGCATATATTAGGTCACGTATAGTCTCTAGCCCTATATCTAAACCTTTTACATTTATAGTATGCTATAGGGGTGCGTCGCTCTTTAAATAGTGATATAATAATCGCGCCTCCCCTAAATAATACGTTGTCTAATATAAGCAGCTTCTCTATATCCTCCTTTGTTGCTACTTTAATAATTACTAATACGTGCTAGCTGCGCGGCCTTAGTTGCCCGAGCTATCTTATTATATATACCTCTACACTATTTTCTATCCTAAAGCGCTCTATAGCTGACTTACTTACTTTCCTACTATTAATATCTATTGCTAGAGGTACTTTAACCCAGTCCGCCTTAACTATATACTACTTAAGTCCGATAAGCCTCGCCCTAGGGATATACGGTTTAAGCTATTAAGTAGTCGTTTACCTAAACGCAGCTTTTTTGTCTTTTTCCACTAAGAATCTAATAATGCTTACGCTATTGCTTATTCGCCATACGCGGAAGTCCTTAAGTATAGCTCCCGTAAGCCTGTTAATATCCTTTATACCTTATACAATAGTTTATTTTGCTACTTTAGTAGTAGCTACCTTCTCTATTGCCTCTAAACTTATACGGCTAACGTCTATTACTAGCTGCTAGTTGGGTTCCTTAGAGTTCCTAGCGCTTATCGTTTATAATAAAGTTATCTCTAACCCTACTGTGCCTCTACTTGCCGTGCCTCTACTAGCCGCTACTAACACCTATAATTGTATTAAAGCTAAGGGAGTATTTAGTTGTGCTTGTAAGGACTAAATAGCCTTTTAGAGTTCGGCGTTTTGCTTTTTAAGGCTTTACTATTCCGATTTAATATCTACTAGGTTATTTCTAATGCTCTTAATAATGCTATTTTAGCTTATAATGATATTGCTCTGCTATACTATAGTTTCTTTAAGGCTTTTAATAAGTTAATAAAATTTATTATAATTAATACCTCCTCCTTTACATTTAGGTAAGGTAGAGACTCTTACTATAGGGAATAAAGGCAGTATATGCTGCGTAGCTTATAGTCCGATTTATAGTGCGGTTATCTACTATTTAAACTATACTAATTGTTAAGAGCGTGTCCTTAGCAACTGCTAGGTCTCTAGCACCTTCGCGCTTAGTTTCTTTATACGTCTTAGTGGAGCTGCTGGCGGATCTAGAGGTAGTGTTACTAATACGCGTTTAGGGGTCAAAGCAGCTATTAGGGCTTTAGGGCTTCGTTTAGTAGGCCGTAGGGGCCGCCTTGTAGCGGGAACTAGCTAAATAAAAGACTAGGATTTGATTAAAAGAATGTCCAAGATAAATATCCTCCTCTTTTAAAAGTTTAGCTTGGTTAGTTGCCGTAGACCCTTATAGCTTTATTACAAGGGTATGTTTGGTGCGGCTCAGCCGCCCTCCCTACTAGCTCCTGCAAGCTCTTACAGTCGCTTTAGAAAAGGATGGGTTTATGTCAGAAACTATAATTAAGTATAGAAATTTACCGAATCCTTACCTGTTTGAACCACTTTTCTATACCCACGCATGACACTACCCATCCTCTATACCAATACATCGCCGTTACCTATTTTTTAAAGCTATTTAAAGCCTATATTTTTTTCCTATTGTAGTTAGCGCTATAGCACATAAGAGGAGAGCTAAAGCACCTAAGAATACTATAAAGAATACTTCTAAAGCGCCTTAAGAAGTAGACCTTACCGTCAAATCTGCACTAATGCCTCCTACTACTGTAGAACAATCTAAAGGCTCTTAAACCTTTCTTTTAAGTATAGCTGTGTATACTAATAGCATAACGCTATTTAGTAATATTCTACCTATCTTATTCGGAGTCTTTAAATTCTAGAAGTTTATTACCGAAAATATGCGTTAAGCTAGTAAATATTACGGCCTTTATTCTTTCTAGCCTAATTAATTAACTGCTATTATTACATTAAGTCTAAAGGATCCTATAATACCCAAAGAAGTTAATAAAATAGATAAATGGCGTAAAATAGAGGGAATAATAGAGATATAATTAAAGTACGCGAGAAAGGCTTTTTGGGTTAATCTTATAATTAGATACAAGACTACTGCTACGCCTCTTAACGCGTTTACTAAAGCTAGAGATACTAAAATTACTGCGGCTGTTAATACGCGTATTAAGGCAGTACTTTAAGCGGCAGGTTTTTTAACTAAAGTAGTAGCTAGTAAGAAAGTAGGGTCCTCTAGTGAGGATTATAAAGGTATAGTAGAGGAGGTTATTGGTAAAAAGAAGAGATTAACTACCACTAAAATGTAGAAAGAGGCTGCTGAACGATATAATTATGCAGAAGCTAAAGGCAAGCATTTATACCCGCTACTTAAACGTTATTGCTGCCTTTAACAGCACTATAAGAATAAAAAGCACGGCGCTATATACTGTCTTAAATTCGAATTAAAGCACTATATATTACAACCTTACCACTAGGCGCGCTGGTTAGAAGTAATTAAATAGAAGAAAGCTACGCTTAACATACTAGATCTACCGCTATTATTAAAGATTAGGTATAGTAAACGTATATAGGATAAGAAGGATAAAAAAGATATAAAGTTGGATAGCTATAAGCACCGTTAAGGTAACTCTAGTAGTATAAATAAATTAATAAGCTCCCCCTTAAGACAACAGTAATAACGAGGAAAGGCTTATACTATAGTTATATAATTACCAGCCAATCCTATTCCGCAGTAAGACTTAGTAGCAGTAATAGTTTTAATAAACTAGATATAGTAGTAAAACTAGTAGATGATATAATAGGTATAGAATACTATATAGGTAGCAATACCTCCTTCCGTATAACTAACTATCGCTAATAGTTATTTTATAGTGGATCCTACACTAAATATAAGATCCTTATTAGTGCCGTTATTATAAAGCGCTCCATCGGTTCTAGCTTTATCCTCTAAAACGCCTACCTATTACTATCTACCCTTAACTATACCTATAAGCCTACTACCTAGTAGCCCCGCCTATAGCGATATTAAATAATTAAATAGTAAGCTTAGCGCCTTTACTAAATAGCTATAAAGCTATTACTTACTTATTACTAACGCCTTTACTAAAGCGGAGTTAATTTTAATTAAGGAGGACTATAACTTTAAATTACTTAAGTACGCGCTACTTAATAGTAGTATAGGCTATATAAAGCTGTATAGGATTAGTTTAATATATAGGCTTATTAATTGTATAGTAAACTGCTTAAAAGACTTTAGAACGGATTAGCGATATTATAATATGTTGGTAGGGGGGGGTACTTGGGCAGTCTCTTTGAGCTCAGCGACGTGTCACGTGACAGCGCGCGGGCCATCGTGTAGATATCTTCTCGGGGCCTTCGAGCCCCTGAGATTCTTCCTTATAGAGTATTATATGTATCATTCTATTAGCCTGCTCAGTGCCTTAACAGGTTATAAGCCCTCTTATAGCTTCTATTAAAGCTCTATCAGCTGCTATTTTATTTAATTAATTGGTTGACACAAAGCTATATACCCTTAAATTTAGAGCTAGGCATGGTGCGATAGAATTTATAACAAACTAATATAAATATACGCCACCCACGATATGGTTAAACCGGTTAATTGCATACTATGGCGGATATAGTACAGAAAAAGGAATACCACAGCTCTCTTGGGGCTGTTCCTCTATTAAAAGGGGAGAGCAATTATAAAGAATGGTATCGTCAAATCGTATGACGACTTGAGCTTTAAGACCTCCTACCACTGATACAAGGTACGGCTGTAGAGCCGCCAATGAATATAAATGAACGCTAAGAATGGCGACATAAACAGATAATAGGACTTGAGATAATTAAGGGCGCAGTGTCGGAATTAATTCGCGATTGACTTGCTACATTAGGTAAGCCGCGCGACTCTATTAAGGATTTGCTTAATTTAATTCGATTACTATATACCGCGCAAGGTCTCGTTTACGACTACTAGATATAGAATTAATGGCTTAATCTTAGTTGTAAAGACTATACCTCGCTTAAAGCCTATATAGAAGCTTTTGTCTTGGGTATAAGGAAATTAAACGTAGCGTTAATGCCAATATTAAGGAAGCAAGCGCACGCCTGACTACTTTACGCGGTAGAGGAGGAGTTTCCTATATAGACGGCTAATCGATAAGAGGTAGCTAGGAGAGTTATAAGGGAGGAAGACCTTATTATAATAGAGGAGCTAGTAAGCAATCTTATGGACGAGAGTTGTACTTAACTAGCTACCTCTATTGCAATATCCTTAGTTAGCAAGAACCTATTTAAAGACAATCAACTAAAATCTAATTTAGAAGAAAAGGAACTTAAGCGCTACTTATATTATAATGGTAAGCACCCTAGTAATAAAGAGAGGTGTTTCTACCTTTACCCGGAGCTTTAATATCCGGCGTGGAGGCCTTATAAAAAGCATATATTATGCATAGATCCACCCCAGGAAGAAGGGGCGGAGACTATATTAAATTATCAAGTTGGAATGATAGGCAGAGGCTTAGCAGAAGGCCTATTTATTAGCAGTATAGCTATAGTTGACGGCTTAGGCGACAGTAATTAGGATAACTGGTTCCTTAACTCCTATTCCAATATTATAATAAGCAATAATTAAAGCGAGTTTATTAACTATAAGACTCTATCAATACTTACCACAATAGGAACGTTAGGAGGGACTATCTATTATGCAACCGGCAAAGGAACGGTATATATACCCATACTAATAGACGACGGCAACACCTATACGGTAACCACTAAGGCCTACTACGCACCCAAATTACCTTATAAGCTTCTCTTGGAGTCTTCTCTTAAGAAACGCAAGAAGCTCTACATTGGGCCTGGCAAGGAAACAGGTGGCCGTACAATTCGGAGGTACTCCGACGACTTGGTAGTGGGCAGAGCGACTTGTAAGAACGGCCTATATGTCGTTTAACAGGCTTCAAAGCCTCAATATATTGCGCACGCCTTGAAGGCAAAGCGCCAGATCTCTCGAACTACACCTACTGCGAAGGAGACAGCACGGCAATTAACTGCTAATTCACTCCTCGCAGGCAGGGAGAGCATGATACCGACGATCGCCAAGGGCGACGAAGGTCATAACGATCAAGACGACGTCGATTCTGATGACAGAGGCGTCTACCCAATTGACCAACAGCTTGAGGGGAGTGTGGAGACAGTGACTGCTCAACCAAAGAAGGTCTCTTATACGGCAGTCGCATGCTCGTCTTACGCACATATACAGTCGACCCCTCCGAAGCCTCATCAGGAACCTCATCCAGAAGCTCCGCACAAGATCAAGATACCGCGAACGTTGAAGGAGGCTCTACAGTCACCAGAAGCTCCTCACTGGCGTCAAGCGCTAATGGTTGAAATGACTCAACACCAAAAAGCTAAGACGTATCGATTGGTCAAGAGACCAAAGGGCGCACGAGTACTACCATCGAAGTTCGTGTTCGACCTCAAATACAACGCATCTGGAGAGGTGATCCGGTACAAGGCACGGTGGGTTATATGCGGTAACCACCAGGTGGCGGATATCGACTACGACCGTACGTATGCCGCGGTAGTGACCTCAACTGCGTGTAGGATCCTACTGGCGTTGATTGCGGTGCATGACCTTGAGGCTCACCAGATCGATGTTATCACGGCCTTCCTGAACAGCTTCATAAGGAAGCACTCGATCTACGTGCGACAGCCAAAAGGATTCGAAAATGACGACCGCACGTTAGTCTGTCTATTACTGAAGGCGATATATGGCCTCAAACAGGCACCTCTGCTGTGGTACGACACTCTGACGGAGTATCTAAAGACGATAGGATTTGAGCCAATTGACGAAGATCCTTGCGTATTTCGACATCGCGAACACCAGGACGCCTATCTCTGCTTGTACGTAGATGATATCATAATTGCGGCGGCGACGATACTGGTGATCGAGGCCCTTAAGGAGCTCCTGCGGAAACAATATGAGATCAAGGACCTAGGAGAGCTTCGATTCTTCCTAGGGATTCGTGTGGTACGCGACCGAGTCAATCGAAAGATCGCGATCGTGCAGGACGCCTATATGGCGAGGATCCTCGAGTCCTTCAAGCTCACTGGAATCAACCCAAAAGCGACACCAATGGCTACTGGCCTTCAATTGAGAAAGCGCCATCCAGAAGACCTCGCAGATGAGGCCTACAAGAAGTGGTACCTGGAAGCCATTGGATCCTTCACCTGGCTCTCGTGTCAGACGAGGCCAGACCTATCTACGGCTACAGGAAAGCTATCACGATATTCAGCTAATCCACCTGACGAACATCAGGCGCATGTCAAGAGAGTATTTGGATACATCCAAGGCACGAAAGACCATGGAATAATATATGGCGGCAAGCAGTACAACCCCAGGAGACTTGACCTAGAGGTGTACGTCAATACAGCTCACGGTGATGATCTGGATGACCGCAAATCGACTCAGGGCTGGTTCATCAAACTGACTGGAGCTCCAATCAAATGGGCTTCAAAGAAGCAATCAACAGTGGCGACGTCATCCACGGTGGCAGAGTACCTAGCTGTCGATCGGTAGTCCGTGCACCGATTGTAAGGTAAGATTAAGGTGTCAATCGGAAGTCCGTGCACCGATTATAAGAAAAGAAGAACTCGTGTGTCGATTGATCTATGAAGAAAAAGAGGCTATATATACATAAGGTAGATGCAGGTANAGGGGGGGGGGGGTACGTAATAGGGAGTCGGTGACTGAGTCGGTGACCGAGTCAAGGAGTAGGTAACTGAGTCGGCGGCATGACACCCGACTCAGGTCGACACACCCTCCCAGCTTAGCAGCAGTGCTGCTCAAGCTGATAATCAAAATCAAATCCAAATCCAAATCTCAGATAGGATATCGTCGGTAAGGCCATATATAGGCCAACTTTGTTGATAAGGCCGCAGGTCAGCAGCCACGTTGTCAGTCTTCGTCCGGTTAATGCTAGCCGTACTGGTGTTTAGATCCTTGTATACAGTTCAGCAATCGTCCATCTATGCCTAGATCCTCCTATGCTGTCCATTAATTGTCTATCTAATATCCAGCTACGCCGTAGTAGCTCGGTTGTTGTCTTGTCCTTAGCAGTACGGTGCTAGCGTCGATATAACATAGCAGTAAGGTGCAAGCTCTAGGTAAAAGCGGCAACGTGCCAGCTCTGGGGTAAAGCGGCAATGCGCCAGCTTTACGATAACGTAGCAGTAAGGTGCAAGCTCTGGGTAAAAGCGGCAATGCGCCAGCTTTACGATAACGTAGCAGTAAGGTGCTAGCTCCGAGGTAAAATAGCAGTACGATGCTAGCGACTGGCTGGTATCCGTAGGCAAATCGGCGCGGAGTCTTGTCGGTCCTTAGCAGTACGGTGCCAGCGTCTGGTCCTATCTGATACTGGGTCGCTGCCCCACAAGCTTAAACTCTTAAGCGGCTTCGTCTCTGACTCTTGCCTCGTGTCTAGCACCCGGCACCTGCCTCGTGTCTGGCTCTGCTGCCTCGTGTCTAGCTCCTGGCACCTGCCTTGTGTCTGGCTGTCTCGTCTCTGGCGCGCTCTACTAGCTGTGGCACTGTAGGCATCGTCGGTCGTAATATTGGTGGAAGGACGTCGTTTAATGTAAAGGTAATCACGAGTACGTTAATGACTGAAGTACCCGGACACGAGCCTGTAGGAACAGCTGATTAAAAGAATAATTGGCGCATAGGAAACAACCCCGGGCTCATAACTGTCAATCGGAAGTCCGTGCACCGATTATAAGAAAAGAAGAACTCGTGTCTCGATTGATCTATGAAGAAAAAGAGGCTATATATACATAAGGTAGATGCAGGTACAGGGGGGGGGTACGTAATAGGGAGTCGGTGACTGAGTCGGTGACCGAGTCAAGGAGTAGGTAACTGAGTCGGCGGCATGACACCCGACTCAGGTCGACATAAGGACTCTGTCTATTCAAACTATGAAGGAAAAAGACTATATATACATGAGGTAGTACCCCCCATAGGGGTCCCTAGAGAATCGGTAAAACTAAATTAAAACCAGGTTAAGACAAATCTAAAGCTAATATCTAACAGTACCCGTCACGGTCAATATACCCCCCCAGCTTTAAGCTATCCTATAGGTCAAAGCTATATCATAAGTCTTGGTATAGTATTAAGTCAAATTTACCTTTATTAATTTAGATCCTCTCCTTAATATTAACCAGGTTCAATTAATAAACAAATATCTTATACTTCTGCCTTAGTAGAGCTTTAGTTAGGCCATCTACTACCATTACTGCAGTAGGCATCCAATTAATCTTAATTTAATCGTCACGTACCTCTTAACGTAACTAGTAGTAGTATATATCAACATATCGGAGCTTCATAAATAGCTCTAGTCCGTCTTTTATAAGCAGTTAAATCGTCTATAGATTATCATAGTTAATCGTCTACCTATCATCTAAGGTTAATCCGATTTCTTTAAAGAAGCAACTCCACTAAATTAATTCCGTGCCTATATATAACAGAGCCATAAGCTCTACCTTAGTGCTTAACTTTATTACTAACATCTACTTAGTAGAGCGCCAGTTAATTAGTCCCCTAAATAGGGTAAACAAATATCCTTCCGTACTACATCTACTTATTAAGTTATCTCTAAACGCTGCGTTACTTACTCCCATAAAGACTTAACTCCCTATACTATATCCTAAGTATTTAATCGCAAGAGTCCTCATTTAATAGAGGTAGGCAATTACTTAACAAGCTACGGCGTTATAGAGGGGTAAAAGATTTTGTAGAAATTCTAATAGCTTACTTAAAGCTTAAGCTGCATTAGGTCTTATAATATAGGTCATATAAAGAAGTAATCCAATTATCCTCTAGTAGACGTAGGTGTCTTAATTTAAAGCTTCCTCCGGGTTTGGTAGGAGCCTATTAGTACTTATAGGTATACTAACTAAGCGTATATTAGTTAAATAAAAGTTATTAGCAATCTTTTTAATATAGAAGTCTTAACAAAGCTATAGCTTCCTCTAACTCCTATCTCTTAAGACTTAAATTCCTAAAAACTAGGATAGTTTACCTAGGTCCTTTATCTTATATTTCTTTATAAGCGCAGTCTTAAAGCTTAAAAGCTCTAACTAGTTCTCCTTAGTGCTTACAGCATAGATATCATCTATATAAAAGAATATAATTAGCCGATTGTTATAGTAGAGACACAGCTCTCCGCTAACAGGCTTTAACCCTAATTTAGTCAGTTCCTAACTTAAGTTATTATACTAAAGACATAGCAATTATTAAAGTCCATAGAGAGCTCTACGTAGTAATAGACATTTACCCTTAATAATAAATCCATCTAGATACTTAATATAAACTATTTCGTTAATTAAGCTATTTACAAACGCGTTAACAGCGTCGCCCTACTAAACGTCTAAATTAAATACTATAATAACTGCTATAAGAGCCCTAAAGACCTTGGCTGCTAAAGTCACCGCATAGGTATCCTTATATATTAACTCTTATAGATCGCCTCTTATACAGAGTCGTGCCTTAAACTTTATTAAATATCCGTTAGTATCCGTTTTATAGGTAAATCTCTAAGTAGTAGGCACTATTTTAACTAACGGAGTCTTATCTATAACCTTAAATGTTCCACAACCCTCTAGGTTAGTATACTCTTTTATAGCAGTAGTAAGGAAATCTTCCCTATACTAGTGTCTTATAAGCTCCTTCCAGTTCTTAGGCGGAGGTAGTAACTTATTATAATAGATTTTTCTATAATATTTTAGGCCTATATAGAAGGCTACCTAAAGCGCTTTAAAGCTATCTACCTCCTTAAGGTAAGTCAAATAAGCTATATATCGTTTAGGTAGCCTCCTTAATCATTTACCTTTTATAATATTGTCTTCCTTAACAGCTGCGCTATCTTTATCCTTTAAGTCATCCTCTATAGGTATATATTTATAATACAGTCGTTAACGGGTAGAGGGAGCTAAGGAGCTTAAGGATTCTTTAGTAGAAATTAACTAAGGTTCTAGCGTCTTATCTAGGGTAGAAAGGGCAGGTAGAAAATCGTCCTTTAAGGTTTATAAGCTTACTACGTCATCATCTTAATCGGTCACTTAGTCTTAATTTCCACTAAAATCTGCCTATTAATTTCCACTGTTTTCCACTTAAATCTTATCTAAAGTCTCGTTGTCCTTATCTAACGTTTTATTAAGCTCTTCCTAAAGCGTCCTATTAATATATAACATATTAATTACCTCCAAAATTTAATTAGCGCGTTTTTAGAGCAGATTCGCAAGATTTAGCTAACCATTATTATAGAGCAACTGCTTATTAAATGTCACGTCTCTTATTTAAATTACCTTCTTTTCGCTAGGTATATAGACCCTAAAAATATTTATTAACTAGTACCTAACTAGGTATCTAATATAAGCTCTTAGCTTAAGCTTTTAAGTGTATAGAAGGTTATATTTAAGCAGATAAGCTCTATAGCCGTATATATATAAATAAGCTATATTTAGCTTTAATGGCGAGAGCCCTAGTGCTAACTAAAGCTTCTTAAAAGGTGTCATCCAGCTAAGCTAGGCGTTTAGTGTCCGATTAATTAAATACGCTATAGCTCTAATAATCTCTAGCTAGAGCTCTTCTAGTAATTAAGCTTTAATTCGCATACAACAAGACTTAATAATAATTACCCCCCCTAAAACGTTTAGTAGAACCATTTTAAGACTTCGTATATAGAGCCAATTACTCCACCATAATTCCTTTTTAGTTTATCCAACTATAGAAGTCGCCATTAAGGGAGATCTCGCCATTAACTCGGATAACCATAATCTTCTAATTATATCAACGCTTCACCCTGTTTAAATATCGTATAATTACTTACATCAACAATAACTTTCGGGCAAAGGTCTCCACCTCATTTATTTATAGAAATTCGTCATAGAAATATATCATCTATTTATAACCGTTATACGCCATAATCTCCTAGAATAAGTCAATATACACTTAGTAAAAGGGCCTCGTTACCTTATTAGTAGGTACTCTTCTTAATACAATTTCATAAGCCTTGCTAACAGCATAGGATTTACATTTAATTGTCGCTAGTCCTTAAAGCTTCGCATTACCTACCTCCTAAGGTAGATACTTAATCGCGTTAAGTCCTGCATGACCTAGTCTCTTATACTAAAGCCTTCCTACTACTTCTTAATTAGGAAGGGGGTCTCGCGATTAGATTGCAAATAAGGCTTTTAGCTTATTATATTTAAGCATATTTTAGTTACAATATCGCCCACAATAGGCGAATGTCTTATAATCGTCTTTATAATATAGTAGGTTCTTTTTATTGTCCTACTATATATTCTTATCGTTAAACCTATCTAGATAGGCCAAATTTATATAAAACGCTAGTATATATACTGCATTAGCTAGTAGGATCCTCTTAAGTCCTATTAGCGTCTAGATTATAACTACTACCATCCCTATACCCTTAACTAAATCTAGGCCTATTCCGGCGTATATAAAGTTATTACTTAGTTAGAGCTCGTCAATAAATCTCAATTAATCATTAATAACGTATATCGTGGTTCCGTTATTAAGAATAACGCTATTACACAGCTTATAGTTAGAACCTATATTATAGGCGCCTACTTAGTATACAGTAAAAATACCATAGTTATCTTCCTTTTAACTTCCGTCTAGGTTCCATACAGCTTCCTTTTATAAAGCTTCCTTACCTAAAGCCTCCTTCCTTATCTTCTTAATCTTTAACTTAGTCTAATCTAATACACTTACAATCCTTTCCTTAACTTTTATAGCTATAGCTTTATTAGATTTCCAATCCTTTAATTAAACCGATTTATTAATATAAGGACAATCCGGAAACCAGTAAATATCTCTGCAGTAGCATATTAGGGTATCTTTCTTCTTTAATATCCTAAATAGTATAATAGGGACCTTATCCTTAGGAGCCTTATCCTTAAAAGCCTCGTCTTTATAAAATCCGTTAATTAACTTGCCCTAAAAGCCTACTACATTAGCGCTAAGTTAATCCTTTCTCTTTTAGGCAGTCTCTATTCGTTAATAATTCTAATATATTTTAACTAGTCAATCTATAGATATTATCTAGTCACTGGCCCAGTCATATTTATTAAATTTAACCCTCCACATCAAAGCCTAGTTTGGTAATGCTAGCTCTATAGCTAGCAGAAAGTCTCTAATTACTTAGTCGCCATTTACGTCTGGCAATTTAATCTTTTTGCAGTCGTTATATATCTTCTCCTACTACTATAGCCAGGCCTTAAAGTTCTGGTTCTTTAGGCCCTTTTTAACCTTAGTATATTAAGTGGATAGGTACAACTTATATGCTATATCAGTAGGGGCAACCCTCTCCTTAAGAGCCACCAGGATGTCATATACCGAGTTAATACCCAGTATATAGGTATTAAGGTTCCTAGCCACTACACCAGTGATATAGCTTCGTAGGGAGGTCAAAGCTGCCTTCTACTTCTTATATTCCTTCTTTACTATCTTATACCTCTTACAGAGAATTTAAAGCTTGTCCTTCTCGTCCTTAGAGAGAGCTACATATAAGGTCGTTCCTATCTTCACATCTTAAGGCCTAGGAAAAACTGGTTCAAGCAAACAGGGCAACTAATTCTATTTAGTTAAGGGGTCAACATATTCCTATACGTCTCCTATTCAAGCTTAAAGCCTAATAAGGTTAATCCATTCATCCCAATCGGCTTAGTTCGATAATATCACCGTTATAGTAACAGCTTGGGTAGCTTAAGAAGTCATATTAAAAGGTACTTACAAGGACAAATAAAGTATTTAATAAGGGATAGGGTCAATTAAATTAATAGGTGCAATATAGCAAGTCACCCGGGCTCATAACTGTTAATCAGTAGTCCGTGCACCAATTATAAGGTAAGATTAAGGACTCTGTCTATTCAAACTATGAAGGAAAAAGACTATATATACATGAGGTAGTACCCCCCACAGGGGTCCCTAGAGAATCGGTGAAACTAGATTAAAACCAGGTCGAGACAAATCTGAAGCTGATGTCTAACAGTACCCGTCACGGTCGACACTAGCGATCAAATCGGCAGCACAAGAAGCGATCAAGATCACGACCTTCCTAAGAGCCCTTGGCTACAACGGCACGGATCTAGCTCCAGTTCAGATCTACACGGACAGTGCGAACGTTCAAGCACTCACCAAGGGCGAGCGACCGGTGCTGAAAGAGCGCCATGCGGATATCAAGCTCTGCAAGATCAAGGATGATATCGAACAGGGCAGGATTGAACTACACCATATACCGGGCGTGGACCAGCCAGCAGACGGCTTGACGAAGGCTCTACCAAAAGTCGCCCATGAGGCGTTCAAGATAGGTGTCGGAGTCACCAAAGTCTCCTGGGTCACCTAGGCCTAATTAGGAAATCATACTACGACCGGCGGAACCTCGGAATTGATGTCAATCGACTCAGTTCCAAATTTCAAAAGCTTACTAATACTACTTTTCAGCATGGGAGACGTTACCTCAGAAGCTCAGACTAAGAAATCGATTGCGCTGGCGCGCTAATCTCCTTCGGATATTTGATCGATTTCTTGGTCTGAGGCACTTTGGCGAGATTTGTATGGAAACATAAGCATTTTTAGTAAGGAAAACTCACAAACCCCAACAAAATTAATCAACATCCCCACAACATATTTTAAGGTAAAAATTATATCAAATTACTCAGGAGATTGAGCTCTATAGATTATGAGATTTTAGGCTTTTTATATTTTTATATGGGCCCGTACGGGCCTATACAAAAAGTGCTTATGCTTTTAACAACAGGAATTTTAACTTTAACGAAATTAATCTCAGATTCGGGAGGGGATAATGCAATTTAAAGCCCTTTGATGTATAAAGTAGCGCCCTAAAATTTATGTATTAACTTTTAGAGACTTTATTTTATTATGTCGTGGAGGAAATCCCCTTATAAAATTGCCAAAACTAAGATTTTTGCTTATGCTTTTAACAAAACTCGCCAAACGCTCTCAGACGTGATTTTGGTGGATGTTAGTCAACTTGTTGACGGGCCGAAGGAACATCCGCTCCAATCAAATTCACGTCTGAGCTCGCTGAGGTAATGGGAGACGGGCGATCGAGCGTCGTCGATATTCGAAATTTCCATTTTCCCAATTTCATTTCTTACTACTTGTACTACCCCTACCTATTAACCACAACCTTACGGAGTATGGTATAGTCATCCCGGAGGAGTTTCCTATTCGCTAGAGCTCATAGAGCCTGGGGGGGTGTGTTGGTAGGGGGGGGGTACTTGGGCAGTCTCTTTGAGCTCAGCGACGTGTCACGTGACAGCGCGCGGGCCATCGTGTAGATATCTTCTCGGGGCCTTCGAGCCTCTGAGATTCTTCCTCATAGAGTATCATATGTATCATTCCATCAGCCTGCTCAGTGCCCTGACATAATACTACAGTAGAGGCCTTACTTAACGTCTTAATTAGTAAGCACCCTATATAGATATATTATAAAAGACTAGACCTTATCCTTTTTATACTACCTCTTAATTCCTGCCTATAAGAAATGGCCTTTTGCCCTCTTATTAAATCCTTATTACTCTACCGCGTGGCTTAAAAAGTTACTAAAGTTATTCTATAGTTTAGCTTTAAATTAATAAGCATGTAGCTACTACTTTAAGTTATAAAAAGAAGCTTTAATTAGATTAAAATTGGGTAAGTAAGGAGGAAGATATTTAAGCCTAATACTAGCAGTATCGTAGAGGCGTTAAACTTCCTAGGTTAAGTAAGTAATAGTATTAAACACCTATCCTTTATAGATACTATATACCTTATTGCGATAGATTAACGCATTACTTATTATTAGAACTAAATAAGGCTATAAATAAGGCTATATACAAGTAAGAACCTTATTCTTTATCCACTTAATAAACATTAGCCCATTAATAGCGCCCTAGTGTATTAGCTAGCTAGGCATATAGCCCTAATAGGTATATGCTGGCAGTACATCAGGAATTTTTTTTTTTGGGGTCGTTGTTGCGGTTTGCGGCAATTTGCCGCAAACCGTACGATCGCGGCAGATGTATATGGTTGATAGCAATTTGCGTAAAACGCACGTTTTGTAATAAGTTTGCAGCATCTAATAGCAAATTACGGCAAAACGCTACCCTATAAATAAATAGTGCGTAAACTGTACGAATTGTACAAACTGTACGAATTGTAAAAACTGTACAAATTATAAAAACTGTACAAATTGTAAAAACTGTACAAATTGTAACTATATAAATTATAATTATATTATATAATATCCAAATTATCATATATTCCCATAGATTTCTATAATATACTTTTAAATATATTTATATTATAACTATATAAAATGTAGAGCTATCTACTTTAGGCGTTAAGGGGGAAGCCTCTCGCAGAGGCTCTAAATTATCTACCTACCTACCTGCCTGCCTGCCTACCTACCTGCCTTACCTGCCTGCCTGCCTGCCTACCTACCTGCCTACCTGCCTGCTTGCCCTACCTACCTGTCTGTCCGTCCGGTCTATTACCTACCCGTCTTATGCCTACCTATCTGTGTCCCTACCTGTCTGTGCCTACCTGTCTATGTCACCTTGATTCGATCGATCGAATCGAATCGTTTATCGTGTTCGCTGGGCTGGTCGTTTGAACGGTTGTCGTGTGGCTCTGGCGACGGTCGTGTGGCGATGACGAACGGTCGTCTAGCTCTGGCGACGGTCATCTGGCCTCCGGCGACGGTCGTCTGCTGGCTGTCGTTCTGGTGTCTTCCTAGGGTAGGGAGGATGTAAGGAAGGGTAAAAAAATGAGGTGGCTACCTAGGTGTTATATAGGGGTATACTTGGCAGAGGCACGTGTAGAGGCTATCGGGAATATAGGCGGGGACCCGATAGTAGTGTGTCACGCGCACACACAAAGGCTTTGTGTAGAGCTTCGTGCTAGAGCCTCTGTACGCAGAGCTTCCGCGCAGAGCCTCGTGCAGAGCCTCTATATGTAGAGCTTCGTGTAGAGCTTCGTAGAGCTTTGTGCAGAGCTTCGTGTAGAGCTTTCGTGTAGAGCTTCGTGTAGACGCTTCGTGGTAGAGCTTCGTGTAGAGCTTCCGTGCAGAGCTTCGTGTAGAGCTTCGTGCAGAGCTTCGTGGTAGAGCCTCATGCAGAGCCCTTAGTACGCAGAGCTTCGTGTAGAGCCCCGTAGAGCCTCGTGCAAAGCTTCGTGTAGAGCTTCGTGTAAGAGCTTCTCGTGTAGAGCTTCGTGTAGAGCTTCCGTGCAGAGCTTCGTGCAGAGCTTCGTGCAAGAAGCTTCGTCGGCAGAGCTTCGTGCAGAGCTTTATGCAGAGCTTTATGTAGAGCCTCGTGCAGAGCCTCTGGCCATCAGGAAAAAAAAATTTGGGCACGTTGTTGCAAGCGAAAATCGGGGTCTGCGTAAGTCGCAATTTTGGCAATTTGCTATAAACACATAGATAGGCCAGGCGCGTGCATAGGTAGCCTATATGTTTGTAGCAAATTGCCAAAATTGCGACTTACGCAGGTTTTGCAGACCCCGATTTTCGCTTGCAACAACGGGGCCAAAATTTTTTTTCCTGATGTAAGCTCCATCTTTTAGATCTCTTTAATTCCGATATTCCTTTAGCGGGCTTACTAATTAGCGCCTATCTATACTTCCTATCTATTATCTTCTCGTTATAAGCTAATTTGTTAATAAAGATAAACTAATTACGTCTATAGCTATAGATTTAAATAATCTAGTTGTCCCTTAGGCCTAGATTACGCTATTGCGCAATTATCCTTATAACCTTTCTACTCTATTTTCTTCGCTTTAATCTAGCCGACAGTATACTTCGTGCTACTATTATATTACATTCGTCGTATAAAAACTAGAGTATCTCTTTAAAATAGGCGTCCGAGCCATATAAGAGGTATTTAAAGAGGCCCTAATTAGTACGCGTTTGTTAATAAAATTAACATTAATATTACTACCTAACGTTATATATCTAGAGCCTTATCTATAAGCAGTAGTAGCCTACCATTCCCCCTAATTGGTAGATTAATCTAGCTATACCTCTTTAAATTCGCCCTCTAGCGTTAAAGAGTAGATTAAGGAACGCGGGTCTTAATTAGAGCTTATACAATCGACTTCTATTCGGTTGACTAGGCGGGATTGCCCATGGCTTTAAATATAAGATAATAATAAGGCAATGGGTGGTGTCATGCGCGGGTACAGAAAAGTGGTTCAAACAGGTGAGGATTCGGTAAATTTCTGTACTTGATCATGGTTTCTGACATAAACCCATCCTTTTCCGAAGCGACTGTAGCAAGCGTCGTCTTTAGCGAGAACGCGACAGAGTTTAGCCTTCGAGCGTCTACAGCGGCACTATAGCTTCATTATCTACCTAGCAGCCTAGTTAAAATAATCCCTACGACACCCTTTCCCTCTGTCGAACCCAGCTTTCTTACATCACCTGCTCTCAAGACCGGACCGCAGTTAGATTATCTTCGTCCACAAAGGTCGCTACTCCATTTCCGTCCTCATCAGAAAGGTTATATCTGTTCTTTTTCCACCGCCATTCACTGGTGGATATACAATGAGTTCTGGAGACAAGACGTACCCGCCCTTGCCAGACGACTTTGTCTCCAACGCAGTATCGAGGCTATTGGGTCAGCACGACGCAAAGTGGTTCGGGCTAGGAATTCTCCATACTGGATTTGGGTGGTTTGGGGGATGTGGGCCCACACTGGACATCTGTGCAGCGCTTTAAGATGTTCAATTAAAATGTTTAGGCCAGATGTTGAGGGTGGTAGAAGGAGAGGAAGTGTATTGATTGACTAGGTGGACTATTGTACGTGTGTAGTGTCTTATACCCAATATGGACTCTTCAGAAGGTTCTATTAGGAGAGGAGGCTTTCATCATAAATTCCCTAATCTGGTAGACTGTGCATTGACAACCAGACTGCATCGTGTACGGGGCTTTCTATCCCATGCACTGCCAGAATGGCTGCCAAAGGCCGTACCTTGCCAAGAGCTAATATAGCCAATCAGAGAGCAAAGATCTTACATTGGTAAGCGACCTGATTGGCTATATTAGCTCTTGGCGAGCGCACGGCCTTCAGCAGCCATTCTGGCAGTGCATGGAGCAACTAAGGTTTGTGAGATTAGTTGCAGGGATTAGCTGACAAGTATGCCCCGTGTTAGCCTTGTTTCGGCGGCACGTGAACCTGGCGAATACGAGAAAGCCTAACCGCCGGCTGCAAAAGACTCGACGCCATGCTACTGGATTCCTGTGGTGGTGGCTCGGCCTGCCACTGCATTAGAAAATGCCTTGTGTTATCGCCCCGCATTGAAACGGATAAGCCCAGGGCTCTTTAAGTTGTTACTCTGTAAGCCCGCATGGAGTTATCACTAAGACCGCATTTAAACTGAGGCTTCTTTAGTGTAAATTTCTCAACTTCCTGAAAATCCGTCTATTTATAGCTGAAGACTTGAGTGGCATTTTGTCCCTTTCGCCGCATCCTTAGGAAGAAAGTCAGGCTTAAACGCAAGATACTACGAACTCATTGTACCAGGTTGAGTCGCAATCGTTTCGCTCGCGTCCTCGTAACTATTTCTGCACCGTGGATGGGCACATGCGTCTAAAGGCTATGTAAAGACAATCTTGTAGGACGTCTAAAGATGGCCCAAAATGGTATAAGCAGGGTGTTTCATCGCCTTGGATGTATGCGGGAGCTAATTATCTCAAAGTCGAAAATGGGCAGCGCGATGGGAAAACTCCTGGTCGGGTTTCCGCTTTATATTATGCATTTTCGGCCTGGAAGGGGGCATTTCGATCACTTTTGGTCGGACCGTCATGCCAGGATTGGCGTAGGCCGTGGGGTGAGAGAGAAAGTAAGTTTTGCTTTGGGCAGTCGAGTAGTAATTTAACTAAGCGTTATGGACCCAAGTCGAACGTTACCGTCCTGGCTATCCATTATATTCGTCATGGCTCGCTCGTCATCCAGATTATCAAAATTTTCGCCGCTTTCGGACCACTAGAATGAGGATGCTCCTTGCGAAGCAGGACGAGATATCAAAGCTTGAGTCACAATTACATGCCATAGATCAAGACGAGCCGGCAGAGCTATTTTTGGGGAGTATGCGACTTGACAAAAATCCCAATAGAAAAGATGTCCTGGGTAGGCTTGATACGGCATTTAAGGAATATGGTGGGCCAATATTCAAGGGTTGCATAACCTGGGAATGCTAATTTTTGTCCGCTTAGATGATTTCTTATTGAGAACGAAGGAGATCCTCAATGTACCGGACTCGACTATAGGGAATTTGAATGCGATGGATATATGGCTGAGCAACACCGGTTGCATAGCGAGAAGCGAAACTGAATACGTCAAAGCAGATGATTGGGATCTTCTTAGCCTATGCAGCGTTGGGGAGCCTATATACAACGACCATTCCATCCTCGCGAACCGCATTAAAAATGCCATAGGAGAGTTCCGTAGGCGTCAGAGACTAGTAAGTTATTGCAATGACTAGGTCTTCCTAAAGAGACTAAACACTAGCGCAGGGCACTTCCTATAAGGATCGCGGCATAGATATCATTAATGTCCCAATAAGACTGATTCGGTCAATCATGAAGGTTATAACGGCTGCCATAGCTATTGCCCTACTGCTAATGCCAATGGTGGCATTGAACGTGGTCCGCACGAATGGAATCCGGTTTCTCGTTATCTTTTTCTCGACATCATCCTTTGTCACTGCTCTTATATTCACCACTCCAGCTGGTATGCTTGAGACACTGGCTGCAGGGGCCGCTTATGCTGCCGTGCTCGCTGTCTTCATAGTTGGGAATGGCGCTGTCGGGCAAGCGATGGATAGAGCACCGGCAAAATAGAAGATTCTGCACGGTTCGAGCATGAGGCCATTACCTTTATCAGACTCGCTGATTGGCGCCGTGGTCTTGAGCAGCGGCTGATGCGTCCTCTTTGTCCTTTGGCTCTACCAGAGCGATCCTGCTGTACGTCCCTACAAGATTAATCGCAGCAGTCGAGTTCTGTGAGGTGATGAGGATCGATCTATTAGTTGTTTAAGGAAGGAAGCTCTTCAGTGCAACTTCCTATGTTTCCGAATAGTCCTATGGAAGAGCCTCTTCGCCCGCGCTGCTATTGTATAGAGCTCCAGGTCTTCCCTTCCTTGCCGCCGCGTTATGCTGGCTTTGTTTCTCTAGTACGTGTACGACTTCCTTAGGGCCGTGAGGTTTTCGTTCCACCATCTCTTTAAGTACGGGGAGGGCTTTTAACAGGGCTTTCCTGGTGGCTATAGCTGTTTAAAGGGAAGGCTGGCTAGGTTGGCTGTGCCAGGTGGGCCATACAAGGTTGTGTAAGCTGAAGCGGGCGCCTCCACGTGTTTGGGAGCTGACAAGCTAGAAACCCATATTACGATTGAGGAGGCTACGGATATTTATTCGGAACTGGTTAATGCGGTCGTAAATATCCTTTGTAAAAAGCTTCATGGTCTTTAGTAGGAGACGGTTACCTTTAGCCTATAGAAGTTAGATCTGAAGTTTAAAGGCGTTTAACTCTCGTAGGGCTATAAGATAACTAGCTAATATATCCCTCTACTCTGCCAACTAATAGAAGGATTATCGGCACGATTAAGAAATAATAAATCGCGAAATCCGCACCTAGGGCGGGTTATTCTTCTTACGTCTATCCTTTCGTTGGGTCGCGCTCGAAGCTCCGCCGACTATTTTGCTCGGCTTCTTAGTCTTCATCTTCAAGGCATGGGTGTAAGGCGTCAGGCTCTACCACTGCTTCATGGGCTAGGGCTTATTGACGGATACAAGACACTTAACTGCCGGGGGATGGGATTGGCCGAACGCCCTAATGAAGGTCACAATGCCAACGGTGGATGAGGTTTCAGGGTGTTACACACCACAGCGTGGACACTATGCCCGCCGGACTATAATGGGTTCTTTGGGGTGACTATTATAAATCTATGCAGGTTTTATATATATTAGCTGGTGTTTAGTAAAGTTATATAGAGGTCTGCTGTCCTTAACAACGCGGGTTTTTTTGACGAAAATGATCACAACTGAAAATACCTGTGTGATAAAAATGATATGTTCTAGAAGCCTAGGTTCTGTTGTATAATCGATGAATCTCAGCAACGCGGATATCGTTTACAAATTTTGCGAAAGCGCCTCAGACGTGGTTAGCGTCCCTTGCGGACCGATTGAAAATCCGCACCAACGGAATCACGTCTGAGCCTGCTAAAGGTGTTTTGCCACTTCATTCTCAGCATTCGACGCGCTACCTGCCTCCTTCCACTGACACTCTCCCTAGATGGCCTGAATCAACTAAATACACGAGTCCCAGTTAACGCCTGCAACCGCTAAGATGCCGCGCGCCGAAGTAGGTTCAACTAAGCACCTTAGCAATAAGATGAAGTCCAAGGGTCTTCAAAGATTGCGATGGTATTGTCAGGTTTGCGAAAAGCAGTGTAGAGACGCAAATGGCTTTAAATGGTAAGTAGAAAAATTATCCTGTATCTATGACTCTTGCTAATAGTCTATAGTCACGTACAGAGCGAATCGCACGTTCGTCAAATGCAGGTTGTCGGCGAGGACCCAAAGAAATACATTGAAAAATACTCAAGGGAATTCCAACACGACTTCCTTCAACTATTAAAAACCTCCCATGGCGAAAAATCCATCGATGTGAACCATTTCTATCAGGAATACATCTCTCACAAAGAGCACATACATATGAATGCAACAAAATGGCCGAGTCTGACGGAATTTGCGAAATATCTTGGTCGCGAAGGGATTTGTACCATCACTGAAGGGGAAAAGGGAGGGCTTCTCATAGCATGGAAAGATGTCAGCCCAGAAGCTGTCAGGCGTCGGGAGGCTATTCGGCAGCAGGAGTTACAGGATGCTGGTAATGAGCAACAAGAAGAGCGGCTAATGAAGAAAATGGTGGAAAGAGCACGGCTAGAGGCTGAAGCAAAGGCTGCCGAGGCCAAGGCTGCCAAGGAAAAGGCTGTGGCGGCCAGAGAAGCTGGAGGAATCCCTTCAGAAGAACCCCAGGCTGAAGCGAAGGAGATGCCAAAAGCAGACAGGGAGAAGGTCAAATTGAACTTCTCCATCAAGAAATCAATTATATCGACTACTAAAGGAACGCTAGGGACTATGAAAAGCAAGAACGGTATCTTTAAACGCGCTCGGCTAAACAATGGGGAGGAGAAGCCCAAGAAGAAGCTGAAACTTTGAGATAAGCCGAACTGAATTTTTAATGCAGCATAGCGTGGAGTTCTGGCGTTTGGATAGCAACTGAGACCGATAGAGGCTATTGCACTTAGGGAGATATTAAATGCTTACGAGATCTATAGTAGAAGGCTTGTATATAATTCTAAGCCTCAGAATTTTCTCTTTTAAATCCATAGAAACATTTTACTCTGTAGATTTGCATTGTCGAGTAAGACCAAGAGGGACTTTTGTTGGTTGGTAGAGGAGTAACTAACAAATGAAGTATCCAGGTCAATCTCTACCCCGTCATCACCCACCAATAACATTTCGATCATGTCTCTTAGGACACCAATCTACCAATATCTGCGGTATGGTGCACCAAACTAGTTTCTTTCCTTATTCGTACTTTCAAGCCCGGAAGTATTTTGCTCGTGAAGTCCAGTTACGGAGTAAGTTCCGTGTAGCTCGTGGATGCCACCAAGAACCTCTAATTGGTGGTCTGTATTCCAAAACACAATAAAAACCCACCCAACACACTCTTGAGGTAGTAGTCGCTTTAGCCGGAGCAAGGCGGAGTTCCTCGGCATGGGCGCGGCAGCTAGCTTATGGTCTATGATTACCAAAAGGAAGCATGGCAGAGCTGGAGTTCTTCAAAAATACGCGAAGCATCGTCATCAGATGCGGGCGGCACGGCTGGAGAGGCTGCGCCTCTCACGCAATAGATAAAGACAGATGGAGAGACTAACGTTTCTCGCAGTCATGTCCGCTACAACGGCTAGGTGATTCGAAGGCTTCCCACAAGGTGCCCGCAAAAGCATGCGTGGTAGAGGTGATAATGGCACCACATCCGATCGGGGCTTATTCTCCAGTCGCAAAGGTTTCCTGATTCTGTCCGTTGGTGTGGCTGTTCCACGGTCTTCTAAGCGGGCGAGGCGTCTTGGCCAAAGCGCTGGCGCGTCTTCCAGAAACCCAATTTCCGTCCCCTAGCCCTTAACAACTCTTACCCACCATCACCATTTCTTTTCTGTCACGCCCGACTTGCGCTGTGCTGTACTCTTAAACTAATTCTCTATGCCTACCTGACCGCCTTCCTCGCACCCCTCTTCCCCTGCCTCTACGTCTCCCGGTTGCTACCTCGTGCTCAGCCCTCCTTACGTCGATTCGCACTCCTGGAAAGAAGCAGATATTCACTATGCGGAAAGGCGTACTCATCTTCCTGGTAATAAACATCATAATCATCGGTTTTCTCGTTCACAGCGTCTGGACTCTCCTTACCTTGCTCTTCATCGATGGATCCGAGGATCAGATCTCCCGCGCAGAGCTGCCCGCTCCCAACTCAGGCAAAATTAGCGAACGGCCGCGATTAATACCCAAGATCATACATCAAACCTACATTAATGAGAGCATACCTGAGCACTGGCAAGCCCCGCAGCAGAGTTGCTTAGACTTGCATCCTGATTACGAGTATAAGGTTGGTGGCGCGGCTGACCTGGATCTGATAACAAAAAGACAAAGGCTGACGGCGTGTCACAGCTATGGACGGACAAGAAATCGCGAGAGTTTATTGCTGCAGAGTTCGAGTCGCTCCGGATACTGTATTTGGATTGTATAGCTAACTGTTCATAGATATCCGTGGTTTCTGGAAACATTTGATGGATATGAATTCCCTATCCAGCGAGCGGATGCGATTCGATACTTTGTCTTGGCCCACTTCGGAGGAATATACATTGATTTAGATGATGTATGTCCCTCAATTGTTCGAACCTGTCTCGCATTCACCAATTCGTATTAGGGATGTAATCGCAGCCTTGATCCGCTCTTGGCCTACCCAGCCTGGGTGCGACGCACTACTCCCACCGGCATCTCTAACGATGCAATGGGCGCTATACCCCGCCATCCTTTTTTCCTTCGAGCAATTGATTCCTTACCAGACTATAACCGCAACTGGATTCTACCATATATTACTGTCATGGGTTCAACTGGCCCCCTCTTCTTGAGTATAATCTGGAGGCACTACAATAGCGCGGGACCAACGGATCTAGACAGAGTGCGCGTGCTTTTCCGAGATGAATATAACAACCATCCTTGGAGTTTTTTTACGCATCATCGAGGCAGCAGCTGGCACGGTAGTGACGTTGGGTTTATTTTCTGGGTGAGTTTCCCCTTTAGTACCAACCGCTTTCCCGGAACCTTTCCCGACAACCCCCAACAACTGTACTGATTTGTAATAGATGGCACAGCATTGGATCTTCCTTACCGTCTGCGGCTTCACTCTCGGCTTCGCCGCCATCTTCTTCATCTGGTGGTTCTGCGGGCGCGTCGTGCTCTCCGGCACTCCCAAAGGCCGTGCCATCACCAGCCGCATCCCCTACTGGAAGCGCGTGAGCCACAAAGACTATGAGCTCGTCGACCGTCATGAGGTCTAACCTATTACCTTTTAAAAATCGTCTTACTTTTAATGAGCAAACGCCCTCGCGAGTTCTGTTGTTGTATTACTGCATTTCCACGGCGTATCCGGTTTCCGGTCTGGGTTTGAATTGTCGATGTGCTATTCTGCAGCTTCAACCTTCTACTCTATTTTGATTCACTGACAATATTTCGATATGGCCAGACTATGCAGTGGCACGGGGTGTGCTCTGCTGGCACCTTACCTATCACTTACTGCAGAAGTCGCCCGGTGCAGGCGTTCTGGATATCTTTGTAATAATCCCTTATTGCGAGCAAGGGCATTGTGGAATGGGCAGGGGGTGGAGAAGCAGGCTCCATCGTTGTTAGGTTAGAGGAGAGCACTGCATTGGATTGATCTAGGCCTCTTGGATAAGGCGATCGGCACTCGATTATGTCAATATGCGTGTAAGCTTTGTAAATAGCTGCTGTGTCTGAATGCCGAACCATCTGAAGTTCGCAGCATGGTCTTGATACAATTGTTGGATATGTTTGCGAACCTGTTTAGTGAAGTTATCGATACGCCAAGAGGTAAATCAATGCCACAGAGAGACCGATTTACTTATCCGAGAATAGTCTTTTGAGCTCGGCGACGCGAGCTACATTGTAGATATCTTCTCGAGCGATCAAGCTCCATAGATTCTTACTCAGTCTCCCATACATATTCCGCGCCATGCCTATTCAGTGATTTGATATTACAATGCCATTGTACCCGCAACCATTATTACAACTCCCATTACGCCTCCAGCAATACCAAGCCTAAGCCAGCTCCATCCTCTGCGACATCCTCCGCTCCTGCTTTTGATACACCGGCAGCTCGTACGCGCTCGGCTCCGTATACGCACCCGGTTGGGCATACGCGCCCGCAACCACCTGCGCTCCCAGCTCCGTCACTTGCGGGTAGCCATTCGTGTCGCTGTATCCCGCCGCGGGCCTCGCCTTCTCCGCGCCCATCAGCTCGACCATCCTAGCATCGCTAGCCGTGCTTGCATTCCCCTGGCTTGGCGGGGGTCGCGGCGCCGCTGGGCCGGGGATGTTAGGGGTGTTCGGGTTGTCTCGCGTCCGCTTTTTCAGCAGCAGGAAGACGATGCAGGAGATGACGGCTACGGTGGCGATGGAGACGCCAACGCCCGCGCCGATGGCAGTGCCGTTGCTGTGGGATGTTTGCGTAGTGGCGGCGGCGCTTTGGGTGGATGCGGAAGGTGCGTTGGTGCCGGAGAGTGTGGATGCGGGGGAGACTGAGGTGGCGAAGGTAGTGCTGCCGGAGTTTTGAGCGGTGGATCCTGTTGCTGCTGGGATGCCTACAGCTGCGCTGCTGGTTGGCGAGGTTGTTGCTTGGGCAGAACTAGCACTGCTTTGCGCCTTGGGGCTGCTCGTTGAAGCAGCATCTTGGGAGGAGGAAGGCGCCTTTGTGGATGCAGCAGCCTGTTCAGTTGTAGAGGCTGTTGCGGTGGATGAAGCTGCTGCTCCACCCCAAGTCGTTTGTGTTGCAGCGGAAGTAGTAGAGAATTGGAAGTAATCCCCGTTTCCGCCAGATGAGTCGTTCTCAAAGGCAAAGTGACAATTGGCACCATTGATTGAAGGCTCAACGTCTTTGGTAAACTGGAAGATGCCTGGAGAACTGTCGTATGAATTTTTAGCCAGGTAGAATGCTGTGTAATGTTAGCATCATTCTAACATGTTTTTAAACTACTAGAGGTATGAGAGGGTTTCAGGTAAGATAGAGGACACTTACTGCCTGTGGGCTCATCGCAAGCAAAGTCTATGGTCACATTTTGGTCCGCGGGTGACCATTGGAGTAGTATTGAATCCCCGAGATGTACAGGGCCAATGTTGGCGGCTATGTCTGAAGTTGCATGAGTTGTCCCTGAGGGAAACACCCACTGAATATCGGCAGTCATTTTTTATCAGATAAGATGAGACTGTCTATATCCTTTCGAACTCCCAAAAGGGGGATCCGGTAGTTAATAAATGTCGAGCCAGTATTCCTAGGCGTCACTCCTTTCATGCGCATATTTCGAAGCGTCAAACCGAGTGGTTATAATGTTGTGGGGGCCAACAAAAGATCTCTGGCGTAACGCGGACGGGCTCCAATCTCAATGCTCTATTTACGGATTTTCGTGTCCTCGAATCTACGATAGTCGGTAATGTAGGATTCGCAAGCATGCTAGCCAGAGAATCTTGTGGCATGTGGAGCCAAGATATGCAGGTACCATTTTTGTGGTGGCTTTTTCGCAAGGCTGCAACCTTAGCCGTAGCGCTATGTTTAGGATTGAGAGGGAGTGGTGAATTGGAGTGTCAAAGGAAGACTAGAAACATATTTCCTTTAATTTTCACCAGGAATAGATATTGAAAACGGTGTTGTTTGTTTGGGGCGCTCAACCTTGAAACACTCAGCCCCAAAATGGGATGATAAACGCACGTGGACAGGGAATTAGAAGAAACCGGCTGAAGGCAGAATCTAGTTAGGGCCCTAGGTCCCCGCCTGTTCCTCCAATAAGGAAAACACGGCTGAAATTGAGGGACATTTCGGCTGCCTATGCTTTTAGCAATCCGCCTATCTTTCAGACAAAAATGCCGATATGTAGGGCTTATTGGAAATTGGTGGTGGGCGATTTCTAGTTGCTAGAGAGTTGACAGGAAATTAGCGCGAGGTTTGATTCGTTAAATTACCTCCACGTGTCAAAATCAAGATCAAGAATGAAAACTCTGTCCCTTTGAGAGCCTCTATATATACACTACCCTGGCGCATCCGGTTGAAAGCGCGTGTTGATCACGCTAATCAAAATACGTAGATTTATACCTAAAAAAGGTAAAAATACGTTAAAGTGGCTGTGCGTATTATTTCAAAAGGTATAAACTCTGCCGTTTGATCACCAAGATCAACACACGCTTTCAACCGGATGCGCCAGGGTGGTGTACAGTCAAGATCAGCTGCCAAGACACCTGATCTATACCCAATATAGGAAAGCGAAGCTGATGGGTAGTCACGGTACGCAAAACGTCTGAAAGGCTCCGAGAGACTTTTCAGAAAAGACTTTCTGGACCTAAACATAGAAAACTTCCTTTTTTGCTCTGATGAATAGTAACACACTTCTATTATAGTTTAACGAGCAATTTGTCTATTTATTACCATGCGATATACGATATTTTTTATACTTCTAGAGATCTCTAAAAGAGCCTAAGAATAAAATATATAAGTGCCCTTTGCCGCTTTGAGCTCTGTTTAACGTTGATACCATATATCCCACTCTGGAGTTGTTTACGGGTTTCTCTAGAAGATATATGACGTGGCAAACATTGCGAAGAGCACCTTAAGGTATGATGGTTTTCAAGGTTTTCACGAAGATTAACTATTTGAAGACGGTTCATCCACTCTATACATTCTCCAACATTCTCTAAACAACCTACATCCCAGCTGCAGATTCGCACAGCATCTTCGCGGTAGTAATGCAAGCACAGAACTCCTCCACATTCTCCATATTCTTGACGAAATGTCCAATTGCGGCCCAGTCTCCCTCAGAGCACCCCTTCATGACCCCGAAGGTCTCCTCAACATCCCAAGCTTCTCCTTCAACTCACTGATCTGACGCTTGAGGTTCCCCTCCCGCGTCTCTCCTTCGCCGGCGTCGTACTCGCAGTCCAGCTTGTGACACAGGCGCCGCAAGTGGGACGCTGCCCGTCACACTGGTGGGAATTAGTGAAACCGATCATGGCATCTAGAGAGATAAGTCCGTTGAGAGAACTTACTTTGCTCTTGCGTCTGCGACAGCAGCCGCACGCGGAGGTCACCTGTCTGTGCTTTGGTTTCTCGACCTCGACTTCGGCTTCAGCGTAGAAGAAACTCACAGTTTTCTTGACTTTCGGAACAGTAAGGGTATCAGACAGCTCCTCAGCCTTCAGAAGCTTCCCCGGCTTCTCGATCTTAGTGGTTTTCTTGAGCTTCTGAATTCGAGCACCGGAGACGGCTTGCTTGGCCTTCTGAGTCTTTAGGGAAATTATGGAAGATGACCTAGAGCGAGTGAATGCCATTTTGGTATGTTCTTGGCAGTGTGAGGGTATTTAGAATCTGTCTTTGTGAAGTTACGGAGGTGGGAGTTTGAAAAAATGAAATAGATGTAGAGTAAATTGCGTCCAGCACAGATGAGATGAATGATGAGATGCAGCTGAAAGCTAGGCGTAGAAAGGAAGGATTTTGAAGGATTATGGCCACAGCGCGTAGGAAACTGAGAAGACTGATGTAGGTGGTTGAGGTTGAAGAGGTCCAGAGGGTGCAGCGTGGGGAATTATATACATCTAATTCAATAATAGGGACAATTGAGACCATTGTTGGAGGCCAAGACAATCGAAGAATATAACAATAGACCATTGTGAATATGCTGTCAGTGTGTTTAAAATTTGAAAATGAGACTTGTGGATATGGCCGCCTGGATCCTGTGGGTCGCGGTGCAGGGGGGGGGGGGGGGGGGGGTTGAGAGGAGATTGGTCTTAGCTCTTGTGTCACAATTGTCAGTTAATTTGTGTTTCTGCGGGACGGCAAGCTTAGGAAACCCTGTAGGATCAGTTGATATTTGACGTGCGGTTCACAAAGCTGGTGGAAACAGACCCGTCTTTCAGTTATTGCCAGCGGAACTGCTTTTCCGGAGTGTGAGCAGGGCTGGCATTTTGGCAGCGCGGTCCTACCATTAGGTGGCGGCTGATAATTTCCCCTTTTAATAAAAGAGGAGGCTGGAGGCTCGTGCATATGGCTGAAGGTGAATGACGTTTGAGCGCGGAGTTTGGAAGGCAAATAAGGACACAATGAAGTGTTTTGACGTGGCATGAAAGACAATAGCCAATATGCACAATAGAACAGGTTCTAGAAAGAAAGAAGTTATTTTATACTGCTAGTCTAATGAGCGGTTGTGTTGCATGTTGGGTTCAGCGGAGTATGCTGTTTGTGAGATATGTAGAGGATTGATTGCAGCTCGAGGATGTGAAGAAAATCGAAGAAAATTTCATCATCAATAAGTGTTCGTTTAGCCCCATTCATGTATGAGTGTTGAAGATATGATGAGGGACATGAGAATAAATACTCTGATAGGAGTATTAGCAGAAAAATGGCAAAGCCGAGTGATCATTCAAGGCTTCCTTAATAAACTACTTCCTAAACACCAGCAAACGACATCTGACAAGTAGACCTGAATAGGCACTGGTATCAAGAAAAATGGAGAAGCACGCTTCGCTTAATGCAGTAGTGGAAACCCCATAACTCGAGTATCAGCTCTGTCCCTCCAAACGCCAATGTTGCATGAAACCTTAGCCGCTGAATGATGTTCCTAGAAACGCCGAACCTTGTGGAGATAATAATGAGACACCTGTGACGCCGGTCTATGCCTCGATCTCACAATAACGCAAGCAAAATGAAATTGCATCACGTAGATGCACCGATTTCTTTAGCCCTCCTACGAAGAAGCCTCTGTTTTGCTGCCTCTTTCCGGCCAGCTGAGAGACTTTCTTTCTCCTCGCCAACTCTAGAGACCTCCGAACGGCGACTGGGCACGTCAGGGCTTAGAGATGGTTTAGTCTTGGCCGATGTGTTGGACCGCCGATGGGGCTGAAGCGGTGCACTAGATATGGGTAATGCTAGTCTATCCACTTGCACGGGACTTGATGTGTAGTCTAGCGTCCAGGGGTCCGGTGATTGAGGTTGGCTTTGAGTATGGGATTTTGGGGGGATGTTTTCCTTGCTGGAGATTGACTCTCGAACGCTGAGAGGAGCCTTGTTCGTCTGTGGATGAAAATCGGGAAATTGATCAATAATGTGGGATTGATCTGGTGCTGTCGCCTGGCGTGGCCGTCGAGGTCTACAAGGGGAATGCTCTCTGCTTGCACAAGGGTCTCTAGCCGGGAGAGTTTGTCTCGAAAATATGGTCGAACGGGGCTGCTCTGCTGCATCTTGCCCGACGTCCTCATGTATGCGAATGGCGTTACTGCTTTTAATTTCCGTGGTGTTGAGCGAATGCTCCAACGCTGCCACGCGTTGCTTGAGGGCAGCTATGTCAGTGCTTGCCCTAAGATTCTCTGCCATAGACTGACGCAAGCGTTCTTGGTACTCCTTCGTTTGTTCTTCCAGTGTTTTTTCTCTCAACTTGTGCCGCTTCCGCTCTTCTGCAAGTTTGGTCGCAAGTTCCATAGCTTCTGCGTCCTTCTTCTTTGCATAGTTTTTTGCAAGTTGCTGCTTTGTCACAAGCTTCTTTACTTCTTTTTGGCTTCTTTCTGAATAAGATAAGTACTGATCCTTCCAGTACTTTCCAGATTCTGATCGAGGTTCCATGACATCGAGAGTGATATCGTTATCGTCTTTAGCTTTTGGCTTGGAGGTTAGCTTTGGTCGTGCTGAATCCCGCACATCATATAACGCGGCGGTGAGTTTAGTACGTGGCTTGTCCGTTAAAAGTTCCGTCCCTAGAGTCCACGGACTTGGGAACTTGCCAGGGCAGTCATTGGGTAGCCCACTCTTTCCAGGGAAGCTAGCCCTCTTGCCTTCATTATCCACAACATGAGCACCGAATGAGACGGTTTTCCGGCCTCTAGTAGCGGTTCTAGGTGTCATTAAGATACCATTAGGTTTTGTTGGCGACGACAACAGGTTACGCTCGGCTTCTACGCCGGCATCCATGGCTTTCCCATAAGCTGTCTCCTTCACAACGAACTCATTAGCTTCGCCATTATCCTTAGTTCCTGAAGTTTTCCCCTCTACTTCGTCAGCAGGATGTGGAGTTCCGAATATTGCATGCTTAAAAGCTCGAACGGCAAAGACTGGCGCAGGTGTCTCAGGTGGTTCGAGATACGTTGCGTCCGCAGGATCTAGAGACTATAAACTTCATTTTCGTGGGAAAGCTGGTAATTCTTAGGGCACACCTGATTGAAGGTCCTCCACTACGTTTGTAATCCGAGGACCAGTAATCCATGAGAACATTGTGCTTCAAGAACAGTGCTAGGTAGACTGCGAAAATTGAATAAATGTTCCGTAGGTGCTACAGCAACTGCATTGATGCCTGAGCGACTGTGGTGACACTGTGTTGCCACGCGACGTCTGTGTTTGGTGGGTTGTTTACAGCTCGATGCGCGGGGTGTTGGTTCTCTCCGTAGATTGGTGGCCACTGCGCTGATAATGAAGGTAGTGCTAAGCTTCTATATGAAGAAGTGGCTCTTGCTTAGATCATTTGCCAGCGTGAAAGACAGGTAGGTGCAGTTGCGGAGTGGTGGAATGAACGGTGCATTCTGAGTATCACGGAATTAACGATGGACGCGAAGTGTTGCCAAGCACAATAACGCACAGACCAATAATTGGAGAGTCATTGAGCCGGCCATCTCGAAGTCGGTGAGTGAAAGAAACATCCCTCTGTAAAAACCACATAAATCACTATGAACACTATGTCCGCCGTGTGAAGGGCAGCAGCTTCGGCTGCGTGTCTCTTGGTCTTCCGTTAAATGCGTTGACCCATCAATCACTCTCGACACAGCCCACTATGGCACCACCGAAATCGCCGTGGAATAAGATAGTAACTAGTACCCCGCCTGCCCAGAATGCTTTCCCTTCCATGGGAAAGAGTTCCGCAAACGAGGATAACTCGAGAACCCTGGCTTCTCCAGTGCAGGCCTCGGAAACCTACGCTAAAGCCCAAGATGACGAAATAGAGGTATTGCAGGCAATTTATATGGAAGACTTTGAGGATATTGAACTCAAAGGAGCATGGAGCGTGAGTGTAATTTAATTCATGGCATAGCTTGTGCCCCTTCTCAGTGCAGTGCATCAAAAGGCTATGCTTATGTTATCGGTGTTGCACATAAACTTGAAAGCATAGCCCTGACCAGGTCGCTAACGATCTCTATAGAAAACCACAGATCGTGCATTCAAATTACGGCTAAAATCTTTCTCAGACGATGAAACTTTTGCGGTTCTATCTGTAAAGTTCACTGCTACGTACCCGAAGACTCTTCCTTTGCTATCGCTCGAAAATGTTACCCAGCTACGGCAGAAGACTCGTCAGAAGATTGAGAAACTAATCAAATTCAAACCAAAAGAGCTTCTCGGTGAGGTAATGATCCACGACATTGCCACTTCTATTCAGGATATTCTTGAAGACGAGGTGACTGCTCGTGAAAATGAAGAGACTTTACCAAGCCTTAAAGAAGAGCGAGCTGTTCAGGAAGCAGCAGCGAATTTGTTGGCGAAACAACAGGAAGAAGAAATGCAGAAAAAGAAAGACGAAGAAAAAGCCGAGGAGGATCGTGTATTGCAGCAGATGGTTGATGAAGAAGTAAGACGAAAGGGAATGATGATGAAGAGAAGAAGCAGACCGTTACCCGTGCAAACCCTAAGCTCGTCAAATGGTATGTGGATTTGCATTTCATCTATTTACCAAATCTCCCCAGGGTCCCAAGTGGGACCCAATGAATGCCTTAGCTCTGGATTAAGAATGTAGAGGGAATTTCAAGAGCACTTGCGGCACTTCTTGGTATCTGATTCCAGGTGCTCGATTAAATGAACATATTTCTTTACCCGTTGATTCTAGGTCTTCCCCATCACCTTAAAGTAGATATGCATTTGTATTAGAAAATAGTGCTGAAATAATCTATTTAGGTTTCCATCACGAAAAAGCTGGAGAAATATCATTTGACCGGATGATTACTGTTCAAGACGAAGGCACGAATTTTGTTTTTAGCGCAGTAACGGGCCTGAAAAGACACGCTCCAAAGGGTTCCGTCACGGAAGTTTTTACCGTAGATCCCGTCATTTTACAGGGTGGCGATTTTGATTCGTATCTGATATTAAAACGAGCCCAAGTAAGCAGTTCAGCATCTAACGAATCTCGTTTGAAGAAGGCAATTCTGGAGTTCGAGGATGAATTGGAAGAGCTTAAAAAGTTGCGCCAACCGAATATCATCAGTGTGCTCGACTTCAGAATAGAGAGGCCAGATTTGGAGTTAACAAATGGCGGAACCTGGGAAATCAATATCCTCATTGAGTTCGCTAGTAGAGGTCCACTTAGTGAGAAACTGGAAAACGACGGGGCTCTCGCTGTCGACAAAGTCCGTTCATGGTCAATAGAACTACTGGAAGCGCTCGACTTTTACCACCGCAACGGCATTGTCCACAAGCGGATCCATGCAAACAATGTTCTCCTGTGTAGACCGCGGTCTGGTGGATCGTATTTCGTCAAACTTGCCGATGCTGGGTATCAAGAAAGTTTGCATAATCTTAAAGACATGTGCAAAGCAACCGCAAAATTCACCTCGGCAAGATCAGCTTTTTGGGTCCCGCCAGAGCTGTCACAACAAGTGTCGATGTCAAATCGTACAAGGAAAACCGATGTGTGGGATTTGGGTGTTGTTTTCCTACAAATGATTTTTGGGCTTAACACGCCACAGAAGTACAGCTCACCTACCGCCCTTATAGATAGCCTCAGACTCTCGGAGCCTCTGGAAGAGATCATTCGTAAGTTCTTCAAGCCCGATCCCAAAAAACGACCGTCAGCATTCGACCTCATACCCTGCGAGTTTTTAAGAAACAACGTACCTGTCCATTCTCGCCCTGCCTCGCCTATTCGTTCAAGACTCTCTTCAACTTCCATGGCAACTCACCCAGATCGTCGGATTCGGCGCGAATCGTCGACTGGTCTTGGGGGTCCATTCTCACGATATGCAAGCGAATGGGTTGAGTCTGGACGACTGGGAAAGGGAGGTTATGGAGAGGTTGTCAAAGCGCGCAACAAACTCGACGGGCGTATATACGCTATCAAGAAGATCAAGCAGAACTCTGCGTCGGCTCTTACTGAAGTATTATCGGAAGTTATGCTTCTTTCTAGGCTTAATCATCCATATGTTGTGCGCTACTATACTGCTTGGCCCGAGGAAGAGATTTCTAGCATTTCCGAGACCGAGGAGGACTCATCAAATACATTTACTGGAGATATCTCATCGATTTCACCAAATGGGGGGGGTTCAAACATTGACTTTGGCCATAGCACGGGTGGACTTGACTTTATTAGCTCCAGCCGGTTCCCAAAGATCGAATTTGGAGACGACTCCGACGATGAAGACGCAGTTGTTTTTGAGTCTGATGGTGAAAGCACTGGTGAGCCCAAAAAAGAGGCGACTCTTGTCACGGAATTATAGAATTTACTAATAACAATGATCCAGAAGATGACGAGTCTGGATCATCCGGAGGAAGACCTCCGCTAAATTTAAAGAGAACTACATCGAGCTCCCGTCCTGCTCGGCCTATTAAAACCACGCTTTACATACAGATGGAGTATTGCGAAAGACATACTCTTCGGGATCTAATTAGGAAGGGCCTGTACGAAGATCCAGAGGAGTCATGGAGGCTGTTTCGCCAGATTCTCGAAGGACTTGCACACATCCATAGCCACGGTATAATTCATCGGGACCTGAAACCGGATAATGTTTTCATTGACCTTACAAACAATCCACGCATTGGTGATTTCGGATTGGCTACGAGCGGACAATATCACCGTGCAGACAAAGCAACGCCTGCTACCAACTTCGACGGAGATATGACTCGTAGTATTGGAACGGCACTGTATGTTGCACCAGAACTGCGATCGAGTGTGGGCGGTAGTTACAACGACAAAGTTGACATGTATTCGCTTGGTATTATCTTTTTCGAGATGTGTCACCATCTGAAGACAGCAATGGAGCGCGACCAGGTGATCAGGCAGCTACGAGAGAAGCAACACACATTACCCCCCGACTTCCAAACACCAGAGAAAGCACTACAAGGAAGCATAATTGATTCTTTGATTAGTCATCGCCCAAGTGAGCGTCCTAGTAGTGCCGAACTTCTGCGAAGTGGCAAAGTGCCTCTTCAAATTGAAGACGAAGCTATCAAGGAAGCGTTGAAAGCTCTCTCAGACCGGAACTCCCCACACTACCAGAAAATGATGGCTGCTGTTTTCTCTCAGGGCCCGGACAATCAAGTCAAAGACTTCGCATGGGACATGGGAGTTGGTAGTAGCGCTCATGATCTCAAAGCTAATGACGTACTCCTTCAAAGTCTCATTAAAGAGAGACTTTCCATGATTTTTCGTCGTCATGGAGCCGTCGAGATTCAGAGGCAGCTTCTTCTACCCCGATCAGATTACTATACTAACAACAACGTCGTTAAACTCCTAGACACAACCGGCACACTGGTTCAGCTACCATATGACCTCACATTGCCGTATGCTAGAAGCATCGGCAGGGGAGCACCTACCCTGGAGAAAACATTCACCGTAGGAACTGTGTATCGAGACATCTACACTGGAGGCGCACCTCGTAGCAATGGAGAAGCCGATTTTGATATTGTATCATACGATACCTTGGATCTTGCGTTGAAAGAGGCCGAAGTAATTAAGGTCATGGACGAGGTTGTTGACGAGTTTCCGTCTCTCGCATCGGCTCAAATGTGTTTCCATTTGAATCACTCAGACCTCCTGGAGTTTATCATGGCTTTCTGTCGGATCAACATACCGCAAAGGTCAGTTGTGAAAGAAGTCTTAAGTAAGCTTAATATCCAGCAATTTACGTGGCAGAAGATCCGCAATGAGTTACGCTCTGCTACTATTGGCGTATCTCAAACCTCTATCAATGACCTCTCGCAATTTGATTGGAGAGACACGCCTGAGAAAGCCTTCACAAAGATTCGAAATATATTCGAGGGCACAGAATATCTAGATAAAACGCACGCCATCTTTGCCCACTTGAGCACCGTCGTAGGTTACATGAAACGCCTCAGCATCCACCGCAAAGTCTACATCAGCCCTCTAAGCAGCTTCAACGAGAAATTCTACACCGGTGGCATTCTCTTTCAGTGCCTCTATGATACTAAACGGCGCGAAGTTCTCGCGGCAGGTGGACGCTACGACCGACTTATTGAAGAATATCGGCCTAAAGGGCAAAGCCACCTAACTGGTTGCCATGGCGTCGGGATGAATTTGGGGTGGGACCGCCTCATGAGCTCTATGGCCCGCTACCACAAAAACATCGCCAAGTCCGCGTTCCTGAAGAAATCTGCCGAAGAAGATTATAACGGTATGTGGGCCCCGCGCCGCTGCAATATTCTGGTTGCGAGTTTCGACTCCACAGTCCTTCGCTCTACAGGCGTCAAAATGGTCGCGGATCTCTGGTCGCATGATCTCTCTGCTGAGCTAGCAATCGATGCCCGTTCTCCAGAAGAGCTTCTAGCACACTATCGTGATGATAAACATAGCTGGATCATCATTATTAAGCACGATGGTCCTACAAGCGGGAAGCCTGACCTGAAAATCAAAAGCATGGTGAAGAAAGAGGATACGGACATTCGCAGCACAGACCTCCTGTCTTACCTCCGTGCTGAGCTGCGTGATCGGGACCACCGTGAAGGTACCACCGACCGTCAGCGACCTTCCCTTGCTCGCACAAGTCGTGAGCCTAGTACAACTTCTCCATCATCATCGAAGGCCAACGTTGATGTCTTGATATCTGCGCATCGCTCAAAGAAATCGAATAAATGGGGTATTATTGAAGCCGCTCAGACTCGTTCGCGCGAATTGCTTAGCTCTTTCAACTCCGCGCCCATTGCCGCCATTGAGGCGAAGGAGGAGGTTATGGATTTGATTCGGGAGACGCGGCTTAGCGACCCGGATGGCTGGAGAAGGGCGATTCAGAGCTTGCCCATTGCAGAGAGAAAATATTTGCAGGAATTGTTGGACTTGCTGCATAAGTATGCGGGGCAGTGGAGGGATGAGGCTGGCTCGAGCAAGGGTGGGGAAGGTGGGAAGGCTTTTGTCTATAACTTTCGGACAGGCGGGTGTTTACTATATGATTTGAGTGCTTGATGTGTGAGGGCGCAGAGTTAGGAGAGAAGTGGTTAGCGAGTCCAGAGCCATGGCTTATCGAAGATGTAGCCTAACATAGATTTCCGATTTCCGATAGACTAGTCGAATTGACATTAGGAGCACTTGAAGAGGGAAAAATAGGTTGGCAACGTCGCTTTCTCTGAACCTGTATGGCTCATTTTGGTGGTACTTTTGACTATTCTCGTCCTCCACATAATTCCTATTTGCCAAGCCCTGGCACTTGTCTACGGTTCTTATGACTACAATACAGATACAGGCCTCCAACTATTATCCCTGGAATGATCCTATGAACGCTTCTCCTAGGTGTAAAACGGTAGGCTGGCAGTTCCTAGATAGTTGGGCAACTTCGAAGCACCTAATCAACGGTCGTTATATGGCGTCTCTTCTCGACAATTGAAGACGACATGTTTCAGTCGCTGTCATCATCGCTACCGTATCCTACCAAGGGCCCTGCGGCAGGTGCGGGTTTCTTCGCCGTTGTAAAAGTGACCCCTTTAAGCGCAGCGAGAGTCGAGTTTGACAATATGCCATTTCCGCCATTTCCACTAGCATTTCCGCTAGATTCTCCTTGCGGTGCATCTTCAATCAGTAACTGTTCCTCTGGTCCATCCAGCAGCTGCGCATCTGCAGCAGCTTCTAATGCCGCTTTCTCCTTCGCGTACCATACGTCATCCGGCGCATCATATCCATGTAACCCAAAACTTCCCTCGATCTTTCTCCTCTTTTTCTGATCAGGATCTCGACCTTCAATTTCGGCGACGTAGTCCGCGGGTAGCGCGCGTCGAATAGCCTCCGCCGCTTGCTCCTCTATCCGATGTGCCTCCCGCTTTTGCGCCTGTGGATTCGGGTCTACCGTCGCCCAGCGCACATTCAAAATTTCACTGTGATCCAAAGCTTGATGTGCCATAGCCTCCTTTGCAAACTGCGAGTTCGCCTCATTCGTGTATGTTACGAATGCCACACCTCGAGCTGTCAGAACACGAATCCGATCAATCTGCCCCCACTCCTGGAAATGCCGCGCGACGACTTCTTCAATGTCATCCGTTACGTGGATACGGCCAACGTATAAAGTGCGATTCTGGCGCATGAAAGATCCTACACCACCCATATCGTCCCGGTAATCGCTATGTTTGTCCCGTCCAAAGCAGTCGACGTTGGGGTTAAACAGGTCATGTATGCCCGGCAGTCGGTGTAAATACTCGCACTCTTGGCCTCGGGGGCAAAGGCCACGGGCGAAGAATAGGCAAAAGTAGCTACCGGGAATTTTGTCGGCGCGTGTGTACCCACTGTCCCTTGCTATGTTACAGCGACTCGGCGCGGCGGTTTTGGAGAGGTATTTGTCTTCTCGATCACCTCCGCTCCATTTATTATACCAGATGTTCTAGGTTGATGTTTAGTATGATATTCCTTTGTTATAGGCGTGAAACGTACGAATATGGTACCGGTCGGAGGAGGGGGCTCATTTTTGAAGGTGCTGGGATCGACCTGAGGTCTCGCGGGTCGCCTCTTTTTGCGGATGATCTTCTTAATCTTTTTTTCTGGATTGGTGGTTGTTAGGGCAGTTGCGGTGGCGGGTTCATTTGTAGCTCCTGGAGGAGATAGATGAGAGGTAGCGGCGGCAGGTTCTGTAGACACTTGTTCTGCTCCGGTAGTATCTAAATCTGTAGATGCAGTCATTGTTTCTGCGGGCATGTGCTGTACTTCTGCCATAGTGAGAGCGTCCTGAATTGTGGATTGTTTGGATGAGGCTGGACCTATGAAAGTAAGAATGCCGACTGTTCTGCTTGCAAGGTCAAGCCTTTAGTGAATCACGTGATTGGTATTTCCCTCCGACTCCAAAGCCATTGCGTTCCAACTCTGCAGGCTCAAGTCTTCTCTCGAAAGTTCCTATCAACCCTTGGATATGTTACCCCAGAGCAGCAGGATTAATGTTCTTCTCTTGAATTATGCACTGGGTATGATGTGGCTTTGTGTTTGCATGTCTGCGATGGCTGGGCTGGCTTACGGCGGTGTGTCCATTGCTTTTCACCAGTGTTTTCAGGTTCATAGCCCCTAGCGAATCTCAACAGCGGCACAAGAGCATTATATCAAAATGCAGTCAAATCTACTTTGAGCCACAGTCCCTTTATCAGAACGGCGCATTACTCTACTCACGGGATCCTATTACCGCCAAGAAACCGGACGCTAATTACTACACTAGCAGTCCACCACATTAATAATCATCTGCAGTCGTTTCCCTATACTACCCGCTCCCCTACGTGTTAAGGTTCTGGTCTACAGTCTGTACAGGTTCCAGTGTCCCCCCTGTGTGCGCGCGCAACACACACAGCAATTTCGGTAATCACTAGTCAAGCGCACCATCCAGCGTAGATACTGTGCGCGCTTGCCAAAAGTGCTGTGCACCCGCAAGAAAGGCAAAGCCTTAATTTTTTAAGCTTAGTTACAAGTGTTGCGCGCGCACACAGGGGGGACACCGGAACCTGTACAGACTGTAACCGGCAATTAGTATCCCCAACTTACTCTTGATTTTACCTTGCCGTAGTCCCTTATGGCTAAGGACGTTGTTAACCGCGCCCAATTAATTGCTCCTACTGCCGCTCCGAGGCCTAACCTTACACCCTTTTGCTTAATATTGCCGAATTACCTAGGATGCTGCTTGTGCTAGATGCCCCCGCGTTTAACTCTAAGCCCGTTGAACGGCAGCTTAACTATACGCTTGGATGTTTTAAGAAAGTCTGCGAAACATGCGTTAGTGCTACAAATATGTAAGGCTAGGGCCGCGCCGTCGCCGTGGGAGAGCGTATCCGGGAATTGTGGGCGCCATGTGGCTTCTGGAACGCACGTTCGCAGTGGCCCGTTCATAACTCGCGTAGTCGTGCCATTGGAGCTTGCAGAAGCGGGGACGTTGCTCGCAGCTCACGCCATGATGGACATGTCTTGAGCCGTTCCGGCGACCAGCCACACTTATCGTTTGGGACCAACTTCTACTCCAAAGAGGGTCTTGACCACGTACGCCCGGGTTCTTCTACAGGATAGTTACGACCTGGCCTTTACAACTAGCGAGTCCATCCAAGTTTGGATGATGCATCGACCATACTGCATGCAATGAGAGCACAAAGCATTAGGTCCAGGTCGACTGAATCGACGGTGGCCATATTTCTTTTAAACATCTGTTCCGTCAAGAGTTCTAGAAAGTGCAAGAAGTATTGCTGTTTAATGCTCGTTTCAAATGTTGTTCCGCTCGCCGAAGATCCCTGTCAGACTACGGACAACTATCATTCGTATCTGTCCATATTAGGTGATCATGGCAGAACGGACTACGGATTTGATGCGGAATATGATGTACAGGTAAGAGATGATGATGTCGGTGTCGGCAAGATCTACTGCCACCGATACCGACATGTTTGAAGCAATACACTACACTAACTTGATGACTTTCCTCTTAACGGATGGCTGTGCGTTCTGTGCGGCTCTCTTTGGTCAGGAAGAGACTGGGCCGAACGTTGACCTGCTGTGCCATGGCTGTCCGGTCTGTCTTTCGGGCATGTTCTGTGCCCACGAAGTGTATCTGGCCTGGTGGAGGAGGCTTCCATCAACGGACTACGGACTTCTTCTACCGATATAATATCTAACGTTCCTTTCCTTAAAGTCCTTCATGCCATTTATTAAAACACTTTCCTTTGGATGTCGTCATACATCTCTGTAGCATTCGTTGCCTTCTGAACAACCTTGACCAAGCAGCCTTAATCTCGTCATAACCCTGCTCCTATTCACAGCGCGAAGAAGCGCCCTTCCAATTCTTTAAATCGGACATCGGCAGAAAGGCTTGATCCAGAGAGCACACAGTCACTCCATCTCAAATCATAATAGGACCCAGAGTCTGGGATCTACTAAAATTCTACCGCCATCATGACCGTTACTGTCGAGTATGGCCGTAATCGGACGTCCACCTATCCAGCAAATCGGGCCACCGCGTATTCAACCTACTTTAGCTCATTCGAGTTATCAGATCTCTACGAAACCGTTGCCGAAGAGGAGAAGGCTTCAGCTGGTCAAGAACCATTACGTCCCGCAGACTTAGAATTGACGCCTCTGCCTACGGAACCTGTCCAAAAGAAAAAGGGAGTTGACCCGATTGATCTCCTCCCAGAGAATGAGAGGGAGGTTCTCTTGCGGCAATTGCAACACTCAACTCCTAAAGTGACTTACCTTAATCTCTATCGATATGCATCAAAGAGTGAACTCATTATTGTATTTATTTCTCTGTTCGCTGCGGCCATTGCAGGAATACTGGTACCAATGATGACTGTATGTAAACGGGAGACCTAAGGTTTTGCGCTTGTCCAACTAACCATATCCTAGGTCGTTTTCGGTCAACTCACATCATCCTTTCAAGCCATCTTTAGACACGAAATGGAGTATGACGCTTTTATCTCCCAATTAAAGAAACTCACCCTTGACTTCGTATATCTTGGCATTGGCGAATACATTTCAACCTATATTTGCACCGCTGGGAATCTCTATACTGGAGAACGCATTGCGGGTAGGATCAGGGAAAAGTATCTCGAAGGCATTTTGAGGCAAAACATCGGTTACTTCGACAAACTCGGCGCTGGGGAGATCACCACCCGCATCACGACGGATTCAAACACTGTTCAAGAAGGGATATCTGAGAAAGTCGGTCTTACCGTTAGCTCTATCGCGACATTCGTTACCGCATTCGTTGTTGGATTCATTAAATCCTGGAGACTCACATGCATACTGTCCGCAACAATCGTCACCATTGTCCTAATCATGACTACTGGTTCCACATTTATCATGAAGTTTACCAGGTCATCTTTTATTGCCTATGCGCGAGGTGGTGTCGTTGCCCAAGAGGCACTTACTTCAGTCCGAACTGCTAAGGCCTTCGGCACTGAAGAAAGATTGGCCCGCAAGTATGACACTGTATTAAACATGNCCGAGGGATGGGGGAGAAAGAGCAAATTCGTTATGGCCACCATGCTTGCATTTATGATGACTGTGGTCTACCTCAACTACGTAAGTCGGACCTTTGAGGAGGACATATTATTCGCAATTTATGAGACTGACAATGTTAGGGCCTCGCCTTCTGGATGGGATCTAAATTCCTTGTCAAAGGGGAGATAAATGTTGGGCAAATCGTCACCACCATGATGTCCATTATGATTGGCTCATTCGCACTTGGACATGTTGGACCCTTTATTCATGCTTTCCAAACAGCAACAGTTGCGGCATCCAAGATATACGCCACAATCGACAGAGTGTCCCCCATGGATCCGACATCGCTTACTGGCTATAAGCCGCCTGTTATCGAGGGAACTATTGAGCTACGTCGCGTTCGCCATATCTATCCTTCTCGGCCGGAGGTTGTGGTAATGAATGACGTTGACCTTGTTATCCCCGCTGGAAAGACCACTGCTCTTGTCGGAGCGTCGGGGTCCGGTAAAAGTACTATCATTGGCCTTGTGGAGAGATTCTACGATCCTGTTGGTGGAGAAGTTCTTCTAGATGGTCGTAATGTTCAGGGCCTTAACTTGCATTGGCTGAGACAACAGATCTCTTTGGTACAACAGGAGCCGGTCCTCTTTGCCACAACCATCTATAAGAACATTCGCTACGGACTCATTGGGACCCGGTATGAGTATTTACCGGACGAGCAAACCAGACAGCTTGTGATACAGGCCGCCAGATTCTCGAATGCGCACGATTTCATTGAGGCACTTCCAGAGGGTTACGAAACCAATGTTGGAGATCGTGGATTCTTGCTGTCAGGAGGGCAAAAGCAGCGCATTGCAATTGCTCGCGCCATTGTTAGCGATCCAAAGATCCTACTCTTGGATGAAGTAAGCCAAATTACCTATCTTACTACAAAATATTTGCTAAAGTGTACCAGGCGACTTCAGCTCTTGATACAAAGAGCGAAGGGGTTGTTCAAGCCGCCCTCGACAAGGCCGCTGAAGGACGGACTACGATTGTCATTGCCCACCGACTCTCTACCATCAGGAACGCCGATAATATTGTTGTAATGACAAAAGGCAAGATTATGGAACAGGGAAGCCACGAAGACCTGCTCGATAGACGCGGAGCTTACTGGAATCTCGTTGAGGCTCAGCGCATCGGTTCCAATGATCCTCGAGATGAAAAGACAGATTGGCTAGGCGACAACGATTCCGAATATCACGATACCGTAATTACGGATGAGCAGAGTATGACAGAAGTTGATCCCTACGACCGTGACCTTGCGAAACCAAATCGCAGAAACTCGATAAAGTTAGTATCCAGTATGGCCCTAAAAGACAAACTGCCAGATAAGCTAAAGGAGTATTCGCTATTTACCATCGTGAGGTTCATCTTAAGTTTCAACAAGCAAGAGTGGTATTTCATGTTGTGCGGTCTTTTCTGGTGTATCATTGCCGGCGGAGGTACTCCAGTACAATCTGTCTTTTTCGCCAAAACACTCAGTTCTCTCTCTCTTCCTCCAAGACAATACGACAAACTCCGATCCGATGTCAATTACTGGTGTGAGATGTACCTGATGCTTGCAGCTGTTCAATGGATCGCGTGGGCAGCTCAAGGATATTGCTTCGCGTATTGCTCCGAGAAACTCATCCACCGTGTTCGCGACAAAGCCTTCAGAACAATGCTACGTCAAGACGTTGCCTTTTTTGATGACGAGAAGAATACCGCTAGTAGGCTTACAACCAGATTGGGCACGGAAGCTACATTCCTGTCAGGATTAAGTGGATCGACTCTCGGCACGCTTCTCATGGCCATTACGACACTCTGTGCATCATTGTCCATTGCTCTCGTTATTGGGTGGAAATTGGCGCTTGTCTGCCTCGCCAGTGTACCTCTCCTGATGATTGCCGGTTTTTTGCGGTTTTGGCTCATCGCTAAATTTCAGCAAAGGGCGAAGGTGTGTTACGAAAAGTCTGCCGCCTTCGCTTGCGAGGCGACATCAGCTATCTTGACAGTTGCTTCTCTGACCGGGGAAGAGGACGTCTCGAAGCAGTATCATGTACGGATTGCTTCGCAGAACAAGGACAGTCTCAAGTCTATTTTACAGTCCTCAGCGCTCTTTGCCACCACTCAAGCGTTCAACTTCTGGTGCACTGGTCTCGGGTTTTACTATGGCGGCACGCTGATGGCTAAGGGCGAGTATGACATGTTCCAGTTCTTTGTCGTATTCTCTTCTATCATCTTCGGTGCACAGTCCGCCGGTAGCGTCTTCGCATTTGCCCCCGATGTTAGCAAGGCCCAACGTGCTGCTGCTGATTTCAAGACGCTATTCGAAGCCCGCCCCGAAATCGACGCATGGGCTCAAAGTGGTGAGAAAGTTCAAAACTTAGACGGCTACATCGAGTTTAAAGACGTCCATTTCCGTTATCCTACCAGGCCTAACCAACCCGTCCTTCGTGGCCTGAATATGTCCATTAAGCCAGGCCAGTACGTTGCCCTTGTCGGTTCTAGCGGTTGCGGGAAGAGTACCACTATTCAGCTTCTCGAGCGCTTCTATGATCCACTAGCCGGTGGCGTTTATGTAGACGGCAAAGAAATTTCCAGCTTGAATATTAACTCCTACCGGAAGCAAATTGCTCTTGTTGGTCAAGAGCCGACACTCTACTCAGGAACGATCCGAGATAATGTCGTGCTTGGTGCTGAACGGCCCGGTGTCAAACTATCAGAAGACGCTATTATCAAGGCGTGCAAAGACGCTAACATCTACGACTTCATCATGTCTCTACCGTAAGTTTCCTCTTTCATATGCTTGTACAAATTGAAGCCCCCACTAATAGCATATCTAGTGAGGGCTTTAACACTGCATGCGGCGCCAGAGGTGCTCTTCTCTCGGGTGGGCAAAAGCAACGTATTGCCATCGCACGTGCTCTTCTGCGTGACCCTAAGATCCTGCTCCTCGATGAGGCTACTTCCGCGTTGGACTCAGAGTCCGAGAAGGTCGTGCAAGCGGCGCTGGACGCGGCGGCACAAGGCCGAACCACCGTCGCCGTTGCTCATCGTCTCAGCACGATCCAACACGCTGACGTTATTTTCGTGTTTGATGCTGGCCAAGTTATAGAGGCTGGGACGCATAAGGAACTGATTGCAAAGAGAGGACGCTATTACGAATTGGTTAATCTACAGAGCTTAGAGAAGGCTGACTAGATGCCTCGGCAGTGTTTCATGGATGGTCTTTCTGATGCATAGCTATGGCGTTTTTTATTTTATTTTGACTTATGACCTTTGTTCATATTCCTCCCCTATTAGCAAGAGACGCTTTTGGGGATAATTTCTTGGACATGACTTCTTTTTCTTCACAATCGTTCGACGACCCTTATTAGGACGATTCTTGTACAATTAGGTGTCAGATGTGAGTAGAGGAAGAAATCTAAAATTCTAGATTAACTTCACATCAAACTCCATCAAAGCCGCATTCCCACTCTACACCACTTCCAAGTCGTCTTACCGCATTTCTCATTTGCATTAATCATCTGCAACAACCCAGAACGAATAGGATACCATTAGCGTGGAATATTGATGTCAGAGACGGCCGCGCCGTTGTCATTTCCACACACACGGTAAACTGTCCCAATCGGAGATTAAATCCTGGACAAGGAGGCAAAATCCTGCATAATACGGTCACAAAAGAGCGGTTCCCAGCGCCGAAAGGCTGGCGCCACCACGCGAGATTCTCCACCGTATAAGCAACTGGCGATATCCGTCGAGAAAAAAAAGTCCGTAGCGCAGGCACCTTGACCGAGTCGTGCTAAATGCTTTCAAAGGTGGCCAATCAGTGAGCTTATGTCAGGCCAATCAGGCTACGGAAAGCAGTGGCGCTTTTCTCAGTCCTTCACACCGATCCCAAATTCTTCTTGCACCTCGACGATCCGCACGCCACGTGCGTCGGCAATTAACCCCATCAGCCCTTGTCCGATATCTTTAATCTCGTTGTAGGTGTGAAGAAGCTTGATGTGCTGCGCTATGATGTTCTTGGCGGCGCCGAGAACGGCAGTATCAGGAGGACTGCTAGAGATAACCGAGGCGCTGGCTCCGGAGTCCGTGTCGGTGAGTATGGAAGCCGTCGGTTGGTTCTGGGCTTGGAGGAGGGATGATATGCTGGGAATAGAAGCGAAGGAGCCGAGAAGGGTAGCACGCTGAGCTGTCAGGTCTGCGATAGTTGTTGATGGGGACTTTAATGATTTTGGTGACTTATGAGTGGGAATTAGTAAAGCCAGGTGATGGAAATTCTGCAAGATATACCTGGAGTTTATGTCCTCCTTGTGGAGAACTGGTCTTACTTTTGCATTCTGTTGCTGATATTTGCTCTGGCTTCGTTGGCGTACCATTGAACTGAGTGTTAGTTGCTAGTTCCTTAGGTGAGTCAATGGATTTGTGGCAATCTTTTGTGTTGAGCATGACCTCTTCTGTGGTCTTGAAAGCTGCCGTTGCTACATCTTCGAGATCTTGGTGACAAGGGTCATCAACTTTGGCCGGATTTTGCCTAGTGGGACGGCTCACGGCTGATTCTGGAGATGATGGCAAGACTTCCTCCTCAGAGTCTGGTATTATTCTCAAAGCTTCCTCTGAAGTTACATTCTCCATGTTGAGCTGTGGTGATCCTTCTGAACCAAAAAAACCCAACTGGGTAGTCCGCGATGTCGTAGCGTCGCTCGGCACCGAGGGGCACTATGTACGTAAGCAAGCTTACGTTGTTTAGGGTGAAGCCCTCAACGCAGGAACAAAGCCAGCGCTGCCGAAACATCGAACGACTCCTTTCGCGCCGATCTCCCTCCAGTGAACACGTTATCTGGATGTATTTACTCCTCTGAAACCTCCTACTCCGGAGCTATCGCTTTTGTCGTCTTAGTTTCAATACCATGTTCGACCCGCGGAATGGAGCGGAGGCGATATTTAAAGCCTGGGGGACTCTCGCCATAGTTGTTTCCTGCTTTGCTGTAAGGACAACTGCGCATGAACACCATATGGATAAGATCGAGGAGGGACAAGCCGTTTCGGCAGATCCTATTGTATGTCGGGGCAGAGAAAAGGGATGAGTATAGAAGCGATGCTAATATATTGCTCAGGATACAATACTATGGGTTCATATCCTCATACAGACGCTGGCTTGGGGCGTGTTATTTCCTACGGGAATGGTTCTTGGTGTACATTTCCTACTATATGCCTCATGGCCTCCTATCTAACCCTCATTTTCCAGATCATACGGTCGCGATGGCATGTTCCTATGCAAACCACTGGCTCTGTTCTAGCTATCGTTGGCTACTTCCTTGGACACAAACATAAGGGTCGCCAATTCTCATCGAATATCCATTCTGCGTTTGCCCCAAGCTTAATGCTTATGTTGGTAATTCAGGTCGTCATGGGTGTATATCTAAAACTCCACCTTGAGAAGGGGATCCACGGCCGGATACGGAAGATTGTTGTCAAGGCCCACGGCGTCGTTGGAAAGTTGATGCCGATTGCCACTTGGGTTCAGATGGTATTTGGAGGAATCACGGCACTAGGATTCTGTCGAGGCGATCATGTTGGACAATGTCTGGCTCATTTTATCATGGGTGGCGCCTTCATCGCTTATGGTATCCTTCTGACCATCCTCTTGCTCGTTGGGCAGCTTTGGCTCAGGCGTACTGGACGGAGTCAGGAATTCTTCGACTCGCTCGTTATTGCGGCATGGGGCTGCGTCAACACATTCACGGAGCACCGATGGGGGGCAGCATGGGTTCACAACGACCTTCAACATACATCGATGGGCATAATTTGGTGGTGTGCTGGATTGGTCGGAATATGGCTGAGCAGGAAGAGAGACGGGAGACCGAAAAGGAATCTTATCCCCGGCATTGTCATCCTTCTCACTGGATACGCCATGTCTGCTCACCCGCAGACACTCCCGCTGTCAAACATGGTTCATTCAGTGTTTGGTTACACACTCATGGGCGCAGGTCTCACTCGGATAATTGAAGTATCCTTTGTTCTAAGAGATGCCAATGCTACTACGCATGATGGCTCTGACCCGAATAGTTTCCAATATCTCCCTCCATTTGTAAGTCAACTTAGACATAACTCCCTAATCTCTGTAGGATGATATTAATGTTGGTATTAGCTTCTCTATGCCTCTGGCTTCCTCTTCATGGGTGCCACAGAGGAGCAAATGCAGCTTCTCTCAGATGCTCATGTCACGCATGTTGCCTACGTTCTTATCCTTTATAGCATTGCATTTCTTCTATTTCTTTGTAAGTTACCCGTGTTCCTTATAACTGCTCTACCTTGAAATTACTCATTAACTGACCCCGCTCCTTAGTTGTCAATATGCTTCTCCACCTCTACGCTGTCCACGCATGGAGCGAGGACTCAAAATCGGATCCAGAGGCGCCACAAGTCAATGGCACAGCAAATGGNCATGCTCGAGGCTCTGACCGAAGAGTCCGTGATGCTGAGGAATTTGAGCTCGAAGGTCTTATTTCTGAAGATGAAGAAGCGGAGTCACCTATTGCTATAAAGGAGCACCGCTAAGCACATCCTATCCCTTGCAATGATACAATTCGCCCTCAGTTGTCGATAAGATCCAGCCCAATAGAACCAATCGGATTAAGTTGGTACGCCCAATTGTTATTTTACCAGTGCACGGATCACTTGATGGTAGGACGCTACCGTCGCATGGATACCTTCTACCTTTCTTATGGGCATTTTTAGGCGTTTAGTTAGCTAGGGGTGGGTCTTGGGATTATAATTCTTAAAGCTTGGGAGTCGTGGTACATTGACATTAAAGGAAATTCAATATATCCCAAATTCAAATCAATCCGTCTAACCTTGATATGAGCGTTTCTGCATGTGCAACCCTATCTTTTCAGGATCGTCTTCCTAAACCTAGGACATGTTCAGTATAATGGCGTTAAGGGGAAAATCCAATCAGATTCAGCTCTTAGCTGTGAGATATTCAAACGCTTTTCCCAAAGCTGGGCTCGATTCAATTACTCTGCCTAGCTCCTATATGATACAGATGTTTCATAAATGAAATGTCAAAATCAATAGTGAAAATGTTCTTAATGCAAATATATGGGCTGACAGGTAAATTCTCCATGATTGAGCGTTTGCATCGCCTCACCGTGCATCAACACGTGCATATACGCTGCGGTAACTGAAACAGTGTTCGTCCACTTTCCGAATGATAAAACGCACTGAAGTGCTTGGGAATATACAAATGAGATCAGCATATCTGACGCGGGAAGTGGCGCGGCCAACATAATCATCTTAGAACAAAAAGGGTGTGGTAATCCCAACCATTGATTCCATTACGCCGTGTATGAATAAAGCAAATCATCAAATAGTGCCACTCACCGTGAGCAGTCCACCAAGTTGCCTTCATTGACTGGGTCACCAGATTCTCGATCAACTATAGCAAGAATTATTTGAAGCGCCTTGTGTCTCTGCACAACTAGAATACATTTTACTCATATCTTCTCTAGTGCCATCACCTTCCAGACTAGAACAGCTATCCCGGCCAGCTCATGCTCTATCCCTAGATCCTAGAGAGCGGTCTCGGGCGCCTCTGACGAGGTCATTGCAACGACCTGTCTCATCATCATGACACGGCTCGGAGACATTCTAGCCTAGGCGGGCGTGCTTCTACAGTTGTGGCTTCGCATCACCATTTTCTTAACCAATCCTTCACCAGTCCTTCACCTCTTACCCTCCGCGATATCCCTTAGCAGCTCAATCACTTCTCCAACGTTGTCCTCAATAGTCGCCAACTCATTTGGTGACATCTTCTTCAATACATATCTTGCGACGGCATCTGGCTCTCTGCTAATTGGCCGCCCAATTCCAATGCCTATCCGCACCCATGGCGTATTCGGTAGGGCGGCCTGAACGCTCTTGAGACCGTTATGACCCCTTTTTTTCCATTAGCACTATTCAATCCTTCGCGCCGAGAAGCGTGGAAAACCCACCTTGCACTCCCACCTCGCCTAAAACTCACTTTCCCCAACTCCTTCTCCAACTCATCATGTATCACAACCAAGACGCCACCCTTCCCCTGACTCTTCTCCCACGCTCTCCACGCAGTTCCCACCGACTTCCCGCTCACATTCATGAGGCTGGGACTCTGCCACAGCGTCCAGTGATCCTCATCGGGCTGCAATTCCCATTGCTTCTTGCCGCTTCTCACAAACGGGATAAACGAGAATGTGGACGTGGTAATGGGAACACTGACGAGCCCGCCGCTGAGATTCTTGTCTTTAGTGAAGGGCGTGAAGGGCCGGATCAGGCGGATGCGATTGAGGATGGTGTGGCCAGCACTATGCAGCGTATTGGTGTAGGCAGGCGCAGGGTTGCCAATTGAGGCAACGAGAAGGGGAAGATTGGCACGGGACATAGGGCGTGTTATTGAAGGCGTCTCTATCCTGGAGATGGAAACGGGTACAGGGACGGTGGCGCTGGTTGAGGATTTGCGGGGCCGGCGGCGGGTCAGAGAGAGCTCATCTGTCTGTGACGCAATTCTCGATAGAGGAGAGGTGAGCTCGGCAACAGAATTGCGCCGTTTCCGTGCCTTGCGTTTCTCGCGATGGCTGGTTGGTGTTGGTGTCGGTTCGGTCAGTTTTTGCTGATCGCCACGGCTCGGACCGCTCAGCGGCGCGTTTGGGCGCGTCATGGTGACACTTTCGGTCGGTTTCTGGAATATAAGGTTGATTCTGAGGCCATGATGAGCTGAAGTGAATGCATGGTACTTATTTACCCGGTGAACAGCTCTGACTGTTCAAAGGATTGGTGCTCCGCCACGACAAAGCGAAACGCCAGGCCAATTTGTCAAGGCAGATGCGTCATTATGCATTACTCAGCGCGAAGTCACCAGCGTAACATTTTCAAACATGTTTTTGTATCTTGATGAGTCTTTTTATTTATTAATCGGATTTTAAATACAATGATTTAGAAGTATGATAATAACCTACGTCACTTTAGATGGCTGTGACTTGTGTCTCTCTTGTCCGCCAGAGCCCCAAGACTTCTATTTTGAAAGTCCATAATTTACGTCTTCGGATTCTGAGGTCTAACTTCCGTAAAATTTAGAGCGTCTCGTGGGGGAATTCAGGATTGTGTTGTGATTTGGGCTACCTTCCAGTGGTTCAGGGCGAAATGGTCATAGGTGTGAAACATATTGCTTTACCTAGCGTCTATCTAGGTACCAAGTCCACAAAAACCAGGTATCTGTCTTCTTGCCCATCCATGACCCCTACAACAACCCATAAACTATTTAGATAAGAAGCGAAAGCGCTTACCCTACCCAAATCCGAAACACTACCCGCTCGGTTTCGTTATCCAAACCCAAAAAAGAACTAGATGGCATTGACTACAGGCAGGTATCAAAACAAGATAAGGATGAACGGCGTATGACATGGAAGAAAGCCTCCACAACACGCCAGTGTGCAAAATTAGAAGATATGAAACAGTGTGTAAGACACCTCCTTCTAAACCCTTCCCCTTGAGGTCGTATCGTCGGAGACGGTCATAGGCGCGTAATATCGAATAAGCGAAAACGGTCTCATTCAGCCGGCTCGATGCCGGACTCGTGTCCTCCGTAGTGTGGCTATAGCTCGTGACTCTACCTGACGTTGGTAGAAACGTTCACAAAATGATTGCCCGTGGAGACTGGCATAGAAAATTTCAGTTCTAAGCTGTCATCCATTAGTGACATGCCAATGCCACTATCATCGTGGTCCTGCTCTGGGTGAGATGCATCCAGGCTCAGGTCTAGTTCGAAGGTGGACCGATCGAAATGTTCGTGAAATTTCCGATCGTTCACTACCAATCTTCAAGTTAGTCAACCCCTCAAAGCCTCACCAGCAATACAGATGTTGGAACTTACTCTCGTTTTCTGAAGGGCCGGTACCCTGCATAGTATCATCAACGGTTGTCATAAAGCTTTGGTTAGTGGTGAAGTCGGCACCAATGCTACTATATCGACTATCGTTATTGCTCCCACTACCGCCATTCATCATCGCACTATCAAGAGGGCCATCGACGACTCCTGGGGAGAGGGGGGGATGGTTGAAATTAGGCGGCTTATGGTCGAGAAAGCCGCCTAGTGAAGCCAACCAAAGGCTCATTTCATCAACAAAAACTTTAGTGATCCACCAGGAACCATAGCTCATACCATTCTCTACAGTTATCTCGCGGATGGCTGCGGATCCAATTGCGCTAATGCACTGGAGTAGAGTGCGCGTCTTTGCATGCGGAAACCTAGCAGGAAGACCAGCGAGAAAAGCAGCAAGCCTATCAATGACGGTCTCATTTGAAACGTTGCCATTGCCTGAATTTGATGCAGATTCTTGATAGTATGACCCGTTATCAAGCCACGGCGTGTTTAGGGGCAGAAGCAGCCCTCGAATTTCTTGAGTCAATATCTTGTACACCTCTTCGTACCCGCAATCAGGTAGTTCGCTTTCCATAATTCGCTTTGCATTGACGAACATGACCCAGTCGCTCCACATTTGATCGCGGTTCTGGTCAACCATAAGCATTACTGCTGCGGCGTGCGCTGTTGAGTTAACTCGTAGCATCCGATGAAGCAAATGCGCAAATAGTGTGGCAGGTTCGAGTTTGGCCTCAAGAACATGAAGGGGAAGGCCTTGGAAGACCTTGCTAATGTGTGTGTGCAGCGATTTCGATATCGTGTCAAGAAAGCGCAAAACAGTCGGAGGCGCTACTTGCAATGTAAGCTGAGAAACGTTGCGTATCATCTTTTGATACATCAGCCAGTCGCATTCTTTGATCCATGGTGCAATATCAGAGTGCGCAAAGAGCTTCTGAACAGGGACTGTCAATGTGCCGTGGAAAGAGGTGAAAAGACGGTAGAATTGCTTTTCCTTGCAGTATCGGATAGAGTCGATCAATGATGTGCAGTGAGTCCGGTACAATGCAGTTAACGCATTAGCAGCGTCCACATCGGTTTTAGGTGGTACATAATTGCGAATATCCGGCAATTCGATTTCTACGTTCTCCTCAAACGAGTCATGTCCCACGGGGGGAAACTTCAATTCTTGCTCATACATTTGAGATGTGGCACCTCCATGATGGAATCCTTGTGCGTAAGGGTTGGAGAATAAATGACCTCGCGACGATGCAGCGCTCTGGAATTCGTTGTTCTGGGGCTCAAAGACATGGTCATGAGGAGGGAATACTGCGGTATCTGCAGGTAGCCGTGGCATCGTACTGATGATAATGTTAAAATCATAATTGTAAGGGCAGTTGCATCGCTAAAAACTTACTTGAAATCAAGACGGGCGCTAATGGAGTTCTGTAGTGCTGGCTGGCTCGTTGCTCGGTTTCCATTAGTAGGCCTGTCTGTCTCACTACTATCTTGGTTGTCATCCGCAAGGGCTAGATCCACATAATGGTACTTTGATTCCCCCCTGACACCTAACCGCCTCGTCTGTATCCCAGGGAATATGACGCGCACAAGTTTGCCAAAAGATGCAGGGTTTAAGGGCACGACTCGTTCTGTTCCGCATCGTGTCGCATAGTGAGAATAGACGCGATTGCGAGGAACTGAAGTTTTGGCTGTCCTACATACTGCCTTTAACCTATTCGAATTGTGAGCCTTGGGAAACTCCATTGACCATTTAGAAAACCCTTACCATAACATTGCAAAGAGTTGTTTTGACTTCTCTGCTTTTGAAGTTCTTTCTGTTGCAATTACCTCTGCGGCCACTTCTTTCAACGCACGGCCTTCATTGCGTACGAGCATTTCTCGAAGCTCTTTATCATTTGTTGCACTAGACGCTGACCCCTTCTTCTTCTTTTCTTCCACTTCAGTTCCAGTAGGAGCGGGAGGTTGTGATTGACTTAGTGCTGCTTCCAAAGCCTGGTATATGGGCTGGGTAGACTGGACATGATCGAACGAATGAGCAGAAGGATTCGGGTCATTCTGTATGCCTTGGGATGTCATACTATCCGTCGCGGAAAGCGCGGACAGATTAAGAGACGGGTCAAGCGGCATGCTATCTCGCTGGCTAAGATGATGCGCTGCTTGCAGCAGAGCGGGTTCGAGCGGAGGGTATGTTGGGTGGATTTGCTGATGGGTGTATACATTTTGAGGCTGGCTGTTTGCTGGTTGATAGTGGGATGCTAGATTATGTGTTGGGTCATGTTGATCAAAGGACTGCAAGCTCGTCGTCGAGGCACGAGAAAGGGGTCGTTGTGTACTCTTAATTGACCCAGATGTAGTGGATCGTGACCGTCGGCCTGGGTTGGGCATCTTTATCGCTCTTTACCAAGCCTATGCTAACCTGGAATCGCAAGTTTGCCGTCAGCGTGTAATGTTTGGGTCGAGGTAAACAATCCCAATGCGCAGGCACGAATGCTGTAAACTAGGCAAGAGACTGACGGATGTGAGGACACTCGATCTGTAAGTATGAAAGGGCCTTCGAGCGCTGGACGTGCTGGCCGTGTAGGAGTCCTTCAAGCCGCGGGTTCCAGCTGATAATGGCGACGATTTGTTATGACGGAAGGTGGGCTAATCCGGGATTTCAAACATAAAAGAACAATGGTCATAAAATATAACTGAGTTAAAGTGCTAATAGAAGTAAGAAGTCGTCGCGGACGGCGTTTGGGCCTCGGATTGTGGCCAGGCGGTCTTTGTTTGGAAACGGCGGGTGGTGTTTATGTTGAGTTTCTTTGGCGAGACAACCGGGCCAGTGGTCACGTGCCTAACAACACAAAACGGTGAAAGGAAAATCAGTCAAATAGGGCAAAAATACAGGCAGAATTCATGGGGGCCTACCGTGCTCAGCAAGAATCGCCTAAATTACGTCGCTCCTACTTCGTCATTTTGTGGAACAAGCTTATTCTCGATTTCCTCCCACAAACACCGTTCATCTTTCTTTCAACAAAGACGCCAGCCACCACGCATTACACTCTCCAAACCTCCAGCATTTCTTCTTTTGAACCTCGAGCAGCTCCATAGCTATCCTCCAATCATGTCCATCCAAGAACGCACCCAGCATCACCTGTCGCAGCTCGACAAGGAGGTAAGCCCGTCACATGTGTCTGCCTTCGCCGGACTTGCGTTCCGGACAAATTGCTAGTCCTTCAAACGCCATGCTTGTAGGGCCTGGTCAGGAGGTGCTGACTATTGTGCCGTTATAGCTGTCGAAGTATCCTGCCCTCAACAATTTTGAGAAGCAGACGTCCATCCCGAAGGTCTACATGATTCTCGGTCTTGGCGCACTTTACTTCTTCCTAATCTTCTTCAACATTGCTGGCGAATTTCTCGTCAATATTGCCGGCTTTATCATCCCCGGCTACTACTCATTGGCGGCGCTTTTTAGTGCCTCCAAAGTTGATGATACTCAGGTGAGCAAAATTCCGTGGTCCCCACGGCAATTGTCGCTGTTTCCTTATTTTTTTTGTGCTAACTCAATTGCAGTGGTTGACGGTATGTCTTTATTCGAATTTCTAGAAAACCCCTCATTGGAAGCTCCACACGCACGTGATTGACTTAGCTGACTTGAAATCCAGTACTGGGTAGTTTATGCATTCTTAACGTAAGTGATTTCTGTACAACAGAGAAAAAATATACTTGCTGACCATACTTAAAGTGTTTTCGAGAGTGCTGTCAATGCCGTCTATTGGTTCCGTAAGAATTCCCGCAAGTATAGAGGACTTGAGCATGCTACTAAAATCCCACAATAGCATTCTACTACACGTTCAAGTTTGTGCTTGTGCTCTGGATGGCGCTTCCTCAAACCAGGTAAACTCAGTTCCCAGTTCTTTATTTTGTACCTCATGTATACCGATATTAAAAACTCCCACATAGTGGTGCCCAAATCATCTTCCGCTCCTTCCTCCAGCCGGTTTTCTCCCGCTATTTCTCCAATACTGGCTCGACATCAGCGAACCTACGCGCCCAGGCCGACCAGGCCGGCAAGCCTCACGCCATATAAATTGACAACAATGACTGACGATTCCAATGGAGTCTGATGAATTGGTTTGCTCTGTTTGCAACCTCTCACGTTGGTTACGGCTTTCAGGTCTTGGTCTGGTGCACAAATGATAGGCAAGGTGGAAATTTCTGGTGGATTTCTTCGATTGCCGCCTTGGATGACATTGACTGGTGGGTACGAATTGATGGAACTGCGAGCGGGAGTCTCTATAGATTGTATGGGAATAATGATACAATGTTTCTTTTGTTTCTGTCTAATATTCATCGTGTTACCCTTTAACATGGATAGTGAAAGGTTTCCAAAATCTACGCACCTCTCCTTAAAGTACACCTCACATGAAGCGCACTTGTGAATTGTGCATGCAAAAGGGGACCATGTCAACCGCTCTTACTCAATGACTTATTTCCTCTTAAACCAACATTATTACTCATACTGATTAGCCTCTTTGTTCTTTCAATCGCAGACCTTGCGTCATAGCCAAAAGCATCTAACGAAAGTGCTGGTCTTCTACAGTTGACTTGTAAGCCCTGGTCATTCCCGGATTTCCCTTATACCGATAAATTCTCAGACTAGCACCAACCATTGGATTCGCAATCAATCATAGCCGAACAACGGCCCACTATTGGAGTCACCAACCAAGATTGTAGACGATCAACTCGCAAACTCGACTAGGCCCCTAGGCGTAATATAGTAACAACTAATACCCTAACGGCCAGAGCCGCCAACACAAGCAGCTAGAAAACCTTTAACCCCCTCGGCCCGCCCAAAGAACCTCGACTGACGACGTACGGCTAGCTACCACAAGATGCGAACGGATCAGTCCTAAAAATAAGCGTGTATTACTCTACATAGACTTGGCTTATGAGAGTGCAATAGTTCGTACCTACTGTCAAATCTACGACGAAGCTTTACCCATGATCAACACTATCCTCCGCAAGCCTATAATCCCTCGCTTTCCTATGGATCACGAGCATGTCTACTAGCTACCGAGCATTCTTGAATTCTTTAGAGATGCACAGAACAGAATTTTTCCAGAAGCCATCCTAAGATGCTAAGGAAGGACTGGCCATTGCCTATATGTAGGTGGGCGCTACAGTGAGCATATGGTGGCCCATAGATTTAATAACTTAATCAAAAAATTCTTTAATAGATTGCAGCAAACGAAGCGGGTGGAGATCAGATTTCTGTTTGGACTCATAATGGACGGCGTAACTCCCTATGTCTACTATTACATCACAGAGGGTGCAGTGCGAACTTGTTCCCTTTGGAGAAGCACTATCCACAACAGCAGTTCATGATCACTACGGGGAGTAAGGGTCTGTCTCTCCGCGGGCACATTAAATAAACAGGGACAGACTGCGTTGCTCAGGTCTTCCGATTTTTTGCCTTCCAGGCTCCCGCTGAGTAAGGGGCTAGCAGGGTCACCTGTTATGTCTATCAGAAAAGGAAAATTTATCCAAAACGGGCAATTGTGGTTGCAACTCCAAGCCTTAATTGAGCCCAGAAGCCGGATATGTGGACATCCAACTGTTCTCGTAGAATAGGGGATCTAATTTTAAAACCACTTATAAAGATGTAAGCCAGTCAACCATGTTATGCATATGCAATTGTTCTTCGAAGGGTTAATTGATTGTGGATGTCACTAGCATGTTATGCATATGCAATTGTTCTTCGAAGGGTTAATTGATTGTGGATGTCTTTAGTCTCACGGTGGGTCTTTAAAGGTATAGGCGTCAGCATATTTGCTAACCGTGCAAACCAGCCCATAGAAATCATCAGATCAAAGCCTAAGCGCCGTGAATTCATAAAAACCTCAAAGCTGCAGCAACACAAACCCAGTTATAAAAGCATTGGCCGGGAATCGATAAGAGCAAAAAGGACGGTAAGAGGCAAGCTTTGTACTATCAAACTTTCCCGCGTCAGGTAGTAAATAAATAACCTCATCAATTAAATACATCACCAAAATGGTGCGCAACCGTATATCCAATGATATAGATCTTGTGCAGCCTACTCAATACATTGTTCCCAAAAATCGGGTCGCAAAAAAGCCGTCGCTAGAGCCCGAACCACTACCTCCGTTCAGTCCTCTCCCTATACACAACGAATACGAGTATGGTGAGCCAAGTCTTTCGGATTATATCATTAATAAGGATCCCTGGCAGTTATTTAACCTATTTTGGCTGAAGGAATTAATTAACTGACTTACGGAATATACGAATAAGAATACAAAGCTTCACCCACCTTCGGAGGATAAGGACTTCCTACCTTAGATAATTCTCTCCTTATAGTAAATTTCGGAATATAATTAGAGTTAATCCGTTAGGTACTTACTCTACAGTCAGATCTTATTATTGCGTTTACCTATATACCTAGCCTATTAACTAGTCCGCCGTAGTATCTACTATAAGGCTTTATTATAGTAACAGCGAACTACTACTCTAGGTATATGTTATAGTATAATATAAGATTAAGGGTATTTACTATATAAGCGCACGGTATCTAAGCTATGATATGATATTATTATCTCTTTAGCTACTTCCATTAAAATCTTATATAATAGCTCTTTTATTACTATAGTGCCTATTACTTAGAGATAGTACCTAAAAACCCCCCAAATACCCTTATTCTATATACTACTTAGCTTGCTTCTTAGCCTAGCCTTTTATCTTAACTTCTTCTATTTTTACCTTTAATTATATATTTACTAAAAGCACCTAGCCTACGTATAAGCACTCTATAGCTTAGGCTATATTAGGTTTTAGCTCCATATTTATAGTAGTACGGTCGCTTTCTTCTTAGTTATAATTAGAAATACTATCTATTATATTTAAACCCTCTACTCCCTTAAACGCCTTATTATACTCTAGGTCGCTTACCTCTAACTTAAACGCGGAGTTTAACGGGCTTTAGCCTACGTTTATAGCGATATCTAGATAGTTAGGGCCAACAAAATTTATTAGAACTATATCACCTTAGCTAGGCCGAGTATTACGTTCCTTTTAGCGTCTTTAATATAGTGGAACCGCGGCTTATTAGGGGGTAAATGGCGGAAGTAAAGGCAAGGGAGTAACCTTTAGCTTAATAGGTTAAAGATCGGGGGAGCGACGAAGCGTATTATTAGAGTTATAGTATAAGCTGGACATAGAAGGACACAGAAAAGCTAAATGTAGTCGGTTAGGAGGTATAGGTAGGAGAGGGGATCCTTAGGAGTATTCGCTCATTAAGATCGGCTTGTTGTTCTCTAGCGCCTTACCCCGGCTACCAGGGATACAGATGGTGAATGGTATCCTTGGACTCACTCATTTCCGCGATAGACCTCGGGGAAAGATTGCCGTAGGCAGTCGTTGAACTTCTCGCGATCTCCTAATCCCATTGCTAACCACAAACGAAATGCTACATGCCATCCCCCATGCTTTTTTGGTTCGAATAAATCAAGCTTCGCAACGTCCAAAAAGACTTCCAAGTTAGACCGCTTATAATTTACCACAAGGTTTTCTTTCCATTGCGGAACTAGCTCACGGAAACCGTAGACTTTGTCTTTTGGAAGACTGCATTCGTGGTGTTGGGCGTATACCCCAATCACTTCATCGAACACCGCGACGTCACCCCGCTCTGACATCTTAATGCTCATTAGACACGGGGCCTCTCCTCCCATCTCCCATTCCACCTCCCTTCGTCGTCGGTGCCCGCGAATCGCTTGGATGGTGTTCCATCCCCTCGTATGTGGTTTCAGCATCTGATAAGTCCCAGTATCGAAGCCTTGTTCGAATGAGCCCCAATCGAGGCTAAGCCCATAAATGTCGTCAAAATCAATGGATTTGTCTCCACAACAAACAACCACCACCTTTGCCAGGACAAGCTCCTGAACAATCCAGACACGGCGCCAGTAAGGCCGCACATACAAGGGACAAAGCCAGTTGAATTCTTCGTGCAACATGCCATCGTCCAAATCGCTGTGTTCGGGTAAAGTACCGGCTTTGTCCTGATAGATATCGCGAAACAGTTGCCTATGGAAAGAAAGTTGTTCAGCAGCGTCGAAATCGGTCGGAAATTTCGCTTCTCTCTTGCGATCCCGAAACTCCTGCAGAACATCAAAGACGCAATTAATTTGGCGATCTGCTTCTCCTAGCCAGGCATGGACCCTCGTGGCCCTGCTGTATATCTCTCCCATTATTGGCACTTGCTCTGACTTTTCGTCTAGGTCTTTTTGGTTGATGCAGATGGCATCGACCCAGAGAACTCTCGGAGATTCCTTGTAACGCAAATACCGCAATGCGCATTCCAGATTTTTCGTGATATGGTACGGCGTCCTCTCAAGAATCATAGGCGAAGTGTCCTTGGCGTTCCCCCAGACGTATGACAAGGCTTCGTAGGCATGCCCAGCGCTAAGGGAAACTTGTTCAAGCTGGCAGTGAATAGGGTCGTTGAATAAGCCCGGTTGAAGGGTTAGAAGACGGATGTTGTCTCCAGTAAGCGGTCGATGAGTTTGCGTGTCTGTTAAGAGGTCCATGTTATGTCCCCAAAACCAGCTTGCAGGGACGGTGTGATTCCACTCATGTGGATGTAGTAAGTATACATAGTCCCCTGGGTGGAGAATTTCAGCCAAGACATTCGGGTGCCATCTCGGGTGGAGAGGCTAACCAATTACATGCTCAGGCGATCTAGGATCACAGCACAGCCCCGTAGAGGACGCCGCAACCGTTACGGCGTGGGCAAAGGCCTCCGTTATGATGTCGCGTCTGAAAGGAGGAGGCAGTGTCGCCGTGTTCGAAACCATCGGAAGCGTAGCATCGTGCTTGTAATAAGATCGCGATAACAGGAAAAATTTTCAGACGGGTAGACGCAAGGCTGAATTTGTCCTACCGTTATCGATAAGAGCCAGCCAATAGAATCGATAGGATCAAGCTCCGTGATGGAAAATAAGAGGACGTGGAATCTGCCGATTTCCGTATACAATTGCTATATACACTCAACCTTTGGAGTTAAGTTAATTAATACAATTGATTGAATCTGTATACGGAGGTCGCTGCCATAAATTCTTGCACCTTCCTAATTAGGGAAGTAGCCTTGACCGCCTAATGGCGGAATACTTATTTCATCGCAAATCGATTAAAAGCTGCCCAAAAGGCTTTAAATAAAATGCGATATTGATGCGGTTGGTTTATTAATTAATTAGCCACGTATTTTGAATGTCGCGAGCTCTGCGCGACCGTACAATCCTGCCCTGAACTGGCTTCTCTACCGAATCTATGAGCCCCTCTGGTTGAGAAACCACCTCTCGTCGCTGCCGTCTTCTTCTTCTTATCCTAACTTCCGTCCCTAGCATTACGGGTATAGCTTAATATGCTATAATGTCTGATTCTATAGTCTTAGCCACCAATATTAAACTAAGATTCTTTAATATGTTCCCTTCCATTTATAATATCCACTCTAATTATAAAGGCTTTTAATAATCTCTTACTAAGTACTCTCGCTATTAATTACCCTCCGTATTAGTATATTTTTTTAAAACTATTAATAAAAGAGCTATTAATTACGCACTAGAAACTTAAGTGTATACTATTTAAACCTTTTAAATTTATTTAAATTTATTTATTTTGGATGTTATAAAGTTATAAGCTATTTTATAAATGTTTAAAATCCCTTTAAATATAAGTCTTCTAATAATAAATACCTTATTAACTAAAAATTATACCTTTAGCCTATATATCCTCTAGTAATTTATCTATACTTGTATAGTCTTAGGCCTAGTACTTAGTAATAATATTGTTAAACGTAGCTAGAGCAGCTAGGTTTAGAAACTTTCCCTTAATATATATATTACATATTTCTTAGTCTAAAAGCTCCTTATATAGCTTTAATCCTATTATTATTTTATAAAAGGTAGAGCTAAAAGTAAATACCTTACTTCTTATAGAGATTCCTTTAATCTTAGGGTGCTTATAACTCTTAGAATCTTGTTGTTAGGGAAGACGCAGCCGGATTTGGAGGTTCCTACCCCCCGTTTTAGGAGGCTGTTTCTCCTCGCTTAGACCCATGTCTGTCGCCGCTTTTGCAACGTGCTAAGCATGCCAAGGCGAGCAGGGTCTCCCTCACTCACCAAACCTAGAGGCGCGCGTGCAGCCCTGCAACGCACCTCTCGAAGCTCCCAAACGACCCTCGGCGGCTATTTAAGAAGCCATGGACGCCGCCTACCTGATCCAGTTTCTACCTTCGTCCTTATCCTCCGCCAAAAGCACTACCCTCACACGACAAAACCTCCCTTCTGCACTACGCTCCGTATGCATTTTCCCCTGCTATTATGTCGTTCACTTCTAATACTCGATTTCTAGGTTTCTACTCACGGGGTTTTTTTGCCCTATCCCACTCTTAAGAACGCCTATCTCCCGTAGAGCCTTTTTTAGCGTTCCCATTAACAGCAGTCGCTCTTAAGCTAGTTTCTGCGTGTTAACTGGCAGCTGCTAAAGCACTAAAACACTACGCGTTTAACTACCATGCCCTCTTAAAGTAAGAAATGGCGAAATATAGATTTAGCCTTTAGCTTAGACCTCGAACCGGGCAAGCTGTCTTATTCTAAGCTAGCTTCGGACTTAGATTTAAGCTCTAACTCTAGAGCTAGGGAAGACACCGATTTTAAGGGGGAATATTTACGGCAGAGGATTGCGTATTATAAGGACTAAGGAAGAGCAAAGTTAAGACAGAAGCCTTGGTCTACTTCTCTTGTTAAGCATAAGTTCTAGAAGTAGGAAAAGTTCGTTTATATTTAAATTAAGATTTACCTTATAATACTAACAATTTATATTTAGGTTTTACCTTAAAGTTAAGTCTAACCCAACCGAGGCCCTTTGTTAGTGTGTGGCCAATACGTTTAAGACATACCTTAAATAGCGCGTAAAGAATTCTTGAATTAAAAAGGAAAGCGTAATTAAGGCGTACTAGAGATAAATGCTGTGCAAATTTATAGATATAGTAGGCCACAGTATAAACAATGGCGTAGAACTTAATATACAAGATATGGGGCGATCTTTAATTTTTTAAAAAAAACTTGGCTAATTTATTATAGTGGATTCTAACCTACTTAACGCCAATATATAAGCTAGACACGTTAGAGAAAGAAAAGCATATAATATATATATAAGACTTATATGCAATTATCGATGCCTATTAGACAATAGACGCGAAGCCTTACTATAGTTGTTTTTAAGTATAAATAGGAGCAATCCTCCTCCTCTCCGGTGCCACGGCAATAAGACCCTAAGCTCTTATTAAAAGTTTAAGCGCGAAAGGCTCTAATAAAGCGCTTTTATATAAACATATCACAATCCTAAAAGTTCGCAATATAAAAAACTTTAATTAAACCACAACTGTCGCCCTTATAAGTCTTATATATATTAAGAATTCTAAAGGCAAAGGCAGACGGTATATAGCGACGCCAATTAAAGACGGCGCGAATGGCGCTAATAGACCTGTAGTAAGAGGTTTATTTTCCGTCTTAAAAGTATCCTAGCTTTTTATATCCTATCCTATCTTATAAGCCTTACTATCGCGAATAATACATTTTAACGCCATTATACTTCGCTAGAAGAGATTTTTAGACTTAAAATCCTAGCGAATAAAGAGAGTCTTAAAGTGAAGTTTAAGAAGGAGATAGAGGAACGACCTATCTTTTAAGATATTAAGATAATAGCTAGTTATAGGGGAGTGTCGGATACCAAAGCATTTCCTTACTAGAAATGCCGCGATTACTATATATAGTTAGGCCGAGTAGCCAGGTTTAAACAATTGCTTAAACTTTACTAGCTACAACAAGCGTCTAAAAGGAAATTAAATAGTAAGTGTCTAATTTAATATAAGTGTATCTATTAACTAACCTTTCTAGGTACCCTTACTCTAAAAGAGCGAAATTAGATAATAGGTTATTACGGCAATACCTACCAACGGTTTTATTTACCTAATTTAATTAAGCGCGATTTCCAGTTAATCTACTTCGGAACTCTATCGCAGGATAACCTTATCTAATATACCACACGGATGGGGATCTTAAGGGATAAGCAGGCCCCTATAAGTCTAACTAATAAGCAGAAACTTAAATTCTAGTTAAAACTTAATCAATACCCTAATATTTTATAGCTTTATAAGAAATAAGAGCGATATAAGCAAAAAATTAGGAGCCGGGGATATCACCCTATTAACACCGCAAAGGGAACGAAACTATACAACCGTTACGACAAAGCTAGACGTAAACTTTATAGTGTTATAAACGTCCTACACAAACGAAAAGAGAATTAGGTTATTCTCAATTTTTATAACGCCATTAATAATTACGATATTAAAAGACAGCTTAGTGGTAGCGTTAGGACGGACATTCCCACCCGTTTAGCTGTATAGTATAAATTTCGCAAATATACTGCTATTGCTAAACTGCTATCTTAGCCGCTAAATAAACTTAAAGAAGGGCACGCTATAAAACTCTATATAAAGTTTATCCGTAATCTTGCTAAGTATTATAATTAATAGGAGAGCCGACAAAATAGGATCCCAAGTAAGGCTATTGGATTTTAACTTAGGTCTAAAGTAGACTAAAGTGTAATAGGCGTAAAAAGAGGTGCAAGTAATACCGATACTGGTACCTATTAATAGGCAAAGCGGCAGAAAGAATAAATTAGCTTAGACTCGTCTTTCTAAGAAAACCCGGATAAGACGCGGAGCGCGGTCCTAATTAAGGAAGAAGGTATTAAGATAATATAGCTGCCGTATCCTATAACGTTTACTAATCTTATTTACCTTATCTACATTAGCAATAACTAACTCTTAATGCTAAGGCAAACCCACCTATTTATAAAGAAGGATACACTATAGAAGTATCTTAATAGTCACGTTACAGAAGGAGTGTTTAGGTAGGGATTCCACTATAAGCATCCTTATTATTTAGAGTGGATTAAAGGACTTAAGCATTTTAAAAATCACGTAGCCCTTATATATGGCGTATGGCATCCGATTAAGAGGTACCGCTAGGTAAGTCGCCTTACTTATACGAGAATCCTATGCTAACCCTCTGGTACTAATAGAAAGGCATATAACTGGTAAATTTAGAACTATGCGTTCCTTATATATGGGACCTTTTCCTAGTCATTACGCGCTTATCTTATTATTCTTTATCGCTTTTTATTTTATTTTAGTCTATTATTATCTAATCCTATTTTAGTATTTAATAAAATAGATAGAGATCTTACGGAGCTAGTATACCTTAACTAGCGGATTAATCTTATCCGAAATTTTATAAAATTATACTTACATTAAGAGGCTCGACGACGAAATACGCCTCCTAACTCGTTAAAAGGGATGGCTATAAAGTAGGAAGATTTAGCAACGCCTTATCTATTTCCTTTAGAATATAACCCTCGCTAGTGTCTATTTTATATAGGTAATAAGCGTTTACCTTACCAGCAGAGGATTTTCTATTAGAGTTGGCTAGCTAAGATAATAAATTATATTAAGGATAAACATCTCTATTTATTTGCACTAGATATAAAAATTCCCTATAGCTATCTAGTGTGTAAGGAAAGGCATATAACATTAAATGGCGTTCTATACTTTAAAAGCCATGCTAGCTTCCAACCCCCTCCATTCTATCCATATCATCTATTACTGTCTATATTTCGTAGTATAATCTACGTTGGTTAAGCAATTCAGTATAACTTCCCCTTTCTTTTACCTCTCCTTTTTCCAAGAAAATAATTTCATCTGCACCCTTAACTGTGCTAAGACGATAAGCAACAGTTAAAATTGTTCGACCTTTCCCCCGACTTTTAAGCGATTCGCGAATTAATTTCTCCGTTATATTATCTATAGCAGATATGGCTTCGTTAAGAAGCAAAATCTTTGAATTTTTGAGAAAGGCCCTCGCGATAGCAATGCGTTGACGCTCACCGCCCGAGAGTTTAATGCCTCCTTCCCTAACTACTATATTGTATCTAGCATTGCAATATATAATCCGTTTATATATAGAAGCGGCTTTGCAGCTTTCCGCAATTTTAATATCATTAGCATAGAGCCTATACAATACGATTTCCCTAATTAACTTATTTGGTACTTTAAGATTTTGGGGTACGACTGCTATATTTTCTCGCAGACTTCTTAGTATAATATTGCTAATATTTTAGCCATTAATTTTAATGCTCCCTTTACTAGGGTCGATGAACCGCTTTAAGAGATTAAGAAGTGTAGACTTACTACTCCCGGTTAATCTAATAAGCGTAATAGTCTTTCCGCCCTCGACTATAAAACTAATCTTCTTCACCGTTAGCTCGTCGTCGGCGTAAGAAAATAAGACATTATTAAATTTAACGCGACCGGCGGTAACCTTAAGGTGTATTACTCCTTTTTTATTAACGATAGATGGCTTAGTTTAAAGAAGTTTGGAAAAGCGTTTTTCTATACTAAGGCAACCTATTAGCATATCGTATATTTGTATAAGATAGCCTATAAACGTAAATATATTTAGCTAGGAACTAATTAAAATAAATAAGCCGCCTATACTTACGGTATCCTACGTAAGGCAAAGAAGCAAGACTAGTACTAAGATTGCTAGGCCAATTGCTTTTAATCCCTGCCCCGACAGACTAGCAAAAAGTTATAAATACTTTATCCGTAATCTTAGTTTGTTGCTATCTACTAATATAGAGAAATATCCGCGCCACTCCTAATCTTAATAATTGGCTATTTTTACCAGATCCTAGTATATAACTATATTGTACTTAATCTAGCTTTCCTTATATCTATTCGTACTATAGTCTTAATATATTTAAAAAAGCTTAGGATTCTTAACGAGCTTAGTCTAAATATAAATGACGATTACGTCTATTATAATAAGTCCTATATATATATTGATAAAGTGCGAGAAATAAACCACGAAGGTAATAATATTAATTGCGGAAGGTATTAAATTGAGGATTAGACTGTCCGTAAGATAAATATACTATTCTCCTAAGACTATAACCTCCAAGACTTCCCTAGAGCTGTTATTACTATAGAAGTCTATTAAGAGTGTTATAACATATTTTAAGGCGTGCTCTTTTAGGTTACGTATTAAACATTCTATAATGTGCCCCTTTATGCATAAGTTAAACCGGTTTAAAACGAAGGTAAGTAGCGCTATTACCTATAAGATAAATTCTTAAACAGGAATGGAACCTTTAGCGGTTAGTTAATGCTATTTAGAAAGGATAAGAATATAAACCAGATCTATCTATAGTAGTATCTATAAGTGCACCCATTTATATTAATGGTAATATCGCTAGTAGCCTAGCTAAGACTTACAGGACACCTACTAGGTAAAGCAACGACTATGTTTTTAAGTCCTTTAGTTATAGGTATAGTATAACTACTAAGAGATCCTCTATACAATCCCGCTAGCTTTTAACGTTACTAGCTTAAGGCTACTCAAGTAGCGGTTCCACTTTACTTACTAGGTAAGGTGTTCTATATAGGATAGAGAGCCTAACTAATAGAAATATCCTTAAAATTAGTATTGTAAGGCGCATAACTTAATAGACGTTAATTGATTGGCTAACGGCGAGGATAATAAAATGGGCAACTTTGAGGGTATAGGTAATTAGGCAAGAGCCAAATAAGAATACCTTAAGTAAATTAATTTGAGTTAAAAAAGGATCTAAATAGTACTCTATATAAGTATTAAACTTTCTATAAAGACCTAAACGTCTAGTTAGTATAGAACTACAATTCCATATAGGGACGTTATATATATACGTATAGAGTAATTTGCTAGTATATGACCTAGAGAATACCTTCCGTACCCTAACTATTATTAGATATACCTATAGTTGCAGAATTTAGACACTTATATAGCTGGCCACAATTCCTGCCACTATCTACAATATATAAGTTGGCCGCTTCCTATATATAACTAGTAATAACTACAATCTTATAGATTACACGGTATAGGAAAGGAAAGAAATAACCAAAAGGACTAAATAAATATAGTTAACAGTCTTAAATAGCTGCATAATTTGTGGTTTTATAGAATAAGATATATTTACTATTATAATTTTTTAAGTAAGTTAAATATGAGAAGGTTAGCTTATTAGAAATTTGACTCTAGGTAGTAGCCTATTTATATATCAATTGCTAAAGCCCTAGCATTTGCGCTATCTGGTCTTATATCCTCGCACCTATTAGCTAGAAAAGAGAAGGACGTATATATCTACGTAGGGAAATATAGGTTAATCATTAGATAATAAGAGCCGCTAGAGTGTTTAAGTGCAGTATTCTAGACTACCTAGTTAAATTGTGCTATAAAAACAATATAGCAAATAAGTTAGCTTTTAATGCGCGCGATATCTATCTTTATATATTAAGGCTTATATATATACTAAATATTTTCCCACTACCTCTCTATTTAGATAAAGCTACATTGGGAAAATATTCGCAGGATGAGATTTAAGTAGACTTTGTTTTTCGCGTTTCGCGTAATTGACATGCAATTTGACCAACTCGACACGCAATTAACTAACTTGACACGCAATTAACTAACTTAACATGCAACTTAACTAACTTGACACGCAATTAACTAACTTAATATGCAACTTAACTAACTTGATACGCAATTGACCAACTTAATATATTTAAAAGTTAAATAACACGCAGTTAACCTACTTAATAACTTTAAAAGCTAACTGCACATTCCTTAACATGTAATTGACTAACTTAAAATTTAAATGACACGTAGTTAACTAACTTAATAACTTTAAAAGCTAACTGCACATTTCTTAATATATAATTGAGGTAATGTAATATATTATTTTAAAGTTGTATGCTAATTGCGTAAATGAATTTTTACTATTTTCTTAGCCTGTAGTATGCTAGCTTATAATATATATTAGGATTAAAATAATTTTATACAATCTTTTATAATCTTATATAATCTTATATAATCTTATATAATCTTATACAATCTTATACAATCTTATATAGTCCCATATAGTCTTATATAGGTTCTATACTAGCTTAGCTACTTTTACTATTTGTCCTAGCTTCTATATAATAACGCGATACGGGTTCCTTTTTTAAAAAAGTTGTCTGAGTACAAAGTATTATATTGGTCCTAATTAATATAATTATTAATGTAGTATAAATCTAGATAAGAAGTAGCGGCTAGAATAATATGCGCGCTTTGTAGAATAGATGGCATTAAATAAAAGCGATTACCTCTAAGTACTTGCCTAGTATTTACGCTCAAGCGCGGCTACCTTTTTACCTCAACTATGCCGTGTATTAGATACGGCAGTCCATAATTTAATAGCTAAAGCAGCTCTACTATAGCTCCAGTATACTGCATATATACACTATACTTATCTAACCTTTTAATATCTAGAATAGTAATAATTAGCTAAAGCTAGCCTATAAGTCTTCTACCTAATAGTATGCGGCCCTTTCTAATACGGTCGTTGTTATCCATATACTCTTAGACCTATACGTAATCACGCCTTTACTAGTTAGAATATTGCCAATCTAATACGCAACGTACTACCTTACTAATTTAGGCCTTAAGGTTAGTTGCATTTTTTCCGTCTCGTTTCTAATAATAAATAGATAGATGTATTTTAATAAGTAGGCGCTTAACCTATAAAGGATCCTTCTCTTTCTAGTCCATATTGGAGTTCTAGGCACATTTGCCTTATAGTTTTCGCCTGCACTTTTGGATAAATACTGTAATGCCGTCTAGAAACCCTGGGATTTTATAGTAGTTTACTATATAAGATATATAAAGCTACGTCTTTAACCTAAGACGCCTTTAGATAAGATCCGTTGCCCTATTTATATCTTCTAAAGGCCATTAAAGCTTTACAACTACTAAATATTATATTAGTTAAGTAACCTATACCTTTAGACGCTAAAAAGACTATAGTACAGAATTATTATTCGTGAAAGCTATTTCGTCTTCTATTGCTAGTATTACTACCTATCTTAAATTATAAAAGCAGATTTAAGATAGCGAATCCTATTTATTTATTAAGTTATAAAACGCCTTAACAATATAACGGTGTCTAGCTTCGCTATTTACATCAGTATAGTACCTATCTACGCATCCGTATAGGCGGATATTTTCCTTAAAATGTATAAGGGCATGGAATTTTAGTATATTAAAATAGCCTATATTAGAATCCTTTACCTTTAAACGGAAACTTTAAAATATGCCTTTAAGCATATTAATTTAATATAGGGCGTAGTGTATATATCGTAGTGTCTCCTCATTATAGGTGCAATATTAAGCTATAATAACGAAGTTATATACAGCTCTTATAAAATGTATAGTATATAGTTCCCTAGATAACAGTAGTGGGGCTAGCATAGTAACAAGTTAACGAACTATAGCTTTTTATTTATCACCTGTCTATTAAATAACTTTACTAAATAATAGATTATTAAACCGTTTTAGCCTTGTAAAAGCTGGGATTTATCTAAAACGCTAATTAAGCTAAGCCTCCGTAGATATATTTGTTATAGTTATCTTTATCCCTCTTCTCTTTCTTTTTAGCTAGATGATATTGCCTACTAGTTTCCGTACCTATTTGATAAGTCATATAGCAATACCCTTTAGAAGCTAATATAGAACATCTACTATTATGCCCTTATAGATATTAAATAGGCGATAATACCACGCGAAACATTCTACTAGGTGTACCCAGTTGTTTAAGAATAAAAGAATGTTCTCTAGTTACTAGTGTTTAATCTATCTTCTTATCTCCTTATAGGTGCGTAACAGGTATTATTTCTTAGTTAAGTTCTCGCGCTTTAAAGGGGGGACCTAGTATATAGTGTAGTGCTGTCAGCTTTTAACACCTGTGAGTAGCACTTATTCTTTATAGTCTGCTATTATTCTATATATAATTAGATAACATCGTCATATAAAATTATCCGCATATTAAAGGTCTATGCCGCTTTCTATAAGATGTTTAATTGCTATTATATTTTAGTTTATAGAATATAGCGTTAGAATACTAAAGCAGGACTTACGTTTAAGTATAGTTCTTATCGCCTTATAATATGCTTTACTTTTTATATTATTATCCTTTTCTTTAATAATTGGTATAAAACTAATAAGAATATTTACAGGGGATATCTATTGGCGTTAAACTTATCGGTTAAGATTACTAATAGTAAGATATACCGGCTAGGCCGATTTATTGCTATAGTGTATTATTAGCTAGGTCTTATTAACTGCTATAAGTATAGGAACTATTATAGCACCGCTAGGAACCTTGCCTTATATCTCCTACTACTAGTTACTACTATATAGCTTATTATAGACTTAGTGGTTGTCGGCATTATAGAGTCTCTTTAGTATATATGCTAGTGCATCTTTAAAGGGTTAATAGCTAATTAGAAAGGTAATTACATTTATAATATCCTAGTAAAGAATATAGTATTTCCTCTACTTAGAGCCTTTAATGTTTAATTCTACCTTATACTTTAATTGGAGCCATTGTTCGTCTTATATACTAAATAAAATAGCGGTAATTAGTTCCTCCTATTAATTTATAGATTAGAAATTAAGTAGGCTATAAAGTGGGCTAAGGCGGGTGTCTTTAAGTAGTATGTTAACGTCTCCCTTTATACAGCGAATGCGGTATAGCTATATTAAAAAGGCGTAATCAAACTCTAAATAAAAAGGATTATATGGTATACTTTGGCTATTATCGTGTTATTATATAGTAATATCTAAAATTGTCTAGTTAACTTACTATATATTATTATTGGTCTCGCATAAAATTGGTTTACCCGCCTTTATATTCTTAGTTACTTTAAATATCTCTACTTTAAGTGATAATAATAACAATAGGACGCTTTTCTGATATAGTATACCGTATGGAGGCACTAGGTAGGTATTCTGCTTATATTCTACCGCTACCGGAGCGTACTTATTAGTATCCGTGTTTATACCATCTAGTTATAATTGCGTATTATCTAACCAGTTAGAGTGGTGGAATTAATTATAAATTATAAGTAGTCGGGCTGTAATAAACGTGCGAGTATTATATCTCTCTTTACGTGCTTTTTTATAGACATATTAGTGGCTAGGTAGCTGCCTTTTATAGTACTATAGGTATTAGTAAAAGCCGCCGTAACTCTTAGGGGTATAAGAACACTATAGATAGCTCCGCTGTATTGTCGCTAATTATATATTAAATAATATGGTATTGTTTCCAGGCGTAAAGAGTGCGTATTATAGTACTAACGGTTAATTACCAGTATTTAATCTAAGTGGCTTGGCTTTATAGCTGCTAAGAGTATACCTCTTATTTTCTTGCTAGAACTAGTTATACTAAAGCGTAAGTATAACTAGCTTAATACTGAGTTTAAGGACTTAAGAGTCTAAGGTAACTAAACTAGACGCTAAAGCGTAAGTATGACTAGCTTAATACTAAGCTTAATACCGAGTTTAAGGACTTAAAAGAGTCTAAAGTAGCCAAACTGTAAACTAAAGACTTAATGGTACCCAAAAAACCTTTATTTATCTAAATAACAATATATAGTATTCTTAGGCGATGGCTATAGGACTATAGCTACAGCGAAGATATTATTTACTACTAATATTATAGAGCCTAATAATGTTAGCTATCCAAACCTACAATTCCGTTATTTCTATGTAAGCTATAGTAAGAAAAAAAGGAGGATTAAAAGTAGTGCTAGTTAAGTTAAGATAACTAAATAAGTTAGCACTTAAAACTATAATATCCGGTCTTAGGTATATAGAGTTCTAACTAATATCTAACTTAAGCTGCCGCTTAGAAGTCTTATATTTATTATTAGGGTAATGCTAAAGGGTTAGGCCGGATAATAGGTATTAGTAATAATATAGATAATTTAAAGCCCGTGAAGTAACTAAATAGAAAGCCCATATCTTATAGGCTAACTACTTATCTTTAACGGCTTTCGAAAGTTCATTTTTAGAATTCCTTTTAACACCTCCGGTTTCCTATTAAATAGATATATTAGTATAAGCCTATATACTACTAGGGTGCGGAGAGCTAAAATATAGTTAGAGCTCTTTAAATAATTTGGCAGAAAAGAACGGGTTATTTAGGTTAGTCTATAGATCGGCTAGCTTAACCTTAACATTCTACCCTAGCTTACAAAGATTAGGGCCATCTCTACCCGGTATACTACCGTTAATCTATATATTGGCATCTCCCTTATTTATAGCAGCTAAAGAAGCTTTAGGTGTCTGGTCTCTAAAAGGTATTATAATATAGCTTTTAAGAGAGCCCGCTCTACACTAGGGCACTAGATGCTATATTATAGGTAGAGCTTATAGTAGTCATATAAGGTAGGATATATTTCTAGGTAGTATATATTTAGAGAAATTGAAGCCAAGGTAAGCTTAATGTAGCTGTATTTTTGAAGAGAAATTAAGGCTGAGCTAAGCTTAACGTAGTTATGTTTTTGAAGATAAAGAGGCTATAGTGTTAGTTTAGGCAGCTATAGAAGTTTAAAAGATTAAGCGGATAATAGTAGGAAATAGAAGAAAAAGGCGTATAAATGAGAGTACGGTGTTATAGGGCTAGAGTGACAATAGCTGTATTATAGATAGCTTGATATATAATTCGGACTACGGGACCTATATATAAATAAGTCTAGCGAATATTTTTAATATAAGGCGTAGTAGCTATAAGTAGGATCTAGGATACTAGTTTTAGGTTGCCTATATAGTAGACGTAACAGCTTACCTAAAAAAAAGTTGCTTTATTAGTGATATAGCTTAAAAATGGGTTATACTTTAGGTAAAAGGGTATTCTAAAGCCTTATCTTACGCTTGTGGGATAAAATACCATATTATATTTTACTTTGTTTTGTATAATCTTAGACTTTTTATAATGTCTTAGATTATCCCCCTACCTCTCTCTACTATGTACTTTACTTTATCTTATACTTGTAGGATAAAATACTATATTGTATTTTACTTTTTTTCGTATAATCTTAGACCTTTTATAATGTCTTAGATTATCCCCCTACCTCTCTCTACTATATATTTTGCCTTACCTTATACTTACGGAATAAAATGCTATATTGTATTTTACTTTTTTATATAATCTTAGACATTTTTTAATGTCTTAAATTATCCTAAACTTGTTTTCCTACCTCTTTAAAGCTACTTTACTAACTAGTTACAACACGAAGAATAGAATCATCAGCTCTCTTATTATTATTCACTTAGTTAGTAGCGCAAATCTTATATCTTGTCTCGCTATATACCTTTTATTCTGTTTTTTACTCTAAGTCTTATATTTTGTTCTACTGCCTATATTAAAGCTTATATCTTATCCTACTTCTTATGTTAAGACTTATATTCCGTTCTATTTCTTATATTACTTTTAAATTACTCTCATTAGCATCCGCTATTATCTTAAGTTAATACTATTAGTATACCTTCTTATTATAACTATTAGGATTGTCTTATTATATTATTGCTAATTGTCTAATATATTATCCGCTTTACTGTCTTTATAAGTCACTCCATACTATTCTATATTAAGCTTTTACCTACTTATAAATATATAGGGTTCTTAACTATAATGGCGGCGCTATATCTAAAATCTAGTTAGTACTTAACCACTATAACTAATAAGAACTTATTGTAAATAAGTAGTCTAAAGCTATAGTAAGGACTTATAATTAACGAAAAAACATATAGCGAAATCCTCTAATACTGTGCTAGCGAAATTAATAAAGCGTTTAGTGGTAGGTTGCTAACGTCTAAACCTATATAAAATGGAGTTAAGCGTATAGTCTTTGACCTTCTTAACACTAAGTATAGGCACGTGTTTAAGAGATCCGATCTACTATTAGAGTTTAAAGCTTTTGTTATTGCCGCTAAAAAATTTATATAGCGACATGTAACAACTAATAGACGTGGAGGCGTGGAGGTTATAATAGCTAATACTATTTAAAAGCGTAGCGCCTTATCTTCCAGAGAGTAGTTTATCGACTTATTTAGATTAAGGGCAACCTCTAAGGCTGCCTAGGTGCTCAGTAATCTGTCTATTAAAGCCCTATAACAGCTAAATACTACACCTATACTATTCTATAAAATAAGCTTTACTGTATATAGTTACCTAAACAAAACGCCATTTACTGGGGCCCCTATTCTATACGGATTTGCATTAAAAATTAAGTATAAGTATCTATTGTCCGATTCTCTAGAGAAAATTAATATATATTACTATAAATATAATAAGCTATAGGCCGCAATAAGTGAAAACTTCTCGGTGGATAAATATAGGGATGGCTAAACTATAGTAGATCTGACTACTAGTACACTAATTCTCAATTATATAAACCTAGTATTTATAGTGCTTTCTACAAAGAAGGCCGGACTTAATATAATTATAATTAAAGTTAAAGATCCCAATCGAATTACAAAGCGTAAGAGATTTTATAATTTATAAAATTATATAATATTATATAGAGTTGTCTAACGTACGTTTATAGGTATAAGATTTAATAAGGGTGATTCCGAGTCTAACTTTAACCTTAATATTATACGACTAGTGCCGACTAGGAGAAGAATAGATATACCTACCCTAGGTTAAAGTAGTCACGAGTAGTTAACCCTAAAGTCTACGCCACCTATACCTAAGTAGTTAAATCTAAAGCCTATATTAACCCTAAAGTCTACGCTATCTATACCTACTAATACATTATTAGCCGTACGGCCGGCTATAATTAAAACTGCTTATAGCTGGACCCGTAGTAGTAAAGACTAGCCCCTACTAGATAAATTGGAGCTCTTAAAAGGCGTAGATCTAAACAAAGTGTAAATATTTGAGATAATGCTATAGGATAAAATAAAAGGATGGTGTAATAAATGGCTAAAGTCTAATTGCGAAATGTTTATTAATATATTATTTAAGGATATAAATAATGACCCTAACCTAATTTATATTAGGGAAATTAATCTTAACCGTATATAGGAGCGCCGCCACTTTAACGCCTTAATTAACCCTATTTTAACTAATAAGGAACTAGAAGATAAGCATAAGGATAAAATTGAGGAGGTTAATTAGGAAGTTAATTACCTAAAGGACGTGTAAGAAGCATATATTAACCCAATATTATAGATAAAGGCGCTATAGTTCCTCTTATTTCCGTTAACTATTTATAATACTCTTTAAGATATAACCTTCTACTTACACAGCATAAAAAAGGGTAAAGCTATGTGGACATATTAGCTGCTTAGTATTACCTATACTCTTCTTAATTATATAACCCTAGGTAGGACCTTTCTCGCGGATATAATAGGTTTAGGTAAGATACTTTAAATGCTTTTAATCTAGTATACCGGCGTGTTAATAACTAAAATTAACCTTAACTAGCTTAATTAGAAAAATTAAAAAGGTAGAGATAAAAGTCTCTACCTTACCCCTAGTATAAATAAATACCCGCAGCCACCTAATGCCCAATGCCTGAGTTAAATAGATAGCATGCTATAGTGCTATTATATTAAGGGAAGTATCGCTAGAAAATTTCTTAACCGGCCAGTAGGACTAACTATATATATTACTAGACAGAATCTACTGCCCTAAGCGGTTAAAGACGTTAAATTATAGTTTGAGACCTTAAAACTAAATAATTTTATTCCTAGAGGCAAACTATAAGTCCGCGTACGCTATACGGCTTTTATTAGGTCTAGTATGAAGAAGTATAATTTTATAGATAAAGATAGGGATATTCTTAAACCTATAAAATATGAAGAAGAAGGCGAAGTAGTTTGGTAGAAAATGGACCTAAGATCGGCTTTATATCTTATAATTACGACCTTATAAACTTGGGTAATAACCTAGACCGCTTAGGAACAGTATAAAACCATTTTTAATCTCTATAAAGATGGTGGTCCTTATTATATTATTAGTGGGATTTTTACTAATAAGTTCTATATAGATAGGTTAGAGATAGGTTATCTAATAAAAATCGCCAAATAAGTATATAATAATTAAGTAGTATTTCCTCGCTTCTGACGCCCGGGCCAGTCTTATAAGGACGGCAATAGTAAAATAACCTACTATACCTTTCGACCTTTAGTAGTGTTTACTTCCGGTACGCTAACTAGCAAAGGTTTTATAAGTTTAATTCCCGCCTTAGAAATTTTTAGGGCCCCTAATTGGACGGATTCCCTAAATGCAAAATTAATTAATGATTGTAATATTAAAGCGTTAATTAAATATAAAAAGCTAGAAGTAGCTAATTGCTCTTTTCTTCTAAATAAGGTTATTATAGGCTTTAAAGAATGCTCCTCTTTAATTGCAAAGGTCTTAATTATGCGCAGGATAGGGAAAGACTAATGGTTTAATAGGAGGGTAATTAATAAGCTACCACTGGTCGTCTACTAAGACTGCTATGTAACGAACGATTTAATATTTAAACCGTATATTAAGAAGCTTTGGTGTAGAGCATCCTTAGAAGCTTTTAAACAGCTAAATAAAGCTTTTGGATACTAGAAAGCTAAAGGAAGAAAAGAAGAAAAACCCGTCTTTAATATAAATTAATTTCTGGAGGGAGCCGGTCGCTTATTAAAAATTTTTGCTATTTTTCTAGGCCTGGCTAAGGTAGGAGATAAGTGGTAGGATATATAATAGAAGGATAAAATAAAAGTTGGAATAAAGCTAAGGTAAATAGTTAATAAGTTCCGCAGCGAAAAATAGGATAAACCTTTAGACAAGAATCCACTTTAGAAGAATTAGAGTATGATTACTAATTTTAGGAAACTAAATGGAATTATAAAATATATTAATAAAGTACTTAAAAGGAATCCTAATAAGAGACTACTATTTAGTAGTTACGAACTAGCGGCATATACGCTATTACGCCTTATAAGTTAGCTATTAAACTAGTGGTAAACTGTTACTAATAATATAATATAGTATTTCTATAAAAGGCTCGGCTAGTTTAAATATTCGACTATTCGCCAAATAGAGTCTAGGATATCCCTAAAAGACTAGGAGGATATCTACGAAGCGTTTTGTATTCTAATAGGCGGTCCTTACTAGAATAATATAGTCTAGTTTCTTATTATTAACCGAAGAGTTAGAGGAGAGGGTTTAAATTTAGTCTCTATGTATAAAGTCCATCTACTTAAACTAGCAATAATAGTAGATATAAAGGTGTAAGTATTCGGCCGAGCTGCTAGATCTAAATAGCTAGCGCTAGTAGTTATTATGTTAATAACGTATAGTACGGATAAGTGGAACCCAATTAATATGGTTATATTAGCGAGGCGTATAATAACTAAAAGGATAATAATTAATAAGTTCTATAAAGTGTTTAAAGCCTAACCTACTTAGTAGGCTAATAATAATATAATAGAAATAGCGTAGCTAGTATAGTTGGAGTAGCGATCCCCTATAATAAGAGTATATTTTAGTATAATATATATATATATAGACAATATATAACTATTTAATATTTTGTAATATATTATCTTAGTGTTAACTACCTTATAACTAACTAAACCTTAAAAAGTTTAAATTTTATTTAGATTAATATTACTTTAGCTACTAACTACCTTAATACCTATTAAGTAATCTAGCCTATAACCCTACTAACTCTGGTTCCTAATATATATTAATAATTCCTGTTAAGGTGTATCCTCTTTACTAATAGACTATATATATATACCATCTTTATTATTCTAAAAGCCTAATTAGTATATAAGAGGATTATCCCATAACCAAAGCTCCCTTTATATCTTGAATTATTATAAGAAGTAAGACGGCATTAAAATAAACAAACTAACGTTTATAACTACCGCTTTTGTCTGCTGATTGCACAGTTATAGCGTATATACGTAGTTGTCTGCTATAAGGGGGAACCGTTAGTAGTGGTTTTTAAGATCTTACTATCCTGTGTAAAACTTTCACTACTGCCTATAACGTCTTAATAACCACTAGCTCCTACCTGTACGCTATGCAACGTCTATATAAAATCCTTAACGGCGAAGAAAAGCGTACCCTAATTATTCTATTTAATCTACCTCCTGCCTTTTTCTATTAGTGTAAGATATTAAATTAACCCATAATATAATACTGACTGGAATAATTGGCAAACCTGGCTCCGCTAGATAAATGTGCTTAATTATAAGGACCAAAACCCCATTACTATTAAGCTTATTATACTGCAAAATAAAAGGGCTATTATTAATATTAGTACATTTTAAAGGCACTTTATTAGCCGGCACTAATAGATATAAGTTAATAGACTACCTACTACTTCGTGTTTAACGGTTTTAAGAACGACAGGGCAAAATATACTGTTATTTATTGTGCTCTTACTAACTACAACATTTAATTCATTATAGGCCAGAAATTTAACTTTAAAGACAAGTAAAAGGCAGACTTTTAGAATATGTTAGATATGTTACAGACGAAACCTTTATATAACTTACCCGTATTAGAACACCTCAATAACAGTACTATACCGTTAGATTTCGCTATTAGGTATTAGTAACCGAGTAACCTTAAATCTTCCCCTTATTACCCGGCCCTGAGCCTTATTATGTTGCTAAGACTTATTATATCGTTGAGTTTTATTATATTGCCGCTGAGCCTTATTACGTTGCCGAGCCTTATTACATCGTTAAGTCTTATTACATTGCTGAGCCTTATTACGTCGCCGAGCCTTATTGCATCATTAAGTCTCATTATATTACTAAGTCTTATTACATTGCCGTTAAGCCTTATTACGTTATTAAGCCCTATTACATCGCCGCCGAGCCTCCTAGCCAGATTAAGCAATTAGACGTCGCGTATTTAACTCCTAGGCGTAGTAGGTTTAATTCCCACTCGTCGCGCATTAAAAATATTAAAAATATTAAAAAAGAAGGTTGTTTCCTATTAAATTAGGCGTTAGTAAGGCTCTAAATTAAGCTTATATTTTTATACGTGTCCCGTAACGCCTAAAGTTATACATTTAACGAAATCTTAGCACTATATACTAAATATATCGGCTCTTCCATATTAAGTTTTAATTACGTTGGGCTAGCTCTAAATTATAGTAAGAGGTAAAATGTACCATACTACTACGCCATAGGGACTTTAGAATGTAATCTTATAAATTTAACTAAATTATAACCCCTTTCTAAACCTTATGATTAAACCAGATCCTTAGGGAGAGATCCCTGCATTAAATCTTAGGGAACGTTTAGTTGCGACTTTAGATTAAATCTAAAGGCCGTAGAATATATCTAAGCTAAAGCTTAAATCTAATTCTAATGCGATTGTTTAGTTAATCTGGCGACTTTCTAATCCAAAAGCTCCTCTAGATCGGCAAGCGCGTCAAATTCGCAAGCTATACTGTATATAAAATCTAAATTTATAAATATAGGGTATCTCTATTACTATAGTGGCTATTATAGCAACGGGGGCGCTATATTTCAGTGAGTAGTTAATCTACTATATCTCTGCCACTGCAGTGGCGAGGTACCTTAAGTTTAACACCATATTAAGCATTACGACTTTCCTATAGTGACTAAGCAACCCTAAACCAAAGCGATTATAGAACTTACTATACTACTGCGCTGTAAAGGCCCTTAGTTATAGTCTTATAAATTTAATTAAAATATAAATACCTTCCTAAATCTAATGATTAAATATTTCTATATATAACACTATACTAAGGATCACGATATAGATTGCTTAGATATGGCTTTACTATAATATAATGGCTCTACGCCAATTAATTAATCTATAAGAGATTTAGGCAGTAAAATTACTGCTAAGAGTTACTGCCCGGATCCTGGCTGATAAATACCTATAACTATAATCTTAGTAAATAGCAAAAAGTATATAGCAGTACTAAGACAATAGTAGGATAATATAAGACAATAATAGGATAATATAATATAATAGTAGGATAATAATAGGACAATATAACACAATAGTAGGACAATAATAGGACAATATGACACAATGGTAGGATAATAATAGGACAATGTTAGGACAATATAATATAATAGTAGGGCAATAATAGGACAATATAATATAATGGCAGGATAATGTGATATAATAGTAGGACAATATGATATAATGGCAGGATAATATAATATAATGGTAGGACAATGTAATATAATAGTAGGACAATATGGAATAATATGGGACAATATAACATAATGGTAGGATAATGGCAGGACAATATAAGATAATATAAAAAAATAAAATATAAGATATAAAAAGAGGGAGCCCTAACGCTTCCTCTTCTTTTTACTCCTACGGCCCTGGCGCCTAATGTAGTGTAATATCGTCTATCCATATAAGCGATAGTATTAAGACGGTTAGAAGTACTAGGAAATTTTATAAAGTATATATTACTTTAAGTAATATACCTAAATAACTAGTCTAGTGTATAGTTTGTATAACATATAACAATAATAGGGGGATCTCCTATTATTATATTGCTAAGTAATGCCTTTAAAGCCACGTTTTTCTAGTGTCCAAAAGTCTTTAGATTATTATAAAATGCTTTATAAGAATTTATTTTAGTGTAGTGGCTTAAGATTTATTAAGCCCTATAGTAGTTATATCTAACTAGTTTTTAAAAATGTGAATATTCTTAAATAAGGAAGTATCCTTAATAGCTATAATTAAACTAAGATCCGTATAAGGCTTATTTATAACGTATTATAATGCTTTAATATTTTATTAAACTTAAACAAGGTGTTCTAATAACGGGAATCTATTAATAGTTAGATATCTTCTTATTTAGAAAATATTACATACTTATGGCTCTCTTATTAGCTTTTATAATGCCAACATAGTATAGTAACTAACTTCGTAAAATCTAGTTTATTTCTTAACTATTATCCATAATATGGATAAGTCAATCTTAATATCTTTAGGTCTTAAAGAATAAGTTAACCTCTAAAGGATTCTATTCTAATACGGCCAATAGTCTTACCGCCACTATTATAAGTATACATTTCGTTTGAAAATTATTAGTCTTAGGAGTTAAAGCAACTAGAGACCTAGCGACTAGTCTTTTTAACTAATCCCAACGGATTATCTTCCCTACTCTCCTAAGTAAGAACGCCACGCAGATTACTAGCCCTTAAGGTGAAAATATTACTAAGCTAGTATAGACCTTATAGATATTAGGGGATGACTGCTTTGGAATTATAGCATGCTTACCTATTTATATATACTAACTCTATTACTATATCTAGATTCCGGTAAACTAAAAAGGGTTTACTTTAATTTGACCTACTACCTCTCTTAACGGTTTAATCGTGTCTTCTCTTAAAAGATTGTATTAAGAGCTTAGATACTCCTTTATTAAGCCATATAGACCTAAGATCTTATTAACTTATAGTAGAATATCTCCGTTTTCGCTAATGATATTCTAGCCCTTATTAGGGATATTAAGTATTTTAGTAGAGGTTAGAACCTCCAATTGTGCTAACTAGGCTCTACCAGTTATAGGCTAACTAGGCGTCTTAAAGTATTAGTAAATATAGTTACTAGTATATATTAAGCTGCCTAGAAAGGATTTATATATATAGAACTATAGCACTATAGCCTAGAGGCTATATACGCATTATTGTATATAGTATAATATAATAAATATATAAAAAAATATACAAAAAAAAAGTATTGACGAATCTGGGTGCTGAATTGAGCTTATAGACGGAGACGTGAAAGGGATAGGAGGTTGTAAGTCTGGGTGGTGTAGCGGGTAAAGAAGCGTTCGCTAATACGCTTATTTATTTCTTATAAGACATTTAACCGATTGTTTTATATAATAACNAAACAATATACCTNTCTANANAATTCTATANATNNGTCTTNGCGNNTAATTAAGACNTCTTTCCTNCCGCACCTCCCCTAACGCTTTTAGAATTATAGCACTAATAACAGACCTAAGCTATAACACTAAAGACACTCTTAAGCAAAATCTAGGGCTTACGAACGAACAATATAATACAATCTACTATGATATTGAAATTAAAATGTCGACGCGCGGGCTCCTTAGATAGCTACTACGCTCCCTTATAAATAAGGCATAAATATAGTAAATATTAAACGAAATCTCCAACGAATTCCTATCCGTATTTCTAAGTTTACCTAAGAACCTATATACTAAATATGTTAAACAGCTTGCCTAGCGCTATAGCTATAACGCGACGCGTTAAATAAACAAAACGGCTTTTATTAGGCAAATTACAATAGGCAACCCAGTACTCCTATACTCCGCTATCGCGTATTATCCACCGGCTGGTATACTAAAGGTAATAAGGCAGGAGGGAATACTAAGGTTATATAGAATAATAATAATACTGATCTAGTGGGCAGCTAATAAAAAGCCAATAATTATCTTAACTTAAAAGCTAGCGACTGGCAAAAATAACGCTTTAAATATATATATTAATAATCTAAGCTTTGATACATTTGTAGATATACTAGGCTAGGATATTAACTTTAACCTTAAGAGCGAAACGCTTTACTATTATGTTAGTAATAAGATAGCTAGAGGACGAATTTAGCTTATAAACGAAGAGAAATAGCGTAGTGCGGTTAAGGATATATTTTTATAAGAAATGGATAGGTTTTTATTTATAATAGAATAAAGAAAAACAAGTAGGTTACTGCTTAAAGTTAAGCCAGCGTTACTAACTCGTATTTGTAGTCTACGCTGCTAGCTAAGAATAATGCAATCACTTACCCTCTATTTCCGCACCTTTGCCTTTACTAGATAACTCGTACTCTATATATATAAGAATAGGTAGAACTAGTAAACGGGTTAATACTAAGGCGATACTTAACCTATAGCTGTCCCAAAAAACCTCTCCTAGTTGAAAAAGAGCCCTTACTCTACGCCTTAACCCGTAATAGAAAAGGCGAAGGTAACTATAACTGTAGTATAAATTATGCGCCTTAAAGCCACTGCTTTATCTAAAATGCTTACTAGTTTAATAAATCACTATATATAAAGGTAGACGGCTTAATAGAGCCCCTTAGTATACTATTAGGCGAGGGAGTCTTAAAATAATATAACCTAAGATATTCTTATAACTTATCCGGCATTCTTAAAACGCCTAAGGGGATTGGATAACAAAGCCTAAGGTTTATACCCGTTCTTTTTAGTAAACTTGTTAGGGTAATATATATTAACACCGTCCCTAGCTTACTCTTAGTATCTAATACCTAATCCTTATATCTATACTTGCGCTTTCCTTACTATTCTACTAAATTTAATTGCTGTTGCGATATATATATAGGGGATAGGTTGGGCTTACTACAGGCTAGTAGGGTTAACGACGCGGAAGAATAATGTTGGATGTTTGTGGTAGAAATACTAGGTGTTGTATAAGGGTGTAAAATATAGCGATATAACTATATAGAAGTGTAATTGCTATCCTATATACTGCCTATACCTACTCTAGCATTATTTACACTAGCGAGCTATATAGATAAAGTGGATAAGCTTCGCTTTAAGCGCGAGACGGGTATTAAACCTAGTATAGGTGGACTGGAATAAGGTATAGGATCTAAAAGCTAGCGCCCTAGGTGGGTAAAGTGGTTTAATAAGGTACCTCCCTATTAAATTCAGATACGAGCCTTACTAGCCTACTGCTTTTATTGCCAGGATTAATGTTTGACCTTTTATATATGTATACTATATCTGCTAAGGGATATGCTAATAGAATAAAACAGTTTCGCGTATAATAGCAAATAGTATTAGACAATCTTTAACTATATAACAATGTTTTCTTAACTACTAACTTAACGCGAGTTGATAGGTCGCGGTTATAGCTTAACCGCAACTAGTTAAAACTAGCAACTAATTACAACAAATACACCCCTATTTAAGTCATTTGCAAGCACTATAGCAATAATACTCCTACTAATACTGCTATTAGTCTAATATATACTATACTAGTATACATTCTTTTAAGTTATTAATCTATATACGCCCTAAATATTATAAAAATAGCTATAAGGTAACCCATTCTAGCTATAAGCTATACCTTTTACTAACTAGGCAAATATAGGAGTGTTACTATAGTAGGTAAACGTAAAAACGCGTTATTAAATACTTAAACTAGTAGTAAGAACCCTACTTTAAGTTAACGTAGGATAAGGAAACGAGGATAACTAATATAATTAACCTTACGTCTCTACCTAGCCTACTGCTAGGAGTTGCCTATGTCCTAGCTAACGGAAGGAAGAACGCGCTAATAGAGAATAAGTATGTAGAACCTAGCTAGAACGAGTATATAGAACCTAGCTAGAATAAGTATATAAAACCTAGCTAAAACAAGCAATATTATAACTCTAGTTTAGTTATATCTAGGCGCGGAGAGGAATAGGCACGTAATAGACCCCGTTAACGTTGAATATAATATATTAAGCTAGCTAACAATATATAGAATATATATGGCCGCCTCCGGCTTAAAAGGGTAATATCCGATGATAAGAATAGCGACTCTGGTCTAGTTATATCTAGGTATAAAAAGGAGTAGGCATGTAATAGACCCTATTAACGTTGTATATAATATATTAAGCTGGCTAATAATATATAGAATGTATATGGCTGCCTCCGGCTAAAAAGGGTAATCTCTAATAATAAGGATAGTGACTGTAAGTCTACACCTGCTTTTTTTATAAAATAACAGCGACCAAATATTAATAAATCTACTAAATCTGTTAATGATCTGGCAGTAGAACTAGCTTAGTTAAAAACGCGAAGTTCTAATCTTTTAGTTAAGGTAGGTTACACCTTTATATATAACCGGAGTCTAACTGTAATACTTAATAGTCTCCTCTATTATTTGGCACTTGGCGAGCCCTAATAAATAGAATACTCTCTTTACTATCTAACCGCCCACCGCTATAAAAAGCAGCATCTTCGCAATATACCTCTGGCTCTTAATAATTGCGTATTAGTTTGAAATACTCTTTTACGCGCCTAATCCGTACCTTACCGTGTAAATAATTGCGTATTAGTTTAAAATACTCTCCTATACGCCTAATCTAAACCTTATCGCGTAAACAACCAACATTTAGCTTTATATTCTCCCCAGTAAGCTATATTCGCCTAAACCCTAATATAGCTTTGTCCACGAAATAAGTAACCTCCCTTTAATATAGAGTACACTAATCTAGTGTTCGATTTAAAGGGGACCTAAATAGCACTAGGGAAAGTAAGGACGAGTTAGACTATAAAGACGATTTTGACCTAACTGCCGCGATACAGGCAAGAGAAGAGTACCTCTGGACATCATAACGGCGACATATAAAAGAAAACCCACCTAAGAGATATAAGCCTATATTTGCGCTTTATAGGTCTATTTTACTAATAAGGCTAGTAACTAACTCTAGGACTTATAACGGGTATTTTATTAACCCATGGTTTGACCGCTTTCTAAGCCTTATTAAGGATATAATAAAAAAGGCATAGTTAGAAGCTATTTTAAAGCAGCTAAAAACAGTATAAAAAAAAGCTAATTATATTCCTGACCCGGTGTCCGCTTATAAGGTATCTATATACTAGAAATATTATATTAAATTGTCTACTAATAATCTTAATATTATATACAGCTATTTAACACAATAGGGAACTTTAGGAACTACGTGATTATGAAGGCTTATATAGTTATAAGGGAGGTGTATAGGCTAGGGTTTAACGACGCGCTTAAACTAATCGTGGAACTACTAACTAATTATAATTTTATTGCGCTGGATTATATAAAGGTATTTTACCTGTACTATTTAGTAAAATGCTAATAAGAGTTAATAGCTAAGTGATAACCGCTTCCGTTCCGATGCGATAGTTACTAGTATAGCTAGTATATTTTACGGTAGAGGAAGAAACGGCCTTACCTAATTACCCTACTCTTATAATATGTTTAAAAAGCTTACCGGCAACACTATTACTTTCGTTTTAATAGCAATATATTATATAATTAGGGAGTATAGAACTGGGTCTAAGGGAACGGATAACTTTTATAGCACTATTGTTAGCGGTTAGTGTATATTTAGTATTTTACTACCTATTATTATTCTCTAACCCGTTATAGAAGCCTACGCTAACCTCTTAAGCAGCTAGAACTAGATATCTAGAAAACGGCAATCTGGAATCTAGCTGTGGCTTTAACCTATAGTTATTAAATATACTGCGGGCCCAATGCCGGATTAATTAACTATAGAAATTATTGAGGACCCGCATAAAGATGACCTTAACGACCTTATAGCGGATCTAAGCGATGACGTAAGAGAGAGGTTCCTTATAAGCCTTAGTAACAACAAAACTGACGCGATTATTAACTTAGGCTATTTATTGGTGAGCCGGGCTATACCATCTAATCTACCAAGTCTGTCTTAAAGGGAGAGCTCTAGAGTAGGCCAGACTAGTTTACCAAGTTTATCCCAAATAGAGAGCTCTAGAGTAGGCTAAACTAGTCCGCTAAGTCCGTCTTAAAGAGAGAGCCCTAGAGTAAGCTAGAAAATCTAGGGCCCTACTACTACTATAATATTTGCTAATTTAACTTTTAGAACTAGCTAAGTTCGTTAGATTTAGCAGAATATATATCCTCCGCCCTAGTATACCACTTTGTCCTAAATATAGGAACCGGCGAGCCTAGGCCGGAAAGGTTTAAATCTAATAAGTTATTTATACAATTTAAGCAGTACTACAGCCTTGCAAAGAACAGCTATAGCTAGTATAGTAACGGAAAAGCAATATTAAATTTAATTGAGAATAAGGAGTAATATATAAAGTTTATAATATATGCTCTAGACTCTAGTATAGAGGAGCCGATAGAGTTTTTAGTAGGAGATTAGGTGCAGGACTTTCTATACTCTCCTATAGGATAACTACGGCTTCTTTATTGTATATACTAGCTCTTAATCTACCTTTCTTTCGGCCTATATCTGCTACTCTTAGTAGCTACTTTTTAGCTATATATATGTGCTATGCTAGCAAAGCTAAATACTTATAGTATATTATTGTCACAGGGAGAGCAGGAAAGGTCTTATGCTTTTAGAATATATTATAAAACAGTTAGGATATTATATTAAATTGTCTAAAACAATATAATAGATTATATAAAGAAGTATATATAATTTGCCTTGCTAGCCTTATAAATAGCTTTAAAGTAGCCTTTATTTATTATCTAAAATATACTGTTGGTATAAAAGAGGTAGATAGCTCTAAATATAATTGTAGTTGCAGGTTGCGCGCAGGCTGCGCGCAGGCTGCGCGTTAAAAAAACACGACATAGGCTAGTCGGTCGAGTTGCCAAATGCCCTCAACTGCGCGCCAATTGCGTCAACTACCAACCATTGAGGCCATTGGTAGGGTACCATATTTTGCCGATGTAGTTATATAACTAAAAACCCCACTTATCCTAGTTTACTAAAAAGTATTATCTATACTTATTATTGATTACTTAACGGTAACTAGGCTGCATAAAGCGGTAAGTAAGACCTTCGCTAGGATCTTAGCAATGCCAATACTAAAAAATGCCCTTCCTTAAATGTAGTTTCTGTACGGTCAATCCTATATCTTCCTAACACGGCAAAATTCCTTATCTTTTTCGTCGGAACCCTTCCGCTCTTATAAACGCTACTTATACCTAAACATTTATATTAAATCGAACTAGATACTAGCGATATAATTAAGAACATCTACGAGGCGCTAAAGAAGCAGGAAACCACTTTTATACCATTCTTAGAGCCAGGTATAGAGAAATATACGTTAAAGGAAGTAGATTAGGAAGTTTTACACCTTTCCAAAGTAGCTTAGCCGAAGTTGTTTACAAAGGTAAGTAGTAAGCCATTGAATTATGCGTAATCTACTAATAATTTAGCAGCCTCTACAACGCTAGGTTATTTTTCAATCTATAAAAGAGGATGCATGTATAGGAACTTAAAGAGACTAGTTTGTCATTCCTATCCAGATCTTAAAGGCGCCTATATATATTACCGATAAAAGCACCAATAAAAGCACCGAACAGTAAGTAGAACTGGCCTATAGGTGTGCTATCCTTTATGCTACCGGTAAACCAGCCGCTATTGGCGACGGGGTAGTGTTTCTTATCCTATCGCCATAGCCGGTCTAAAAGAAAAGGCTAGTAGGTAGCTTATGGCTATAGTTCTATATTAAGATTTATAAAGTCAAATGTTTTAAAGAAGTTGTATTGTGGTTTAAAGGATATAGGGAATTTATTAAAGTAGTTGTATTATAGTTTAAAGTCTATAAGGATCCCTAGCGTAGAAGGGACTTCGTTCTATATTAGAGTCGATAATTCTCTACTTATTCCATTATTTAGTGTAGCTAAACAGCTCTCGGCGTCTGTCAGCGGAGTAAATAGGTTTAATAAGAAACTCTTAGGTCCATTTTCGGTGTTAAATAAAACTATCGTGCCTTTATAATATGCCTCCTGCTATATAGGGTTTATTAGGACCCCTAAATTACCGTAAGTTATTCCTATCTAAATTTATAGTTAGTTCTTGCTAAATAGTCCATTCGGCCTAGGTGCCTACGCCTACTTATATACGTCTTCCTTAAAGTTAGGTACCGGTTATAAAAGGCATTTATAACAGCACTTACTATACGGTATGCCTCTTCCCTTATCCGTTAAATTTAATATATTAAATAGCTGAGCTCTATTATCTCTGTGGCCTAGTAATAGATCGTATAAATTATTTTTAGGATTCCCTAATAAGAAGTTAGAATTTTCTTAGGCACTTAGTTCTATCTACCCTTACCTATACTGTTTCTAGTAACATATCCATATGCCTCCTATATATGCGGTATTAGAGCGGCCTATTAGAACGTGGTAATAGGATATACTACATTATATTGATTTTGCCTCATAGTGCCAGCACTCTGCTTTACTAAAAGTAAGTTCCCCTTATCTCTTTAGACTCTAGGTCGCTTGCCATCTAGTCGCTTAATGGGTTTTAATCTTCTCTTTAGAGCTTCCGGAATCCAATTAATCGCTTTATATATAATAGCCGTAGTAGTACCTAGTAAAGTCAGTATTCACACTAAATTATAGGGATTTCAACTATACTAATGCCTTCTTCAATCAAGCTTTTAGTAAGTATATAATATTCTTTCAACGTATCTAAAACGCCCGCAGCTTTAAGGGCTTAGATTGATTTGTTGTGGTTAAAACCCGCCTTTAGGAACTTCTTTTCCCATCTAAGATTACGATTAGTACACAAATAACTACTATTTACTACTAAACTTATACTCTATCCCCTATCTTTAAAGGAAGGAAGAATAAGACACTAGGCCCTTCTAGCGCCTCCCTAATTAAGTAGTACTTACTTCCGCCAGTAAAGAAATCTTCTATTTCTTTAGTAAAGTCTTTAAATAGGGTTTTGGTATTTAAGCCAATTCCGTAAAAGTCTTTAGCTATTAAGCTTACTATATATCCATCTTTTAAGAGCTTTTATAGAACTGCTTGACCGAATCTGCGAAGGAGCTAGTAGTATACTTTCTCTATTTCGAGAACTAAGTAGATAAAAACGGTATAATTGAGCGGATTCCTAAGAAAGCGCTTCTAATCGTCTGTGTAGGTTTTTTAAACTTAAGGGTTCTAGAAAGCCGTTTTTCCGGCCTAAACTTTAGTAGGAAATGTCGTAACTTTAGGGTTAGGCTTGGAACGGCGTATCTTTAACAAACTTGATTACGAAACACCAGTTTCTTTAGAATTAACCCTAAAAGTTATTTTTTTTGCGAAAGATTTCGACTTTAACTTGGCTTTGTAAACCAACTTAAGAACTTTATTTACGTTTTAGAGTAACTACAAAAAAGCTTAGTAAAGAGGTGATATCCGTAGAATAGGTAAACTTACGCTTAGCTCTAGAAGCGCTAGCTCTTCTTATACTAGAGCAGCTCTAAGTTTCGCAGTAATATTAATCATTTTATAGGTGTTGTAAGAAGTCCTAATAGCGAATAGTGGGCAAAACCTTTTGCTTTAAGCAATGGTGAGCTAGTATAGATTTGGGGCACTAAAAAACCTATAGGTTTTTTAGTGCCCTAAATCTGTACTAGTATAAAGCAACTCCTTCCATATACTGGCCTCCTCGGCAGCGTCCCTAAAGAGTTAAATCAATTACTTAAACTGGATAGATGGGAGATTTTTAGGATAAGTTAATATAAGCCTTTTCTACTAAGAACTAATTGGATTCTTCCCTATATTCCTTAGAGAATTAACTCAATTCTAAATCTAGGTAGGTGCTTTAACATTGCTTTGTTAATAGCTTGACTATATTAAGCCCGGGCTCCATTTACTATTACAAAATTTAGGGCTTACTAGCAGAGTTATAAGGCCTACGGGCTAACTAGGCTGAAAATGCAGTTACCTTCTTTCCTTTACCGCAATGTACGCTCCTCTACCTGTAGCCGCCGCGTACGTTTATACAGTGTTCATTTATTACCTTATAATTTTCCGCACTATCGCCCTATAGTATTATAAGCCACAGCGCCTTTAGTGGCATCTTGTCTTTAATATAGTATTTCTTTTCCTTATCCCCGGGCTCGTAGTTACTACCTTAATTAGGTATATAAAGCACCAGATTATTTATCTATCTTAGGATATACTACAACTAATAGCCGTATTGCTAAGATCTTTATTAGCGATTATATTAGCTACTAAGGTTTATAAGGCCGCCATACTAAAGGAACTTACTAATAGAAAGCTAGATCCAATCTCTATAGGGTTTTGTTAGCAAGTTTATAGCAAAGGGCCGCTAGGTAGCCCGCATTACTATTCTTCTCGCTTTTCTACTCCAGGGCTTAGATATTAGGCGATTCTTCTCTATATCGCACTAGCTACTACTATATATCCTAGTAGCAGTAGAAAGTCTTCTAGTATATATCTTATTTACTACAATTCTAGTCTTTAAAATATAGTAAGCGCGCGCAGAATAATAAATATAGTATTAAAGTTCATTACGGGTAACCTTAATAGTTAGAATACCTAGTATTATTCTAGCTATAGCAAGTACAAGCCTTCTTGCCGTTTATTAGACAGATTATTTCCTCCTAGTAAGCGAGTGCGTAGCCTCTAAAGACATCCGCTAATATAGGCTAGGGGGAGTGCATTATAGTATATCTTATAATATTTTCCTCAGACTACGTAAGGGTTTTAAATTACATATCGTAGAATAGTATAATGATTAAAGACAGCGAATCCGATATTTTATTCGGGAGGGACGGCTGAAAACAAAACTACATCTATCCGTTATCTATTTAAGCATCTATTAAAAACTAAAGTAGACTATCTGCGCCTTATTCTCAGGGACTTCTTTACTAACTTTACTCCTAATTCTACATCTTCATCGTTAACACCCTTATTCTTATTAATTTTTAAGCTTTTTATCTCTACCATTATGTCTTACAAATTGTATTTATATTTGTCATTCATTGCTACGGTACTGTCTGTGGTATCTAGGGTGTTCGTAGCGGTATCTTAGGCGGACTTTATAATAGATTTTAGAAAGGTGTTCCTGACCTCACTAATAATATTTATGGCGGCGTCGAAGGTAGCTTTTATATCTGCGATAATAAGGTCGCCCGCGATAGTTATAGGCTATATAGTAGTCTCTAGTCTCTTCTTTTAATATTTCTCAGCCCCCCTAATCGTTTTCTCTAATCTTCGTTTATAAAGATTTAAAGAAGGACAAAGCGAATCTACTATGGCCTCTATGTCTTTATAGCTAGAACTAAACTTATTAGCCTTCTTATTATAATAAAACGTTATTACCCTTACTATAGATATATGAAGCAAAACCGGAACGTGAAATAGTAGAACGCCTTACGCTTTAAATAGAGTATACTTCTTTCGTAATAAAGACAGAAAGTCTATATAGAATTAGTCTTTAAAACCCAATACTTGATTTTATAAACCATGTAAGTATATACGCCTTATAGATAGTATATACGCCTTATAGATAGTATATACGCCTTATAGATAGTATATAACACCTTATAGATCCCTACGTCGGCAGCTATAAAATGATATACGGCCCGCTAAATATAAGAGTTTATATAATATACCGAGACTTCTGCCTTTTAGGCTGCCCCGTATATCCATCTATAAATTCCAAACTTTTAGCCTTCCTATTCTTAATCCCGGCAAAAAATATCTAGCATAGAAAATTACACGTAACCCGAGGGTATTAAAGAAAGGCTTGATATAATATCCGTATAACTCGGCCGCATTAAAGGAAGGCTTGGGTTGGAGCAACTCAAAAAGCTTAATCCTAGTACTGGATCTAACTAGGAAAAAAACACGCTTATTAAATCCGCCTAATAACGTTGGATTTGCGTATATATCCTTCTATAATAATATTAAATGGTCTAATAAAAGGTACAGCATAGTTATAATAGAGTTGGGCTTAGGGAAAGGTATCCCGTTTATAAGCATTTAATGTGCGCAATATATAAACCTATATAGGCCTTAACTACTATTGCTGTTTTCGTGGTGCTAATATAGGCCATATAGGTTTCCCCTAATAGAAGTTGCAGAGGCCAGCCACTTCTAGCCTCCCGTATTTAGCTATCTAGTCTAGTATTATATAAGTCTAGCCTTTTTAATTGTTAAGCTTATTGTAATCGCTACTAGTATTACTGCGAAGACAGTCTACTAAAACGTGGAATAACGTGTATATATAAACATAACGCCTATAGGAAATATCTAGTGGAAACGGATAAAGAGTTAGATATATCGGATATAAAAACTTAGTTCTGCGTAAGCATACTTGCTTATATTTATATAGCACTACTAATAGTAAAAGAGTATCAATGTCGAGCTAGATACGGACCTATTAAAGGACCTATTAAAGTTTGCGAATATACGCACCTTTATTATTCCAAGTGCGAATATAAGTTTCGTTAGGGAAGGTAGCTATAATACTAATACCAGGAGCCGTAAATAAGAGGGGTAGTAGTGATAAGGGTCTAATTATAGTTTATCTTTAGTCTTAAAGTCAAAAAGCACTATATATTTGGCGCAGTTTATTAAATTAAAATTAAATAGTGCTAGCTATTAGAGGATAAATTTAATACGCGCTTACGAATGCTCCTATATCTATATTCCACTACTCTAACCATCGTTCCTTACTTCCTCCGTAACGATTTCCTTTAAGTACCATCGATTAATTAAGAAATTCTATAAAAAGAGTAAGCTAGGTAGTTGGGCGTAGCGCCCTCCAAACGCGCAGCTAGGATCTTAACGGATTTAGCGGCTATGGCTTCGGTCCTATAAGCCAGGAGGTTATATAAGCTGGGGGATCCTATAAGCTAGGTAATTATATAAGTAGGGTAGTCTAACCTAGCGCCCTCTAATTAATGCCTAGCGTGTAAATAAGGTATTAATAGGTTTAATAACTTCGTGGCTTTAATCGTTTAAGCTAGGTAATTGTGTAAGCTAGGTAATTATATAAGTAGGGTAATTATGCGAGCTAGGCAATTATACAAACTAGGTAATTATACGAACTAGGTAATCGTGTAAACTAGGTAATCGTGCGAACTAGGTAATTATACAAACTAGGTAATTATGCAAACTAGGTAATTATACGAACTAGGTAATTATACGAACTAGGTAATTATACGAACTAGGTAATTATGCGAACTAGGTAATTATACGAACTAGGTAATTGTACGAACTAGGTAATTATGCGAACTAGGTAATTATATAAACTAGGTAATCGTGCGAGCTAGGCGATTGTATAAACTAGGCGATTGTATAAGCTAGGCAATCGTACAAACTAGGTAATTGTATAAGCTAAGTAATCGTGCGAGCTGGGCGATTGTATAAACTAGGTAATTATACAAGCTAGGTAATCGTGCGAGCTAGGCGATTACGCGAGCTAGGTAATTGTGCGAGCTAGGTAATTATACGAGCTAGGTAATCGTGCGAGCTAGGCAATTACGCGAGCTAGGCGATTGTATAAGCTAGGCGATCTGACCTAACGCCCTCTATTAACGCCTAGTATGTAAATAGGAAGTAAATGTTAGGAAAATACTAAAACTACAAAAAAAGAAATACATAAGTCCTAGACTTAAAAATATTAAAGAAGTTCCCATATAAAGACCCCTATAAACTTTATAACGACTTAAAGCCCCCTTATATATACTTAGAGAAGTTCCTATATAAACAGCCCTATAAGCGTAGTCACTAGTCTAAGCCCCCTCGCGTAACCTAACTACCCCTCCCCACTACACCGGAATAGATAAATAACCGCTATATACCATAAGCAGAGAAATAATTTAAATAAAAAGAAAACACTATAAAATAATATGTTTATATCCTTAAGATATAAATCCATAAGTACCGTAGTCTTAAATACGACTAATAGTTGCTAAGGTAGCATACGTCTCAGGTCCATAAGAAAATCAAAAAATCCTAGGTTATTAGCATAGATTTACCTTTACTTATCGCTTTTAAGGTAGTAAATAAATTCATCTAAGTAAAAGCATAGATTATCGCAAATGCTTTATAGCTCTCTATAAGTCAAGAGGGCAGAGACTCTAGTAGAAATAGTAAAATATTATTTCATTTCGCGATAGGCTAAACAAAAAGAGGCTAAAGTTTTAACCCTTTTACTAGCTTTTATTAGAAATGTTCTTTACATTTATATCCTATACTTATAGATTTAAGACTATAAAGCCAAGGCCACCGTATTTAACCGTCGCCCATATAGCCTCGTCGCTTAATATCTCTTTATTACTATCTGCCCCTATTTCTTAATCTTTAGTACTAAAACCATTTTCTCCATCATATAATGTCTCTGCGTCCTATTCTTAATCCTTATTACTAAAGTCACTTTCCTAACTAGCTAACGCCTCTACGTTGCCGTCGTTATCTTTAAAGTCGGTTTCTCTATCTATAAACGCCTACTTACTAGCTAACAATTTAGGGACGCTGTACTTATAGGTACTTAGGGTTACGGGATACCACTTAAGGAGAAATCGTGGTCAATATTATTAGGATATAGAATAAGCTTATAGACCTCTAAGTACCAGCTATTTAGCGCCTTAAGTAAAAGATCTCCCTTAACGCAAGGCAGATTAACAGAAGTTAATTACTATTTATATAAGGCGGAGCGCTTATAAAGGGCTTAGCTAGAATGCTAATTAAACCACCCGCAGGCACTAACAGCTCCTTTACTATAGATAGGGGGTCAATATATAAGATTGACTGGCTAGGATAAGTCTACTGCTTAGGCAGTGTCTTACCCCGGGAAGGATAGGCGTTGGAAGTAGATTATATAATGCTATTCCTGCTAAGAGAGGCGTTATTAGGGGTCATTGTTAACTTCCAGTTCTAGTTTATAACTTTATATAAACGCTTCTAAACCCTACTAAGGTATACAGCGTCCGTTGGGGATCGTCAGCCATTTAAATTCAGCAACAGCTTAGCCAATAGCTACTCCTAACAATGCCTCACTTATAGATTGCTCTAGGCGCCTATAGTCTTAAGCGCAGACAATATATAAGCTAAGAGTAGTTATAGCCACTAAATATTATACCATAGACACTATATAGGTGGAAAAGGGCGGCTAATATACTCCGCATTTCCCTTCTACTTTCTGTCCTAACTCCGCCCTGGGAGAGAAATAGAATATAAACGTTATACTCCTGGTTCTTATATACCATTAAATCGACTTACCTTTAAACCTAACCTCTTAATTATATACCCCTTACGATCTTTATAGGAATACCAGACATTATATATATTACCTCAACCAAGCTTAGATACGTTGCTGATATAACCTATAGGTCCTTAACCAGTGCTTATAGAAACATCACTATATACTACTACCCCGAGGGTAATATACCTAATTATCAACCTACTAGAAACCTTAAATCATTTCAAAATTGCATTAACGATAAAGACACAGCATCTAGTAGCAGGGAGGAGAAACAATCGCAGCTTTCCGACCCTATATAGAAACAGATACCTTATACGCCTACTTAAACACCTAATAAAGTCAATCCTTATAAAAACAATAACAATACGGAGGGCGATATACAAGAGGACACGGTTTAGGGAGGTATATAAAAAATATACCTTAATTACTTTAGGGACTTAAAAGGCCACGGCGAAGCTAAGATAGGCTTACCTAAGCTAATAAAGGACTATAGCAAGGCCAAGATAGACTCGTCTCAACCAGTAGATATAGTTGCGGTTTCTAAACACGTTTTGCTGGTAACTTAAGGTATATTTATAAGACCCCTATATTTATTTAGCAATACTAATAAGTAAGCAGAGAATAGCTTAGCTAATCTTATAACGTTTCTTAGAGTTGCATCTCCCCTATCTAAAGTATTAACGATTTCTAATACTATAATTTCGCGTAGATAACTAAAGTATCTCGTCTTATAGTTACCTTCTTATTATATAATAAAGGACTTAAGACGTCTCCGAAGCCCTAGTCATAAATCGTTCGTATCTACATTTAGCCCTATTGTAGTAATATACTAGTATCCTACCTAGGTTTTAGCCGTGGACATACCAGTAAAGAGACTTACATTATACTATACTGAGAATCCCCGTCTCTTTCGCCGTTATACTAAGATATATAAACTACTTAAAGATATTATAATAGAGATAGTTAAGAGGAGCAAACCGTACAAGCAAGGAGATCAACTAGGAAAGGCATTAGAGGATTTATTAGAAGAGATATTAAGGAGAAGGGTACATAAGAGAAAGGTAAATCCCACTATAGATAGAGATCCTAAGAGGTCTAAGGTATAAGAAATTTCTTATAAGGAAGATTTTTATAATTATATTCTTGTCTTTCGGCATTAAGAATTAAGGCGTTAATTAGGATTTCCTTAGCTTGGTGTTTTATTTCTATCTAGTTGCTTCTATATTAAGAATATCTCATTATCGTTTACGTGTAAAGGAACAAGTTTTTATATATTGGATTAAAGTTGAGAGACTCGCTTATAGTAAGCTTAATAAGTTCTCTACCTTTATATACTTAGCAGCGATAAGTTAGCCAGCCCGTAACTCATTTAGTCCTCTATAAAGAAAAGACTCCTAACAAGCTAAAGGTCTTTGTGGATGCTTTATATTAAAGGAGTAATATAGGAATTGGAATCTACTACTCCGTGATAAGACAAGACGGCATAGTAGCCAAACACCGCCAATCTATTCGGATCGGTCACAACCCAGGGCTAACTTCCACGCGCGTTAAAATTATAGCAATTCAAAAAGCAATGGAGCTTATCTTAGGTATCTGGTCCCCTAAGACAATCTAGCGCTATATAAAAAGTGCTAAGGATCTTATATATATAATTATAAGTGACAGCTAGGCAGCTATTAGGGCGATAGTACGGCCCTTATATTAGAATAAATAGGCACTAATATAACTGACCATAAACACCGTTTTAGAAACTAGAAAACGAGGAGGCCCCTAGATCCGCCTCCAATGGGTCCCAGCATACGCAATAGTAGTAGGAGATAAAGTAGCGGACGAACTAGTAGAAGAAGTAACGAAACGCACCCTGCCTCCGATACTCGGTCTTATACTAATATCAGCCCTAAAAAAGGTTAAACCCTTTTTACTAAAAATAAAGTTAGAAGAGCCCGTCCACTTCAATAACGCACTACCCAGTCAATATACGAAAATCATCTACGACCAGAACACCTACAAGAAGGCAATAATGTTATGCCAGCTACGCACCGGGAAGTGCCGACTAAAAAGCTACCTAGTAAAAATAGGCGCTATAGAATCGGATATATATGATTATAAAAGACCCTAACTAGAAACCGTACGCCATTTTCTATTTAAATGCCCCCGTTAGAAGGAAGAACATAAAGCTCTATAAGAAATCGCAGATACCAAATAGGGTGACTTATCTTTCTTCCTTAGAGGCCGATCTAAACAACGATTACCATCTGGGGAGCTCCTAGACGGAAAGGCTAAGTCCTAGAAACTAAACCTTAACGTAGTAAACTAGACTATTGAGTTTGCTATGGCCACCGGACGCTTATACTAATGCCACTACAGCTAAATCCTAAATCATTTCTAGAGTATAGTTAGATTACCTCCTAAACGAACTTAAAGTCGACTAGCTAATAACAAGAAGGCTAACGGCCGGGAAACCGCTCTTAGAGGCGTAGGACAGGGAGGAAATAGAGAAGGATACTTTAGAGGGTACTTAGTGCTAGTAACGGAAACAGTAGAGATAGTAAAGAAGAATAAAAGCGAGTCGGGCTTAGAATGAAACGTAGACTAAATAGAATTTTATTTATTCCAATTAGATTAGATTAGATTAGGTTAGTAAGCCTATAGGCCTTCTTAGCACCCTATAGCGTAAGAATAAAACCAAACCAAACTAAACAAAAAGACTCCTTATAAAACGTAGAGTTATTCCAATTAGATTAGATTAGGTTAGTAAGCCTATAGGCCTTCTTAGCACCCTATAGCGTAAGAATAAAACTAAATTAAAAAGACTTGTCGCTTTCTAATCTAGATGTCTTAGAATTAGCCTTTATTAGCCTATGTTAATTACCACAGCGTCTCTTACCGCATTTAAGACACTTAAACTAACAAGCTAGAATTAGAAAGTAGTTAGAATTCGCGTATATTTCTATCTACTTACAAACGGCTTATTAAGGCGAGAATTACTCCCAAATTAGTAGCATATAGGTATTCGTTGCCTACTAAATAAGGGCCGACTATAATAACAACCATACCAGTTCTGGAGTAACGATAAAGCTATAATGAAAGGTTAGAAGAGCTACAGCTATAGGTAAAAGCCCGTATACATTTACTAACTTCAATCCTATAGAACAAGGGTAACTGCATAGCTAAATACGTATTATCGCGGGCGCCTTACCTGTTCCATTACTTGGCGGGATTAGTATATTAGGCACGTAATATTCACAAAATTAAATAGAACAACGTAACGTCTATGTGGTTTTTTCTTTTTGCGACCAAAGCTTGGACCACCTTTTATAGCCTAAAGGCATTGGAGCTTAAGTACACCGGGGTGTTTTCGGTTAGTATTAAATTGCTAAGCAAATCACATAGCATTAAGCCCTACTACTTGCAAAGTCCCGCAAACAACATTACCTCTTAAATTGTAAGTAAGAGGTTAGACACCCAAGGTTATTTCTAAGTAATAATAATGACTGAGTTATTCTGCCTAACTACCTCCACCTAGCTCCGCCAATAGACTTTATCCTACCCTATACTAAGGGGCAGCCGTTTCGCCCTATTTTCCGCCGTATATTACCATTCTCCCCAGCGAAATATTTTATTAGATTTATTTCTCCCTTGCGCCGCGTACCGTTACCCTACCTTATTATATACGCCGCACTTAGTATATTTTATTAAAGGCGCAAAAGTATACCTCTAACTCTAAAGACTTAACACTATTACGTAAATAGGCAACCCTATTCTACCGTCTTTTAAAAAGCATAACTATATCCTCTACAGCTAAGGTAAATACTAGAACAACCCTCTATACAGTTTATATAGCTACTTATATTATATATAGGCGATAGTTATATTCCTCTCCTTAAACTGGCATTCTTTCTTACCTAGTAACGAGCCTCTACCAGGCAAGCTCTTTAATACACTTTATTGTTAATTATGGCGGTTAGATAATTTAAACTTCTATTTTACTCCCTTTAATATTCTAATAGCTAACGTACGTATGTCTATTTAGGTAGGCGATAACACTCTTACTAAATAAGGCGAAATTAATATTACCTATATTTTCCCTCTAGATAATACTAAAAGCAGGACAATATAGTTTAAAGGCTATTATCTTTTAATCTATAATAAGCAAACAAAACACTACGAAACGTATATAGTTAACAAAACCTCTATAACCAAATATAAGAATTATACGGTGCTTACTAGGTATTCTGTTTATGTTAGAGCTGCTACTATAAAATTTAAAGTTTAGGAGGAGATTTCAATTTGTCCCCTAAAGAAATTAGTTAAACAGTATCCGTTAACGTTACTATACTAAATAGTAAAGAAGACGTCCTATCTGTTATCTTTTAGAAACAAACTTGGCCAGCATCCTATCGTCTTTATATTTTAACTCCTTTTTTATCTCTATAACCGGCTATTCTAAACAGCTATTCTAAATAGCTTAGGCAATTTTAATATACTGCTAACGGGTATATTTATATATATATCCTTTATTTCTATTAATAGATTGTTAGCAGTGCCTTATATATATTTAAAGCTTCTTCTTACCCCTATTCTCCTTAGATAGTGGTAATAAATTAACTACCAGCTTCTATTGCTTATATCACAGTAATAAGTAATATATACTCTCGCAAAGCAGCAGCTATTACCGCTATTTATTAACGAAGGTGCTATTATACCCACTATTAGTAGTAAAGTCTTACCTATAATCCTAACCCTGCGTTTAATCTATTACTAATTAGTCTTATCTAAATATAGAGGAGTATTGTTATATACCGCGATTTAAGGATAATATGGAAAGTGCTATTTATTATAGGCTAGGTAACTAGGTCCGAGTAGCCAATCTACTAGTCTATACTAGCGGTAATAGTTTAATCTCCGGTATAGGTCTATTAGAGTTATCCACCCATTAATAGCGTCAGTCCTTATGCTAGAAGATTTTTACTACTTACTGGTTAGTTAGAACACTGAGAAAGTATATAGAGTTAATTATACTATAAAGATTTCTAAACTTAATACTTATCGGTCTTTCTATTTCCAGTTTATTTATAATATTAACTATATCCTCTAGCCAATCCTACTCCTTTTTATCTTTTACTAGCTTAATAAGGCCATTAAAAACTTCCGGGCTAGATTTAGTCTAAACCTTAGTAGGGTAAGTTATTAAAAGGGCAATTACGCTATAAGGATGGCTTTTATATAAACCGCGGATAGTATTAGTCCTAATAAGGTTTATAGCTATTATAGATTTAATGCTTTTGCTTTTATATTCTGTCTTTCTTAACAGTCCGAATATTAACCTAAAGTTCGCCTTTATAGTCCGTAACAAATCCAATTCGGTAGTATCTAGTATCTTTTACTTAGTTAAATCTGCTTAGGTCTTAAGCGTGCAAATCTTAGCTTATACGCGTTCCCAACACGCTATAGCAGCGCATTAGGTCTCTCATTAGATCTTAGTCATAGTATTAATTAATTTCGAAGTCTATGTGGCAATCTTATCAGCTTAACTCGTCGCGAGATCCGCCGACTTCGCGAAATGCACCGACATCGCATTAAACCTTTTAGCCTATTCCATTAGTGCTAAGATAGCATAAGCGCCAAGTATCAGCTTAGTTGCTATTATTAGAGAAGTCCGCTACTAAGTTATTTTTATAGATTTGCTAGTTTCTAGAAGCTAGCGACTAGTTAACAATTTAGTTTCTAGAAACTTGTAAGGGAGAACGTTCTAGGCGCTAGGGGTGTTAATTAGTTTCTAGAAACTCCCCGCAGTTTGGAACCACCCGCTTTCGCTTACCCTAAGCTATAATACTAAAGTATAAGGGGGTAACATTAATGCCTTAAACGCCCCCCCTACTAGTATAGAGAGGAAAATAAGCAAACCCTAAGTAATATAGTAGGGCTAGGTTATTTTGTATACTATACTAGTAGGGGGGGCGTCTAAGCAATTTATATTACCCCCTTGTATATTATAGGCGAAATCCATTTATTAGCTTCTAGAAACTAAATTATAAACCTAGTCACCAGTATATAGTAATATAACCCCTAAATAGGAGCGAAATACTAGTAGATTACCTAAACTTAACCAACTACGTTCTCTTCTTAAGTATAATCAATTAGAGATAATGTAAGGCGCGGTCTATTAATAATTACCGTTATATTAAGCTTTTCTATTTATATATACTACACGAATAATATAAACTAGCGATTAGTATATAGGCTATAAGACGCGTTATAAACAAAATAGCATATGCCCTATAATTTAACTCCCTCCTACTTATTAATATAAGACGTATATCTAGCTTCTACGCATAACTAGGACCGGAATTAGGCCCTAGCGTATAGCCCTATACTTTAAGCCTATTACTTAGCTTAGAGTTAAGAGGATATTAGTATAATCTAGCACTCTAGTACTTACTAGCTTAGCTATCTAAACGCCTCTATACCTATAATAGCCCGCTAATAAATTTTTTTATAGGTAATTAGCGTTCTATTTTTGTTTTCTAAGTTGTTTAAAGCCTTCAATTTTAGACCTACGCATACTTTCGCACAAATCTCTTTGCTCTTTAACATTTTTAGTCTTTTAATTTATCCGAGTTAAGGTCAAAAATACGGCATATGGTTAATTAAAGATAGTTATACACTCGGCTCTAAGAATACTCCCTTAGCGTTTCTAACATCCACAAAATTGTATCCCCAGCAATATATTCTATGTGTAATATATAGAACAATTGCCAGCCTTTATATATAAGTTTTTATAGCTTTATATATTGCGGCTAATCCGGCTTCTAACGCTAAAATAAAATAAAATCAGCGACGACTAGAAGAAGAAATTCGAGAGACAACGCGATATTATTTACTCTTATTTTAAAGACTATAGGTTAATAACGGATAATAAAGAAGATAAGGCTTTCCAAAACCTTATTAATTACTACAACGCTTATAACAATCTAGAGAAAGTTCAATATTTAAAGGAGATGCTACTTAACCTCATTAGGGTAGAGACCCAATAAGAGATATTTACTAAGAAAATATTGTAGGAAGGATAGGAGACATTAAGATATAGAATTTAGATATACTGTAGGCTTTAAGAAGCTCCTAAATATGACTTAGTAATAGCATAGCAGTGCTTAATAAATTATCTCCCCCGTTATAGCTAAATATGCAATATAACTTTTATTCGATTTATTTAAAGGGGCATTATCGCCAGGTATACCGTAACATTATCACTTTAAATGCTTATTTTCTGTAGCTGGAAAACCCTCCTTTAAAGAGCAACCAAAACCTGCCCCTTACTAATTTAGGCTTTCTATTTTAGTGGGCGGAACACCTAGGTGCCAAGACTAGCCCCTAACTATTAGTGCTAATAGCGGGCCCTATAATTGATAGAGCAATTATAGGGGTAAGAGCATTCACTTAACTTAGTTAGGTAAAATGACTCCCAAGCGAGGCGGACCAAAATCTTAGATACGCGGTTAGAGGTAAAGCCAGTTTTGCAAGCGACTATATCCAGGAAACTGTTTCTTAAGGAGAGTAAAGCGGTTAATCCCAAAGTTGTGGCTAAGTTAAGGGTGAAGCTAACCAACATAACGAGTGCGCGCCAAGCGAGCCTTGTACGCCACGCGGGGTATAAAAAAAGTAGCATACTAGACCACCAAAATCGACAGGATCGCGAAAACTCCGTTCACTTTAATAAGATCTTAAGCCACCGTAACAAATCGAACTTAATATTTAAGTTAACGAAGTATTTAGCTGCTTCGAAATTGCTATATTGCCCACTTTTAGCTTCCTAGTTTAATTAAAAGTTAATTAAATTGTCGCTAGAAGTTAATGACTTGTTATAGTGTGCTACTTTTTTCTATATCCTAGGTGCACGCCTTGCTACGCGTCTTAGATAAACCTCGGTCTACTAAGCCACGTCTTTTCCGCCTACTAGCCTCCGACGCGCCTCCATTATATATCTTTCTTCCTCTATCCTTTACTTCTAGTATCGCATTTCTACTCTTAACTAATACTCTCCTACATTTACTTCTGTTACCTTTAGCTACTAGAGATATACCTTTCTTATTAACTGATAAGGGAACACCTTAGGCATTGCAGACGATAAATAGACCTAATAAAGGGCCACAAGTTGATTCCATTAGAGATTTGCATAGCCTCTGCGGTATATCCAATTTGGAAACTGGTGCTTTTAAGCGCTCGGTCTTTACCTTTATTAGCGACCAAGACTATGTCTACTTTAGTGGAGCGCCAATTAGAGGGATATATTTAAGCTCCTAGGATCTTAAGAAGGCCTTAAAATGAGTTCTAGACGAGGATGTATACCCCAAAGCGCCGTCGTAAATTATAGTCGCGTCAATCCCAGTAGAGGTAGATGTTTATGTTAAACGTCCTAAGCTAAACATCTACGATAACTGGGTGCACTTAGGCCTGCTAGCGAGGCTGTTTTTGGGAGAAGCCGAGACATTTAAGGCCCTTATTTGGAAGCCGCATTACAGGAATATTATCCGATATTATGGCTGTATTGTTCACCGGCGTTATATTACCGGTATCGTCCTCAATTAATATTCGAAAACACTAGAAGACCGACTAAGGGAAGGCGTGTATAGCTTTAACAAAATATTATATATAGATAGTATTAAATCAGGAGTCGAGTATCTTTACTTCCTTAGGTATGCGCACAATGACCTTAATCTAAGCAATATTATAGTCGGCGAAGATAATACCCCTATTATTATTAATTTGGGTTCTTATAAGCGTTTTAGTAAAGCCCTTATATTCGGAGATATATGCGGATAGATAGATAAGGACTTTATAACTTCCGAGCGACGTTATAACGAGGCCGCTTTAACAAAATTATGGGAGTGGCTTGAGAAGAAATGACTTTAAAAGGTTGAGACCGCTTAGAGTTTCATTTCTTTCACGGAATTATACTACTTTAATAATTAATTCCTGTATCTTAGACACAGATTACTAATCTCAACCGTCTAAAACATTTCCTTAGCTAAGAAGACCTGGTTATTGGTGGCTGATATATATCTAATATTGTATAGGTAGGGCTTAAGCAATCCACTCTCTTAACCTCTGTCCTTCTTCGTGTCTGGCCATCAGAATCTTAAGTAATAATAATTATAGTTACTTAAGTGCACCTAAATAGTTTTAGAGAGCTACCTATCGCGAGGACTAACTATTTAACTTACATTTTGCTGTTATAGGTGGATTTCAGCGGAAAAGAGCTCTTACGTAGCTATGGTAAGGAGGGGTAGGCTCTTTAGGGGTGAAATTAGATCTCTAGCGAGGAGTGGGTATACGGCGGCGAGTTTTACGTAGCTATTCGACTTTTATATAGGCGAGCGATTTATACAAGTCGCTATCTATAGCTGCGCGACTAGGTAGTAGTCTCGGTATCTCCGGGAAGGGATTATATAGAGGAGGTGTATAAAGTGGCTTATAGGCGGACTAGATTACCTAGCTTATACAACCTCCAGCTTATAAGATCCTAGAGCTCGCACGACCCCTAAACTTATACGATTGCCTAGTTTGTATAACCCTCCCGGCTTAAACTAGAGCGGAGAATGCTTATTTATCCCTTAACCCGGGCATGTAGGTTATTGATAAAAGCCTACCAATTAGATTAATAGGATTTGGTAGCCGTGCTTAGAAATACTTAGTATTTACGTATAGGCCTTCCCCTTTACTCGCCCTGATGGGTTAAGGGATACTAATATGTAATTAATATTGCAGCCCTAGTTATGTAAGCTAGGTAATCGTATAAGCTAAGTTAAAGGCTACGTAGTTTAGCCTAGCACCTATTTACGCCTAGTACGCAATTAGTAAGAAGTAAATATTAGGAAAATACTAGAACTAGAAAAAAAAGAAATATATAAGTCCCAGATCCAGAAACATTAAAGAAGTTCCCATATAAAGACCCCTATAAACTTTACAACAACTTAAAGAAATTTTTTTTTTTAAGAGAAGACAAAAGAAAGTAACATTCTAGCTAACCTAGACGGCTTAATAGATACGAAAAGATCAGCTTAGGGTTTACTAGAAAGCTATATATATAGTTTATAAAAATCCTATTTAGCTCTAGGTAATAGAAACTAGTTAACACTAATAGAGGAGTAATATAGCAATTAGAGGCTTAAACTAAGCAGGACAGAGAGGATCTAAAACTTGTTTTAGATAAAACCAGCCAGCAACTGCAATAATAGTATAGATTGCTATAATAAGAACGCCTTTAAGTCTATTTTAGTGTTAGTTAGAGTAGATTACCTATATAAAAAGGAAAACTTACTAGATTTGCTATTTTAAATAAGATAGTTTACTAGGAGTATAGTAACAAACAAAACAGCAATTAGAAAGGTATTAAAATAAAGCATTATATAATCCTAGCCTATAATCTAACTAAGTATAATAATAAAGGGGAGAACTAGAAGAGCGATTTATATGCTAGATCTAATAGTAACATTAATTACTAGACTTATTTTATCCTTAAAAGCTACTATAACCGCTATTACGTACTTAGCAGCGTTCCCAATAATTGGGAGTAGGATAAGACCAACAAAAGTGGTAGAGACAGTGCCGCTTGCCGTAATATTACTAATACTGTTAACTATAAACTCGGAATAAAAGGCGACTAACGCGGTAGAGAATCTAAGGGTTATAATTGCACCCTAGATCGTCAATTTGGGCTCCTTAATCTCATCGTCTTCCTTTTCTGCGTTTAAATCCTATATAAGCTGTTCTTGGTTTACTCCACCTCTAGATATAGCCGCCGCTCTAGCGCCGATCTATATAATACCACGGAGAGACATACCCTATTTAACTTAGGAGGATTTACGCTTAGGAGCCCTTTAGCTTAAAGTATTGCACATTTCAGTATATAACTTTAATTAAAATATAAGGTAGCAAACGTATATAATTAGGAGGATAACAGCTATTCCGCAGGAAAGCTTCTAATTAAGTATAGAGCTATTAGGGCTTATAGCTACGTAGGTTAGTATCTATTATAGGTCTAAAGCTATTATTAAACTTACTTAATAGCATAGAGTAGAAGGCGGTTAGAATAATTAAACTACTAACGTATAGAGCTAGAAGACTAGCTGTAGTATTTACTACTATCCTATTAAAATGTTATTCCGTCTGGTTAATACCTTTAAAGAAGAAGCATATGCTAAGGATAAGGAGTAAGTTCGAAAGCATACTACCGATTAAGAAAGTTTTAACAATAGTAATCTAGCCCTTAGTTAGGGCTAATATAGAGACGATTAATTCAACAGCGTTTCTGCGCTAAATGTTAGATAATATTAGGACAAATAAGAAGCGGAGATACGTACCTAAAAGTTGCGTTTAAAAGACCACCTAATGTATTACCGGCGCGGCGCGTAATCTCTTTAGTAGCGTAACTAATCATTATAGCAAGCGGGATAATGGCAATAAAGTTAACAATAAATATGGCGATACTATTAACGTGAAGATAATTAACTATAAAGCCGATAGGAACGGCAAGAAGAAGTATATTAATTTATAAGCCAAACAAAACAGCACAAACCTAATCCTTAGTAGGTATCTTACACTTTAAAGCTACTTTTAGCCTTTCCTCTCTAGTTATTGGCTTAAGATATAAGGATCTTCGCAGGCCTATACTAGCCTCTTTATTAGGTCGTTAATCTAAATATGCCATTATAAGTACGGTTTTTAATTATTCCTAGAAAGAGCATGATAGAGAAGGGCGATTTTATAGTTTAGAGGGTACCTATATATAGCAAAGACTGAGAAGTCTAATAGTACTTAGGCTAACACCAACGCCTTAAATCTACAATAGTGCGTTTAGCTTTTTTTTCTAGTTGATTTTACGAGTAAGGATCCAAAGCAAATTCCAGAATAGTTATTATAGAGGAGAAGAGAATTAGCGTTAATAACTAGACAGAATGGCTAGTGAAAAAAGAAGAAGATAGAGTGTTCTAATAAATAAATAATAAGTAAAAAGTAAACCAACTACTTATAGAAATAAGGACGCAGTAGAACGTATAAATAAGGGTATAAGTCTATATACCTCTAAGTACTAACTACTTAGTGTCTTAAATATAAATCCTTCCTTAACGCAAGGCAGATTAATAGGAGTTATTATACTGCCCGTATAAGGCGGAGCGCTTATAAAGGGCTTAGCTAAAATGCCAATTAAACCACCCTATAACGCACTAATAGCTTCTTTGCTATAGATAGGGAGTGAATATATAAGATTAACTGGCTAAGATAAGTCTACTGCTTAAGCAGTGTCCTGCTCCGTAAAGGGTGGGCGTTAGAAGTAGATTATATAATGCTATTCCTGCTAGGTAAGGCGTTATTAGGGGGTTATTATTAGCTTCCGGTTCTAGTTTACAACTTTATATAAACGCCTCTAAACCCTATACTATTAGGGCTATCTAAAAGCTAAGTTACCTGTTTACCTTATCTTAACCTTAGGCTAGGCTCGTTAGCTGTTAAGGCGACAAGAAGTTGCGTTAAGGCATATAATAGGGCTTAAGTAAAGCCATGTAACTAGATAGGCATTACTATGCAAAGCAACACTTAACCAGCTACCTCTATATCGCCGTCTTAGAATAATTAGAAGAAAGGGGTTAATGCTAGCCCTTATTATTTAATGTAACCCTCCTATAAAGGTATAGCAAAGTAGGGTATAGACGGGGAAGGATTATATTCCTATTATAGCCGTATTATAGCGCATTCGTAATACTATGCCAGTATCCCTAAGTTAGTAAATCGGCTCGACTTTTAAGGTATAGTTAAAGCGGAGCCCACCGTTAGCTCTCCTATTAGCTAAGTGGTAAAAAGAAGCAGGATATAAAAGGCCTCTATATCCTTTAACTAGACCTATATTAAGTACAGTATCCTTTAAGGAAATCCCTCCTTACTTTCTTATAAAGACACTCCGTAACCTTACTGGCACTAACTACTCTAAAATACTTTTAGTCTCGGCCCTAAGAGTTTAAACAAGCCTTGGTTTCGAGTCCTTGGGTCAAGCAAACAGTCCTTATAGTAGGAGCAATGCCTTTTCATTAACCAGCTAGTTATCTTAGCTATAGTTGTAATCTCTACAACCATATACTGCTAGGGTAAGTAGTAGTAACTTATACCTTACTCGGCCGCTTCTTGTCCCCCTCCTCTTTATCACCTATATTAAGAGTTTGTCGCCGCTTTTAGTCCTTTTGCCGTGCTGCGTTAGGCATAGCATCTTCTATAGTAGCGAAGACTTCTTAGGTAAAGCTAACGTGCTTCTTAATAGGGCGCTCTTTCTCCTTTTTATCTTCCCTAGATATCCTCCGCTACTTCCTCCTATATAGTGTAGCTAGAGGGCTTTTAGCGGACAGCGGTAGTATTAGGAGTTAGTCTACTTAGCGTGGCCTCCGCGGCCTTTAGGGCTGGTCTAGTACTACTACTAGTTTCCCCAAACCAATTCTAGCGTCAATATCATTACCGCCTTTATTTTTATTATTATTGTTATTATCGCTGCCATTGTTAGAGGTAGCCCCCTTAAACTCTTCCTGCGCCTTTAATTCGGCCTTATACTTCTCTTTAACCTCTAATAGCGTATACCCTATAGGCTATTCGTCAGCGGCGCTATAATATATAATACTTCTATATATCTATTTAGTAATAACCGCATCAAGGTGCTATTTAAGTGCGGTAGCGAATTAGTCATTATAGGCTTTTTAGGATACCGGTGTACCCGTGTAAGAAATAAGGTAGGCACCTTAAGTAGCAACAATGTTAAGGCAGTCCTATAAGTTTACGCTACTATTAGTTTAATAGGCCGCAATATAAAACTAAATCAAAAGGATGCAGGCTTACGATAAGCAGATCTTAGCTAGCCGTAGTAGTAGGTGGGCTATTTAGCCGCGATATTATAGCCAGCGATGGTTATATATAGGGACGTTATAAGTTAGGCTGTTTTAGGTGGAGGTTAGAAAGGTAGGAAAGTAAGCCTTTAAATAATCTATAAGTCAGCATAAGCGCGGCGAAAATGCGTTATTACGTAATTTAATATATAGGGCATAATAAGGGGGTGGCGAACCCTAGGCCTAACTATAGTTAGAAGCGATAGAATATAGGGCAGCGGTATCATCGTTAAGAGAAATGGGAATTTAATTGCTATAAGCACTAGATATAGTATATACACTAGCGCTACCAGTCTCTCTCTTATATAACTATAATATGCCAGCCAGGCGGCCTTCTAAACAACGCTTACTTACACCTCCCCTATTTTTAAGGCTATACTCTAACCGTTATCTCTTCGCCTGCGGAGATTTGGGTAGTAGTAGGCCCTAAGCTAAATACTAGAGAACCTCGTTAATATTAGGGCGCTGCGTATAGTTATTCGCTACCTACTAGTATCTTACTATCTTAATAAAGAGACCGCCAACTGCAAGTTTAGATCAGCCCGTCTGCTACTAGAAGCTATTAAAGCTCTATAATATAGAACACTTACAATATATATAGCCTCTGGCCGGCGACGTATACGCACTCTTATAATCCCTAGCCATTTTGTCAATAGCATTCTAATAACTCTTCCAGAAGGAAGGGCGCAGCTTCTTATTATCCTTACTATTACGCTATAGGTTAATAGAGAACTTCTATAGGTAGTAGTTATACATTAGCTTAAATAAGATAATGCCTATAAACTAAATGTTAATAGAGTAGTTGTAGTCCTCTAGCTTAAGCTTAGGAGCGAGATAGCTAATTATACTAACTATGCCTAGCTTAGGCCGTAATAACCCACCTACCTAGATATACCTAGATGTGCCAACGTCTAGTAAAACGGAACGAAGCGGCTTACTAATAAGGCCGATATTAGTCGGCTTTAGGTCGCGGTATAGCTAGCGTCCGTTATATATAACTTTAACACCTAATAGTGCGGCGCGGAATGCAGTCGCCGCCTCTATTATTATGCCCTTATACCCTCTATCAAGCTTATACGTTAGCTGCGTTCTCTTAAACTATGATTTTAAGAATATAAGAGGCTTACCCCTTGCTCTAAGTCCCTACTAAGTCGCTAAAGGTCTAGGGCGTTATCGGCTTTAGGATAATGACAATATTATTAAAGGCCGTTTTAGAGGAGAACTCCTTACTATTAAAGTAGATCACCTCTACCATACGCAGAATTCGCTCACTATCGTCTAACTTCTATATAAGATTAGTCACTTCCAAAAGTATCTCAATCTCTTTATCTATACTATAACAATTTTAGGAAGTCCGCTCTACCACTTTAATGGCGGCTACGTTGGCTAACTAATCTAAGGCGAAGAATACTCTTCCGTAACTGCCCGCACCTAGAACATCTCCTAGTATCCACCTACCCATCGTTCTCTTATTAGGGAGTAGGGTCGGCATCTTAATATTAATATTAGCAGCTACCGGCCCGCTAAGAGCGCGAGCTATATAGCGTCTGCGCACTTCCTTAAAGTTGTCTTTAGCAGCGAATTCCGTCCACTAGAAGTGGTATTTAAGCTTATTAAGCAGTATCTTTATACTATACTAGTTTAAGTAATACGGCCGCCGTGTAACTACGTCGCTATTAACTGTTAGCTATACCGACGGAGACCTAGAGTAGCCCATAATATAAAGGCCCTTACTTTTAGGAAAGAAGTTAAACCGCGTATAGGGGTTCTAGAGGTTAATATTATATAATTTTATAAAAGACCTAGTGCAAAGAAGTAGGTCAATAGGCATATTTTCCAAAGAGCCCTTTCCCACCGCCTATCCCCTCTCCGGTATAGCTGGCGGAGACTACAGCCCTAGTAAATAATAGCCGACCTAGACTATACTAAGCTTTTAAAGCTACTCCTTAGTATTAGTATCTGGCTCCGTAAGGGTTTTGCTCGCTTCGCTATTAGTATTATACTTAGTACGTTCTATTTCGCGTTAAAGGCAAACTATCTTATTATTATATATCTGCTTAGGCTCGATAAGTATACGGTAGAGGGCGGCTTAAGCGCCATCTACCTAGTTATTCTGGCGCCGAGACGTAAGGGCGTTATAGACGTCGCTAAATGCTAGCCTAGCGAGGGCATTTGCGGGTATAAGGGACGCAAAGGCGCGGTCCGACATTTAATAACAGATATAGTACTTATAGCAGACTCCGATAAGGGATATAAGCTTTAAAATGCCGTAGGAAATGTGCGCCTTTTTAAATATAACTGCTAATTATAGAACCCCTTCCTAGCGGTTCCGTAACGTAGAGACAGCCAGACTATAACTACTTAATCTTACTTTCTCTAGTAGGTATAAGATATGGAACGTCTATATACGGTATCTTCGGCGTATTATAGTTATCTTACCTCCTACTAAAGTGAGGTAAGCTAATGCCAAAAATATACCTTACCCTAAGTACTATAAAAGGTAAAGTCTAAGCTTAATAATTTAGGATCTACCTAGTAGAGAAGGATCTTTAAATCCTTAGGGCCTTCGCTAGCTAGCTTTTTGGCCTATTATTATAGCCGGAACGTATAAGGCTAAAGCCAGACGTTACTAATTCATTAATAATATAGGTCCCCACCTTACTTTACTTTTACTCTACTTCACTTTACTTTACATACTCGCACTTTACTTCACTTCTCCTATCCCCTACAGTACGGCACATACCCCCCCTCCCCCCTACGCTACTACTTTTCTTCTCCTACACTTTACTCTACTTTACTTTACCTAACCGACCCGATTATACCTTTAGTATCGCGCCTATCCAGTATATAAGTCGCCCTACTTAGTAGAGCAAAAGTTTACTATAGGCAGCTATATAAGTAGTTGCCTTTCCGTTAGGACTTCTTAAAAAGTGCCTATCTTGCTAGTAAAACTATATCTAAAACTTCTAATCTTTACGGGGTTGTAGTCGCTTTGGGGTTCACCACTATATATAAAATACTACCAACCAATTAAGTCACTTCGGGGCCACAGACCTACAGCGGCGGCTATTAAGACTCTGTTAATAAGATTCGCTTCTACGTCCTAATATAGACAAAAAGACGCCAGTCGCGAATAATATTGCGCGGGATAATATGGCGCTTTAGCAGCTAATCCAAGACAAGGTAAGTCTTATCTTAAACCCTTATTCCTTATACACCCCTCCCCCTTACAAAAGCGCCAATAATTGGTACGCTAGTTCCCGTCCACCGACCCTATAATGCTCGGAGACTAAAAGGTTAGAACGGGACGGTTTTCCTCTTTTTAAAAGGGCCTGCCGTAGGGGCGGAAGCTCTGCGGCGTAGTGGTTAGGGTATATAGCGAGAACGGCGCGGTGCGGGTAGGCGGCGAGATATACAGCAACGTTAAAACGGAAAACGTGGAGATAGGGCGGCATCTTAAGGACAAGTATTTCCTCCTCATTATAGACACTGGCAACTAGTGTATAACACTAGGTAGGCCGATATATTATCTTATATTAATATAATAAAACATACTACTAGCTTTATTCCGCTGGCTAAATATAGGTAACCTCCCTCTATATGCTATACTCTACGACCACCTTTACAATACCTAGGCCAAACTCCATCCTTATACCCTATTCCGCTAGTCCAAACTCAATAAAGGGTAGAGAGCACTTATTAAATAGGCAGTTAATCTACACTAGTGCGTCCATATATTTGTCCTTTAAAAAATCTAGCAGGTTGTATAGGGGCATTATTAAAGACATTCCTCCCTACAGCATCACCCTATAGGGTAGATCGTCGCAGCGTTCCGTCTCCTAGTCTAGGCTCTTTGGCCAGTCTAGCGGTGCAGGGAGCTAAGTGGCGTAGTGCTTAATCGCCTAAGCTAGGCCCTCTAGCTTGGCCATAGTGCGCCACCAATTAGAGACAGTATTGGCGTAGATATTAATAGTTATAGCGCATACCCATTTGCCGCGTAGGTTTCAGCGTAGTTTACTAAGCATATTTAGGGTAGTGCTAATAGTGCATAAAAAGAAGACTTTAAGGGAAATAAACAAGAGCTTAATGAGGATCGTCCTAGCTTTTTTACGGTAATTGTTACCAATAATCGTATCCGGGTCCTCCCTAACAACGGCTATTGCCTTTAATAACCTATTTTCCTCAAGATCTTCTAGGGGGGGGAATCCGCTTAAAACCTTCTAAATCCCATTATTAAGCACGGCAATAAGGCTGGTATAGTTTATAAGCGCAGGGGTAGGAGCTATAGAGCTATCTATAGAAAGGCTTAAATAGTAGGGAGAAGAAAAGTAAGTAAAGTAAAGTGAGGTAGATAAAGTAAGGTAAAGTAGGTAAGTACGTAAAGTAAAGTAAAGTAGAGCAATTGTTATTAATTATAGTTATTAATAAAGCTATTGCCCTATAAGGCTAAATCTGCCTTTTATTACCTAAAATATTCGGGTAGTTAATAAGCCAAGACCTATGCGTTAGTCTCTATAGGTAACTTTATTCTACTACCTTCTACTTATATATATAAGCGCAGTGTCCGCCTTTAAACTATAATCCCCTTACTTATAATAAACCGACTTAAGGCATACTAATTAATACTATTAGTACCGAGATAGAAAATGTATACCTTCTTTACTTCCCCTTCGCGTTTAATTTTTATAACTAATGTAGCTATTATAGAAACTTACAATCCTTTAATATAATGTCTGCTTTAAGCTTAACTGGCTCTTAGATATAAATCTAAAGTATTCCTAGCTAATCTATAATTAGGCGCTTATGCTTTCCACAGCTATTAATTCTATAGCCATATACTATATTACTATTAGAGACTTATTTAAAAAAGATTTATAGAATTATAATAGTGATTTTATTAATCCTAGCAAGCTCCTTTTAGCTTCTAGCTTGTCCCCTTTACCTATAGATAAGCTAGCTAAACAGACTAAGGCAAGTACTGCTAATCAGTTTTCCTCTTATAACGGTAATTTAACGCCATTTTAAGGCGTTAACACGACCCCCCAAAAGTCTCCCGCGCCTTCTCTTTAACACCCTTTATTCTATACGGAAAACTAGTTCCCCTCTATAGCTATAAACTCATTAATCTAAAGTATAAAGACATTATAGTAAAGTCCTAGTAGTTAACCCTATAATTATACGGATAACTAAAAAGAAGAGAAAGAATAGTCGCTATCTTAAGTAGACAAGTAACACTATAAAGAGCCTTAACAATTAATTAACCATAATCTCTAATATATAAGGCGGGACGACTAAATATAGATATGTAAAGAGGGGCAGGATAAGGTAGAGTTAGATAATATTTATAGATAGGATAACGTAATAGAAGAACGTATAAAAGACGTTTCTCTTATTAAATGTGATCCTAAACTGCAAAGCAAAATATACTAGAGAGAAGGAGCACAATCGCCTATAAATAAAAAGCAACTATAGCGAGCTAAGCCTACTAAAACACCAAATATAGCAATTACCAGGTCTAGAAGGACGATATTAAAGCGGCTTTGGAGTAAACGAAAAGTTAATAATTAATACTCTTATAAGGTTAAGAGGCTATAAAAATAAACTCTAAAGGAGATTCCACCTATTTATAACTGCAAATTTCTGTTAATAGAGATATATTAAACCTTTACTAACTATAGCTCGTTAGATAATTCTAATAGGCTCTAGCTCCTTACTCGCTTATTCTTTATGGTTATTAGCTAAGATACTTTTATATAGCTATGGAATTCCTATCTTACTATTCGGGAGAATATAAGCACAGTTATTCTTTTTTTTAGTAACACAGTATCCGCAAATATAGAGTCTCTAGATTAATTAGATATCTTACTTACTACAGCGTTTATTATAAAGCGATTCCACCTAATTAGATTAGTAGAAGCTCGCATATAGCTAGAATAGAATTACCAGCTTTAACTAGTCTAGTAAACTAGACATTAGCGGAATAAAGAGCGAATATTAAAACTAGGTTATTGCGGCTAGGCTACTTCCTATACTCTAGATAATATACTATCCTAAGCGTATCCTAAACTTATAAGGTATATAGTTAAGTATAATAAATAACTAACTACCCTAAAAAATAAACTTAGTTAGGGACGCAACTAGCATATACTAGCAGCTTAATTTAGTACTAGTATCCTTGCTTTAGTCCTAACTAATAGTAATTTTAGTATCTATAACCGCAAGTAAGCTTTCTTCCTACTAGCATAATCTATACTAGGCTAACTTCCTATAGTATTAAAAGACTTCCAGTGGATGATTTTAAATTGCTTATTAATATTTTAGATAAAGAACGTGGTGGTTTTCTCTATAAATGCAGCTAATAGATAACTTACTTTCTTAATCTCCTCTTAGGACTAATTCTAGAGAGAAAATATATGCTTAAGGATATAGATAGATCCCTCGTAAAGGAGGAGCTATTTAACTCGCTAGGTTTAATAGAATACCTAAAACTAAATAGGTAAATATTAGCGTAGATTTTTGCAGTATATAGGGATGTGTATTAATTATATATATAGATTATTATAACTAAAAAGCTTAATATAGCTCTCACTATGTCTATTTATAAACTTTACGTAAAGACAAATTTAATAGGCATTGTATTTAGGTTTAGGGCTTCTAGGAGGCTTTTAATCCTAAGAAAACTAATCTTAATTACCTATTCCTACCTTTATTTTCTAGTATAATCACTATAAAGGAACTATAAATAGTATAGATAGTAGTAAAAGAATAAAAGATTAGAGACACGGTAAAGTATAAGGCTTTATACGCCTAAGGCAACACTCTAGGTAATATAAAAGTCAAATAGCATAATAAAAGAGCTATATTTTATTTTAATAACAATAAGAACACTAGGGAAATGCAATAGAATATTAAGAAGGAATTGTTAAGAGTAGGGACTCGTTAAAAGTAGGGACTCGTCAAGCTATATCCGTTTAATTAGTATTATATTTCTAAGCCGTTTCTTATAATGCTGGTAAAGGAACGTAGTGCTAGGAAAGTACGGGCTAATTAAAAGCTAAAAAGCTAAGGACAAAAATAAATCCTAGCGCTCTATTCCCCTAGGGGATTATTCCCCTAGGGCTTTATTCCCCTAGGGCTTTATTCCCCTAGGGCTTCGTTCCCCTAGGGCTTCGTTCCCCTAGAGCTTCGTTCCCCTAGGGCTTTATTCCCCTAGGGCTTCGTTCCCCTAGAGCTTCGTTCCCCTAGGGCTTCTCCCCTTAGCTCGCTTAGATCTGCCCTTATACACAGGGTAAACCAAAAGCTTAAATTATACTTTTAGTTTAATACAGTAAATTATACGACTAGCTTTACCCCCTTTAGCAAGCGCTCTAGAATTTTAAATTCGGTATGTATATCCAATCTCGCTTGGTTGCTACTAGCTATATATAGTAATTATACTAAAGCTATATGCTTAGCTGCGGCCGTGAGGTTTCTACCTATATAGTACTATATAATACTGCCAAATTTTATCAACCTCTCTGTAAACGTCTTGGATTATCGCTTTAACCGCACTAATGTTTAGGAAACGCCACCTTAATATATATATATATATATATATTCTATTATAGCTATATACTATTTAGGGTATAGGCCGTTATAGAGCGCTAACTAAATACTTCCTACTATTAATATGCTTGCTCTAGTTCAGAAGCCAACTATAAAAACTATATATCTATTACTTAATACTATGCTTAACTAAGGAAATAAACGCCACTTTGATAAGAGGGTAGCCTAAGCAGGTCGGCGCCCTCCCTACTAGCGCTGGCAAGATCCTACTAACAAATAGTCGAATAGAATTCCCGTTATCGCGCAATAGGCAGCAGCGCGCAACTTATTAGATATTAGGCTACCTTACTACGCAATTTACTCTCCTACTGATCTTTATTATAACCACAACGAGGATTATAATAGATTTGTCCTTTAATGAATTTCGCCCACACGTTTTAGTATATAACTATCTCCTTATAAGTTTTATTAATATAGTTAAAGCGCGCAGGCTTATTATATGCCGGGCGGAGGGGTTTATTAACACTACTAGCTCAGCGTCGCTACTTAAAGCTGCTTTTCCGCACTAGAAATATAACGACATATCTATTAGATTTCATATACCATAAAAGGCGTCAGGATCTTGATAATATCTCGCTATATTAAATTTTGGTTAAAAAAGAAGATTAGTAGCGAATCGAAGCTGGAGTTAAGTGATGGCCTAGAAGCTAAGGTTAAGCGGCTTAGCCTCTTTCTCCTAAAAGATAATATAGCTACAATAAATAATATAGAGTAAGTTCTTATTAAATAATATTTATTAGCAAGCTGTGCCCTTATATAGTTTGTAAACTAGAGAACGTATATCTAACTATACTATAGTATCGTAGCAGTCTATAGCTTAGGGGGGCACTACCTTAATACTTAGACCGGAGATAACAAGAACCTTTAGCTTCGCGATTTAGTGCCTTTAAAACTCAATAATTCTGGACTAAACAGTTAGGTCGTCTCCTATGGCTATAACTTAAGCACTGCGTTTAGTAAGGCCGTTACCGATATTACCGACGAGGTAGTAATGCTTCTTGACCGAATTAAAGAAGAGCGTAAATCGCAATTAGAGCGTCATAGACCGATTATCCTTATCGCCTATAGCCTAGGCGGTATTTTAGTAAAGAAGGTACGTATTTAATCTATTAACCTCTAGACGCTATATCTATCCTATCTTACAGTCCCTCTACGTCTATTAATTTACCTACTATTAAGTAATTTAGGCTTATCCAAACAGTATCCTAAGTAAACTTGTAGGACTATTAGCTATTAACTTATCTAATTGGGATATTAGGCCATAATTATTGTATATAAACGATCTAGCGAATATAGAGAATTACTTAGCAGTATTAAGGCTGCGATATTTCTTAGAACACCACACCGTAGTTCTAATGCTGCGTATTAGGCTACTTATACAGCAAATGTCCTAAAGGTCCTCCAATTAGGGCGCGGGACTAACGCTTCGTTTGTCTCCGCACTATAGAGAAACTCACCAGAGTTCGCGAATATATCGTAGTAATGGATTAAGTATATAGCTCCACTTAGGATCCGGACCTTTTGTAAGACTAAACGGTTACTTAGTAAGCTTATATATCTTACAACCCCATTATCTTAAGTCCTTTATAGTATATAAAGTCACTTTTACTATCTAAGGATTAAGCAGAACACGGTGCTAACCTTATATAGCAGATTGTAGATAAAGACTCCGCAAGACTAGGGATTGTAAACGAGATCGCTATTAGTATCGCTAGCGTAAACCACAGAAGTATCTGCAAATTTAGCGATTTCAATAGCTAGAAGTACAAAACCATCTAGAATACTACCGAAGAGCTTGCGTAGTACGCCCTAAGACTATTAAGTATCTATAAGTAGTTTTAATTTACTGCCTTAGACGCGTTTAGCGTTTCTTTATTAGTATAATACCCCGCTTCTCGCTAGAAATAGTATTAGCTTAGCTAGGGTGCTACGCTAGTTAGGAAATTAAAATCTCACAAAAAATTGACCAGACTTCTATTATATTGCTTTATAGCTGACTTACTATAGTGACGTAGCTATAACTAGCGATTATAATAGTTAATGCTTACCTACCTAGCGTTTAACCAATCTATAGGAAGATAAGGACAGAATCTTAACTAGTAAGAACCCCTTACTTAAAGGTTTATATATATAGATCCTTAACAATCGAGCCTTTACGGAGTAGTAGAACAATAATAAGTGCAGTATTTTATAGATACACGGCGGCCTAGGTAAGGGTAAGACAATAATAATAATAGCTCTTATTGACAAAATATAGTAACGACTGGACTTAATACCTAGGTCGGGCGTACTATTGTACTTCTTCTACTAGAATACGATCTGGGAACTAAATAACGCCGTTTTAATCGTCTAAGGCCTTACCTACCTTTTAGCTAAACAAAACCCGGCGTTAACCCGTTATCTATAAAAGAGGTATAACGAAACTAACAGCCGCCTGTTTAAGGGGTTAAATGCACTCCACGGCCTTTAGATAATGCTTTTAGAGATATTAAACGATCTAAGTCTTCCGAGAGTCTACTTATTGGTTAATATACTTAATAAGTACGATTTCTAGTCGCTTAAGATCTTTCTAACATTACTCAGCCAATCTAGGTTGTTAAATAATGTTAAGTAGGTAGTAACTAGCCGGAATAAGATAAAAATCATTAAATATCTCTGTTATAGCCACCTTGGCCATAATACAAGCCTAGAGTTAAACTTATTACACGTCTTAAAAGCAGTTAAATCTTTTATTAATTTTAAGGTTGACGAACTAGCGGTTTAAAAGACGTATAATAGTAAGCTCCAGACATCTATTAAGGAGTATCTTACCAAATATATAGACGGTACCTTTCTATAGGTGGCTTTGGTTTATAAAGAATTAGAAAAAGTACTAGCAGGTAGGACTAAAGATATCCTTAGGACTTTTCTAGCGGGACTAGAGCCTCTTTATAAGCGTATAATAGGGCAGGTTAAATATAAAAGGGACTTAGTAGAGGTTAGGCTTTACAAACAGATTCTTTATATAGTTACGCTCGCCTGCCATCCTTTAGGCTTAAACAAAATGGGAATTATTACTAGCCTTCTAAAAGAAGTATTAAACGACTTACAATATCTACAAGATTTAGTTAGCTCTTATAGTTCTTTCTTAACGCTTTATAAGCAAATAGTTTACCTAGTCTATTAGTTAATAAAGGACTATTTTAATACCGGTAAGGGCTCAAACATCTTTCTATTTAGGCAGATTAAGGCGCATAACCAACTAGCTTATCAGTCGCTATAGCTTATATTAGCCACCCTTAAGTAAGACATCTATAGCATACGAGCTCTAGGCACTCTTACGACTGCTATTAACAGTAGTAAAGTTTAGTAACATCTCCCTCTAAAAGTTTAATACGTATATATATACTAGGTTTAGCATCTTTAAAGGAGTAGTACTTAACTCTATAATAATAACTAAGTACATCGGTTTCTACGGGAGCATTTACTTTACTAGTTTAAGGCCCTTAGCTAGATAGAAAAGACATTAGAAGGGATTCTTACGATATTATCCTTAGAGGCTCAAATTCTAGTAAGTCTTCTTTAGGGTATACTAGGTAATCCTACTAATTTATACCTAGGCTAATAAAAGTCCCAATCTATACGCGTTTGTCTATAATACAAAGCAATTCATTCTATATAATCGATTAGTGATTAAATAGATACCCCTCTAGCTATATTACTTAGCCCTTATCTTTACTCCGGAGAAGAGTATTGTTTAGAGACGATTTGAAAAGTATATCCCTACTTAGATCTAAATAAAGCCAAGAGTATAAGTAAATTAAAGCGCGGCGCTACAGACGCTCGAGGGCCATTTAGGTTTGGTTACATTAGTAGCCTTCTTACTAGACGGCAAGCTAGTGGCGTCAGGTGATAAGACAGTTAGGCTCTAGGACACTATCACAGAAGCAGCGCTGTAGATACTTAAGGGCCATTTAAGCCAGGTCTTATTAGTAGCCTTTTTACCAAACGGCAAGCTAGTAGCGTTAGGCTTGCATAACGAGATAGTTAGGCTTTAGGACGCCGTTATAGGAGCGGCGCTATAGACGCTCAAGGGCCATTCGAGTATAGTCTCGTTAGTAGCCTTCTCGCCGGACGGTAAGCTAGTGGCGTTAGGCTTATATAACGAGACGGTTAAGCTCTAGAACGCCGTTACGGGAGCGGCGCTATAGGTACTTAAGGGCCATTTAGAGGCGGTTATATTAGTAGCCTTCTTACTAGACGGCAAGCTAGTGGCGTTAGGCTTGTTAAATAGGACAGTTAGGCTTTAGGGAGCGGCGCTACAGACACTTAAGGGCCATTCAGATAGGGTCTTGTTAGTAGCCTTCTCGCCAGGCGGTAAGCTAGTGGCGTTAGGCTTATATGACGAGATAGTTAAGCTCTAGGATACCGCTATAGAAACGGCGCTGTAGATATATAAGGGCCATTTAAGGTTTATTAAGTTAGTAGCCTTCTCGCCGGACGGCAAGCTAGTGGTATTAGGCTTATTAGATAGGATAGTTAGGCTCTAAAAAGCGGCGCTATAGACGTATAAGGGCTATTTAGATAGGGTCTCGTTAGTAGCCTTCTCGCTAGGCGGCAAGCTGGTGGCGTTAGGCTTATATAACGAGACGGTTAGGCTCTGGGATGCCGCTATAGGAACGGCGCTGTAGATATACGAGGGCCATTTAAGGTTTATTAAGTTAGTAGCCTTCTCACTAGATAGCAAGCTAGTGGCGTTAGGCTTAGGCAATTAAATAATTAGGCTCTAGGACGCCATTACGGGAGCGGCATTATAGACGCTTAAGGGCCATTTATAGGGGATCTTGTTAGTAGCCTTCTCGCCAGATAGTAAGCTGGTAGCGTTAGGCTTATATAATGAGATAGTTAGGCTCTAGGACACCGTTACGGGAGTGGCGCTATAGATACTTAAGGGCCATTTAAGGGGGGTTTTATTAGTAGCCTTCTCGCCAGACGGCAAGCTAGTAGTGTTAGGCTTATTAGATAAGACGGTTAAGCTCTAGGACGCCGTTACGGAAGCGGCGCTATAGACGCTTAAGGGCTATTTAAGCCGGGTTTTATTAGTAGCCTTTTTGCCGGACAGCAAGCTAGTGGCGTTAGGCTTATATAACAAGACAGTTAGGCTCTAGGACGCCGTTACGGGAGCGGCGCTATAGACGCTTAAGGGCCATTCGAGCTAGGTCTTATTAGTAGCCTTCTCGCCAGACGGCAAGCTGGTGGCATTAGGCTTGTATAACGAGACGATTAGGCTCTAGGACGCCGTTACGGGAGCGGCGCTGCAGATGCTTAAGATTAGTATAGTTATTAACAGCCTTTTATTCTCTACTTCGGGTCAATACCTTAAAACGGATAGGGGGGTAGTGGATATAACCTCTCTTAAGATATCGCTAAATTCTTCAGAGTAGTTACGTAGTCTATTTATATTAAATAATTAGGTAAAGGAGAATAGGTAGAATATTCTTTAGCTTTCTTCTAACTATCGACTAACTTATATAGCTGTTTGGGATGTAATAGTTATATTAAGGCACTTATTAGGAGGCGTATCATTTCTTCAATTTAAAAAAGGGTTAAAGCTTATATAGTATAGTAGAGTAGTAATATATTAGTAGTAGTTAGGTTATAATAGCCTTATATATATATAATACATATTATTTTCTTTATATCTCTATTTTATAGAGGTTTAAGGGGAACGTATACCTATATATAGCATTTTGGCGCATCCTATAGTTAGTATATTTTATCAACTTTCCCCTAAATAATAAAAATAGCAAAATCTCCCCTATAAAAAGGCCGTGGCTACGCTAACTACTAGAATTAAAGAAATGCTATAGACGTCTTATTTGCCACTTTAATTCTAGTATCTTTTATAAAGGTTATACACTTATTACTAACTCTATATCTTACATTATAATATAGGTAATATTCTTAGTAGCTTAACCTACGCGCTCTAAGTAGCGGAATTTATTAGTACCAAAACTTAGATTAAGCAGCGCTACTATAGCTTTGGCCGCGCTAGCAAGGAGGGTACTAACCCGCTCTAGCCACATCCTTATTAAGGTGGCGTTTCCTAGACATTAACGCGGTTAAAGCTATAATCCACTTTATAAAGAAGATAGGACGTTTATACCTAAGCGAATAATAAGCCGATTTTAATAAGCGAATACTCCTAAGGATTTCCTCTCCTACCTATACCTCCTAACTAACTACACTGCGAGCCTCCCCTTACGTGCCTCCGCTAGTGCGTTACCGATTAAAAAGCGTACGACGCTAGAATAGCCCCGCGAACACAAGGCGCCTCTAAACTCCGACTTTCTTCTAATAATAACGTATCACTTTCCTTTATTCCCTTAGTTGAGTATAGTATTAAGTAATAGATATATAGTTCTTATAGTTGGCTTCTAAACTAGAGTAAGTATATTAGTAGTAGAAAGTATTTAGCTAGCGCTCCGTAACGGCCTATACCCTAAATAGTAGGCTATAATAGAATATGCATATATATATATATATATAGGTCAAGAACTAGCGATAATTCTAGTGGCGGTGCAGCTTAAAGAGATATAATAATATAAGTTTTAGCGTTAGAGTAGCTAGGAAGGGCCTTAACCGAAATATAGGGTATTAGAAGCTATTCTAGGGGTCCTTTCTAGGATATAAGGTAGCGCTCCTATAACGGTTACGTAATGTCTAATACGTATAGCCTCTTTTATATAGTATAATCATTATATAGGGTGTTATCCATTTAACTAAAGCCTCTTTCCTTAGCTAAAGAAAGTGGCCGCTATAGAGTCGGCCGCTATAATTATAGGAGGTGGGTTTATATTGCCCTATAAGGCTAATCTAAGCCAAGACCCATACATTAGTCTCTATAGGTAACTTTATTCTACTACCTTCCGCTTATACGCGTAAGCGCAGTGTCCGCCTTTTAACTATAATCCCCTTACTTATAATAAACCGACTTAAGGCATACTAATAGATACTATTAGTACCGAGATAGAAAATGTATACCTTCTTTACTTCCCCTTCGCGTTTAATTTTTATAACTAATATAGCTATTATAGGAACTTACGATCCTTTAATATAATGTCTGCTTTAAGCTTAACTGGCTCTTAGATATAAATTTAAAGTATTCCTAGCTAATCTATAATTAGGCGTTTATACTTTCCGCTACAATTAATTTTATAGCTATATACTATATTGCCACTAGAGACTTATTTAAAGAAGATTTATAAAATTATAGTAGTAATTTTATCGATCCTAGTAAGCTCCTTTTAGCTTCTAGCTTATCCCCTTTATCTATAAATAAGCTAGCTAAATAGACTAAGGCAAGCACCGCTAATCAGTTTTCCTCTTATAATAGTAATTCAACGCCATCTTAAGGCGTCAACATAACCCCCTAAAGGTCTCCCGCGCCTTCTCTTTAATACCCTTCGTCCTATATAGAAAACCAGTTCCTCTTTATAGCTATAAACTTATTAATCTAAAGTGCGGAGACATTATAGTAAAGTCCTAGTAGTTAACCCTATAATTATACGGATAACTAGAAAGGAGAGAAAGAACAGTCGCTATTTTAGATAGATAAGCAACACTATAAAGAGCCTTAATAATTAATTAACCATAATCTCTAATATATAAGGCAGGACGACTAAATATAGGCGCGTAAAGAGGGGCAGGATAAGGCAGAATTGGATAATATTTATGGATAGGATAACGTAATAGAAGAACGTACAAAAGACGTCTCTCTTATTAGATATAATTCTAAACCGTAAAGTAAAACATACTAAAGAGAAGGAGTATAATCGCCTATAAACAAAAAGCAACTATAGTAAGCTAAGCCTACTAAAACACTGAACACAGCGATTACTAGGCCTAAAAGGACGATATTAAAGCGGCTTCGGAGTAAACGAAAAGTTAATAATTAACACTCCTATAAGGTTAAGAGGCTACAGAAATAAACTCTAAAGGAGATTCTACCTATTTATAACTGCAAATTTCCGTTAATAGAGATATATTAAACCTTTACTAACTATAGCTTATTAGACAATTCTAATAGGCTCTAGCTCCTTACTTGCTTATTTTTTATAGTTACTAGCTAGAACGCTTTTATATAGCTATAAAATTCCTATTTTACCATTTAGGAGAGTATAAGCATAGTTATTCTTTTTTCTAGTAATATAGTATCCGCAAATATAAAGTCTCTAAATTAATTAGATATCTTACTTACTACAGCGTTTATTATAAAGCGATTCCACCTAATTAGATTAGTAGAAGCTCGCATATAGCTAAAATAGAATTACTAGCTTTAACTAGTCCGGTAAACTAGATATTAGCGGAATAAAAAGCGAATATTAGAACTAGGTTATTACGGCTAGGCTACTTCCCGCACTCTAGACAATATACTATCCTAGGTATATCCTAAACTTATAAGGTATATAGTTAAGTATAATAAACAACTAACTACCCTAAAAAATAGACTTAGTTAGGGACGCAACTGGCATATACTAGCAGCTTAATTTGGCACTAGTATCCTTGCTTTAGTCCTAACTAATAATAATTTTAGTATCTATAACCGCGAGTAAGCTTTTTTCCTACTAGTAGAATCTATACTAGGCTAACTTTCTATAGTATTAAAAGACTTCTAGTAGATGATTTTAAATTGCTTATTAATATTTTAGATAAAGAACGTAGTGGTTTTCTCTGTAAATATAGCTAATAGATAACTTACTTTCTTAATCTCCTCTTAGGACCAATTCTAGAGAGAAAATATATACTTAAGGATACGGATGGATCCCTTATAAAGGAGAAGCCATTTAACTCGCTAGGTTTAATAGAATACCTAGAACTAGATAGGTAAATATTAGCGTAGATTTTTGCAGTGTATAGGGATATATATTAATTATATATAGATTATTATAACTAAAAAGCTTAATATAGCTCTCACTATATCTATTTATAAACTTTACGTAAAGACAAATTTAATAGGCATTGTATTTAGGTTTAGGGCTTTTAGGAGGCTCTTAATCCTAAAAAAACTAATCTTAATTACCTATTCCTACCTTTATTTTCTAGTATAATTACTATAAAGGAACTATAAACAGTGTAAATAGTAGTAAAAGAATAAAAGATTGGAGATACAGCAAAGTGTAAGGCTTTATACGCCTAAGGTAACACTCTAGGCGATATAAAAGTTAGATAGCATAATAAAAAAGCTATATTTTATTTTAATAACAATAAAAACACTAGGGAAATGCAATAGAATATTAAGGAGGAATTGTTAAGAGTAGGAACTTGTTAAGAATAGGGACTTATTAAGCCATATCCGTTTAATTAGTATTATATTCCTAAGTCGTTTCTTATAATACTGGTAAAGAAATATAGTACTAGGGAAGTGCGGGCTAATTAAAAACCAAAAAGCTAAGGATAAAAATAAATCCTAGCGCTCTATTCCCCTAGGGGTTTATTCCCCTAGGGCTTCGTTCCCCTAGGGCTTTATTCCTCTAGGGCTTCATTCCTTTAGGGCTTCGTTCCCCTAGGGCTTTATTCCCCTAAGGCTTTATTCCCCTAGGGCTTTATTCCCCTAAGGCTTTATTCCCCTAGGGCTTCGTTCCCCTAGGGCTTTATTCCCCTAGAGCTTCGTTCCCCTAGAGCTTCTCCCCTTAGCTTGCTTAAATCTGCCCTTATACGCAAAGTAAACCAAAAGTTTAAATTATACTTTTGGTTTAATATAGTAAGTTACACAACTAGCTTCATCCCCTTTAGCGAGCGCTTTAGAATTTTAAATTCGGTATACGCATCCAATCTCGCTTGGTTGCCACTAGCTATATATAGTAATTATACCAAAGCTATATACTTAGCTGCGGCCGTAAGGTTTCCACCTGTACAATATTGCTAAATTTTATCAACCTCTTTATAAACGTCCTAGACCGTAGCTTTGACCGCACTAATGTTTAGGAAATGCCACCTTGATAAGGGTATAGCTAGAGCGGGTCGGCACCCTCCCTACTAACGCCGGCATAATGTTAAAGTAAATTTATATAGCATCGGAACCCTTAATAGAGGGCAAGACGATTTTTAAGTCACTTATAAAAGGGATTAGTAGATATATTTTTCAAGCCCTAATTTAAAAAGCTTCTTTAAAGGAAAAGGGTAGTAATTAAAAAACTATTTTAGTAAGTATAGGCATAAAGTAGGTACTAAGAAAGTACCAATAGTAGATATATAAAAATGAAAATAACTTTAACACTATAAAGAAGAAGCTATTTCTATATAAAGAGCCTTATAAACCTAGTATGCTAAATAAGTTCCTATATAATAGATCCTATAGGCTTAAAGAACTAAAGAAATTCCTATAAAAGAAGCCTAACGAATTTGGCAATAAGTAGAAGTCCTATTATACTTCCTCTTAACCCTTTCCCACTACACCGGTAGAGGTACATAATCCCACTTAGTAGATTATAATAGATAGAATAAGCGCTAAAGAGTATATACTAGATATTATTCTTTAACTCTTTAATATATAAATCTATAAGCCTACTAACCTTAAATATAACTAGTACTTACTTAGGATATAAATATTTAAGCTTAGAAAGAAACTTATAGAGTTTAGAGTTATTATTATATATTAGTTATCCTTTATCGGTAATACGGTAAATAAAATCTTCTGCCCATATTAAGAGACTTAAGAGATTATTGTAAATTATATAGAGCTTAGAAGAGGTTAAGCTAAAAAAGACAAAAGCGCGGGTTTTAAAATGTAGATAGACCACTAGGCGTTCTATAGGCATTCTACAATTTCTTATTAAATTTCTACTTATTCTTCCGTATAGTATTACACTTATAGAGTCTTGCCTATTAAATTACGCCAAATCCTAAGTTCTCCATCATTACTTAATAATCTATTATTATTACTCCAGCTTAGTTTATTAATATTAGTAGTATTAATTCGCCCTTTTACTAGGTCACTCTAGCGTAATCTATTAATAGGGTGGCCAGAAGTCCGTAGCTTATTACTATTATTTAAAACTACCGTCTCTTTATTACTATCTTTATTACTATCTTCTTTCTATCCTTAATTATAAGGTGTAAAATATATAACGCTAGGGTAGTATATATAGATTATCTCCTAAGCTCTTCCTACAGACCTATAAAAATTATTAGTAATCCAATTTAGGTTTATCTAAGGCATATATATAATAGGACTTATTTAACAAGTATAGAAAAGAACTATATTTTAGTAAGGCTTAGTATTTAGGGAAAAGCTAGCTTAATCTAAGGACATTTAGAGGTAAGGTAAATGCTACCTTTATAATATTTCCTCTACTGCTTAGCTAAGCTAAGACTAAGTTTAGAAAGGGATATTAATATTACCTAAACGAGGCAAAGTATATCAGCGGCCCCTTTACCCTAAAGCTGGCGCATAATATCCATTAGCTATAATTACTCCTTACTTAGTATACTGTCTATACCTAAAAGTATAGGCTACTAGACTAAATCTAACGGTAGCTATTTAAATTAAAGGAGGCATTACTAGGGGTAATTATTAGCTAAGCTATTACTAAATATAAATACCTAACTAAAATATATTATATTAGTATAGAAGAACTAACGCACCAGTCTCTAGCTTTATAAGCAGTACTTAGCTATTATTACTTATTAGATTATAAGTAGTCTCAATACTCTAGCTCTTATTAGTATTAACATAAAAAAGCTTATATAAACACCGCATACTTTAACAGCTAAAGAAGTTTACATAAATTTATTAACTAGGATTATATAAGTTACTCTAAGATTAATATTTCTGCCTAAATCTATATAACGTAGGTAAAAGCAATGCCGCCTTCTAAGCGCTGTATTATGGTTTATAAGGCATGCAGTATAAGTAAGAAGTTAGAAAATAAAGCTGCGGCGCATTTAGCTACCTCTAATATAACTAAGAAGAAGTTTAGAAATATAGTTCCCACTCTATCTAAAACTAGATAAGGGCTTCTATATACTAGTGTTTAGGGGTAGCCCTAACAGTTAATTATTATTTAAAGTTAATAATCCGGCCAAGCCAAGTTTTACGCTTAGAATTAAATAGGGGATTTATTCAATATTATAAAAAAAGGCTTAAATACTAGATGCCGGTAGAGGTATTAGCCCCCTAAATACCTAGAAGCCACAGGCGGTAAAGAGATTATCCTATAACTATTAATATAACTTAGTGTTACGGCAAAGCAGCTTACGTAATTTAATATTTTTAGATTAAAGCTATACTTCTAGCGTTAGTCCTATAAGGGTATAAAGGGCGCTATCGCGCAGTTTTTTTTGCTCTACAGCACTTATAATTCTTAATTCTTTTATACTGGCCCTAAGCTCTTACTAGCTATACTTTCTCTAGTTAAGGACTACTCACAGCCATCCAATTCTAAATAGGTGGGAATACTATCTTTACCTACCCAAATATCTAGAATAGAAATTTTGCATCCCTATAATACCTAAGAGCATAAGGATATATATATTTTAGGAATAGACTATATAGAAAGCCATAATAAGGCCAGCCCTATATTTTAAGTTTAGCTTATTAATCTTCTTACCTAATAATAGGCTCGTCTAACCCTATAAATATAGTCGCTAGTATTAAGCACGTTTCTTTAATACCTCCTAGTAGGATAGCCGGATAATTATAGATCTTTTAATTATACTAATAGCCAAGCAGGTAATAATAAAGCCTACTTTACGGATGTTTCTAATAATAGCTTAGATTATAAAAGCGAAGATAAACAGCCTATTAGATTCCTAAAAAGACCAAACTAAATTTTAGAAGGCGTAATTGAAAACAGTATACTTAAATACTAGGTAGAGTAGAAGCCTAGGCTGACAAGCATTAAAGCTACGAAGAGAAATAAGAATTTAAGGTATTGCTCGGTTCACATTATAAATAGAGTGGCAGTTTTATGCTAGAAGCCTACTAAAGAGCCTATAACTAACCTAATGTCCTATAAACTTTAATCTTATTATAAAAAGAACCTTAGCAAGTTTATTAAGCATATTTATTAATTAGTAGTCTATGTACTAATAAGTAAGTAAAGAATAAGGACTCTATCTATTCAACTATAAAGAAGAGAAGCTATTTATATATAAGGTAGATGTCTAAAATAGGAAAGGGAGGGGGGGTATATAACTAAAATGGGGGTAGTAGTACACCCGAAATAAGAATAAGGATAGGGTAATAGGCTAAATTTAACCTAAATCGACAATATTATAAGGTTCCAAGAGCTTAGAGAGGCGCTTAAAAAAAAGACAGAAAAACACTTATAGCTTTAGTAGATAGGAGTGGAATATAAAAGGGACTTAGATTAACCCTACGAAACGCCATTAATAAAAGTAGCAAAAAAGATATTAACGGCGAATCTTTAAAAGCAAAAGAGAAGTAGAGATTACCCCCAAATATATAGCGTATAGGCTTAGGCCTAAATGATTTAGGAACAGAACTTTCTTTTATAGTACTTTAATAGTTTCTAAATAATTACTAAGTAGTTTTAGTTACTGTTAAGCAATTTAATTATTTCCTATATATAATACGTTTCAGTCTTATCTATCCTACTATTTCTTAGGAATGTCCTAATATAAATAGAAATAGCCGGAGGTTTTAAGGGCTCTTAAGCGAGGCTTATAAAGCAGAATAACGTATACTATATATACCATATAACTATAAGGAAGAGTTTATTAAAAGGCGGAACATTAAATAGTTAAATAAAGGTTAAGCTTAGGTCTACGTCCTTACTGCTAGTAAATTCCGCCTGCTAAGACCACCTAGACTAAACAAGGTCTTTAAACTAGGTTAGATATACTTATTCTCAAATATGAAAATCAAAAGCATTTAATAAAGGTTATAAGCTTTTATAGCAGAAGCAGTTATTTTAGTATATTTAATACCAATACTTTCTAAACCATTTTAATAATAGTTCTAGAAGAGTCCTCCATATACATCTATACGTGTTTTCCTACTTATATAAGCAGATGCCCTTTATTCGGTCTCTATAGTAACTACTTTAGTATCCGTAGATATAGGCCTATATTAGGGCCTATATTCCTTATAGTTAAATTCTATAGATTTATTCATTTATTCTAATATTATTTAGTTTATTATATTTAAGTTAAAACTAGGACCAGATAGTTAATACAAGCTCTATTAATTTCCTTATATTAGTACTATTTGCGTTATTTTATTTACTATAATAGATAAGCAAACGCACCCGCTTACTTATAACGGATCTTAACTATAGTTCCTTAAGCTAGCTAGTTTATAGAGAGTGCGCTACATGTTTATAGATCGCGAAATAAATTTTCTACTCTAAGTTCCCTTATGGAGATCCCATCTAGTACTAGCTAGCATTTACCCCACTATTAGAAACTCTTAGTATCCACCCTATATACCATCCTATAGCGAAAGTGCGTTTAAATACTAACCTCTCCCTTTATTCGCGTTTAAAAATTAAACGCCTCTTAAATAAGGGTATAGCTAGAGCGGGTCGGCCGCCCTCCCTACTAGCGTAGGCGAGGTATTAAAGGCCCTTAAGTTAAAACCACATATAACTTAATTAAGGGGTAGGTCTATATAGCCCCGCTAAACCATCTACCCTTAACCTTATATTACTATCGCCTATTTACACTCTCTTATTAGTATGGAGTCTATTATATATAGTATCTAAACTTAAATATAGCACGGTAAGTTAGTAATTATTATACTTAGTAATCTAAAACTAGTCTAGGGTTAGATTAAAAGATTATTAGAGGTTAAGTGCTTATTTAAAGTCCTTACGCATTTTAACTATAAGCCAAATTTAACTTTATAGAGTTACTAAAATAAATATAGTAAGTAAATTCCTAGGATATAAAGGGTTCTTATATTAAATTAATAGCTAACTTTACCTTTCTTAGTAGTTATAGGAAGTAAGTAAATCCCTTTAAGTTAATATATTCTTCTATAAATTAATAGCTAACCTTACCTTTTGTAGCGGTTATAGCCGGTATATAAATGCCTTTAAGTTAATATATTTTTCTATAAATTAATAGCTAACCTTACCTATCTTAGTAGTTATAGGAAGTAAGTAAATCCTTTTAAGTTAATATATTCTCCTATAAATTAATAGCTAATTTTACCTTTTTTAGTAGTTATAGCTAGTATATAAATACCTTTAAGTTAATGTATTTTTCTGTAAATTAATAGCTAACCTTACTTTTTTTAGTAGTTATAGCGGGTATATAAATCCCTTTAAGTTAATATATTCTTTTATAAATTAATAGCTAACTTTACCTTTTTTGGTTATTATAGCTAGTATATAAATCCCTTTAAGTTAACGTATTCCTTTATAAATTAATAGCTAACCTTACCTTTTTTAGTAGTTATAGTAGGTATATAAATTTCTTTAAGTTAATATATTTTTTTATAAATTAATAGCTAACCTTATTTTTCTTAGTAGTTATAAAAAGTAAATAAATCCCTTTAAGTTAATATATTCTCCTATAAATTAATAGCTAATTTTACCTTTTTTAGTAGTTATAGCTAGTATATTAATCCCTTTAAGTTAATATATTCTTCCGTAAATTAGTAGCTAACTTTACCTTTTTTAGTAATTATAGAAAGTAAGTAAATCCCTTTAAGTTAATATATTCTCCTATAAATTAATAGCTAACTTTATCTTTTTTAGTAGTTATAGCTAGTATATAAATACCTTTAAGTTAATATATTCTTCTATAAATTAATAACTAACCTTACCTTTCTTAATAGTTATAAAAAGTAAGTAAATCCCTTTAAGTTAATATATTCTCCCATAAATTAATAGCTAACTTTACCTTTCTTAGTAGTTATAAAAAGTAAGTAAATCCCTTTAAGTTAATATATTCTCCTATAAATTAATAGCTAATTTTACCTTTTTTAGCGGTTATAGCCGGTATATAAATCCCTTTAAGTTAATATATTCTTTTATAAATTAATAGCTAACCTTACTTTTCTTAGTAGTTATAATAGGTATATAAATCCCTTTAAGTTAACATATTCTTTTGTAAATTAATAGCTAACTTTATCTTTCTTAGTAGTTATAGGAAGTATATAAATCCCTTTAAGTTAATATATTCTTCCGTAAATTAATAGCTAACCTTACCTTTTTTAGTAGTTATAGGAAGTACGTAAATTCCTTTAAGTTAATATATTCTTCCATAAATTAATAGCTAACCTTACCTTTTTTAGTAGTTATAGCGGGTATGTAAATCCCTTTAAGGCGACGTATTATTTTATAAAATTAATAGCTAACCTTATCTTTCTTAGTAGTTATAGGATGTAAGTAAATCCCTTTAAGGCGATATATTCTTTTATAGAATTAATAGCTAACCTTGCCTTTCTTAGTAGTTATAGGTGGTAAGTAAATCCCTTTAAGGTGATATATTCTTCCGTAAAATTAATAGTTAACTTTACCTTTTTTAGTGGTTATAGCGGGTACGTAAATCCCTTTAAGGCGATATATTCTTCTATAAAATTAATAGCTAACCTTACCTTTCTTAGTAATTATAGCCAGTACGTAAATCTTTTTAAGGCGATATATTCTTCCGTAAAATTAATAGCTAACCTTACCTTTCTTAGTAGTTATAGAAGGCATCTAATCCTAAAATTGAAAATCTTTAGAAAGAATTATAGGATAGCCTCGGTCATTGATATAAACTAGAGATGTATATATATAACTTAATAAATAATAATAAGGCGTTATAAAGATCCTATTAAAAGGCCAATAAAGAAGCGCACTAATTGGATAGAATTCTGCGTAATCTCTTAGATCTTATTACTAAGATAGATAAACTCGTAGAAGGACAAGAGATTTTATAGGGTTTGCACTCTATAAAGATAGAAGATGTATATAAGGCCGATAAGTTATTACTATCTATACAGGAAGATTAGTCTGGGAGAGGCTCCCATATAGAGTTCTAGCGCGGCGAAACTATCCCCCTAGAGAAAGGACGAGTGCTCGGCCATAGCGCGAATGGAGAAGTCGTGGAAGCCACCTACAAGGGCGTTAAAGTCGCTTTAAAGAAGATACGTCATTAGTACAAAATCCAAATTAGAGACATAAAGGAAATCAATGTCTTAAAAAAATTAAAACACCGCCATATTATTAGGCTTGTCAGAACGTATACTTAGCAGCTATAGCTTAGTTTACTAATATGGCCTATAGCGCGGTGTGATTTGCATATTATTCTAGAGTTCCTAAAAGTATATAGCTTAAAAAATCAGTCGTCTGCCCCAGAACCTAGGTTCTTAAAGACTTTAACTAAACTCAACCTTAATATAGAGGAACTTTAGGGCATTGTAGGAGATCAAGATAAGCAAATATGGGCTAGTTTTAGTTGTTTAACCAAAGCTATAGCGTATCTTCATAAGAATAAGATCCGCTATAAAGACATTAAACCATCCAACATTCTCCTCTCGTGGGATGGCATATGGCTTACGGACTTCGGCGCGGCGAAAGACTTTATAGCCGATCTTACAAGTACCAGTAAAAGCCGAAAACGTAATACGTTGAGATACTACGCCCCGGAGGTAGTTAGTTACAAAAAAAGCGGTCATTTAGCCGACATCTTCTCCTTAGGATGCGTTTTCCTGGAAATAGTAGTAATCCTCACCTATAGCCATACTCTAACAGACCTTAGCGAGCTCCGTCCTTTAAAAAATAACTTATATAAAGCAAATCTCAACTATATCAACTAGTGGTTAGCTTTAGCCGAGCCTACTAAACCAAAAACCCAGTATTTGCTTTATAAAATTAAGTAAATGCTAAACCGTAATTAGATAAGGCGCCCTACGGCAAAGGCACTTACCTTATGTATATCTAGCATTGACTAATATAATAACAATTAGCAAATAAGGTGGCTCTATGGCTCCTATTATAATCTCTAGTTTAAGGGAGAGCTTAATATATATAAAGGACGAGTTAAGAAGTTAGAAGGTGAAGAACACGAGAGACAGAAGTAAGTTAGCCCGTTGCCTATAGTGAACATAATCTAAGCCTTACACGGCTTACTAGCTTCCGTTTCAAAATCAAAAAGCTTCTAAAAAACTAGTTATAGTTAAAGCATAAGCAATAGTTATAAAGATATCTTCCCGCTTACCAAGATAGCTATTTAGGGCTCTGTTAAATATTACTGGCAGGTTTCTTAATACTAACGCGTCAGTGTTATTCCTATATACCACGTTCTATCCAAAAATATAGTCTAAGCTACTATATAGGCTTGCCTTCCAACTAGATACAGGGAAGGTTTATACAGACTTAAAGAATAAGCGGGGACGGGTACCGCTATAGAGAGTAGCAGAGAGAACATATAAGGTAGTGATAAAGCCGCTACAATCTTATTAAACTCTTTTACTAGTAGTAGAATATGTATGTCGGTAAAAAGGCCATCTAATTTAGAAGGAATCATACCCGCTAATTTTTAAGACCTTTCTATCTGTAATTATCAGTCCATCTTAGGGGATAGCAACTATACTAATAAGTATGCCTAGCGAAGGGTTTAGTGCTTACTTAGCTTTACTCTATAGATCCCGTTCTAGTTCCCACTATAGATCCCGTTTTAGTGCCTAGTTCTAAATCTTACTCCTCTTCTAAGACTCTATTAGGTTCTAGCTTATAATTTACCTTACCCCTTAAATTTCTTAGCGCCCACCGTCCCAACCCTCCTGTCTTATACCATCCTAGCAAAAACGCTTTTCTAACTTCTCTTTCTTATCCGCGCCAAATAGCAGCTTACAAAAGAGCCGCTACTAGAAGCCCTTTGCACTTTTCGCCCGCGCTAGCAAAGAGGGCGGCCGACCCACACTAGCCAGACCCTTATTTAAGAGGCGTAAGACCCTTATTTAAGAGGCGTAAGCAACTTCTAAAAAGATAACTTACGCGGTTAAAGCAGGGGTTACCTCCTAGTATCTTATACCTTAATATTATAGCGTTCTTTCGTAATTAACTAGGCCCTATATAGAAGGCTCGGCGCAGTATGCAAAGCCTTATCAAATTTAACGTTTTGTAACCGTCGGTAAGGAGGCGTTCTATATACGGCTTAGTAGTAAGCAATTTTACAAATTCTGTAGATCCTACGGAGCTCTACCAAATAACCTTATATTACTCCTACCTACCACTCTTATTGCCATAGATTTTGATAATAACAACGGCGCCAAATTTAATGCAGCTGCTAGAGCTATCCTTACTATAACTTCTGCCATATAACCGGTATACCGCTTATCTAATTACTGCTTTTTATATCCTCTAATAACTAAGTAAAGGCTAATAAACCAGATACTTTGTAGTGTTGGTAAAGACAGCTAACAATATATTTTGGTAAGCTTAAATTTGGTTTAGAAAAGCTAATAATCTTCTATAGGGCTATAGACAAATCTTCCTTATATACACCACCTCCAATAAACTTAACTCCCACGCATATCGTTCCTACTACCCCTTTCTACCTCCTTAGAGGCTCCAATGCCTCCTAAGAGACCCATATACAGCACGCCTGCCTTTAAGGCATCTTAAAAGCGTATATAATATAGAGTTAGAAGTTAAACAGGAAGCCGACGGCCATAATCGTATATATCGGCAGCAAAGGTTAAGCTTCTACAGGGCTTACTTCCAAGCCTCCTGCTAAACGCCTTAGTTAAAAAATATGCGCCTTACCTAATAGAATACGCCTTACCCAATCCTAGCGTTCGGCTTAAATAAGCCGATTATAGCTGATTTAAAGGATAGGTAAATACGAGCTCGTCACGCCACTAATTTAGGCTACATTAGCTGTATTTTATAAAGGCAGGGGGTCCTTAAAGCTAGCGCCTGGGGCGTCATCTTAGCAGGTATATATAGTCTAGTTTCTAGCTACGCAAGTTATCTAAAGAGGAGGATATTTATCTCGGACATTCTTTTAATCAAATCCTAGTCTTTTGTTTAGCTAGTTCCCACTATAAGGCGGCCCCTACGGCCCATTAAACAAAGCCCTAGAGCCCCAATAGCTGCTTCGACCCCTAAACGCGTATTAGCAACACCATCTCTAAAACCGCCAGCAGCTCCACTAAGACGTATAAAGAAACTAAGCGCGAAGGTGTAAGAGGCCTAGCAGTCGCTAAGGACACAATCCCAAAGATTAGCATAGTTTAAATAGCAGATAACTACACCATAAACCGGACTATAAGCTATACAGCATATACTGCCCCCATTCCCTACAGCAAGAGCCTCTACCTTACCTAAATGTAAAGGAGGAGGTATTAATTGTGACGAATTTTATCAACTTATTAAAAGCCTTAAAGAAACTATAGTATAGCAGAGCAATATCATCATAAACCAGAATAGTATTATTAAAAGCATTAGAAACGACCTAGTAGACATTAAATCGGAACAGCAAAGCCTTAAAAAGCAAAACGCTAAACTCTAAAAGGCTATCCGGTCCTTACGAGCGTAACTAAACACCCCCTTAGCTCCAACACAATTATAGGCATTAGTAGCGGCCAGTAGAAGCACAATAGGGGCAGAGGTAACTTAGCTATAAACGATAAACGCCAGGAACTCTAAAGAACCCAATTAGCAGCTAGTAATAAACGTTAGCTAAGTAGGTAAGAAGACAATAAAGAAGGTAGCTACTATTAAAGTAGTAAAGCAAACTATTATATAAGGTATAAAGAATGTTAATAGGCTTATAGGAGCTATACTTAAGGACTTCCGCGTATAGCAAATAAGAGACAGCGTAAGCATTATTAGATTCTTAGTAGAAAAAGATAAAGAAGCTGCGTTTAGGCAGATAACTGCCTAATAGCTTAAACCGCATATCCCTAGCGCGAGGCTTGTCGGACCTAAGTGGTATACGGTTAAGGCGGACTAGGTTAAAGTACCTTTAGTAATAAATATTAACAGCGGAAAAGTAAGTAAGTTAGCTATAAAGCGCTTTAGGGTAGAGAATGGGGTAGAGGTATATATAATAAAATAGCTCGGACAACTAAGGCCGCGCAGCTAGCATGCGTTAGTAATTATTAAAGTAGCAATAAAAGAGGATGTAGAGAAGCTGCTTACGTCGGATAACGTATTATTTAGGGGAAGTGCGATTATTATATTACCATTTAAGGAACAACGCACCCCTATAGCATGCTATAAATGTAAAAGGTTTAAATATAGGGCTAGAGACTACATAACCTAATATATACGAAATATATGGATAGGAAGGCCATCTCTAGTATAAGACGGTTAATCTACACTGTGTAAACTATTAGGGTCCTTACTAAGCCTTATACCGTAAATGCCTAGCATATAGAAAAGAAATAGATAGGATTTTTATACAACAGCATTATAAATAGAGAACTCTAGATCCTTTAGGCGAATATAAAAAAGTATAGGGAAGCGCAGCATGCGCTATATAACAACGAAGCGCTAGCGGACTTTCACTTTATTCTAGGCTAGGAGCCTTACTACTTTCTCTTAGATAGGGAAGTAGTGCTAGCCGGCTTAAACCCCTAGTGGATAAGGTTTATCCCAATAGGCAGGCAGTAGCGGTATCCCTTAGTTAGGTTATATATCTAGGCGTCTAAAGAGCTAGCAGCTACACAGCTATAGGTAGATTTAGTAGACATTACGGCGGTAGTGGCGCACATCGGCTAAAGGAGACTTATAATTATATCGGTATATATTCTAAACAGATATTTAAGGAGAACTAAGGAAGAGAACCTAGAGGAGCTCTCTAGTAGGCTAGAGATAATTAATAGTCTAATTTAGGGTAAACTATTGCGCAACCTATATACCGAGGTAGTAATTATAGGTAACTTTAATCGGTATAATCCGCTATAGGGAGGAAGTTATATTAGTACTATATTAACGCAGGAAAAAAGCGCGCTAATTATTAACTTTATAGTAGACCGGTTACTCTAGAGCCTACTTCTAGTAGGAGTACCTATATTTAAAAGTAACGCGGGGCAAATATTAATAATTAACCTTATACTTACAACCCCGGGCCTAGTAAGTAAACTAATAAAGTATGCTATTTAGGAGTATAAGTACGGGTCAGATTATAAAGCTATTTACACTAGCTTCTAAGTTAATATAGGCACGCAGAAGAGCTAGGAGAGGCTACTTATTAAGAATATAAACTGGGACAAGATTTAAGAAGACGTAGAGCAATAAAAAGAAATAGGATTCCCTATAGAAGATATAGACAAAATAATTAACTACCTTAATAGGTAGGTTAATAAAGCCCTTAAAGCACACTGCTAGAGGGTTAAGCTATTACTATATATAAAAAGATAGTAGAATAAAGACCTTATAACGCTAAGGAAGTTATATATATACTAGAGGAATAGAAATAGTATAATATAAAGGTAAGGAAGGGATGACCCTAAGCTATATAATATCGCAGTAAAAGTAAAGAAGCCCTTTTATAGGACTATTTAGCGATATAGAAAGCTCTATTAGGACGAATTCCTTAGTAACAGTAATAATATATAAAAAGCGTTAAAATACCTTAATCCGCAGGCTATATCCGCGTTCGCTAGAATACCGCTAATTAAGAAGACTAGAGGATAGGGAGAGGTTGTTATAAAGAACCACAATATTACAAGAGAACTACTTTAGGCATTCTTTTTAATCCCGCCGCCATGCAAATAAGAAAAGAAAGCTATAACTAGCTATAACTAATTGCTATAGAAGCCTATCGCTAAATATAAGATTAAGGCAGCTATATTTAGGGCTAGCCCAGATAAGGCTCTAGGAAGGGACGGCCTACTAGCTAAGATATAGTAAGAGCTATAGCCCATACTAAGCAGTAAGATTACCACTCTCTTTACCAAATTACTTAAGATAGGGAAAGTACTACAGAAATAGAAGGTAGTAAAGATTATACTACTATAGAAGCCAAAGCGAGGGGACTATATAGTAGTAAACAACTATAGGCCAATCTCCCTCCTCCTAACGCTAGGAAAAGCACTTAAATTGCTAGTAGTAGAGAGAATAATATACCTAGTAAAGGAACACAGCCTACTACCTAAGATATACTTTAGAGCTAGGAAGCAAAGGTTAATAATATATACGCTATTATATCTCTATAAGGACGTATTTAGAGCGTAAAGAGGAAAAAAGACGCTATCTTTAGTATTATTTAATATTAAGGGCGCGTATAATAATGTAGCTATAGAGCCAGAAATTAGAAGATTACGGCAGCAATAGATACCTTAGACAATTATATAATAGGTATAGGACTTTTATATAAACCGTTAAGCCTATATCCTAGTTAATGGATACATATTAGAGATATAGGCGCTCCCACAAGCAGGTCTCCCATAGGGATTAGTACTAGCCCTAATACTCTTTCTATTCTTTAACGCGGATCTTATATAAGGCGCACCCAAAAATAGCAGCTCTATAGCCTTTATTAATAACTACTTAGTATAGGTTATAGGCCCTATAACAGAGGAAAACACATAAATTATCTAGGGCGAGATTATACCGATACTTAAGAAATAGAAGAGGACTAGTAGAGCTTAATTTAAAGTAAAAAAAACATTATTTATCTACCTTACTAGATATAAAGAAGCGGGTAGAAATACTACCACGCCGCTCCAATTTAAAAAAAAAGGAATCCCCCCAATATAGGAAGTTAAGATCCTTAGGGTAATTCTTAATAAGGAGCTATAGTTTAAGGCATACCTAGCAAATAAGGTAGGTAAAGCTACTAAGGTAGCGCTAGCGTTGCGTAGATTAAAGGAACTATAGTCTAAGAGCGTTAAGCAGCTAGCTAAGAGCTCGGTCCTACTAGTAGCAAACTATACATCGCCGATATAGTACCTACTTGCAATATAAGAGTTAAAGTAGCTTCTCTAGTAGGCGCAAAGGATTACGGCATAAGCTATTATTAGGGGGTTCCGTACCGTTACTCTGCTAATAGCGGAGGTAGAAGCTGGCTTGCTCCCTTTTAAGTAAAGGCTATATAACCAGGCCATCGCGTTCTAGGTATTAATCCATAAACTAGGCAAATTATATCCCCATTAGATAATTCAAAGACAGAGGCTCTATAGACGGTACTAATCGCTACTTTAGAGGACAGCAGAGATATATAAGGATGTCTAGGTAAATAGGGTGCTAGAGGTTAAACCGTATATATACCCGCCATAGGTGGCTAAGCCTAATATAGTAATATACAAGGACAAAGAGTATACTTAAGCTATTATTAAAGACTATAAGCCAGGATAGGTTGATATATATATTAATACATCGGTACGTAATAGCAGGGCAGGAGTTAGCGTATATGCTACACCATCTAAAGCAACGCTTTTAAAAACGGTAGCGGGCTTTAAGTAGGCCGACGCCCACCTAACAGAGCTTCTAGCAATTAGCAAGGCAGCTAACTAGCTATAGGACCCTACGTGCACAGCTATTAACTAAGTAGGTTTTCTAATACCTGCTTCTAGTATAAGAATATTCTCCAACTCGCAATTAGCGTTGCTGTTAGTATAGAGCTAGAGGGCTAGAGCCTGCCAGGAAATAGTTATAGAGATCTTAAAGAAACTCTAGCTAAACAATATCACGCTATACTAGATTCTAGGCCACTTAGGATTTATAGGAAACGAGAAGGCCAATAAGCTTACTAAAATAGCAACAAGACTAGAGAGCAAGGAGCCACTATAGAGAGACGGCCTCCTATAGTACCTTATAACGCAAGCCTTAAAAAGAGCTAAGATAATAATAGGACCGCTTTTATCGGGAAGATCTAATATAGGTAAGTTTACAAGGAAGATTAATACAGCACTCCACCTTAGAAAGGCTGTAGGATTATACTAGCAGCTAATTAGCTCTAAAGCTGCTATCCTTACACAGCTACAGACCGGCAAGTCATTTCTAAAGGAATATCTCCACAAAATTAATGTATTAGAGACGGCGTTATATAACTATAGGCTTACAGAATTAATATAGCACTTCCTCTTTTCTTATAGGAGGTGGACATAGCAGAGGATTAAACTAAGAGAGTAGCATAGAGATCGATTTGGGGATCTATTATATACATTAGGAGGCTACTTACGTAGACAAAAAGGAGGCAGGAATATTAACGGCCTAATTAAGCGCTAGAAGCCAAATATTAGCGTAGTTAAAGCTATAATTAAATTTGCAAAGGAGACCGGACGCTTACACCTAAGTATATAAGATACAGAGAGTATAAAAGCCGACGTTAATAAGCGAAGACTCTTAAGAATTCCTCTAATTATCTAACCAAATACACCGCGAGCCTCCTCTACACGTGCCTCCACTAGCATATCACCAATTAAAAAGCGCACAACGCTAAAATAGCCCTGTAGACACAAGGCGTCGAAAACTACTTACTTAGGCTCGCCTCTAAACTCTAACTATTTTCTAATAGTAACACATTACTTTCCTTTATTTTTTCCTTAGTTAAGTATAGTATTAGGTAATAGATATATAGTTCTTATAGTTAGCTTCTAAACTAGAGCAAGCATATTAATAGTAGGAAGTATTTAGTTAGCGCTCTGTAACGGCCTATACCCTAAATAGTATATAGCTATAATAGAATATATATACATATATATATACGTTTAAGAGGCGTAATTAGTCACCCCCTTATACCTTACCTAAGTAAAAACTTTTAAAAGAGGAGGATATTTATCTTAGACATTCTATTAATCAAATCCTAGTCTTTTATTTAGCTAGTTCCCACTATAAGGCGGCCTCTACGGCCTACTAAACAAAGCCCTAGAGCCCTAATAGCTGCTTCAACCCCTAAACGCGTATTAGCAACACCACCTCTAGACCCGCTAGTAGCTTTACTAAAACATATAAAGAAACCAAGTGCGAAGGTATAAGAGGCCTAGCAGTTACTAAGGATATAAGCCTAAATATTAGTATAGTTTAAATAGTAAACAACCGCACTACAAACTAGACTATAAGCTATATAGTATATACTACCTCCATTCCCTATAGTAAGAGTCTCTACCTTACCTAAACGTAAAGAAGGAGGTATTAATTATAACGAATTTTATTAACTTATTAAAAGCCTTAAAGAAACTATAGTATAGCAGAGTAATATTATTACAAACTAGAATAGCATTATTAAGAGTATTAGAAATAACCTTATAGACATTAAATCGGAATAGTAAAGCCTTAAAAAGTAAAACGCTAAACTCTAAAAGGCTATCTAGTCCTTATAAGCGCAACTAAACACTCCCTTAGCTTCAACATAATTATAGGCATTAGTAGCGGCTAGTAGAGGTATAGTAGGGTTAGAGATAACCTTGCTATAAATAACAAGCGCTAGGAACCCTAAGGAACCTAATTAGCAGCTAGTAATAGACGTTAGCTAAGCGGGTTTAAAGGCAATAAAGAAGGTAGCTACTACTAAAGTAATAAAGTAAACCATTATATAAGGTATAAAGGATATTAAGGGGCTTACGGGAGCTATACTTAAGGACTTCTATATATAGCGAATAAGCAACAGCGCGAGCATTATTAGATTCTCGGTAGAAAAAGACAAAAAAGCTGCGTTTAGGCAGATAACTACTTAATAGCTTAAACCACACATCCCTAGGGCGAGGCTTATTAGACCTAAGTAGTATATAGTTAAGGCGGACTAGGTTAAAGTACCTTTAATAATAAACATTAATAGCGGAAAAGTAAGTAAGTTAGCTATAGAGCGCTTTAGGGTAGAGAATGGCGTAGAGGTATATATAATAAGATAGCTCGGACAACTAAGGCCGCACAGCTAGTACGTGTTAGTGATTATTAAAGTAGCAATAAAGGAGGATATAGAGAAGCTGCTTACGTCAGACAATATATTACTATTTAAGGAGCGACGCACCCCTATAGCATGCTATAAATATAAAAGGTTTAAATATAGGGCTAGAGACTACACGTAACCTAATATATGCAAAATATATAGGCGGGAAGGCTATCTCTGGTGTAAGACGGTAAATCTATATTACGTAAACTACTAGGGTCCTTACTAAGCCTTATACCGTAAATGCCTAGTATATAGGAAAGAGATAGATAGGATTCTTATATAACAGCGCTATAAATAAAGAACTTTAGATCCTTTAGGCAAATATAAAAAAGTATAGAAAAGTATAGCATGCGCTATATAATAATAAAGCGCTAGCGGACTTCCACTTTATTCTAGGCTAAGAGCCTTACTACTTTCTCTTAAATAGGGAAGTAGTGCTAGCTAGCTTAAACCCCTAGTAAATAAGGGTTGTCCCAATAGGTAGGTAGTAGTAGTATTCCCTAGTTAGGTTCTATATCTAGGTATCTAGAAAGCTAGTAGCTATATAGCTATAGGTAGATTTAGCAGACATTATAGCAGTAGTAGCGCACGTTAGCTAAAGGAGACTTATAATTATATCGGTATATATTCTAAATAGATATTTAAGGAAAACCAAAAAAGAGAACCTAAAGGAGCTCTCTAGTAGGCTAGAGATAATTAATAGTCTAATCTAAAGTGAACTATTACGCGACCTATATACTAAGGTGGTAATTATAGGCAACTTTAATCGGCATAATCCGCTATAGGGAGGAAGTTATATTAGTACCACATTAACGCAGAAAGAAAGCGCGCTAATTATTAACTTTATAGCGGACCGGTTACTCTAAAGCCTACTTTTAGTAGGAGTACCTATATTTAAGAGTAACGCGGGGCGAACATTAACAATTAACCTTATACTTACAACCCCGGGCCTAGTAAGTAAACTAGTAAAGTACGCTATCTAGGAGTATAAGTACGGGTCAGATTATAAAGCTATCTATACTAGCTTTTAGGTTAATATAAACACGCAAAAGAGCTAAGAGAGGCTACTTATTAAAAATGCAAACTAGGACAAGATTCGAGAAGACGTAGAGCGATAGAAAGAGATAGGATTCCCTTTAAAAGATATAAACGAAATAATTAACTGCCTTAATAGGTGGGTTAATAAAGCCCTTAAAGCACACTACTAGCGGGCCAAGCTATTACCGTATATAAAAAGATAGTGGAACGAAGACCTTATAACGCTAAGGAAGTTATATATATACTAAAGGAACAGAAATAGTGCGATACAAAGGCAAGGAAGGGACGACCCTAAACTACGTAATATCGTAGTAAAAGCGAAGAAGCTCTTCTATAGGACTATTTAATGACATAGGAAGCTCTATTAGGGCGAATTCCTTAATAACAGTGATAATATATAAAAAGCGTCGAAATACCTTAATCTATAGGCTATAACCGCGTTCGCTAGAATACTACTAATTAAGAAGGCTAAAGGATAGGGAGAGGTCGTTATAGAGAACCATAATATTGTAAGAGAACTACTTTAGGCATTCTTTTTAGTCCCGCCGCTATATAAATAAGAAGAGGAAGCTATAACTAGCTATAACTAATTGTTATAGGAGCCTATCGCCAAATATAAGGTTAAGGTAGCTATATTTAGGGCTAGCCTAAATAAGGCTCTAGGAAGGGACGGCCTACTAGCTAGGGTATAGCGAGAGCTATAGCCCGTATTAAGCGGTAAGATTACCACTCTTTTTACTAAATTACTTAAGATAGGGAAAGTACTATAGGAATAGAAGGTAGTAAAGATTATACTACTATAAAAGCTAAAGTGGGGGGACTATACAGTAGCAAATAACTATAGGCCGATCTCCCTCCTCCTAACGCTAGGAAAAGCACTTAAATTGCTAGTAGTAGAGAAAATAGTATACCTAGTAAAGGAACACAGCTTACTACCTAAGATATACTTTAGAGCTAGGAAGTAAAGGTTAATAATATATGCGCTATTATATCTCTATAAGGACATATTTAAAGCGTAAAAAGGAAAGAAGATACTATTTCTAGTATTATTTAATATTAAGGGCGTATATAATAATATAGCTATAGAGCTAGAAATTAAGAGATTACGGTAGTAATAGATACCTCAGACAATTATATAATAGGTATAGGACTTTTATATAAACTATTAAGCCTATATCCTAGTTAATAAATACATATTAAAGGTATAGGCGCTCCCGCAGGCGGGTCTTTTATAGGGATTAGCACTAGCCCCAATACTCTTCCTATTCTTTAACGCGGATCTTATATAAAGCGCACCCAGAAATAGCAGCTCTATAGCCTTCGTTAACAACTACTTAGCATAGGTTATAGGCCCTATAGTAGAGGAAAATACGCAGATTATCTAGGGCAAGATTATACCAATGCTTAAGAAATAGAAAAGGACTAGTAGAGCTTAATTTAAAGCAAAAAAAACGTTATTTATCTACCTTACTAGATATAAAGAAGTGGGTAGGGATACTACTACGCCGCTCTAATTTAAAGGAAAAGGAATCCCCCCAATATAGGAAGTTAAGATCCTTGGGGTAATTCTTAATAAGGAGCTATGGTTTAAGGCATACCTAGCAGATAAGGTAGGCAAAGCCACTAAGGTGGCGCTAGCGTTACGTAAATTAAAGGGACTGTAGTTTAAGAGCGTTAAGTAGCTAGCTAAGAGCTTAGTCCTATTAGTAGTAGACTACGCGTTACTAATATAATACCCGCTTACAATATAAGAATTAAAGTAGCTTCTTTAGTAGGCGTAAAGGATCACGGTATAAGCTATTATTAGGGGGTTCCGCACTATTACTCTGCCAATAGCGGAGGTAAAAGTAGGCTTACTCCCTCTTAAGTAAAGGCTACGTAACCAGGCCATTACATTTTAGGTATTAATTTATAAACTAGGCAAATTACACCCTTATTAGATAATTTAAAGACAAAGACTCTATAGACGGCACTAATCGCCGCTTTAAAGGACAGCAGAGATATATAAGGATGTTTAGGTAAATAGGGTACTAGAGGTCAAACCATATATATACCCACCGTGGGTGGCTAAGCCTAATGTAGTAATATATAAGGACGAAGAGCATACTTAGGCTATTATCGAAGACTATAAGCTAGGGCAGGTTAATATATACGTTAATACATCTATACGCAATAGTAGGGCAGAAGTTGGCGTATATGCTATACCATCTAAAGTAACGCTTTTAAAAACGGTGGCAAGCTCCAATTAGGCCAACGCCCACCTTATAAAGCTTCTAGCAATCAGCAAGGTAGCCAACTAGCTATAGGACCCCACGTGCACGGCTGTTAACTAAGTAGGTTTTCTAATACCTACTTCTAGTATAAGAATATTCTCCAACTTGTAATTAGCGTTACTATTAGTATAGAGCTAGAGGGCTAGAGCCTGCTAGGAAGTAGTTATAGAGATCTTAAAGAAGCTTTAGCTAAATAATATTACGCTATACTAGATTCTAGGCCACTTAGAATTTATAAAAAATAAGAAGGCTAATAAGCTTACTAAAGCTATAATAAGACTAGAGAGCGAGAAGCCACTATAGAGAGACGGCCTCCTATAGTACCTTATAACGCAAGCCTTAAAAAGAGCTAAGATAATAATAGGACCGCTTCTATTGGGAAGATCTAATATAGCTGCTATCCTTACGCAGCTATAGACCGGCAAGTCATTTCTAAAGGAATATCTCCACAAAATTAATGCATTAGAGACGGCGTTATACAACTATAGGCTTACAGAATCAATATAGCACTTCCTCTTCTCTTATAGGAGGTAGGCGCAGCAAAGGATTAAACTAAGAGAGTAATATAGAGATCGATTTAGGGATCTATTATATATATTAGGAGGCTACTTACGTAGACAAGAAGGAGGCAGGAGTATTAACGGCCCAATTAAGCGCTAGAAGCCAGACATTAGCGTAGTTAAAGCTATAATTAAATTTGCAAAAGAGACCAAACGTCTATACCTAAGCGTATAAGATATAAAGAGTATAGAAGCCGACGTTAATAAGCGAAGACTTCTAAGAATTCCTCCTCTAATTATCTAACCGAATATACCGCGAGCCTCCTCTATACGTGCCTTTACTAGTGCGTCGCCAATCAAGAAGCGCATAACGCTGGAATAGCCCTATAAATACAAGGTATCAAAAACTACTTACTTAGGCTCGCCTCTAAACTCTAACTTTCTTTTAATAGTAACACATTACTTTCCTTTATTTTTTCCTTAGTTAAGTATAGTATTAGGTAATAGATATATAGTTCTTATAGTTGGCTTCTAAACTAGAGCAAGCATATTAATAGCAGGAAGTATTTAGTTAGCGCTCTATAACGGCCTATACCCTAGATAGTATATGGCTATAATAGAATATATATACATATATATATACATAAGGTAGCGAATTCCGTAGGTGTCTTTATAGAGTTTAAGTTAGCGGTTAGAAGTTAAATCATAAGGCTATAAAGCTAAGGCTAGCGCGCTTACTAAGACTTTACACAGTTATAGGCGTGGCAGCTATAGTATAGTGCATATATATATACTCTATCTAGAGGCTGTTATCTTCGCCGGCTATAACGCTTAAGATAAGCTTAAAGTTCTTAAGTAAAAGCATATTGAGGTCAAACCTATCGTCTATAGCTATTGGATATGGAATGCAAAGATATATAAAATAAGCTTGCGAAGCTGTTTAGAACCACTCTTAAATCGCTATAGATACAGAATTGTGGCGGGGGCAATGTAATATTTACTAGCCGCGCGGAGCGTTTTAAGCTTTGCTTTTGCAATCAAAAGTTTAGCTTAAAAGGTGTAGCGCAGCGCGGCTAACCCTAGATGGCTTAATAAAGCCACCTTACCACGTTATGGTTCGAAGACGCGCTGTCTCTCCAACTTAGGAGATTTATAAATGCACCGATTATATAAACAATCTCCTTATAAACGTCTCCACAATCCCATTTATAATGCTAGCCCTAAGGTTACAGAGAAAGTCCAAACTCAGTATAATAGTATTTGTCATTCCTTTAACTATCAAAACGTAGCATTACAGCTTACGACCTTCCTTTCCTCGTCGTTCTCGAAGCGTCTTAAAGCGTCAATCCAGATTACAGCCGATTAAGCTAAGACGTACTACTTAAACAACGCGGGACAATGGTTTTGACATACTGTGCAGTCTTAAGAAACCCGTGAGTGGATTAAGAGAACCATTGATAAAGGGGAACGCCCAGCTATAAGGGGCACCTAGTTATATAATGCTTTACTATATAATAGTTTTATATAAGGATCCTCTTGTTTAAACACGCCTATTTAGACCACGCTAGTTTATCTAGCGATTCGTCTAAGTTAGAAGAATAGTATCGCTTTACAATACTAACGTCCTTTAATCTTTTTAAAGAATGATAAAAGGTACTTTATAACCAAAATTAAGGGAACAGCTAACTAGATTACTTAGGTAATAGTAATTATATACCTAGGCTTACGCCTCACTATTGTTAAGGTATTACGTTAGTAAAGAGTACCAATTCAGGTTTTAAGTCGGCATAATTCGTGACCTTTAAAACCTTTTATAACGAAGAGCAGTAAGACCCTTAGTATATACCGGCCTTAAGCCATAATAGAGCAGCGCCCGGTAGGCTTTCCGATCGCCCTTATATAAATACGTTACACGCGACTCCAGAGAGACTCTAGCCTATCCATTTCTGCCTAACCTAATTGTGTTTTATCTAATCGGTCAAACATATAGGAGCGAATATCGTTTTTAAAAGCTATAGGGTTAACTTGGCGGAGGCAGCGCTAGACCAGACACCAGTTAGCTTCCAGCACATTAGAGTAAAAGAAAGGTTTATAGTAGCGTACCTTAAAGTATATTGGAACGAATTTATTAGAAAAGTTTTCGGAAAGTATACCTTAAAGTTCCTACGACGGAATAATCTGACTTGTACCATCTAGTTATCGGATATAAATAGAAGGTCTCCCTTATTTAAGTAAGACGCGCTAGGTTCGCTTAGGACTTTATAAGCCTTTACGCTTCATTAATAAACCCATCGCTTTTAATTTTCTCCTTAAGTTAAGTAAAGTAATAGAAGAGGCGTTAGTAATAAAGTCTATCTCAAAAGAGTTAACCGCGGATAATTACAACAACGGGTTAGGTCTAGGGCGGACTTATTAATAGGAGTTTAGAGAGTAACGTATTCGTTTAAGATAAGATTAAGGGGAAATTTAATATATAGGTTCTTTAAAGTTCTCTAGAGATAATAGGGTGGCATTAACCTAGGCGCGGACGTGGTCTATAACGGTAATAGTAATAATAAGCTTGGCCTTATACAAGAGTTTCAAATAACCGTTACTTAGGAAGCGAGTTAGAAGGGCTTAAATCATATAACCTTAACACTATATTTAATTAAAGTCAAAATCGCATTAAATACAACAAGATAGTATGCGAAAGTCAAGCGTTAATTCATTTCCTACTACTAATAAGGTACAAACACCGGTTAGCATACCCTGCAGCAATAAGGCAACTGCGCCCGTAGGAAGATAAAAAACCGCTAAACATACGACCTAAGGGATCGCGGACGCTTTATCAATATAACAGACTCCGCAATAAAGATAAATATAAAGGAGGGTGGTATTTGCGTCGCCAGGCTTCGCTTATAAAGGTCCCTTATTTAAACTAGCCGGTTTATAGAGAGCGCCACGCATTTAGGGATTGCGAAACAAATTTTTTACTCTAAAGTTCCCTTATAAAGATCCTCATCTAGTCCTAGCTGGCATTTACCCCGCTATTAGAAACTCTTAGTATCCACCCCACTAACCTTTACCTCTATATGCCATTCTGTGGTGAAAAGCGCGTTTAAACGCCAACTTCTCTCTTTATTCGCGTTAAAAATTAAACGCCTCTTAAACGTATATATATATATATATATTCTATTATAGCCGTGCACTATTTAGGGTATAGGCCGTTATAGAGCGCTAACTAAATACTTCCTACCATTAATATACTTGCTCTAGTTTAGAAGCTAACTATAAGAACTATATATCTATTACCTAACACTATACTTAACTAAGGAAATACGCCTCTTAAATAAGGGTATGGCCAGAGCGGGTCGGCACCCTCCCTACTAGCGCCGGCATAACGTTAAAGTAAATTTATATAGTATTGGAACCCTTAATAGAGGGTAAGACGATTTTTAAGTCACTTATAAAAGGGATTAGCAGACATATTTTTTAAGCCCTAATTTAAGAAGCTTCTTTAAAGGAAAAGGGTAGTAATTAGAAAACTATTCTAGTAAGTATAGGCATAAAGCAGGTGCTAAGAAAGTACCAATAGTAGATATATAAAAATAAAAATAACTTTAACACTATAAAGAAGAAGCTATTTCCGTATAAAGAGCCCTATAGACCTAGCATGTCGGATAAGTTCCCATATAATAGATTCTATAGGCTTAAAGAACTAAAGAAATTCCCATAAAAGAAGCCTAACGAATTTAGCGATAAGTAAAAGTCCTATTATACTTCCTCCTAACCCTTTCCTACCACACTAGTAGAGGTATATAATCCCACTTAGCAGATTATAATAGATAGAGTAAGCGCTAAAGAGTATATACTAAATATTATTCTTTAACTCTTTAATATATAAATCTATAAGCCTACTAACCTTAAATATAACTGGTACTTACTTAGGATATAAGTGTTTAAGCTTAAAAAGAAACTTATAGAGTTTAGGGTTATTATTATATATTAGTTATCCTTTATTAGTAATACGGTGAATAAAATCTTCTACCTATATTAAGAGACTTAAAAGATTATTATAAATTATATAGAGCTCGGAAGAGGTCAAACTAAAAGAAATAAAAGCGTGGGTTTTAGAACGTAGACAAACTACCAGGCGTTTTATAGGCGTTCTATAATTTCTTATTAAATTTCTACTTTATTTTTCCGTATAGTATTACACTTATAGAGTCTTGCCTGCTAAATTACGCCAAATCCTAAGTTCTCCATCGTCACTTGATAATCTATTATCGTCACTCCGGCTCAGTTTATCGATATTAGTAGTATTAATTCGCCCTTCTACTGGGTCACTCTAGCGCAATCTATTAATAGGGTGGCCAGAAGTTTATAGCTCATTACTATTATTTAAAACTACCGTCTCTTTATTACTATCTTCATTACTATTCTCTTTCTATCCTTAATTATAAGGTGTGAAATATATAATACTAGGGTAGTATATACAGATCGTCTCCTAAGCTCTTCCTACAGACCTATAAGAATTATTAGCAATCCAATTTAGGTTTATCTAAGGCATATACATAATAGAACTTATTTAACGAGCATAGAAAAGAACTATATTTTAGTAAGGCTTAGTATCTAAGGAAAAGCTAGCTTAATCTAAGGACATTTAAAGGCAAGGCGAATACTACCTTTATAATATTTCCTCTACTGCTTAGCTAAGCTAAGACTAAGTTTAAAAAGGGAGATTAATATTACCCAAATAAGGTAAAGTATATTAGCGGCCCCTTTACCCTAAAGCTGGCGCATAATATCCGTTAGCTATAATTACTCCTTACTTAATATACTGTCTGTGCCTAAAAGCGTAGGCTACTAAACTAAATCTAACGGTAGCTGTTTAAATTAAAGGAGGTATTACTAGGGGTAATTATTAGCTAAGCTGTTACTAAATATAAATACCTAACTAAAATATATTATATTAGTGCGGAAGAACTAACGCACTAGTCTCTAGCTTTATAAGCAGTGCTTAGCTATTATTACTTATTAGATTATAAGCAGTCTTAATACTCTAGCTCTTATTAGCATTAATATAAAGAAGCTTATATAAACACCGCATACTTTAACGGCTAAAGAAGTTTATATAGATTTGTTAACCGGGATCGTGTAAGTTACTTTAAGATTAATATTTCTGCCTAAATCTATATAACGTGGGTAAAAGCAATACCGCCTTCTAAGCGCTATACTATGGTTTTTAAGGCATGCAGTATAAGTAGGGAGTTAAAAGATAAAGCTGCGGCGTATTTAGCTACCTCTAATATAACTAAGAAGAAGTTTAGGGATATAGTTCCCACTCCATCTAGAACTAGATAAGGGCTTCTATATACTAGTGTTTAGGGGTAGCCCTAACAGTTAATTATTGTTTAAAGTTAATAATCCGGCTAAGCTAAGTTTTATACTTAGAATTAAACAGGGGATTTATTTAATATTATAAAAAGGGGCTTAGATACTAGATGCTAGTAGAGGTATTAGCCCCCTAAATACCTAGAAGCCATAGGCGGTAACAAGATTATCCTATAACTATTAATATAACTTAGTGTTGCGGCGAAGCAGCTTGCGTGGTTTAATATTTTTAAATTAGAGCTATACTTCTAGCGTTAGTCCTATAAGGGTATAAAGGGCGCTATTACGCAGTTTTTTTTGCTCTATAGCACTTACAATTCTTAATTCTTTTATACTAGCCCTAAGCTCTTACTAGCTATACTTTCCCTAGTTAAGGACCACTCGCAGCCGTCCAATTCTAGACTAGTGGGAATACTATCTTTACCTACCCAAACATCTAGAACGGAAATTTTGTATCCCTATAACACCTAAAAGTATAAGGATGTATATATCTTAGGAATAGACTATACGGAAAGCCATAGTAAGGCCAGCCCTATATTTTAAGTTTGGCTTATTAATCTTCTTACCTAATAACAGGCTCGTCTAACCCCGCGAATATAGTTGCTAGTATTAAGCACGTTTCTCCAATACCTCCTAGTAAGATAGCCGGATAATTATAGATCTTTTAATTATACTAATAGCCAAGCAGGTAACAATAAAGCCTACTTTATAGATGTTTTTAATAATAGCTTAGATTATAAAAGCAAAGACGAACAGCCTACTAGGTTTTTAAGAAAACCAAACTAAATTTTAAAAGGCGTAACCAAAAACGGTGCACTTAAATACTAGGTAAAGTAGAAGCCTAGACTGATAAGCATTAGAGCCGCGGAGAGAAATAAGAATTTAAGGTATTACTTAGTTTACATTATAAATAGAGTGGCAGTTTTGTGCTAAAAGCCTACTAAAGAGCCTATAACCAACCTAATATCCTATAAACTTCGATCTTATTATAAGAAGAACCTTAGCAAGTTTATTAAGCATATTATAAGGTTCCGAGAGCTTAGAGAGGCGCTTAAAAAGAAAGACAAAAAAACACTTATAGCTTTAGTAGATAAGAGTGAAATATAGAAGGGACTTAAATTAACCCTACGAAACGCCATTAATAAAAGTAGCAAAAAAGAGATTAATAGCGAATCTTTAAAAGCAAAAGAGAAGTAGAGATCACCCCCAAATACATAGCGTGTAGTGGGCTTAGGCCTAAATAATTTAGGAACAGAACTTTCTTCTATAGTACTTTAACAGTTTCTAAACAATCGTTAAGTATTTCTAGTTACTGTTAAGCAATTTAATTATTTCCTATATATAACACGTTTCAGTCTTATCTATCCCACTATTTCTTAGGAATGTCCTAATATAAGTAGGAATAGCTAAAGGTTCTAAGGGCTCTTAAGCAAGGCTTATAAAGCAGAATAACGCATACTATATATACTATATAACCATAAAAAAGAGTTTATCAAAAGGCGGAACATTAGATAGTTAGACAAAGGCTAAGCTTAGGTCTACGTCCTTACTGCCGGTAAATTCCGCCTACTAAGACTACCTAGACCAGACGAGGTCTTTAAACTAGGTTGGGTATACTTATTCTTAAATATAAAAATCAAAAGCACTTAATAAAGGTTATAGGCTTTTATAGCAGAAGCAGTTGTTCTAATACGTTTAATAGCCTAAGACAACTTTCTTACCAATACTTTCTAAAACATTTAAGTTAGGACTAGGACTAGATAGTTAGTACAAGCTCTATTAATTTCCTTATATTAGTACTATTTGCGTTATCTTATCTACTATAATGGATAAGTAAACTTACCCGCTTACTTATAACAGATCTCGACTATAATCCCTTAAGCTAGCCGGTTTATAGAGAGCGCGCCACGCGTTTACGGATCGCGAAACAAATTTTCTACTTTAAGTTCCCTTACGGAGATCCCATCTAGTACTAGCCGGCATTTACCCCGCTATTAGAAACTCTTAGCATCCACCCCATATACCATCCTATGGCGAAAGTGCGTTTAAACACTAACCTCTCCCTTTATTCGCGTTTAAAAATTAAATGCCTTTTAAATAAGGGTATGGCCTAAGCGAGTTAGCACCCTCCCTACTAGCGCTGCCAAAATGCTCAGCTTATAAGGGCGGCCGTAGTACGGCTGTTATAAGTGCCGCGAAGCCAGAAGTGTAATCACTAATTAGTACTTATTATACACCCTCCTATTAACTCTAGTGGTTAGCGCAGCCACGTCTACACGGCCTTTTTATAAGGAAAGTTTTGGTATTTTTGCTATTTAAGGGAAAGATAATAAAACACGCTAACCACCAGACGCGCCTAAGTACTATATACCTCAATAACCAAAAGAGTGTAGAGAATTAGTTACTTAAAGTAGAGTATAGTTACTAGCGAAATCAGCTTCCGCCCTAAGTGTTACCTAAAAACTTTCCCTACTAGTTATAACACAGTTACCTACTAAACTAGCCTATATGCAGTTACGCGTTTAGGCCTTAGGTATTTTGCCGTATATTCCTAATCTCGCACATATCTACCCTTTAAGTATACTTTTATTATTAAGGTCCAATCGATAATTAGGAAATAAGAGGGTTAGATTAGTTAGCCATTATTAGTTACCTACACCACTAACGTAATTAAGACTGTATAAGTTAAATCAAACTGCCTAGCGAAAGGCGGGGCCGTCTACGCGCTTATAACCTGTTATTGGGCGGTCTTAGCGGAAGAGAAACCGCAAAACTATATTCTTTAGATCCACCTAGTAAAACTCTTATTATTTACATCCTCTCTATTCGCTTATTTTGGCATCTTTACTAAAGCGGTTCAACTATAGCTAAGGCTTTAAGTATCTATATAGTAATAGAGAGAAGAGAACTTACTAGGTCTTATAGGGTTAGAGGCCATAAAGATTAATCTATAGACGTATAGGTATAAAATCGACCATTACGCCGTATTAGGATATAGCAATCTACGTTATAGTCTTGCTTTAGTCTATTAGCCTTTTACTTTCAAAAATTCTTATTTATAGCTCGCTTTGACCTTAGTAGTGGCCTTTGCTTTAGACACATCACTATAATACTAGATAATTAATAGCCTACCGACGTTTAGTAGGGTAATTAGGATACGAGTTAACTCTAAATTTTATATTAATAGGGTAGGATATTAAGAATAAATATAGGATCTACCCCTTAATATTAGCCTAAGTTTTAACTAAAAATAAGATCTTATTTTAAGAACTAGATCCAATTCTAAAGACTATATTCTAATTTTAAAGACTATATCCCAATTCTAGGTTCCGGCTTAAATTACAATCCTAAAAACTAGATCCAATTCTAAAGACCAGATCCTAATTCCTATTTTAGATTAACCACTATAAAAATAAATAAGGCTTAGCGTATCTCCGTCTCTTTAACCACAACAATTTTTCTTATTAATTCCACCCTACGTATATCCCTACCTCTTCATCTAAATAATGTTATAAACACCGGCAGCGCATTATTGCAATTTACTATATTGGCCAAGCTTCCTCCTATTACCGCGAGAGAGCCCAACTCTTTTAGTACTTAAAAACCCAGCAACACCTCTACCAATCTCTCCACCGGCTACGGTCCTTATCGCCTCTTCTTTACAACCTCTTTTTCACCGTATTCGCCACCTACTTAGCCTTATACAACTACACTACTAAGGCCGATTATAGGATAACACTTAAAAGCGTATTTACATATCGCCAGACGAATACTAAGCGCTATAAGATACGTTAGAGAAGGATATACGCCTTAGAGCCTAGGTTGTGGATAAGCTTTAATATAATTACGATTTAGTCATGCCTAAGAATTTCCGCTCTTCGGCCTTAGCGTTATAAAAACGTAAGGAGCGGTATTTATACTCCTACTACCCTCTAAAATTTAGCATATTTTATCTACACATCCTCTTATAAAGAAAATAGCTTTAGAGTCCTCCTAAGACACTAACGTTACCGGCATTCTTTAGAAACCCAGCAACCAAAATATAGTACCGCCCTCGTTTGAAGTAGTAAAGTAATATAAACTACGAGGTAAATAAACATTGCATTAGCTTGCTTCGTCTACTAGTTTTATATACTATTAATGTAATAAGCAGAAGACGGCGAAGCTTATAGCTACACGCCATAATTAATAGGACGACCTTTACTATAATACTTGTTACGGTTAGCTTCTCTTAAAGAAGTAATAAGGTTTATAATGCCCTAGAGCTAATAAGATATATTAAAACCTAACCAACTTAGGAGGGAATTGCTATCAATTTAATCTAATTTTAAGGGGTGTGTTATAGGGGATTTTTATATTTAGTGCAAATAAATGGAGATAAACACTTATTACCTATATAAAATAGACCTGGTGAGAGTTATATTCTAAAGGGAATAAATAAGGCGTTGCTAAGGAGATAGTAATAATAATACGTTTCCCTTGCAATATATACTAGCGAAGGAGGAGTCCGCGTATACTAGATCTAGTTCTAAGAACTAGAACCTGTTTTTAAGAAATAGGTCAATTAACCGCTATAAAAAAAGGTTAACTGTATCCATATTTGGCATATTAGATTTAGCTCATTTCAGAACTAGTAATCATTCGTTAGCGTTCTCAGGCGCCACTTCAGCCTCGCTGCATAAGAGCTTCGCTGAAAACGTCGCATTTTGGGTTATCGTAGCTTAGCATTTAACTAAGCCCTACGAAGCCTTAGTCTAAGCCATATCAGATCAGCTTAACTTTTCCGCGCCCAATCTTTAATCCTTCCTGGATTCGCTCGCACCTTACTTCCTTTATACTTTTCTCCCTAGTTATTCCCTCATTACAAGACACTACCGACGTGTCTTTAACCTCCCTACACTTGCTTACATCTCTGCCATTATACCGTCTACCTCTTTTATCTCCCCTTATCGCCTACCAACCTGCCTACCACGTCGGCCCTCCCGACGTAGCTCTTAGTACGTTCTCCCGTAATAGCGAATCTCTCTAAATTAGAGATAATTAAAATAAAACCTATTAAAGAGGGACTAAATAGTTTTCGTAATTTATTTAACTCGACTTATAAGGATCTAGGTGTCTCTAACTCTTTAGATGCGTCGCGTTAGATAAGTAATAAAGGTAACCGTTAATTTACCTAGTATAAGCTCTATCTAACGCTCGCAGAACTAAAGGATATTTTGCTTAATCTAATACTAGCTCTATAAAGCCTTCCCGCTTCTCGTTTATTACCATCCTACAGCGGCAATAAAAACCTCTTTGGTAATCTATCGAGACTTAATTCAGCAGTTAATTCTAACGACTTTAATATAGAATAGTTCCTACCTCTTCTAAATGCAATCCTTTATATTAAACCTAATAAGGTCATCTAGGAAAAGGTATACGCTACTATTATAGAGTTTACGCCTCCCCCCTAACCGCTACCATTTTATATTTAAACCCTATATTAACGCAATACAAGCAGCTTTGCCAACTCGTCCAAATACAGGAAATATATAGATAATGTTCTAAAGGAGAAGCTAGGCCCTCTTTACGTAAGGATTCCTAGCTTATATAAAGTATTCTTTAGGGGAGTAAAAGGTCTTAAAGAGGTAAGCGCTGCCGTTTTCAAGAAATGCAAGGAAGGGGACAATCCACTATACGCTAAAGGCGGCTGGCGTAACTAGCCTAAAGGCGCGAAAGAACGTAAAGTCCTAAAGTGGTTTAACAAGCTAATTATATCATTTCTGGACTTCGTAAAGGAGCACGGGTTCGTTCTAAAGGTATAATAAAGACTAGTAGAGCATACTTAGCAGCCCTTATAAGGATCTACGGCCGACTAAAAGCTAAATATCGGCTTTATAGACGATCTAATAGCCGGCGAAAGCTCCTAATGCCATTAGTTACATATACTTGTGCTAGGAGAGCTAAAGAGTAATCCAAACACTAATATAGCCTTAAAGGCACGGTTCAATTTAGGGAAATATATAAGAGAAGTCTTTGCCGCTTAGAACACTCGTCGCTTTATCCTAGGCTTTACCCTCTATAGATCTATTATGCGTCTATAGGAGTATAACCAGGTAAAAGGCATCGTATTATCACCATTCAATATTAATAAAGACGGACTATAATTTACCTTAGCAATGCTAGGATTTCTCTAGATAAATAAGGAGTAGCTTAAGTTTAACCCTACTATTCTAATATCGGACAGTAAGTGATATATTAAGGTTATACGTAATGATCAGACTAAGCGTCTTATCCTTAACAAACCTATAAAGCGGGCACGCTATATCGCTGGTTAAGCAACTACTTATTAAAAAGCACACCGTAAGGGGACACCTAAGATACCCCTTATTATTAAAGACTTGTAGCAGTACCTAGAGCGTAAGGAAGAAGGCAAACTACTACATAAGATATTAAAGAAGGGAGTAGTTAACGTGGCCAGGTACTATTACTATAAGACTATTCGCGTAAGTAGACAAGATAATGACATCTTTAATATCCATAAGGGGCTAGATATTACAAAAGCGATAAACTATAAGCTAGAAGGCCTAATAATGCCTCTAAGACTAGCTAAAGTGTAAGGAAGTACAAAAAAAGGTCAAAGTTCTAGTAAAAAGAGGTCTTCTAGCTACAGCGCCCTATTACCGCCCGGTAAGCGCCTGTATTCAACCTCTCTAACTAAGCGCCCTATTATACAGAATCGTGTATACTAACGCGTTATTACTAGTAATTATAGGAAGCCTCTTTATAAGGCAAGCTCTTAGGCTATAATGCTTACTATACTAAAGGGTAGCATTAAAGGATACGAGTCTTTATATACGCGGGCCGGTATTATCTAATATAACATTTTAATAGGCAACCTTATAATAAACAAGAAAGATAATAATCCTTCTTAGCTGGCATTTTTAATTGACTTTAATCTTACGATTAAAGAGCAGCGGAAAGGGCCTTTAGAAGCGCGGGGCAAGACCAGCACAAAAGCGTTTATGGCGATTAGAGTACTCCTAGGCAAGATATACTTAGCTTAGTATAATTTTAAGTCGTTCTTTTAGATGCTATTCTAGATCTGCATTTACTATAATAAGCTAGGTAAAGACATTAGGCTAATAGAGTTTAAGTATTAGAACTACAAGAGTAATAGGAAGTTAGTAGGTTTAAAAAAAAGTATTATAAACAACGAAGGGGATTTTCTTAAGAGTATAGATAATAACTTTTTACCGTACTATCAGCCACTAATCCCTTAGGTTAATAAATTGCGGAAGGTAGTATTTCTAGGCGGTAGGAGGCAAAAGGGAAATAATAAAAAACTTCCTTCTTAAATAAAGGAGGTGCTTTAGGAAGTAAGGAAGGATCTAAAGGTGCTTATAGAGTAAATAAAATAATATTTTATTACTCTTCCACTATATAAGTGAAGTTTTGCGGAGATTTGGGCGGCTAAGGCCAAGCAGCAACCTTTAGTCGAAACGCATATAAAACAGCGTAGGGCGAGTCGCCTAGGCTAAATAAACCTAGGAAAGTAGATAACCTAATCTTCCGCTAAATCATTAGGTCCCTATACCCCACTATCCTATATAGGCTTTATATTTCCATAAAATATATAATCTACTCCCTAGCCTATTAGAAGCCGCCTTATACCGCCTAAATAGAGGCTATAGAAGAATTAATCCCTTACTCTAGCCAATCCCCTACTTAAATAAGTCCCTTACTCAAACAAATCCCCTACGGGAGCTAATGCCTATATATTTCGCCGCCCTATAGGAACCAATCCCCTACTCCTAATAATCCCCTACAGAATACAATCCCCTACTTTAACAAATCCCCTACGGGATCTACTCCCCTATGGGATCCACTCCCCTGCACTAATAAATCCCCTACGCTAACAAATCCCCTATACTAACGAATCCCCTATAGGTACTAATGCCCACGTATTCCACCGCCCTATAGAAACCAATCCCCTACGGCTTATATTCCTATACGGCTTTAGCTCCCCTACAGGAGCCACTAGCTACGTTTTCCTCTCCCGTATAGGAACCAATACCCTATAGCTTCCGTTCTCCTATTCCTAGATCTACTAGCAATTCGCCTATATAGTTTTTAATTTTATCTATATAGTATAAACAGCTAATAAATATAATAATCTACTATATTTTAATCCTATATTAAAATTTAATTTCCTAGATTTTATATCCTATTTCCTATAATATCCTATACGGAATAATTTAATAAAAAATCTTATAGAAACTGGAATTTGTATTCCATTTTAAAAATATATTTATAAAAGATAATGTTTTATACAGGATTTCTACTAAAATTCTCTTTTTATATCCAGCTTTTAAATACCTCTTTTAATATCCTCTTATACGGGAAAAGTAGCTATAAAAAGAATACTTTTATTATTTTCTATCCTATATAGAACTTTATTTAAAACCGTTTAAAATTACTAGCTTTTCTTTTCTTATTTTCTACGCCATCCTGTATAGATAGTATATCTAGGAAAATAATAAAGTTCTAGTTTCTCTATCTTATTTTTAATAGAAACCCGCTTATGTAACCAACTCTCTCCAGTAATATTAGATTCCACGTTTTGGGATTAAGGCTATATATCTATATTACGTTAAAGCTATATAACGCAAAGTTATTGGGATATATATATATATATATTACTAGCTAATAAACAGTATAATTAAGTAATATACTGCCTCTAACTATTAACAAGTATAAATAAGAGAAAATATAAAGAAGAAAAGAAAAAGATAGCTAAATCCTAAACGTATATCTACCTACGCGCCAAAAAGGTATGCATTCTATAGACTCCTAATACCCTAGTAAATTTAAGAGAGCTAAGCGTAGGACTATATATTATTAAACTTGCCTCCTCCTATAAAATTACACTAAAATTCTACGTTCGCACTAATAGCGAATTCTAGATATAATAAGGACACTTACGTCTCTTTATAGCTAGCTAATGCTTAAGCCGTAAAAATAGCATTTTTAATCTAGATTGGAAAATTAATTAGCTTGGCTTTACTATAGACGCAAAGGCTCTTACCTCTCAGCCATTAAGATCCTTCCCTACTAGAATATCGAGGTCCTTTTCCATAAAATCTATGGCTCCTTTTGTCGTGCTCGCCTTATTAAGGAAACTCCTCTAAACTGCCTCTTAAGCGTTTTAATCTAATGGACCGTACCAGAGCGCGAGGTATATTCTACTTATAATAGCTTCGTTAATCGTCTTTACCCAGTTAGTTATAAGAAATAAGATTCCTTTATAGTATTTAAGCTTACGCAAGAATACACAAATAAGGGCATTGCGATGGATATTATTAGTAGCACGCTGTTCCATAAATACGTCCGCCTTATTAAGGAGCAGAGTGGCTTTCTAATAAGTTACTATCTTAAAGATATAAGAAAGCCTCTCCTTAAGTGCATTTACGATCATACCTAATTCTCTAGCAGAGATCTACTTAGTTAAAAAGAGCCGTAATTATAAGGGAATAGAGACGTATAATGTAATGTAGTCTCCTAAGGTATTCTAATATCGCCTCTACTGTTAAGGTCTTACCAACACCAGGCGGCCCACTAATTTGCCTATCTTAGTAGATAATAGTGTAACTAATATTATAAGAGAAGGTATAGTAATATACTATAGGAGGGTAACGAGTCCGCGCCCTTTGCCTAATATAAAGTTATCTAAAATAGGGTAAGAGTCCTAAAATAAGTAGGTTTTACTAAAAGCTTAAATAATCTCCTTCTGCTAAGTAGGAATCCTAAGGTTATTAAAGAAAGAAGGGTTCCACGTAATGTTACTAATATTAGCAACTATAAACTTAACTATAACGCGTTAGTAAATGCCGCTTACGTATAAGTAAAGATAACGCACGCTAGAGCTTATTACCTAAACTAAAACCTAGCACAGTTAGGCTGCTAATTAGGAAATCTTAATCCTTTATTTCAGTTAGATCTACATCTATTCTCTTAATTTAGTCTTTCCTTTTATTTAAGCTCTCCGCGGAATTATAGATGGCCTATAAGTCTAGTATTTCCGGCAACTTATTAATTTGTAATCTAGCGTAATTAGGGTTAATTTGCTAGAAATACACCGTATTAACTATAATTCGGCTCTTAACAGAAACTTTAATCCTATTGCCGTCTTTATCCTTATAAAGGCAGTCCCTTAGTACTAGCAGTAGTAGACACCTCTTAAGTCATTAAACGTTCAACTATATCTAATTAGCCATGCTCTAATCTCGCTCAATTTTCGGTAGTACTCCGGAGGAAATGCCTAAAGGAAGTCTATCCGTTTCGTTCCGCGGAACTTCTTAATAGTAAGCTTGAGGGCGGCTTCTCCAAACACTTTCCTATTGAAATCGAAGTAGCGACAGTCCAGATAGAAGTACTTGGCTCTATCTAGTCTTGCTTTCTCCTTACCATAATTATACTTAACGCATCTCGGTTCGCCGGTACTAGGACAGGTAGTATAGACCTCTAAGTTTGGCTTAAAGAGAGCCTAGAGCAGATTATACGTAATTTTACGGTTCTTAAAAAGGGGTTTAAGGCGTTTGGTTATAGATATATAGGTGGTTTTAATAAAGCTAATTAAGAGGTCTAGATATTCTAAATATACTTTATTCTTAGAGTTGACGTTTATACTACTTTAATATAATTCTAGTTCCGGGAGAAAATTATATAGGATATTCTGTTTGACCTATACGCAGTATAAGCCGGCGAGTTTTAATAGCGGAGATTTTCCGTACTGAAGGCTTATCCTCTCTTAGGCAGATTTTACGGATATCTTTAAGGACCTTCCTTAGAACGTCTCGCAACCCCTTAGACTTAACATTAACGTAAGATATAAAGTCTTTGGTTTTCTTATCTGTAATTTATCTTTAGTAATTAAAGGCACTTATAAAGAGTATTATGCCTACTAATTCGAATATGATTAACAAACACGTATTAGTCTAGTTTATTAACCTCTTCTATTAGGGCCACTGGCTTAGTAATCTTATACTAATAAGCTTTCTTATCCCAACTATAAAGAAATAGTGTTAGTAGGACTATATATACACGACTGTAAAGACATATACTTTGTTTACCGTCTTATACTCTAACCTAGAGGCTCGCGATATTGCTTTAGTTTTAGGGTCTTTTAAGGCTAGTAGCTCGACAACTAGGCCCCCTAGGGTAGAGGTAGAGGTAGACAACGTATTTATTACTATAGCTACCTTTAGTAGCTCTAGGAATTGCAAAGTATACTAGATAGTAAGGGGCTGCTAAGCTAGTAATAGAGTAGGGCTGCCTGGAGGAGTATTTAGGGTCTTTAATATAGTCTATATATTACCTTAAGGGTAGAGCTAATTTGAAGTATAAGATTAGAGAAGTAGCTAGAGGAGGTTAATAGTACCGGTCTTTGGAGGAAAATTGGAGTAAGGAGCTAAGTATAGATAGTATCGTTTCTTTAAAAGATCCGCCTTCTTTTATACCCTTTAATAGGACCTAAGTTACTGCTATACCGCAAATGTTTACTAGAACCCGCTTTATGCCATATAAATACTTCCCCCTATTTATCCTAGGAGACGCTATATTAATATCGCTTCTAACGTAGCATAGAACTTAACTAAGTAAAGATATATAATCCCGCCGTAACTACAGAACCAGAGCCGTGGCTCGCATTTAGTATCTTAGTTCTAACACTAGAGCGACGTGGAAGGAGATGTGATAGACACGCAGTTACATATGCAGTAAAGGCTTATGGCTGTCTAATGTTGTTTAAACTAGAAACCTAAGGTGAAAAGAGATGCGACTGCTCTGATTAATACATAAGTGCTAAGTAGATATCTTAATTAAAGTAAAGAGCATATGCGCTAGGCCCGAGCATCACTAGGGCTTTACTACATTCGTTCTAACCCCCGCTTATGAAACCTATATATAGCAGCTTATTCCCAATCTCATTTCTAATCTTATTCCCAATCTCATTCCTAATCTCATTCTCATTCTTATTCTCATTCTATTATTCCTATTCTTATTCCCACCCCAACCACTTCTACCCTAACTTTGTTCTACTATTTTTATACTGTTTTCCCTTTATACGCGCTATATCTTAACAAGCTAGAATACCTAAAAAGGCTATCTTATTACGCGGTTAGTTAATAGAAAAACTTAAGCAAGTAAGAGCAGAATTTAAAAATAATACTTATAAATTACTTTTATTACAAAAATCTCTAAAGATATATTGCGATTTACTAAAAGAGAGCGATGTAATCCTTAACGGGAAAACAATATTAACGCGCAGTAGAAGGCAACGAGCGCGCAATATTTTTACAGAAATCTTTAGATCGTTTAGTCCTAAAGTATTCCTATTATATATCTTAGCCGTACCTATTATAAAGCTATATAAAATAAAATTTAAGGATATCTTAGTAGATATTTAAACGTAGTAGAACGCTACTAAGCACCTATAGGAGCTAACTGCGGCTGCTAAGTAATTCTGTGCGGTTAATTTGATTAGCACTCTAATCTCGCCGTCACGTAAGCGTTTATCCTTATAGGTGACTATCGCCACCAGTAGAGAAACTCTTCTACCCTAAATGACTTTATTACTGATTTTTAATAGAGTAAGGCTAATTGTAAAGCACGCCTTCTTTATCTAAGACGTATTTACTAGCCTTTAGTCTATAACCTTATAAAACGGATCTAGACGTAAGGAGTACTTTATCTTAAAAACATTCTCTTTTAGACGTTAATCTTTCCACGGGTATAAAAGGCCTTTTATTTTAAACGAATTGTTAATAATTCTTATTAGAGGAACATTTAATAATAATTAAAGACACTTAGTTACCAGAGAGGCATTCTAAAGCTCTACTTTCCCAAGACGTGAATTAAACACTCGGTATACTAGTCTTAGACACTTATTAACTAACTGCTTATTTATCTTAAAGGGAGATTTACTGCGTAAAGAAAGCGCCCTCTCGTCTAACAATAATAAAAAAAAGGTTAAACACCTTTCTCTAAAATTCAGTGTGTTTAATACTTATCTAAGATAGATACCTCTCCTAAGAGTCCTTCTAGCGCCACTATACTAGCGTATCGTCAAGTTATAGATAAACTATTATTAAAGCGTCCCTGGTTAGAATTATAGCAGATTCTAGGTCTATAAACGACCCTTAATAAGATATTGCTTATGGTTAACATTGACAGAATATCCAGTATTGCTAGGACAGGGCTAGTACTATTCTTTCTCATTTATAAGGCGCTATATAATTAAAAACCTCCCTAAGCTATTTTGTACCGGGATAAGGATAAGCAATTTATAGAGAAAGGAAAAGGAGAGCGGAGGACTAGCGGTTATAAATTGCCTATCTATATACATGCCAAAAAAGGACAACGAGGACGCTCTTTTAGTACTTAGGATCGGCTATAAGGATAGATAAAACATCTCTAATTTATTCAGTTTAGGAGACCCAAATACTCTAGAGTTTTAGGAAAATGCTATAGAAGAAGCTAAAGATTAACTCTTATCTATAAATAAATGGCATATATCGCTTCGGATTACTACTTATTACTACCTCTTCTCTAACTTAATCCGTGCCCTTATTATATAACATCGATACCTAGTAAGAACCTTTCTCGTTACTTATCCATCTTCTATACCTAATTCTTTAACCAGCTTCCCTTCGCCGTCCTTAATATTACATAATATACCTTTAAATATCATAGTCATGTCCTCCGTTATCTCAAATTTATAAGCTCTAATCGCCTCCTATTCCCCACTAAGCGCCTTATCCCTAGCCTTAGCGGACATAATCTATATAGCTAGAAGTGCAACTACGTAAAGTTGGCGGGATAGGTGGTTATAAAGGAGAGGTGTTCTATAGATGTAAAATATTAAGCAAATGTTGTCTTTTATAAAGCGTTCTTAATCACGGATAGCTGTCTAAGGAGGAATGGCAGCTAATTTGGGAAATTGTTTTAGAATAAAAGGCCGTAAAGCATATGCGTATTAAAGCACAACTATTATAGAAGATGTAAGTAATTAGGCATATGCTGCGCGGGGTAGAATAGCTAAGCTGATATTTACCTTAATGGCAAGAATAGAATTGCTAGATAACTATAAAAGGCAGAACATAAGAAATATAAAAAGAGGTGGATCGTAGGCTTAAATAGAAAGCGGCTTTGCGGAACTACGCTATAAATAATTAGCGAAGTAGGTTTAAAGGAAATTTATAAGGGAAAATAGAGGTATTACTATAGTTAATAGGTTTATGGCTACTCGGGCGTTAGTACCCAATAGGAAGGCTTATATAAAAGAATTACTAAATAGCTACCTCTTAGGCTTAGCTGCGGCCGGATTCGCCCTACCCTATTATTAAAGCTTTCTAGCGCAGAATATCACGTATATAATTAGGCCACTAGCCAAACAGTAGAACGGGTAAGGCGTCCGCTATAACGCGCATTTTAGCTATGCATTGAAGTCACCTAATATATATAGCCCCTCCGCCGACTAAAATATCTTATAAGGATTAGATTCTTGTGGCTCGTTCTTATTTATAAGGCAAATTAACTATAGCCAGTTTATGCGCCTTTACGTTATATATATAAGTTAATTAATTATTAACGCCTGACTTTATATTATTCGGACTGCCGCTCGGTTTCAGCTGTATTACGTGATTTAAATTGGCTGGCCAAGTTATAAACGTAGTTTTAGCCTTGTATTCTCTATCGTTTGTGGCGTTATAAGTGGTAATAAGTAGCTCTTACTCACCGCCCTTAAAAAAGTAATACTCTTGCGGACCTTTTTATATAGCCCTTATATGATAGGAAATGCGCTATAAATAGATTAAGCTAGAAATGGAATATATAATAGAAAATAGACCTCTAAGCTAAAAGAAGTGCGCTATAAATAGATTAAGCTAGAAACGGAATATATAATAAGAAATAGACCTCTAAGCCAAAAGAAGGGCACTACTATTACTGCTATCTCTTCCGCCTAGTAGGCCGGCCCCTTTTCTTCTACACAGTAGGCCAGGCCTTTAATTTCGAATAATAATGCGCCTATAGTGATCCAAGACTTCTCTCTAAAAAGTGGTCTTTAATCCGTTCCCATAAAAGATTATATCCCTCCTTTAATTTAATAAGCAGCGCGTTTTCCTTTTTAGTGAATTTTATTCTAGACTTTAGCCCTTAGGGCTTTAGCTCCTAGGGCTGCTTAACTAGGTTAAAAGGTAAAGGGAATTATTAAGGAAGGATATCTAGTGCATATAACCCGTCTTTCTGGCGCCTAAAAGCTACTTAGATTAAAATTTCTTCTAAATTAGTATTTAAGGCGGCTCCTAGTATTACTTTATTAGAGTTAAAGCCAAAGGTAGGGCTTAGCAGCGGTTTTTAGGTACGGAGGCGATTATATATAGGGGATGCAACCTACTTATAATAATTGCTAATATACGTAGTACTTTAGTCGGACGTATACGTAGATAAAATTAAAGGGGAATAGTAAGACCGCTAGAGATAATACTTTGTAGCACGCTTTATTCTTAATTAACTAATAATAGGGGTTAGTAATCCTCGTCGCCCTATATACCCGCGGGCCTTATTACCCTTATCGCTATTACTACTATTACTATCCCTAGAGTCGTTATCATCCGTATCGTCACTATTATTACTTCCGTTACTATAGTTCTCAGCCTTACCTTTGTCTACAACGTTCTCGCCATCCTTATTATTGCTTTCTTTAGCTAAGCCGTTAGCAAAATCATCTAGAATATAATTACGACTATTATTAGCCCTATCTTCTAGTGGTTTAGTATTATAAGGAGATATATAGTACCGGGGGGAGGAGCTAGTAGGCTACGCAGCAAAGACCGCTCGCTCCTTAATACCGTTACCGTTGTTAAGGCCAAAGGTAGGAGAGCTAGAAGGCGTGGTCCTCTAGGAAGTAGGTAACCTTTATTACTTTTTAAGTTATACGCTCTCGCTACTCTTATTAATAAAAGTATCGGAGATATAATTAATGCTATCTGGTTAATCGAGCTGATCGGACCTCCGCTTCTTTAACTTCTTAGCTCCTAAAGACTCTTAACTAGCAGCTACTAATATCCTAAGCTTTTGCCTGAACTGCGGAGTAGTTCCGATGTAATGCCCCTTAGCTAAATTATCCGTTTAATTGCCGTCTAGCGTTAAGGGTATAGTATAATTGTGCGTAGGTATATATACCTCCTCTTTTAGCGCTTCTAACGAAGGCAGCTCCTTATTATCTTTATTATCCTTACTACTACTATTATTCCCATTATCTACTAATTGTTAAATAAGGCCATTGTAAATTAAAAGGGGAAGCGTATACCTAATTTACGAGGTGTTGGTCGATTATCGGCTTTGTTAGCTTTGTCGCCCTTAGCTTCCAAGTCCAGATCAGCTGTATCGTCTTCAATAACTATTAGATTTACTACTAGTCGTTAAAACTATATATTTAGAACTGCTAGGGAAAGAGGGAGAGTGGTAGAGTAAGGGGAGAGTAGTAGGGTAATTATTAGGATAATTACCTTAACTGCTTCCCCTAGAGACTTAACTGTCATTTCTATCCCTATAGAAATCTTCCTTATTATCCTTATCATCCTTGTTATTTTTATAATACTTATTATAAGCTTTCTTGTAATTATATATAGGGTTTATAGGTGCTTTATTAGACGGAATCTCTAAATTAAGGCCCTAGGTGGAATAATATACCGTTAAGTACCTAAGCTTATAATACTTCTTAACTTTTTAGGGGGAAAAGAGGTACTCCCCTACTCCTCCTTTTAGGCTTACTGCTTGCGCTTTTCTTAGGGGCTGTAATTATATAGTGCTAAGACGAAGCTATCGATTTTCTAGGGGGACTGGTGTAGAAATTGTTATTATTAAGCAAAATTTCGGGAGGGATACAAAATGAAGATCGAGATAGTGCTAACGTCGTTATTATTAGAGTTGCTATTGCTTTGTGGCTTTCTATAGCCTTAAGGGGGGAATTATAGGTCTTTTTAAGTGCATATTAGCTCTTCCTTCGCCGCTAGCTCTCGTCCATTGCCCCTTGCCCGTTACCCCTCACCTAAGCTTCTTACTAAATTAAAGCACTTAATATGTACGCCTCCGGCATAAACTAGAGTAGATTGCCGTTTATAGGGTATAAAGGTTTATAAGGGCTTAAATTCCTAGCGCCTAATTAATACCCTTAGCAAATTACGATTAAACCGTATCCGCCCGTCTAAGCTAGTATATTTAGCTTTAATATAGCCGTTACATCTAGCCCCTTATTAGGAGGTTGGTGGCTTAAATTCTCTACCCTTGTTCCTTAGTAAAGGGCAGTGCTAATATATCTATTCACTTCCTAATAATGCTAATCCAGCTAATCTTCTGCGCCGCTTATATTAACAGAATGTAAAGCCCCGCTTATATATGCGTATTACGAGCTATCTATAACGAAAGAAGGTAGTATCTTTATTAGTAGTGGGGCTCTCTAATGCTAACAGCCTAGTGACAGATACGCCTGCCGCTCGCACGGTGATCGTGTGTAGATGCATAAATGCGCTGAGTGAAGGACTATATGGGGTGCTGTATGAGGTGCTGCATAATGCTCGCCCTCCTGACGTGGCTGGCTGGTGTTAGAGATTACTTCGCAGTCGTGCCGCGGTGCCACTAATCTATTATGCGCCCAAAAGCTGTAACCTTCTAATTTTAATCTAGGTGGTTCCTACTATAGCCCTATAGCTTAGAAGGCTAGATTGTTAATCCTTTACCACTTTACTATTAAGCAGTTAGGCAGAGCTAATAGCCCCTTAGCCCTAAACTAGTAGATTAAACGGCGTCTCTAAAACATTCGTAGTAATGCAACTATACTGCTAGGTAGGTATGCATGGCTACCTAGGCGACGCTCCGTATAATGTCCGTTTAAATAATACCTAATATAGCCCCGCATGGGGTGGTCGCTTAAATTAGCGACGTCTAGATACTTTTCTGCTAAGTAGCCTAGTAGGCATACTAGCCGTAATATAGGTGGCTTTAGCTATTGGTAAACGCTAAAGCGGGCCGTCTAACTAATAGCATATTCTAGGAGAGAAAATAGTATATAGGTTAGCTAAAACGAGTGCGACGTAAGCTCGCTTAAGCCCTTAAGGGTGGTGATACGGCATGCCTGTCCCTCCCTACCCTAGAAGGAGATATGCGGCAGAGTTGAATAAGACGATAGTGCTGACGCGGCTAGTGACTACGGAATTCTCCTAACCCCCTTCCTATGGGACGGTTTTAGGCCAGCGTTATTTGGGAGGCCGAAGGAGAAAGAGCGTAAGAGAGAGAATAGGATTATAAGGGTATGTTCGCGCTTAGCAAACAGAGGCAGCGCTAAGAGATCTTAATAATAATTAAAGTCACCGGCACTAGAGGCGGTGATTGGGAAAGGAGGCTATGACTATCTATACATCGCCGTAGAAGAGAGTCGCCTATTGGAAAGGCTGCAATTAACTATATTAATTGTTAGTTTGAGATATAGGTGAATAAAGGAATAAGCGGGCTGGACTTATATACGCATAAGCGCTAAGGGGCGGTAGAAATGCCTTAATATGACCATGCCAGGGACTAGCAGTAAGAAGAGGAGGAGGCGCAGCGTTGGGAGAAAGGAAAGATAAAGGATAAGAGGAAAAGCGGCGAGAGAAATAGCCTTTTATAGTTGAGGTCGAGGGGCAGTCTTAGCTTGGCCGGGGTTAACAAGCGAGGGCGCCTTGCCCGTAAAGGAAGCCTCTATTTCCTGATGCAGTTTCCTTAATAACAAAATAACTGGTCTTATAATAGATAAAAGGGGCTTAACTATTAATTAATAACCTAGTAAAGTCGCCAAGCTTTGTATTAAGCTCTTTATTAAGGAAGACGTTATTATAAAAAATATCCCTATATAGTACCTATTTAGAGTAAATAAAAGTAATTAAAGCTATAATCTATTAAACCTAGTAAAGTTATAGTAGCAGCGGAACCGGCTTAGCTTATTTTATAAAATACTGTCTTATAAAACTATTATAGGCATACTATAGAATAAGGGCATCCTTTAGGCTCCTATAAAATTAAAGGATACCGTTATAATATTATCTAAGGCGTTAGTAGATATACTTTTTCCTTTTAATAAACGGCAGCTTAGAAGGCCGGGCGAACTTTATAATAGCATTAAGATAAGTAACTAGTGCCGTAATTCTAACACATATTATATCTTAGCCGTTTAAACTATATAGGTAATAAATAGTATAGTCTGTCGGAGGCATCTATAATAGTTATAATACCTATATATATATATATGTTAGAAATAAATGAAGAAGGATTTTAATTCTCCTTACTTTATAATTTAAGCGCTTATATAAAAGACAAAGATCTAGATTTAGAATTATTCTTAGTCAAATAAAGTATACGCTAAGACTCTAAAATGCGTAATTAAGGTAGGAAGAATAGAGGGAAATTAAGTAAGAATTCGGCCTATATATAATAGCCCTTATTAAGCCTCTTACGTATAACTTAGTAAGGGCTTAATAATAATAAAAGCGATAACTATGGAATTCCAAGCTTTTAGCTAATAAATAGTAGAATCTAAAAATTAGACGAAATTATTTTATAAAAAGAAGACAGTACTGTCTAATTACTTATTTAATTCTTTTTTAGAACCCAGATATAGTTATATAATTACTTTAGTTTTAAAATATAGTATAATATAACTAGGCTAAGCAAGAATGTGCTTATATAAGGCGGTAATTAGAGTTTTACCGCCGTATATTATATAGAGCGTATAAATAATTTAAATCTATTAGACTAGGAATTATAAGATACTTCTACTAAATATACTAAAAATAAAAATACTAAACCGGAAATAGACCTTTAAGCTAAAAAGAGTACTACTATTTAGGGACGAGGATATCTAAAAGTATTACCGCCGTCCCTTATATACACCAGCTCTGCCCTTTACTTTTATAAAGTGCACCTATAATAATCCAACCTTAGTATACTAGACGCGTTTTTAGTAAAACTTAAAGGCATTTTTGGAATTTAAAAGCCCGCTTTTATTAACCTAGGTAGGCTTCTAAGCCACCTTATATTCGCGCCCTAATTTAGTTATTCTTTCCCCTAGAATACCGTTAATCTCCTATTTATTATCCAAGTTTATTTTATTAAATTTATCTTTTTTAGCCCGGGTATAGCGCTTTATAGTAGGCTCTAGGTTTAAAACGTTACTCTAGTTATTAGCGATGCTATTACTATTACTATTCTCCTTATTATAAATATAACTGCTAGCCTTGTTATACGGTAGTTTAATACTATAAAAAAGGGTAGGCTCCTAAAGTAAAGGGCTAGCGATAATAAGTATGCTATTATTGGTTCTGTATAACGGAATCCCCCGGGAGGTACATATCCGATAAGACGGTAGGAGGTTTTATCTATGTCCCATTTATGTTCTAGAAGACACAGTTAGATAGGTTAGGGGCGAAAGGTTTTACTAGCGTTTTAGAAGGAACATATAGGAAGCTAGTTCCCCTCTAGAGAAGAACTAGCGATTAGTCTCTAAATAGAAGTAGTTAAAAGCATTTGTCCTTTAATATATAAAACTTATTCTACCTTTAACTTACCTTTAACTTACCTTTAACTTACCTTCTACTTACCAGTAACACTGTTGATTAGATAATTATATATTTCGGTTAGGCTGGCCTCTTATAATTCTAATTGCTTATAATCCGTTAGGAACGTACGGCTATTAATTAATGATAATGGACTATACTCCTGTACCCTATAAAGCAACGCCCTTACTGTAAGAGGCTTAAAGAGTCTCCCTAGAGGAGCGCATTCTCTCTTCCTATAAAGAAGCTATAGCTGGTCCGTCTAACCTTGTGAGACCTTTAGGAACGATTACCGCTAGGGAGTTATTAGAGCGGTCGCTATACGAGACCCTATAAAAAACAAAGGAGTTGGAGATATAATTAAGATAAGTATATTAAGACTACTAAGAATAATTATAAGGATAATTAGGGGAAATATAGACACCCTAGACACGAAGCGGACTCGAAGGGGTAATGTTATACTATGTTATAATATTAGAAAAACCTAAATTCCGTATAAAGGAACCTAATAAGTACTATAGTAATAATCTTCGGAACTGCAATTGTTTTATCCAATAATGCAAAACTAAGTTTTAGCTAGATCTAAAACATTACTTTAACGAGTATAATTAGACACTAATTGCTTCTACCTTCCTATGTAGTACCGTTAAGAGTTTATAGATACGCTATAAAAAGAAACTTACTATACCCCTTAAATTTAGCGAACTTAGGACCTAGTTAGTTAATTAGGTCTAAAACCCTACTAATTAAGGGATAGACTATAACTAGTGATACCACGACGCCAAATAGCGGGATGGTTAGACTATGGTCCAGTTTATAAACTATTTAGAAGAATTAGAAGATAATATACCCTACTTAGATCTATAGGATAACGCTATATAACTTTACTAGCTACTTGCTAAGCTATAACCTAAGATTTAATAGGCTATATAAGAGAAGGGCGAAATTCCTACCTTTTAAGAAAAGCTTATCTCTAAAGCTACTTGGATTAAGAGTACTAAAAGAGACTATTTAGGTAAGTGAAAGGAACGAGACGCCAATAATAAAGAGCGTAGGACTAGACCTAGCTTTAATAATAGGGGCAGATTCCGACCTAACTGCTTTATAGAAGGATAACGCGAGTAGGCCTTGCAGCCCTAGAGTAACGCTAGTTAACCTTAAAATAATAATAGGTAGAGACCTAATCTATAGGAGGGGAACTGGGAGACACGTACCTATTATAACTGCGGTAAGAAGGGCTATATAAGCCGCTTCTACCGGTAAAAGAAGTAAGAGTTAGCCTAATTGGGAAAAGAGACAGCCTAGTAGATCTTTACTCCCTTATACTAGGCTAGCAAGAGAAAGAGGGAGTAAACTACTACATAGTTATTCCTGTCTCTATTTAAGTTAATAATAAATAGGTGACGTAAGACTGCCTTATAGACAGCGGCGTAAGTATAGGGTTTATTTCTTAATTACTAGTAAAAGAATTAGATTTGGACCTTAGCGGCTTATAGGTGCACACTATTTAAAGCATTAAAGGCTACCAGATTCTATATTATAGGGAATAGGCTTTTTCCGTAGCTAGCTAGGACCGTAATAGTCTATAGGATACGTAGGAGATACGCTTCTATACCGCAGAAATTAAGGGGTATAACCTTGTTTTGGGATACCTATAGCTTCGCCAAGTTAATCCGGACATTAATTGGCCTTTAGCCTTATATTGACATTAGAAGTCTTAACCGCGCATTATAGTTAAAGATTAAGAGACTTTCTTAAACTATATATAAGAAGAAGGGTAGGTATATACTATATATGCTACTCTTAATACTAAGAATAGGGACACGGGATATTTATTTTTGGATGTCTGGCTATACATAGTTAAGGAACTAGAGATTTTATAGGAATATATAGACTTAAAGGATATTTTTAGTAAAGAGGCTATATAAACCTTACTTAACCCTATATTGGTTAAGTATAAGATAGATATAGGGGATAAACAACCTCCTTTTAGACTACTGTATAACCTATTAGAAAATAAGCTAGCGGTACTACGTTAATATATAGTGGACAATCTTTAAAGAGGATAGATTTAGCCCTCTATAAGCCTAATAGGGGTACCGATTATATTTATACCTAAAAAGGACGGAACCCTTTGCCTCTATATTAACTATTAGGCGCTAAATAAGATTACTATAAAGAATTGCTACCTATTACCCTTAATAGGGGAGCTTATTAACAGGCTGTTAGGCGTAAAGATATTTATAAAATTGGATCTAAAAGATATATACTATTAAATCCGGATTAAAGCCGGCGATAAGTGGAAAACGGCGTTTCGAATATAGTATGGCCACTTTAAGTACCTGGTGATGCCATTTAGGCTTACTAACGCACTAGTAATATTTTAGGCCTATATTAATAAGGTATTGTTGGGCCTATTAGACACGATATATATAGTCTATCTTAATAATATTGTAGTCTACTCTAATAATTACGAAGTATATACGCACTACGTATAAATAGTACTAGAAAGACTGCGGGAATATAAGCTCTATATAAACCTAAAAAAGTGCACGTTCTATACTACTAGCATTAATTTTTTGGGCTTTATTATTAGCGTTAATGGAGTGTTAATAGAGAAAAGTCAGGTGGACGCTATTAGGGAATGGCCCTACCCTATAATATTTAGAGAAGTATAGGTTTTCTTAGGCACGGTAAACTTCTACTAAATGTTTATTGTTTACTACTTATAAGTAATACTCCTAATTACTAATCTACTAAAAGGATTTAAGAATGGTAAGAAGTTAGAACCCTTTATATTTAGGGAAGCTGCTAAGTAGGCTATAGACTAATTAAAGGATTTGTTTATATTAGCGCCTATTCTAATATACTTCTACTAGGAGCTATATATATACCTTAAAACGGATATATCTGGCTTTACCCTAGGGGCAATTATATCTTAATTAAAAGACGGAAAATAGCATCCTGTGGCGTTTTAGTTAAGAAAAATAACCCTTATAGAGCAGCATTATATAATATATAACTAGGAGCTACTTATAATAATTGTAGTAATAAAGTACTAGTAATATTATTATATAGGAAGCAATTATCCTATTAAAGTCCTTATAGACTATAATAACCTAAAATACTTTATAACTATAAAGGTATTAAGCGGTCAATAAGCGAGATGGGTAGAGGCACTATTATAGTATAACTTTAAAATTATGTACCGCCTAGGGAAGATAAATCCTACTAATGGGTTATTAAGATGTCTAGATTATAAGATAGGGAGAATCTAGGACAGCATAGGGGAAATAATCCCTATATTGTAAAATTTGCTTAAGAAGAAAGAAGACTTTTTCCCTAAAACTATAGAATTTCGCGGCAGAATAGAAGTCCTGGCAATGTAGCTGCGAAGCGATATAATTATAAAGCTGTAGGATATAGTTATAGACTAAGTTATAGACTAAGTAGATATTATAAAGTTAGTGTACCCTAGAATTAGCGAGAATTCTACGAGATATGCTAAAGGTATTACGGCACCTTTAACTTAACGGCGTATTAGCTGCGAGTTTTCGGATCTAAGGGGGATAGGTAAGATGCCTATCCGTAGCGTAGTACACTATATAATGGTAGGAGAATTTGCTAGCACTAATGGTTTAAAACGTCTTATGCTATGCCTTAAGTTTATAATAGCGGTAGGCGAAATAGAAGTAAGCGATCTATATAAAACCTTTCTAAATCTTCTTCTTTAAGCTTAATAAAGGGACGCCTTCGCCTTTAGGGAGAGGTAGAAAGATATAGTAAAGACTAACTTAGCCGGAGTTATTAAGAAGCTATAGTAGCAAGACTAAAAGGGTCTGTTGCGCTTTAAGGGTGCTATATATATCCTAAAGAACTAAGCGATTTAAGATAAAATTCTAAAGGTCTTTTATAACGACCCTTTTAGGGGTTACTACGGTGCCAATAGAACCCTTAAGGCTGTTTAAAGGAAATACTTTTAGGACGGAATGTCTAAAGAGGTTAAGGACTATATATTAAGGTATAATACGTGCTAAAGGATATAGATATCTAGGCATCGCCTATATAGCGAGTTATTAGTACTTCCTATTCCGTAGGGACCTATATTAGAATTAATAATGGATTTTATTATAGGCTTACCCCCTACTAAGATAAGAACTGGAGAGGTTGCTAACGCTATCCTAGTAATTATTAATAGGTATATAAAGTTTTTAGGATACTTTACTGTTATAATAACGATTATAGTAGCAGAACTAGTAGACCTATTTTTAGAATAGTGGCTCTTATTTAGCACGCTAAGGGGAATTATGTTTAATAGAGGTACCGTATTTAATAGTGCATTTTAGTCTTTATTCTATCTCTTATTAAAAATATAGTAAAAAATAAGTACTACCTTCTACCTATAAATAGACGGGTAAATAGAGCGTTTAAATGCGTTGTTAAAACACTACCTCCGCTGCTATGTTAATTATTAATAGGATAATTGGATATTATGGTTAGCTTTAGTATAGTATATATATAATATAAGCATCTATAGCAGTATAAAAATAACCCCTTATAAAGTATTATTTGGGGTAAAAGCAAATAACCCCTAAAACGTTAAGAATATTATTCCTAAAAGAGAGGCACTAGTAGCGTCCAAAAGAATTAAGCAAATAAGAATTCGTAAAGAGGAACTTAAAAAGCACTTACTAGACGCCTAAGCCGTGTAAAAAAGGTACTATAACGAAAAATATATGCTAAAAGAATTTAAGATAGGAGACGAAGTCTTACTATTTATAAAAAATATCCAAATAAAACGTATTAAGAAGAAGCTAGATTACCGGTGGCTCGGACCCTTTAAGATAGTTAAAAAAACTAAAGGAAACTAAGCTTATAAATTAGAATTACTAAAATCTTATCTAATATATCCTATATTTTATATTTCCTTACTAGAGCTATACCGGAGAAGAAATAGTGCAGAACTACCCCTACCTAGCAAAATTAATAGGGAACTAGAATGGAATATAGAAGACATTTTAGACTAAAGATAGCGCTAAAAAAAGCGCAAATTTTTAGTTTATTGGGAAGGATACTTTTAGGTATATAATAGTTGGGAACCTAAAGAGTACCTTCGGCCGGGATGCAATACCGTAATTAAAACCTTCCTAAGAACTAAAGGTAAAGACTTAAAAATAGTTCCGGATATACTATAGGTAAAGTAATAGGGAAAACCCCATAAATTAAAACTATAGGATTAAGTATAGGTATTAAGAACGGAAACGTTTCGCTATTATAATAGGGATCCTAGAATCCTATAAGAGGAAGCCTATAAGGATCTATAGGAGAACCACTAGGGATACTATTTAAAGAAGACGCTGTTTAAGAAGAAGTAGTAGCACTATAAGAAGTGGCCTTAGGGATTTAGAAAGATCCCCTAGGGATAAAAGAAGAGTATCTGGCCTAGCACTAGAGATACGTAATAGAGTTAATAGTACGAAGAGGAGCAAAAGGATAGCCTATAAAGAATTAGAAATTTTAAGGAATTATAAGGTACCTATAAGAATATCACCCGTTTATTATATATAGGGATTATAGTAGTGTATTACGTTTATATAGATTATCACTAAAGCTTAAAATAAAGGTATCCCTAAAGTATAAAGTTAATTCCTAATAATAAGGCATCCTAGAGGCACCCAAGAGGCACCATATAAAGCTATTCTATAAGAAGAAGGAAAGAGCTAAGTAATAACTTAAATACCGGCAGCAGTAATAGGAGCCTCCTTTTCCATTTTAACGTTATTATTAATAGTATTATTAGCTCCTCTATCCCTAGAAGTATTAGCACTTCCACTAATATTCTTCTTAGAATAATAGGTACTGGAAGAACTAATACGGGTAGGAGACTGGCGAGGAAAACGTTTATCTTAACGTTTATTACTATCCTTAGTATCCCTAGGTTCTAAATTGGCGTCTAAGTAGAAATTAGAGAGATGTTAACTAAAGAAGTTAGTATAGTTCCTAAGCGAGTTACTAAAGAAACTTACCTAGCTAGAGTAGCCCGCGTAAGAGTATAAATATTATTATTAATAAGGACGAGCTGTTTATATATACGCTCCTAGATACTATATATCCGAGAACGTTATATCTCTATAGTAGTGAAAACCTTTATAGAATTAAAGAGTCTATAAATAAGGGAAGACACCTTCTGTCCCCGCCTATTACTATTAGGATATTAGCGGAAATCTTAGATGGCGCGTTAGAGCCTATAAGTCTTATATGTATAGATAGTAGGGATCTAGCATAATTAGCGAAATCTAGAATAGGACGGAATGGGAAATACCGGGATATAGGTCTTTCTCCTACTGCGATAATAGGAGCACTTAGATTTATTTTTACTAGAGTAAGGCATCTTATAGACGTGGGAAGGATCCTGTATAAGAGTATAAACGTAGCAATAATAGTGTCTGTACAAGCGAGCAGAATTTGGAGGAGCAATTACGTGAGGTAACCACGTGAGCTAAGCGAACTCAGGAACCCCTTAAATTCCACCTGTCCATATACGATTAGAGAACAAGACACGAATGAATCAAAGAACCTGTTACCTCATATTGCAATTACAGTACCCCCCCGGGTGATACCGACACTGATTAGTGGATATCACAGATCAGCCAGGTGTCATTACGAAGAGAGACGATACGCGATCGCTCCTACCAAGGCCCGTCGATCACGTCGCGTTTGCTAAGGAGAACCCTTCCGGTATAGGCTCTGGGAACTCAAAGAACCGACTCCTACCAAGGCTTCGTTCGGTTCGCGTCCACCACGCAAATCAATACCCAGTACGACCTCTTTACTAAGCGCCAGTACACCCAGCAGCGTCAGCAGCACCCCTACCTACACTACGACCTACACCACGACCCTACACCACGACCCTACACCACGACCCTACACCACGACCTACGCCAGTCAATCATGTCCGACACAGGAATCCAACGTCCAAACTGGGCCAACGGGATTACCCTAACCAGCGAGACCACCGCAGAAGATATCACCAACTATATTGACTTCAAAATCAATAAGTATATTAAATGGGACTTTAAAGATAAAAGCTTATAGGAATCATACCAAGAGGACTTTAATAATTTTACGGTACAGACATTTAAAGACGCCGACAGGTCTAAACTTAAGGGACTTAAACAACTACTCCGACATAATAGAGTATAGGTCTTTAATATAAAGAGCAAGTCAGTACTATAAGCACTGTACGACGTCGCTTACGAGGACGACCGTACGGAATGGTCAGATGCAAAAATCAGACTATTTATTAGTACTAAAGGACCTTTTAATTCATATATCATCAACCGCCGTCTTAAATTACGTCCATTAACTCTAATGTCGTCTGCCACTACCCCTAGGACACCTCAACCACCTATTGCATCTATACTCTAGCAAGCTCCGTCCATACAAGCCTCGTCTGCACAAGCTCTGTCCGCGCAAGCTCCGTCCACGCAAGCTCCGCCTACGCAAGCTCTATCCGCACAAGCTCCGCCCGCGCAAGCCCCGCTAGCTTTACCCTCTCCCTTAACTAAAGCTAAGGATCTATGGCAGCTAAGCTTATACAAACCTCCGCAACCTGCCCAGTAATAGCACAACTTAGCTCTAACTGCCTTAAATAACCTTCCTCCTATAGCCGAGCTCCCCTTGCCTATAAACGTTACGGCTCCCCCTACCTATAATCCCGACACCGCCTACTGCCTCCCCTGCAGATCTGCTACGTTAAAAATTACATTAATAGCGCGCCCCAAACGCCAGCGTGCTCCCCCCCCCCTACGGCCTTTATAAGCTACGAATACTACGTTAACAGAGTCTATATATTAGTGGTTTTACGCATAAAGAAAGAACTGCCAGTGTTGGAATATATAGATAGAGTTTACCAACTAAACGATTGTACTATTACGCCTATAGTCCGTCTAAGCTGGCACCGTACTGCTATATACTTCTCCTTTATACTTTCTTACCTTCTTTCCTTTTTATAAATGTCGCTAGTATCTGTACAAGCAAGCAGAATTTGGAGGAGCAATTACGTGAGGTAACTACGTGAGCTAAGCGAACTTAGGAACCCCTTAAATTCCACCTATCCATATACGATTAGAGAACAAGACATAAATGAATAAAAGAACCTGTTACCTTATATTGCAATTACAGTACCCCCCCAGGTAATACTAACAAATAGTATTTTAGGGAAACTGCTATAGGAGTAATAGACGCTGTCTGGGGCGTCACCGGGAGATTAATAACACTACTACCGGTTTAGGGACGTGTAGAAAAACTACGAGCTATTGTAAGAGAATACTCTAAGAAGTTAGCATTATTATAAGAGATAAGGTAGGGATCCTATTGCTTATAAACGCGTTAAGAAAAGATAATAAGGTAGTAATGGAAGTACGGCTAAAGATATAGAAGCTGAAAGGCGAGATATAATAAAAATAGCCTATTTAAGAATAAGACGAATAGTGTTATTAATAGAAGGACGAGGGAGAGACAATAACTTATAAACAGAAAGAAATTAAAATAAAAAACGTTATTATTAAAGCCTATTTAGGTAAATAGGGTTAGTAGTTAGTTAACGCGTTATACTAGACAACCTCTAGATCTATTTATAATAAATTCCTAAAATTAGAGAGGTAAATCCCACTAAATTTTTATTACTATTATTAAAATCCCATTATAAAAGCACTATAAGGAGCTAGGGTGGGAGAAGAGTAGAGAAATAAAAGATAAAGTAAAATTACGCGCTAGTAAAGAGCTGGCAATAAGTCGCATTATAGAGTACCTTTCTACTAAGGGTTTCCCTAGTAGTTTTAGCCGGAACTCTATAAAAGCTTAGTAGAGGCGAAGTCTTAAAGGACTAAGACTTTAGGAGGGGAGGTAATTATAACGGAATCCCCTAGGAGGTATATATCTAATAAGACAATAGGAGGTTTTATCTATATCCTATCTATATTCTAGAAGACATAGTTAGATAGGTTAAAGGTAAAAGGTTTTACTTAGCGTCTTAGAAGGAATATATAGGAAGCTAGTTCCCCTTTAGAGAAGAACTAGTAATTAGTCTCTAAATAGAAGTGGTTAAAAGCGTTTATCCTTTAATACATAAAACTTATTCTACCTTTAACTTACCTTTAACTTACCTTTAACTTACCTTCTACTTACTAGTGATACTGTTAATTAGATAATTATATATTCCGGTTAGGCTAGCCTCTTACATTTTACTTAGTTTATACTTTAGCTAATTATAGTTATTCTTAGGATTTCTTAAGGGCGAAAAAGTAAAGTCCTTAATAGGGTTTTTTAATCTAAATAGTCTACTAAATCTAGAGAGTGGTATGGAGTTTTACTAGCTCTAATAATTAAATAAACTAATTGCTATTAGTTTAATAAAGGCTATAAGTAGAACTAATATCTTTATAGTAAATAATACTAGATGGTTATACGTAAATATTTTTCTATACTTACCTTACTATTAACACGTATTAAATTTCTATAACTAAAAAAGTAAATAAGAAAGCGTAATAGAAAGAGCTTTAGGAAATGCGGTAAATAAATAGATAGATTATACGGCTATTTATATCCCTTCCCCTACCTTAAAACTTAACTATCTCCTAGTTAAATGTTTTATACTTAGTTCTATTAAACGATCTTTTTAGAACGCGCACTTCTTAAACTACATAGTGTTATAATACTAGTAGATTTTATATATCTTTCTTAGGTTTTAGCTCTACTGTTATTTTTTATAGTATTATTCCGCTTAACTAGTTAAGCCAGTCTTGCTAGCGGACTTTAGATATCTATTATTAATAGAACTTCTCTAATCTATTTCCTAGAGTTTAATTACGGAATATTATACTTTTAAGATCTTTAATTAAGTACTATCCTTTATAAGGGTTACGTACACAGAATAGGCCTAGCTATTTAGATTTAGCTTATAACTGCTAGAATAAACTTACTTTAGCTATATATTATAAAGTATAACTATATCCTTAACCTTAAATCTATCCTAGTAAATGTAATTGATATTATTAAAATCCTTCTTATTCGCTACCCTTAGTTATTATATATATATAATAGCCTCCTAATAAAAGCAGAAAATATAATAGCAACACTCTTAAGAACAGGAATAATAGGACTAAAAGACTGGCTCTACTAGGTAGGTGTCTGTCATAGGACACCCCCATAACACCTTGCATACGTCTACCTATTTCCACCAACTTAGCAATTAGAGACTAACCGCGAAATAGCAATTTAACGGCAATCTGATGGCAATCTAATGGTAATCTACGGCATTCTGCCATATTCTGCCATATTCTGCCAAGTTTTACCAAATTCTACTAAGTTCTGCCAGGACTACGACCTAAACCCTATTCTGCCTATATATGTGTTAACTAAGCAACTAAGTTAACAATATATGCCCTTTTTTCCTATTTTCCTACCTTCTTTCCTTATGTAACGTTTTGACCTCCTTATATAGTTTATATATATAGCTTAATAATATCTACCTTACTATATATTATCGTTACTTATACTTACTCCGTAACACTATATTACGTTAACTACCTATACTACTATTAACATGCAGAACGAACCCGAAGCCCCTATAATGGCCGCTAGTATTATATCCGCACTCTAAGAATAATTAGTAGGGATATAGAAGTCTTTTATAGACGCCCTTAAACAGAACTAAGCCACTTTAAATTAATAATAAGCTAAATAAGAAGTATAATACTAGCAATTAATTAAGGACCTCTAAGAAGAAGTCCGCGCCCTTAAGATGCCTACGTTAGGACTTTAAGACTAAACGCTATCTCTGGAGATGAATACGCGGAATATAAGCCTTGAACCTGTAGTAGCTACTTACCCTAAGCCGACTACTACACTAAAACGATCTAAACGACTACTAGACCCCCTAGTATTTACTAGTAAACGATAAGAGCTCTAATTATTTTTAAGCTAGCTTAAAAATAAGCTAACTAGTAATACTAACCGTTACCTAACTAAAGCTAACTGACTCTGTTACGCCCTAAGTTGACTAAGAGGAGATATAGCTAACCTTATTAAACTGCTTTAGCTAAACTTAGTATAAAGCCTAATTATACTTCTTAAAGCTACGTATAGTAACCTAAACCGCTAAGCTACTACTTAAAGAAAGATAAACTATATGACTTAAGGAATAAAAAGTTTCCTAGTATACTTCTCCGAATTTAACCGTTACGTAAAGGAAATAGGCTAGAACAACTCCGCACTAATTAATAGCCTTATTAAATCCTTAAGCCCTAAACTAAAAACCTCCCTAATAGGCGTAGACCTACCGGGAGCCCTTAATGCCTGCATAAACGTTATTAATAAACGATATAATAATATACTACGCCTAATACCGAAGCCCGCTCTACGATATAATATAGCAACCCTATAAACGTCTACTAAGTTATCGTCTTAGCCTAAGCACCCTAATGCTATAGATATTGATACTAGGACCCTAGGGTACGCCCTACTAGGGTTCTCTAAATAAGAATAACGTATTAAGCTAGGCCTTTACTTTAAATATAGAAGTAGCTCTTACCTCTCTAACTACTGCTCTATCTTTATACCTAAATATAAATTATAAACGGCTAATACCAGCAGTTATTTACCGCATTAGTCTTTCGGTTACCGTCTTTAATCTCTACCTAGTTCTAGCCCTGTATTTAATAAGCACTATTTATAAGGACAAAGCTATAGCTAATATCCTATAAGAACCCCACCCTGATTACTTTTAAAAGGAAGGTTCTGGAGCTAAGTCGCTCTCTAAGATAGCTTTACTATAGGATCTCATTAAACGTATTTAACGTTACGAACTCTAACTCTTGGGACCGTAGCATAACTATTAACGGCCGTCTTTAGTAGAATGGTTAATAGGTTAATGCTTGAATCCTAATTAATACAGGAGCTAGCGGTATAGGATTTATTAATAAGATCTTTGTATAAGATAATGGTTTTACCCTAATCCCCTTTAACCGGTATATTAACGTATTTAGATTTAATAGTAAACGCACCGTCTTAGGCCGTATTACCTATATAGTATTCCTGAAACTCTAATACCTAAACTATAAAGAATTAATTAAACTTTTTATTACTACTTTAGGTTACTTAGTAATCCTTAGATAATCCTAGATAAAGCTATATAAGGTAACTATTAATTAGGACAACCTTAAGCTTCTATTTACTGCCTCCCGTTATAAGTAGAAGTGCCTTATAACTTGCTGCTTAGACCTAAAACTAAAATCTGAAAAATCTACCACGATCTACTAGTTTAAAATTTCTACGACTATCTACCCCGTACCTAAGGAATCTACTAAATTCTACTAACCTAGGAATTCTACTGAATTCTACTAATATAAGAATTCTACTAACGTTCACTAAGGATTTAAAAACTTTACTAAATTTTATAAGTTATTATTAAGTACTATACCGCCCCAAGCCAAGTAAAAGCTTAAGCTCTATATACGAAAATACTAAAAGGGCTAGTATTCTACTATAAAAAGGATTCTTAAAGAACCCAAACCTAAATCTAATACTAACTCTATACCTAATACTAAACCTAAACCTAAATAAGAAACTATGGATAATCTAAGCGAGCTTAGCACCCTAGATATCCGTATAATTAGAGCTACTCCACTAGCGCAACTTGCTAAGAAACCTGTTACGGCACTGGCAGAAAGCGGCAGCTATAGTAGACATTATAGTAGACGCAGGGCTTACGTAACTCTTACGTAACTAGAGATTGTATATAACTCCTTACGTTGCTACCTATCCTTTCCTTTCCTTTTCTCTAGCTTTAGATTCTTGTTTATAGACAATCTAATCGCATAGGCTTGCGTAACTCTTTTACCGTGCTTATATCTCGATTAACTAAGTTGCTAACATTACCTAAAGCTCCCTCTACTCTTTTTTCTTAAGAAGGAACTTAAATATATCTATAAGAATATAGAATAGGACTATAAGGATAGGACCTAAAAGAAAAGAATAGAACCCTAAGGAAAGAACCTATAAGATACGTATAGACTAGAACCCCTAAAGAAATTACCCGGAATTACCTAACACCCCTACCATTATACTATGAACTACAGCAGTAGGTAAAGCAGCTGTAGGACCCTTAAATACTTTAGATGAAGAAATAATTAACGTTTTAACCCCTTAGGCGGAGCTTGCGGCTGCTAATGCCGAAATTAAATGACTGCGAGAGCTGCTTAAAGCCAGAGATACCCCTATATCTAATAATGAGTTATTATTAGACAACTAAAGACTTGCTATAGTCTTTTAGGCCCTATCCTAGCGCCTTAGTGGACCTACTGAGGCCTATATAGCATTAAGGCGGTCAGTAAAGGTTGCGGATCCCCCGCTACTTACAAATAGAACCGACCCTATATTTAATAATTAGAAGCTTTAATTGCGGGATAAGCTTAAAGTTAATACAGACCACTTCCCTAACGCCCGAGCTAGAATAGCCTATATTTTTGGCCGTATTAGCGAAGACACCTAGACGTATTTACGCCCGCAATACACTAAAGACTTAGTAGACCCCTTTATCTCTAAAGAAGAAATAATTAAATACTTATCTTCTATTTATAAAGACCCTTTTAAAGTATAAAACGCCCGCCTTAGCTATAAAAGCCTAAATATAAAAATAACGGAGACCTTTTTGGCCTTCTATCTATCGCAGTCACGTGAGGGGATATTTAATTTTTGTATAATTGGGAGGCGTAGGGCTATAAGGTCGCTCTAGGGCTAGTTCTTAGTAGTTTTACTAGTTCCTAGCACTCAAATCTGCTAAGGATTTGCCCTAAAGCGGCCAGATATCCCTAACCGCAAGCCTATAGCTGTAAGACTATCTAACTATAGTGGTCGCATTAAGGCTGGCTCTTAGTAGTTTTGCTAGTTCCTAGTACCTACTAAAGAATTGCCTTAAAGCGCTATCTATATATAATGCATACTAAGTATAAGGGATAGTGGGTAGGGAAAGCGAATTAGCCACGTAGTAACTGCGTTTAATATTCGCGAATATTACAGAAGGTCTTAGCATTATGCGTTACTAAGGTAGATGCTGCTAAGCAATATATAGACGCTAGTATCTATCTATCGCAGTTATATAAGGGGATATTTAATTTTTATATAATTGGGAGGTATAGGGCTATAAGGTTGCTCTAGGGCTAGTTTTTAATAGTTTTACTAGTTCCTAGCACTTAAATCTGCTAAGGATTTGCCCTAAAGCGGCTAGATGTCCTTAAGCGAAGCTCCTACGCCTAATAAGACATTACCGCATTCTGCTATATTCTGCTAAATTCTGCCACCTTATCACATTCTGCCAAATTATGCCACATTATCGCATTCTGCTAAATTCTGCCACATTATCGCATTCTGCTAAATTCTGCTATATTATTGTATTCTGCCAAGTTCTGCCATATTATTATATTCTGCTATATTCTGCCAACCCTAAGTTATAAGCCAACTAATTAGGATTTTCTATACCCGGTATAGAAAATCGCTATTAGCTCGCTTACTACTAGTGCCTTAGCGGCCTTCTTAACATCTTAACTTACTACGTAGTAATCCTTACGCTAAAAGCGGTACACTACGCTAAAAGTAAGAGTTAAGGCGATAGAGGTTAGTAGTCTTAGTTTTAATATATAGGCGAAAGGCTTCTAATAACTATTAACCTAGCTGCTAAATTTGCTAATATAAACACCCTAAATCTTTAGTAAACTAGGCAGCGCCCTAGCGGAAAAAGTAGTTTAAGTAACTACTTAGGTTAATCCTAGCAGCTACTAGATAGAAGAAAAGGATCTTATAAACCCCTAAAGAGGTAAAGGGTTTACCATTAAGACTAAATAAGGGAGAGTTAAGGGGTTAAGGGTCCCTATTAAATAGCTTTGTTATAGCAGCAACTGGGCATAATAGGCCGCCTACCGCCGCGATGGCGACGTTAACGCCCTAGTGTTGCTTATTGGCTTTACTCCATTTAAGGCGGAATATTATTCCACTAGGCGTAAAGGTAATATCGTATTAAGTGGCCTTTTTTACTAGGAAGGTTGTTCGGTTTTTAAGCTCCGCCATAATATATATAATCTCGCCTATCCGTAGAAATCTAGTAAATGCGAGGGTAAATATAGTATTAGTGTTAATATCTAGTAGCAATAGGCCGTGTATTACTACCTAGGCTAGAATATCCCTAGTAATAGGTTGCTTATCCTTTTTTACTAAGGGAGAGATAGCGGCTGCTTTGGTAAGTAATTAGTGTACTATAGGATCCTTAAATACTATAATTAAGATGCCGTAATCTACGTGGCGCGAGCGAATTACGGAGACGTAGGCTTATAAGGTTTTGGCCTTAAGCCTACCTATCTATAGCTAGGAGGTACTAAACACGCAGCGGGTAATCCATTTACCTAGTTTACGCGGCTTAGCCGGGTAGGGGGAGACTTCTTTAAGTGCGCAGTATAACTCCCAGCTATTAATTACTAAGGAATAGTTCCTACGGGTTACTAGCATAAGGCCGTTTTAGAGAAGGAGCGTATAGAGGTTAAATAGCGCGTTAATATTATCTTTAAAGTTTATAGGCGGTTATAAGTAGTCCGTTAGGTTTACGGCACCTATTAAAAACTTATTAGCTTTAGTAGTAATAAATTAAGGGCCTAGTATAGGNAGAACTAATANATAGCNNNNGCCTNGAATTAAGATAGTNTATTAGCTAAGCTATTTAAATTACCTAGGATCCACTTCGCGGATATTATAATATCGTAAGCTATAGTAGCCAGTATAATCTTGCGGAGCAATTCGTTTGCTACGCTATAGATAATAGTCTTCTTAATGCCCTAGTGAACTACTATACTATTAGTGTAAATAGATAGTACGCTATACTGCTAGTTAGTAGACTATAGATTAAATGCATAAGCAATAGTATGTATCTCTTTTAGATTAATATAGTCTACTTATTAACTGGGCTTAGGTAATATACTAAACGCCTAAGATTAAGGGAGGTTAGCTGTATACCACTACTAGTTATCCTTATATTTAAGTTCCTTAAAAAAGTAAAAGCCACTAAACCCAAACTGGGTAGAGGCGTTAGTAAAGAGATAAATATAGGTACGCTTAATGTTGTTAAAGAACAATACCCTATTACTTATAGTAAGTAGGTTAAGCTAGATATATAAGTCACTTCGCAACTTAGTGCTGAATCGCCTAGGTTTATGCTTATTTGCTAAAGTCTCCAGCTAAGCAGTAATAAAGATCTAGAGGGATTTAGAGTAAGATTAACCGAGTTTAATTATATAGGCGCACTATATAAGGTAGCCCGTAAGTTACTAGGCTTAAAGAAACAATAATAAGCCGTATTAGAGTGCGGTAGTGACTTTCTTAATAATACGTAATTGTTTCTATGGTAATAATCGCGTTTATATTTATATAGTGTTAATAGTATATCCTAGAACTTTAATAATAGTTCCTGCTATATCTTTAGAGCTATTTTAAGGGATACCTAGGGAGTTAGTAATAGAGATGTAAGTCTAGGTAATAGCCGCTAAGTTGTTTAGGTTGGTAAGGATAAAGATAAAATCATCTAGGTAGTGTTCTACCTCGTAAGGTAGCTATAAATAAAGTATCTAGTATAGGCCTTCCGCAAAGAGGTTAAATATAAGCAGCACAGTTTAAAGACTAAAGAATAGGTAGTATTTCTAGTAGGTAACACCTTCCTAGGAGAAGCCTATTAATGTTCTTGCCCTATAAAATAGGGGGACTATACGGAACGCGTCTTTAATATCTCTTTTAAGCAGCAGATATTTACAACCTATAGAAATAACGTGGGCTTAAATAGCGGTAACTGTAGTGTATACTAGTGCTCTATATTCTTCTAGGATTGCGTTATTAACTAAAGATACTAGTAGAAAGGAGAGATCGTGAATTCGGCGGTATCCTCTATCCAATTTTAGCGCTAGGCTAAGAGGTAAGACTATAATAGGCCCTATCGTAATTCTAATATGTCCTTTTTCAAGGTCTAATATTATCTTCTTAGAGATAAGGTCGGCGTTATCTTAAGAGGAGTTGTGGTTTCTACAAGATCTTAGGGTAAGAATAGACTTAGCTCCTATCTCGCAGCTATAGGTTAGGATGCCTACTAAGGTGGCTAGTAAATTACCTAGGTAGTTAGATAGAAGGGAGTGCCACGCTAAGATCCTTAGGGGTGATAAAAAGTAGTAGAGAGCCTTTACCTCTATAAAGGTAGAGAATAATAGTAATATATTAGGCCTAGGTCCTAGGCGTATAATTAAAGTTAGTATTATTATTAGGCTAGACCCTACTTTATAAGGTTTGCCTTACTATTCCTAGGCGCAAGCTTTAGATAATATAGTATAATCTTTACTATACTTTAAGCACTTATACGGGTATTTACAAGCTATATTATCGCAGCCTCTGCTATTAAACCTATGGTAGGTATTAGAGGTATAGGAGGTATCTAACCTAGGTCTCTTTAAGGCGGCAAAGCCGATAGCACTAGATATTATAAGGTATAGCGCTATATACTAGGCTGGTATTTGCCAATTAGCGGGCTCTAGTTGGCTATTGGTTATTATAAAGGTATAATAGTTAAGTGCTAAGTTAAGTATATAACCTACCTAGATATACTAGGTTAATAAGGTACAAATTATATTTATCTAGAGAAGTATGCTAGTAATAAGGTCTAGCGGGTATATATAAAGGGTGCTAGTAATAACTATATAGTTAGTAAAACCTTTAAACCAGACGCCTTTATCTGTAAATAGCTTCCTATCTACCTTTACCTTCCTTATAACTAGAGTACTATTCTCAATCTATATCTTGTTGGTGATTTTAATTTAAGCGGTATAAACTTAAAGATAGGCGAGGTTTACTAGATTAAAGGTACCCTTAAAAATGTCTAGGTAATCCCTTTTTATAACGCTAAAAAGGCGAAATTCGAGCGACTTTATACTAGGAGGGAGAGGCTTACTAAGGATATTAGCTGTAGCAGCTGTTATAGTAGCCTATAAGGCCGAAGCGGCCAAGCCTAACTATAATTAAGCTATTTAAGCCAGGTGGTATTTATACTAGTGAGCCTCCTCTACTAGGCGGGCTTTATGCTCTTTCTTATACTTTTAAATCTCCCTTTTATCTCGGGCTTAATCCCTTTACTCTTTAGCAATTTCGCGCTCTTTTACGGCAGCGGCGCGTATATTAGCCTTAGACGGCATTATAGAACTAGTGGAGGAGGGTATAGCGGTTGTAGACGATGGTGTAGTTAAGGTAGGTCGTCTAGGTGGGTTTGCTTATTAGGATTATACACGCGTATAAATCTCCTAGTTGGTTATAAGCGGTAATAGCGTTATAAAATAATTCTTAAACAAATAGATGATAAATGTATAATAAATATTAATAAGTTTAGCGATATTAAAAGCGAATTAGCCACGTAGTGACTGCGTTCGATATTCGCGAATATTGTAGGAGGTCTTAGCATTGTGCGTTGCTAAGGTAGATGCTGCCAAGCAATATATAGACGCTAGTATCTAAACCCGCTTTCTATACCTAGCCGGACAGGCCTAGATCCCCTAGGAAGACCTACTACTAGACCTCTTTAATAAGCTTACCCTGGACCTATAGCGGGCCGTATTACTAGCTTATACTATAGTATAGATATTAAAGGAACTTACGGACTATTACCTAGCTATTAACTAAGGCCTTCGTTAAATTAAGGCATGCGCTAACTAGCTAAAAACTAGAAACCTTATAAACTAGGCCGTAAGTACTATAAGTACGGCCTATAGTGCCCTAGTATAATTAGCAACTCCTATAGTTAACCTAGTAGCTAGCCGCGTAGCTACCCCTATTGCGGGCCTAGTATACACCCGGCCTATATATAGCGACCCCTATATATAGGCCCTTAGTAATTAAGGAGCTTGCTTCTTATATAGTTAAATAGGCCACCCTATAAGGAACTGCCTAATAAAGGTAAAGATAAACGAGGTCCTATTAATTTAGGAGGATAGTACGGAGCCGGAAAAAGAGGAACTTTAGAGGAAGACTCCTCTCTAGGGTTAAAAGGGATTAATATGTTATATATTGATCTAGGTCGGCTAGTTAGTAGAAGAAGCTGCACTATCCCTTATACTTTATTTCGTAATAGATATTAAGTTTTAACCTCTGCTTTAGCTAACTTAGAAGCAAATGCCTTTACCTTAATTAATATAAAGTGCGCTGTAAAACTAGCTGACTTTTTAAATGTACCCCTTAAAGAACTATCTAAACTAGTTTCTATTCGCGGTTATAACGGATAGATAGAACTACTTATTATAACTATCTTGCGGATCTACCTCCGCGTTAATAAACAAAGGTAGTATAACGTCCCCTTCCTTATTACGGACCTTGGAAGCTATAATATAATTTTAGGAAGAAAATAGCTAGCCTATTTAGGCTTATAGCTTAACGTATAGAATAGGCAGCTTATCTAGCCCAAAACTATACCCCTAACGCCTTCCTTTATAAAAGAGATTAGTATTATAATAGAAAACCTTATACAGCCGTAGATAAACACTATTTACTAGGCCAATGCGACGCGTAGGGACTAGGCTTTTAAGAAGGATATATAGCTTAATCCGCAACGGATCCGTATACTACGCCGCCCCTAAACTGCCTATGTTACACCACCCGCACTAAAGACTTAGGAAGTTAGTAGTGGCCTAGCTAAGTCCCTAATAGAGAACTTAGGCCCTACGCAGCCATAAAGAAAGGCTAGGGATATTAGATAATATACCAAACTGATAAACCGGAAGGATAACTTGCGGAAAATGGAATGTGAGCTAAGGAAGACTATAAACCCTATACCGCAAAATACGGCCTAATAAATATCTGTAAAGAAACCTATAGACCTCCCGCTAGTTAATATCTGCTATATTGGCGCTATAGGATTCTACCGAAACCTAGTTTAGCCTAATACCGTTGCTTTTATAACTAGCTTATACAAAATTAATTAAATAATTAAAGAGAAAGAAGCCCTAGCCTAAGAGAAAGGCGAGCTTATGGATAAGGAGCTAGTAGAATAGAAACTGCCCTGTTAATACTAGAAATTTAAAGATACTTTCTTTAAAGCAGTATCTAATATACTCTTGCCTTACCGACCGTATAACTATAAGATTAAAATTGAGCCGGATAAGGTGGTTACCCTTAGCTATAGCCCCCTCCGATAGTAATCTATTGCCGAATTATAGGCTATAAAGTAGTATTTTATTAATAACCTAAATAAGGGCTTTATTAAGCCTAGTTAAGCCCCTTTTAACTTACCTATTTTCTTTACTAAAAAGCTAAATAGAGGACTTTGTTTCTATATCGACTACTATAAGCTTAATAATTTGACCCTTAAAGACCGCTACCTACTGCCTTTACTTAATGAGACTTTGGCCTGAATAAGTAGAGCTAAGATCTTTACGAAGCTTAATATCCGCTAGGCTTTTTACCGAATTAGGATAGACCCTAAATTAGAAAACCTTACTATATTTTGGACCCGTTACGGAACGTATAAATATAAAGTACTGCCTTTTAGACTAACTAACGGATTGGCTATATACTAACGATATATAAATAATATACTATTTAACTACCTTAATGACTTCTATATAGTATACCTAGATAATATTATAATCTACTCTAAAAACGAACTGGAATATAAAGAGCATATCTGTAAAGTCCTATAATGGCTTTAGGAAGCTGGCCTCTAAGCCGATATTAAGAAGTTAGAATTTAGTGTTAAGTATATAAAGTACTTAGGGTTTATTATTAGTATAAACGGGATTAAGGCAGACCCAGAAAAGACGGCCGTAATTAACTAATGGGTACCCCTAAGGACCGTAAAGGGGGTATAGTTATTCTTAGGGTTCTATAACTTCTACTAACGCTTTATTAAGAACTATAGTAGGATTACCCGGCTACTAAGCCTACTTACCTATAAGGACCGGCCCTTTTACTTTAATACCGTATATAGGTAGGCCTTTAACGAGCTTAAGAAACGACTGGTCTCTGCTCCCTTACTCGCCTACTTTAACCTAAAATGGCCCTTAATGCTAGAAACCGATGCCTTAGATAGTGTTATAGCTAGCGTTTACTCCTAAAAGCAGATAAACGGAGAATGGCACCCTGTTGCTTACTATTTAAAGACTATAGTAAATGCTAAGCTAAACTACCCGATTTATGATAAAGAAATATTAGCTATTATCTATAGCTTTTAGCACTGGTGAGTATAGCTAGAAGGGACCCCTAAACCTATCTAAGTGGTTTTAGATTATAAGGCCTTAGAATATTTTATAATAACAAAAGCCCTTATAGCCTGGCAGGCGCGCTAGGCGGATATCCTATCTTAGTTTAACTTCCTAATTATGTATAGGCCAGGCGCCACTAACCGTGCGGATGCTCTTATAAGACGTAAACAGGACCTAAATGACTAGATAGCTGTAAAGATCTTATTATGGACCCAGGCGCTACTATAACTAGAGCACCTTGACCCTTGGATATAGGAAGAACTAAGTACTAAATCTTTAAGCGCTAAGATATGTCCTATTAACCCTATGGAATTTGACCTTATTAATAAACTACTGTAAGTAAATTGTACGGACCCTTCTCTATAGGAGTACCGCGAAAAGGCAAAGGATATTACTAGCCTATGGTCCCTTGAAAATGGACTACTTAAGCACTAAAAACGGCTAGTAGTAGTAGAAGAATAGAACTTATAAACCCGGCTTATTACCGAAGTATATACCTAGGTCTCTACGGCCTACCCTGAAAAAAATAAGACCTATAAGATTATTGGTGACCGTTACTACTGGCCTAGAATGGTTATAGATATTGACCGTTATATACGGAACTGCAGTAACTGCCGTAGGTCTACGATTCCACGAGATAAGACCCCAGGACTATTAAAGCCACTCCTAATACTAGAGCGCCCCTAGTAGCATATTTCTATAGATTTCTATAAACTACCAGTGGACCGTGACGGGTATAATATGGTTATGATCTTAGTTAACCGTTTTGGTAAACGCCCTTTTTTAATCCCCTGTTACAAGAATATTGATACTAAAGAGGCGGCCCGACTATATATCTATTATATATACCGAATTTACGGACTACTAGACACTATTATATCGGACCGCGGACCGTAGTTTATATCGGCTTTCTAGAATGAGTTTACTTGGATCCTAGGAATTAGGCTAAAGCTTTTTATAGCATACTACCCCTAGACAGACGGTTAGACGGAGATTGTAAATTAATACTTAGACTAGAGACTTTGGCCCTTTATTAACTACTTTTAAGATAACTAGGGTAAACTGCTACCTCTAATGGACTACGCCCAGGCGACCTTACCCTATAACTTTATGGAATTCGCACCTATCTAACTAGAAATAGGGTACCTACTATAAATAAGCTTTAACTGGGATAGACCAAAAGAACTACGGACCGTACGCGAGAAACTGTCTTATGAGGAAGCCTAGCAGTACGCTAAACGCTTAGAGGAAGCCTGGACGATAGCCCGTATAAATCTAGAAAAGGCTTAAAAATTAATAAAACAGTAGGTAAACAAGCATAGGCGTAAGCCTAACTTTACTATAGGTGATATAGTCTGGGTTATAATAAAGAACTAGAAGACGGAACGGCTAAGTTATAAGCTTAATTATTAGATGGTAGGACTATATAAGGTCCTTAAGAAAATAGGCAACTTATATAAAGTAAAGCTCCTAGATTTAATTAAGGTTTACCCTATCTTTTTACTAGATAAGCTACGGAAGGTAGCAAACGACCTATTACCTAGATAAAAGAATAAACCCCCCCTACCGATTTAAGTTAATGGCGATGATAAATGGGAAATTAAAGAGATACTGGCCTATAAGCTAGTAAGGAAAACGCTAAAGTACCGCATTAGTTGGAAAGGCTATGACCTAGATTCTACCTGTTACCCTATATAGAACTTTATTAGTAGTCCCTATAAGCTTTAAGAATTCTATAGCTGTTATCCTAATAAACTAGGACCGCTAAAGTACCTAGATAAATGGATGGAATGCTGGTATAATAAAGATAATAAGCTACCGGAAGAGTATAAAGATAAGAACGCCCTATGGGCGTAATACGGATATACAAAGCCTGAGGGCAGGCTTTTGCGGAGGGGGGGGGTAATGTTACGGCACTGGCAGAAAGCGGCAGCTATGGTAGACGTTATAGTAGACGCAGGGCTTACGTGACTCTCACGTGACTAGGGATTGTGTATAACTCCTCACGTTGCCGCCTGTCCTTTCCTTTCCTTTTCTCTAGCTTTAGATTCTCGTTTATAGATAATCCAATTGCATAGGCTTGCGCGACCCTTTTGCCGTGCTTATGTCTCGATTGACTGAGTCGCTAATAAAACCCGAGTATATAATCTTCGCTGTTACGATGGCCGATATTAAGAAGGCCTTAGCACTAAAGAAGTACACTAACCCTACCACGAAGGTACTAATAGAGTATTATTATCGCCTAGATGTATTCTTATAAAAGGAAGCCGATAAGCTACTAAAACACCAACTATACGACTATAAGATTATACTTAAAGAAGGAACTTAGCCTGGATTTGGACCCTTATATAGGATGTTCTAAAATAAACTCTAAGTGCTATAAAAGTATTTAGACGAGAACCTAAGTAAAGGATTTATTAGAGCAAGCTCATCGCCTATAGCTATATTAGTGATCTTTATTAAGAAACCTAGTGGCGGTCTGCGCTTCTATATAGACTACTAAGCTCTTAATACCGTTACTATTAAGAACTAATATCTAATCCCATTAATATAAGAAACGCTAAACTGACTAAGTAAGGCTCGTTACTACACGAAGCTCGATATTATCTTTATATTTAACTGTCTCCGTATTATAAAAGGGGACGAATGGCTTACTGCATTTTATACCTAATATAGACTATTTAAGTACTTAGTAATACCTTTTGGTCTTATAAACGCTCCGAGCTCGTTTTAACATTATATAAATAATACCCTACGCCCCTACCTAGATATCTTCTGTACTGCTTATATCGATAACATTCTGATATATAGTAATAACCTAACTAAATATTAGAAGTACGTTGACCTTATTTTATAAGCCCTGTATAGAGCTAGTCTATAATTAGATATAGATAAATACAAGTTTTATAAAACGGAAGTCCTATACCTTAGACTCCTTATTTCTATAAATAGTATACAAATAGACTTAAAGAAAGTTAAAGTAATTGTGAACTGGTAAGAACCTAAGAACGTTAAGGACGTAAGAGCCTTTATAGGATTTGCTAATTTCTACCAACAGTTTATTAATAACTTCTCCGCCCTGGTTTTACCCCTTATAGCCTTAACCTAAAAGGATAAAGTCTTTATCTTTAATAAGGAATGTAAGAAGGCCTTTACCTATCTAAAGGTTATATTTACTACTGCGCCCGTGCTTTAACACTTTAACCTAAACTAAATAAGTGTTATAGAAGCCGACTTATCTAACTACGTTACTAGAGGCACCCTGTCTTAATATAATGAGGATAAAGTATTATACCCTGTAGTATACTTCTTAAAACGACTAAGCCTAGCTAAATATAACTACGAGATCTACAATAAGGAATTGTTAGCTATTATTAGATATTTTAAATAATAGCGACCCGAACTAGAAGGCGCTGGATTTTTAATTAAGGTCCTTAGCGACTATAAGAACCTATAGTACTTTATAACCACGAAACAGCTAAGTTATTATTAGGCCCGCTGGTTAGAATATCTATCTTATTTCCGATTCTTAATTATATACTACCTAGGTGTCTAAGGTTAAAAGCCTAATGCCCTAACCTAACGCTTACAAGATGCGCTAGCCCTAAAAGAAGCGCGCTTTTACTAAAATTAGACCCTACTTCGCCCTAAACTATTTAACCCTCCCACTAAAGATCTTACGGTATATGTCCTTGAAATAACTAATTAATTGATTAAATAAATTATAGTTAATAAATACCTAAATAACGAGTTTATCTAAGAGACGCTTAAGCTAATATAAGATAGTATTAGACGCTCTAAAAAGATTTCTCTAAATAAATGCGAAGCCTGTAAAATCTACTTATATTACTAAAACCGTCTAGTTATCCCTAATTATAATAAGCTTAAGCTTAAACTCCTTAAACATGTATATAATCTACCTATCGCCGGCTACCCGGGCTAAGGGAAGACCCTAAAACTACTCTAATGGGAGTATTATTAGCCGAATATGTATAATATAATATAAAGGTACGTCTCTAGCTGCCATACCTACTAACGAGCTAAAGCCTTATATAAGACGTATAACGGTCTTTTAAAGCCGCTGCCTATTCCGGACCAAAGATAGAAGGATATCTTAATTAACTTTATTATTAACCTTCCTAAGAGTAGAGGCTGTATAAATATTATAGTAGTTATAGACTAACTATTTAAAATGAGACACTTGATCGCCTACCCCGATATATTAACGCCTACCGTCGCCTAACTATTCCTAGATTACGTATAAAAACTCCATAGACTTCCTAAAACAATTATCTCTGATAGAGGTAGCTAGTTTGTCTTAGTATTCTAGAAAGAACTAACTACTTAACTCTATATTAAAGCACTATTATCTACCGCGTATTACCTAGAAACGGATAGCTAAATAAAACGTGTAAATACTATAATAGAATAGTATATTTAGATATACACGTCGTATTTATAAGATAACTGGATTAACCGGCTCGTATTCGCCGAGTTTACCATAAATAACTCCGTCTTGGAAACTATAAAAGTCTCCGTGCGTACAGGTCGGCTAGACCACGCTAAAAGGTCGGCCCGATAAGCGAAACCTCCGCCTACTACACTAAATCTGACCTTCCCTCTCTTACTTTAACCTCACCTTCCACCTTACCTTCCATCACGAATCTATTAAATATATTTAAAATCCATTTAAAACACGATATTAAGCACTCTAAAGAGCTGTATAAGCTATCCATAACCCATTCTAAATATATTCTAACGGTTTAGGCTGCCTATAAAGCCTACCTAGAAATGGAGAGGCTCCCTAAGGGAGTTAATGCTTTTGTTGTGGTAAGTAGTTTTAGATATATTTAGAACACGTTCCTAATACAATACTAGCGCAATAATGAGGTGGATTTAACTATAGGGGAGGTTTTCTGTTAGTATAATGTCTCGCCTAATCTAGAGAATCCGGTACTATATGGGGTAAGTAGATAAGTATATTAGGTTTATAATGCATTGCTAATATATTTATAACGCGTTTAGAAAAAGGTTAGAGACCGCGGCGCCCTTAGAAACTATATAAAGAAGCATAGTATTAGAACTAAGAATGTTAGAAAGGGAGGGGCTCCTTCTATTAAGAAGTAAGAAGAAGTAATAGGTATATGTTCTAAATATATTCTTAATATGTTTATAACTAGTTACTAACCCATTATAGCATTCTATTCTGCGATTATAGCTATATATAATTAGAACGTATTAGGAACCGCTTCTAAATATAATCCCACTAGTCTAGGCCGCTCTGCTTCTACTTAACCCCCCTATACCCCCACCCCGGCTTCCCCTAGCCGCCCTTCCAGGACTACTGCCCTATAATCAACGGCTCCCATTTAAGAGAAAGTTATGCCTATTAGATTTAAGAGTGGGCCTTAAAAAGGCGAAGTAAGATATTCTTAATGTGTTTATAACATGTTCTAATTTATTTCCTAGTATAACTTTCCTAGAATGGTTACTCTGCTTAAAGATTTAGGTGCTAAGGTTCTATATACCGAGTGTTTAGACACAACTTCTAATTATAAGTTAATTTAGAACCCGTTTTAAACCGGTTAAAAATACGTTCTAAATTTATTACAGCTTACTTATTTAAGGGTTGTCTTAATTAGAGCTGCTTCCTTAATAATAGGTTAGATAATACTAAGACTCCTACTCTAGCTCCTACTAAGACTTCTAAAAAGGGTTTAAAGAAGTCAGGTTTAAAAGGTTTAAAGGCTATAAAGAAAAAGGCTGCTAAACCTGCTGGAATTACGGAGGAGGATATTATAGTAGCTATATTTCTGTAGATAACCTAAAATCTAGTTTATAATATGTTTGTAATATATTACAAATAGAATCTTATAGATGGAATTTAGACTTGAATTTTAATAGGGTTCTATACCACTTCGGAACGTGTTTATAACACGTTAGGTAGCAAAAATAAAAGTTATTAGTTAAATTATAATATCTATTAAATTTTACTAACTTTAGCTTTTTTTAATAACTCCCTTTATATATTTTATAATTATAATAATTTAATTATAAATTAATTATTACTTAAATTCTAATAATTATATTATATAGTAAAAAACCCTTCTAATTATATTGTATTATAATTTTAATAATATTACTAATTTAAAGTATATAAATTTTAAGCTAATATAAATAATTATAAAAAAATTTTAAAAATAGTTATTTAAATAATATATAAAATTTATATAAAATTAGTTAATATAAGACTTATTATTTTATTTAATATATTTTAAATTAAGTATTAACTAATAACTTTCTATAGGTAACTCTATTTATATATATTAAATAAGGCTTAAATATATAAATAGTAATAGTAAAAGTAAAATAATAAATTTTTATTAAATAGAATAAAGAGGTTTAACATTTCTTATAGTCTTTTTTCTATTTTTTTTTACTATTTAATAGTTATTAGTATTTTAGTATTTTATTAAATAACTATAAATTCCTAATTAAAAGATTTATAAATTATTAATATATAATTACTAATATATATTAAGTTGCTTAAAATAGATATATATTAAGTTGCTTAAAATAGATATATATTAAGTTGCTTAAAATAGATATATATATATAGAACTATAGCGCTATAGTCTAGAGGCTATGTATATAGTATTATATATAGTATTAGACATTATATAATTAAATAAGTATAAAAAAAGGCCTAAATATAAGTATATTTTAATAGAAACATAATAGGAATATATTTAGAACGTATTTTATATTTAGTATACTCATTTTTATATATAAGCCTTTATTACCTTTAGTTAAATTCTTTTTTCCATATTCTCTAGCTCCTTTACCTCTAATTTAATCTCTATTTTACGAAGTTTAAGCCTCTAGCGTCTTTCCTAAATATCCTAGTTATTGCTTAAGGCCTGACGCTTTAATAACTGCGAGAGACCAGTGCTAATACGCCTAGAACGTATTAGTAACCGGTTATATATACGTTAGAATATAAATATGCCTTACGATTCCTTAGATGCTATAGAGGATAACCTAAAACGCGATATAGATCTAGATCTTAACCCCCTTAAACGTTAAGCAGAACTAGATCGTAACCTTACTACACCTAATAATAATACACGAAATAAAATATCATCCCCGCTATTATTAGCAGCGGCCTACTCTAATTCCTTTTAAAGCTGTTGACGTTTTTATTCTAAACGTGTTAGGAACCGGTTTAGAAAAGGTTCGCAATAAATATATACTCTCTTTACCTATATGGTTTGCATACCGGGCCGACATTAATATATTTCTTTATATATGTTATATTCCAAACTAGCTCTAAGCAAAATACTAATTAACGTCCTATTAATCTAGTTTTTGTGCGCTAAATATAATATAAGCATATTATAAATGGGTTAGGAACATATTAATACCTTATAACGGCAGGAAGAAGAAACTGACGTATACCAAATACATATAATTTATTTGCTGTTTATTCTACTACATTTATATAGTATCTTAATCTATTAAATAGCTCGTGATTAATTAGAGAGCAGTGCTTATTTAACCCTAAGGTGATAACTGGGTGTCTCTTATATCTTACCCAGTTAGTAACTAATCGAGATTTGTATACTATACTGTTAATACCTTCTAAACGCATTATAAACGGGTTTAGAATAGCTTACTAATTAGTAAATTATAGAGTTCTTTATATTCTGACTGGCTCCTACATATAAGAAGAGCTTTTATCCGTTTATATACAAAATAGGCCGTTTTATAGTTACCCGCGGCTCTTAAGATGCTTTATAGGAAGTGTACTTAGCAGAAAACTAGTGTTTTCCTAAGATGCCATATCTAATCGCGCCTCTAAGGATTAATATGCTGTAGATACCGCTTAAACCCTTTTATAATACGTTAGGAAGGCGTTCTAATTACGTTCTAGGTATCCTACTAGCTATTTGCTTGCCATCTATATTAAATATAACAGCTTTAAAGCCTCCCTTATTACTATAAATGTGTTTCTAACGAATCTGCTTCTAAAGACATTCAGAAAGTAATTAAAAGACTTGCTTAAAGCATAACTAGTAAGTACGCCTTATTTCCGTATTAGTAATAACATGTTATAAGCATAAAAACTATTAGAATATATTAGTATCGCGTTCCAAACGGGTTTATATTATATAATAATACTTTTGCCATACTCTTTAAGCCAAACAGCGAATATAATCTCGTTCATATTTCTTTTAACAATACGTTTAAAAGACATATCAACTTTAAATATGGTTTAGGCTAAGAAGATCTTAGCTTACTCTTATAGAAAGCAGATTATTATAACTCCATTTTAATTATTATAGATCTGTTGGATATAAGCCTATAATATATTAGCAAGCCTATTAGAACGCGTTTGTAACATGTTTATATACTATTTTAGGATTTTGATGCTTTTAATTAAACTTATATACTACCCCTGCCAGTCCTTTTCCTTCTAGGTATAGAGTAAGCTTCTTTTTTTAAATTAATCTAGTAATACGATCTATAGTAGCAAAGCTTGCGTGGATCTATGCTAAAGAGGCCTTCCTATACTCCATACAAAACTGTTTAAGGGCAGGACTTTAAAGAAACTTTCCTAAAAAGATATTAGGTATTTATTCACAATTAGTTTAGAACGTGTTTACTAAGGGTAAGATCTAGATTACGCATTTAACGAACTAACTTAATTACCTTATTTAGTATCTCTAGAGGCGGCTTATTTAGGGGGGGTGGTGCATAACTATATACCCTATACGAGGTAAAATAAATATAAGGAGTTTCTTCTAGGTTATTTGGAATAAAAACGTGAAAAGTAACCTCGTATAATGGATAAGTTTCCCTAGTCCCTAGGGGTGGTTAATTCCTAGAAATACGTTACAGACACGTTACAAATATAGTTAGAACGCGTTCTAAGCAGGTTATATTTTTCTTACCGCAGTCTACCCTCCTATAGAGATTTGATTTAATAACTCCGCATTACTCCGTTGCTTCGTCACCTATATTACCTAGTTGAATAAGAGATGTTAAATACACAGTATCGTATTTCTCATTCGCTAGTAATGCTTTTCGGAAGTGCTCTAAATGTGTTTTTACGTTTAGAACTAAACTAGAACGTATTTAGAATATATTAAAAACTTACCTTAATCTAATCTTACGGCTATATTCAACTCTCTTATAGTATATAATCCTCTAACCTAAAAACACTGTCTTCCGAATCAATTTTAAACTCATTTTTATTATCACTAGAGAAATCTAGTGGCTAGTAATTATTAGATAGATCTATTTAAATTAGAATATATTCCAAATATATTACAAACACGTTATAACTAGTTACCTATAATAGTTGGTTCTGTTTTAGAGCCGGGAGGTAAGTTGTGTGGTGGGATAAGCGATTTGGGCTCGGTTAACCACGTAATCTTATATTTTTAGCTAAGGCTACCCCGTGCAGGGATTGTGCATTAGCGCTTATAGTAGACCCACCCTTTAGTGTGGCCTAGCCGACCTGTAACCATAAAGTCTCCCTATTCCTAGCCAATTACGGCTAGCACCTATAAATGGGGTTTAAACCCTTTAGTAATGTTCCTTACCCCGCTTATTACGCCTTATAAGTTATAGAAGTAAATTAATTTATAGAGAAGATGGAGGAACTATAATAGTTCCTTACTAATAAGATAATATAGGCTTAATCTATTTATAAAGCCGCAGTGAATAAGAAACAAACCCTAGCACCAGCCTACTAAATTGGTAATTTTATCTGGCTAAATATAAGAAATCTAAACACGAAACGACCTACTAAAAAACTTAATTAGAAGAACGCTGGCCCTTATAAGGTTAAAAAGGTTATCTCTCCTTACGCCTACTAACTAAAGCTCCCTAATACGGTTAAGATCTACCCCGTATTCTATACATTAGTCCTCTACCCTACTACCCCCATATTAGACGCCCTGCCTAGATAAATATAAGACCCTCCCCTACTAGTTAAAGTAGATAGTAAGAATAAGTACTTTGTTAAAAGAATTAATGATATTAAGTACAATAAACGGAAACGCTAATATATGTATTTTATAAAATGGAGAGGCTTTACTAAGTCCTTATGGGAACCCATTAACTCTATAGGACTTATATAAGCCGTAGAAGACTTTTATAAACTCTACTTAGAACTACTATAGCCCTATTTCACAGAAGCTTGAGTTTAAAGGGGGGGTACTATTACGGGATACCCCTATAACACCTTGCATATATCCACCTATTTCTACTAACTTAGCAATTAGAGACTAACCGTAAAATGGCAATCTAATAGCAATCTAATAGCAATCTAACGGCAATCTACGGCATTCTGTTATATTCTGCTATATTTTACTAAGTTCTACTAAATTCTGCTAAGTTCTACTAGGACTACGACCTAAACCCTATTCTACCCATGTACATATTAACTAAGCAACTAAGTTAACAATATATGCCCTTTCTTCCCGTTTTCCTACCTTCTTTCTTTACGCAACGTCTTGACCTCCTTATACAGTTTATGTATATAGCTTAATAATATCTACCTTGCTATATATTATCGTCGCTTATACTTACTCCGTAATAGTGTTCTAGTAGGTAGCCCGAGATACGAATATAGCTGGCTAAGACAGACACTAAAACACGTAATACTGTTATGCCCCTTACGCACTAACTAAGAAGTAATGCTCTTAGTAGCTAGCACAAAGAACTATAAGACACTACTCTTAATATAAAAAGGCCTTAAGGCGGTTACCTAGTGGCTTATTAGCTAAAATGTACTAAACTAGTTCTGGGTTATAAAGGAAATAGTAATAAAGGGCAGGGGGGCGAGCAACGGGCGCCCCCTAATAACTCTATAGTAGTAGAGTAAAGTTTACAATACTAGCGCGTCCGTAGGCTTATTACGGCAGTAGTGGTTCCTAAGAAGATTAAAAAGTAAGGTAGTAGGAGCACTATAGGTGACTTATAGGTGCCTTATAGGCGCCTTATAGGCGAGTCCTAAAAGGCGAGGAGATAGATTATAGGGTTTTCTTAAGTAGGGTTTTCTCCCCACATATATATAAGGAGTAGTCCACATAGGCCCAATAGGGATCCAAATCGGACGTTAAGCAATAAATTATTATTATTATTATATATAATAGCCTCTTATATATCTATATCTCTTTAATTAAACTACTTTATATAAAGTGCTAGTAGCTCTATAGTGGTCCGGACTATTTGCTAAGGTAGTATTTACTAAATAGATATACAGAGTTTAATAGGAAGGATATGCTTATATCTATATATAACTCTTACTAGTGTTATTCCCTTAGGCCGCTTAATAGTTATTTTATCTGCCTATAAAATGGTATAAAGATTATCTAGCTATAAGCTATCTATCTTTACTAAAGCGTTTACTATAGGCTTATAACCTCGCTCTATTAAGCCTTACCCCTATACATAATATACGGAAGCTATAACCCTTTTAATATTGTAGAGCTCCGCAAGCACAGCAGTTATATTAGCATTTTCCCCGCTACTATCTATAGAAAGCTGTCTAAATACTCCCCATTTATAGATAACATCTTTATAGAGAAACTTTGCTATACTCCTTATATCTTTTTTCTAAAGGGCTTAAGCTTCCACCTATTTAGATACGTGTTCTTAAGTAGTAGCTAGGTATTAGAATCTAAGACGGGTTATTAGTATAAATATAATATCTACCATTACTTATTACTATAAAGTGGACTTCTATATAGGGTGTATTACTTCTTCTTTCTATTTTAACTACCGTCCCTAGTATTACAGATATAACTTAATATGCTATAATATCTAATCCTATAGTCCTAGCTATTAATATCTATTTAAAACTCTTTAATACGTTCCCTCTTGTCTATAATATCCACTCCGATTATAAAGGCTCTTAATAATCTCTTACTAAGTGTTCTTATTATTAATTACCCTCTATATTAGCACCTTTTTTTTAACTATTAGTAGAAGAGCTGTTAATTACATACTAGGAACTTTAGCGTATACCATTTAAACTTTTTAAATTCCTTAGTATTTATATCTTTTAGGCGTTATAAGGTTACTAGCTATTTTATAATCTTTTAAGACTTCCTTAAATATAAGTCTTCTAGCAGCAGATCTTTCTCTATTTTAACTGGGCTAGCTATATATTCTAAAGCACTTAGCTCGCAGTTAATAAACTCTTTAATATCCTTAGTCGGCTTATTAAGTCATTCGCTATCTAGTAGTTATTATAATAGTCTATTAGCTAGGCTATTCTTCTTCCCTAGTATATATCTAATATTAAAGTCCTATTGCTAGATCTATACTAGCTATTGTATTATTAAGGCCCCTAGTAAATCAGTAGTAGTATAATTTAGTTACGCAACTAAGGTATTTATATCCGTCCTAACCGTAAAGCAGACACTATATAGGTATACTTAATACTTTTTAAATATATATAGCAATACCTAATACTTAAGCTTTTCTAAGTTATACTTCTGCTCCGCTTAAAACCAGATACTACTCTTATATTAGTATAGGTAGCGATAACCTTATATATCTAGTTATATATATAAGAGTGGAACTATATTAGGAAATAGAGGCTTCTATAGTAGGAAATAGATACTTACTTAGTATCTTGCCGCTTTTATTTAGCCTATACACCGACCTTATTACATAAAAGTATACTTTCCTTACTAGTCTACCCTCCTCCCTCTATTCTCTCTTTTCCCCTAACACTGCGCTTCCTCCTTATTAGACGCTTAGACTATATCTATAAAGAGTTTCTCCTCCCCTTAGCAATTATGCAACCGCTATACTACCTAGCTATCTCCAATTTCCCTCCCTTTTATAGACCGCTGATAATGGCGCTATGCTATAATACGTCCCTTAGCAGTCCCTGTCTATCCCTCCCCTTTTTAATATTTGGTAAGTATTTTTACCCCTACCTAGGTTTTTGTTTACTCTATTTTCCTTAGGTTCCCTATAGCTAGGTAGTGTTTCTAAAGTCTCTCCTGCTCTCTATATAAGAATCGCTTATAAATAGGCACTAATTTCCTTTTGCTTTTTATATTGCTTCTATACCTTTTAGTTTCCCCCCCTTCTAGAAGCCGACGTTCCCTTCTATAACTTCTTACTTTAGAGATTTTCGGCTACCTACTATATTAATAATTACGTGGAACGGCAATAGAGTCGCCTTAGACGCCCTAATAACGTCTTAGTAGGAGGGGTTAAGTCTATATAATTTTAGCTAGACGCTTAGTAAGCTTACTAAACTATATAGTTTTAGGGAAACGATTGGCCTTAAACCCTCTAAGTGCCGCTCCTAGCCTAGTTTTACCGGAAAGTTAGGCTAGGCAAGTACGGCTATAACTCTTTATTAAGCTATTTAGGTGGTGGTTAAGAAAAGTACCCGCCTAGGCTATATGGTGTATTAAGTTGGGCAATACCTTAGTCTATATAACTATTTGTATAATAGTAGTATTGTATTACAGTGTCTTAAATTAGGTTAAAGCGAAGAGTTAAAGTAGGCTTTTAGTATAGTAGGGGCTTGTTTAGGCGCCAATCTCTCTATATAGTATAATCTACGCCGTTAAAAGCCTAAGGTCTAGAGCCTAAACATAGGTTTAAGCCTAAACTTAGGCTTTAGGGTTGCCAACGATTTAAAATTTTATATTAAAATCTCCTTATATAGTATATAAGGCGCGGATTATACAGAACGGGCATTTATAGACTTATATAATTTTTAGGCGGACTCTAATAGAAAAGGGGTAGCGTATTTAGCAATATAACCTAGCTCTTAAGAGCTGGCGCCGCAATCCCTTAATGGGTATTAGTAGGATATTTACGCATGTTTTTATCTAATAAGAGGGGCTTTATATGTTAGGTAAAACCTAAGTAGATAGTTATATAGCTATAAGATATAGGCGACCCTAGGGCAACCTAGGGGTGACTTACCTATAAAGTACGTACTCTATACATACCTAGGGAAAACCCTTTCTACCTCGCATATAGACTCCTCCTTTTCCCTTAAGGATTTGTTTCTGTCTATATAATATACCTATTGTTCTATTATTAGACTCCCTATCCATATTTTTACTTTATATTTAAATCCTTACCAATCCCCTTAGGAGGATAGCCGGTTTAATTTTTCTATAATACCTCCAAAAAGAAAACCGACGCCTATACCTGACGGTAATACGCTGGCGATATAACCGTAGAACGCCTTAGGATCTAGTATAGACGAAACCGCTAGAAGTATACCAGTAGTATCTAAGCCATTTTCTAAATTTTAAAACGATTAGATATCTATAAACGCTAAAGACTAGTTTAACTTATATACCTAGGCTTAATAGGAGCTTAGTAAGGTTACTAGCGTCCTACCTAATACCGTTAATATAAAGGAGCTAGATGAGCTAGCTAAGAAAATAGCCAACTTATAGAGCATTATTAATTTAATAAAGCCCTCCTGTTGCCTCTTTAGTAAAGAGTATAAGTTATATAGCGAATATATACGCTAAATAAATCTTAACGCCCTAGTTAAGAAGTTATTACTTAATGTTAGTAGTACTACTTAATAGTATTTCGACCGGTGGATTGCCGCAGTTAAGAACTAATTTAAGGTTAATAACGCTAATTATAACTATAAGCAACGCACGCGCTAGGCCATTAAAGGTCTTATAAAAGAGAAGATAATCACTTAACTAGTTTATTACCAGTTAGGTACTAAGGATAAGGGTCCTTTACTATAGGATAAATTTAAGACTATAGTCTAAGACTAGATTAGAAACCCTATAGTAAGACGCTTTAATAATGCTATAATATACTATACGGCTATTATAAAGGAGAACTAGAGGTTTAACGTCTTCCTAGCCCGTATATATAGCTTAAAGGACCTCTTCTTATATACCCCTTTTATTAATTCTAAATAATAGGTAGACTTTTAGTTCTTATATTTTCTAGCCCACCTATAAATAAAGCTCTTCTGCTAGAACTTTACCTAGTAGGTAAGAACTGCTAAAGATCTCTTTAATAAAATCCGCTATATAGAGTAATTACTTAATACTATAAAGCTCGCGGAAGATCGCGTAAGTAGTAGTGGCAAAGTATTACGTATAAAGCGCGGTTGCAGTATAGGCTCTATAGAGTTAGGCTTAGGGAATAAAACTTAAAAAGGGCGACGCTTTTTTAAGTAAACTCCTAGGAAGACTACCTAAAAGCTAGATGGCTTAGGGGACCCCCTAAATGCTAATGCTACGTAGGCGAGTTAAAGGACCATAGGTAGCCACTATAAGGAATACTGGAAGTAGGCTAATAAAGAGAAGTTAGCTTAGGCTTTGGAAAACCTAAAGCCCTAGTAGCGTATCTCTTTTAACTATAACTAGGGCCTAATATAGAGGGAGAGAAGAAACGTATTATGGTATATATTGCGATAAATACGCCCTAGGGCGAAGTCCGCCTATATACTTTATATAATAATAGGTACTAAATTAACCTTATTAATTAAGATGTCGTTTATAGGTTTAACCTACCTATATACTACGCGCTATGTTTACGTAAACCTATTATATATTTCCTTAATAGCAACTAGATAGTAATCTGGGATACTTATAATCTAATAGTTACTACTAGCGACTCCTAGAGTACCTCTTGTACTATTAGCCCGTAGACCTTTTAGGGCGGCTTATTTAATAGTTACGATATAGTTTTTAGATGGGATTGGCTCGCGGAAGCAGATTTATTAATTAGCTTCCGTTTTAGATAGTTTATCTAGAGTACTTTAGACCCTAGACGCCTTTAAATAGTTACCCTTAATACTCTCCTAGCAGATATTAAGGCTAGTAAAATAGTCTATTCGCTATAGCTAGAAGACTCCTTCTTTATACTAGTTATAAATATAATAAAAGACCTATTGTTACTAGCAGCGAGTACCCGTATAAACCCTTTAAATATAGAGATACTAGTTATAAATATAGTAGAGGACCTACAGTTACTAGTAGCGAGTACCTATAGAGACCCTCCGGTGCCGGCACAAATCACCTATATATAAGGGGGAGGTGATTAAAACCCTAAAACTATCAAGTATACTATAGTAGAGCTATATATACTCTCTATGCGAGCATACCTATAAAACGTATATTAGCTACACCCTTTTCTCTACTAGCTCCCGGAAGTATACTACTACACAATAATCGCTTTAACCTCCGTAGCCCTTGGCCTACTAAAGGTATATAAGGAGGAAACTAATGTCTTCTCTAATAAGCTAGCAAGTATACTACCGCAGAACTTTAAGTATAACTATATAATTGACTTAGAAGAAGGCAAAACGCCACTATAAATGCCCCTCTATAACCTCTTATAGAAAGAGTTATAGATCTTATAAGAGTACCTAGACAGTGCTCTTAAAAAGGGCTGGATTAGGCCTAGTAAGTCGCCTACTAGAGCGCCTATCCTCTTTATACCGAAAGTAGACGGTATAATACGGCTATATATTGACTATAGACGCCTAAATAAGATTACGATTAAAAATCAGTACCCCCTACCGCTGGTTAGCGAGCTTTTTAATAGGCTTAGCTATATAAAGATATTTATAAAGCTAGATCTTTATAATATATACTATAGAATTTATATTAAAAAGGGAGACAAATAGAAGACCGCATTTAAGACATGCTACGGTTACTTTAAGTACCTAGTAATGCCCTTTAGTCTTACTAACACCCCTATAACTTTTTAGAGCTATATTTATAAAGCTCTAGGAACCCTAGTAGATATTATTTATATAGTTTACCTAGATAATATTCTTATCTACTTAAATGATAAGGATAAGTACGTTAAGCACGTTAAGTAGGTACTGCGATAGCTCCGCGCTTAGGGCCTATACGCCAAACTATTAAAATATATCTTTTATACTAAGAACGTTAAGTTCTTAGGCTTTATTATTACCCCTAGGGGTATTATAATAGACCCTAACCGCGTAAAAGCTATTAAGGAATGGCCTAAGCCTAAGTCCTATAGAGATATCTAGGTCTTTTTTAGCTTTGCTAACTTCTATAGGCGATTTATCTAGAACTACTTAGATACTATATACCCCCTACACGTATATCTTATATAGGTATATTATAACCCAACATTAAATAGGGAGAAGAAGAGGAAGTATAAGTTAAAAGGGCCTACTAAATAGTATTAACCCTGGTCCTAGCCTAATAATATATAGTAGGTGTTCTATAAGCTACGCGCTGCGTTTATATAGGCTTCTTTACTTTACTACTTTAACCCTAATCTACCTTTAATAGTAATTACTAACGCTTCTAACTATACCTATAGTGGTATACTTCTATAGCCTTTAGGGTAGGGAGATTAACTCTACTAGTACTTAATTACTTATTATAGTTAGAAGCTTACTAGCTTAGAAGTATAGTATAATACGCATAATAAAGAAATACTCGCTATAGTGCAATGCTTTAAGACATGGCGCTATTACTTTAAATATACCGCGTATGTAACGCGCGTACTCTATAATTATAATAATCTTAGGTACTTTATAACTACTAAGAGCTTATCTACTTACTAGGCCCGGTATACTAAAAAACTAGCTAAGTTTAATTTTAAAATTAAATATAAGCTAGGTAAGATAAATCCTGCTAATATACTATCCTAGCGCCCAGATTATACTAAAGGCTTTAAAGATAGTAGTAAGAGGATAATCCTTAATATTATGCTGCCTATATTATAGTAAAAGTTGCGGGTTATAGGCCTTATAGGCGGCCCTAGTACTACTATACTAAACTAGTAAGTAGTATATATATAGTATATAAGCGACTCTTATAAACTTGGCGCCGGCAGACTAGAGCGTCCTACTATTCTCTTTAAGACTACCTTAACCGGCCTAATAGCGCTTAACCCTAGGGAAAACCCCTTAGCCTAGGCTATAGTCCCCTGTAATAACCTGTAAGTTACCTATATATTATATATTACTTTACTAACACTAACTTTACGTAAAGTCTTATGCCACAGTAAGAGGTAGTAATAGCTGCCTTAGCCGAAACGGCGTTTACGGAATACCCCCCTAAGTTACTAGTTAATTTTATTTATAGAGTATAAAAAAGGGACGCCTTTATACGCTCTATATATAATTAGTTAACCTAGGAATAAGTTCCTACTAGTAATAAGGACTATACCCTTAATAATTAAGGACTTTTAAGGTAAAATAATAAGGTCTAGGTGCTAAATTATATACTACTATAATAGGAGATCCTTAAGCGAAATTATAACAATCCTATAGGCGGCTATTATGGTTTTAACCGTACCTTTAAGGTAATCGCGCGAAAGTATACTTAGAACGGCCTTACCTAGGACCTCCGTAAATACCTAAATAATTATAATACCTACTAATGCTTTAAATCGCGCCGCTATAAACCCTATAGTAAGCTATAGTCTCTTTAGGCCCCTACCTAAGCCTAGCGGCATTATTTACTTAACTTTATTATAGATCTTTTAGAGTTTAAGACTCCTAATAGTATAGAGTATAACTCCGTTCTTATCCTTATAGACTATTTTATAAAGCTAGTACGCTACTATCTAGTATATAAGATAATTAATGCTATATAATTCATAGAACTCTTATTTAGAGTCTTTATATAAATAAGGCCTCTAAATAATATTATTTTTAATAAGGGTAGTATATTTATGAACGAGTACTAGAGCACTATATACTACTATTTCCGCGTTTAACGTAAACTTAGTACTATATTTTACCCGCAGATAGATAGTTAGACGGAGCGTTAGAACTAGAAGCTTAAGGTATACCTATATATATTTATAAACTAGAAACAGTCTAATTAGGCCTCCCTACTTAAAGAAGCAGCCTTTACCTATAACTCTAAGGTCTATACTATAATAAAGCGTTTTCCTATTAAGCTTGCCTATAGCTAGCTACTAAATATCCTAGATAGAGTCCCGGATAGCGTTTAAGACGCCTAGTAAGGTAAAGAGGGGTCTAAGTTAATAAATATCTAACTTATAGAGACGTACCTATAACGCCTACGCCTTATATATAAGGTGGTAGTAGCGTTAATAATATACGCCTAAAAGCTTTAGGTAAAATACTATAATTGTTACTACCTAGCTAAACACTTTGCTGTTAGTAAACGAGTTCTACTTTTCTCTAAGAATATTTATATAAAACGTCCCTATAAAAAGCTTAATTATAAGTTTATAGGACCATTTTAGATCTTAGAGCGCGTAGGGTAGTAAGTATATAAGCTAGAGCTTTTACCTACTATAGTATGGCTCTACCTAGTCTTTTATATCTCCCTACTAGAGCCTTATAGGCCACGCCCTAGGTTTTAACCCCTGGCAGTAGAAGAGCTTAAGGAAGGTAGCTAAAAAGTAGAAGCAATTGTCGCCTACTAGGATTATACTAGATAACCATAGTACCTTATTAAATAGCTAGAATAGTTAAATAAGTATAATAAATAGAAATATAAGATAGAACTTAAGAATTGTTAATAACTGCTAGATAAGTACTGTAAGCGGAATACCCTAGCCTTATAGCCGAAGCGTAGGCGAAAAGTAAGCGCCGCTGTTAAAATATAACCTGTATTAAAGCGGAGTAGAGGATGTTTTAAGGGATTAAAGAATAAGTAACAATTGCTATAAGAACTACGGCGTATATATAGGGTGAAGTTTTAATTTATTAATATCCTATATAAGCCACACTTTAACGCAACCTAGCAATACTAGTAAGGCTATAGTATATACTGGCAATAAAGCTTAATTTAAAAAGCATCCTTCCTAGACCTAGTCCGTTACTCTATACTAGCTAAGTATATTATTTATATATTAGAGAATAGGCCTGTTTATAACTAGGGTCTATTTAACTAAGGGTTATAACCTACTAGTAACCCGCTAGTGGCAACCTATACTAATAACTTATACTATTCTATATTATACTATATAGATAATACGTAAGGCTAAAGTAGGGTTAGTGGCGGATTTAATAAGTATATAGCCTTACCGTCCCAAACCTAGCTATATAAAAGTAACCTATAACCTACCCGCGAAGTATATACGGCGCTATACCAGTATAGCGTAAGGCTAAAGCAGGGTTAGTGGCGGATTTAATAGGTATATAGCCTTACCGTCTATAAATCTGGCTGTATAAAAATAACCTATAACTAACCCGTAAGGTACTAGCGACCTACCTATATAAGTAAGCTTTTGGAATATTTCTAGTTTACTAAATTTAGGTAACGGTATTAAGCTCTACTAGCTCTACCTATTAAATAGACTAATTAGGATTTTCTATACCGGGTATATAAAATTATTACTAGCTTAGTTAAATGTGAGGGAGTCTTAGCAAGACAAATCTAACTAATTAGATAACTTTAACCGCCGGTTAAAGTTCCTTAATATCTTCGCGCCGCGCATATATACTACTTATCTCTCTATACACAAAATTAAGACGCTCTTTTCCCTCTAAATTTTTTCCTTATTAAGGTTTTTTATGGGGTTTTATTAAGGCTTAAGTATATAAAGAATTAGGGACAACCCTTTTTAAAGGGGGGGGGGTATTGTTAGGTAAAACCTAAGTAGATAGTTATATAGCTGTAAGGTATGGGCGACCCTAGGGCAACCTAGGGGTGACTTGCCTATAAGGTATATGCTCTATATATACCTAGGGAAAACCCTTCCTACCTCGCATACAGACTCCTCCTTTTCCCTTAAGGATTTGTCTCTGTCTATATAATATACCTATTATTCTATTATTAGACTCCTTATTTATATCCTTACCTTATATTATATAAGGGCTATATCGCTATTAAATCTTCGCGGCCGGATAATAAACTTAGCTATATAGCGCGAAGGCAATTCGCTAGCTTAGTATTTTTATAATATAGGTACGCTTTAAACACAGCCTTATATAGGCTACTGCCTACTAAGCGCTAAACGTTATTTATATAAGCTCTCTAAGAGAATCTAAATCTAGTAACGGCTCTTTAAATGTAGAGGTTTTGCTTACTTAAACCTCTTTATCCCTATTCTTCTCGCATTACTAGGACTTCTTTAAAAGAGTAGTAACAATAGTAGTAATAGTAATATCTTTTAATGCTTTTCCCGTCTCTTAGACGCAAAACCCCTTTTATATTATACCTTATAATAGTCCCCTTAAGCTAAAGTAATAATCTTAACGTCTTAACCCATAGAATGCCGCGTTTACTATTAATAAATAGTATAACATTAATAAGATTCTGGGGATTGCGTCTAGATTAAATACTTAGCTAGAAGAATAGAGTTCTTATATCTATATCGCATAGAGCTAAAGTTATGGATTTAATATGCTTAGGTAAGCGTCCCTAAAGCTTATAAAATAATATTTTAATATAAGCGTAGACGGCAAAGTTAATAGTAAAATCGGTGGTAGAGATAGAGGAAGTAGTAATATTAGTAGTAATAACGGTTTCTCTACCTAGGGCGAATATAAAAGCGTAGGGGTTAAGTAAAGTGTCTTAATACGAACTCCCCTAGAAGATATAGGGGATAAGAGCTTAAATTAGCCCGCTCCCTCTAAGGGTAGTAGTTAAAGTAAGTAACTAGGCCTAATTGGGATAGTAGCTTATATATACTATTTCTAACATTATATAGAGAATGTGGTTATTATTAAAGATAGTTAGCTTAAATTTAATACCAATATCGATAATAAGGGCTATTTATAGAAAGACGACATAGGTACGTAGATAGACGATTAGCTTAAAGTCTTAGGTATTTTAACCCCAGAGTATCGCGGTAAAGAGTGTCCTATAGGTATAGATGAGGCTATTAACTTAGAGGTAGTTAAGGGAATAGAGCCTTAAGCTAGTAAGCTCCTATATTATAAACTTACGTTAACGTAGCCAACTATAGACGACTTACTACCCCGCTTAAGCTGCAATAGCGAGAAAAAAAATGCTATGCGTTTTGCCGATCTATTACTAATAATAAATATTAAATAGCTAACGTAAAAGGCTAGTGGCTACACTATTCTAAAAGCTATAATATATTAGCCGTAGCAACTAATAAAGGTAAAGAGGTAAGGTAAGTATATACTATTATAAGTGCGTCCGTTCTATCTAATTAGCGCTAAGGCGAATTTCTTACGCCTAAAAATGCGAGTAGTAGCGGTGGTAACGATGGCAATGGTAGCAATAATGATAGTAATAGCGATAACTATATAACGTGCGACACTTTGCTAACGTGTAAGTAGAAACGCCCCCTACTGGCCTATACTGTTGGCCGTAAATAGTATAGTTAAAAGTTAAATATAGTGTTAAAGCAGCATCCTGGGCGCGCTATACTCTCTATAATGCAATAAAAGCCATCTCTACTCTATGGCAGACTTTAAAATAATAAGTACGCTTCTATACTCTATTTATAGTCTAAGATAGCTCCTCTAACTAAAGTGGATAAAGACGATAAATATAAGGTAGAGGAGATCCTTAAAGCCCGTGTCTATTATAGAAAGCTACAGTACTATATTAAATATATCAGGTGACGAAGTCACCTCGCCTATATATATTGTTCCGCATAGCCGTGCCTGGCATTAAGCCAGTCACTCGTTTACCTTTTATAGGTTTGTGTGGCTAAGTGGTGCGGAGCTTATCACCTTATATAGTGACTGGCTTGATACCCGGGGCCTCGTGGGTTTAAACCTCGTTCGAACCCTAGGCTAACTCAAGGACCCTTTGCCGGTCTACGAACGAAGCGCAAAGCATAAACTTGGGGTCGGCGGCGGTGTTGTAATTGGCTAGGCCCAACCGCCTATAAGTCCGGCTGCATTGTAAGGGCAACGCGCTGTAGCTGCTGGAGGTCCAGTATATATTATGCGCGACATTTTTTTTTTTTTTTTTTTTAGGTCCGTTGTATTATACTACGTATAATACTGCGCATGCAGCCTCTAGGCTATGGCGCTATAGTTCTATATACATAAATCCTTTCTAGGCAGCTTAATATATACTAGTAGCTATGTCCTAGTAGTTTATAAACCCCTAAATTAGGAGTTTATAGTTTCCTAGTAAAATACTAAGATACTACAACTACTAGGGAATGAGAAAATGGTAAGAAAAACTATAAGAAATCCTAACCCCTGTCCCTGTCCTTTTGCAATTTATTTCTGTCCTTTTACTCTCTAATATTATTTTAAGAGCCTAGTAGGAGTTGCCTTCTTCTAGAATCCTATCTGTTTTTATTCTTCCATAGAATCTTCTTCACGTACTAGTTTAGCAGCTTTAAGAGTCTTGTAGTCTTTACTATTAGCAAAGTGTTTTTCTTTACAATTAATGTAAAGAGGGGTAGTATGCTGGCAAGGCTTGCCTGTTATTATACAGGTAGAACAGGAATAGTCTTTAGATAAATGTGCAGCCGCACAGTATCTATAGGCCCTAGTAGAGCACCTGTCTCCTATATGGCCAAATTTTTAACAGCTCGTATACTACGTAGTAGGAGAGACTTTGAGGTATTTTACTACCTTAGTAGCTGTACCTGCAATTGATATCTCTTTTTGCTTAAGGATTTCTTATCTTTTTTCTTCGTTTTCTATAGTAAAAACTATAGAGCCGAATCTGGTCTGTGGTAGGTAGTTATATATTAGCTAGTAATATAGTAGAGTTTAATACGCCTACTTATCTAGGCCTCTACCCCAGTTTTCTGGTACTTTAGTCCTAGTCTATAAGCAGTTGGCTGCCACCACCTAATACGGGGATTCTCACCAGTTCTTTTAGATATCTTATAACAGGATTAGCCCAAGTACTAGTCCGCCCCCCAGCGGTCTATATAAGAGTTTCCTCCTAGAGTTAGTACGCTTTCGTACGGCTTAGGAGCCTTCTATAGCCTCTAGTTTTACGCTTCTCTTTATTGTTTCCGCCAGCGTAGGCATAAGCTGCCATTTACAGGGGTCGCAACTCCCGTCTTACGCGCCTACTGGCGTAGTCCTACGAGGGCGTCGTGGCTGCATCCTGTAATGTAGCTAGGTATACCTTCTACGGTCAAGGCCCAGCCAAAACCTCTCCCGCCTGAGTAACTCCTGTTTGCTCCTTAAGCGTCCCTCACCAGCGTACTGCCCTAGCGAGCAGTCCTGTCTATTAGTACACCGACACGCGCATCCGTTCTCTCGAGCCACGTAGTAGTCTCTCCAACTAGGACGTGATCCTGCCTGCCTACCAGGTGCACTAGGGGTCAGAGCCTAGCTAAGGGGTAAGGTCCCTAGAGCCAGCAGTAGCTACTACGTACTACGCCCCGCGGGCCTTTTAGTTCCCGTTTCGCGTTACCTATAAGAGTCTCCTCATGACAGGCCGACCGTGTCTTGTAGGAGGGGGCTATAGACCAGGTCCCGTGCCAGGCGACCTGTTCCCCCCTCTCCTACTAACCAAGCTTGTGTCCCCCCTTTTTATAAGCTAGCCTGTGTCTCTAACTGTCGAGGACCTCATCCGACTGGCCTGTGTTTCCTTAAAGCCTCCCCCATATATATACGCGTCAGGTTGCGTGCACCACGCCTATTAAGACCCTCCTGTGAGTCACCTGGTTGAACGCCGTGGGGCCGTCGAAGCTGGCCTGTGTTTCCGCTGCCTAGAGCTTTGCCCGTGTTTCCACCTCTTCGAGCCGTCTGGTCGCCGTCGCGTCGCTGTCGCGTCGCTGTCGCGTCTGTCGTCCAGGTCGCGCGCACCACGCCTATTAAGCTCTTCTGAGTCACCTGAGTGTCGAGTAGTACCAGATAGGCCCTCGTAGAGGGGCCTTAACGAGTTCTCTAGGCAGGGCCTTAACAAGTTCTTCGCGGTGGCCTTGGGGCCTTAACAAGTTTCGTACGAGGTGCCTGCGACGCGTTAACCTTAACAAGTTCTTATAAAAAGAGGTTCCCTACGCCCTCGCCGCATCCCTTTGCGATCTCAGAGCTAGTGCAAGCCCAAGGGTGTCCTGTTGTACGCCTAGGGCGCGTCCACGTCGACTGGCTATGATAAGACCAGTTTCGGGCCTGGCTACGAGCCAGGTAGTCGTACATCGGGTGGTTTTCGTATCCCAGTTTCCCTTGATAGGCCTCCCTAGGTGGTAGAGCAGGAGCCTCAAGCGGAGGCAGTAAGGCTCCTGGTGTTGTTGAGGGCGATGCTTTGGTACGCGTCGCGGGCTCAACACCACAGAACCGCGACGACAGCGCGTTGCATGCGCTGCGACGGCTCCCTACCATCGCCTCTGCACTTAGCCATCAAAAGGAACGAATTCCTGATGATGTTTCCACCCGCGGCGACGTGGACGCGTGCAGTAGGGCTTCGCGGGCTGCGCGACATACACATCCGCGAGCCGGCATTGCGACCGAAGCTTGGCACTAAGCCGCGCTCCTGAGCCTCACCACGGGACAGGGAATTGCGCCTATGGACAGTCGCCATTGGGAGGGATGCATTGTCAGGTGACGAAGTCACCTCGCCTATATGTATTGTTCTGCACAGCCGTGCCTAGCATCAAGCCAGTCACTCGTTTACCTTTTGTAGGTTTGTGTAGCTAAGTAGTGCGGAGTTTATCAATAGTATGTCCACAGTTACGTTTGTATGGCTGATTCAGCGGCTGAGTCACGATTACGCAGGCGAGGAGGCCCGTGCGTTCAGCTACTGTGGATGTTACCCCATATCTACAGTCGATTTTTGATCGCCAGCGACACCGCGCTCTTAACACCTGTCGAGCGCTATGCGTAGAGCCTGCTGAGCACTTTCTACTCGCACTAGAATGGTAAGAATCGGCCGTGGGTTGATGGAGATATTCGCGTTTTAAGTTGCGCGCCGCCATCGTACGAGCACCCCAAAGCACCCCATCAAACTTATATCGCACCAAAATGAGCCCCTAGGGGGCTATAAACGAAGGCTACAATAGGACCTCTTAGTATCTTATTAGAAGTTAGATATAGATAATATATATAACTATTTTAAAGCTTTTCTACCCGCTTAAAGCCGTTTATAAAGCTAATCTAGCGAGTACTATATCTGCTTCTGCCGTAGATTAACCTACTATATAGCTACTTCCTCGCTGACCTTCTGGGCCTGCATAACCCGCTTAATCTCCTTAATAACCTCAAGCTATAGGGAGTACTATTAGACCTCCTTCTACCGACCGGCCTGCTATCTACTGCCCTATTTGGAATTTAGCGCTGCTACAGAGGGGTTACCTTCTAGCCCTTCGGTCCACTTACGCCAAAGGGCCCGTATGGAGTTTACTGCGCGGCTTATACAGTATATAAGTGGAGACTTGGACCTTAGCTTTAGCTATAGCTACAGCGGCGGTAGCGGTAAAGCTATATAGAAAGGAGAGCCTATAGCGCTTGCCCGGGCGGACGTATATCTACTAGATCCCGTAATAGATAAAGCTAGAGGGGCTGCTTCTATAAGCGGACGCGGGGGGTTAGTAGACCGGCCCTAAGGCTATATAGCTACTACCGCTGCTACTGCCGTAGTTATAGTTAAAGGGGCTTCTAGTTGAAATGTAAGGCCGCCGGACATTAGTAATTAAAGCTATAAGGACTAAGCCTGCTAGGACTTATCTAGATAGTCTAATAAGCCCTTAACCTCACTAGCTGTCTGCTTATTTTCGGTACGTAGAGCCTTTAGTTAGTTAGTAAGGAGTGGTATAGCCTAATAGAGAATTAATAGCTGGTTTAGGCTCCCCTCTTCTTTCTATAGGTAGGGCTCCAGCTCCTATATAAAGGCTTTATACGCCTTATACTGAAAAATAGGGTAGCTCTATACTAGATAGCTTAAGAATATCTTATAGAGGGCTACTAAGTCCTATAAAATAACCTTATAAAGGTAAAAGAGAAGGTTTATAACCCCTGTAGCGGCGAGGTTATTAATCTAGTATAGCTGCGGGCTAAAACGGCCCTTCTATTTGTCCAGCTTGGGCTATATTATTAATAGTAGTACATTAGGCGGCGTAATACCCGTATAGCGGATTTTAAAGTAGCCTATTTATAAAGGGTGTCCTACTATTAACCTTATAAACTCTCGCGGGAGAGAGTTTAAGTAATAGCCTACCATCTACTCTTAGTTTTACCTCCTAGCGCGCTAAATCTAGTCCTCGCTGACCCCCTTTAGCTCTATTGTCTTAGCGCCGGCGCTCTACCTAATATACGTCTTCTTCTCTAAAAAGACGCCGATATACTAAAAGGCCTTTATAACCTAATCTTGCTACAAGTTATATAAGAGGGCCGCCTTGCGGTTCCTTATACTGCTCTTAATTAGGCGTATATTATACTATACTAAGCGCCTACTAAAATCCGGAAACGGCTCCGTACTAAGATCTTAGCGGTATAGGAGATAGAAAGCTAGCCTACTAAGTATATAAATAAGCGGCTTCCTGTTCTATAGGGCCCTAATAGTCTTAAGGCGGCTATACTGGTTCTACTTACCTACGTATATAGTAAATATTAAGGGTATATAGCGCGTAGGGCCTTCGCCCTTAAACTTAAAGGTAAATAAATCTAAGATCTTGGCGGAGCGTCTATCGCCGCTGTGGGTAAGTATATAGTGGCCTAGTAGGATATTAACAAGCGTATAGAAGTAGCACTCTAGCGATAAGGCGGCGCCCCTAGCCTAGAGCTTACGGCAGACGTTTTAAAACTTATCCTTAGTATAGCCGTGAAGAAGGGTATCTCTACTCTTGTCGGCGAACTACTCTTTCTTACGCTACGCGTCCCTCCGCTATAGCGTCTTTAGGTACTCCCTAACGCTATCCTCCTATAGAGACGGGTAGCTGTTTATTTTTATAGCTTTCTATATTTAATAGAGGTTTATTAAAGTGGTAATATAGCTATAAACTAACCGCTATAAGAGCCGCGTCTCCTTTTAGGGTACGTTAATATCGGCTTTACGGCTCTTCCCTTTTAAGGGCTGGCCTGCAACCTCCTTAACAAGGAAGAAAAGTAGCTTATCCTCCGTAACGGTATTACTATTATAGTACTGCTTCCGTTTATAGAAGGCCTAGAGCCGGATAACATATCAGCCATAAGGCGCAATACTTTTAGTAAAAGGGGGGAACTATACCCTTTTTACCTTAAACTCTTTCTGCTTTAGGTTATACGCTAAAGATATATTCTTAGGCCTAGCGTTATACGTAAGGGTAAGGATATACTACGCGTTGGTATATAATTCGGCATTATTAGCGATATTAATCTCTACGCGGCTAGTTAGCGCCATCTTATATAGTAGGTATAATAGCAGATGTGCTACTACAATTAAGGATTACGTAGGGAGGACTTTTCTATATATATTTAGGCCCTAATAGCCCTAATTACCCTATAGTCGGCGTTAATCAGCGGCTTAATTAGCGGGCGGCCCTTAATACGCGTATGTCTACAGCTTAGCGCTAGTAGCGCTATAGATATACGCGAATATCCTATAGGTAGCTGGCTAAACATGTAACTTTTTCGCTAACCGACAATTAGCCAAGCCTTAAATACTAATAGTATGTCTATAGTTACGTTTGTATAGCTAATTTAGCGGCTAAGTTACGATTACGCAGGCGAGGAGGCCCGTGCGTTTAGCTACTGTGGATATTACCCTATATCTACAGTCAATTTTTAATCGCCAGCGATACCGCGCTCTTAACACCTATTAAGCGCTATACGTAGAGCCTACTAAGCGCTTTTTACTTATACTAGAATGGTAAGAATCGGCTATAGGTTAATAGAGATATTCGCGTTTTAAGTTGCGCGCCGCCATTATATAAGCACCCTAAAGCACCCTATTAAACTTATATTGCACTAAAATAAGCCCCTAGGGGGCTATAAATAAAGGCTATAATAGGACCCCTTAGTATCTTATTAGAAGTTAGATATAGATAATATATATAACTATTTTAAAGCTTTTTTACCCGCTTAAAGCCGTTTATAAAGCTAATCTAGCGAGCACTATATCTGCTTCTACTGTAGATTAACCTACTATATAGCTACTTCCTCGCTAACCTTCTAGGCCTACACGACCCGCTTAATCTCCTTAATAACCTTAAGCTATAGGGAGTACTATTAGACCTCCTTTTGCCGACCGGCCCGCTATTTACTACCCTATTTAGAATTTAGCGCTACTACAAAGGGGTTACCTCCTAGCCCTTCGGTCTACTTACGCTAAAGGGCCTATACAGAGTTTACCGCGTGGCTTATATAGTATATAGGTGGAGACTTAGACCTTAGCTCTAGCTAGGACTACGGCTCTAGCTACAGCTGCGGCTATAGCTGCGGCTGCGGCGGTGGTGGCGGTAAAGCTATATGGGAAAAAGAGCCTGTAGCGCTTACCTAGGCGGACGTATATCTACTAGATTCCGTAATAAATAGAGCTAAAGGGGCCGCTTCTATAGGCGGATGCGGGGGGTTAGTAGACCGGCCATAAGGCTATATAGCTACTGCCGCTACTACTGCCGCAGCTATAGCTAAAGGGGCTTCTAGTCGAAATATAAGGCCGCCGGATATTAGTAATTAAAGCTATAAGGACTAGGCCTACTAGGACTTATCTAAATAGTCTAATAAGCCCTTAACCTTACTAGCTATTTACTTATTTTTAGTATATAAAGTCTTTAGTTAGTTAGTAAGAAGTAGTATAGCCTAGTAGAGAATTAATAGCTAGTTTAGGCTTCCCTCTTCTTCCTATAGGTAGGGCTCCAGCTCCCGCGTAAAGGCTTTATATACCTTATACTAAAAAAACAGGGTGGCTCTATACTAGATAGCTTAGGAATATCTTATAGAGGGCTACTAAGTCCTATAGAATAACCTCGCGAAGGTAAAAGAGAAGGTTCGTAACCCCTATAGCGGCGAGGTCATTAATCTAGTATAGCTATAGGCTAAAACGGCCCTTCCATTTACCCAGCTTGGGCTATATTATTAATAGCAGTACGTTAGGCGGCGTAATACCTATATAGTGGATTTTAAAGCAGCCCATCTATAAGGGGTATTCTACTATTAACCTTATAAACTCTTACGGGAGAGAGTTTAAGTAATAGCCTACTATCTGCTCTTAGTTTTACCTCCTAGCGCGCCAAATCTAGTCCTTACTAACCCCCTTTAGCTCCGCCGTCTTAGCGCCGGCGCTCCGCCTAATATGCGTCTTCTTCTTTAAAAAGACGCTGACGTACTAGAAGGCCTTTATAACCCAATCTCACTACAAGTTATATAAGAGGGCCGCCTCGCGGTTCCTTATACTGCTCTTAATTAGGCGTATATTATACTATACTAAGCGCCTACTAAAATCCGGAAACGGCTTTATACTAAGATCCTAGCAGTATAGGAGATAGAAAGCTAGCCTACTAAGTATATAAATAAGCGACTTTCTGTTCCGTAGGGCCCTAATAGTCTTAAAGCGGCTATACTAGTTCTGCTTACCTACGCGTATAGTAAATATTAAGGGTATATAGCGTATAGGGCCTTCGCCTTTAAACTCAAAGGTGAATAGATTTAAGATCTCGGCGAAGCGTCTATTGCCACTGTAGGTAAGTATATAGTGGCCTAGTAGGATATCGACAAGCGTGCAAAAGTAGCACTCTAGCGATAAGGCGGCGCCCCTAGCCTAGAGCTTACGGCAGACGTTTTAAAACTCGTCCTTAGTATAGCCGTTAAGGAGGGTATCTCTACCCTTATTAGCGAACTGCTCTTTCTTACGCTACGCGTCCCTCCGCTATAGTATCTTTAGGTACTCCCTAATGCTATCCTCCCGCGGAGACAGGTGGCTATTTATTTTTATAGCTTTCTACATCTAATAGAGGTCCATTAAAGTGGTAATATAGCCGCGAACTAACCGCTATAAGAGCCGCGTCTCCTTTTAGGGTATATTAATATCGGCTTTATAGCTCTTCCCTTTTAAGGGCCGGCCCGCAATCTCCTTAATAAGAAAGAGAAGTAGCTTATCCTCTGTAACGGTATTACTATTATAGTACTGCTTCCGTTTATAGAAGGCCTAAAGCCGGATAACGCGTTAGCCGCGAAGCGTAATACTTTTAGTAAAAGGGGGGAACTATGCCCTTCTTACCTTAAACTCTTTCTGCTTTAGGTTATACGCTAAAGATATATTCTTAGGCCTAGCGTTACGCGTAAGGGTAAGGACATACTATATATTAGCGCGTAATTCGGTATTATTAGCGATATTAATCTCTACGCGGCTAGTCAGCGCCATTTTATATAGTAGGTATAATAGTAGACGTGCTACCGTAATTGAGGATTACGTAGGGAGGACTTTTCTATATATATTTGGGCCCTAATGGCCCTAATTACCCCATGGTCGGCGTTGATCAGCGGCTCGATTAGCGGGCGGCCCTTAATACGCGTATGTCCACAGCTTAGCGCTAGTGGCGCTGTGGACATACGCGAATATCCTGCAGGTGGCTGGCTGAATACGTGACTTTTTCGCTGACCGACGATTAGCTGAGCCTCGAATACCACCTTATAAAATGGTTTAGGTAATATGCGGAACGTTAATCCCCTAACGTAAATTTTAACCCGAGTTTATAAGTAATAAGCCAATTAATTTTAGAGCTTTATTATATAGACTTTAATTAATATATATAGAGATAAGGTTTTCTAGGGGGAGACCTTCTGGGACCCCCCTATATAGAGCTCCTGCTTAATTTAGAAGTAGTAGTAAGATTAAGGCGCCTTAGTTACTGCTAAGTAAGGATCTACTATAGTAACTAAGGCGCCCTACTTAAGCTAGGCTTAAGGATTATATTGGTTATAAATCTAGTATATATTTAGACTGTAGAGCTTTAATATAGAGCCCTCTACGTAGAATCTAATATAGTAGATTATAATTATAATTTAAAGCTTTGTATACTAAATATTTTTAATACCTAATAACTAAATCGCCGTATAGCTGGAATTAAAGTAAGTCTACTACCCTAACTTAATTAAATACGTGTATAGGAAGAGATATAACTATATACAGACGTCTAATATAATTAAGTAACTATATTATTACCCACCCAGTTCGGACGTACGACGATGTAATAGCTTAGCAATAATGTAATAGCTTGGCGCCAAGTAATGGGAGGGGGGAGGAGGGAGGAGATTAGGGGTGGCTTGGCCACTGCAAGAAGGTTATAATATTAGTATAGTATTAAACTTTAAAAATTATATCCTGGGAGCTTAATTAATGACCTCTATATAAAATGTTAATAATATTTAATTATAGAGCTTTAAACCGGCAGATCTCTTAGGAATACTTATTATAAGTAGCTCTAAGTACGAAATCTAAAATATTTAGTAGTGGTATAAGTATAGGATGGGGGTATATATTTGCGTTCCTAAATGTCGTTATATAACGTAATTTTTAGGTAACGGAAACCGCCGTTAACGTTGCTCGACTAATACCTACTAGAGGTTCCTCCGTCCTTCCTATTTCCTCTCTTACCCGTCTCCTCGTCTAATACTATCTATATCGCTATATTAACTAATAGATCCCTTAGTAAAGACTAGGGAGAAGTATTAGAGCGCCTCTAGCTCTTATAAGGAAGAAGAAAGAAGAAGAAAAGAAGGTATAAAGGAGGGAGTATTTATAAATGGAAGGAGGCCTATAAATAGGAGATTAGGCAGCTATAATATAGACATTAATATTACTTAACTAATACCTACTAGACGCCCCTCTGTCCTTTCTATCTCCTCTCTTACCTATCTCCTCGTTAGATACTGTCTATATTGCTATATTAACTAATAAATCCCTTAGTAGAGACTGGGGAGGGGTATTAAAGCACCTTTAGCTCTTATAAGGAAGAAGAAAGAAGAAAAGAGGAAGGTATAGAAGAGGGAATATTTATAAATAGGAGATTAGGCAGCTATAATATAGACGTTAACGTTGCTTAACTATCACCTACTAGACGCCCCTCCGTCCTTCCTATCTCCTCTCTTACCCATCTCCTTGTTAGATACTATCTATATTACTATATTAACTAATAGATCCCTTAGTAGGGACTAAGGAGGAGTATTAGAGCACCTCTAGCTCTTATAAGGAAGAAGAAAAGAAGAGAGGAAGGTATAGAGGAGGGAGTATTTATAAATAGGAGGAGGCCTACGAATAGGAGATTAGGTAGCTATAATATAGACGTTAACATTGCTTAACTAACACCTACTAGACGCCCCTCCGTCCTTCCTATCTTCTCTCTCGCCTATTTCCTTGTTTAATACTATTTATATCACCACGTTAACTAATAGATCCCTTAATAGGGATTAAAGAGGAGTATTAGAGCACCACCAGCTCTTATAAGGAAGAAGAAAAGAAGAGAGGAAGGTATAGAGGAGGGAGTATTTATAGATGGGAGGAGGCCCTATAAGTACGTGATTTGGTAAGTACTAATAGCATGAGATTCTCGTATAAGATGGGCTTAATTACTTACCAAAATACGGGGTATCTCTGTCACTGCAGTGGCTACTGCAGTGGTAGAGACGCCTTAAAGATTTAATATAACCAACTACTAAGGCTGTTAATAAGTAGAAGGCTACCAATATAGTGCGAACAATGTAGTTGTTAATATCGTTTATAACCTGTTTTTACTTCTAATATATACGTAAATCGTCCTTATATTTGGCGTAGAGCTAGTTATAGGTAGTAAGCTAGTTTAGGTCTAGCTTTGCTATTAATATAGCCGTGGGTAGTATATCCCTTAGTATAGGCCAACTTAGTAGTTCTAGCTTTGGAAGATTATGTTTCTTCTTAAATAGGTTAATATACTGCTATACCTTATTAGTTTTGGCTATATTAGATAATAAAGAACTATTAAATCCAATTAGATGGCTTGTTAAGGATAAGGTTAATTTTTAATTTAGTAAAGGTTGTTATTTTTAGAATTTAATAGGTTAGGAAGGGTCTAGGTTAGGGTTTAGCTAGCGTCTTAGCAGAACCTTATTTAGACATTCCGAACTTTTAATTTAATTTATTAGTTTAAATTACTAAAATCTAAAATTTTATTACGGGGAGCGTAATTAATAACCCCTACTAACAGCTCTAACTACGTCTAATTTATAATTTATAAATCGGTAAATCTATAGGTAATAGTTATTGTAAGTAGCTCTAAGTGTAGTATATATAAAATCTTAACTATAGTGTAGAGAAGTTGTGGCTGCTAATATACGGTCCTAAGTATTCTTAAAGGTTACATAACTTCTTATATAAGCGACATTTCCGCCCTTTAAAAAAATTAAAAAATTCCAAAAATTAATTAACGCTATAGATAGTAGTAATATTAATCCGGCAGTATTGCTAATTCTCCCTATATACTATTATATGTATATCTAACAGCTCTAAAAGCGGTAAGAAGGTAGAACGGATAGGGGGGTTAAAATTTAGAAAATTGGATTTCGCGGTTAAGCTGTTTAAAAGCTAGGAAACTAAAATAAATGCCGTATTCTCTACTTACCTCTAAGCCAGTATATAATTTCCTAATTAGGAAAAGTCGTTTATAAGTAATTACTGCTGCCTCTGTACAAAATCTTCTTATTATACCTCTTCAGTCTTACTTATAAATGACTAAAATCGTTTTATATTAAACCTACGTTTAAATATAAGCCCTAAAAGCTTCTTGACTCGTGAGATTGCTATATAGGTTAGCCCAGCTGTCTTATTCTTTTCCTTAATATCTAGAACTACCTAGTTAAGTATTAGGCCCTAGCTTTTATGTATAGTAAGAGTAAAAGCTAGAGTAATTGGAAATTAACGCCGTAAGCAAAAGCCTTTTATACCCTCCTATTTATAAAGTATAGAAAATATAGGAATAACTTTTTTACTATCCTGCCGAGTAAATAGGGTAGGTCCGTTGTACTTATCTACTATAATTAGTAGTAACTAAGGCTAATCCTTTTTAATATCCGCATGTCCCTTCTATACGATATCTTTAACTATACTAGTAGTACCGTTTACTAAGCCTAGTTTAATCCAGATATTCTATATTAGTATTACTTTTACGCCAATATATAGGGCTAGATTCTCTATAGTATCGCACTAATTAGGAGTAACTTTCCGCGTACCTACACTAGTGTTAACTAACTTAATAGCCATTACTAGCTGTAAAAGGTCGCGAAGCTAAATAGTATTATATTTACCTATAGCAGCGCGCGTACCATATAGCCGAATTGCGTTATTAAAGCCCGCAACCTTATTAGTAAATAGGCCCTGCTTATACCTAGTTAAAAGAAGCTTCTAGGTTAAATCACTTATAAAATCACTACGTAGCTTTGTAAGGGCTGTCCTAAATATAAAGCTTTTAGCGTTATTACCGCCCTGCCGCATAACTTAATCTAGGACAGCTATTCGGTTAATTGCCTTATAGGCTCCCTTTCTATAGCTAGCGAGCTCTAATAGCCTAGCGGGTAGATTGCTGTATAAGGCCGCCTAACCTATAGGGGGAAGCTAATGGAAATCGCCTACTAGCAAGATGTTTAAGCCTTTAAAGTAGTCGTTGTTACGCGTAAGGTAGATTTAATAGAGGCAGTAATTAATCTAAGCTAGATATACTTACCTAATTATAGATTTCTTGTTAAGAATAAGATAGTAAATATCCTTAAAAGCTTATTATAGAGGCGTAAGACTAGTAGCAGGTAATTTGTTAAACGGACGGTTTACTAGCAACCTTAATAGATTATATATAGTTCTGCCATTAATACTAAAGGCAGCTACCCTAATAGGGGTGGCTTAAGCTAATAGCAACGGCTTACTATTAGCCCTTGCTATATTATAGAGCGTAATAAAGAGAATAGTAATAAGATGCGATTTGCTGGTTCCTGCCTCTCTATTAATATTAATCCGCAGTAGGGGGGGGCCAAGGCCTACTTAGATCTGCCTATAGTAATTAACTACAATATTATAGATATAACGCTGACCTAGTTATAAGGAGGACGGAGTTACTATTTAGGATAGGCGGCTCTACGGTAGAGGCTATAGCTATACTTTCTGCCAATAAGTCCTCTTATTAAGCTGCGGGTATGTACCCTAATATATACTTTAGTCGTAGTTATAATTAAGCTCCCTATTACTAAGCCTGTTAGGATCCTTAATTTTAACTCTATTAGTATTTTAAATGCGGGTATATAGGGCCTTAAAGGACTAGTATAGCTCTAAGTCGTCTGCGAAACCGCCTTTAAACTTATTAATATTATTAGTAGTTTCGCGGCCTTCCTCTAGTTTCCGATTATAGAAGTAGTTAGGTAGGTACTAATAAGAGTTAATATAAGCCTAATAGGAAGCCATATAATTAGGGGCCCTAAATCTATTAGTATAAGTAGCTACTTCCTTATACTCCCTTTACGGGTAATAAAGAATAAGCTTTATATGATAGAACTTAGGATACTGCGGATAGAAACGATCGCCGTTATATTACGGAAAGTATAATATAACTTAAGCCCTTGCTCTTAGCCGATGTTTATAAGTAAAGTAATTAAAATAGAGTATAAAATTGAGGAAAGTAATATCCTCTACCCTATCTAGGCGGCGCTTATATTTCTTATAGTTAGACAGTCTGTACCCTCTTAGTTGCCTATTATTAAGCTTATATATAACGCTTTAATCATCCTCCTAGTAGTAATTTAAAGTTATTGTATTCCTAGAACCTTCGTAAAGGGGAATATTAAGAAGTAAATAGCATACCTCCTGCGCTAACTAATCGCGTTTAGTAATAAGCTTATTTATAAACCTAGCCACGACCAAACTAAAGGCATAAAGGCTATTGGTATATAACTGTACTAATTAGAGTAACTCCTAGTAGGAAGTTAACTTCTTCTCTTCCTTACTGCAATATTTGCCTATATAGTTAACTATTACTAATATGCTTGTAGCGGGTAACGTATTAATATTCGCCATCTACGCTAATATTATAGCTGTATTATAACTATTAAGAAGCTTATTATTACGCTGTAGATAGAACGTCTAGTAATATAGATTTTAATCCTTTAATATAGCGGCCTTATTATAAAGAGAGTGTGGAAAATAAAAGCGGCACTCTTTTACTCTAGTAGAGCCTTTCTTTAATCTTAAGCAGTAAGATTTGGTGTAATTGCGGTATTATTAAAATCGATTAAAGTAGGCAGTAAGAAGCTTACTAGTATTAAGCTATTCTTTATAGCTAAGAGTAGAAGGATATTAGAGATTAGGAGGCCTAGATTAATTAGGATTAATTATAGATATAAAAGTAACCCAGTACTTAGTAAAAGCCGCCCTTAAGTCACTAGCTAACGGATCTGGCCTTAGGGCTGTTAAACTCTATAAGAAGCTATATATATAGCCGCTACCTTATACCTACTACTTATATTAAGACTAAAAGTTAGTGCCATTAAATAGGTCTATAAGTATATGCTTCCTAAATAGATTAAAGCGGCGATATAGCCAGTAAGCAGCAATATGTAAATTATTATTAAGATTTTAAGAAGCAATCTAGTAGCGCTAAGCCTTATTAGTAGCCTTATATTCGTTAAATAGAGGTATATAAGAGTATAGATTAGTAGCGCTAAGTATAAAGAATAGAGACCCGCTCTTAATATTCTTAACATAAGCTGTAAGCTTATTTCTCTTCTGCCTCTAGTAAGGTCTAGTACCCTTAAGGTTCCGTATATACCATATAATCTTATTTAGCAACTAGCTACCCCTATTGCCATTTATAAGATTACTAAGCTTATTTAAAGATAGATTATTCTTATTTAATTGGCTGTAAAGGAAGCGGGTGGCGTTAAGGGCTTGCTCTCTTATAATCTGATTAAATACATAGTAGCGAAATAAGGGGTAGCGGCTAAACCAACTATCCTAATACTTAAGCATATGCTTGGCGTACGTAGCTAGGGTAACTATATAGCTTTATAGTATATTAAAATCGGCTTTACTATAAGGAAATAGAGTAGGAAAGGCGCTGCGTATAATAAAGCTAGCTAATCGCTTAGAGAGAGGTATTTGTCGCATAGTAGGAACCTTTAGGCCCACTTATAGGTCTTATTAGTATTAAACCTCGCAACCTAAAAGCTCTAATTTATTAAGGTTAGGTACTAGATTAGGAACTAAAGTATCCAGTATATTATTATTAAATTTACCGTCTAGTATATTACTGCTAAGCTTAATAGGTAAAGGATTAATAGTAGGAGGACGTTGCATAGGAGCAGTAGGGTAAGCCGTTGGGCCACTAGAATTAGACTCTAACTTATTAATATAACGTAGCTAATCTAATATAGAGCTATTTTCGGGTAAGCTAGTAAGCCAAGTGCTACATATTTTAACGTTGCGATAATTAGAATAATTGGCCTTTAGAAAGTAAAGCTATAGTAATATAGCAGAGCGCCTTATAGTATACTGTTTAGTAAACCGCTAACTTAGGTATTTACTACCATCTACTACTATAGGCCTTACGACTAGTATATTGAGTTTAGTAGGTAGCCATAGTAGCTGCCTCTAAGTCTTTAGTGTGTTCTGGCCAAAGCAGCAGACGTGGCCAGTATAGCGATATTGCTGGCCGCGTACACGCACGACTTGTAGATAAACGTATACGCGCGCAATTAGAAGCTCCTCTACCGCGGTAAGTATAGGTAGGAAGCCAGGAACAGGCCCCAGATTAAGCCTATTGCTTTCACTAAATAGGGGAGGAAGGGTCGGATTCTTAAGACTATTAGCGTCCTTAATGCAGGCTTTATATATACCTATATTATTACCCTCCGTAGCTAGGCCTATTTAGAACCACCGCTCCTTATAACAACTACACGTCTCTATACGTTTAGCCTATAGTATACTTCTAAACTTCTTAATTCGCTCTTAATTAACAGCCGAAATGGGTAGTAGTGTGGCTGTAGTCGGAGTAGGTATTAGCGGTAGAGTAGGCATAGGAGCTAGTTCCGGCAAGGACGTATTTGGGCCATCTAGAGTGCCTCTTCTACTGCATAGAGCTTCATCTATAGTATATAGCGGAGGAGTAGGCGAATGAACTTCACCCCACCAATTAAGAATATGGTGCTCCCGTTATATTGCCCTAATTGTCTTCCGCCGTTAAGCTATTTTAGGGGTATCTTGGCTATTCTAGCCGCGAGGCAGGAAGGTGTTCTCGGTATCGTTTTTAGGTAGAGTAGTTTGCTAACGCCTTATAGGACAAGTTTTAGTAGCAGAACCTAGCTCTATAAGAGCTCTCCGCTTATTTAAATTATATTTAGAGATCTAGAAAAGTAAGTAAAAGTAGAAGTAATATATAGGGAAGACGCGCCTTTGACTAATATAACTGGCACAGCTTTAAAAGCTTCTTTAAAGGGCTATCTTTAATAAAGTTAAGGCGGGGCTTATAGATATAGCACTTACTGCACTTAATTGCAGTAGGATTTACTATATAGTAGTATTAATAAAGGTGTTAACAAAAAGGAAGGTGCAATACTAAGATATTTTAATGTTTATAATATTTTGATGTTCGTCACGTGAATTCTACTATAACTTATCGCGCGCGGTTTTGTTTCTAACCAATTAGAAGCTAGCTTGGCAAAGTTTAAATTCTAGGACCCGAAAATATAGACCACTTATACCTCGGGTTAATAAAAATAACCTAGAGTAGAATAATATATCTAACTTTAAAAATAGCCTATATAAGCTTTATAATTTTTATACGGCTAACTCTACCTACTTAGGGCCTCTAAAATGGTTAGATTAATGGGTATAATATTAGGAGGACAGAGATGCGGACAACTATATTATTAATAATAAGCCTAAGGGATTATATACTAGAGGCGAAATACCATAACAATTAGTAAGAGGTATTTCTTAAATAGGTCGGCTTATTTTGCCTAAAGAATGCGATTTTCTTATATACTATTATATGCTATAGAGAAGGGATATAAGTAAATTATATAGAGGCTGCTAATTTTGCGTAAATAACTATATATAAGGAACCATTCTTATAATATATATAAGTGTCCTTAAATATAAACGTATACTAGGATAAACTACTACTAAAAAGAACTTCTATCTAGGCATAATAAAGCCTTATAGGAAATACCATGGCAGACCTATTAATAGGCTAGGTATATAGGTAAACAAATATAGGTAAGATTATATATCCTCCTACCTATAATCGCGCTCTTCTAATTGCTATAAACTAGGTACTATTTAAAGATTAAAAAGAGGACCTAAAAAACCCTAGATATTTAGCTGCGTAAATATAACTTAAAGGTATTTAAAGCGTATCTTCGCTGGCGGAACTTTGTAATATATATCTTTACTATATCCTCTCTTACGTAAAGATATACTAATAGCTATAAAAGTGGATCCTAAATTAAGGACTTTTATACTATCCTATACGCTCTATTACGGACGCTTTAAGTACGATGTTATAACTACTAGGAGAGGAGTCGGAAGAAGCTAGTTGGTTAATACAAGCACGGTCTAGGATGGAACCCGTGGAACTATATAACGAGAAATAGTAACTAAGGTTATATAACATGCTACGTATTAAACAAGAGGAACGAGAGGAACTTACGTACCTTACGTATAAGACGTACATTATGTATAAAAAGGATTTCATAGGAGTACAGTTGTGTATTTAAGGACCCTTAGTCCCTACCTAGATAGTTCCTTCCTTATAGTAATTCTTAGAATATAATTAGAGTTAATCTATTAGGCAACCACTCCACTAGTTATTATTACGTTATTAACTATTATCTTTACATTTCCTACACACCTAGCCTATTAATAGAACCTATCGTAGTTCTTACTACAAGGTTCCGTTATATAATCACTACCTAGTTACGGTATTAAATATAAAGTTGAATAACATGCCACTAAAAGCAGCCACCATGACGCCATTAACGGCGGCAACTACTTTAAGGTTAGGGGGTGACACTAGTATAGCGGACACCGACTCGCAATAACCTATAACGGTAGGACAATTATAAGAAATAGTGGATCGATTAATAGAAAATAATACGGTACTTAAGAATAGACTCAATGGAATTGGAGCAGCAAAAGTTAAGTTACTATTAATTAAACAATTCTTAGGAGAGAGATTAAAGCTTAAAGGATTTCTAACGCAGATGTATTTTAAAGTTATATAAGAAGGGGCCAAGTTAGCCACGATAATAGACCAGATAGCCTACGCAGGACTATTTCTAACGGGTTAGGCACTTAAATAGTTTAAACCCTACTTAATAGAGATACAGACTAATAGGATGACTACTACTAATTAAGAAGTATAATTTGTGTTTTTTAGCTAGGCAGGATTCGCGGAACAATTAATATAGATATTTGGGGACCCGGAAGCAACAACTATAGCAAAAAAAAAGCTTTAGGACCTAATATAGCGAACTTTAGCGATCGAATACACGATATAGTTTTAAACACTTATAACACAAGTCAAATGGAATAATAGGGCGCTTATAGCACAGTACAAACAAGGACTTAAGGCTAAAGTCTAAGATATAATCATTCTAATGGAAGATGCGGACACCCTAAGGGAATTAATAGATTAAGCGATTAAAATCAACAATAGGATCTTCCAAAGGGAACAGGCTAAGAAAGGCTAGGATAGAGTTCCACAGTTATATAAAACGCAGAATACGTAACGACCAAAGCCAAGTTAGAAACTATAGTATAGCGCAGAGCCAATAGACCTAAGTGGCACTAAAGAAGCCTATAAGAGATAAAGTAAGAAACTATGGAAACCTAAAGGTTAAGGATCTAGTAATTACAGAACTAAGGAGCAGAGGCTAAACTAGGGATCTTAATAGCAGAAGACGTTTAGGCGGACTCCATAATAAAGTTAATAGTTTAGAGACGGAGCTTATATAAATTGCGGAAAATAGGGTTACTTTATAAGGGATTACAAAGATGGTTAGAGTTACTATGTAATAAAGGGAACTAGACCAATAGTATATAATATACACGTATAAAGGGATAATAGTGTACTGCGAGGAACAAAAGAGTGTTTAATTAAAAGTTTTGTGTTTTGTTATAATAACGTATACTAAATTTATAAAGACGCTAAGTACGGTATAAGCTATTAGCCACAAGAGCTAGAGTTAAGAGGACTTAAAGGAACCATAAAGTTAGACAAAGAATAAGATTAACTCTATAAGCTAGATTAAGATATCACAGTAACATGCGGATAATAATTAGCAATAATGACAATAGAGTTAGAGTACTTATTAATTAACAGCGATAAGGATAGTAAAGGAACTAACTAGGGGTATCCAAACCTTAATAACGCAATAGAAGTAGAAACTAAGACCGCCATAGAGCAAGGTTTAGTAACGGGTATTATAACACCGTTAGATACGGCATCTATCGCCTTATAAGACGGAAGAAGTAATATCTAGAGACGATTAAGCAAGCAAACAACTGCTAGTGCTAGCTTACTACTTAATAAAGGTAAAAGGCCAAAGGCTCAAGATTCTCAAGACGAGATAAAAGACGACTAAGATTCTTAAGATAAGATAAAGCAAGCTTAAAGACCCACAACGGACAGAAACCGATAGAGCAGAGCAGCAGCTTAGTTCAAGGACATACAAATAAGCTTGGGATAAGAATTCCTAATAGTATAAGATTCTTAAGACGAGATAAGTGAGATCTAGGACTCTTAAGAGGAGATAAAGATACCAAGCAAGCCTAGTTAGACTAAGGCTAGAGCTAAGCTTAAGACAGAAGCAAGCTCAAGATTAAAGAATCTAAGGGATCAAAAATTCGGAGTATAAATTAGGACACCCACGAATAAGAGGTAAGAAGCTTCTTTATAGATCAGAGAATCTGCAGCACAAATAGCGATTAGACTAGGAGACAGATACATAGACCCAGAGGACTTACTAGGGGAACATAGTGTTTAGCCTAAAGATTGAAAAGTTGTCCAAGACCACCCAATTACAGAGAAGGCTATGACTCACATTAAGGGAGCCTTAATTATAACATTAAAGGATCTAAAGGAGTAATTAGAGGACTAGAGAAACGAAAGACATATCTCAGTACCTACGAACAAAGTCGCAACGCTCAGATTAATACGAAAAAGGTTTAAACTTAAGGACGAGGATAAGCTAAGAGTTGACCCAAAACACCAAGCACATTATACACTATTATGGATAGCATGCGTGGATAATACGTATAATATGTATAGAGCACTAAAGGATAAAAATCGAAAGTATCTAATAAGGATATATTAGATAACGGATGAGGCGAAGTATTGAAATGCTAAGTATATACATAGTTAGCACCTAGTAAAAGTTTAAGAATAAGGGGACTTAATACTTTAACCAGGAAGATTCCTTACGGAAGAATGCCTAGATGGATAACAATGGTAGGAATGTTTAAAAAACACCTGTTTATAGTATATTAAAGATAAGAAACGAACTAAGTATTAGCCTAAGTTAGACTAAGTATAAATAGGATCAAGTAGCTAACAGTTAGGAAAAGTAGAGGCCTATAGGACCAGAGGGAGCTAGTGGTAGAGCCTTAGACCCTTAAAGGAATTTAAGGACAACACCTAAATTTATAAGTTAAATGGCAAGATTAATAGTTTAAGGCGCTAATAGATAGTGGAGTAATAAGGAACTATATCTTGCTAACAGCAGTTAAAAGAATAGAATTACTACATAGACAGAAGAAACGTCTTTACCTATTAGTGATAATTTTAGGAGATCAGATAGCCTATGGAGGAGGCATTATTAATCTTGAAATAGAACCTATTTAGCTAACTATTAAAGGAAGATAAATTGAGATGTCTTTTAATATATTACCATTAGGAAATAATAAGGCAGTATTAGAAATGCCTTAGTTATAGGAATATAATCTAAAGATCGATTAGGTTACAGGTTAAGTCGATATTAGGGATACTTAACGCCGTAAGATACGATAACAAGCTAAGATGGTATAGTACTAAGTAGGAGCGACCTACAAAGAAACGGAAAAAGGGCTAAGCTATATACCAAAGAGATACTATAAGTATGGTAAGAAACTATAGTTACCTAAGAGTGAAAAGCTATTAGAGTATATAGCATAGGACTATAAAATAGAATTGGAACCAGGAACAAGTCTAAGGTTCTTTCCAATCTATAAGCTTACTAAAGAAGAAGGTAGAGTATTAAAAGAGTTTGTTTAAGAAAACTTACAAAAGGGATATATTAGACTATCGCAGTTATCAGCGGGTTATCCAGTACTATTTATACCAAAGAAGAATGGCAAACTAAGGCTGTGTATTAACTATAGATAGTTAAACAGCATTACCAGAAAGGATAGGTATCCTTTACCCTTAATTAGCGAAATCTAAGATAGGATAGGTAATGCGTAAATCTTTACGAAGATAGATCTAAGATAGGCGTACTATTAGATTAGGATTAAGGAAGGCGACGAATAAAAGGTAGCCTTTAGGTTAAAGAAAGGACTATATAAACTATTAGTTATGTAATTTAGGCTTATAAACGCACTAGTAACGTTCCAGAAGCGTATTAACAATATATTAGGAGAATACTTGGATGAATTTATTATAGTATATCTTAATAATATTATTATCTACTTAATAAATGAAGAAGAATATGGAGAACACGTTAAATAGGTCTTAAGGAGACTATAGGAAGAACAGATACTAATAGCAATTAAAAAATGCGAGTTCTTTACTAGAAAGACCGATTTTGTCGGATTTATTATTAAACTAGGCCAACTTAGTATAGATCTAAAGAAGATTAAAGCTATAGTAAATTGGTAAGAACTGGAGAACGTAACGCAGTTAAAATTGTTTCTAGGGTTTTATAATTACTACAGAAGGTTTATAGCGCAGTGGTTAAAGGATATCAAACCACTTACGCGGTTAATAAAGAAAGAGGAACTATAGGTATAGGGAAAGGAATAGTAGGGACTCTTTAAGAAAATTAAGGAGTTGTTTACCTAGGAGCCAGTTCTTAAGATCTATTAACCAGGACTAGAGACGGTTGTAGAAATAGATGCATTAGACTTTATACTAGAAGTATATTTCGTATAAAAGTATCTAAATAAATAGCATCCAGTGGCATATTATAGTCGAAAGATAACACTACTAGAGTTAAACTATAACATCTACAATAAGGAGTTATTAGGTATAGTTACAGCATTAAAGAAATAGAGAGCATTCTTACAAGGTATAGAGAAACTATTTATAGTTAAGACGGATTATAAGAACCTAATGGGATTCCTAATAATGAAGGAACTTAACTAAAGACAGGTTAGATAGGCAGAGATGCTTACGGAATACTATTTTAAAATTTAGTATACTAAGGGTACAGACAATACACGAGCCAATACGTTAAGTTAAAAAGCTAAACTATAAAATGATGAAAAGCCATCAGGGGCTTTACTGTAAAAAGATATAGATGGACTGATTAGATACAATCATCCAAAAATCGTAGCAACTTAAGAGAATAAGTTAAAGAAAGTCTATAAGACACCAGAAAGCTTTTAGGTATAAAGAATTCTAAAAGAACAGCTAGAAGACCTATAGTCAGATATATACAAAAATCAAAAAGCGAAGTATATCCTAAGAAGTATAGCAAAGCAGTTTATAGAGGACTTCCACAAGGGACTAACTTAAGGACACAACGGAGCTACGGGCTTAGTGTTAAGACTTTAAAAGGAGTATATCATTGACGGAATCTAGAGGATAGCTAAGAAGGTTACTAAGGAGTGTCTAAATTGTTAAAGGAATAAACTAATAAGGCATAAGCCGTATAAAGGGCTACAACCTATTAAAATACCAGAGAGACCATAGGAGGTTATATTATAGGACTTTATTATTAAGTTACTAAAGTCAAGAGATCCTATCACCGGATAAGATTATAACGCGATCTTAGTAATAGTAGACAAGCTTATAAAGTGGGGATACTTTATAGTATATACGGAAGAAATCTCAGTAGAAGATATCGCTAGAATCTATATTAAGGAAGTGTTCGTAAGACATAGAGCACTAAGTAAAATTATATCGGATAGAGATCTAAGATTCATAGTAGTATTCTAGGAAGTATTCTTAGCGGAACAAGGAGTTTAAGCAGCAACTTCTACTGTATATTATCCGCAGACAGACGGTTAAACGGAAAGATTAAACTAGATACTAGAGCAGTATCTAAGACATTATATCAATCACGTATAGAACAATTAGGTATCGCTATTACCAGTTATATAGTTTATATACAATACAACACCATAAGAAGGAATAGGTACGTTACTATTTAAGGCGAATTACGGATATAAGCTAAGGACCTTATTATCGCCACGTTAAGCAAAGAAAGTAAGTAGCACAGCAAAGCAAAGGATAGAGACTTTAATAAATCTTCATACAAACCTTATAAAAACAGCTAAAGCAGTATAGTAAAGAATAAAAAGGTACTACGATGCTAAGAGATCTAAGGGACCAGATCTTAAGGAGGGAGATAAAGTATAGCTACTACACAAAAATTTCAAGAGTCGACGACTAAGCAAGAAGTTAGACTATGTTAGACTAGGACCTTTTAAAATCAAAAAAAGAATTTCATTAATCACATTTAAGTTAAACCTACTAGCTAAAATAAAGATCTACCCTATATAGTATATTGCGATACTAGAGCCAGTATATAGAGATATTAAGCCACTAGTTTACAAAGCAGACACGTATAGAGGATAGGAAGAAGATAAATGGCAAGTTTTAAGGATTATTAGTTATAAGGACGTTAACAATAAAACATAGTATAAGGTTAAGTAGATAGGCTACACTAAGACTACCTAGGAGCCACTAAAGAATTTAAAGAATGCTATAGAAAAGGTATAGGAGTATCAGAAGAAAAAGGATTAGGCAACATTAATATAGGGAAATCGCCAAAAAACGAGCCACCTAAGGGGGATACGGGAGGAGTAACTACCGAACTACTCGGAGTTATTTCCCGCACCATAGGAGGAGAGTCAGTTCTCTTATTACCCAGTTCCTAAAGACCTTATTCTATAAGCTTCTACTCCTTTAAATAAACCTTCTTACAAACCTTCTTAAGACGAAGCAGTTAAGTAGACGCCGCGATATAAGCATCTAGGGCCTTCTATTCCGCATTATAAGAACGTTCTAACTTAGTAAAGGCTTAAAATAGTTTACTATTTAGCCGCGCAGCAGTAGATTAAATATAAAACCCTAAGACAAATTAATTAGGGAACTAGACAACTATTAAGAGTAATAAGTCGCGTATATTTAGCATTAGAGGTAGAGCGAACGTCACAGGACGAACAAATATTCGCTTTAGTGTACTCTAAGTAAGAGGACGGCTGTCGTAAAGAAGGACTCGCCAGCGCAACGTAAACTAACCCCTCTTTCGCACAATAAGAATATAGAGACGGTATAATCTTACTAAGAGATAATATCGCAGTAACAGTACGAGCACGACGTTGGGCGTGTGAAGAAGAAATTGCTTTAAGTATTATAAGTAACAATATTAACTAAATTAATTAAACGGACATTATACCTTTAGTAAACGACTTAAAGATATTTTAAATCTTTAAGGACAAAGATAAAGAGGAGGGAGATAGTATTACGGACGCTTTAAGTACAATGTTATAACTACTAGGAGAGGAGTTAGAAGAAGCTAGTTAGTTAATATAAGCACGGTCCAAAATAGAACCCGTAAAACTATGTAACGAGAAATGGTAACCAAGGTTATATAATATGCTACGTATTAAACAAGAGAAACGAGAGGAACTTACGTACCTTACGTATAAGACGTATATTACGTATAAGAAGGATTTTATAGGAGTACAGTTGTATATTTAAGGACCCTTAGTCCCTACCTAGATAGTTCCTTCCTTGTAGTAATTCTCAGAATACAATTAGAGTTAATCTGTTAGGCAACCACTCCACCAGTTATTATTACGTTGTTAACTATTGTCTTTGCATTTCCTACACACCTAGCCCATTAACAGAACCTATTGTAGTTCTTGCTACAAGGTTCCGTTACACGCTCTCTAGGTAGATGATGCTAAACCTCTATATAGCTTTATTTAAGCCTAAATTTCGCTTCTTCTCCTTTTTAGCGTAGCTATAGCTATAAGACTAGGAGCTTTTACCAAAAGCGCTAGTGCTAAAGGCAGTAACAAGGCACTCTAGTTTTAAAATATTAACGTTATAATTATTTACAGCAAAAAAGACCCTAGCTAGAGTATAATTATAGTAAATATAAGCCTAAAATATATTAAGAATAAGGAAAAGGATAGTAGACCGTAAGCTAAGTTCTATACCTAGACTGCACTATATTATACTAACCAAATATAAGAGGAAATTTGCTTTCCGCCTTAAAGGACTCCCTATATTCTATATTGTCTTATATCTCTTAACTATTAGTATTAAGCAGAAGGCATTTTAAGATAACTTTATAAGTATTTAAGATATCTTTAGACTAAAGGTGCTAGTGTACTAAGACGTATTACATATTAGATAGAACGACAAAGCACTAGCTCGGCCATTCTTCTGTAACGCTAGTGCTTTTATTAATATTTAATATTTATAAGGATTTAGTATTTTTTAATAATACTATAAAAACGTGTTATTAAATTAAATATAAATTAAAAAGCGCTTAAATATCTATACTATTATTCAATAATATATTATTATGGTGTTGTTAGACATATAACTGGAGGTATTAATATTCTAAAAAACAAAGCCTTCCTATACGCAAATTACTATAACATATTTGTACGGTTAGGGCTCATTGCTAGGTTTAAAATCGCGCTAGAGCTATACTAATTGCGACAGGCTTCGGGTAAAAAAATATTAACGGTAGGTTTACTCTACCACCATCCTTAAGCTCCGTTTATTCTATGCTAATACTACAGATAAATAATGTCTCTCCGGAAGAGCGTAACCAGACCATAGGCCATCTCGGTAGCATGTATGACATTTTATATAGTGGTTACGGCTTTACAAGAGGGCAAAGGTTAATTTGGTATTGTGTAATATACTAAGACCTTTTAGTTTTGGTGTAATTTGCTATGAAATAAAAAATGGTAAGGCATATTCTTGTGTGGCTCGCTACGTGGGGTGGCCCGCTCCCCGGTCAGCTATGTTATGCTTTTAATAAGACGCGCCGAACAGACGTTTAGTTAACTTGCTAACGGGCCGAAGGAACATCCGCTCTAATTAAAATTACGTCTGAGCTCGCTGAGGTAAGCTAAATCCTGTGTCACGGAACAAATCTTTTGCGGAGTGTCTGATTCATGAGATAACCTTACGCTCCGCTCCGCTCCGCTCAGTACAACCCTCTTTTCGAGTCGCTTCATCGCGATCAAGCAAATTTTCATCTTGTTAGGGTGAAATGCATTAATCGAGCATCATGCCTGGAAAAAACCTATGTCTCCTGTCACTCGATGGGGGCGGCGTACGCGGGCTTTCTACTCTCCAGATCTTGAAGCAACTCATGGAAGTGATTGCTTCAGAGGCTCGCTTGGACTCGACCCCCAAGCCTTGCGCATACTTTGACATGATCGGAGGCACAAGCACTGGCGGGTGCGGCTTCCTAACTGTGCATCCATTGTGAGCATAGCTGATCTACGCAGTCTCTTGGCTATCATGTTAGGTCGGCTCGAAATGAGTATCGATGGCTGTATTGCGGCGTATACAAAAATGTCTGATGGAATTTTCAAGAGAAAGCATCATAGAGTGAAGTTGTGGAACGGGCAGATTCAGGGTCGATTTGATACACCGGAATTAGAACGAGCGATCAAGGAAATTGTCAAAAAAGCGGGCTATGAGGAGGATGAACTTCTTCAGAACTATGAGAATGCGCCATGCAAAGTGTATGTGTTTTCCCCAGAAAATACGTGCAAACGCTTGACTAACATGCCACCAAGCTTTGTCTGTGCTACCAGCAAGTTGACCTCTCAAATTGTAAGTCAATGATTGCCAGAGACGTCACAGACTTGCTCTACTTGCAGAGCAATAATATGGTTCTCAGCATCTTCTTTCCTCGTTGCTAACCTTCCCGAGGTACACCTCACTAGCTATGCACAGCCGCGCGGTGGCAGCGATCTTCTTAAAGCGACGAAAATCTGGGAGGCCGCACGTGCAACAGCAGCGGCATCCTCCTTTTTCGAACCTATCCGAATTGATGTTGGGAGCTATGGCGAGGAGTTCATCGATGGCGCGACAGGCGCGAATAATCCGATTGTAGAACTCTGGAACCAAGCTCAGGACCTCTGGCCCGGAAAGCTTGAAGACAATTTGAAGTGCCTAGTCTCAATAGGCACTGGCATGGCTTCGATTGAGCCGTTCAAGACAGGGCTGTTAACTATAGGCGAGACTTTAGTGAAGATATCTACAGCGACTGAAGCAGTGGCAGAGAACTTCCAGCGCACACATAACCTCCTGGACGAAGAGAACCGTTATTTTCGCTTTAATGTCAAGATTGGTCTCGAGAAAATCGGACTTGAGGAAGCGTCCAAGACAGACACCATCATGGCTGTTACACGTGGTTATGTTCAATCGCACGACGTTTTCAAGTTGATGAAGCGTTGTGGTCGAAGCTTGGGCGAGAGAGAAGTTCAACAAAGTATATCCCAGTTCACTTAAGGACTGGTAGCAATTTCTTATCCGTACCTAGATGAATACTACCGTAGTCGAGGTCTAATGTTATTTCTTTTTTGCAGAAGCGCTTCAAAAATTCAAAGCAACGGATGCTTGGTCATTGAAAGATCTCTGTAAGTTTGACTGTCTTGTATATTATACAAATTAAACTCAATAATGACTAGTTGATCGAAGTGCGAGTATTCCTCTTCTTGAAAGGGTGTCTGATTATGACCATGAGTTGGTACACAAACGTCTGTCTCGTACACGAGCAAAAGGCACCGCGCAGTGGCTCTTAGCTCGCGAGCTCTTCAGTGAATGGTTACATAGCTCACAAGCAGCCTCCTTCTGGCTTTGTGGGATAGGTAATGCAGAATTTCGTTCAGTTTTATCCAGTCACCCTTTGCTAATCAGCAGCCGAGGAAGCTGGTTCGGGTAAGACTATGGTCACGTAGGTCTTCTGAACCGTCATTGCTCTTGCTCTCAATTGACGGTACCGCATAGAACAAGAGTCATAGAATTTGTGCAAGAACGGGCGCAGCCCCTTGGTCTGGCCGCAGTATTTTTTTATTGCGAGCATGCGGAACGCAGAACCTTGAAAGCAACCTGTGTGCTGGCAAGCTTTGTAAAACAGCTACTCCTGTATCTGAATAGACTCAAGCGCCCGTGGCCAGCGGAGGTGGAAGAACTAGTGGAGAGCTTGTACGAACACAGAAGGCCGGAACCCCAACTCGAAGAACTGAGTGTCTTATTCTCCAGATTGTTCGTCTGCCTGCCAAAATCGTTTTTCCTGATCGATGGACTCGATGAGTTCGAACCCGAGGAAGCCTGGGCTGTACTGCGTATTTTCCAACATCTGGTTCGAACTTGTGGTCTTGCCCACCAGTCAAAGATATTTCTTGCGAGCGGGGAAGTCATCCTAAAAGATGGCGCTAATTACGATATAGGAATAGAGAATATTCTCTCTGGAACCTCTCAGATTTTCATATCGTCCGACGATGTTATGGCGGACATTACCAGGTACCTAGAAATAGTTGTCCCCGATGCTGAGAATACTTCAACGGAACACAGGTCGCCGACGCCCCCGACACCGCCGACACCAGGACCAATCCTCACATCTAGCCCAACGTTACCATCAGCGCCAACACCAAACTCGATGCGAACTCCAATATCTTCTCCATCGCAACCGCAGCTCCCCCGTCTACGTACGATTACATCGGAAAGCCAAAATTCCAACAGAGAGAATCTAGAGTCCATTGAGATGCCCCAAGTACTACTTGTCCACGATCCAGTCCTTGTCAACGAAATTAGGGAACGGCTCCTTAGAGAATCAAATGGCGTGTAAGAAATGCAACTTTACGTGAGATTGAACAAGGCGTGTTGGCTAATTTGAATAGATTTTTATGGGTTAGGCTTCAAATTGAAGCTTTGATAAGATACTGCCAGGACGACGAAGAGGTTCGTGAAGCTCTCAACAAGCTCCCTCGGGATGTGGCAGAGACATATAACCAATGCTTAAACAAAATCAACATCACCGTAAGACGTCTGGCCCTTGCTCAAAAAATCCTGAGATGGGTATGTTGCGCTGTGCGACCTCTTCTAGCTGAGGAGCTGAAAGATGTCGTCGAGTTTGGCGAAAACAGACGATATGAGATGAGATCGTTGATGGACACCTGCGGCATCCTGCTAAACTGGGACCCAGTAGACCGTCGTGTACGGCTTGCTCACTTATCCACCAAACAATACTTGATCCAAGACAGGAACGACAGCACCTTCCATCCCGCCATTCGCTTCGTAGAGGATGATGGGGAGCTAGAGTGTGGTCAAGTGTGCATCATTTACTTGAGGTCATTCTACCAAGAGATAGAACGAAGAGGTATCCTACGTATCCCGCTTGGTGGCTATGATTTTCTAAGCCACATCACCGCTGCACGTTTTATTCTTCGCCTGTTTCCGATCAGTCGGCGGCGGCGAGATGTCATGATAAATATTTTATCGCTTATTCACGCTCGGTTACCAGATCTGAAGTCTCACCCATTTGTAGAGTATGCAGTGGAAAATTGGGCGTTCCAAACCAGGAGCATTTCACAGCAGTCTCCTGTATGGGATACGTTCCGAGATTTTGCTTTATATCAAGACATGGCCTGGGGGTTCTTTCCATGGCGAGCCGATGTCGCCTCTCGGAAATCTTATCTTCATGGGCTTCTTGGTTGGACAATTAGAACAAGGCATGTCCCTCTTCTAAGGTGTATGCTTGAATCAGTGCTCCATCCTCCAATTTGTGAGTTCTGCGACGATCCTTTGATGGAGTACGGTCTGCCTGCTCTCCATCTCGCTTCAAGACTTGGATATGAAGAGGTAGTTACGCTACTGATCAAGACTTGCAAAGTCAACAACTTAGACAGAAATGGATGTTAGTGATACAACCACTCACTTCAAGACTTCAAAGTTGCCATTTGTTAATCTCATAATTCTTTAGGGCTGCCTCTTCATCACACTGCAGAAAAGGGCCACTTTGCCGCGGCACGACTGCTGATAGCCAACGGCTCCAAAATAGACACAGTGTCAAAAAATCGTCAAACACCTTTACTGTTAGCCGCTGCATGTGGACAAGAGCAAAGTTTGCAAGCGTGGCTCGACACAGAAGGCCCCGTCAAACCCGCTCCTCAGCCACTCAGTGATACGAACAAAATGGAAAATGTTAGCATCGTTCAGGAGCTGTTACGACACGGCGCTAACATGGAAGCAAAGGACATATATGGACTAACAGCCTTATATCGCGCTACCCTTTTTGCAAACCCTACCATGGTCGAGATATTGCTGAGAGCGCAAGCTGAATCTGACATCAGGGATCAAATGGGGCGCACGCCGCTGCATCTAGCTGCGAGAGATGGTTACCAGAGCGTCGTGGAGAAGCTGGTGGAAGGCAAAGCTGATATCGAGGCAGCGGATAATCTTTCACGCACCCCACTCTCCTTTGCTGCAAAATTTGGACAGAGCTCCGTGGTTAGGCACTTGCTTCTTCATGGAGCAAATGTGAATACCGTCGATAAGCTTCAACGTTCGCCGCTCCGTAAAGCCACGGAGAAAGGCCATGAGAGAGTAGTTCAACACTTGCTCGATTATGGGGCTATTCCGAGCCAGGACTCCATGTACTGGGCTGCATTCGCAGGCCACGAGAACCTCTATCGATTGTTGAATGCTCATCGGGTAGATGATAATGTTGACAAGGCGCAGAATTCCGACATGAGGTCTACGAATCTTCGTCTTCATCTTGCTACCAACTGGGTCGCATTTGTTTTAGATTCCACCCACGCGTAAGCCCGCAAGTTCATTCTAGGTGGTCTATCAAAAACCATGCCACCCCGCTAGCTCTAATATCATAGTTGCAGGATCCTTACAGATCTTCAAAGACGCTGACTTTTCATGGTAGATACATCGATACAACGCAAACACGTTTTCAGGGTTGCTCGACCGAGAAAATCGTCGCTAACGACCGCTTTATCAGACTATCTCGGAAAAGCAATTCAAAAGCAAAGTTGGAACTTAACATCTGCGTCCTTTATTCTAGAAATCGAATCGACTTCACCATTGGCCACGCCGCCACAGAGCTTGAAGATAATACCTCGCACGTTCTCCAAGTGAACCTAGGTGGCCGTGAGGTCGGGCGGATCAGTCGGTTTGGAACAGGAAGCGAAGAATACAGATCGGCAAGCTTCTTCAATGTCCCTGTGTCTCTGAATTAGCGATGTCACTAGATCCCAGTGATCATGTTGGATTGGCGGCAATATGGCGTGGATGGCTGGATCCAATTTGCTTTGGCGGTGGATCTACTGATTTAATTGGTGGCGCGGAGTAGATCTTGAAGCTTTGGAGCTCCTAGAGCGCCAGTTCTATACCCAATTAGAAGAAGGAGGCTAAGGAGGAAGGATTAATAAGGTGTTAAAGCGTGGTGTTAAGCTAATTAGTAGAGCTTAGAATTTAAAAATAGGAGTGCTTTCCATACAATCTCGGGGAGCCGCCTATATTGCTTTTCTTCCTACGCCCTTCCTCCATACGCGATCGCGCTATAGCTCTATTTTGCTCCCTTGATTATATAGAGCGATATTTTCCTATAAGCGCAGCCGCGCCCACCCGCATAAGCCTCTGCCGCTTGTAAGGCTGTAGAAGCTTTGCCTTAGCCACCTATAGTAGTTAATAAAGCTTAGGGTAAGGGCCTTAAGGAAGAGTTTATCGCAATCGGAGGCTTTAAGGTAGAGGGTGGACTTAGTAATAAGGTGAAAGTTATTAAGGACGATGAGATTATAGAGGGACGCTTAGAGGGAGGTGGTAAGCAAATCTAGTACCCTTTTTAGTAAGTTTAACTATACTCTACTCCTTAATTATAACACTAAGCCTATGCTAAGACTTACTATATATAGTATATATCTACACTGGAGCGCTATGGCGATCCTGGCGGCAAATCGTCTTTTTGGTGGATGGCGTGGATTTGGCCTCAGATCCACGCCACGCCAATCCAACAAGATCACTGCTAGATCCTGTAAGGGTAGTGGATTTCTATTAGTACTACAAATGCCTAGAGTTTCCCCGGGATCCTATCCTTAAATAGTAGTGGACTTAGCCCTGTACCGATATATGGTGATCTCAGGCCTAAGTTTGGGTTCTCTACACTCTAATTGGTTACACCTAGTTTCTTTTAGTGAGTCTTTGTTGTAGAGGCGTTCTCTTGCCTTACAGCTTCGAGCACGACAGGCTTCGCTCCCCCTTTTACAGTCTTGTGCCACCACCAGCTTCTGCGACCACCGAAAAGCCTCCACTTATGGCCCCCGGTCGGCAGAACAAGAGCACTGAAGAGAACGAAGGCTTAGATCGCGTGGAAACTAAGAAATCCACAAGGTCTGAAAGGCAGAAAGCTGCTTTTAAACGTAAAATTCCGATTAAGCATCAGATTCGCGCCGTCCTGTTCGGCTCGTGGATAAACCTTCTCCTAGTTGCCGTTCCCGTCGGTTTTGTGGTCAACTATCTTGATATTAATGGCGTTGCGATATTTGTCGTTAACTTCATTGCTATTGTTCCACTCGCTGCAATGCTTAGTTACGCTACTAAAGAGATTGCTCTCCGCGTTAGTAAGACACTCGGTAGACTTTTAAACGCAACCTTTAGGTATATATTTGGGCCCCTTTTGTATCTTATTATTATTTAACCCTAAATGCAGAAACGTTATGGAATTAATTATCCCTATTTAAGCTCTAGTTAAGGACGAGATTGCCATTATAAAGACTTCCTTAGTTAGTAGTATACTTTTAAACTTACTCCTTATTCTTAAAATATATTTCTTCTTTAGAGGCATTAGCTAAGTAAAGTAGTACTTTGTCACGGAACCCCACCGCAGGGGCCTCCATAGGAGAGCCCCGTGCTCTTGCGTACACCTCGCGTACAGCTTATGTCAGCTACGCGTAGGTATATCACCTCCTTACGCCCTCGACCCTTACGATCGATCGCGCAACGTCTTGTAGACTCCTCGAATACATACGTCTTGTAGCCACTGCCCCGTCCCGTGACATTACGTTGCGCCTTTTTACTACCGACACCCAGCCTATAACCAATTCTACGTCTCTGTAATACTACAGGCGCTACCAGAAGCAGCGTGCCTATAAGTTACCTCACTTTATACTTCTAAGGAACCTATGATAGTAAGACGATATTCCTTACTAGCCACTATGTTAAACCCAAAGAATAATCCAATACCTACACTTAACCTACAACGCCAATCAATCCCAGGAGAATTCGATTTATTAGCCCTAGCCTTAACCCCTAAGGAGATGGACACTAATAATATCTTATTTTTTATTAACTATATAACTACGGACAAGCAAGCGGAAGGGCTACTACCCATTAAAATCAAAATACGAGACGCTAAGACGTTTGTAAAAATGGTAGTATAAGAACCTAATAAATACTACCGCCTTTTATAGAACTACCACCTAAAGCTTATATAAGCCGAGATGCGTACTGCCTAAGATCGCGATATCATCCAAGACCTATAAGCTTATGAGGCGCTCGCTAATAACACGCGTTAAAAAACCGAAGATAACCTCTGTGTGTCTAAACGCGACGTCTAATAGTTAAAGAAGGCTAAGATTNNACTTATTGCTANNGTCACTAAAAAANAAGGCACAATTAAATACCTATAATCTTAGCTTAATAAGCACATTTATAATAACGCTAGACACCTCTCTACTATATATAACGCCACTTAAGTCTCTACGCCCCTAGTAACTTTACCTACTTAACGCTTAATAAAGGGTTAGCGCTAAGCAGCTTTACCTAATAGGAACCCCTACTAAAGCAATAATGAAAGCTATAACGACTAAACCTAAGCTGCTACTGTAGGGTTTAATGCATGTTACCCTAATCCCCTAGTTTTCTAGAGAGACCGTAAAGAATATAGCTACTAAAAGATGTAAATCCGCAAGAAACTAACTTAGAGCGCCTACCTTTTTCCTACGGAAGATACTAAGATTGGCTATATTATTGGGCGAATAAAGGGTATACTATTTAATAGACTCTTCGCCTAATGGGAGACTAATGGCCCCTAGAAGTAGCAGTCCCACTAAGAAGTCCTTAATGATCTTAACCTAATATACCGCGACTATAACCTACTAGCCACTAACTAAGCTAAACTACATGCCCTAAAGATAAGCCCTACTAAATTATTTAATAAGTTCTATATTAAATTCCAGGAATATACCAAAGCCCTCGCCTAAGACGATACTAAAGACCAGGAAGATCTCCTTAAAAAAGTCACTTATTGCCTTAGTTACGCAGCCGCCAGCTATAACTACAATAATGTTTATAATATGGTAGCAGTTATATAGAAGATTAAACGACGACTAAATTAGATCACTACTATAAATCTTTACCCGAAGACCTCCTTATAGAAGCCCTCCGGACCTACTAAACCACTAACGCCTACTACCCTAAGTAATACTACTAGTCCTAATATTAACCTTTCTATACCAACCTTTCCGTAGAAGCTACTAGATGGAGAATATAAGCTACTTTAAAAGCTAAAGCGTTGCTATAGATATTGTTAAGAAGGCTATTATAGCTATAGCCCAAACTGCCTAATAGCTAGGTTTAATAGCCGCCGCCTAATACCTAACCTAGTACCTTAAACACTAAATACGTTGCTATATGCCACTACCGTATAAGACAAAGACGCAGTAATAGCGGTAGAGTTAGATACGGAAACGGAAAACGCCAAGTCCTAGCCCTAAGTTATAGGTTAGGACGCCCTAATAATAAGGGGATCTATATATCGGCCTACTTAATAGATAACTTAGTAAAGATAAATGGACGGAAATAGATAGTTTTACCCGTAATAGGAACTACTACTAAAAAATAATATAAAAGCCGTTCTATAATTAATTGCGGAGCTACTAATAAATTTATAAATACCTAATTTATGTGCACTTATAACCTACCTACCTTACCCCTTACCAAAGCCTGCGCCCTATAACTCGCTGACGGTAGTTATACTGTATAGAAGATTACCTATATAGCACAACTCTACCTAGATATAAATAGGCACTAGGAAGAACTCTAGGCCTATATTACACTACTTACTAACTACCCTATTATCCTTAGAATAAACTAGCTTAAATAATATAACCCTACCATTAACTGAAAAAAGAGAAAAGTAATCTTTAACTCTAAATACTATAGAGAGACCTGCCTAGGATATAGCCTAGCCGCCTCTATCTACTCCCTAGGATACCAACCTAAGGAACCCCTTATTATCTTACCTACGACTAACTGCTACTATATAAGTACTATAGCCTTTTACCGCATAGTATATAGGAAAGGCTGGACTGTTACCGCAGCCTCCTAATTATAACTATATAAGCTTAATAAAAAACAGGACTATATCCTCTATAGTAATAAGATAGATATAGTTAACCTCCTAGAAAATAATACCCCCGCAGAACTCTACGGACTTTTACCTTTAGACTTTAAGAAGTTTATAAAGCTTAAAAAAGGACTTACCAATAAGGAACTCTGTAAGCTCCTCCCTAAGAGGTACTATAACTTTATTAATATATACTTACAAAAGAGCGTAAATATACTCCCCCCACATCAACCTAATAACTATACTATTAATATTAAATAAGGAAAAACGCTACCCTATAAGAGACCCTATTTAATATTAAAAGACAAACTTCTAGTTATTAAAAAGTATATCAATAAACACCTTAATAAAGGGTTTATTCGCCCTAGTATATCCCTAGTAGCCGCCCCTATTCTCCTTACTAAGAAGCTAAAAGGAGGTATTTAATTCTATGTTAACTATAGAGGACTTAACGCTATTACGATTAAGAACTAATACCTTATACCGCTTATACGTAAGACTTTTAAACGGCTTAGCTAAGCTAAAATCTATACTAAGCTTAATATCATTGCTGCCTTTAACCGCCTCCAAATATAAGAAGGTAACGAATGGAAAACCGCATTCGCATTACGCTTTAGCTAATTTAAATATACCGTTATGCCCTTTAGTGTATATAACGGCCTAGGCAGCTTCTAAAGCTATATTAATAACGCCTTACGGGACTACCTTAACGACTTCTGCTCTACGTACCTAGACGATATACTTATTTATAGTAATAACCCTTCTAAGCATACCGAGCACGTTTAAAAGGTCCTACAGCGCCTTAGGGACGTAGGACTTTATATTAATTTAAAGAAGTGCGAATTCTTAGTTATAGAAGTAAAATACCTTAGACTAATTGTTACTATTAAGGGTGTCCGTATAGACCCTAAGAAGGTACGCATAATTACTAAATAGCAAACCCTTAACTGCATTAAAGACGTATAAGCTTTCCTTGGTTTTGCTAACTTCTATTAAAAATTTATATATAACTTCTTAGGTGTTATAGCACTATTTATAGCAATAATGCGAACAAAGGGCCTTTCCGTAAAAGGAAGAAAAATATATCTATGTTTTATCTAGACGCCTAAATACAAGAAGGCGTTCCAAGACCTTAAAGATGCTTTTACTAAAGCACCTATCCTAGCTCACTTTATACTAGGACGATAACTCTATCTTAAGACTAACTCCTTAGACTACGTTAACGCAGGCGTCCTTTTCTAGATAGGTAACAACGGTTTCTTTTACCTAGTTATATTCTATTTATCTAAGCTTATACTATAAGAATATAACTATGAGATCTATAATAAGGAACTTCTTGTGATTGTATAAGCGTTTAAGGAATTCTGACTGGAACTCTCCTTAGTAGAACCTAACCAGCTAACTAAAGTCCTTACGGATTATCGCAATCTTAAGTACTTTATAATTATGAAATAGCTAAATTAATGCTAAGTACGCTGGAACGAGTTCCTCTTTGGTTTTAACTTTAAAATTGTATATAGGCTAGGAGTATAAGGTACTAAGCCTAATAGCCTAATACGCCGCTTATAAGACCTTCCTTAGTTTAAAGATGACCCCTATAACTAGTTCTAACAATAGACGATCCTAAAAGCATGGAATTTAGCCCTAGGTATGCTACCTATAATAGAGCTAACTATACCTTAGCTCCATACCATAGAACTAGAATTACCTCCCGAAATTAACGAGCTTATTACTACGGCATATAACACCTCTGTTAACCTATTACTGTATTAACTTATTGCTGTAAAGACCGCCGGCGCCTATACGCTACTGACTAAATTCCAAAGCTTAGGCTAGATTAATATGGTAGCTTTAGAAGTAAAAAAGAATAGGCTCTATTATAAAGGCCGTCTATTCGTCCCCAACTTAGAAAATCTATAACGGCAACTAATCTAAATAGCCCACGACCTCCGATTAAGCGGCTACCTAGGTAGAAGAGGAACCTATAAGCTTTTTAGCCGATACTACTTCTGGCCTAAAATGATAGACTTAGTTGAATGCTTTATAGGCGCCTGCTATGGTTATAAGCGCGCTAAGGCCTTTAATACAAAGTACTAAGGACTACTATACCCTCTACTAGTACCTATATGATGATGGGCAGATATCGCTATAGATTTCGTTGTTAACCTACCACTCTGTAAGTAATATAGCCGTACCTATAAGAACATCCTTATGATAATATACCGACTTATAAAAGAGCGCCACTACGTCCTAACTAAAGGCGTAGCCGTTAGCAACGTCACTAACGCCTTCCTCCGCGAAATCTATTGATTATATAGGTTACCTAACTTAATTACATCCGACTAAGGTATACAATTCGGCTCTGATGTATAGAGACGAATCTGTTAACGCCTTAGCATCTCCGTTAAGATATCTATATCCTTCTATTATAAAACTACTGGGTAATTAGAAAACGCTAATACTAGTATAAAAGCGTACCTACAACAGGTAGTCGCCTATAGTTAAGATAACTGGGTAGATCACCTCCTACTAGGTGAATTCGCAGCAAATAATTATATCTTAACTACTACAGGACTTACCCCGTTCTTCGCAAACAAGGGATATTACCCCTAATCCGGCATAGAACCACTAGAACCTATTAATAAGAAACTGCCATATAGAAAACGCCTTAAGATACTACTTACTAACCAGTATACAAACCGTATAAAAAATCTACTTAACTACTGTAAGGAAGAAATGGCCTAGGCTTAAGCAAAGTAGGCCTACTTTACTGACCGTTATAAAACGCCACTACTAGAGATGCGTGTTAGCGACTAGGTATAGCTAGATGCATATAATATCTCTACATAGAGGCCTATGAAGTCACTTAATTATAAGAACCTTGGCCCCTACCTAATCAAATAAGTTATTAACAGGGGAGCCGTATATAAGCTAGAGCTCCTACCTACCCTAGCCACCCGCGGGATATAGCCTGTATTTTACCTATAGCTACTACACCTTTACTAGCCTAACCCCTTATTGGGGCAGATATAGCCTAAACCCCTACTAGTACTAATCCAAGACGAGAACAAAGACAAGAACTATAAGGAGTGGACCGTTAAACGAATTATTAACTCTAAATACTTTGGTAAAGGTAGAGGACAACGGCTCTACTACAGAGCTATATACACAGGATTTAATATAGATCAGCCAGAATGGCAACTATAGGAAGACTTTAAAAATGCAAAGGATCTAATTAGCGACTTTTACTACGCGAACCTATAGAAACCGGGCCTAAGCAGAGATTTTATACCTAATCCTCTATAGGAGCCCTTATAGAGTTAAACCGTTATATATTACCACGTAGGGGCAAATTACCATTAGATTGCCGTTAGATTGCGGTAAAGTACAATCACATAACTAGAATATCGTTAAGATGTCTAGGAACTTCGACCGGCAGTTAAAGTTATCTAATTGGTTAGATTCTTAAATGCCAAGCCTTATCACATAACGTTGTTTTAAGCCTTTAGCGATACCCCCCTTTCTTCTTTTCTATACCCTAAGTGTCCCTTTTATATATACATAGTAACCACAGCATCGCCGGAGCTCCGCCTCTATAAAAGGGGGGGTAGTGTCACAAAACCCCACCACAGGGGCCTCTATAGGAGAGCCCCGTGCTCTTGCGTACACCTCACGTACAGCTTATATTAGCTACGCGTAGGTATATCACCTCCTTACGCCCTCGACCCTTACGATCGATCGCGCAACGTCTTATAGACTCCTCGAATACATACGTCTTGTAGCCACTACCCCGTCCTATGACATACTTTAACGTTATAGTTATATAGACTGCAGCTAGCCTTTTAGCTCTATATATTAGCAGCCTAATTATTTTAACTATCTTCTATTTTATACTGTTAAGTAAGTTTAATAAGGACTTTAAACTTTAGATAGATATTAACCTACTTAGCTATAAACTCTAATAGCTCTACTCTTAATTAGGAGCTTTTACGCGGAATAGCTATTATTCTTTTAGTTATTTATACTTACTACCTTATTTTTTAACTAAAGTTATACGCTAAAATATATAATACTTTTAACTAAAAGGTTTCTAAGCGTAAATCCTCTAAAGTTAGGGAAGGTAGTGCTTTCTATAAAATCGCACAAATTGGCGCTAGAACGGCAGCTATATCTAAAGGTAGAATAAACTAAAAACAGCTTATGCGGGACTTAAATATAGAAGTAGAAGACGACAAGGTTAATAAGCCCCAACTAATAACCTAGGGTGTACTTATTACTCTTACGATCTCTTTTACCTTAATTACCTTCTGCTTTAAATTTATGGTTAATAGCATTAGTAGGGCTATAGTAAGTAACACTATCTCTACTACTTTTATCGGTTATATTCTGCTCCTAATTATTAATAACGCTACTAAGTATATAATAGCGGTTACGGTAGTTTATAAGAATAAAATAGATCTAGTAATTAGTGTTGCTATTAAATCTAGTATATAAATTACTCTTCTTATTCTCCCCTTTATTATTATAGTTAGTTGGATTATAGGCCGGGATTATATAATACTTTATTTTAATACCTTTTAGATTGCTATATTATTTATTACCATACTCCTAGTAAATTATCTTATTTAAAATAACAAATCTTATAAGTTATTTTTTTTATTAGGTGAAACCTAAGTAAATAGTTATATAGCTATAAGGTATAGGCGACCCTAGGGTAACCTAGGGGTGACTCGCCCGTAAGGTACGTGCGCTATATATACCTAGGGAAAACCCTTCCTACTTTGCACACAGACTCCTCCTTTTCCCTTAAGGATTTGTCTCTGTCTATACAATATACCTATTGTTTTATTATTAAACTCCCTATCTACGCCTTTACCTTATATTTAAATTCTTACTAATCCCCTTAGGAGGATAGCCGGTTTAATTTTTTTATAATACCTCCGAAAAGAAAACTAACACCTACACTTAATAGTAATATGCTAGTAATATAACTACAAAACGTCTTAGGATCTAGTATAGATAAAACCAGTAGAAGCACACTAGTAGAATTTAAGCTACCTCCGGAATCTTAAAATAATTAGATATCTACAAACATTAGAGACTAGTTTAACTTATATACCTAAGCTTAAAAAAAGCTTAGTAGGGTTACTAGTGTCCTACTAAATACTACTAACCTAAAGGAGCTAGATAAGCTAGCTAAGAAAATAGCTAACTTATAGAGCATTATTAATTTAATAAAGCCCTCTTATTAACTCTTTAGTAAGAAGTATAGGTTATATAGTAAACGTATACGCTAAGTAAATCTTAACACCCTAGTTAAGAAGTTACTACCTAATATTAGCGGTATAACTTAATAGTATTTTAACTGGTAGATTGCCGTAATTAAGAACCGATTTAAGGTTAATAATGCTAACTATAACTATAAATAACACACGCGCTAGGCTATTAAAGGTCTTATAAAAGAAAAGATAATTGCTTAACTAGTGTATTAATAGCTAGGTATTAAGGATAAAGGTCCTTTACTATAGGATATATGGCCGTCGAAAACGGACTCTACACCTGTACGTGGTGACGGCTACGAACCTAAGTCTTTAAAGTTTAGACTTAGAGCCAACACAGAGACGTCGTATAGCGTGCGATACGACCTAGTGGTGGTGGTGGGTATTATAGGCGGTGGTAAAAAGTTTTCACATGGGATAGTAAGATCTCGAAAACCACCACTAAGTGCCCCTTACAAACAACAGCAACACTATTCTCCTATTAAGGCATCTATACGATCCAACATGGATACATAGCATTCAATAACATCCCCTAACCCCCAGTAGAGAGCATTAACAACCTCTTATGTTAACAAACGAGCGATTGCGAACGAACGAGCAATAAGCAAATATACGGCCCCTCCTAACCCCCAGGGCGATCGCCCGCGGAGCATGCGGTCACTCACTATTAACTATTAAATACTACCTAGCAGCCTAGATAATACCGTACGGTTTTCCTATCTCCTCTTAAGGAGTAGTAACCCTTAGCGAGGGCCTAGTAACTAGGGCCTAGGCATAAAAGATACTCAGGCACACACGTCCCGCTCGCCTTTTAGTATAGTAGTAGTTTATAGATAAATCCCCCTTACGCCTTCGATAGGCCTTAGGGGGGGGAAGGCATGGCGTATATAGTAATAGTTAATAAGAGATAGTATACAGGGGGTAGTTAAAATACGGAACATAACTATAAGTGTACAGCAATCGAACGGCAAGGCCTAGCTAGGATATAGTAAACCCTAGCTGGGATAAGCTAGAGAAGGAAGTAGTAGTTCCTAAGAAGTTTAAACATCTAAGGAGGACAGGACGTAGCCGTAGGCCTATAGGGCCGCCGCTACGGACGGACATAGCAAACTAGGGTTTTTTATCCTACTAAGGTAGCTTATAGGGTTTTTCCTCCCCCAAACTGCAGGGTTTTCTTCCTATAAATTATAAGTTTTCCCCCTATAACGGAGTAGTCTGCGTGGGCCTAGATAGGATCCGTATTAGACGTTAATTAAGAATTACTACTACTACTATAGGATATGTTTAAGACTATAGTCTAAGACCAGATTAGGAACCCTATAGTTAGGCGCTTTAATAATACTACTATATACTATATAGCTATTATAAAGGAGAACTAGAGATTTAATGTCTTCCTAGCTTATATATATAGCTTAGAGGACCACTTCTTATATACCCCTTTTATTAATCCTAAGTAATAGGTAGACTTTTAGTTTTTATACCTCCCAGCCTACCTATAAGTAGAGCTCTTCTACTAAAACTTTATTAAACGGGTAAGAACCGCTAAAGACCTCTTTGCCAAAATCCACTATATAGAGTAACTACTTAACACTATAAAGCTTGCGGAAGACCGCGTAGGGGGTAATAGTAGATCTTCGCGCGCGAAGCGTGGTTATAGTATAGGCTTTATAGACTTAGGTTTAGGGAACAGAACCTAAAAAGGGCAACGCTTTTTAAAATAAACTTTTAGGGAGACTACCTAAAAGCTAGATGGCTTAGGGGACTCCCTAGACGCTAGTACTATATAGGCGAGTTAAAGGACTATAGGCAGCTACCGTAAGGAACACTAGAAGTAGGCTAATAAAGAGAAGTTAGCTCGGCCTTTGGAAAACCTAAAGCCCTAGTAGTATATCTCTCTTAATTGCAACTAGGGCCTAATATAGAGGGAGAGAAAAAACGTATTGTGGTATATATTACGATAAATACGCCTTAAGGCGAAGTTTGCCTATATGCTTTATACAATAATAAGTACTAAATTAACCTTATTAATTAAGACGTTATCTATAGGTTTAACCTACTTATACGCTATACGCTACGTTTACGTAAACTTATTACGCGTTTCCTTAATAGCAACTAGATAATAATCTAGGATACTTATAATCTAATAGTTACTACTAGTAACTCCTAGGGTACCTTTTGTACTATTAACTCGTAAACCTTTTAAGGCGGCTTATTTAATAGTTATAATATAGTTTTTAGATAGGATTAGCCCGCGGAAGTAGATCTATTAATTAGCTTCTATTCTAAATAGTTTATTTAGGGTACTTTAGACCCTAAACGCCTCTAAATAGTTATCCTTAATGCTTTCCTAGTAGATATTTATAAGGGGACTTTATAAATAGGGGGCTATAAGGACACGATTGGAATAGAATAGATTAGTAAAAAAGACGAATTCTTAAGGAGGTAAGGCCTCTGGGATCGTGGAGACTATATACTACGGGTATATGCCTCTAGTACGTGACCGGTGACCATCTAAGGGGCGTCTAGGGGTTGTCCTAAGGGCATCCTAAGGTATCCGCAATAATATCCCTTATATTACCCCCCCCCCTTCTTACAGTTAGCCCCTAATCGCCATTACCTTACAGTAGGGAGATTATAAGGGCTTATCCTAGAAGGGGTTTAGAGAGATATTAAAGAGATGTCGGTATACTACTATATATTATCTATCTATCTAATCCCTACTTTAAACTCCTAAAAAACCTTAATAAGGAAAAAATATAACTAAAGAAAAGATATAAGGATTGCTAGGAGACCTATTAGAAGCCTATTAAAAGTATACTAGTAACTACCTAGGCTAATATAAGGATTTTTATATAACTCTACTTCTAAGCCTTTATACTAGTCTATAATTAATTATAAGTATTATAGGCAATTTAGTATTCCAGTATAGTTCCGTAGAACCTTTTAGTATAGGATTTAACGTATAGAGCCTTAGCTTGCCGTCGTCTTTAACTATTAAGATATAGTCTATAATTCTTTCTTATAATCCTTTTCTTATAATCCTTTACGTTACTAATATATTACTCCTATATTTACCCTTAGGCTATTAAATACGGTTAAGGTATTAATTAATTAGTTAAAGAGATTTATCTCTTAAGATTTAGTATATGTGGTTTTAAATCTAGTAGTCCTATGCCGTATATTTAGTATAGCTCTACTACTTAGCAAATAGGGACACTTCGCGATAGCAACAATAGCTATTATATAATTGTTAAGAACGTCTATAACGTTAATCTTTAATACTATGGTATTATTTTAGGTATTATTTAACCTATATACGTTTTTAATTAACGTCTTAATTGCCTTTCCCTAGCCGTATAGTTAGTTTTTATAAGGAAGTAATAGTTAAATAACTTATACGCGTGTTTCCTTTCTTCTAAATAGCGCTATTATAACGGAGTTATATTAGTAAGGTTGCGGCTATTTACTAAAAGGGTATTAGAAGGTAAAATATAAAGACACTTTACTTATTAAGCTTAATCCTTTTCCTTAATACCTTACTTCCTATTATTAACCTTCGTCCAATTTGGACGTATCTTTAATATATTATTAAGATTTTCTTCTTTTTCATTATTAATTTAATATGCCTCTTTGTTCTCCTGCTAATTGCTTTTTTAAGTAAATTCTATAGCGTATCCTAGCCCTACCTTTATATATAGAACCCTAACCCCCGCTAACTTATAACTAGTACTGGTCCTACCTAAATAAATTTACCTATATGTCTTTAAAAGACTAGAAATCTAATAATAGGATTCTAAAGGCGTATAATAAGACGTCTGTGTTAGATCTAATACCTTTAGTCCTTATAATTAATGCATGCGTACTAAGAGCGGCAGTTACGTTAAGGTAAGCTTTTCTATTATTAATAGATTTTTATTACTAACTTTAAGCTTTAATAGCCTAGGCCTAAGTAGCGATATTCCTTTAATGTCCTTAACCACTATATCGCCTAAACTCTCTCTTATTTTAGCATAAATGCTAAATAACTTGGCTAAATTTAAGACTATGCTACGGCTATTTATACTGCCTATGATTCCTAGTAAGCTAACTAGTAACGCCTAATATAAGAGTAAGGTTAGTATATTAAGGATAGGGGTAATAAGAAGAAGGTTGCTGTCTACTATAGGAAGGAGTTTATATATACGCGTTAAGTTTTAAAAGAGCATAATATAATGTAGTATTAGGTAGGTTACCCTTTAGGTAACTAACAGTTACTATAGTAAGGTCTTAGTGGTTCTGGGCTATACTAGCCAGCTAATATCTTTATTTATTCTGGGCTTAAGCGTATCTTTATTAACTATAAGCTTACGCCATAAGAGCTTTATTAGTATTGGTTTAGACCTAATATTAGTATTAAGTATTTAAGAGTCTCTGCTCTAGCTACACCTTATTATCCTACCCCTATTTTTATACCTACTTATACCCCTATTAAGGGGTCTAGATCCTATTCTTATTAGCTATTACTTAGTAGCCTAATAGATACTAATCCTGCTCCTAATAATAAGACATAATAGCTTTTTAAATTAGGCATTTGGTTTAGACTTTTAGGATTTATTCTTATATATAGTAGCAATTAAGGACCTCGATTAGGTGCTTAGGAAGGCCTTAAAAGGCTTTTAGGAAGGGCTTAGAAGCCTTAGGAACAATGTTCCTAATATAAATTAATTAATAGGTATACGATTCTAGCAAAATGCTCTATTAATTCTATACTATATATATAAAAAGGCTAAGGACTAGTCCTGCCTTAGGCTATAGCCCTAATCCTTATAGTTTCCGGAGCTTATTTATTCTATATTTAATTAAACCTATTTACTCTTTTCGCGAGCTTTCTTTATAGGTCGCGATAACACCGTAGTATTAGAGCGCTTTTTATAATTTATAGATTGTGGACCTTAGTCCTAATATTCTTTTAGAATACTATATTAGCGTCGTCTGTTAAGAGCAATATATAACTTTAAGACGTAGGTAACTGGCCGACCGGCTTGGCCGTTGTAGCCTTTTACCTAGACAGGCTTCTCTAGTCGGATAGCTTCTATATTTAGAAATTTGGCAATATTATTTATATAGGCAGTATTTATAAAGGCGAAGCTATTTACTTTAGTATTAATAAGGGTAGTTATATTTACTCTATATCTATTTTAAGATACTATATATAGAATGGTAAAATACTTTCCACCTATTAACTAACTAAGATTAATCTCTTTAAGATTAATAGGGTACCCTAGGGGGGAGTCTTTCCCTAGGGCTCTTTTTTTCCCAACTTATTAGATATTTCTCCTTCCTCTATTTCCTTAATATTGCCTATATCCTTTAGCTTTGGGTAAGATAAGGCAAAGTAACCCTCCTTATTACAGTTGCAGTAAGTAGCTAAGATAGGGTTAATTGGGGTATTATAATAAGTACTAGTTAGGGGTATAGTATATAGCTAGTTAGGCGAGGCCCGCTAGTATATAGATATAACCGCTTTTAGTATAAAAGCGGTTATAGTTTATCTTCCTACTCTAGCTCCTATAGGTGTAGCTAATAAGTTTTAATTATTCTAGGGTTACTTCTACCAATTAGGGTGGGCGTTAATTCGCTTTAGCTCTAAATCTAATAATAGGTAATAAGTTGCGAGTCTATTATACGTTAAAAGGTTATTTAAGGTTATAGCGATTTTTTCTTATAGCCGAATTGTTAGCTTATTATATAGGTCTAATTAATAGTTCTTAAGGGGAACCTAGCCTTCTCTTATAAGGTATAGAAATTAAGTCTAGAATTTAGTAAAGGGTTAGTTTAGTTTTATTATTAGGCGATTATAGTTATACCAGGCGTCCTGTACTTTATTTAGGTTAATATAAATAGCCGCTAGGTGCTATATTATCTCGTTAATAAATGTAAATTAGATAGGGGAATTGTCCTTAAACTTGGCTTAAAGGTGCCGTTAGGCGTCCCTAGTAGTTTAACTAAAAAGGTAGAGTATTTTGGCTTCCTTAGAAAGGAAATAGTTATAGTTAATATAGAGCTTTCCTTATACTTAAATCCTCTAATTCTTAAAGGTAGGGTCTATTTTATTAGATAGTAGTTAGGGGTTAAGGAGCTTAACGGACTTTAATTACTTTATTATTATATCTATACTCCCTAGTATATTACATTTAGTAGAGTAAGTATATTAGCTAGGGCTTTAAGAAAGGGAAGCTAGGCTATTTTATAGGGCCGTAAGGCTTTCTAGGATCTCTTATAGGGTCTTTTATATATTTTTTACCTTAAGACAATTAGCTTCCTGGCTAGCTGCAAGGGCGCGAATCTACTCGCGTACGTCTACGACGTTATTATTATCTTTAATTTCTAATCCTAATTGGATTTTAGGTTCCTTTTAGGTAGAGGCAACTCTTTTAGATAAGCTTACTTTAGGTACTATTATTAGCTTCCTAGGGTTTATTGGTATTATATGCTTTAGTTTTAATTCTAGGGGTATAGGTCTAGTCCTATTTAGCTTATAAAGTAGGATATTATCTAGGCCTTCCTAGGTAATATAGAGTTGTTTTAGTATCTAAGTATAGTGCGTTAACGCGTTATTATAGACGAAGTTTTCTCTTTAGGGTGGGATATTATTAAGGCCTTCTTAAGCAATATAGGGAGAGCTTAGTATAATGTAACGGCTTATATAAATGCTTCTAAACGAAAGCTTATAGAATGCTATCTTATAAAGATATTAAGCTAAAGAGAAGGAAAAGGGGTCGCTAGGACCGATGTAAATAAATATATAGGGTAAGCCGCTAAGGCGCTAGCTTTAAGCGGGTTAATTATAGGTTAATAGAATATAGTAAAATTTGGTAGGTAATGTACGATAGTGCCGTTATATATACTATAATAGTGGTTTATCTTTAAATGAAAGCATAGGTCTGACTAGTACTGGCTTATAAAGACGCTGCCCCTATTAGTAATAATAGAGTGCGGCTAATCTACTTTAAGAAAGNATTTNTCCTTAATTAGNTTNGNNAGCNCTTATNNNTTAATNNTCTTATTAANNNNAAGGTATTAGACGTACTTTAAAAACCTATTAATAAGTATAAGGACTAAATCGTATATTTATCCTTAGCTATCTTTAAATAGCGGGAGATCTGTAATAAAGTCTATAGCGTAATTTTATTATAGCTTACTAGCGGGGGGAACTAATTTAAGTAAACCCTATGGCTTATGCCTATGGATCTTATATACTTAATACTTCTCGCAGTAGCTAATATACTCCTTTACTTCTTAATTAAGCTTTAGCTAATAGTATTTACGCTAAAATAATTCTACTATTTTTACTTAACTATAGTGGCCGCCTAAAGGATTATCGTAATTCTTTATAAAAATCTTCTATTATTGTCAGGAACGTATATATATTAGTTACCGAGCCGTCAAACCATTTAGTTCGACATTGTACCTTTTTAGCTAGTTGTGTTTGTTTGGCTTGGTGGGCGATCGTTATAAAGTATATTAAGGATAGCATAAAAAGCGTCCTTCCGTTACACCTTATAGATAAAATCTATTAACCTTTTAGATGGTTTTTAGGTAAAAGCTATTTTATTCTATACTACTCTAAGTATAAGACTAGATGGTACTATAGATCTTATAACTCTTTAATGCGTATATATTAGGAAGGCCGCTATAAGGTTAAAGTCCTTTAGTTATTATAGGGCTCTAAGTTCTAATTGCTCTATAGCTTCGCTATTAGTTTAAGGAAATAGCTTAGTAATTAGAGATAGTATATTACTAGGTTCTAAGAATATATTAAGGACGTTCTATTTAGGTATATTTAGACCCTTATTAGTAACGGACTGGGTACTAGCTAGAATATTAGTAGAAACTAATAGGGCTTATACTGCCTAAGACTTAGTATATAGAGCTATAAGTGCTTAAGCATTCTATACCTAGAGCTTATTTTATAATATAGGGAGTAAGATATTTATTATCTATTTTCCTTCTCCTGTTTTAAAGCCTTTAGTATAATCTAGCTATTGTGACGGTCTATTAGTAGGGTTATTTTCCCCTAGCTTATATTTAATCTTAAAATTAAATTATATAAACTTCTCTACCTATCTAGCTTATTAAGGTATAAGCTCCTTTATAGTTATAAAGTAGTATAGATTATAGTAATCTAAGAGTATATAAGTAGTATAACTTACGTACTTAAGGTAGTATCACTACTATTTAAAGCAGTTAACTATAGCCAGCAGTTTCTTATTGTGGGTATAATACCTAACTTTAGGCCCCTAGAATTTTCTGTTATAAAATACTACTAGTCTCTAGTAGAGCTAGGTAGCGTCCAGATGCCTATTAGGTTATAGTAGAATACTAATAAGGGTAAAATTTAATATATTAGTAATTATTATTAATGGCTAATTTAGATTAAAATGCCGTAGTAATAGAGCTTTTATAAACTTTATATAAAGTTTTTAAAAGGCTTCCTAAACCTTTCCGGGCCATAACTATAGCTTATACTATTTAGTTGGTCCTTTCTTAATTTTCTTCCTTATCGCCTTTAAGCTTTTTACTCCTTAAGTTGGGTATTAAGAAGCTTTTATAATATAGTTAAATAGGTATCGGGTAACGTCTAAATAGTTATAGATAAAGCGCTTATAGAAATTAGCAAAGCCTAGGAATACCTAAATATCCTAATAGCTTTTTAGCTCTGGCTGATTCTAGATTATCTATACCCGTACTAGGTCTATAACTATACCTATAGGCGTTATAATATAACCTAAGAACTTAATATACTTTAACACCTTAGCGTAGAGGCCCTAATTATCTTAGCGTTTTAGTACTTTGCGGATATATTGCTTATATTAATCCTTATCTTCTAAGTAGATTAAAATGTTATCTAAATAAACAACATATATGCGGTCGACTAGTCCCCTTAAGGCTTTATAAATATACGATTGGAATATTATAGGCGCATTAGCTAGCCCAAAAGGCATTACTAGATACTTAAAGTAGCCGTATTAGGTCTTAAAAGCGGTCTTTTATTTATCCCCTTCTTTAATACGGAGCCTATAATAGGCGTCTTATAGGTCTAGCTTTATAAAGATCTTTACCCTAAATAGTTAATCCAGTATTTTATTAACTAGTAGTAGTAGGTAACGGATCTTAATTATAATCTTATTAAGACTATAATAGTCTACGTATAGCCTTATAGTTCCATTTAGTTTTAGGATAAAGAGGATTAGCGCGCCTACTGGCGACTTATTAGGCCGGATCTACCACTTTTCTAGTAAACTATTAAGGTACTCCCATAGGATCTTAAGCTCTTTATAAGAGAGGTTATAGATAAAAAGGTTTAGCGGTTATTTACCTTCTTCTAGATTAATTATATAATTATACTCCGAGTTCTATAGTAGGACTTTAGCTCTCCTACTTAAAAATACCCTTAGTAAGTCCCTTAGGCCTACTAGAATATTTAATAAATTAGGGTTGTATTTATTCTCTGGGTTATTATTAGGTAGGTCCTAAAGCTCCCTTAAAATGCTTATAGGCAGCGTTATACGCTATAGTAGTTACTCGTATATAGTTACTACTATACATTAAACCGTTGCATATAGTAGCCAGTAGAGGGTAGGGAATTCTTTAACGTAACATTTAAGGTATTAAAGTATACTCTCCACGTATTGCTTAAGCTAGAGTAACTTATAGCTGTTAAAGTATCTTATAAGATCTTTAAGATCGCCACCTCCCTATAATATCTCTATAACCTATTTAGCAGTTCCCTATAAGGTCTCTATTATAAAGGGGTTATTACCTATACTAGGCTTTATACCTATTTTACTATTAAATAGGGGTTAAATCTAATACTCCTTTAGGTGTAAAGTATACACTATTTTACCTAGGGCTATATTCTCTAGGATGTCCTTTAAGCTTATTAGTAATATACGCCCTTCTAAATCTTTATCATTCTACTATTTAAAGGCTCCTATCTTAAAGTATATCTTAAAATCTACTTTCGTAAGCTAAGGGTATTTAAGGATAAAGTTATAATCTATAAAGTTGGCCGCCTAAAAGGGCTATGGGCTAACTATCTTAGTGCGGTTATATATATCGGCTACTAATACTATAAGCTTATAGGCACTGTATAGTTTAATTTAATACTTATCTAGGAAGGCTATAATAGGTTTCCACTACCTTTATAATAGGAGAAGTTTATATTCTTTTACTAAATTATATTATATAAGATTAATTTTAGTGCTGCTATTATATAGTGCTTAGAACTAACGCACCTTACCTATAGGGAGTATTATTTCTAGCTTAATAGCGATATAAAGAGTTTTTCCTTCTATATCTTGCCCTAGTTACAGCTAGAAGAGGTCCGTAATTAAGGCTTTTCTTTTTTTAGATTATTAGTGCGGTTATTACCCTACTTATTTTTAATAGGATCTACCTCTAGAGTTTTTTTTAACTTCTTAAAGTATTCCTGTAAAGGTGCCGGATAAGTATTAGGTTAGCCCTAGGAGTTTTTCCCGTTATTTAAGGTTCCTAACTTTAACCCTTTTAAAGTTCTCTTTAAGAACGGCTTCTTTAAAGGTTAGGCCTACCCTATATTACTACTAGAGTACCTATACTTTTAGTAACCCCCTAGCTTCTTACTAAAAGAGGTTTAGTTCCTTACTGTTCGTACTAACTTAATAGCACGAGTGAGTCATATCCCGGGGCACGAAATACGTATAGTATCGTATGCTCTTTAGGATGGTAGTAACTATCGATTGTATAAAGCAGACTACGTGGTCTATATACTAATACGTCCTCCCCCTAATTAGTCAGTGCTTCATAAGTGCACTAGACGCGTAAGCGAGTGGTTAGTGCACCGAACGCATAAACGCGTACCTGGCGTACCGAACGCGTAGGCACGCGGTTGGTACGATAGGTACTATAATTATACACTAGCGGTACTTAAAAAATAAAACCACTTGTGTATAGCCTCTGTAATTACTTTAATAGAACCATAAAACACAAAAGAAAATATATAGGAAATCTCCCCTAAGGTGCCGTCTAGGCTGCCTTCCAAACGGTGCCCTAAGCTAGCCGTAAGTTCTGCTTACGGTCCGTAGAATAAACCATACGGCCTTTTAACGAGCAGTAGACAAGCCATAAGTCGGATTATAAGTGCCGCTAAGGCGCTAGTGCTAAGCGAGCTAATAGCGATTTTCCATCCCGGGGATGGAAAATCGTAATTAGTTAATTCGACTACCCTATAAAATTTGGCGGGTTACGTAAGTCCACTAAGTTCCACCGTAGCTTTCTACCGTTTTCCACCTATACCGTATAACGAGCTATACGGCCTTCCAACGGGCCGTAGACATACCATAGGTGCTCCGTTAGTCCCGTTCTACCCATTCTATAACTTTTAGGTTAAGCTTATTCGTGTTAATTAGGGTTTTAAGAGCTTAATACGGCTTTGCCTTAGTTATAGCGTCTACTAAGTTGTCTCCGCTACTAATCCATTTGACCTCCGTAATCTCGCGCCGTTTATAGGCCTAATATAAGCATATAAGGTTGACCATAAGCCTCTTCTCTTATATTATACCTAGTTTGACTAGGCAGTTATAGAGGGACTTTAAATTAGTGTGTAGAACTAGGGGTAACTGCTCTAGTTATAGAATCTTCTAGACCGTTAATTTGATTGCGGCTGCTATATTAAAGCTATGGGCTAGTGCATATAGCTTAGAAGCTAGTATACTATAGGTTACTTATTTACACTTAATTAAAGACTAATGCAGTATATTTACGTCCTAATTGCGGTCCATAAGTACAATTATAAAGCCGATTTATAATAATAGGTCTTTATTATTAGCAAAGGAGGCGTCCGTAAATACCATTATACTAAGGGAATTTAGGTCTAGTGGTACAAAAGTAAATCCTCTTATTGTGTTGTTAATTTGCCATTAAATGCGCTTATTAAGCTGCTTAATATTTTCTTTTTATAGATCTACTGCCTGGGCCGTAAAGGATAAGTCGTAGGCAGATTTGGGTTGGCAGACTGTAGCTATATAGGCGCCTCTTACACGCTGTGCAGCGTATTAGTCCTTTATATTTACGGTTTTACGGGTCTCTCCGCGGGAACTAGTGAGGTCTATAGGCTTTGCTATAATAGGCTTTAGGTTTTAAGCTTAGCGTTCCTAAGTTAGCTTAATTAGGTTGCCCTTTTATATAATTAGGCCTTTATTAAACTTAATCGGATTCTACTTAGTTAACTACTCTCACGGCTTTACTAAGAACTTGGCCTTTTATAGTTTAGTTTCTTTAGCGTCTATAAAGGTCTGGTCTACTAGGAATAGGGTATTATCTATTTAGAGTCCAATAATACTAAGGCCGTTTAATAGGCTGTATAGGAGGTAGGGGTCGTAGGTTGACTATTCCATTTTAAGTTTACTAACGTAGTGCTGGTAGTATGTCTTAAACCAATGGTTTCCAGCTTCTGGTACTCCGTATAGAGGTTTTATAACCTATAGGATTGTTTTTAGTTGTAGGTTAAGCTCGGGGGGTAGCCGTATAAAGATGTCCCTACTTAGGTAGATATTAGACTGTATATAGGCTTGCGAGATATCCCATAGGTAAAGAGCTATGGGTTTGCTTTACTATAGTCCGGGCATAAGTACAAGTATAATCCGTTAGCTGACTTGTTAAATTATAGGCGATTGCGTAAGGACTAAGCCCTTCCCTTAGTCGTTATAGGCTTATATAATAAGCCTTAACTTTTTAAAAGCTTTATTAGTACCCAGGTGCTTAATTTTATTAACGAAGCGTGAGTTAAATATACGGACGCCTTGCGGAACGTCTTTCTCCGTTATAACTGTAAAGACGCCCTTTTTAAGTAGTCCGTTAATCTCTTTACGTCGTAAGTCCGTAAAGGGGGTTTCCTATACTAGAACTGATATATCTATAGGCGGAGATTGCCTTGCGGAGATTCCTGCGGAGGTTAAGTAAGTCTTTATTATGGTGTTCTTAGTTATAGGGTACTTTCAGGGGCGTCCTTAACCGCGCTTTATGGTAGGTATAGTGGGTTTAGTGGGTTTCTGGAGGACTTCTGGGGTAGGCAAGGGTGCTTCTAGCTCGTTTAATTCGGCGGTCGCTTCTAGTTTATCTGGCTTGGCAGTTGCTTCTAGTTCGTCTGGCTTGACGTTATAGGTGTCTTTAGGCCGAAAGTAGGGTTTTATAGACGTGCTCCTAAAGCTAGTTAGGCCGCTAGGAAGTTATATACAGCACGTCTCGTTTTCTATAGCTAGTAAACGGTAGGGTCTAGTCTACTTACCGCTTTTACGCTATATAAGGACTTTAGAGTTAAGCGGGAGGTCATGTACTAGGGTCGTGTTAGGTCCGTTACGGTAGTATAGGGCGTTATTAATAGCTTATTTGGCCCGTAGCTTAACTATCTCGGCTATCGCCTTCCGTATTGCAGCTGCTTATTCCGTAATAGACGGGGTAGGAGAATCTAGGTTACTTATCCTTAGGTAGGCTCCGTAGACTAAGAGGGTAAGTACTAGTCTATCCGGGCCAGCAGTGTTATTAACGGCTTTTACGGCCATCTGTAGAGCTAGTTCCTTTTAGATATCCTTATACTTGTTTATAATAATTTAGTAAGCTCTCTGTAGGGCTAGATAAGCTCGCTTAATAAGCCCAATAGACCAATACGCCTTAACTAAAACGGCTTTTGTTAATATAGCTATGGCCGTAGTATACTACTAGAATTCCTTACTAATAAAGTTCTTACCGGCATTATAGGTAATATACTTAGGAGGTCTAACATACGTATTAATCTAGTAGGTCCGTAAAATATCCTAAGTATGCTTTATAGATATATTTTATAACTAACGGGCGGCTTAATAGCGGGTTGCCTTATTAATTATGTGTAATACTGGGCTGCCGTTAATATATATAATGTCTACGTATACTAAATAGTTGAAGTTAAGATCCTTATAAAGAGTGAACTTGAATCGGCCTGGGGAACGTCTGTATTTCTGGCAGTAGGAGCAGTATTTAGTTAGGTGGTTAATTGCCTTCCTATTAACGTCGTTATATCCAGAACGTTTAAGGACTCTATGCAGCTTTTCGGCTGATGGGTAGCCGAAATGGTAGTACAGGCGGTGGATTTCCGTACTACTAAGGTAGCATGGGTTATAGTTAAAAGATTCCTAAATGTAGGTCTGTAAAGTCTCTCCCTATATAAGGAACGGGTGTCCAAATTATTATGTAATTAGTAGGGTGATATACTTGCTTCCTAGGGCAGTTGCGGGGCTAATTAGGGTGTCCGTAACGTTATTATAGTATACCTATAACCTGTCTATATCCGTAAGGCAGAGTAGGAAAGGGGTGTCTACCTTTACTACGTGGAAGTTAACTAGGCCAATTAAAGTCTTAACTACTACTGATCTGATTGATGCAGTTAAGCCGATGCCGAATTGGACGGTTATGGCCCTAGTTTGCGTAATATTAATATCCGTATTATTATTTGTGGTGGTCCTATATACAAGGTATTGTCTATAGCCTGCGGTAGACTTCTTAGAGGTACCTATGTCGATTATAACACCATAGAATTCCTTAGGGGTATAGCGTTCTGTGGTAATATATGCAAATAGGTCCTGCTTATAATCTATAACGTCCGTAACAGGGGTGCTTATAGAATGGTTTTTGGGCGCAACTGAGTGTATAAAGGAACGGTTGGCTAATACGGTCGTGATATTGAAGGCTTAGCTGTCCGTAAAAGGTCTAAAAGTGGTTAGGAATGTCTCTAAGGTCTCTTGTTCCTAAGTATCTAAGCTAAAGTTAATTATAAGGGCTTCTATTGACTTATTAGGGGGCTTTTCTACTTCCTCTCCTTTGTATTCTAAAATGAACTGGCTAATACGGCTATCAAGTCTCTTCCTAGACTTATTATATTCTTCCTAGGTATGCCTTATAGACCAATATCCTTCCTTACCGCATATAAAGCACTTCTGGCTGGTTTGTCTGTGGGGGTATATTTTTATATAGGGGTTACTATAGGGGTTACGGGTAGGACTTAGTCGGTATAGGTGCTACTAGCGGTAGCGGCGGTCCGTAAAGTAGACGTCTAAGTCTATTTACGGATATTAAATATCCGTAATAAAGGCTTAAGTGCTACCTAGTGGGTTTAAGACTTTATATATTATAATAGAGGAGCGTAGATTATTAATAAGGCTAGCTAAGGTATCTGTAGGCTTATAGTAGGCGTACTTATAGGGCTCTACTTCTTAGTAGGCCGTAATAAGTTTATTATACAGGAAGTCGTCTATTTAAAGCTTAGCGTTAAGGCCGTGCTATAGGTGCCGGAGGTCTTTAATAAGAATTTGCAGGCACTCTATAGTTGATTTTTTAGTGTTCTTATTAATTACGGTCCGTAGCTTAGTCGCATTCTATTAGGTAAGGATATTACGCTTATATTCTAGTCCTTTAAAGTAGTTACGGGTAGCTTTATATAGCTTATTAAAGGGAACACTAAGGGGGTTACTCTTAAGGTTAGTGTAGTAGTGGTTAAGTACTAGGCCGCGCAGTATAGTAGAGTAGGCTTAGCTAAACTCCTATTTAGGAATATCGGCCTTCTAACAGAGGTCCGTAAAGATGGTTAGTTTAAAGTTAAAGTTATTGTTTTCACCGCTATACTTAGATTTATTGGTGTAGAGCTTAGCTAGGTTAGCTAGCTCCTTGCTATAGGTCTTTACTTAGGTAGCTTGCGGATCTATAGCTTACGGATCTGTGGCTTGCGGATATATGGTTTACGGATATATGGTTTACGGATATATGGCTTGCGGATCTATAACTTAAATAACGGAAGGGGTTTGGTCCGTATTTTGGGTTATGGGGGTATTATAGTCCGTAATTTGGGTTGCGGGGGTATTGCGGTCCGTAACTTAAGTACTGGGTATACTTTAGCCAGTAAGATTAATTCCAAAATCGCTTAGGTTTATAGGACGAATTTAGTTAAGTAGGTTAGGTATAAGGCTAGCGATGCTATTAAGTTTAGAAGAAGCAGAGAGATTATTTATAGCTTTAACCTAGTCTAGGATTTTCTCTTTAGTCTATTCCGTTTGGTCCTCCTCTTGTATTATATTGTATAAGGACTGTGCAATAGTAACTCGTTTATTTTTTTTAACCCATACACCTTAGTGACGTAAAAGGGTTCGTAGGTTATAAATAGTAGTAGGGTTATAAGTCTTAAGAATAGCTTCCGTAAAGTCCGCAAAGTCTTCCTTATATTGCTCCTATAGGTCGTTATTTAGAAGCTTATAGTGTCCGTATTTAAAGATTTTAAAATTAATATAGTCGTTAACGTCGTCCGTAGACGTGAGGTCGACTCCTTGGCTCCACTTCTTTTAACCTTCGCTAATTTACTTGCTTATATCTGCTATATTATATAGCGTTATATATCTATATAAGCTGTAGCGGGTCATAGTAGCTTATAGCGGGTGGAGGAGGTCTTATAACGGTCTGTAAAATCAATTAGCGGGTCCGTAACAGTTTAAGGGGTCTTATAGTGGTCCGTAAAGGCGATTAACGGGTCCGTAACGGTTTATAGAAGGGTAGGAGGTTTCCATAAGGTCCAAAGAGGTTTAGGGTTTAAGGGGGTTAAGGATAGGGGGTTCCGTAAAGGTCTATATTCACGTCTATAACTTCTAGTAAACCGTACTAAGACTTAAATAAGTATGTAGAGTTAGTGATAGTCTGTAATCCCCGACTTCCGACCTTCTAGCAGGTCGTACTAGGAGTCTAAATAGGTGGTCGCTATTAAGTATCGCTCGGGGGAGGTATCAAGTGATTGCTAATCTGTGCGCGCTTACTGATCAGTGTTCGTACTAACTTAATAGCACGAGTAAGTTATATCCCGGGGCACGAAATACATATAGTATCGTATGCTCTTTAGGATAGTAGTAACTATCGATTGTATAAAGCAGACTACGTGGTCTATATACTAATGCGTCCTCCCCCTAATTAGTTAGTGCTTCATAAGTGCACCAGACGCGTAAGCGAGTGGTTGGTGCACCGAACGCGTAGGCACGCGGTTGGTACGATAGGTGCTGTAATTATACACTTACTATATCTTTAGCATTTAGAACTACTTATTTAAAATCTGTATATATGGTAATCTATAATAGGGCTCCTATATACTTTATTTTATTACGAATTACTAGCTTAATTCTAGCCTAGATAAACCTAATCTTCTCCTTTTTATAGATGCTACCGTCCTTATTTTTAAAGGGCTCTAGATTTATCTATTAAGTATAAGTTTCTATAAAGTTTATAAACTGGCAGAAGTTATAGCAGTTAAGCTATATCCTATTCTAGAATAGCTCTATATTATTATATTATATAATATACAGATCTTAAGTCTATTTCTTTAGGAAGGTTTATAGCTATGGCTATATAGTAATTTACTCTTTATTAAGCTAATTAAGTGTAATCTAGTTTAGCGATTAGTCTTTAATTTTACTAATAATTTAGTATATACGCTCTTTAGTATTATCTTATATTATTAGCATTTTAAAGAAGTTGTTTACCTTATAAACCCAATTATCTAACTGCTAGGCATTAGGTCTATAGCGAAGTTCTAAACTATTAAAGGCCTTAGCCAGTTAGTCTATATCCTTTTTTATTTATAGCGTAGATAACTCTCTAAATCTTTTATACTATTATGGGATACCCCCATAACACCTTGTATACATCTACCTATTTTTACTAACTTAGCAATTAGAGACTAACCGTAAAATGGCAATTTAACGGCAATCTAATAGCAATCTAATGGCAATCTACGGCATTCTGCTATATTCTGCTAAGTTCTGCTAGGACTATAACTTAAACCCTATTCTACCCTATATACGTATTAACTAAGCAACTAAGTTAATAATATATGCCCTTTCTTCCCGTTTTCCTACCTTCTTTTCTTATATAACGTTTTAACTTCTTATACAGTTTATATATATAGCTTAATAATATCTACCTTACTATATATTATCGCCGCTTATACTTACTCTATAATACTATATTACGTTAACTTTATATACCACCTCCAAAATATAGAATAACCCTAAAGCCTCTATAACGGCCGCTAGTATTATATCCGCACTTTAAGAGTAACTAATAGAAATATAGAAGTTTTTTATAAACGCCCTTATATAAAACTAAGCTACTTTAAATTAATAATAAGCTAAATAAGAAGTACAATACTAGTAATTAATTAAGGACCTCTAAGAAGAAATCCGCATACTTAAGATGCCTATATTAGGGCCTTAAAACCAAATACTATCTCTAGAGATAAATACGCGGAACGTAAGCCCCGAACTTATAGTAGCTATTTACCTTAAATTAACTACTAGATCCCCTAGTATTTACTAGTAAATAATAAGAACTTTAATTATTCTTAAGCTAGCTTAAAAATAAGCTAACTAGTAACGCTAACTATTACCTAACTAAAGCTAACTAACTCTGTTACGCCCTAAGTTAACTAGAAGAAGAGGTAGCTAACCTTAGTATAAAGCCTAGTTGTACTTCTTAAAGCCTTATACGGTAACCTAAACTGCTAAGCTACTACTTAGAGAAAGATAAACTATATAGCTTAAGGAACAAAAAGTTTCCTAGTATACTTCTCCAAATTCAACTATTACGTAAGGGAAATAGGCTAGAATAACTCCGCACTAATTAATAGCCTTATTAAATCTCTAAGCCTTAAACTAAAAACCTCCCTAATAGGCGTAGATTTACTAGGAGCCCTTAACGCCTACGCAAATATTATTAATAAACGGTATAATAATATACTACGCCTAATACTAAAACACGCTCCTTAATATAATATAACAGCCCCATAAACGTCTACTAAGTTATCTTAGCCTAAGCACCCTAACGCTATAGATATTAATACTAAAACCCTAGAGTACGCCCCACTAGGGTCCCTTAAATAAGAAAGACGCATTAAGCTAGGCCTCTGCTTTAAGTATAGAAGTAAGGACTATATCTTAAAATATTATCTTATCCCCTTACCTACGCCCTAAAACAATTTATAAACGGCTAATATTAGCAACCGTTTACCGTATTAATCTTTTAGTTACCGCCCCTAATCTTTACCTAGTTCTAGCCCTATATCTAATAAGCACTACTTATAAGGGTAAAGCTATAACTAACGTTCTATAGGAACCCCTTCCCGCTTACTACTAAAAGGTGTTACGGCACTGGCAGAACTTGGCAGAACTACGCACCGGCAAGTTGCCATAGATTGCCGTATATTGCGGTCACGTGACGCGAAGATCGTATATAGCTTCGAGCGGCGCTCCCCTTCTTCTCCTTTCCTTTCTTTAGCTTTAGATTCTCGTTTATAGACAATCCAATTGTACAGGCTTGCGCGACCCTTTTGCCGTACTTATGTCTTGATTGACTAAGTCGCTAACATTATCTAAAGCTCACTCTACTTTTTCTTTCTAAGAAGGAACTTAAATATATCTATAAGAACATAAAATAGGACCCTAAGGATATTACTAGGACTATAAGGATAGGACCTAAAAGTAAAGAACAGAACCCTAAGGAAAGGACCTATAAGACACATACAGACTAGAATCCCTAAAGAAATTACTCAGAATTACCTAACACCCTTACCACTATGCCATAAACTATAGCAGCGGGTAAAGCAGCTGTAGGACCCTTAAATACTTTAGATAAAGAAACAATTAACGTTTTAACCCCCTAGGCGGAGCTTACAGCTACCAATACCGAAATTAAACGATTGCGAGAGCTGCTTAAAGCTAGAGATACCCCTATATCTAATAATGAGTCATTATTAGATAACCAAAGACTTACTATAGTCCTTTAGGCCCTATTCTAGCGCCTTAGTAAATCCACTAAGGCCTATATAGCACCGAAGCGGTTAGTAAAGGTTGCGGACCCCCTACTACTTATAAACGGAACTAACCCTATATTTAATAATTAGAAGCTTTAATTATAGGACAAGCTTAAAGTTAATGCAGACTACTTCCCTAACGCCCGAGCCAGAATGGCCTATGTCTTCGGCCGTACTGGCGGAGACGCTTAGACGTATTTATGCCTGTAATATACTAAAGACTTAGCAGACCCCTTTATCTCTAAAGAAGAAATAATTAAATACTTATCTTCTATTTATAAAGACCCTTTTAAAGTATAGAACGCCCGCCTTAGCTATAAAAGCCTAAATATAAAAACAACGGAGACCTTTTTGGCCTTCTAAACCCGCTTCCTATACTTAGCCGGATAGGCCTAGATCTCTTAAGAAGACCTACTACTAGATCTCTTTAATAAGCTTACCCTGGACCTATAGCGGGCTATATTGCTAGCTTATACTACGGCATAAACGTTAAAGGAACTTATAGACTATTGCCTAGCTATTAACTAAGGCCTCTATTAAATTAAGGCACGCGCTAACTGGCTGAAAACTAGAAACCTTATAAACCAGGCCGTAAGTACTATAAGTACGGCCTGTAGTGCCCCGGCATAATTGGCAACTCCTATAGCTAACCCAACAGCTAGCCGCGTAGCTACCCCTACTGCGGGCCTAGTGTACACCCGGCCTATATATAGCGACCCCTATATATAGGCCCTTAGCAATTAAGGAGCTTACTTCTTATATGGTTAAATAGGCCACCCTATAAGGAACTACCCGATAAAGATAAGGATAAATAAGGTCCTATTAATTTAGGAGGATAGTACGGAGCTAAAAAAAGAGGAACCCTAAAGGAAGACTTCTTTTTAGGGTTAAAAGGGATTAATATGTTATATATTAATCTAGGTTAGCTAGTTGGTAGAAGAAGCTGCACTATCCCTTATACTTTATTTTGTAATAAATATTAAGTTTTAACCTCTACTTTAGCTAACTTAGGAGTAAATGCCTTTACCTTAATTAATATAAAGTGCGCTGCAAAACTGGCTAATTTTTTAAATACACCCCTTAAAGAACTACCTAAACTAATCCCTATTTGCGGTTATAACGGACGGATAGGGCTATCTATTACAACTATCTTGCGGATTTACCTCCGCATTAACGGACGAAGGTAGTATAATATCCCCTTTCTTATTATAGACTTAGGAAGCCACGATATAATCTTAGGAAGAAAATAGCTAGCCTATTTAAGCTTACAGCTTAAAGTACGGAGTAGACGGCTTATCTGGCCCAAAACTCTACCCTTAACCCCTTCCTTTATAAAAGAAATTAGCATTATAATAGAAAACCTTATACGGCCCTAGATTAATACTATTTACTAGGCCGATGCTATACGTAGAGACTAGGCCTTTAAGAAGGACGTATAGCTTAACCCGTAACGGATCCGTATACTATACCGCCCTTAGGCTACCTATATTATACCACCCGCATTAGAGACCTAGGAAGTTGGTAGTAACCTAGCTAAGTTTCTTATGGAGAACTCTATAAAGCTATAAAGGAAAGTTAGGGATATCGGACGCTATACTAAACTAATAGATAGGAAGGACAACTTATGGAAAATGGAACGTAAGCTAAGGAAAACTATAAACCCTATACTGTAAACTACGGCCTAATGGACGCCAAAGAAACCTACGGACCTCCCACTAGTTAATATCTGCTGTATTAGAGCTATAGAATTCTACTAGAACCTAGTTTAGCCTAATACTATTGCCTTTATAACTAGCCTATACGAAATTAACTAAATAATTAAGGAAAAGGAAAGCGAGCTTAGTAGATAGGAAAGCGGGCTTATAGATAAAGAACTAGTGGAGTAAAAACTGCCTAATTAACACCGGAAATTTAAGGACGTATTCTCTAAGGCAGCGTCTAATATACTTCCACCCCACTGACCGTATAACTATAAGATTAAGATTAAGTAAGATAAGGGAAGTACCCTTAGCTTTAGCCCTCTCTACCTATAGTCTATTACCAAATTATAGGCTATAAAGTAGTACCTTATTGATAACCTAAATAAGGGCTTTATTGAGCCTAGCTAAGCCCCTTTTAACTTACCTATTCTCTTTATTAAAAAGCTAAATAGAGGACTGCGCTTCTGCATTAACTACTATAAGCTAAATAATATAACCTATAAGGACCGCTACCCGCTACCCTTACTTAATAAGACTCTTACCTAAATAAGTAGAGCTAAGGTTTTTATAAAGCTTGATATCCGCCAGGCCTTTTACTAAATTAGGATAGACCCCGGGTCTAAGGATCTTACTATATTTTAGACCTATTATAGGATATATAAATATAAGGTACTCCCTTTTAGACTAACTAACGGACTAGCTATATACTAGCGGTATATAAACAATATACTCTTTAACTACCTTAACGACTTCTATATGGCCTATCTAGATAATATTATAATCTACTTAGAGAATAAACTGGAATACGAGGAGCACGTCTATAAAGTCCTATAACGGCTCCGCAAAGCTGGCCTCTAGGCCAATATTAAGAAGTTAGAATTTAGTGTTAAGCGTATAAAGTACCTAGGTTTTATTATTAGCATGGACAGAATTAAGGCCGACCTAAAGAAAACAACCGCAATTAACTAGTAGACGCCCCCACGGACCGTAAAAGGGGTATAATTATTTTTAGGTTTCTATAACTTCTATTAACGCTTTATTAAGAACTACAGTAGAATCGCCTGGCCTCTTAACCGCCTTACTAGGAAAGACCAGCCCTTTTACTTTAACGCCATATATATGCAGGCCTTTAATAAGCTTAAAAAACGGCTAGTATCGGCCCCCCTACTTGCCCACTTTGACCTAGAACGGCCCTTAATACTAAAAACTAATACCTTAGACGGCGTAATAGCTGGTGTTTTTTCCTAAAAGTAATTGGATAGAGAATGGTACCCTATCGCATACTATTTAAAGACTATAATAAATGCTAAACTAAACTACCACATCTATAATAAAGAAATGCTAGCTATTATCTCTAGCTTTTAGCACTAGCGTACCTAGCTAGAGGGGACCCCTAAACCTATTAAAGTAATATTAGATTATAAGGCCCTAGAATACTTTATAATAACTAAGGCCCTTACGGCCTAGTAGGCACGCTAGGCGAATATCCTATCTTAGTTTAACTTCTTAATTATATATAGACTAGGCGCTATAAACCGTGCGGATGCTCTTACTAGGCGCGAATAAGACCTAGGTAACTATACGGCTGTAAAGATCTCATTACGGACCTAGATGCTACTATAACCAGAGCACCTTAACCCCCGGATATAGGTAGAACTAAGTATAGACTTCTTAGGCGCCAAGATGTATCCTATTAACCCTTTAGGACTTAACTTAATTAATAAATTACTATAGATAAACCGTACGGCCCCTTCTCTACAGGAGTACCGTAAAAAGGCAAAAAACGTTACCAGCCTATGGTCCCTCGAAAATGGATTACTTAAGCATTAGAAATGGCTAATAGTAGTAAAGGAACAGAACTTATGGACTTAGCTTATTGCTAAAGCATATACCTAGGTCTTTACGGCTTACCCCAAAAAGAATAAAACCCATAGGATTATTAGCGACCGCTACTACTAGCCTAGAATAGTTATGGATATTGACCGCTATATACGGAACTGCAACAACTGCCGTAGGTCTATAATCCTACGAGATAAAACCCTAGGACTATTAAAACCCCTCCTAATACCTAACCGCCCCTAGTAATATATCTCTATAGACTTTTATAAGCTACCTTTAGACCGTAATAGATATGATATAGTTATAATCCTAGTTAACCGCTTTAGCAAGCGCCCGTTCTTAATCCCCTGTCATAAGAATATTAATACTAAAAAGGTAGCCTAACTATATATCCACTACGTCTACCAAATTTACGGACTACTAGATACTATTATATCTAACCGCGGGCTATAGTTTATATTAGCCTTTTGGAATAAGTTTACCTAGATCCTAGGCATTAAGCTAAAGCTTTCTACGGTATATTACCCCTAGATAGACGGTTAAATGGAGATTATAAATTAATACTTGGACTAGAGGCTCTGGCCTTTTATTAACTACTTCTAGAATAACTGGGCCAAACTATTACCCTTAATAGACTACGCCTAAGCGACCCTACCCCACGACTCTACCGGATTTGCCCCTATTTAACTAGAAATGGGTTACCTACCCCGTATAAGCTTTAACTAGGAAAGACCAGAAGGGCCCTAGACTATACGCGAAAAACTATCTTATAAGGAAGCCTAGCAGTACGCTAAGCGCTTAAAAGAAGCTTAGAAAGTAGCCCGTATAAACCTAGAAAAGGTTTAAAAATTAATAAAATAGTAGGTAAATAAGTATAGGCGCGAGCCTAACTTTACTATAGGTAATATGGTCTAGGTTATAATAAAGAACTAAAAGATAGAACGGCCTAGCTGTAAGCTAAACTATAAGATAGCAGGACCGTATAAGATTCTTAATAAAGTAGGCAACTCGTATAAGGTTAAGCTCCCAGACTTAATTAAAGTCTACCCTATTTTCTTACCGGATAAGCTACGGAAAGCTATAAATAACCTACTACCCAGATAAAAGAATAAACCTCCCCTACTAATTTAAGTTAATGACGATAATAAATAGGAAATTAAAGAAATACTGGCCTATAAACTTGTAAAGGGAACGTTAAAGTATTATATTAGTTAGAAAGGATATAACCTAAACCTTACTTAGTACCCTATATAGAACTTTATAGGTAGCCCCTATAAGCTTTAGGAGTTTTATAGCTATTACCCTAATAAACCCGGACCGCTAAAGTACCTAGATAAGTAGATAGAATGCTAGTATAATAAAGATAATAAGCTACTAGAAAAATATAAGGATAAGAACGCCCTAGAAATTTCTTAGTTACGTAAGGTATTAAAATGTCTAGGAACTTTAACTGGCGGTTAAAGTTATCTAATTAGTTAGATTCTTTTGCTAAGACTTTTAGCGGCAAAGCCTAAGGGCAGGCTTTTTTGGAGGGGGGGGTAATATTACGGCACTGGCAGAACTTGGTAGAACTACGCACCGGCAAGTTGCCACAGATTGCCGCATATTGCGGTTATGTGACGCGAAGATCGTATATAGCTTCAAGCGGCGCTCCCCTTCTTCTCCTTTCCTTTCTTTAGCTTTAGATTCTCGTTTATAGACAATCCAATCGTACAGGCTTGCGCGACCCTTTTGCCGTACTTATGTCTTAATTGACTAAGTCGCTAACAAAAGGCACGTTTTAGAGTTAAGTCGCTCTCCAAGACGGCTCTACCTTAAGATCTTATTAAACGCTTTAAATGTTACAAACTCTAACTCTTAGGATTATAGTATAACTATTAACTATTATCTTTAGTAGAATAATTAATAGGCTAATACTTAAGTCCTAATTAATATAGGAGCTAGTGGTATAGGATTTATTAATAAGATCTTTGTGTAAGATAATGGTTTTACTTTAACCCCCCTTAACCAGCATATTAACGTATTTAGATTTAATGGCAAATGTGTAGTCTTAGGTTAAATTACCTATATAGTATACTAAGACTCTAATACTTAAACCACAAAGAACTAATTAAGCTTTTTGTTACTACTTTAGGTTACCTAGTAATTCTTAAATAACCCTAAATAAAGCTATATAAGGTAACTATTAATTAAAACAACCTTAAGCTTCTATTTACCGCCTCCCGTTATAAGTAGAAGTGCCTTATAATATACTATCTTAACCCTAAACTAAAATCTAGGAAATCTACTAGATTTTACTAATATAAGAATTCTACTGACATCTACTAAGGATCCAAAAACTCTACTAAATTCCATAAGTTATTACTAAGCACTACACCGCCCCAAGCTAAGTAGAAGCTTAAGCTTAATATATAAAAATACTAGAAGGACTAGTATTCTACTATAAAAAGGATTCTTAAAGAACCTAAACCTAAATCTAATACTAACTCCGTACTTAATACTAAACCTAAACCTAAATAAAAAACTATAGACAATCCGAGCAAGCTTAGCACCATAGATATCCGCATAATTAGAGCTACCCCGCTAGCGCGACTTACTAAAAAACCCAAATATATAATCTTCGCTGTTACTATAGCTAATATTAAGAAGGCCTTAGTACTAAAGAAGCACACTGACCCTGCTATAAAGGTACTAGTAGAGTACTATAACTGCCTAGAGGTATTTTTACGAAAGGAAGCCGATAAGCTACTAGAACACTAATCGTACGACTATAAAATTATACTTAAAGAAGGAAAGCAGCCTAGATTTAGACCCCTATATAGGATATCTTAAAACAAACTCTAAGTGCTATAAAAGTATTTAGACAAGAACCTAAGTAAAGGATTTATTAGAGTAAGCTCGTCGCCTATAGCCGTATTAGTGATCTTTATTAAGAAACCTGGCGATAGTCTGCGCTTTTATATAGACTACTAAGCTCTTAATACTATTACCGTTAAGAACTAATATCTAATCCCGTTAATATAAGAGACGCTAAACCGACTAAGTAAGGCTTACTACTATATAAAGCTTAATATTATCTCTGTATTTAACTATCTTTATATTATAAAAGAAGATAAATAGTTTACTGCATTTCGTACCCAATATGAACTATTTAAGTACTTAGTAATACCCTTTGGCCTTATAAACGCTTCGAGCTCGTTTTAATATTATATAAATAATACCCTACGCCCCTACCTAGACATCTTCTATACTGCTTATATTAACAATATCCTAAATTCCAGATCAACTGTTTCTGAAACATTCAGATTGAATCTGGAGCAGGAACCGAACTACCCCTAAGAGATATTTAGTGCTTGATATTCTTGAGATAAAGACATAGTATATAACCACGAATAAAAGGAACACATGTCAAGCAAAAGAGTTTCAATGTTACACCCCTAACCAGGTAGCCATCCAGCCTAATCGCCATATTTTGACAAACCAGAGCTTTTCCCCTCGTCCCAACAAGCGCTTCCAGCCTAATTGCATTAGGTTCGAAAGGATGAAATGTGGAAATAGGCAAACAGAAATTGGCCCATCATATGCAATTTCAATAACCATGTAGCATTACAATCTTACCGTCTCCCCCCCCCCCCNCCNCTGTAATTCCTACAACCCGCATTCTCTCATTAGCATGAAACCGCGCAGGCGCTCACCGCACCTTCTTCGGCTCCTCAGGCTCATACGTCCTATCGTCTTCGCCCTCAACTTCCTTAACGATCTTCTCCATCTCCGCGCTTTGCTTCTTCCATACATCCTTGCACATCTTCAACTCCTTTCTGAACAGCTCGTCGTTTGGCTTGCGGTAGCTGCCGCCAAGCCTATCCCACAGCGTAGTGAACTGACCATAATTGTAGTTGAAATAGAGATGGTGCATTGTGTGGCACGCAGCGCCATTGATAATCGGAGAATCAGCGACGTACTCGCCGTCGTGGATAAGGACTGTCCAGATATTGATGAAGACGAACAGGAAGACGTAGGCGAATTTCTGCAGGGGGAAGAGAAACGGGAAGACGTGGTAGGGCACGCTCTGCAGGTAGCCGTCCACTGGGTGGAAGGCGTGCGAGGCGTACGGCGTCGGCATGATCCACTTGTGGTGCGGCTTGTGGAGGTGCTTGTAGACGATCGGGTGGTGCAAGCCGCGGTGGATCCAGTAGATGAAGAAGTCGGTGAAGGCAATGAAGATGGGGAATTGCAAATAGTTGTACCAGAGTCCGGGCCCCTCGGCGGTGGTGTCGAACATTTTGGAGTAGCCACGCACTTCCAGCATGAAGAAGGGGACCGTGAAGATAGCCATTATGGGCAGCGATATGTTAGTTTGTCGAATCTCTTGACGAATCTGGTTTTTCAGATACTTTGGATGGTTGAAGGTAGCTTTGTCAAAGACGAAGACGTAGGAGAGGGACGCGCAGATATAGTAGACCACCAGGCCGAAGAGCCTTGGGTGAAGACATTAGCTTCTTGATACAGGGCAGTTGGGGTTATCGGTTGTCCGGAGACCCAAAGGGGCTTAAGATGGTGAAATAGGGGAGCCAGGCGCATACCATGTAATCAGATACAAGCTCAAGGCTTGCCTCCACCAATCGTCCCTACTCCACCGGCTCATATATGCATATTGTGTAGGCTGGAAAGACAGGTATTGGCTGGCAGGTTGGTACTGGTATGTTGAGTTTGCGTAGGATGTAGGAACCTCACGAACGCTAGAGGTGGCATTGGCTGACGCGCCATTGAGTCCATGGTTCGGGAATTGGGCTGGGAGTAGAGTGGCGTAGAGGCGATCGAAAAGATAGGTATCGAAGCCTTCGAGGATGATATCCATGGTGGGTAGGGATGGAGGAAATGCCCCTTGGGGTGACTTTTGTTATGAGGACGTACTCAAGGCCCGGTGACAGCTGAACGTGGATTGTAGAAGGACAGTATATATTAAATGCGACTTTCAGAGAGAATGTGAGTGCATCAATTGCTTGAAAGCAGTTGAAAGACAAAGAAAAGAGCGGGAGGAGTTGTGGTAATAATGTTCGCCATGCGCCGCCATCAAAAGCCAGGGACAAACGCGCTTGTGGAGGCCATGGACGTGCGCTCCAATCAAAGACGAGAATGCCCCACCGCCAATGAATACGAAGGTCATTCGGCAATCACCTTTCCGGGTCACCTCATTTTCGAAAGGCGGACACCTGTTGACCTGTCCTTTCATACCTGAGCAACTCTTGGCTGAATTTATAGGGAAGCTTGCCAGAACAAGCTGCGGCACTTAATAGCCGGCCATGGCCGCAATCTTGATGTATATACTCTCAGCAGACCGCAGGAGTTTATCCGATTAAACGACCTAGAGACTAGGCTTCGCAGACTTGATTTAACATAATCTCCGAAACTGCAACCGCCTCATTCAGCCAAGCCTTCTCTATCATCCCTTCAGGAGCTTTTTATTTCATGACTCACGACATATAGTATACCGAATATTCCACTCCGATCGAAAAAGAGCTCAAAGCTCTCAAGCCCTGGAACGTTAAATGCACTGCTTCCAGTCTCCAATTACAACATTCGCATTGGATCTAATAATGTCTCCAAAGCATAGATCTAAAAACATATTCGCCCTACAGTAACCGATCAGATTAGCCACCTCATACATATGCGTGTTCAGAATACTTAACTCATGCCGCTCGGTTAAGGTTGTTCCTACGGGAATTCTACCGACACCGCTCCCAGCCGAAAATTGCTTTTCTAGACTCCATAGTCGCATTTCCATTATTTCAACCCTCCCTCCGCACATCACGCTAGTGCGTCCTCTTCCTTTCATGATATTTGAGTCCTCTCCTTTTCGTCCGCTCTATATGCGGGGAAAGTCACAGAAACTTTGACCAATTCTTTATTACTGCCAAGCAAAAGCAAGAAATATTCTACACCAGTTCTAATACTAATAGTATACAACCTGAGACTCATATTCGCCAAGATAATATCCCACCACCTTAAGCATGCTCCTTTTGTCTAACTCCGAGCTAACGGCATTAGTAAGATGATAGCCAGTGGGTTGACCCGACAGATTCCGACTATAAATATCAACTACAGCTGTGGCCCGTTCACGTTGGATGGCTCTAGAACGAAACAGCTCACCCAAACACTTGGGGAAAGAGTTTTCATACACGTTTCAACCGCAGAAAAGAGGTTTGTGAGTTCAGAAATCATTCTATCCATTAAAATACACTCACTGGTACAGTGGTAGGCGTTCTTTGTACGGCCATGACTAGGGTACTGCTAATATGATAACACGTATACCTCGGCAATCATAGATTCCTTCTGTATATGAACAAAAAAGACAAAGATGGTAAGGATAGGTAATAAGTGGCATTATAATGCATGGGCTGCCATTCCTCGGGAAGACTGCCTTTGAGGAGTGGTGGGAGATATTGATCACATAGGCATGGCATGGACTCGCGGTTGTGTACTCACGAATCACGAATGCGTCCTGAGACTTACAATATCATATCCCTTAACCCGTTGGGGTCCTTAGAGAATTCGCTACTGGATTTGACTGGGCACCTGCATTAAACCGGGTTCTCCGATTGGCTGGTCCCTTATCGATAACCGTAGGACCCAAATCAACGGGTTAAGGGATAGCCAGCTTAATGGGCGAGCTGTATCCCTTAACCCGTTGGAGTCCTACGCTAAGGTCGCTTAAGTTCACGACTAGATTTTATTGGGTGTCTTTCGCTAATCCAGATACTTTAATTGGCTGATAATTATTGGATGAATTTCAACGGGTTAAGGGATACGTCAAAAACGTCATTTTGATTAACCCTAGAGACCAAGACCAAGAGTAAATTTGCTTTGGTTTTTTTTTTTTTATACGATTGCTGCTGGATTGAGGGGATCGGATCCTAAGGATTCTTGGGGCAACCGGGATGGTAGGACGCTGTGTTTGAAAAAAAGATAACTAGGAACACTATGTTGCTACTACTTTTCTCAAAAATTTTTTGATGGCTTTCAAGACGTGGGAAAACCCATATTGTTTTCGGGAATTCTCTACTGTTTATTTAATTCTAATGCTAAATGGTGGAAATATGTTGAGGTTTACTAAAGATATCCATACTCTCAAGGAAATACCTTGAAATGCTTACGCTAGGGCTATCGCTTATGATTTTGGTTTCTTGGTTTCATCAATTAGAACGTCTGATTTGATATTTCGCGAAGAATAGGCACTTATCAGTGAGTACAGACAAACCCCATCTCCCTGAAGCCAGGTTTATTTAAGGCTATGTAGTAGTTACCCAAGTTGTGTACTGTAGCCGTACTGGAATTATCAACACGTAAGCGGCTGAGCTGTCTCCTCGTCAAACGGCGATGCGTCCGATTTGTCTACCTATGAGGAAGCCACTGAAGCCTAGCGACCTTTCTAAGTATAGCTCTGAATCCTTCGAGGTATACTTCCGGGTGGCTTCATGATGGACTGGCTCTCCAGCTCTTCGGTCTTGGCTCTCAACTGGGAAAGAGACTTGGAGCAAGAGGCGGTTTGGAAGCACGTGGTACAGCAGGCGATCCGAGCTCCTGAAACGGGGTTATTTCCGCGCATCAGGCAGGTCGAGTAACAGGTCGGAATTAGGTAGTGAAGAGATTGGAATGAACAACGGAGTCAGACTCGAGTAAGCTTCGTATTGCAAGACAGTCGGAACGGAGCAGCATTGGCTAGGAATCGGATCGGATGTAGCATCTCCAAGCGTGACTGTCGGGCCCACCGTTCATCCTCAAGCCCAGTTGGTGGGCGGCGGGCGGCCCACTCTCGAAAGCGTCGGGCAGCTGCATGGCCTGTAACCTTAAACCAGCGTCCATCCAGCGATGCGTGCCGCCCGCCATCCACAAGCCCTGCATCACATCTCTTGTGGAGGGTCGGAGCCCAGCGTGCGGCATCGGCATCACCTTACTCGCTAGGTAGGGAGAGGGTTGCTCCACCACAGATCCACCGTCCACCGCGTCCGCTCTCTCCGCACCGCCTCGTTTTTCTGGAGGCGGTTCCCAGTCCGCGGACGTTGCTTCCTCGCGCCCCGGCGAGGCCATCTAACTGAGATCTGCGAGATGGGGGTCACGATAAGTATCTCGGATCCAGGATTCAGTGTCTCCACACCCGATCTTGGATCTACGCGACCTGGCTATCGTCATGGCTCGCCAAGCCAAAGCCGCACTGTAAGCAAGTAAAGGGCAGCGGCAACAGGACGGTGCTGGCGGCAGCAAGATGCAAAGAGCAGGCTGCTGCATTCACGCGCTCGCAGAGTCAGGCAATTAGGCTGGTTGTTTGCGAAGCACGACCGCAAGCGTCACCCGCAAGAGTATAAATGGTTCCTGTGGCCTGGGTCCGGGCTTGCAGCACGCAAACGACTTTTACTCGCGCCCGCCGAGTCCTCATAAGCAGAATCTGCAGCTTTTCTTGGGGTACCCAGTGGCGCCGCTCTGATAAGATAGATCACACTCTGTATTGCGCAGAGGCAGCAGCCGGATAAACTTGCGATGGGGGTCGACAACCCGTGAAACACGCAGCTGATAGACGCGTAATGTGATCTGTCACACTATGAACAATCGATTCCTCTCTCCCCTTTTTTGGTCGAACCTCTCGCTACTAAGATACAGGCGACGGATAACTTGTCCGACGGGTAATAAGAGATGCAAGAAAGATGCAAGAAAAATACCGAGTCGTAAGAATAGAAAGCCGTCCCTTGGGACGATCAAAACCGCCAGCCAATAGGGTATCCGCTCGATGTTATCCCCCTCCTTGAATGGTAAGATGCGGAGGATGGGTAAGAAACAACAACAAATGCGACGACAGATTCTGCCTCGATGGCGGGAGAAAAGGAAACAGCGCAATTACAATCGCTACGGGCCGAACGATAGAAATAACAAAAAAAAAAAAATTTCAAACAGATCGCCCGTCATCCGACTGGGCGTGTTTCCACCCATATGAAAGAAATAATGCACCATTTGACCACCACCATCCAAAGCAAACCGGATGGTTTTGATGTATGCCCAGTTCGCCTTCGTGTTCCTGCCCCGTGACAAATCCCGCCCATACAGTCAGTCGAATACAACACGCCCGCAACTCCCGTTAACTCGTCTTTTCATGCTCTTCATAAAATTTTGCTTCGTGGAATGGCAGTCCCCTGCTTCGCTCAATACATCTTGCGTTCGGGGAACACAAGGTCGCCATAGGTGTGTCCGTGGAAGCCGGTGTCGACGGGTGCTCCGAAGTCGTAACTGTCGCTACCGGCCTTGTGGGTCGCTTCGGACGACAACGACGAAGAACGACTGCTCCTGTCGCTCCCTGCGTGCTGGTGGAACGATCGGTTAAGATTCCTGTTCGACGAAGATGACGAGGCGGTGGCCATGGAGGAATAAGACGAGGATGAAGAAACGGCGGAAGACGGTGCGGCGGATATTCTTCTGTCTTTGCCGCGTCCTTTGATGCCTTTGTTTGAGTTTTTATACAGTGCTGCGAAATACTCCCACAGCTCCTTGTCTTGAGCAGTCACGGAATCGCCCTCACGGATGGAGGCAAACTTTTGCGTCAGGTAACGGAGAGTTGATGCATGGAATTTGTTCTGGTGAGACTTTATGTGCCTGTCAGTATATCAACTATAACAATAGGCTTCCGAAATATTCTTACCTTTAGGTTCCCCAATTGAGTGAATTGCTTGCCGCAGTCGTCGAGTCTGCACGTAAAAGGTTTAATCTGCTGGTGAACAATCTTATGTGCCCGGACGTTGCCGCGCTGAGCAAAAGTCTTGCCACAGATGTCGCAGTTGTATGGTCGCTCTCCAGTATGTCTTCGTTCATGTGTCTGGATGAAATAAGATAAAGTGGCAAGAGTTAACGTAGGCATGACTAACCTTTAGGTTGCCCAACTGCGAAAATCGCTGGCCGCACGATGGCTCTTTACATAGCTAAACCATACTGTTAACCATTTTCGCCATGAGCGGAGTGTTTTGATTGACTCACGAAAGGTTTTACTCCGGTATGTGCACGCGTGTGAATCTCGAGGTGTGTCTTCTGGTAGAAACTCTTATAGCAGTCTGGCATATTGCACTGGTATCTCTTCTTTGATTTCTGGCTCCCTTTCGTATTCTCTGGGGCGTCGCTGCTTGCCTTTACCGTTTCGTGAGCAACAGGTGCTTTATATCCAATGATAGGTTGTTGCTGGGGCAGTACCTTGCTGGGTTGCTGCTGTCGTTGCTGAGCTGGTTTTGATTTGGCCTGGATGGCCTTCATCAGGGTGTCCACGTCTGTCGAAAAAATGATGCCACTATCGGATTCTCCGGAGCTGGATTGCTTATAGTCCTCGTGGTAATTCGGGTCGTTGAATATTTGGCTTGGTTGGACAGGCGAGTTCGCTTCAGCCTTTACTGGTGGGCTCCTCTCCATCATGGGAAAGCCGTTACGGGTCTCTCTCACGGCTGGCAAACCGGGTTGCAGGTCATTGCTTCCAGGATATGTCGCGGCGTGTGACAGTGTGGCGGGGTAGTTGACATTGAAGGCTTGTTGCATGTTGTACGGGTTCACGGCAAGAGAGTCGAAGGCAAATGCTCCGGATTGATATGGCACGGAAGTCGTAATCGCATTGCTCTGGAAGATTGGCATGGTGAGGTCGAGATGGGAAGTCTGGAAGGCTCTCGAGGTTGGTGGCATGGTGGTGGTTCTCGACGATTGGTCGTAGGAGGGAACCAGGCCAGACATGTTCATGGTGGGCATATGGACTTGTGGATTTGAACGGCGTTGCCAAAGACCCGCGTGCTGGGATGCAACAACAGCTGCCATTGTTGATGAAGACTTTTGGGGGGGGAGCACGCTGGTACGATGGTCTAAATGCTTTCCCGGGACGGTCACCGACGGTACAATTGGGCGGCGGGACACAATGGAAACGAGGGTGGAGCCGAGCGAAGGGCGAGTATATGTAAGTATCAATACAGATGTGGAGAAGCGCTATGTACGAGCTGAGTGAGACAACAACAGAGTCTGGCGTGGGAGAGAAGTGGTCATGAGGGTTGAGGATATGCAAAGAGCTTATTTGACCCGGCGTAGTGGTTGGCGAGTTTGGGGGTTTACATAGTAGATGGCTGATCAGATACAGTGTCTTCTCATCCCACGAGCAGCAAGGATGACGATGCCGTGGGCCTCACAGAAAGGGCTAGGGACAGGGTGGTAGCGCATGGCGATCGAGACCACTGGCACTGCAGCAAGGGCGAACAAGCAACTCGCTCGACCATGCAGGCCAAGGTGATGAAAGCCTGCGCAAGGCGCTCGACATGGTGCCCGGGCTTGAGTGACTTCTGGGAAAGCCTGGGTTAGATGGGGGCTGGCGCGGCGGTTGAGATCCTCTGGGCTCTCGCCGTCGACCGTGAATCGGGACGGCATGATGAGATGCGCAAGGGCCCTAGCTCCAGTAGTATGAACGGGCCGGGAAAGGTGGCTGCGCGGACTGCACAAGGGCAAGTCTCAGGTCGCTGGTCGTCAAAGCGGGTGGGGGTTTCGCTCTGGCATGCCTGCGCGCGGAGCCCATTGGGCAGCGCGGGAGACCACCAGCAAGAGGCGCTTTATCAGTCTCGCTGGTGTCGGTGTGTGCCAGGACGGAGGAGACTGGTCGCCTGTGGCCTGCCTGTGAGCTGCCTGTGGGACAAGCGCTCGTGTGGCAGGAGAAGTCTGCAAAGTCTCTGCAAACCGCCTTTGTCCTAGCCTGGCCATTCATTTTGCAGCGAGCCCGTGGAAGGGATTTGCTGCTTAGTGGAGGTGTTGCTGCCAGACTGCCAGACTTGCAACCCCTCGACCTCTCTGGCGGGCAGCTCAGGTTCTGGAGCGACAGCGTGATAAGGGAGACTCGAGAGGCGCGGAGAGCGACGCCTGCCCAAATCCATGATCGATCTCGACTTGTCATCGCGCGCGCCGCTGTTGCTCGTCTGCTCCCCACGAATTGGATACTCGAAGATCATTCGAGCCGCCGCCGGGGTGGAAATGGGGCAGCGACATCCTGGTGCGCATCGTTACGGCTTAGCCACCGCGGTGCCATATTGCACATGCGATGCCACAGCTGTTGCACGCGGGGATGACTCTCCGCAATTATTATACTGGCAGAGAGCTGTCTCTACGGACGCTGGATATAAGATCATAGGCTGGGCAGACTGTTCGCCAGGCTCGGAGCGCAAACAGCGGCTGCGTTGAATGAGGCTCTGAGCGACTACCAGCAACCACCGCGACCACCAGCGACCATCAGCGTCCACCAGCAACGGCAGCGAGTCGGCCTCAGCGCCAGTGGTGGTGGTGGATTGGCAATAATAGGCCACAGCGGAGACTACATTTAGGTAATATGACGGCAACCAAGAAGCACGTTTTCCGGGCGGGCCATGGCACACGGCGCGCTCTTGGTAGCCTGGTAAAGCCTGGTAGCAGCGTCCTGAGTGACTGGACCCTGGCGTGTCAGACTGGAACGTCGTGCTCAGTGCGCGGGAGTAACCTTTAGGAGAGAAACTGGCTTTGAGGGCGGAGGTTGACCCATCCTAACGGGAACCCGGCAGGCGGGCCAGACAAAACAAATTCCTCTGTCTGAGCTCGCAGCCGTCTGCGAGTAATTCCTGAGCACGACCTTAACTACCGCATCGCGCAGCAGAATAATAAAATCCCTCTGCTCTGTACCTGCAGCGGGCCGACCGTGGCAGGAAATCGAAATCCGCTCGTCGTATTGTGGGCAAGCTTCAAAGTTCACAGGCGCTTTGGCGGCCGGCTCTGGCACTGGCACTGCACTGGTACTGGCACTGGCACTGGCACTACATTGGCACGGGCACACTACCACACTACCTGTCACTTTGGCCCTCAACCCCTCATTCTCTTCCGCCGCATTCGGGCTCAGCTGAAGCGAGCGACGCAGCGGGGAATGCGCGGCCTTCGGGCGGCCGGCCAATGGGCTGGCGGTGCGTCCAGCAACCAGCAGCCAGATTGGTTTCCTGGAGCTCTGTTGCTGTCGTCGCACCGCTCGTTGGCACTCCCTTTCTCTCACCCATCCACTCCCTCTCCCTCTTCTCTCCTGCTGGTGCCCTCCGCTGAGAGCACGCATCATCGCCTGGAGTTGGTGGCCCACTCAAGCGTCATCCCACCAGAGCGGTAAGGTTGGCCAAGGAGGCCTGGCTTGTCGCGCTTTGGCTGCCAACGTATCTGTGCTCAGATGAATAATGATATTACTTCTTCGAATTCTGACTGCGTGGCCTATCAGATGCGGCTGCCGCCTCTTCCCCATGGATGTATCGCTCCAAAGGAATCCCACCTCCGCATCCGAGCAGCGTTCCAAGCATTAGCCACACAGTGGAGCCCATGCCTCGCGTACCAACGCTCCGGGTCTGTCACCACCCTGCTCTAATTTGCTGCCATGTGCTGCCGCTTGTTGCAACCTCATCCAGGCCTCTGAACCACCTTCTCTAGTGCTGCTCGCTTTGCCTGTCGCGCCTCTACCCAAAGGGATACGCCTGCATGGCCCAAGAACGCCGCCGGTCCTGCCAAAAAGCCCGTGGCGTCACCTGTCCTTTGCCTTTCAACCGCCCGACGGCCAGCCATCAGGAGATCCCAGGTGCCGGGAGCACTTCCCCGACCCCTTCGCTTCGGAGCCCAGATAACTTGGGACGGTTAGCGATCTCGGCCTGGTCTGTTAATATATACCCCGGAGCGAACCCTGTCGCCACCAGGGTGCGTGTGAGTGTGATCCCAGGCCACGCTGCCGACGTTTGACCCATTACCACGGCATCAAGGCCGCCCTCGATCTGAGAGCGAGCGCCATGGGGTTCCCACCATCCTGATCTACTTGGTAGGAATACGGCAAAACTCCTCGGTTCATGTATTGCCTTCGCGTGCCCTTGCAGTCTTCGGCTGATTTTCATTGCATGCCAACGTCTATCCTCATTCACCAAGCTTTGTCTTATGTACGTCTCCGAGAGCAGCTGCGCTTCCTTGAACGCTTCCTGCTTTTCTTACCTCTCTAGGTGAAGCTCTGCTCCGCTATTATTCCCGCAAGAGCCATCCGCAACCGGGCCGGTTTCGCACCATCGAGTTCATCCAACTTTAAAACAGTAAGCACAAGCGAATCGGGAGAATTTGCTGTACATCACCCGAGCACATTATCAGGGCGTCTGATTAGATATGTTCAAGAAAAACCACCTTTAGAGCAAATGATTTAGTAACCGTATCTGCAAACCAAGAGCTCCATCTCAAAAACCTCGTGCAGGATATTGTTCAGGGGTGGAGAGGCGTTCAACGCCCACGTCCGATCTTCAGACATTTTCACGGCCAAAGAGCTTCATCCTGCGCAGAAACATCCACAGACAGCCATGTCTCTGCGTCTGAGGAATCATTTCCCACTTCCCACTTCCCGTCTTGAATGTCATCTTCATGCTGGAATCCCTGGTATAGTGAGTGGAGTATGGCGCTCAATGGGATCCTCAAGTGCGCAGCTGATGCGTAACCCTTGCCATCTCGTATCCAGATGATTCTTCTGAGCAAGCAGCCAAAAGCACCGAGGCAGTCTCATTCCAGACTCTCGGGAGAAAGAGGAGTTGATCTGTCGATCCCGCCTCGCGTTGCACACTCCTACCCCTATCAAGAATCTCAGGCGAGGTTTATCGCAGTCCGAGAGGATCGCTAGACAAGATCTGCTCCCAGTCGTGTGTCTCGATCACGCAGCATCCTTGCAATGGCACTTTTTACTGTCCGAATCTGTGGACCTGCAGTAGCTCCAGACGAAGAGCAGGGGAGAAGGCGGAGGGGGGACAAACAGAGTTGGAACCGCTAGTGCCCGACGAAGACCAGCCCTATGTAGCTGAGTGATCGCGGAAGTAAATCCTCGTATGTGCGACAGGCTGTGAAATAGTGAAACTGAGGGAATACCAGCTAGTGTAAAGAGATTTCCGGCCCCACCAACCAATTGAAACAAGATCAAATTGTGTCCGTGGGCAGATCCATGTCCACTAAATCAACCATATGTTACACAGAGCCCAGAGCCTCCGGAAAGAGGCATGGCTTTGGGCCACTTGACGTTGGTGTTTGGGCCATGACAAATGAACCATTTCCCTCTTGAGCGAGCTGCGGATTGTCAAACGTGCAAAATGACAAGACCGGCTGGCGGACCTTCCATTCGAGGGAAATCATGGGCCGTATCTGACATCAATGCAACCTCAACACCATGGCGATTTTACACGTGCAGCCATCGTCTCCTAGAATAACAATTCAACACTTAGCACGCCTCTCTAAGCTCTTGCAGTAGGACGGCCAGGATTTCTCCACTGGCTGCTCCTGGCGAATCCCACCTAAGAACCCCGAGACTCCCCCACGCCTCAATCTTGCAACCCCCACCCACCGGACAGTCTCTGGAAGGAAATCCTCAAAACACATTTTCCGCCCTCATGCACCCCGTCAACCCCAAAACGGTAAAACCGGCCCTAACAAGGGTGCTCGCATGGATGCACCGACCACCGGCTGGTCCCGATCCGCAATTCCCACTTTCCCCCTTTCCTGGGGCCCCCCGGTCGTGCCCCAGAGTTCTCAGATCTCCTAACCAGTGCCACACGCAAAAGCTAGTCCAAGGACCCCTGCCACGGCCACGACAGCCCAAGCCAAGCCCCGCGGAGAAGGCACGGCAGCCCAAAAAGCCCGAAACGTCTATCACCATCGAATTTGTCTTTGATGACCTCCACGCTTCAGCCTCCTAATCCACACTAATTTTATATGACGAGTATGAACACCAAACACGTGTATTCGTCAGCATTCATGTGGTACCAAGCGTTATTGATCGATGCTCTCAAATTTTGTAGTGCCAAGAATACACGGTAGCGTCCTACCACCAAGCAATCCGTGCACTGGCGAAATAAAAATTGGGCATCCCAGCTTAGTCCGAATGGTTCTATTGGGCTGGATCTTATCGATAACCGCAGACGAATTGTACCGTTGCAACGGATACAATAAATCACGTGAAAAGAACTACAATCAGTCTGTACAACCGTGGTTTTGCTCGCTTCGGTCATGTTCAACATATGCATTCTGGTCTCGGATTGTGATAGTAACGGACCAATTACACTGCCCTCCAATCATCGTTCTGCGGGCCTAATTGGCCCGAATCACTCATGCCCGAGCCTCAACCCACCGCTGCACACCCTTACCTCCAGTCCATACATTGCAGCTCCTCGATAGTCTGCTCTCCAAGCATTTGCGCATCGCTTCATGCTTCCATCTTCTCACAGAGCTGCAGATACGAGAACGAAGAGGTTCTTGCTCTCCAACGACTGACTCGAGGACCGGGCCTCGCAATCGCTGCGCCACTTCCAGAGCCCCAAGACGTGGCTGATGCAAATCAATAGCTTTCCGCTCTCGGGCGTACATCTCCCGATGCTCGAAAAGAGGTTGCAGAACATAGGTTCGGCAACCGCTATTGCCAATTCGCATTATTCCAGGCTTTGGCTATCAGTCAAGCCAGACAAATCACGAAAAAAAAAGGCCTCAGCTATCGAAACGAGACCGGAATGAGCGGCAAGCGATCGACCGTCACCCTCAGTCAGCCCCTCGGAGCGTTTTTTGTCGTCTAATGGAGCCCAAGACCCAGACTATCGGCTTGTCCGGCACCCGGTTTCAGAGCAGCAATCGAACAGCGATCAGCTCTGGGGCCATCGAGCGAATTCAGCCATCGCCATCTCCGTCCCTGAAACCCAAAATCGCCCATCGAACCACCAAGCGGGGCGCTGCGTATCCATCCAAGATGCAGATCGAGAGGCGGAGAGAGGGAGTGAGGGATAGGATGGGAAGCAATGGTGGGCGATTGGTGGGGCCTGCAGAGGGAAATTACTAGCCTTTGCAGCGGATGCAAGATACACGAGCCGCACGGTGTATCGAATCGACGACAATGTCAGACAGACTACTACACTCGACCACTACCATCATCATTAGCTGGTTGAACCCTGCGCTCTCCCTCTCCCTCTCTCCCTCTCTGTCTCTCTATCCCCTTCTCTCTCTTCTACCCGCTCCCGCTGCCCTGTGCGTGACCGCTGATCTACGCTGCCTAGCCGTACCCGCGACGCCCGAGACTCGCTTTGACCGGAGCTGAACTGAGTCTGCGCACGTACGTACGCACGCAACTAAGTACCGTGCTAGACCGGCACTACGCTGGCCGTGGAATCGTGCTGGGACCCGCAGTGGGTATGCGTGGGGGGGAGAAGGAGCATCAAGAGCCAGCTTTGGTCCGCGACTCAGGCAAGTGGCTATGGGGAGATATCGAGATATCGAGGGGAGATGCAGTGGAAAAGCGCCGGAGAAGCTCCAGAGGTGCCGAGCTACGGAGTGTACGGAGAGACAGAGCTGCAGAGGTGCAGAAGAGCGGAGAGCAAAAGTGTTTGCTGCTACTGCTGCTACTGCTGCTACTGCTGCTGCTGCTGCTTGTTGATACACGAGAAGAAAAACATGACGGCACTTGTGCAACTGGTGTTGCAGGAGTTGGTTCTGGGGCCGTTCTACCCAGAGGCAACGCGGCTTGCTCTGTTCAGCAATAGCAGCACGGCTTGCTCTGTTCAGCAGTAGCAGCAGCGGTAGAAGTGGCAGCGCCGGCGCCGGGGCTCTTTCCAGCAGCAGGAGCTATGTCCCAGTCGCAGCGAGCGTAACGTCAGCATCGGCGGATCAGCTCGCCGACGCAGGGGAAAGGGTCGCAAGCAGTGTAGTGGAGCTGAGGCTTGAGCACAGGAAGCTTTTGGTGGAGCTGGGAGCTCAAGTCGCGCAGGGACAAAAGACTATCGTAAGCTTGTCTGTTTGTCCGCTTGCTACGGACCGGGGAACTGTGTAGTATGCAGATGAGAGATGAGCAATAAAGTGGAGAGTGGAGCAATCAGCAGTAATTAGTAGAAGCAGGACCAAGAGGCGAAGGAATTCCCGTGTGCCTGGGTAGGTTTTGACCCAAAGTATGCTGCATGCAAAGGAGATCGAAAGAAGTAGAGTTGTGACTGTGTAACCTAAGGCGGTCGATATTTGAGGAATATTGTGTAGATTGCGTTAAATTTTTTGTGGTTAGCCTGGTATCGCTAAGAGTACGTTAATGAGGAATTGGGGAAGAAAGCAACTCCAGAGCCGATCTGTGGTGGCGGTGGTGGGGGTGGGTGCACACAGACACACCGACACAAACACAGACACTTCGCAATTCGCACTTGGAGAGAGAAAGGAGGAAAACAGAGATGAGACGTGTGAGAAAATAGTGTCCTGCCGACTCGCAAACTTGCACATCCGCCGCACCTGGGCACACGCAAACTCCCATCACACACTGCTACACGAACCCCTTCCCAACTCCAAAACAAAAAGGCCCAGCCGAGAAAGTTAGAGGAAAATACGAGTGAAAGTTTGACCACTTGACGCCAGTTTCCCGCCGCCACCACCACAATCACTGCCGCTGCCGTCCTCCCGATTTTCGTACACACACGGCAAAGAAGTTTCCAGAATTAGTCCCAGTCCAGCCCCAAAATGAGTCCACCTTGGCTAAACTTCTCTACTCTCTCTACCTACTCTCCCGCCGTCACACAGTCCATACAGCCCGTTTTACCTACATGCATAATTTCGATCTTTGAACCCTGCCCATTTTGTTTCTCGGCGACTCGGGCATCACACACCGCACCATACAGCATCAACATCACATCACAACCCCCCTTACAAATTTTGTTTGGCACATACGACAATGGAATAGAATCCTCCGGAAAGAGACACCCCGCCTACACCTTCTGAGTCCGGCTAACCAGGCGCGCAAGCATTACCCCGCCCTGCCTTCTAGTGGGAAGCGGCCCGAGGCATCTATTGCGGGCCATTGTATCTGGTAAAACTGCAAAGAGTAAGCCGAACAATTCGCACGAGTACTGGCAAATTTTTGCGGGGCGAGGCCCTGCGGAGCCAAGTAAGCGAGCGAGTGGAAGTGCAGAGACGAAAAAAAAAATTATTTAATTGGGGTGGAAAACATGGGGCAAAGGAGGATGTGCCGGGCGCAAAAACCACACGCTACAACGACAAGGCCCTTTGCCCTGCTGTGCGCACGGGTTTCCGACAGGGTGGTTGCCAGCTTGTGCAGGAGCAGCGTTGTGCATAGGCGCTTGCAGGTTGGGCCCGACGCGAGATTTTAATCTTGCATGCGAGCGAGCTGGGGGAGGCAGCAGTCCGCACACGCCACAACGCACAAAAGCGCACACGCGCCTCCTTGCCCCAATCACCCTTGGCGAGGCGCAACAGCAGCCGTGGGGGTTAACCCGTTCGGCGATTGCGTGATTGCTCGGGGTGGGGGTGTAAGTGAATGAGAGTGAGGCAAGCCGCCAAGCATTGTCCAGCACACCTCAATGAAATCTTTTTACACCATGCGGAGAGAGCGAGTGTGGGAATGTGGGAATGCGGGAATGGAGAGATGGAGAGGGGTCATGCGCGACCATCTTGATCAGCATTTTCGTGATGCGTGCGTTTTTTTCCACCGTGAGCAGAGGAAATTGTTTGCCAGAAATTTCACTCACCTCCAGATTCTAGCGCGCATGTCGCCGCTGCCCGTGGCGAAGACACCTCCAGTCGGGCTGGGGGCAACGGAAATAACTGTAACACCACGTAGACACACCGTTAGTTTCTTCCATGACTTCCATCTATGACGATTGACCACTTATCGAAAAACCCCACTGAGGCCATTGTTGGAGACCATTGTTGGAGACCATTGTTGGAGACCATTGTTGGAGGCCACGTTTGGTCGCGTGGGGTACGCAAGCGTAGGAAGGAAAATCATTGCTACACTCACCAGAGTTTTTATGTCCTTGAAGCATGAGCTGCGCGACTCCGGTGACGGGATCCCAGAATTGCACGCCGCGATCCTTTGAGCCACTCAATACCCATTCGCCATGTGGCGTCAGGGCAACGCTCAAGACAAAGTCCTGCAAGATGCCCCGTCATCAGTATCCGTGGCTTGGTGCAATATATTGCCTCGATATCACGATCGGCAGATGAGGAGATTGGAGCTGGTGCGTTGGCTGCTCACCTTGTGGCCCTCAAACGTTCTAATACACTTGCCGCCACGGGGTCCCGAGCCCGGCATCATGCGCGGCGGTGTTGTCAATTCCCACATCTTGATCGTCTTGTCCAGACTGCCGCTGACTAGTCTGTCTCCTGAAGGTGCGAAAGCAACTGAGTAGACACTGTCCTTGTGTCCCACCTCGCCTTCGAGGCGTTCGACGAGATGGCCGCTAGTAGCATCCCATACGCGGACGCTCTTGTCGAGTGAGCCTGCTGCGACAAAACGATTGTCAGGAGAGATCGCAACCGTTGTGACGCCATCTTCGATGGAAAGTTGAAGAACCTGCGAGTTAGTCTCAATATCCCACAGACGGACAGTGCGGTCACCGCTGCCTGACGCAATTATCCGACCATTACGGGCGAAATCCAACGAGTAAATGTCCTGGTCGTGGCCGGTAAACTGGTGTTTGATCGTACGGCTCGCAATCTCCCAGACCTAAAGAGAATTCAGTTATTGCGATCAACGTCTTAATATCGCGATACCCGAAGCAACCACCATCGTCGAGGTAAGTGGTGGAACGTACCCTGATAACTTTATCCTCCGCACCAGTGGCAAGGTAAGTGCCGTCAGGACTGAAGCACACGCTTCGAATATACAGATCGCCATCTTCAGGAAGCGAGCCGTCTTGGAGATGAGCCACGAGATTGCCCGACGCAACCTCGAAAATCTGAGCAGACCGGTTGCATCCCGTTGCAACAAATCTTCCATCAATGCTGAACCGTACACAACACACAACGCTCTGATGGGGAAGATTGTGGATTAGGTCAACATCCAAAACTCGCCTAGTGCGGGGATTGAAGACGGCAAACCAGTCCGTCCCCTCCTTCTTGAAGTGGTCTGGCAGCTGATCGATGTCCAGGTCAGCAAGAGTGTTATTGGCAACCAGGGCTGACTGCTGAGCCGCTGCAGAGAGCTGGTTCTGATGCTGGCTAGGTGGAGGCGTGGGACGCGGCACTTGTGGAGATCCCGGATACGGGGCTGCTGAGTTCTGCTGCGGAGTTGCAGGTCCTGGAGGACCACGAGGCCGGGGTTTTCCACCAGGAGAAGCCGTAGGTTGTGGTGCTTGTACACCATAGCCGCCTGACAAGAACGTTCGTCAGTATAAATCCTTCGAGTCTCTACGCACCTAGAGCATGACTGATAGCTGATCGAAGTTTTCACTTCAACCTAGCGGTTCTCATTTCAGCCGAAATCAGGGGCTGCTTCACGCTTACCGTTGACAGCGGCTGGACCCGGCTGATACCCGGCGAATGGGGCATGCTGAGGTGGCCCAGGTGCCGGATTCAATCCAGGCGGGCCTTGCGGCATGTGCGGCGGGAGCCCTTGGGGCTGCTGTTGGTCCTGCGGAGGAGGAGCAAGACCAGGGCCGCCTTGGGCAGCACCACCAGCCATAATGCCACCGAACAGATTGCTAGGGCCATGGCCAATAGCTGGTGGAGGAGGTTGCGAAGGTCCCCCATGATGCTGTGAGGACTGACTAGGTCCACCACGAGCATCTAGTTCACGTTGCAGACGCGCAATGTCATCTTCATATCTGCCGTACTTTGTTAGCCATATCCTATGCATAACTAGTTAACAGGGGTCGGGCATTTGACCCCTCCCGCGAGGTTAAAGAGCATCAAGCGGGCTTAACCCGAGCAGAATTAGACATCCGTAAAAGCGGCAGTGTGACTGTTGATAATGCACAAAGAGATAATCCTACTTGGCCTTGATCTGAAGCTGTTGTTGCTCCAGTTGGAAAACCTTTTGCCGTACCATTTCCATTTCGTTAATCTGTTGGGTGACTAGGGAAGAGAAGCTCCTGTTAGTGACTTTACTTCCCGCCATGACGCCGAATATGGGTTAAAGGGGCGCTGCTTGTTCAAGGAGCAAAGTATATATTCCAGGTGAGGTCTTTCCAGCAGCCTCGGAAGAAATTTTAACTTTTCAAGGGCAGGCAAGAGCTTTAAGCATTGGGGCCGGATAGAGTATGCACGCAGCAGTCTGAGCTCAAAGAAAGGACGGAGATGCATAGCACGCGCCAATATATGCAGAGGAAGGCTACATCCATCAGAACAGCAGAAACAAACTCACTTTGGTTTTCATAGTCAACACTGCGGCGGGCTTCCTGATCAAATTCAGCCCTGATCTGGTCCAACAACTCATTCAATCGGGTGTTGGGGCCGCCCTGAGGCACCATGCCACGATGTGCGTTATACATGTTTCCAAACGTGTTGGTGCAGGTTAGGCGAAGTTTCGTGAAGCTCGCGGTTGGCGACCGGCGGGCAGGCGAGATAGATGCAGCAGCAAACAATCAGATAGACGTTGGAGATGGCGGGGGATGCGGTGGGTTGGATGCGACGACGCGGTTCCAGGCAGAGTGGCCTGAAGCTAGAGGTCGCGAGCGCGATGGGCGAGCTTGAGTCGCGCACAGGGCTGAACAGTGTCACGGAACAGTGATGACAGTGGAGGTAGCTCAGCGCGAGGAGGGCGACAGCGCAGAGATCAGCGCAACGCCTTGGAGGTGGTGGGTCCGGGCTCGATGGTTGCGATGGGACGGTGAGTGTTGAGCGCAGAGAAGGAGGAAGGGCTCACTGTGGACGGGGAACCAAAGCGACTTTGGAGGGTGGATCCCTAGCTTGCAGCGGAAAGGCTAGACAGTTCCGGCCTACGCCACACCAAAAATGACACACCCTGCCAAAATGCTATATAAAAGTCACACAATCAATTCCAGAGCTTTAACAAATATCTGAAGCTACTTATAGATATATAATCTAGTAATCGTGATACTTTTTTAGTGTCTGAAATCTACAGTTCCTCGTCAAAAATCTGTCTTTTGCCGACTTCCCACTAAAACTCACCATATGTAAGAGCATATTACTAGATCCCGCGATTAAGTTCGCGAGTACCCCATGCCTTTTTGGCCGTATGGCGACGTGGTGCGGGACACGTTACACCATATTTAGTATGTATTTTCTACCACTAGATATTAAAAATATTTTTTAAAAATCTAATATCTTATAGAGATTTGCTTTTGCTAAAACTCTCTCTATTTAAATTTTTTATTTGAAAAATATAGAAAACCATCAGAAGGTTATAAAGTTAAAAATGAAGAAAAAGGTATAATTTTCTGTAAGGGATCTTTTATCCCTTACCAGTCTGCATGTCTTCACGTCCGCTCGAAATACAGCCGGAACTACCCCAGCCGTTTCAATCTATGAACGCCCCCTCCCCTGGCAACTTTTCCCTAGCGAAGAACTATTGGATCTAAATTTCTCGCGAACCATGCACACGATGCGGCTTCGGCTTCGGCCAACGCGCGATATTTTTACCCTGGGGTTGAAAAGCATTCTACCAAGTCCAAACGCTAACCGCTGACCAGTCCCTCACACAGCTATTTAGAGTATGATTGTCTTCTGCACCCGAGTTTACGGTCGGTGGTGGTGGTGAGTCTCGTGGAAGACATCGTGAATTTGCAATCTGGTGTTCCACCAGCGCGGCACAGCTCGCTATCGTGGCCTTCAGTCCTCTCCAATCCACCGTCCGCAATCCCATCATCGACTTTGTCAGAGCACTCACTCATTACCACTCACAATGAAGCATCGCGGTATCCCAAGCATGGCGTGCATTGACGGGGCGTTGTCGTTTCATTGGCCATTCGGACCCCTTACCTTTTCGCATACGCAGGCGCATAAGCACAGAATGCTTTTCGGAGTATTGAAAATCGGCCATCGGTTGCTCGAGGGCGGAATATGGGCAATTTGAGCAATTTGAGCAATTTGAGCTCCTGGGCATCTTGTCGAGGGCGATCGTTCAGATGCTGCGCTGTGCTTTTTCGCAGCTTCCCCCGGCCAAGCCATCCACGTTGTGCGGACGCTAGTGGAGTTAGGTTGGGTGTGACGATCAACGATGTCGCGACCTCGTCGGTGGTTCCCACTCTCTTCACCGCTTTGCCCTGCGAACTGTAACCCACGCACTGAATTCCATAAAGGGACTCCGCTTCTAACACGTGAGGCTTGCAGTTCGTCCGCTGGCCATTGCCCGCGTCGTACAGGCATCCAGTCACTCCGCCGCAGGCACTCCTTGACCAATCTTTATCACCACCGCTCAATTTTTACATTCTTCCCTCAGGGTGCCGTCCCGCTGTGCGATCATGCGCCGCTTAACCTTGTCGTAAAGTAACTGTCATACGAGGGCGGGATATCACCTTGGACTACCTCCGCTGGCCATTGAGCCCGCCTATAAAGCCCCTGTCGAAGCTCGACTCCGTTTTCGTCTCGGTTATCCCACACTGACATCTTCAAATCCTTAGAAACCCTCTTGCCAGCTTACAATCTCAGCTTAGCACATCAAGGTTATCAATAATACCCCCTTAGATACAATGTCTGCACCACTACTCAATCCGAATAACATTGTGCCTCTCAGGCATCCGGGCCTAGCAGGGCCTGCAGAGAGGCCTAACATGCGGAGGCAGAAAACGCGATATGCCTTTCAGGCCAGGTCCTCCATGAAGCAGCTCGCAAAAGAAAATGAAGACGATTTCGGCGTTTCTTTTCAGGTATCAACCTAGAATTTCCTGTCACCTACTACCGGTCAGATTACTAATCATCCCAACATCTCAGACCCTCTATATTGGTATTGCAGCCACTGAAGGTGCTAGCGGTACCGTCGACGTAGGATTCGCCTCCCATGNTGGCACATACAGTATCGACTTTGCAGTCCAGACACTCGGCGGCAACGGAGCAAGCGCCCCAGCAAGTGGCATAGGCACTCCAGGTCTTTCCGGTGCACAAACTCCTACTGGCATCGCGTCAGGCACGCACACACCACTCCCACTAGAAGAGCGACCTGCAGTTCTTGCCGATTATTTCGTTGACAAAATTCGGAATTACCAGCAGGAACATCGGTACAAGTTTGTGGGTGCTGGATTGACGAGGAAGGTAGTCCAGATGAGCCCCCAGCTCCCGGCTCGCCTGTGGTGGGAGTTGGATATAGTTCCTTTGGTTTTCGATAAACCACTGGAAGATCCTCTAGCTCAGGTTAGCCGCCATGGAATCATGTTTGCGGACGAAGAGGCAGATTCCATGGCCAGAAAATGTTTGATGTTCGCTGTTGTCTTTCCCAAAGCTTAACCGTATCCAAAAGCTAATAATTTCAGGTTCTTTGGACCAAGCCAGCAACCCCGCGTACAAGTCGGATTTCGCAATCAGGTGGAGGTTGACTCTTCAGGTCATGGACAGATTACATGTCTAGACCAATATCCAGAGACTGTCAGTGTGCAGACTTGGGAAGCAACCATGAAATACGTTAAATCGTTAAGGAAAAACAATACCAAAATTGCGTTCTTCAACAGCACGCCACAAGGCGGTGGTGTAGCCCTCATGCGACACGCACTAATCAGATTCTTACGTCTCGTGGGAGTCGATGCGAATTGGTAGGTAGCATCCCAATTGCCTTGACATCTATCGTCTATAGCTGACACATTTCAGGTATGTGCCTAAGCCCAAACCAGAGGTTTTCAGAATCACGAAGAACAACCACAACATTCTTCAAGGCGTTGCAGACCCGAAACTACGATTGACCGAGAAGCAATGCCGTGTCCTTGACGAGTGGTGCCTTCAGAACGCTGAACGTTTCTGGATCTCCGAAGGTGGAGCTTTGGCGCCTCGCTCAAAGGGTGGCGCGGATGTGATCATTGTTGACGACCCTCAGATGCCGAGTTTAGTCCAGATTGCTAAGAAACTTGACCCGGAACGCCCAGTCATTTTCCGTAGTCACATCCAAGTGCGAGCCGATTTGGCCGATCAACCTGGTACTCCAACCTCAGAAGTTTGGCAGTGGGTTTGGAACAACGTCAAGGATGCCGATGTGTTCGTCAGTCACCCGGTCAAGGAGTTCGTGCCTAATACAGTCGATTTCAACAAGGTTGGCTACATGCCCGCCACGACTGACTGGCTGGACGGCCTAAGCAAAGAGATGAGTGACTGGGATACTCAGTACTACATCCATGAATTCAATTCCGAATGCTTCAAGCAGCGGATGAATAGACTAGATTTCCCCAACCGCGAGTATATCGCCCAGATTGCTCGCTTCGACCCTGCCAAAGGCATCCCCGATGTTCTCGCCTCATACGCTGAGCTCCGTCGGAAATACATGAAGGATCTGCCTCTCAAGGATATCCCGCAGCTCGTTGTTGCTGGTCACGGCGCCATTGATGACCCAGATGCAACCTCCATCTATGATCAAACTCTGGACCTCCTTGAAACGAAGTACCCAGACATCAAATCTGACGTCGTGGTCATGCGGCTTGGACCCACTGACCAGCTGCTCAATGCTTTGATGTCAAACGCAAAGGTTGCTTTGCAGCTCTCTACCCGTGAGGGTTTCGAAGTCAAAGTCTCGGAAGCGCTTCACAAGGGTGTTCCAATTATTGCCACCAGGGCCGGTGGTATTCCATTGCAAGTTCAGCACGAGAAGAGTGGGTTCCTCGTTGAACCGTGTGACAGCAGTGCGGTTGCGAAACATCTTAACTACCTCTTCACTAACCAAAGCGCCTACGATGACATGAGCGAGTACGCTGCCATGCATGTTAGCGACGAAGTTGGCACCGTCGGTAATGCTCTCTGTTGGCTGTATCTCTCGGACGTCCTCGCCAAGGGCGAGAAGATCGAGCCAAAGAGTGCCTGGATAAACGACATGGCACGGAAGACAGCCGGTCTGCCGTACGTCGAAACTGAGACCCAGTTGCCACGAAACAAGAATTTGAAACTCTCTTCGCACTAGGACAAATAGAAAATTTAGACGGCTCTGGGGGCTGGCATTCTGCTCTTCTTAGAATATTAGAAAGAAGACAAATTTTCACTGGCTTTCTCATTTGATTTTTAATGGGTCAGGGCGCTGTATGAGGTACTGAGGGCTTTTCTGATACTATCTATAAACGATACTATAAAGAAACTTCATGCTTATGAAATACAATACTATATACGCATTCAACTGCTATAGTTATGAAACCCACCAATTTCCCCTCGACACGCGTGAATTCCAGGGTCCCTGGTTAGCAACGCTGACCGAATTTCGAGTCATGTAATCGCTCTACAAGGTTCAGCTGGTGGATTCCCAGGCACCCTTGAGACTTGCTCGCGGATGCTTCCACGGTGGTGGCTTCGCCAAGCTAATCTACTCTCCGCACTCCAGCAGCCCGGCCCCTCACAAACCTAAATCCAGCGTCGACATTAGACGTCCGACTCTGCATTCCCCGACGAGCTCCGCGCGGGGCTTACAACAGTCCCTTCGGGTAGAGGGTCGTTCGTCTGTCTGCGGGTGAGCATGTGCAGATCGAGGTAGCAGTGACATGGGAAGAATCTGTACATTGCGTCCGCGAGTCGGCATGACGAGCAGCCGGGATGGATCTTCCGTGACGTGGTACCGAACCGCACCGGCGACGAACAAGCAGATGAGGCAGAACGGCGGCAGAACGGGGAAAGAGGGAAAGACGGTGCTTGCGGCTAAGGTGTTTAATCGGCCGCATAGATTTTCTGGCTTACAATTCTGATGGGCTTCTTCTCCCAAATGCGAGTCAGGCGTTGCATGATCAGACAGCAGTAGCTACCACTGAGACTTTGCCGGGGCGCCAAATGGATGCACCTTTGCTTTTAGCCGTTCTCTGTCAAACGTTACTTTTAACCATACACATCGATCTTGCCTTACCACGACTTTCCCTTAACAGAGCGCGAGTGCGTGAATCTGAAATAAACGGCCGGCCGAAGCCGCCGCTCGACTTTAAACTAACATATGTGGAGCAGATAGTTGGAAGCCAGTTTCTGACAGTGGCAGGCGCCGCATAGGATTGCATACATGCTGCATGTCACTATGGGCAAAGATATGTAAAATGGGCGAAGGGTGTGGGGCGGTGGGTAGGGAAGCGCGCAGATTAGGAGAGGACTGAACAACACAAGCTGAGTAGAGCGCAGTGATGTGCATGACTCAGCTTAGAGGTTTAGTTTCGTGATGCCAATCGTTGCGTTAGATGTGGTTGGAGCAACGTTAGCGCAGATACAGGTTTCCAAACCAGATGCGAACCTTTCCTGTTTATCGACCAGCAAGCTACCCGGCGCTTTCAACCCCCCTCCTGCGGAGGGGGGTCGCCACCTCAAACGCACCACATGCTCAAGCGCACCAACACTTTACATTACTTGTAATTCTATTATTATTAACCATAACTATGCTTCCCCACTATATAAAGAAAGAGGCTAATGTCTAGGATATAATGCGCATATACTGAGTCGGTTTTTGCATATTTATACAAGTTATAGTATTTAATTGTGACGCGAAGCCATCGCACACTTAAAGTTAATTAAATGGCTAATAGTTAAAGATAGAGCGACCAGGTGCTGGTAATAAGGTAGGCTAATAAGGCCTTAGGAATTAAGACATCAAAGTTTAGGAAAAATAGTTGATAATTCAATAATATACTATTTGGTGCGCTTGAGCATGTGGTGCGTTTGAGGTGGCGGCCCCCGGGGGTTGAAAGCGCCGGGTATCCCTTAACCCGCCAGTTGCGTCCATCCGTTATCGATAAGGATTTGGCCAATCAGATCAATAGGATCAAATCGCCGCTTAGGAATATAAAGTTGGTGATATCTATTAAATATTATATAAAATAATCTATATTGCCTAAGGTAGCCAATGCTCGTCCTTTCTGTAGAATAGAATCCGACATATTTTATGTCGGGTGACGAAGTCACCTCGCCTATATGCATTGTATTGTTCATCTTGCCAGTCACTCGTGGGTTTGTGCGGAGCCTGTTACCTCACATTTTATGCGTCCTTAGCGCTCGCAAAGGCCTCTAAAAAGGTATCCCTTCGGCTGGTGGATTTAGTCCCACGGTTATCGATAAGAGCCAGCCAATAGAATCAATAGAATCAGGGCTCCGTGACCATAATAAGGCTCAGGGGGAGCCGTGCACGGAGCTCTACCAAAGCTCTGCAAAAGCTCTCTACGAAGCTCTACTTAAAGCCCTGAGGAGATTATCCACCACCTATATAGAAAATAAGCAATAATAGAGCTTTAGCCACATAACCTGCCAATTTCAACAATTCTTCTACGGAGATGGGCGAACCCTAACAACGAACACAGCTATAGCTTCACAAAACTCAAGAAAAAATATAAAAGTGACAAGACTTCAATTCTAATTAGAAATTCAATTTTTCTCTTACGATTCTGAGAAAATCTGAGAGCGGACGGTACAGTACAGCCAATGGATGTATGGCGTGGTCCTACAGCCATCTCTGCCCCGCTCTGTGAAACCATACATAAACTTTATAATGGAGATCGAGGGCGAGAATTTCTCATCCATGCATGTAGAACCAGGTTCGTATAGCCACGTGCTTTGTCAATTGATTCCAAGTGGTTACGAGCAGCGTGGGTTACTCCTGGTGCTGTGGTGGTGATAATGGCTGGGCGTTTGGTTCAGATGATATAGCTGGCGAGACTTTCGTAGGCCTAGCACTAAGGTAAGGATGGGGGGTGTGGCGCCATGCAGTGCATTAAGGAGGGCCACCTCTTGTTACTCATAATAAATTCGACGGACCACACTTCGTTGTCTATAAAGCTACGACACCTGCCGAGTCAATCCTCTCTGGTTTTCCGCAAAGGCATAACACTTCAAATCTCATCTTTCACAGTTATTTATTTTTCTCAACTCGTCCTTTACGCTGTTTACATTTAAGCGAACCATTATGTCTCTGCCACAGCGCCCTAAGGATGCAGCCACGGACTCTATGGAAAGTCTGCCCCCAGGCGTCAGGCTCCCTGAGCCGCCACCACCAGATTTTGATCCCATGAAGGTGACTGATGACCTCCTCGTCAAGCACGGACTTCCTCCGCGTCCCGATCCAACATCCGAACCGGAGTCTTATGCCTGGTGGATGAAGGTTTGCTCACGGGCTCGCGTGTATATTCGTCCGGGCTTTGAATCTCTCAGCCAGCCGACACCTCCATCAGCGGAAGAAATTCGGAAACGATGGTCTGGCGCCGTCATCGCAGCCGACAAGGGATACCATTTCACACAAGTCTACGGATCGTGGACTATCTCACGTCCCTTCCCAGACAACCGTGCTTGGAAAACTATGTATTGGAATTCGGGCAGATTCAATGCTGCTTCATGGGTGGGCATTGATGGCCATAAGACGCCTGATCTCGTCGAGAGCCACGACGTCCTTCAAGCTGGAACGGCACATACTTGCGTCACCTCTACTCATCAGGACACCGAATATACTACTTATCCTTGGTGGGAGTGGTATCCTGACCACCCCTGGGCGCTCACTGGATTCCAAGTTAAGCCAGGAGACCTCATCCATGTCAACATAAGGGCGACAAGTTCTACAGAAGCAATTGTATACTTCTACAACGATTCTGCATGTACCTACACCAGTTTCAGTGTAACTGCTCCGCCAAACGTTTCGCTAGTAGGAAACTGTGCAGAATGGATCGTCGAAGCCTCCCGAGAGAGTAGCGCTGACCAGCCAACAACGTCATACCTTGGGGCTACATTTTTCTTTGACTGCTTGGCGATAGAGAAGAAAAACCGGTCCTTGCAATCCAGGGACCTTACAAATGCGACCTTCTTGGAAGCAGTCCAAGATGGAGAGGTGTTGTCAACTGGGAGACAGGATCTCTCGAACAACAAGGTTGTTGGAATCGTGGCTGAGGACAGGACTAATTGGACTAAGGTTTCACACCGAAAGGAAAAATGAGAAGACTTGGGAAACCTATTTATCCGTTTCTTTTTGTCAGTCACAGGTTTTCATTAGCAGAACACCCATTTAGCTCTAAATTGCAAAACATTGGAACCATCTATTAAAGTTCTGCTACTTCACAACTTCGAGTATTACTACCGAAAGCAGCCATCGAAAGAATATGAGGACATATTTCTGCATCTCTCGCTCTCCGTCGCTATCTTCCTCCATTGGACGACTCTCTGGAAATTTGTCGCAACAGGGTCTATCCCTACTCAAACAGCCCTCATCACGACCCCCTAGCCACTCTCCCCATGTCTAGCATTCCAAGCACGTTCTGATTTCTTGAAACCACACTTCTACCATTCCCCTCGGCGCCGCTTACATATCTCTCCTGCTAGAAACGCCATGATTCGTCTTGCTTTTTGAATTTTGAGATGGTGTAACCTGATGGTATTATTGAAATCCCCCCCCCCTTTTTATTCTTGGCTCGTTCATATCTCTCGCCAGGGTTGTCAATGATGAATGAATGAATAANTAGGCCCAATATCGTATTCAATTCATAAGCCAACCAAAATATTGCGATATGAATGAATAATCACGATATCNTAGATATAGGCGGTATCACCGGTCTTGGCATGGTGGGGGTACTGAATCGATGGGGCCGATGTCTCCTTAGAGGCCTCTACCCCCCCNCTACCCCCCCTTCTAGCAGCTCTCTCCTCCTAGCCTTATACAACTCATCCTTTTTCCTACAACTTTAAGTACTCCGACGGCTTAATATTTACTAGCCCAAGTCTCTATATATATTCATAATTTTATGAATATTCAATCATTATCACTCCTTATGAATGAATATATCGTTATGAAGCAATGAATAAAAATATCATTGACAACCCTGTCTCTCGCCAACCTCTCGGTCTTGTCCCACTTGAACTTGCTCCATCCCCTTTTCTTCTCCTCACTTCCCTTCTCCTTCTTCTCCTTCTCTCAACGCTTCCCGAGAATCCTTTGTTTCTATGATAGCTGATTATCTGAGCAAGAGATCTCTTACTAGCTTATTGTACTTCTTTAGAGCAGCAAATTATGGACTCGGCTGGCACTCCTGCATGTATGGTTCTTCAATAGAGGCCAAGCAATGTTGGCCCCGCTATAGGTTCAAACCTAACAATCTTACGTCACCGACCTATGGCGCTGTGACCACCCCCGCGATGGAGAACGCTGACACCCGTTGTCTTATCTCTAGCGAGCTGGAGATCGCTCGTATTGGGATTATCTGAGGAGCCAACTACCCAGCCCTATGGAGAGTACATATACCCTATAAATACTAGGCTAAGAAAGGGCGCAGTGAGCTTGTTAGATTAATTATCCCTCCAGTTCACCAGCCCGTTATCGCTACTTTTAGGGGGTTAGAATTTATATCTTGAGTTCTTAGATAGCTTAAGTATCATGGGCCACAGCGTCACGTATATCGCTGAATCACAATTAGAATTAATTAGGCACTAGTATCTCGTGCAGCTTACTTGATTAGCTGACCCGTTATCGATAATAGATGCATACAAAGCAGCGGATTAAGGGATATATATTATGGTCCTATATTTATAATATTAAAGGGGGAAATATAAAGTTAAAAAAGGTAAGCAATTCTCTAAAATTCCTAAGTTAAAAGGTCTTCAGACGTGTTTTAGATAAACTTTAATCAAATACGGCTAACTGCCTATATTTAATATTTTATATTATAAGGCATATTACTAGGCGTACGGTAGGGAGCGGACAGGCCGAGCAAGAGTTATAGGAGAGTCAATGTAAGAGGACGATGGTATGGCGGGGGGTGGGGCGGTAACCTCGTATAGAACGAACCGATAAAGAGAGGAAGAGGGCTGCAAGCCCGAGGAGCTTATAAGGAGGTACGAAGGCCTAGCCGAAGGCTAGCCCCTAAGAGCTCTCGGGCAATCCGATAAAGATTCGCTATTATTGTTGATTGGGTATTTTGTATTTACCTAACCTCTCTGATTAGCCTAATTGTAAGCTTTGCAGTGTGGGGAATTGAACGAGCGACTTGATTGTAAATGTAGCTCTAAAGCCTCTATATATACACGAGGTAGGTAGCAAGAGGATAATGACGATAATCTATAATTGCCTCGGTAGACAGCGCTTACAGTCGGCAATAGGTAATGGAAATAGATAGTGAGACATAGGTAGTAAGACATAATGTTAAGAAACGGGTGGTAAGTCACAAGGTAATACAAGCCTCGGTAGTCGGTTATACACCCCCCCAGATTTGACGGTGTAGTTAAAGCTGTAGAAAATAAGAATGAAGGTAGAGACTATACTAAAATAGGAAATTTGGATATGGTTTAGGGGTGGCAAAAGGACAGGGTAATGGTGTTTGAAAGCTGCTTAATTACGTTAACGTGCCTATAAAAGCTGTTTAATTGCATTGACGTACTTATGGAAGCTGCTTAATTGTATCGACGTGCTAACGGAATTTAAATAGAATTTAACTAGTGCTGAATATGGCAGCATTGCAGTTCGGTGTTGTAGAAGCTGGGGTTGTTTTAGAATTAAAATTAATTGTAGATTCTGTGTTCTCTGCTTCCAGTTCTTCTTTTGTGTCTCCCCGGATTTGATTAACTATATGTTTAACCTAAGGTATAGATCAGTGCTGTAATTGGTCTGGTTGGTTACAAATTTGAGCTCTGTAACCAACCAATAGCCTACTTAGAGCTCCGAACCGGTTCGGGAACCGGTTTAACCGGTTCAACCAGATGATATTTAATATACTGTAAGGCTTGGCATGGTGTTGGGTTACAATTAATCGTCGACAACGATATATTTAACAATGTCTTCCTCGTTACCCTTATCTTCCNCCTGGCTCTTATCGTCCTCATCGCCCTTATCGCCCNTATCGCCCTTATAGCGCTTTTTTCGTTAACTACTAGAGCCCTAGCCGGCGCGCTTTTAAGAGGCGGTGGGAGCCTTGCNCGTAGAACGACTACTACTTNCAAGGCTGCCTCTTCCTCTATGCAACGATCGACTGGTTGAAATAATAAAGCCCTCCATCGAATTGGCGGTGGGTAGAAATAAGGGTAATAAGGATAAGGCAGTAAGGCGACGTAAGGAGGCGACGCGTAGAAACGCGACGCGTAGAAATAGGACGCGTAGAAATGGGCGACGCACAACACCAAGCTCGACCCTTAAATAGTATCCGGAAATAAGGTGGTAGATCTTAACGATTTAGTGGCTTCGGCTCCCTATGTGGCGTGTGCTCTTACCCAAATCATCACCATCAAAAGCCTATCCTAACTCTACTGGTTTAGCTGGTTACCCGGTTAATTAGAGAGCTTCAAAACCAACCAGCTGGAAGCCAATCAAAGCTCCGAACCGGTTGCGATTTTGGAGCTTTTCCAACCAACCAACCAATAGGCGAACCAGACCAGTTACAGCACTGGTATAGATAAGATCATTTTATCTATTTGCCTTTGAATGTCTGGGTTTGGTTTCCATCCTTAAGGGCGCTTTTACCTAATAATGTAGTAGCAGTCGTTGTATTGATGTATGAGGCCGCATATGCATTTCTTATGCAGTTTGGAATTGGAATTGGAATCTGAATTGCTTTGTAGGGTTGTAAATGCGGAGTTATTGGCAGTAGTGGTAGGAGATGCTTGCTGCTGCATGCGGTAATGTTCTTTAAATTCCTTAATTAGATTAATGATGAATGGGGCGGCTTCGTCCTTTCGGTTTTTTTTTTGGATAAGGTCTACTTCTAGTGCTCCTGCAAAGCTAGAAGAGATAGGTTTAATTGCTTGAATAAAATTGTAGTGTGGCCTGAATCCTTGTACGTCTGGTAGCTCTAATTGCTCCGTAAGTTTGTAGATGTTCTGCCAGCTATTTAACCACCTGTTAATGCTGTGTTGTATTGTAGGTTTTCAGAGCCGTGTATTGAATGAGGACGTCGTGCTTTTGACCTGAGGTGGTAGGGGCAAGTGCAGTCTTTAATGCTTGAAGCCGTGCGTGTACCATACCTTGTTGGTTTTGGCGGTGTCTTGGATGATAAAGAACTATTGAATCCAATCAGATGGCTTGTTAAGGATGAGGTTGATTTTTGATTTGGTTGGGGTGGTCGCCATTTTAGGGTTTGAAAGGGTCCAAAGAAGGGTCCAGTTGGTGTCTTGGCGTAACCTTATTTGGACGTTCCGAACTTTTGATTTGATTCGTCAGTTTGTCCGTCGGTCGGTCGTACTGTTGTGGGTCGTACGGTCGGTCGGGTTCGGTTTGATCGATGTTCGATGTTCAATGTTCGATGTTCAATGTTCGATATTCGATGTTTGATGCGTTTAATGTTTGATGTGATCGATGTTCGACTTAATTGATGTTCGATCGTCCGTCCGTTTGGTAAATGAAGAAGTTCGAGACACTTGTAAAGGTGGTAGAAGTAGTGACTTCTTAAATGAGGTAGTAGATTGACTGCTTAGCAAGTGGTGCGATCTGGGCTTATAACTGTAAGCTTTGCAGTGTGGGGAATTGAACGAGCGACTTGATTGTAAATGTAGCTCTAAAGCCTCGATATATACACGAGGTAGGTAGCAAGAGGATGATGACGATGATCTACAATTGCCTCGGTAGACAGCGCTTACAGTCGGCAATAGGTAATGGAAATAGGTAGTGAGATATAGGTAGTGAGACATGATGTCAAGAAACGGGTGGTAAGTCACAAGGTGATACAAGCCTCGGTAGTCGGTTACACTAATTCTTATCGATAAGAGAATGTCCAATTTTGACGGGTTAAGGGATACAGATAATATAACTATAACGTTATTATTCGATATAATAATAATTCATTACTTAACGTCCGATACGGATCCCTGTTGGGCCCACGCGGACTACTCCTTATTTACATGTGGGGAGAAAACTCTATTTAAGAAAATGAGAAAACCCCGTAATCCATCTCCCCGCCTTTTAGGACTCAACAACTTAGCGCCTGTAAGTCGCCTGTGAGTTGCCTGTGGTGCTCTACTACCTTACTTTTTGACCTTCTTAAGAACCACTGCTGCCGTAATAAGTCTATGGACGCGCTAGTATTATATACTTTACTCTACCACTGTAGAGTTATTAGGGGGCGCCTGCTGCTCGCCCCTTTGCCTTCTATTACTATTTCCTTTGTAACCCGGAACTAATTTAGCATACTTTAGCTAATAAGCCACTGGGTAACCGCCTTAAGACCTTTTTATATTGAGAGTAGTGTATTATAGTTCTCTGTGCTAGCTACTAAGAGCATTACCTCTTAGTTGGTGCGTAAGGGGTATAATAATATTATATGTTTTGGTGTCTGTCTTGGCTAGCTATATTCACATCTTAGGCTACCTATTAGGACACCCACCTAGTAGAGCCAATCTTTTAGTCTTATTACTTCTGTTCTTATAAGTGTTGCTATTATATTTTCTGCCTTTATTAGGCCTTTACGAAGCCCTTAAGTATTTACCCCCTATGGCGTTGACTATACTATAGCTTGGGTTTCTCTTGCCTGAGTTAGCCTTTAAACCTTCGACTCCCATACGCCTCTTTAGCGTTGGTCTAACTAGTATTACATTATAGTAGATGGTTTCCCGGCATTCTTCCGTGCTCTACTTTAGCTCCTTTCTCTCTCTTGCTGTTATTTTTGCTGGCCTCTTACGTGTCTCCCTTCCTCCTCTATATAGGCCTGGGCCCTAAAGCAGCACCATTCTTCTTCTGCTTTCTTTACCTACTTCTCTAATATATCTTCCCTACTTTAGGGTTGTTAGTTTATTCTCCTGTGGGGTGCCCTAAAGTCTCTCTATAGTTTATTTAGGCGTGTTTTAATATACTTTATAATATTAGAGTTGCGTTTATTTTACGCCCTTTATATTATAGTGGCTTTAATATATAGTTATAGGGGGGGAATATTGGCTTCCTTCTTAAGAAGTACTGTGGCCGTTCGCTTATACCCGCCTATTATACTCTAGAGGCAGGCTGTTTAGACCTTTTAGAGTAGTTTAAGGAGTAATTTAGGAGGGCCTTTTTTAGTTTCTCTAATGGCCTAAATACTGGATCTATACGTTATGGTTGGCCGGATAACTGCTATATATAGTAGGCGTGACTTCTAGAAGTATAGGCCCCATATAGAATTAACAATCCTAGATAATGTGATATACTATACTTAGCCCTTATAGGCCGCTTACGCCGCATATACGCTCTATTAGAGCTTACTGTCTACCTATACTCCTAATACCCTTAGGCCCTGAACTGGTTGGCCTTTAAAGCCTTAAATGCGAATTATATGCTAAAGATCTGTAAATTGGTTGCGTTTTCTTATAAAATAGATTAGCTGGTATTTCTCTGGTGAGAATTAGACTCTATATTGTCTTGCCTATTCTATATAGGTATTATAGGCTTTCTCTAGTGTTCTATAATTCTCTATGGCTATTGGCCCGTATATAATTAGGTTTGTGTCGTTAATAAAGCCTATCCCCTAGGTCGCCCCTTCCTTAAAGAAGTTAAGTAGGTTGCTTATAAAGAAAAGGAAGAGTATAGGCGAGAGGGGTGATCCTTATAGTATTCCTGTTGTAACTATAATAGGGGGGCTCTGGTATCCGCTAAAGACTAATAATATTTCTTTCTGGCCTATAAAACCTTAAACAAATTATATAATTTATTTTGGGAAGCCCTTTACCCTAAGGATATATAGGAGGCGCTTATAGGGTATGTTATCGTAGGCACTACTAATATTAAGGCTAAGCATTAATACTATAAAGTCCTTTCGCATCGCCTATATAGATTTAATGGTAGTAGCGAGTAGCGTAAGTGCTAATAGTGTTAAGCGGTTCTTTCTTGCCCCTATTTAGCTTTATAGTAGTAAAGCGTGTTCCTCTGCTATATCTACTATATATTCCGCTATTACCCTTTTTAAGATCTTACTAAGGGTGTTTTCTAAGGCAATAGGGCGGTAGCTTCCTAGGATTAAGTAATCTACTTTACCTTCTTTTTATAGGACAACCGTTATTATAGATCTTCTAAGTTACGGGTAGTAGCCTATAGTAAAGTATGCTCTAGCTATATCTATAAGCTAAGGTGCTATAAGTAGCCCACAGGTTTTTAGGGCCTTATTTAGAATCCTGTCTGGTCCTAATACTATATTATTTAAAAGGCAGCTAATAATTCTAGCCATTTCCTCTATTATTATATCGCTGTTAACCCGCAGGTAAGTCACTAGTGTTTTACCTGTAATGTTACTAAGGTCTGCTAGAGCCGGTTAGGGGAAGAACCTTTTTATAAGGATCTTTACCTTCTTATCATTGTTATTTATGGCCTATAATTCTCCTACTCTTTGTAAGGGTAGTAGGTATAGGTCTTCTACTAGGCGCCCTACCTTTTTCTTTACCTATTTTGCTATAGCCTAAAGGCCCTTATTATAGGGGAGGCTCGGGTTAGAAGTATACTTATTTATAAACTATCTCCAGTTATTCCTTGCTTCTTTTTTTAGGGTATTCTTTAGCTGGTTTCTTATATCTTTATATTATCTCTTATTTTTAGGGTTATGGCTACTTATATATTTCCTTTTTGCTTATTATTGGCTAGTAACTAGAACTATATATTATGTGGACCATATATGTTACGCGTAGGGGCCCGGTTTTAAAACCGGGCAGTGCTCTTCTAGCCTATTTTTAATTGCTGCCTAGATCCTTTCTAGTCTTTGGTCAATTTCCTTAGGGGTGGCTAATAAGCCTTGCTTGTTTAGTATTGGGTGGATTTCTTCTAGGTCTTAAAGTTATTGTTTAACTATATTAAGGAAACTGTTTATCTTAAGCTTCCTTATTGCGTATCTTTTTCTATTTAGTTACGCTTTAGTATCTAAGTCTAGCTATATCTAGATAGGGATATAGTCTAGGGTAAGTGCCCATTCTTCTTTAGGGTTGTACCTTTTAAGTCTTTAGTATAGGCCTTCGTCTATAAATATAAGGTTAATTGTACTTCTGGCGGTACCTTATTACTATATAATTGCTCCTAGGGGGGTAGCTAGCTTAAGGCCCTAGATATCTATAGCTCTTAGTAGGCACTCTAACTATTAATTTACAGCAATATAGATACCCCCCTACTGCGGGTAGTAGAGGTTTATATCTCCTAATAGAATAGACTCTATACCTTCGGTTTCTAGTAAGCTTATTACTGATATAATATTCTCTATTTATGGGACCCCTTTAACCCTAGGGTTATATATATTAATAATTTGTACCAGTCCCCTATATATTTAGATTGTTATAACTGCAATATTTAGGTTAACTGTCTGCTATAACCATAAGGATAGGCTAATAGCCTTACTAATTATAAAGCACACGCGTGTAGCTGCTTTTGGTTTATATAGGAGCTGGAATCCTTAGGGGCAGTATATTAATTATATAAAGGTATTGTAATACGGCTCTTGTATAGCAAGGATATAGTATTTCTCTAGGTCTAGACTGTCTAGTAGGGGCCTTGCGAGACGGTGGTTTGTGTTGCCGTAGTTATACTGTATAATGGATAGGTGGCGGACCCCCGGCGAGGGTCCTTCAACTCTCCTTTATTCCTCGCTTCTTCTGTTTCCACTTTCTCTAGGATATTTGGAGCTTCTGTCTCTTGTGTCTACACCCTAGTCACTACTTATTTTGTGTAGAGCTTTCCATTCCCGTGTCTTGTGTTCCTGTTAGCGCTTCTATGTCTAAATCTATTATTATTACCAGTTCTTCCCCTGTTCTTGCTGGTCGGCTATGTGCCCTTTGTGGGTCAGCTGCGAATGTTATATTTGCCGCGTTGAGTCTAATTCTTGATTGTCCTGGTCTTGAGCCTGCTGTCGCTGTCCATAGGGGTCTTCCTACGGGGCGTCCTCTCCCTTGTGTCCCCTGTGACCCTTGTGTCCCTGATCGGTCTGGTGATGTTGCGCGGCGTCGCTTCTGGCCCGTTGAGGCTTGGGTTATTATTCGATATAATAGATAGAGAAGCTAAAGAGCTCCTACCTCGTAGTATGTTTATAATAACTAGATGTTGGTAGGGGGGGGTACGTGGACATCCACAGGAGCTTCCTGAGATCACGTGATTGCTTTCGCCTGTTGTATATATTCTCATCCTTTGAGACTACTCCACCTTATGGAGTCCTCACACCACCATACACCTGCATTCCCGTGTGACACTAGACATTATGAAAAGGTCGAAATATGGCGGTAAAAAAGGTGATTTTTGGTGTATTTTGACGCTCCGTTACCACCAAAACGACACCCATAACTAAGCTCTCAGCCCTCGGTGGAGAATTCGTTGGATAAGGAGCAGTACTCGTATGCTTGCACATGCGCATGGTGCACGTACCACCGGGGTCTGGTTTATGAGATAACCATTATCTGAGGATATGCCTGGGGTCACGAGCTTTCCTTTGGCTCGAAGATCATCCCGGCAACCCAGGCGTTTAATAGACATCTTATGCAGGTCAGGGTTACGGGAGCATACCCGGAAGCCGCATCAGAGCCGCAAAAGAGCTTGTAGAACCGCTGGGCGAGAAGGCGGATATTAATGGCTTAGGCTATAATTCCCGCAAAGCTAGGACGCTGTAGGCCATCCCGGAAACTTTACTGTGCCCCACGGCTCGATGGTGCAGCAAAACATTGAAGTCTCAAGGCAGCTTGGCCTTCTTGCCAGACAGGTGACGTCAGAAACGTTCAGCAGGGATAGGCTTAACCTCTACGTACAAGAAAAGGGCGCCCAGAATTCAGGAGTTAAAGGATGGGGATAGGATGTCAGATGTGGCTCGAATGGCTCGATGGACTCTCAGGAACGGATTTGTTGGTGGCCATTTCGAGGAAAGCTCCCGGAACGAAGCGCCCTTGGCAAAGTGCACCGATTTTGGCGCCCACATCCTTCGCACGCTCTGGTCTTGCAAGGGTCTGAGAGTCCGGATGATTCAAGCTTCAAACGAAACCCAGCCCCGTGCTTTTGTCCATCCTCCCGTTTGCTTCTAGCGGTCCAATCATGCCCTAACAACTGAAGCTTTGGTCTCTCGGCCTTTTCCAGCCGTTGTCGCCAGCACACTACCCTCACCCAATCACAATGCGTTTATTTTTACGCCACCAACTCCCACACTCCCAACTTCTATCCAAATCCCACCCGTCGGCGTTAAAAAGTTGAAAGAGTGTGGCCTTATGGCCCTTACCTAAGGCGAAGCGCCCTGCGCAAGATAGCTAGCCCCTGCTCAGCTTGATGCCACAACTGCACGGCCTGACGCACGGCCTTATTGGAACTTGTTGGATCGGCACTGGCAGCCATCGCCAGACAGGACCAAAGAGCAATATTAAATTCGTGGAGCCCTTAGCATATCGCCCTCGTGCTTCAACCTCCACTTCCTTGCCCTAACCTCTTATTCAATTTTGACATTAGCTTACGCATGCTTCTTTAGCGGCTTCTTTTCCACTTCAGTTTTGTAGATATTAGCTATTTTTCCCTTCTTACATTGAGCGTTCAGCAATGAGCATGGCTGCCCGTGCCCCATCGGTCAGGAGCCCCACTCCGACACCCAGAACCATCTCTCGCAAGACTTCAGCGCAGTCCATACGAAGAGATATTCGATCTGAGAGAAATCATTCCATTGACTCGTCTGACGAATCTCCCACCGTCAGCGTCATGACCCCAGGCTCCAACTCAACGCATAACAGCGTATATTCAGATCGAGAGAGCAGAAACTCTTCCCCTAGACGTATTGCTGGTCTTGCTGGTCTTCACCTTGGCGATAATCTACGTGCGCCTGAAGGCCATGTCCACCAACTCTTTTCCCCCTCGGCGCCACCTAAGCAACCTGGAGATGAACTGCTGTATAATGTTGCCTCCGAAAGGCGTCCGGATGAGCGCATATTCAGCCAAGCCTTTCAAAGTGCCCTAGAGGAGACCAAAGGAGAACTCCGAGAGCTATCCCTTGCGATTTGGGGCTGTACAGCCGCTCATCAGGCCGGAACAGGTCTTTATGCCTTGCGCCAACAAGGACAGAGCTTAAGCGAGTTCGAGCCTATGAGGACTCGTACAGTCGGCCTTGTTGGAGACTCGGGAGCCGGTAGGAATCCTACTGGAGCAGGAAATTTCTGGCAATAACTTTACTGATGTAACGTCCAGGGAAAAGCAGTCTTATCAACTCTCTACTTGACCAACCCAACCTAGCGAGATCGGTATGGCTATACTCGACACCACGTTTTACTGCAAAAGCTAATGCCTTGTAGACCGGAGATGGTAGCGCTTGTACCTGTGTAGTGACCGAGTATCGATTCCGTCCTACCCACGAGGAAGAACCTTACGGGATTGAGGTGGACTACATGACCGCTGAAGAAGTCAAGGAACTTCTTGAAGAGCTTCTGAGAACATTCAAGCAGTGTTTCATTCCAGCATTCAACGATGTGGACAGCATCCAAGAACAGAACGAGATTAGAGAGAAATCATCAAAAGCGTGGGAAACGCTTCAGTCCATGTTCCGCGATCGACCAGAGTTAACCCAGGGATTCCTGAAGCAAGAATCTACGGGGGAGGAAGCGTCGGTCCTTGGCAATCTTCAGGAATGGGCAACTGCTGTACTTGCTAAACGTCCTGGTGGTGCGAATACTAGCACATGGTCCGCAACTGCTACGGATGTTGATGATTGCACCGACAAACTGGATCCCTTCGTCAGAGACCCAGTTGACGAGAAGTTGCCTTCGCTTTGGCCTTTCGTCCGAATTATCAGGTCAGTAATGACACCTTAAAGATTAGCGTATGATCTCATGTTCTACAGGGTCTATCTCCGTTCCCCCATCCTCCAAACCGGCCTTATTCTCGTGGATCTTCCTGGTGAGCCCTCCTTGAAAGTAATTGAAGGACTGCTTGTTAACCTAGGGAAGGCCTTCGAAACTTGAACTTTGCCCGTGCTCGAGCTACCGAAAGGTATCTGCGCAATTGCCACGAGGTATTCGCAGTCACAACAGTGGCTCGTGCTAGTACAGACGCGGGTGTACGAGACGTCATTGCAAGAACTGGTCGACATCGCCCATTGCGGATTATTTGCACTAAATCTGAAGTAAGTATCGTTCATAACGTGAAAAATTGTTATTAACGCATTACGCAGCTAGTCAATGCTAGGGAGACAGAAAGGTCTTCCCCTCCTGATGTTGCTCTTCAGATAAGGACCTGGCGACGCCAGATTGACAATCTGCACCTGCAAATGAGAAGATGCGAGGCAAGACGTCGCCGCGGAGTTCCAGGAGCACTAGAAGAGGAGGTCCGGACTCGGTAAGAAACTCAAATTCAGGCTCGGCATTTACACTAACTTGTTACAGTGATATACTAAATGAGATAGATTTCGGGTAGCCTCATCCCTTTCTAATGACAATGGGGCCTTCTGCTGACACTAATATACAGCTTGAAAAAGTTATTGATAGAACGACGAAACCATGAAGTAGCACACGACCTCATAGAGAAATACCAAGGGCATGTCCAGCTTGGGGACCTCAAAGTCTTTTGTGTCAGCAATGTGGATTATTTTAACCACCGCCACGATGAACAAAATCGAGCTGAATCAAGGCTCGAGCTTAGTGGCATTGTTAACCTGCGGAGGTATTGCCATAAAATTCCAGCAGAAGCTCAATTTGCTGCTGCCGCGGCATACGTTGAGCATGAAGTACCAGCCTTTATCGGATCCCTCCGCCAATGGAGCGTCGCTGGGTCCGATCAGTTGGCGCTAGAGAAAGCAGAGCATCTACAGGAACTTCTAAAACGGTCAGAGTCAACCCTTTGCAAGGTACAGTGACTGACATGTCCTTAAGCTGCTATAAAATGCTGATCATCAACAGAGACTTGTTATGCCTTCTGGGGAAGTACACAAAGCGATGACCAACCTAAATTATGAGTTTGCGGCTTCTGTTGTTCTACCGATAAGTGAGTTACCTGAGATCCCACATATTACAGTAATACTTACATTATCTAGGAGAAAACCGAGCCGACTGGAGAACATCTTCTGTCGAGATTAGTAAAGAATGGGCTGGAGTAAGCAACTTTATCCTCATTGTAATTACAGCTCTAACAAGTCTATAGTGGAATGCCAGCTCGTACGCCGCGTTCTGCAGGAAATATGGTAACTCTGAGACCACTGCCGTTGGAGCGCGGAGTTGGAACGAGGAGCTCATTAGGCCAATGCGCCTCCAGCTCGAGAGCAATTGGGGTTTCTTCGAGGAGTGGGTGGATGAGTGCAAGGGAGATTTAATCGACATGGTCGGCCGCGTTTTCGACGACGTCTGTGAATCATTAAAAGGTCAGCAGCCATGAACAGGCACTCAGTGCTAGAAAGATTAGCTGGCTAATTATACCTCAGATTATATGGGCGATGCGCCGAACACAGTTGGAAACTTGCTCGACAACATGGGCCCGCGTAAGGAGTGTATCTTCCGCATCATCGACGCCGGGTTCGACGACCTCGTTGAAGGCACATCGTAAGTCGCTCCCCAGCCGCTCCCTTCCCTTCCCCTTTATGTCCGCATCACCCCACTAACCCACCCCTCCCTACTCAGGCAAATCGAAAACGACACCCTCTACGGCCACGACAGCTCGTATACAAGCGACATCATGCGCTCCGCCTACCAAGCCTGCAACCAGGAAAGCGGTACATTTCCGTCCCTCCCCAAAGTAATTAAACCTAAGATCAAAACTAACTTCGTATGTGCACACAGGCTCCGGCAGTGACGCGCGCCGCAAAGAACTCATCAACCGCCACATCCAGGCGTGCCGGCTCTTCCCGAAGCTCTCCACGATGGTCGAGCGCAACCACCGCAGCTTCGTGCGCGCGACATTCGACTCCCTCATCAGCGACATCACGCGCGAGGTGGACAATTTCGTGCGCGACCTGGGCCTGCTGGCCGGCCCCGAGACTGAGACGCCCGAGGCGCAACGGTATCCCGAGTTTGCGAGACGGCTGCGGGTCCGGTTGGTTCAGGCGGATCGCGTGCTGGTGCAGTGTGCGCAGGCGGCGAGGAAGCTAAGGGAGGCGAGGGAGGAGGGAGGCTTGAGGCATTAGGGCTTCAGATTGGGGCTCCGGGGGATCTACATTGTGGATGGGTGCCGTAGTGGAGAGCTGGCTTTGCGCTTCGGAATGTGATGAATGGCTTAACGAAATTTTGGTGCTTTCTAAGGAGTTGCTCGGGTCGGGATTGGGTTCATGAAGGATCAAGGTTTATATGTAGTATTAAGAAAGGTGAAAATAGTGGAACGAATAGGCGCAAGATGTTGCACAACTCAAATATCCCGCCAGATTGGATGCATGAACAGCGCAGAGGCTTATTTACTAATTCATAGAGCAAGATGTTTTATGCGTGCTCTACAATTACGACTACGAGGCAGATGAGAGGAAATTACTGGCGTTGAGCATGTTATTGGTTCAGGAGATCTAAAGAGCTGTTCCGAGGGTGCAATTTAAAGCTTCAGAAACAAGCCGATCTAGAATTCGCATCTGCAGCCGCTGCGATCGGAAGGTGATATGACAATTTTTCACTGAAGTTCCTTCGAATCAGCAAATACGTTTGAATTTTGATTACCCCAAAGTAGTAGTTACTCCGAAGCTCTCTGCTCCAAATCAGAGTCTGGAACCGTCCTGAAGTCGGTTGCGCGAGTACCTGTCCCTGCATTCCTGGAGCATAGCGTACGCTAGAGCTTTCTATATCCAACGGCGCCGGGGATGTGCGGAGAGTTAGCGTGCACTAAAATAACTTGTCATGAGCAAGCGCAACCACGTATGTCCCTGGTAAAAATTTATTCACGGTCTGACCCGATCTTCAATCTTAAATCTGGCATTCACATCACCCACACCTTAGGCCTCGCTCGCCAAATGTTTTGCGTTTCATCTTCGTTAAATACGGGTGATAAAAGTCACCATGGTCGTCTTGTGAGTAAGAATGTTATTAGTAGGAGCACCGGGCTAAGCATAATATTTGTCTACTAATAAGAGCCAATTTTGCGTTTCTTTTTTCTTTTTACGTAGTGTTGCATTTCCCAAATAATTTCGTCCTTTAAATCCACAAAATCTGAGCAATAAAAATTCCCTGGGTTTTTATACTTCCGTAGTTTTATTCTCACCGATTGCACCAACTCTTTTCCTAAGTATTTTCGTGAGATGTATCGTCTCTCTAAGCAAACATTCACTGGTACAAGACCCGCTTACTTCAAGTAGTAACATCGGCCTCGAGACATCGATATACCTTGCTCGCGAAGGCGCCCGTCGCCTTACGTCTGATACCTTCGGGCCCTCCCTGGAAAAGACCATCCTAAAACACATGAACTGACCTCCGATTTTGCAAAAATCGACACCACCTGCACCGACCTCTCCTATGAGTCTGAAGTGGTGACTATAGTTGAATACGTTGATACTTAGTGGCGGCGTTGACGTCATCTTTTAATAACGACAATGGCAAGGGAAAAAAACAGTATTAATAATACCGCCCCCCATTAACCGCACTCGTTAGTTCTGCAATACCACAACTTACCTATGCCGCATCGAAGAACGCTGTTTTAGCCCTGACTCGCGAATTCTCTACCAAGCTCGAGTGGGAGGGTGAACGCCCTCTGCTGGAAAACTGGCTTATCAACGACGTGGCCAGTGACAGCCAGGTCTGCACATGACCCTTTGCAGCCTGAGGCATGCACAACCTAGGCGTAATGTGGGGATATGATTGGGCTGAGTGGAGGATGCTTAAGGGCCCCCATGACAGGCTTGCTATTCGGTTGCCGCGCCTCCTTTCTCGCATGCAGTCCCAAGCTCCTACGCCCATGGTGGCAACGCCACTAAACTATTCATTTTCAGTTTATCCACGATTCAGGACTCACAGGCAGTGTCGGTCTTGACAACAGACCAGAGGTTCTTACAACAAACCCGCGGTGTTGACAACGTCGTCAGAATCCACTGAAACTAGCTTCGCCACGACCACAAGCGTAGCAAGTTGCGATATTATGCATGGTGCTGCGCCAACACGTTTCAGATTCGTTGTTGGGAACCTCTGGAATCCAACAAGGGGTGGGCCTGATTATAATGGAGGGGAGGTAACCAGAGCACTGGAGAGCAAAAGAGCCCGGGTGACTTCGAGCCTATTCTGAGAATCACCAACGACTACAAGACACGACACGAGTTCCTGATCTGGTATTTCCGGTCAACAATGACAGACACTCTGACGTGTGAATCGAAGCATGGAGGATAAAATATCTCTTATCTGGTAGACTTGCTCACTTCACCGAACAAACCCACAATAAACTTACCGAACAAACTTACCGAACAAACTCGTCGAATAAACTCGTCGAACAAACCCGTCGAACAAAAGTATAGATGGAAAAATTCCTGCACCCCAGCCCCGCCGCCATCACAGTTACCGATGCCGACCCCCCCAAAGAGATTCTGGAAAAGCCTTGTTATCCGGACCGGCCCGAACACTCGCGCCAATTGAATCTAAAATCGTGGGCTAGCCCATATAGGTAACTATTATTCTTATTTAGGTATAGTGCATTAGATTTGGATTAGAGCATTGGAGTGGATTTGACCTCAGATCCACGCCACGCCAGTCCAAATAGATCACTGGGTGATTCTACTTTTCTCGGCAAATAGCTCACTATATAGTCTTTTCAGGGGATATGGTGCAAAACCCGTAGCGGAACTCCCAAAACAGCAGCAACGGTTAGCTGTAACGGTCTCTTCCGAGATAATCACGGATACGAATAGCCAACGAACGCCCACTGGCGAAGGCCACAAATATAATTCCATCACTGCCAGCAATGATGCTAGGCAGGTGAATGGCGATATGGGATTGGAGAATGGTGGTCGTTCTAAGAGAAACATATACAAGGGAGTCAAGGCGACGGGGAAGAGCAGACAAGTAAATGGAAACTTGTCCGAAAATATGGCTAAAGGGTTTTGGGGGTAGTGGGGTATGGTTTTCGAGTAGACATCATGGGAGCTTCATACGAAGGCGCATTTTGTGAGCAGGTTCTGTCGACCAATATTTGGATTTGCTTACCACTCTGTTGCCTATCACCCTATTACTCACCCCCCCTCCTCTGGTTGCCTGCACCTACCTCATGTATATAAAGGACTCCCGGAGCCGGCTTGAATAGACAGAGTTCCTATTCTGAATTGTCTGGTCAACAGGTTCGGATGTATCCCAGGTCGATTTTGTTGTTAACTTAAACTATATTCAATGCATCTAGAGATAGATTTTTAACCTATTTAAGACGAGCCATTTATAGACTTTTGTTTCATTTTAAATAAATCCAGTCTTTATCATAAAACTCCATTCACTTTATTATAATTTCTAACACTCGACTCAGCTACCTACCCATTGACTCAGTCATTGGCTCGGTTACCTACCCCGTCTTGACTCGGTGACCTACCCCTTGTCTTTCCTACTTCCTACACCTTTCTTATGTATATATAGAGGCCCTAGAGCCATATTCGATAGACAGAGTCCTCATTCTTTTCTTATAATCAGCGCACGGACTACCGATTGACAATTAGTGTGCTGGCAGCCTGAGCGCTTAGATCCCTAAACCTAAGTTTTATGCCTTCTAAAATAACCCATTATTCTAAAATATGCAAAATCTTCAAACTGATTTTTTACCACACTGTTAAATATAAAGCGATTGGTTTTTCTCAAACGGAGGAGCGTATATTTTGCCAGAGATAGTAAGCAGATCCAACATTTACCATAAAGGAAGACTAATAGAGGAGGTAAAAAGGGCATAAAATACATAAAGACAGATGCATACACGAGCTAAGATTGGAATGCATTGTTATCGTTTCGTTAAATGGGGGAGCAGCTGGTAAGCCACCCAAGCGTCCAGGAAGAGCGATCGTGACAGTTCAAGCCCATTTCAACGCCTAGAAGGACGGTGAGTCACCAGAGGCTAGAGTAAGAATCTCTGCTGACACATCTATTACGAGTCCTGATGTTCTCACCGCGCTGCTTATACTTCCATAGTCTACTCCTACAAGTATGAGCAACAATCGTTACCAATCCAATTAGATTGCAACCTCCCTACGATATACCAATCTAATCTAGTCCCGCTGAGCCACAATCTGTTAGTCTTAGGAAAGTACTAAGATTAAAACTAATAAACATAAATTGGTGTCCATTCTGACTCCTACATCTTCATAAACTGGAGGAAAACATGCGAATCCAGGATATTACCATTGACTTGTCTGCTTACTCCTTTGGCAACGACATTGTTATATAGATGGCTTGAGGATTCCTATATCTGCGTTTACTTGAATACTACTGTCTTTAGAGATGACATGGTAGTAGACATGTCCACCATCCGTTTGGTGTCTAGGGGTATGGCCAATAGTTGCCGTTGCCGCTTCCAGAACCCAGGGCCTGTGCTACTCTACATCCCATGCGCAATTAATCTCCACATAGGCACCCAGTATCAACGCCACAGTTAGAGCGTCCAGAAAATTCACACCCTCCATTATCCGGGTACCAACGCGTTTGGGCATGCGGTGGATGAGACATAACGGTCGGATTCGATATTTGTCCGTATCTCTGCTCTGTGCTCTTATAATTGTACTGTGCTAACAGAGCTTGGATCTCGCTGGTTGGTTTCGCTATGACGTCGTCTACAAACCCATCCGCAGGTGAAGAAGCTGCGTTATACTGTCCAGACGGATTGATTTTTGTTATCAACGTAGTCATATTCGACTCGATTCGAGCTTGCGAAGAGCTGTAACTTGACTTGTAAGCTTATACTGTACGGTTTATTGAGTAAATGATAGAGAAATGCAGCTACGGCTTGAAAAGTGTTGGAAGGAATAACAATACTGGGTTTGACTTACTTGGTAAGGGTTTTGTTGAAAGCGGTAAGCAGGGTTATGTTTACTGTGAGTCGATGCCTTATGCCTGAAACATCCTCTGACCCCCACTTCATCTTATCCCTTCGCCCTAAGGCTGCGATATTTTCGCAGAAGATCTTGGATGTCTTTAAGGATACTGTAACATTCATTTTTTTAAAGACTTGAGGCACACTGCTGCATCGGCATCTAGGGAATGCTCTGAAAGATATTCTGAGATTTTCTTGAGAACTATATGCAGCAAATTGACCTCGCTGGTGATGCTCTTAAAGCTACGAGATGAGTTCTTGCAGGAGCTATAAATATTCATAGCAAGCGCTGAAATGGCAATAAAATCACCGACACTGAAGCCGAAACTCATTTTAGAGCGTTTCAAGTAATAAAACAAGGAGCGAAATAAACCCTTTTTTTGGACAAGTTTTGTTTTGTAAAAGTTTAGCAGAGTGGCTAATTTTCAATTTTGGACACGTGTGAAGCGGTGAGAGGACGGTGCTCGGGGTCCCCAGCCTTGACTTTTTTTAAATGAGCTTCGCTTTCCACTTTTTTTCCTTGGGAAAAATTTTCGAGAAATTATTTCAGATTATTATATGATGCGCCATATGCAGCAGCAGTCTCTAATTCTGATTGCAGAAGATAAATACCCGGAGAATGCGCTAACTGGGATCCTCTTTTCGTGCAGCCCTGGCTATCTTGGATGCCATTTGTGAAGGCATACCGAAAACAATTATTGCGGTAGAGCAGGGGCAAAACTCTGCACTCCAGAACCAAGCCCTACCATGATAATGCACTAAGAAACACTTTACGGAGGTAAAGAGGACCTTTGATATTTAATAATAGTAGGAGCAACTGACTTAGTTGATTGTATATACTAACCGATAAAGTCACTAGGTGATGATACATCACCTGCACGGCATCTTTGCTACGTGCTGCAAAAGTTTTCCGTAAGCAACTCTCTATTTAGTGTACACCAATTCTATGGGCCGAGATACCCTCTAGCAAATTGTTGAACGGCCGATGAATGCTGCGCGATATATGTAGATCAATTCTGTGACGTTTAGGACTACTGCTGACTAAATCTGCAGTTAAAGAGTACGATAATATTAAGGCTAGCCAGCTTTCATTTCCTGATATATATCGAAATAAAACGAAGATAAATATTGTTAATAGGACACGTTTTGACCCCGCCCTAGAACTCAAAAGGTACTCCACATGGATACAGCCAATCCCGAGCAAGCCTCATCTAAGACTAAGCTGGACTACATATCGATATCGAAAACCGAAACCACTCGATCACACTCTCACATTAGATTGACATTATACAGTTTCCCAGGCATCTTAAGTTTGCCATAAGAATGATTATAAAGCCAAGTAATAATGCTATCCCCCCGGTTTCCGACGCCGTCCATTGGTCTGATGTACAACGTCGGTCGAGGTAGTAATATCGGCGTCGGCTGCAGCATCGGCGTCGGCTGCGGCACTGGCGTCGATCGCAGCGTCGGCGTCGATTGCAGCGTCTGTTAAGAGTCGGCGTTTGTGGAGGTTGCGGCATCGGCTGAGGCTGTGGCGTTGGTTGAGGTTGTGGCTTTTGCTGGTGCAGCATCTGTCCGCACTGGGTTTCCGGTACGGGTTGCGGTGTCTGCAATCTCAATGTTAGTTACTCTGCAATCTCTAGCTGTTCAAACTCCTCACGGACTTTCGCCACCCCCTCTCTTTCGTCAGGCAAGCATTTTTTTTGTTCTTTGGATTCTTCCACCTTTGTTTCTCCCTGAGCAGGCTTGTTTCTTGAATCTAACTGTATCAGTTGTCACGATGATGTCAACTTCACGACCTTCAAGACTGCTTGTGGTAACTTACATCGCTAGAATACATGTTAAGAATTAACGTAACGCTAACATTCATGCGACTGTTATCTACATTGCCATTGTGTTGACGTGCTGATCCACCCGCTTTCGGAGCTAGATACGTATTTTTTTGCCTGAGGGGAACTCGTGACCTGCGGACAGTCCTCATATTGCTCTGTGGAAATCATATGAGTAAGGAGCGTTAAGAGAACAACAGGAAGCTTTAATTCCATGGGCGGATTTCGAAGATGAATATATGCGATGGAGTAAGAGGGATGGAAAAGGGGCTTAGGAGAGGTTCCGAGGGAATGGGACATGTTAGGTTGGCAGAGAGACGTGTTGCTCTATCTCTCGACAGGCACACTTCAAGGCACCCACTTCGAGGCACCCTCTCCGAAGCACACACTCCGGGGCGCACTCTTTTCGCATCCTATTGAAAGACCGTAAGTTTCTGCGCGCACGGTTATCTCCACATATCGCTGTCTGCTTGGGAAGGCTCAGGATAAAAAGGTGTGAAATTTACTCGAGGGCGTCGAAGTTTACACCCTTCACTCGGCGCGGTCAAACCAGGGTGTCAAAGCCAGGTGTCAATGGGCTGCAGGGCGATATCGTATAAGCGCTAGGACCTGATAAGGGGGAAGAAGGCTGCATGAACTTACGTTCTGTGGCAGGATCACCACAGCGGCAGGTTGGCACGTGGTAGTTCAGGGCCCAGTTCACTTACCTGAACACGGCAAATTCCAGCGCCTAGCGTAGCAGACTTTGCAAATAAGTCCAAATTTTTTGCCACCTTTCTTTCAAGTCCATGAAATTGCACCACAACAGAGTATAAAACTTACATTAAAACAGGAACTTGTTAATTAATCGCTTCTTTTAATTAGACCGGCTGGTTATCACGTCATATTTGAAAAGGCTAGGTTCAACTACGAATTTCATGCCCATCGGGCATGATAGCTAGCCCCTGCCTCTGGCTGATGAGTTGGCATTTACTACACACCCTCCCTTGAAAATATTGGTGTGCGGCTTGGCATAGAATGGATAAAAATATTCACTTTCTTGATACAAATCTGTCTTAGGCGCTAGCAATCCGTTCAAGGGAGGGAGGTGTATCATCAACGATCTCTTTTGAATTCTAGCACGACGTGTTCAAAACGCCACGCCACTCTTCCACCACCTCACCCCCCTATACAGATACAACCACTGCCCACCCTAGCACCACCACCCATCGCCCCTGACGCCGAGCCCCAGCGCACGCAGCGGACTGATAGGGGCCGGCTCGTACAACCACAGTCCGCCCCTCGCAAAATCGTCCATCAGCAACGGCGCCGTATGATAGAACCACACATGCACATATACCAACCTCACCAGCCGCCCGACCCCCACCGGCAGCCTGCCCTACACGCCCTCCCCAGCGCCCAAGAAGCGCGCCAGCAGCGTCTCCGCCGCAACGCCAGCAGCCTGCAAGACGAAGAAGCAGAAGAGCCCGAGAAGGGGCCGCGTCGGGCCCAGCTGCGTGTAGCTAGCGCAGGCGTGCAGGAAGCCGGAGAAGGCAAACGCGGTCGCGGGCCGGAGGAGCTTCGCGGGCCGCGAGCGGGGGTCCAGGCGCGCGAGGGCGACTAGCTTGCGCGCGGGCTCCGCGAACGCAGACTGGAACGTCTGGTGCCACCACCCGGCCCACCACCCTGCGAGCCCGCGGTCCAGCACGTGTGCGTAGCTGCCCCAGGTGTCCGGGTACATCCAGGGTGCGGCGCGCGCCGATGGTTGGGGCTGAGGATGCCGCTGAAGAAGAGGGGCGCGGGCTGAAGGCGGTTTGGAGGGACCATTTGATCAGGTACTGGCTTATGGCGAGGTGGTAGAAGTGGAGGAGGATGAGGGAGCGGGTTAGCAGTGGGGAGGTAGGCAGGGGGCGGGCGGTCTGGGATGCCCCAGAAGTAGGGGTCGTGGTTGACGATGACTTTTAGGAGGTTGAGGATGGGGTAGCCGAGTATGAAGGTTTTGAGGTTCGCGCGGAGGAGCTTTACTTGTGTTTGGTATAGGCGTGCCATCCCGGAATGTGCTGCGCGGGAGTCTCATTGCGGTATATCCGAACCAGAGTTTTCGCGGAGCTGCTCCTGAACCCATTTAGGAGGAGGCGGAAGACCTGATATCCGCCAATTCCACCCCATACCACGGAAATTGCAGAAGATATCGAGAACCCAATCTAAACGTTCTATAAACGGCAGCAGGGGGTATGGTTGCCATGCGAAATCACCATGACGCTTCCCAGGACCAAGATGCCTCTCTTTTGATACAGTGACGTGCTTGCCTCCAGAGGGGCCATTTGTTATACTTCGGGCCTCTTCTTTCCTATGTTCTTTAATTTCGGTCAAGGTACCATTCTGCTCCACTTTCCTACCGCTCCCATGCACGCCCTCCAGCCTCTCAATTCTCTGGAAGTCTAGCTGGGCATCATTCACCACCAGGATAGTCGCAACCCACAGCACCGACCAGGCCGAGATAATGCCCGTACCAAACGCCGATGCCATATTACGTGAGCGACAATACCTAACCGTATACGCCGCAAAGCCTGCTATCCACGCGAAGGCTAGAAACCTGGCGCGACGCAGCAGCGGTGAGTTTCGGTGCGGGATCAACAGATACACAACTACGACCGCTGCACCGAGCGTGCCCCACGGATATACGAACGGCTCATACCTGCCCTCCTGGATCCCAGCGTCATACTTGGCGTGGTAGAAGGCTGTTAGCTCATGGTGGGTTGTGGGGAAGCCCGGGGGCAGCTTCATCCTGCGGCTGAGTGGCGGGAGTAGTGAGGGACTCGAGGAAGATGACCCAACGGTGCTGCTTTTACGCTGCGGGAACATGATATATATGCATGTGGTTGCATGGTGGCGTTTCCTTTGAAGGTTTTGGAGGTCGGTGTATCGAAATTTGTTACGCCAGCGCTAGGCTGCATTAGGACGGATCGTTACTCAACACCAAACTTCTTCCGTCGTCGCTGGCGAGGCGCAGAATTATCGAAATTTAGATTCTGGCCCAACAGCCACTTATATTCATAGTCAGATCGGTTAGGCAATTCCTGGTTAGCCAAAATGGTTAATATTACAGATAAGATCAAGGAGTAAGAACACGATATGGTTTTTGCCAGGATGAGAGGAATTGACAGCGTGCAGGATTGAGGAGGAGATGAGGAGGACGCAGAGTAACCACCTCTCGCTACATTAATATAAACCGTACTGACTCCTTAAAAGAGAACAAAGCTACTGGTACACGGCATATCCAGCCCTCGAAGCCCATGCGCTGATTTACCGCCCACAGAATACCATCTCGGTCTTTTAAAAGGGTCTGTGAACCCCAGCCCCCAAAAAAAAGAAAAAAGAAAAAAAAAGAGAATGTTACCAACAACACTCACTTCTTTGAAACTAACCACCCCCTAGCAAACTTGCACGACTCCGCGCTCAGCTCCTCGAGCCCGCCCCCGGCGCCGGCTCGGGCGGCGGGAGCGGCTTCGACGTCAGCAAGAGCGGCGATGCACGTATCGCGCTGGTCGGCTTCCCGTCTGTCGGCAAGTCGACGTTTCTGTCAAAGATCACCAAAACGAAGAGCGAGGTTGCCGCGTACGCTTTCACGACGCTGACAGCCATCCCCGGCGTGCTCGAGTACGGCGGCGCTGAAATCCAGGTGCTCGATCTGCCGGGAATCATTGAGGGTGCAGCCGAAGGGAAGGGAAGAGGAAGGCAAGTGATTTCGGCGGCGAAGACGAGCGATTTAATCCTTATGGTCCTGGATGCGACGAAGAGGGCTGAGCAACGGAAGTTGCTGGAGGGAGAGTTGGAGGCTGTGGGGATTAGATTGAATCGTGATCCTCCGTAGGCATCATGGAAATTATCCAACGATTTTAGTACCAGCTAATGGCGACAGCAATATCTATTTGAAACAAAAGAAGGCTGGCGGTATGAAGATCACGTTCCAAGCGCCGCCGAAGAATCTCGATGAGAAGATGCTGTACAACATCCTCCGTGATTACAAGATGCTGAACTGTGAAGTCCTTGTACGGGACGAGAACGGTATGTAACTTACAGCAACATTATCGTCCTTGCATCTTTCTGGCTCCTAGCTCACGAATACTAGCAACTGTCGACGACTTCATCGATGTCATCATGAAAGATCACCGTAAGTATATCAAATGGTAAGCAAATATATTCCCGGCCTTCCCAACTGCCTCAGATTAAATCCCGCAGCTTGTATGTCTACAACAAAATCGACAGCGTCAGCCTTGACTTCCTGGACAAGCTGGCCCGCGAAGATCACACCTGCGTCATGAGCTGCGAGCTCGATCTAGGAATCCAAGACGTGGTAGATAGGTGCTGGGAAGAGCTGCGTTTAATCAGAGTATACACAAAGAGGTACGTCTTTACTTCATCTCTTTCCATATTTCCTCTAACTTTTCATGCAGGAAGGGCATTGATCCAGATTTTTCTGAGGCGCTCATCGTCCGGAACGGATCTGCCATTGAAGATGTCTGTGACCAGATCCACCGCACCCTCAAAGACACGTTCAAGTACGCTTTAGTGTGGGGTGCCAGCGCGAGACACGTGCCGCAGCGGGTAGGGTTAGGGCATATAGTTGCTGATGAGGATGTGGTGAGTATCGTGGCCAAGTAACTCTGCTGGTCATTTGGTTCAGCTGGCCCTTCAATATTTCAGCGAAAGACGGAATGTAGATGCCGCATGAAAGTCAAAGGTGCATGCACCGACGAAAATATGCGTGACATTCAGACGGAAGGGGGATGTTGTAAACATGCCAATCCCAGCATAATTAGGCGTGAAGGGGTATTTGTTCTATGCTTGAAGAAGAAAGCCAGAGATTCCTACACCGAATGTCTCAAAGTTTTCTAATGAGAAAAACGAAATTGCTTCCTTGAGACATCATTGCTTTATATTATCCAAAATACCTTCTCTACAAATATGTGCCTTAATGCTGTCAGATTTTCAATAGCATAGTTGTGACTATATGTAGCGGGCGGCTTCTAAAGGTCCTCAGGAGCCCTGTTAAAAGTACATATTTCATGAGAGCGAGTAAATCAATACTCTTAGCCTCTTCTCTTCTCCAACAATTTCGAGCTTCTATTGTGCTGCTTTACGCAGATTATTCTTTTTAATCTTGTCTATATCTTAAGAAACCAGGATGTTATTTTTCACAAGCCTCCTTCCGCAGCTTTCCCGGCTTCTTGGCAAAGTCCTTATCAGCTCCTGCGAGTCCACCATCTCCACTTCCCGGCGCGGAGTTTGAAGATCTGATGTCAGATTTACGAATGTCAGCATTCATGTTATCCCAACATTCATTGCACCTACACAACATCACCATCTATGACTTAATTTCAGTTCAGCACAATGTCTAGTACACAGCCATCCCGGCTCTTCCCCCCACCAGCCATCCCTCAAAAGTAAAAGGAAGCGGCCCAATCAGAGCCCTAGTGATATCGCGGACCCTATCCCATCCCACCCGTTCGCCATGCCCAAAGCAAAAAAAAGAGTCGTGACAAATTTTCGGACCAAGGCCGTCTCGTCTCAAAATGACGAAAAAAAAGGAAGAAGCAAAAAAATAATACGCCTTCCATAGGTTCCATCCTAGAACACCTTGCTTTAAATCCCTAGCTTTCCCGGTTACCATTTGAACAACACAGATTCGAGGAAGAAGATTTGAGATTAGAGGAAAGGAGAATCTAGTAGGACTAAGAGACTAGGCCGAGCGAAGGTGCTTGTGAGAGCGTGTGGTCAGCCCGTCGGCAAGGTTGCGCTTTTCACCTACGCGTAAGAAATGTGGTATTAGCTTTTCGTAACGCAGAGATAGAACAGTCAAGGAGAGCCGCCGTAGCCGCTATATGTTCCTTGATTTGGATAACTCGATGGTGCAGGAGGACGCGGTGGGATCGTGCTATATGGTTGTGGGGTATGGTGGGTGGGAAGAGGTCGGAATGGTGCTATGCCGTTCAGTGGTCGCGTGTGGGTGTTGTTCGATAGGCTGGGTTGTCGATACGAGTTCCGCGATGGGTCTGGGAGGCTGTTGGGGGTATTGTACGCTACCTTCTTAGCCGGCCGAGGTGGCTCATCATCATCGCTTAAAGTCAGGTCGATGACATCCGAGGCGCGTTTGCTACTAGTTCTCGGAGCTGAAGCAACAGTCGATGCTTCTCGAGAGGATAGCGGAGGTGTTCTTGCTAGCGAGAGGGGGGTGTTTGAGGCTTCGGTTTTGAGGCTTGCAACGCGGTAATCTGATATTTCGACTAGATCATCGCTGTCTTCGTCGTCGTATTTAGAGGTAGCGCCACTGCGTGACGTTTGATTCTCATTAACATGAGACCACCTCCCGTTGGGTTCGATCGTCACCTGCTCAGTGGAACGTGGCACTGAACTTAGAATTTCTTGTACGTATCTAAATGCCGTTAGCTCAATATTAATGTCGTGCGACCTCTTGAGCCTACTGATCCACTGCTAGTGCCTCGAAAGACACCGTCTTATTGCACACGGGACATGTCCATGTTGGTGCCTGCTCTTGTAGTTGCAGGAACGAAGTGGCATCAAAGCATTGGTTATGGTTGCAAACTGTCGACCGGCAAGGGATTGCTATCCGTAATGTTGATACTGGATCCTTTAGCGACATCACTGTGGACTCAAAGACGATGTCCGGATCGTCGGCCTTTCTAAGCACTGGAAATTTGTTAATTTACCTCCACCCTGGCGAATGCCCGTTCATGTACGCACTATCGTTGATGACAGTCTGCTTGCTTATCACCCTTCCCCGTCTGATTCGCTCAGTGAGCTCCTCAACAGAACGCTTCTTGACCAGATTGATGATCACGGTATACTTCTGCTTTGACGTTAATATGCAGTTCAAATCGCACTAGACAGAAATAATAGAAACCTCCGTTTTTGGCCCTTTTTGGGATAAATCACTTACTTTTTGAGTCAGTGCATATGTCACCGCAACCGTATTCTTATAGTTAGGTAGTTTTCGGACACAATCAGTGATATCTGCAGGCCTTGTAGACCCTGGCTTATTTTTAAGGCCCTTGTAGTTCGCTTTGACCTCGTCGCCATTGATTCTGACTTCCACCTGACCAGGGAACGCGATATCTGCTCGGGTATAAGTACCGAGAGGTTGATCGACAGCCGCAAATATCATTATCCGCAAACTGTTATCAGACTTCAATCGATTGATATGGTCCTGAGTCAACGTAAGGCTGCCAGAAGAACTGGTTCGATGATTCGGCGTGACTTCAAGGCAGTTAGCATCTGATTTAGCCGGGGAAGGCTACTAGGAAGGCCTGAAGCCGAGTGACTCACCTTCCAGTGTTATGGGATTTGCAATAGTCTCCCTTATCTCATAGAAGGGGCTTTCCTTGAAGAGCAGGCGACCTGAGCCCGTTCAGTATTGTATCCTCAACGCCCAATACTCAGTATACGTACTTGGGTACATGTTCCGGGCGGGTATGGCCTGAGTCGGCGGTCGCGGGAAACCATTCGGCATGTCATACGGCCCAGGAGCAGTTGGTGATGTGCTTGGGAAAGCGGGCCCGGGGACAGGATATGGGCCGGCTGAGGGAGCGGCGCCGTGATTGGCAATTCGATGTCGTATCCGGGCGAGGCCCTGGACGTCACCGGTTTTGACGAAGGTTTCTATGACTGGAACGCAGGGAAGGTCAGCTTCATTTTTTCCGTGTGCGGAAGTAGCGAACAAGGCGCACGTTGAATGATCCGGTTTTGCAAGGCAGCCTTGACACCGGAGACTGGGAGATTCTCCCCTCTACATATCTCTTTTAGGTCGCTGTTGATGAGTGTCTTGATTCTGCTTTGGAGTGATATGGCTTGATCCTGTAGGGCTCGCGTACTCGTGGCCATGTCTGGAGTGGACGGGCGATTAGGATAGAATCAACGACGAATCTGCAGGAGCAGCGCAAAGACGGAAGTGTCTGGCTGGGGCTAGAGACATGGAAGGCGCGAGAGGAGAGAGAGGAGGAATGGTGAAGGCGCAAAGGTGGGCGGGGGGAGGAGGGAGAGAGAACATGGTAGTCTCTGTAGAAGAAAGAGGTTTCAATGGTGCGGTCCGGGCGATTCTTCGCAGCGACAACATAACGGGGTGGAGCACCATCACAACACGCTCTCTGGAAGGATAAATAACTGAATTGCCAGCACTCTCACGCCATTCTACAAACCACCCGAGTTCCACGGCCTCTTTTGACCTCTTTGCCCAGTTCGTTAGGATGAGGCGTATCATCTTTCATCACATCATCCCGTCGGAGGCATCCACAGCAATCCAGCTCACCCTCTAGGCCGTGCTCTAGCCAACGGGCTTGCAAGGACCAACCAGTCACGCCGGCGCCAAGTGGACTCGCCCATCCGCCACTCCAAAATCCAGCGAGCAGCCCAGACCCGCACTTTACTTTTCTAATTCACCTGCAACAATTTCCACTCCCCACCGATCCTCTCTTCTCTTCTCTCAACCACCACAACCCACACCACCCAGAACCACGCCTCCAAACTCCCCCCTTGCGAGATCCATTGCACTCCACGATTCACAATGGCGAAAGGACTACGATCCAGCGTCAAGAAATCTCACCGCACGAGGCTACGCTCTCGAGTCTTCGCTCCAGTTGAAGACGCCCGAACCGAGCGACTATCCGCAAAGCTCCTCGAGCTTGCCTCACAGCCCCGACCGGCGAAGACAGACATGGAACTAGACGAAGATAATGGTAGTAATACTATTCCTACTACTCCTACTGCTCCACTCACTCATCAAATACCTCGTCACTCAACTCGATCTAACAGCTCTCCAGCATCAAAATCCGACGCGCAAGCAGACGCGCACCAGGACCAGCAGGCAGAAGGTTTGTCACCCTGCATTTCTTGGTCAATTCCGCGTGCGCTGTCCGAAGAGACGGCGGACGCACCCCCGCAGAAGCTCAAGCGCCAGATAGAGGAAGACCTTTTCTATTCTCTGCTCGGCGTTTGTTCTGACATTGTTGGGTTTGACAAGCGGGGCGATTTGCTGTTAGCTTTTGATCGTTAAGGTCATGGGCTAACGCTTTGCTTTTTTGGGGTGGGTTAGACATGGATATCGATGATGGCACTGCTCCCGCTGCCGCTGCTGCCGCCGCCGCCGCTAAAACCGCGACGACGACGTCGTCGACCTCATCTAAGCTGAAGAAGAAATCCCCGAGGGTTCAGAAGAAGAGACGCGGTAAGCCGGCGTCTACAATCAAATTCCCTGCGCGTCGCAGGGACGGTGTTAAGGCGTCTTCGGGAAGGAAAGGGAAACGGTAGCTTTGAATTTTTGGTTTTTGTTTTATCTTCGTGGATATTCTTTACCTTGTTCTTTTCCTTCGGGAGAGATATTAGTGTGGGAGGGCGACTATGGCGTTTCTGGCACACTGCATAGCGACGGAGTTTGAGGCATCTCAGGCGCCTGGTGTGCTGCCTTGTTTCTATATGTATGAGTCACGAGCACTTAAAGCAAGTACCGCTCGCATACTCTTTCACCACCTTCGAACGCCCCATGTTGATATTCGTAGCAATTTCATCACGTGCGAATCACGATGGTGCCATCATCAATTTACCTATTCACTTGCACAAAAACCCTCACGTGAAAAAACAACAACAATACATCCGACAATGGCGAAAAAGAAATGAAAACAGTCCGCTCTGCAAACAAACGCTCCATAACACCGAAACTTCGAGCAGTCTGCATCAACCCAGAACGCACTAAAACAACCGCTCCAAGCACAGCCGCAACACCAGTCATCATCACAGTCTCCACCCACTGACTCACCACCCAACCCCCGACACCTCATACCCGGCTACCGCGCCCTCCGTCCCCCCAATCCCCCTCTCCACGCCCCAGGCACCATCCCCTCCTCCCCACCCCTCCTCGCCCCCCTCTCCCTCCCCTCAACCCAACCACAAGCACCACCACCACCAGCCCCCAACCGCAAACCCAATCACCAACCTAACCTCCAACCTCCAGCGCCGATGACGATGACGATGACGATGACCCCGCGCCGGACGCCCGCGCCGGAGACGCGCGCGAGGGGACGCCAGCCGCAGAGCGAGGGCAGATGCGGGTGCGCGAGCAGGGTCAGGGGCAAGTGGGCGTAGAAGGGGGCGTGGCGGAGGTGGGGGGCGTAGGTGAGGTGCCAGGGGTTTTTGATGTAGTAGGTCTGGCGGAGTGGGGGGTTGTGGTTGTGGTTGTGGTTGCGGTGTTGGTCGTGCTGTCGATGGGGTGAGGGAATGCGGATGCCGGCGCGGATAAGTAAATGTACTTCAGCGGGTTGCTCGTGTGGCACTCTGTCGTCGCGGCTTCGAGGAAGGAGCCGCTGTGGTCTGGGTACGCGGGCGGTAGGGGTAATGGTAAATCGGGTCGACAGAGGGGCCGTAAGGTTGAGATATAGTAGAGGCCGGCCTGTTATACAAGCTGTCGTAGGATAGCGGCGCGTCAGTGCTTCGAGAGTCGGAAGAGAATGATGGGGAGAAGAAGCCCCGGAGACGACCTGATGTCCAGCTTCCGACGGGTCCCAGACCGGAATTGAAACTGGATAGCGGACCGAGGGGTGTGAGGGAGGGTGCTTGTCGCAAATACGGTGGATTTGGGGGGGCGAGACACGGGTATATTCTCCGTGGGATGTTCTAGGCGGACCGTCTTGCATCAAATATGCTGGAGGGCCAGGGAGTAGGCGCGGTGGAAGCCGTTCAAGACGGGTTTTGTAGAGGTTGTATGGGACGGTTTCGTGATCATGTCCTACTGCCTCTTTTACCTGTACGGGCCCGAACCGACGGCTACTTTATCCTGACTCGCCGCAGCAGTCATAGATGTAAGCGCTATGCCCGCGAGAACCGTGGAGACCTTCATTGTATGAGGGATAGTAGGTGCGGAATTACAGCGGTTTCGGTCAAAAAGGTGGTATATGTATTTTCTCCTAGTCGTAGAATATTCGAAAAGGAGAAGAGAATGAGTATATCAAGGTAATATTAAATGTGCAGATTGGCACTCTCTGACTTGTGACGGTGCTAACATTTGGGTATACAGTTTTATCTTTTGAAGTTTAATTGAAATCTAACTCAATCCTATTTGGGCATGAAAAAGATACGACTATATCGTTTTCGATGTATATGCGTCTACACTAAACCGTATAATCAGCAAACCTCGAGACCATCTAAAAGAACAGCTTTGCGATATATACAAGTTAAATGGATGGTTGTGTCGCAGGCCTACGCAAAATTGCCTTCACTTAGAAACTTAAATCACGATAAAAGAAATTTGGACGTGAAAGGCTAAACACTACCAAACCTACTGACAGCCCCGCCAAATTCTCCGAAGAGTAACAATTTAACCCATGACCGATCTTGTAAAGTTCCTCAACCATAGCACACCGTCGTGGTCGGCTAACCGGCTCAATTAGTTCTTTAGAAGGTAAAATAAAATGTATAAAAGAAACTTTTCGAATAGTCGTGGAGAAAGTATATTGAGATAAAGCGATCACCGCAATAAATAGTAAATTCAAATCTATTCCCATCTAAGCGCAGGCCCCTATATCTAACTTTCTGTCGACCCCAAAATGAGGTTCGAAAATGAGGACTCGTGTAAAGATTGATCTATGAAGAAATAGAGACTATATATATGGGGGGGGTTAAGGCAACAGAGACAGGTACTAGGCAACTGAGACATTCAGATTCTGGTTGACACTTTCTAACGCTGGATGATAATACAATTCCCTTTTTCAAATGTGATCCGATTACTCTCTTGCGACGAAGTAGCCTTTCTCGGTGTCGAAAACCGAACTCGTTGACGAATTTGTGGGCGATCCCACAGAGCGCGTGCCGAAGTTGAAAGTTTGCTCCGGGACTGTTAGGTTTGCAGAAGGCCTGGGGATTTTGGGGGCCTTTGGGGCCTTGATGGGCCTTGGGCGGTTATACCATTCTTTGATACTCGAGCCCCAGGCTGAGGCGAAGATGAAGAGAACAGGAAGCCAAAGAGGCGACGTGCAGAAAACAACAACCATGGCAATTTCGACCGAAGGATATGTGTTTTGGAGGATGTTGCGGATCCTTAGCACAGTCTCCTCGCTTGGCTGGTAGTATGTGGTAGCATCAAGGCCTTCGGTTTCCTTAAAACCAATATCTCCGCGTTCGACGGCAGCTTTCACAACGTGATCGACAACGATCCAGTTGCAGTGCGCTGTATGCGGAGACGTGATATTGAAGGCACCTTTTACCAGAGCCTTTTTGAGATCCTTGTAGTATCGCACATACCATGGCGTGTCGATGAAAAAAGTGATATTGGGATTTGATGGTTCGATGAAATAAACATAGTGCCTGGAGATTCCGTGACAGCTTGGATGGTTGCCAGAGTCTTGTGGAGTCAATACTACAGCGCTACCGTTGCCGGTAGCAACTGCAACGTCTCTTTGAGAGAGCTCTTCTGGTACCGGACTTGAAGTGACTGATACTAGGCTGCATAAGAGCAGTAGAGCAGAAAAATGTGATGGAAACATTGTCTCGAGGTTGGATGTTACTGGTAGAAAGGGGTGAAGGGGTTTTGATAAAAGTAGATATAGTACAAGAGCTGGAATAGTGTAGTAGTGGTATGAGTGAAATGCAAATGTTTTACAATGCAAGAGGATGAGCGGCTTTATGTAGGTTTAATAGATGGCCACCCCCATAGAGCATTTTAATTAAGTTCCAGAGTTACCGTGAACTCAACGGGCCTTGGGCTAGCAGCACGCCACAAGGCATTTTTCTTGACCGCAGTCCGCACAGAACCTTGGGAGTGACTGGGTTTGAGCGTGATGTTTTAATTGCCCATCTGGCTAAAGCATAGGGAAAGATGAGTCTGAACAATAAGGCTTTACCGCTCTAGTATCTGAGCGCTGAGCAGCAACCTAAACTTACTGCGCCACAGCTAGCAAGCTTCAGGGTCATCCTTCGGCCTCCTGCAAGGCAGTAGAATTTCGAATCGTGTTAATGGTGGTGTGAAGCTCCAAGCTGTGGCTGGCTATTGGAAGGGCTGAGCACCCTTGCTGAGCTGTGCACAGCCGACGCCAAAACAAAATCACCCGACGTGGTGTGTGGCCCACAAAGTGACCGTCTGCCACCCCATGGCCTTATTTCGTATATGGTTTATAATTTTAATCAAGTTATAAGACGTCCGTACGAGTTTGCCTTGCAGGCAGGCTCGTCGTAGGCAGGCTTATCGCGGGCAAAAGGGAGGATAGGTGCAAGGCGACAAGCAGGCCAGATGTTAGGATATGTTATACATTTTAAAGAAGTCGAGATGCAGAAAACACCAAAGGCCTGTTCAAACGCAGAAGCTGCAAGAATATTGTGCATGTCGTGCACTCACTCACAGCCACTGAACGAGTAAGGTCGGTCCAGCCATGCCCACGGCAGGCTGAGGCGCGCCCGTCGGAAACTCGAGGCGTCATATCCCACCTACCTTACTTCGACTACTTCCCCCACCATGCGCAGCAGAGGACAGATCAGTCTCGTAGAAAGTTTTCGTCTAGCAACTAACCCTAAGTCGTTAGAATTTGAATATTTTGTTAATGTCATTCAATATTTCCTCGATAGGATGTCCACTGCTAACCATATCTATTTCTCCTAAAATCGCCTTCCTTAAAGCCTTTATTGTTGCTATTAATTAACTTCATTGTTACTAGATCCTCTCCCTCAACTACTGATCACCTGCAACGTATTTTAGCCACTTTTTGCATTCCCTTATCACATGGATTGCCGCAATGGTGTCAATAATGCGTGTGTCCCTCAGACATGTTCTTACTTGAGGTCATTAAACGATCTCTCCGCATTCACCGACTCTGGCCAAAGCACCTGACTCAAGCTCCATATTAGCAAGCCCATTACCTGCTCTACCTTCCTCACCTTGATCGGGATTTTGTGTGCCATGATACCTGTACTGAAGTAACGGACTTAATATCGTCTAAAAATCGGTTGGGAGCCTCCTAAGGGGCCGCTGCCCCTTACTCAATCCTTAGAACTATTCACTGCCTCTGGATTCGACTACACAAGCAAGAAACAGGGAACAAGTTTCTGTTAAAATAAGAATATAATTCCAAGCATAGGTCAACCTCCACAAAGATACGGATACTAGGGCCTTTTTAGGGTGTCGCTACAGGGGGGTGCTAAATGGCCCATGAGCGGCTTTGAGTGGAGTATGATCGAAAAACACATGTAACAAATATATAACCAATGAAATCTTATTTCAAATTGTGCTAGCATAAGGATAAGCCACTGGCTGGGTCTTTCTCTGTCATATGCTGGAGAACTCTGCGACGTAGCCAAGCCGAATCAATCGATGGCATCAGCAAACAGATTAGTCAAGGGCAGCGAAACTCCAATGCCGAAACCGAACGAATAGTTTCACGCTCCGCCATCCCCCGAACTCTTCATCGTGCTCATTCTAAAAATGGCCCCAAAATATTCGATAGGCTGGAAACGAATCCCTTTTAGCCGGGTCCGGACAACCATGAGCTACAATGCTTTTGCCGATCAAATTACATTGGATCCGCTTCGATATGGCACCAAGGAGACGGGGCAGTATAGGGCGGAGTGCTGCTCGCAGGGATACAGCGGACTCGCGTCGATAATAACATTCACGGCATCGAGAAAACTACACATCGAACGGTATTAAAATCCTCGCCTAAAGGCTTGTATCACGATGCGGCATGGGCACGGTGTTGTGTAGAAGACTCCATAAGGTGGAGCCGTCATTCCGAACAGATCTATATATTATAACACCGTCATCTGATCACAGGAAGCTCCTGAATGTTGCCTACACCCCCACCAACAGGTTGTTTCAACAAAGAGTGGTTGTAGCGCTGTTCAATCCTGGCAACCTGGAAGCGTTGGAAGATTTGCAATGATGCTGCAGAAGCTTTAAACAGCAGTACAGCGAAACTATGCCGCTAACGAAGTTCCAGACAGCTACGAAGGCAATTTGGAAACACATAGCAAGCGGAGGCACGTACCTTGCCAGAACTTAAGATGCTAATCATCATCCGCTGCGAATAATCTGACGCACATCATCAACGACTAGTGAGTATCTTCATTTTTAACAGTCGATGGGAACCCACTTAATCGATCCTCTAAAATGATGCTCATCAGCGAACGATACTAAACACAATCATTGCCTGTAGCGTATGTTGTGATGATGTACAAAAAATTCGCTCGTTGTAGCAGCTCCAAGGTTTGGGGGCGCCTGCTTCGATGAAGTATTGCGCTGACACATCTGGGTACGTCCGTTCCCCCGAGTAGCCTTGAATTATTTTCTAATGGAAAGCCCACCGTGAGTCTCTTCACCATTGTGCTGAATGAGACGGTAGTTGGTCCAAAAGCTGGAGTATTAGCGCCTCGAATAAATCGGTATGAACTAGAGCTTCTGTAATCTTGGCAAAATTGGTGTAATGAGTCCTGATAGTAAGACTTGAGAAAAAAAAAACTCTGGGGGTATGGCATCTGTGCCTTCAACCCCTACTCTCGTGTGTTGTACAGACATGCAGTACGGAGGACGGAACAAAAATGTATTTCTCTTCCCTTTTTGGGACTAGTGGATAACCCCTATAAGGTCGCCAAGTTATGGGGGCTCTATCGCCTAAGCAACAAGATTTTAGGCGGTCTACGTCCCTAAGACCCGCCAAAGGGAAGAGGCCTAAAACCTCAGCAACCTTATGGGGGAAATCCGCTAGTCCCAAAAAGGAAGGGGAAATCCATTTGCTCCTCCGTACCATGNTCTATCCAATGGCACTATCACTGTCTCGCAAATTCCATTGGCGGCCCAAGCGACACCCCGTCTCCAGCCTCTTCAGGCCCGCGATAATGCCGACTTCGTCGATTTTCTCGCGCTTCAAGTTTCGCTGGCACGGTGCAAAAGACTCCGGCAGGCCCAAGTGGAAGCAGGATGGCGACTCGAAAAAGCTACTATTGCCTTGTCCTTCTTGGCAGAAGTTTAAAAGTCTTGAATCACTGGTTCCTTTAAGGCTCGGGAGTGAACAGCTACAGAATGACCTTGGCTATTCTCGCTGCTGAACACGGCCCCGCCTTTTCCTCACCAACTTGTACCCAGCACTTCGCATTGCCTGCACAATTTCCATCATCCTTTAAGAGACGAAGAGATTTTAATGGTTTCGATCTTACCTTGCATATCCGTTGTTCGCAAGGAATACTCGCGCAGTGAGGACTGTTTTTCTTCGTAGGGCCCCCGATTGCTCACATTTGTGAGGCACAAGTGCGACGGTCCATCCCCATTGCGTACACCACAACGATCGCTCCTGGCCCGAAGATATTGACGGTATAAGCGCACCTCAAATAATGGTCGAATCTAAACCCTGATTACGACTGCCCTGCCAAAGTCGGCGTCCGAGCCCAGGATTCTCCTGTCCATCGATGACCCTCATCTGCAATTCGTGATCGTACCGAGCGATGTCCGGGTTGGATCCCGAGCTCTATACCGTGGCATGGTTCGCCCCCCTCGAGATCGAGGCACAAGCCGCCTTGCATATGCTGGATAACAAACACCGTGGTAGATTTCCGATGGGCCGCGGTGACGATTATGTGTTCCAAGCTGGTGATATGTGTGGACATAATGTCATCATTGCAACCCTTCCGGCAGGTCAAGAATACGGTACGGGTTCCGCTGCTGCCCTTGCCAGCCAGGTGAAGAGGTTCTTTCCTAACCTATGGTTTGGATTATTGGTTGGTGTTGCTGCCGGCCTTCCTAACTTCTCGCGATATCCCCCGCTTGACATCCGCCTTGGCGACATTCTTGTGGGTCTTCCCACTAGCGAGAGTGCCGGACTTATAGCCTACGATTTGGGCAAAGAGACAGGACAGAGCGGATTTCAACTCTTGCGCTTCGGGCATGTCTTGGCCACCACGGAAACCGTTGTCAGGTCGGCGATCGGTAGTATTAAGCTCTTGGCGCCGAATGATGCGGAGGTGGTCTCTCCGTACTACGAGTGCATTAAACACAAAAGGCATTCTAATGGCACGTTTGTGGACCCGGGCCAAAAGCAAGATATACTCTACCAGGTAGAAGATGACGGGAACGAGCGTCTTATGGAACGAGAAATACGACCAGACGACGAGCGCACTCAAGTATGGTATGGTACTATAGGTTCCGGGGATAAGCTGATGAAGAATGCTCGAAAACGGAATGAGCTGAGAGACAAGTACAACGTCATCGGCCTCGAGATGGAGGCGGCCGGGACCATGAACCGCATTCCCGTTGGTGTCATTCGAGGGGTTTGCGACTATGGGGACGAACATAAGAATAAGGAATGGCAACCGTATGCTGCGGCCATGGCTGCTGCCTATGCCAAGGCAGTCTTATCTGAGATTCCGGCGAGAACTATACCAAATAAGCCAGTGGCTCCACAGAATGGTTGGTACGCGTGGTAAACGCGCCGCTTTTGAAGGACCCTTCTACCCAAATCAGATCTCAACTCTATATACTCCTCCATCTATTACATACGGTTCTAAGGCTAACGTATTGCATTAGTGGCACCCTGGACGATCTCTACGGACGACAGGGTTAAGAAGCGCAGACTCGACGAAGAATATCCTGCCTCAATCACGGATGACAGACGCAAGAAGAACTGTGGCTATGAAGAGGTTGTTGAGGCATCCGGAAGCAGTAATAGACGAGCCGCTCAGTCTATCTCTCGCGGACAGGGGATTCAACAGACAGGTGGGAACTTCTCGGTCGGGGGGAACCTGAGTTTTGGTAATGGCTGAATCCTTGCACGAGGTAGTCGGTCTTGATTATTAACGAATAGGATAGTAAACATATGTGCCAGACCTCATAGTGACTCCGTGTGTACGTGAGCGTATTGAAATCCTTAGCCTTCATCTCACCAGAAATGACCTGGTATTCAGTACTATAGTAGCTAACTTCGTGCATTAGCTCTAGATGATCACATCCGGTGCTTACAAGACCTACGAATTACCGATCCGCGCGATGACAAGGATCGCATCCAGCAGACCAAAGGCGGCCTGCTAGCAGACTCGTACCGCTGGATCCTCGACAATGCCGACTATCGACAATGGCGCGATAACCGGGAGAGCCGGCTGCTCTGGATCAAGGGCGATCCTGGCAAAGGCAAGACGATGCTAATTTGCGGTATTATCGACGAGTTAAAGAAGTCGACTGCCGACGCGAGCCTTTTGTCCTTCTTTTTCTGCCAAGGCACTGATTCACGCATCAACAACGCCCCGGCCGTCCTGCGTGGTCTCATATACTTGCTCGTCAACGAGCAGTCATCACTCATCCCGCACGTGCGAAAGAAGTACGATCATGCAGGTAAAGCGCTCTTCGAGGATGCAAATGCGTGGGTTGCCTTGTCCGAGATCTTTGCAAACATCCTGCAAGACCCGGGCCTGAAGAGTGCATACTTGATCGTGGACGGTCTCGACGAATGCCAGAAAGACTTGCTACAACTTCTCGACTTAATTGTCCAGATGTCGTCTATATCATCTCGCATCAAATGGATCGTCTCTAGTCGCAATTGGCCGGAAATCGAGAAGCGGCTAGAAACAGCCGGAGAGAAAGTAAAGCTATGCCTTGAGTTGAATGTAGAATCAATTTCCGCTGCTGTTGGCAAATACATCTGGTATAAAGTGGACCAATTGGCAAGGCTACAGAAGTACGACAAAAAAACACAAGACGCCGTACGAGACCATCTCTCCTCGAATGCAAATGGCACATTCCTCTGGGTGGCTCTAGTCTGTCAACATCTAGAGAAGGCCTCCAGATGGAACACTCTCGCGAAGTTGAACATGAACATGTTTCCACCTGGACTTGATGCTCTTTACAAGCGAATAATGGAACAAATATGCAATTCGCACGATGTTGACATCTGCAAGCGGATACTTGCTTGCGTGACGACCGTATACCGGCCTATTACGCTAAAGGAACTGACGTCTTTCGACGATGAGCTGGAGGCTACTTCCGATGATCTCGAATCGCTCGGGGAGATTATAGGGCTTTGTGGTTCTTTTTTAACAATCCGAGAAGGCATTGTCTACTTCGTGCATTAGTCAGCGAAGGACTTTTTGCTCGGAAAGGCGTCCGATGGAATCTTTCCTTCTGGGATGCAAGAGGTTCACTACACAATCTTCTCGAGATCGCTCCAGACTATGTCTAGAACGCTGAGACGCGACATATACGGCTTACACGCCCCTGGATTCCTTGTCGACCAGATCAATGAGCCCGAGTCGGATCCATTGGCTGCGGTACGGTATTCGTGCATCTATTGGGTTGACCATCTATGCGACTTTAATTCTAGCCGAAACGCGAAGGACGAGCTCCAAGATGGCGGCGCGGTCGATAAGTTCCTGAGACAGAGATATATTTACTGGCTAGAGGCTCTTAGCCTTCTCAGAAGTATGTCGGAGGGAGTACTTTTAATGGCCAAACTCGAGGGTTTACTTCAGGTTAGCCTTACATCAGTAGTACTATTTTACTATCTAGGAAGTGCCCTAAGACCATTCTAGGAAAAGGCAGAGGCATCACGATTGATTGACCTAGTTCAAGATGCTCGCCGATTTATTCGGTACCACAAGTGGATAATAGAAAAAACTCCTCTCCAGGTGTATACATCAGCACTCGTATTCAGTCCAGCCCACAGCCTAATAAGAGAATTATTTAAGCAGGAGGAGCCAGAATGGATTACAACTAGGCCAGCTATGCAAGATGATTGGAGTTCCTGCCTTCAGACGCTCGAGGACCATAGCGGGCCGGTCTTGTCAGTGGCCTTCTCGCACGACGACAAGCACCTCGCGTCAGCATCAGACGATACCACTGTTAAGATCTGGGACACGGTATCGGGCAAATGCCTCCAGACGCTCGAGGGCCATGGCGGGTCGGTCAACTCAGTGGCCTTCTCGCACGACGACCAGCACCTCGCGTCGGCATCAGGCGATACCACCGTTAAGATCTGGGACACAGTATCGGGCAAATGCCTCCAGACGCTCGAGGGCCATAGCGATTCGGTCAGCTCAGTGGCCTTCTCGTACGACGATAAACGACAAGCACCTCGCGTCGGCATCAGTCGATACCACCGTTAAGATCTGGGACACGGCCTCGGGCAAATGCCTCCAGACGCTCGAGGGCCATAGCGATTCGGTCAGGCTCAGTGGCCTTCTCGTACGACGATAAGCACCTCGCGTCGACATCATACGATACCACCGTTAGATCTGGGACCGGCATCGGCAAATGCCTCCAGACGCTCGAGGGCCATAGCGATTCGGTCAGCTCAGTGGGCCTTCTCGTACGACGATAAGCACCTCGCGTCGACATCATACGATACACCGTTAAGATCTGGGACACGGATCGGGCAAATGCCTCCAGACGCTCGAGGGCCATAGCGAGTCGGGTCAACTCAGTAGCCTTCTCGCACGACGACAAGCACCGCATCGGCATCAAACCGATACTACCGTCAAGATCTGGGACAGGCCCCTCGGGCAAATGCCTCCAGACGCTCGAGGGCCATAGCGAGTGGGTTAGCTCAGTAGCCTTCTCGCACAACGACAAGCACCTCGCGTCGGCATCAGTCGATACCACCGTTAAGATCTGGGACACGGCCTCGGGCAAATGCCTCCAGACGCTCGAGGGCCATAGCGATTCGGTCAGCTCAGTGGCTTCTCGTACGACGATAAGCCACCTCGCGTCGACATCATACGATACCACCGTTAGATCTGGGACACGGCATCGGGCAAATGCCTCCAGACGCTCGAGGGCCATAGCGATTCGGTCAGCTCAGTGGCCTTCTCGTACGACGATAGCACCTGCGGTCGATCATAACGATACCACCGTTAAGATCTGGGACACGGCATCGGGCAAATGCCTCCAGACGCTCGAGGGCCATAGCGAGTCGGTCAACTCAGTAGCCTTCTCGCACGACGACAAGCACTCGCATCGGCATCAAACGATACTACCGTCAAGATCTGGGACACGGCTCGGGCAATGCCTCCAGACGCTCGAGGGCATAGCGAGTGGGTTAGCTCAGTAGCCTTCTCGCACGACGACAAGCACTCGCGTCGGCATCAAATCGATACCACCGTTAAGATCTGGGACACGGCCTCGGGCGAATGCTCAAGATGCTCGAGGGCCATAGCGAGTCGGTCAACTCAGTAGCCTTCTCGCACACGATAAGCACCTCGCGTCGGCTCAGGCCGATACCACCGTTAAGATCTGGGACACGGCATCGGGTAAATGCCTCCGACGCCTCGAGGGCCATAGCGAGCTGGTCAGGTCAGTGGCCTTCTACAGACGACAGCACCTCGCGTCAGCTCACACGACACCACCGTTAAGATCTGGGACACGGCATCGGGTAAATTGCCTCCAGTCACTCGAGGGCCATAGCGAGCTGGTCAGGTCAGTGGCCTTCTCGCACGACGACAAGCACCTCACGTCGGCATTAGACGATAATACTGTTAAGATCTGGGACACGGCATCGGGCAAATGCCTCCAGACGCTCGAGGGCCATAGCAAGTGGGTCAACTCATTGGCCTTCTCGCACGACGATAAGTACCTCGCGTCGGCATCATACGATAACACCGTTAGGATCTGGGATACCGCCTCGGGCAAGTGCCTCCAGACGCTTGATGTTAGTACGACACTCTATAATATATCATTTGATGCTGCTAGTCAATATCTCCGCACTGAAATCGGTGTTATTATCTTAGATGTATTATTAGCTTCAGGTACGGCGCCGAGTAGAACTGTACACCAAAAGCCTCAATACCAAGGCCTTGGTATCAGCTCCGACGGTACATGGATCATGTGCAATTTAGAGAACTTGCTTTGGCTGCCCCAGGAATATCGGCCAGCACATCCGGCCGAAAAGTCATGGACTGTCGCTATCGGCTGTGCATCGACTGTCGCTATCGGCTGTGCATCGACTGTCGCTATCGGCTGTGCATCGGGACGGGTTTTAATATTCAGCTTTTATGACCCACAACTCCTTAGCTAGTAGTTCTTGAATTCATTATTCATCTATTATGTCTCTTTCACAGAGGGTCCAGGGCGGTGAATATATAATGCTCGTGAATTGCCATCTATATTTCTCACATCCAGATGGTTCAATAGTAATGTAACAAAAAGGCTGCCAAATGGCTGTCAGACTGTCACGTGCAATAACGCTTATCGAGGGAGGGGGAACTCGGAATCTATCACTGCTTTCGTCTAGAGCAACAACAACAATATATATTCTCGAGAAGTTCTTAAGCATGGCTTACAGCGCTGCGAAAATCTCCTAGGGCGATGGCTTAGTCCTTCGATTGGTGTACTCGTCATATAGACGTGAGATTGGCTCATCGATTAACAGTCAAGATTATACGAGCCGTTTTACGATTGCGGCTAACAAGCTAGACATATTTACGTCTGCTTAGGCCTTATAGTTGTAGTATATATAGGCAAGTCTAGCACTGCCACTAAGTTCCCTTTGGAAAGATGGTCGATCGATCGCCGCCGAGAAACCATTGACCGGCTCCCTCTTCTCTCCTGGCAATGGAATCGGACTGTCGGAGCGGGAAATCAGTCGTGGGTATCTAGTCGGCGATCAGACGATGCTGTTGATGATCCAGACCATGCTGAATCGCTTGGACTCCTGCTCTTGTGCTTTTGGTATCGTCCTTGATGGCTTGAGAGAGTTTGCTGAAAATGTTATTGGTCTCACAATGCGACCTCTGCTGAGATGTGACTGACAAGTGGTCCGTCTCCAGCGCCATTTGCATGAGACTTTTCAAGCGTTCAATCCTAAACAGAATGCCTTCGACCTCCCCTTTGCTGAACTTCCAAGTAAGGGCATGTCCAGCTTTCTGGAGCCCACTTCCGCTAGTGATCTTACGCTGAAGCTACAACAGCGCAACCTTAAATTGATCAAGAAGTCCGTTCTGCATAATAAGTGCTCTGACCGCTGTGAACCGTGCCTGACAGGGGAGCTCTGGCAATGAGCTCCGAGTCTTGTTCTGGTGGGGGTCTCGGAAGATCCAGTTGGAATTCTAAGAGACTTTTTATCCCCTTCGCCCGTATATAGAAATTTCTAGAACGTCTGAATGACCCACTCCGAGCATGACCGCTCTGGCCGCAATTGTCATAATTATGTGAATGACGGAAGCACAGAGCATGACATCCGTGAAAAAAAAGCGGTGAGCATCTAGAGAGAATTACTACAGAAGTAAAAAGGGAATAGGAGACACTAAGAACAGTGCACATCTCACCGGCCCTCAACCTCAGCCCTGCGTTAACGGTCAGTGCCATGACGCGCATATTTGAAACCGCATCGCTACACCCAAACCCTAAACTTCCTGCACCACATCCTGCATGAGCATGCTGCACGACGCACAATGACGCGATGCGCCATCTTTCGCTGCAACTGAAACAGCACCACGAGTCAAGGGAACGCACAGACGAAGCTTTGGAATGCAACCGAANCATGGCACCAAAATAAACTTTCGATTCTCCGACAGCAGCTTGCGCAGGTCATACGGCCGCACGCGCAACTGCCGTCCGCGCGCTCCGCTGCGGATATTACCTAGTGTGATTGCTCACATTACTATAGACGCTAAGAAAACGCATAGACAATAGAAACTTAAACCGGACTAGGGGTATCGCCACGTGTGCGTATGTGTACAGCAGACTCGCTACCAAAACAAACCGACCATCCCGATTCATGTTGCAAAGTTGCCCCCCCCCCCCCTGCCTGATACATACAGTGAAGGAAACAACGACCCAAAGAAAAAAACGCTGGACTGGCCGGACGAACGCTAAAGATGCAGAAACAAAAATAATTGCACCGGTTGACGTAAGGAAATGCCAGAACGCCCGTGACGATGCTTGATACTGGTAAAACGAACTAGTTTACTTTTGTGCGTGAGTGCACATGTGGTTGGGGTTTTAGATTTCTATTAGGAGCGTCCTTCGATGGCTACGCTAGAGGGGAGGTGTTGGTGCCCGCTGAGATTAAGACCGCGGGGTGGCACGGGGTAGGAGGGCCCGAAATCGCCGTGGATTTGGGGTGCGGGAGGCGCAGAGGTGGCTTCGTCGTTTTGGGTCGCGGGGCGGGTATCGAGGCCAATATGTGGGTCGGGGATTTGGATGTCGAGCTAGGCAGGAGTTAGTAAATGCAGTTGCTGATGCTTTGATAAGTCTTTGAGGCAAGGTTATGATTGAGGAGCCGTAGATGAAGAGTACACACAGTCAGATAGCCGGTCCGCCTCAATGGAATAATTTTGACACCTTCTTTGGCTCCGACGTTCTGATTCCAATCCTCAAGCCACCTCTCAAGTGCTTCCAACTTCCTCTTCACTGCACTCATACCCACGTCATCCCATAACCAGAGTGTTGCTACTCCCATAAGCGAATCAACCCAGGCACGCAGGCTGGTGGGACTGAATGCTGATACTAACTCATCGTTCACTTTTTTGATGATGTCTCGAAATGCCTCTTCGGAAATCACAGGGTCCAGGACTTCCGGATATAGATTTGCGAATGTAGGTGCCAAGTCACCAGCCACCATCCAATCCCGCTTGATGCGGATAATGCGGGTGTTGTTGTGTAATGGCGATGAGAGCGGCACGTGCGGGTTCGGATGTGGGAAGCATGGATGCGAAGGGCCCCATGCATACTCAGAGTCGTTGTCTCCATCTCCGTCACCGCCGATCAGCGAACGGCGCAGCGAGTGTATAGATTGTTGACGCGAGAGAGGGAGTGACGCGCGCGAAGCTTGTGACTTGAGTTTTGGTCCGGCCTCGGGGTCGTCTAGCTTGGGACTTGGGGTCGGCGCGTCCTCCACGCCTGCTGCTCGCGCAGCGATCTGTTCCATTGGCATTGGGAGTTTCGGAGTGGGCGGGGCGGATTCAATGGCAAGGCTTCTCCGGTCCCTAGGTAATCCAATACTCGTACGACCGCTTTCTCCGCCGGCGGAACGTTCGACGACCAGGGAAGAAGGGGTAATGCTCTGGCGGCTGCGGCGCTGCTCGGGAAGTGTAAGGAGAGGATATTCGTCGCGGCCTTCGGTGGGTTTAGGGAGGCCTTCGACGATCTGCGGATGCTGGACGGGCACGTTCGGAAGGGTGAGGTTGCGCGGAGAGGAATTGACGGGGTTCCACAGTCGCGAGGCGGGAGCTCGAGGAAGCGAGGAGCGGAAGTTGAAGTTGAAGATGCGATTTGTCTGGCTCCAGCGAGCGGGCTGGGGCCGAGGAAGCGATTGCGGCGCAAACGTACGCGGTGGTGATGACGGGGTAGCTTCACTTTGGGACGCCGTTGTTGCGTGGGCCTAGGCCTCGTGGGATAGACCGGGGATGGCAGTGGTGTTGATATTGGAGAGGGAGGCCGTCGGCGACGCAGGAGGTTCAGGGGTGCAAAAGAGAGTTGGCGGGATTCGCCGCGGAACAGAACCGAGCAAGGCACACGCTCCAGACGCTCAGGACGCAGCATCGAGCGCGGATGGGCAACGAGCAGCAGGAGGACAACAGCGTGTGCTCCTGTTGCTATAGCAGTATTGGTAGCAGTGGGAGCGGCGGCGCAGTGGGAGCAGCGTTAGTATTAGTAGTTGCATGCGGTGCAGCGGAGTGCTGCTGTGTCAAACAGCGGCCGCACTGTGTGTGCAGGTGGCTCTCTTAAAAGAAACAACGACTTTGACGGCCCGAAAGACTTATTCAGAAGGGCTGGGTTGAGCATTGGGCGTTCAATAATGTGGTACCCGCTGAACATCCCAGCTTTGCGGCGATCCGGTTGCCATCATTCGACGCCTTGTTTGAGGCCGTAGCCAGACAGGCGAAGAGAAGCAAAGACAAGGGAGCATGAAGACGGCCTGCAACGCTCATCTCGCACGACTATACGGAAATCGGCCTCAGCAGGAAGGGGTCAGCACAGCACCGGTCGCGAGTAATGTTTTACGGGCGAAACGTCCCTGGCAGCGCTCCCTGGTGGGTGGTGCTCCGTCTGACCCCCTGAATAGTAGCAGGTTAGGTGGCGAGCTACGAAACGCCTCACCCGTGATGAAGGTACCGGTTCCAGTACCCGGGGACGCTCCCTATCATGTCGAACACAACTTAATATATTTCTGGAACCACTCTATCTAACGCCACTTCATTCCTGTCCGCACTATCAATAGGGCTGCTGTGCTGGCCGAGATTCAAGGACGCTTGACAGAACTATAAATTAGAAGTTATGTAAGGATCGTACCGGCTGTTTTCAGCCTCCTCGGTTTATTCCACCGTGGGTTTTCCCATATCGCCTCCCTATCCCCGCCCATGACGCCCATCCGCAAGCCCACTCCGAGACGTTGGTCCGGGTATCATACCTTCCTTCCTTGATCCTGGGCCTCTTAACTTGTAATGCTTGCTGTGTACATAAACAAAGGGGAACGAGAGTCCGTCCACCCCAAAAAAGGGAACATTCATTTCATGCATCTAGGCGTTCTTGTTGGCGGCCGCCTGCATCCGCCGCATGGCCTCCTTGTGCAGATCGAGCATGTCCCCGCGCCGCATCATGTCATCGAAAACCGTGTCGCGATACGTCGCCGCCATCGCTTGCTGCTGCTTCTCCATTTCCTTTTGCTTGCGGTCATTGATCATGGCTATACGCCGACCCTCATCCGCCACAACCGGCTGGACCGGAGCTATCTCCTGGCGCACAGATTCTCGCCAAGTTGCAAGCATTGCTTCACGCTTGCTCTGATCTATGCCTGATGTTCGCTTGGGTTGATGCGAGTCAAATCCCTGAACATGCTCTGCGAGAGGCCAAGTTCCTTGACGCCGCTGCTGTGGCTGGAGTTGCTGGTTCTGAATGAGCTGCTTTCGCTGAGCAAGCGTCATGTTCTCTTGATCAATCAATTGCTTCCTTTCCGAAAGTGAAGTATCGTCTGAACCCTGCCCTTCCAGGCGCACACCTCTCGCAGATGCTGCATCGCTTGGTGCCATAATGTTGACGTTTGGTGTCGACGAGTAAGGATTAAATGACATAGTGGATACTTTGTTTCGTACCATGCCTTCTCGCTTACCCATGAGAGTACTTCCTGGCATTGGCGATGGTGTAAATCGCGTAGCACCTGATTCCTGCGGATCTTCTTCAATGGGCGATTCTACAAGTGTCTGGTTTAGCAGAGGTGTGGAAGAAGACCTTACTCCCTTCGTCATAGTTGCTGAGCTAGACCGAGAAAGTGTGGCTGGTGTTCCAACGCCACCAATATATGGCCCAGGATTCTGGATAATTGGGATCGTGCTGACATTTGCGCTTGAAGGTGTTCTGGATAGCGAGGTTGACGGAATGTCATGTGGTGATTGTTTCACTAAGCTGGAGGAGGATCGAACAGCGTTTGCTTGGCGATATGGGTTGGTTGCCGAAGACTGTGAGACATCCCGCATCAACTTTGTAGTCGCCAGTGGAGGCGGCTGAGGCTTGACTTCGACCGTCGCTGTGGCCACAGTCTCTGCAAAACTGTGATCTACCTGGATCCCGGGAGATTCTGGCTCCTTGATCTCATCGAGGTCCGGTTTTTCCGCAAGCTCCAAGTGCTTCGCCCACTCATTTGTTCTATAGGATAACACTATCTTTGATAACTTCTCCGGCAGAATATCCATTAGGCTCCCTACACGAGACTCGATCTGCGAGCCCTCTGATTGAGGTATCGATTTCATCGATTTTGATCGTCTCCGACTCCGTGCATCATCTTCAATCGCAACAGAAGTCCCTGAACGGCGTCTTTGGCTGCCGAGCGACGCCCGCTTGGGTTTTGATTCGCTTGGTTTGGGATCTGTGCTGATAGTTAAGGACTGATGCTTCGCTAAGTTCCTCAGATCTTCATCACTAGGTTCGTTTGATACTGGACTACCCGAAGGCTTGGCGCTCGAAGGCTCATCCTCGGCGTCTGATTTGGCCGTTTCGGTCTCACCTCTTGTCTTGGTATCAGGCAACTCTGCCTCATCAGCGTTTGAGTTGAGAGGAGCTAAGGCGTAATCTTCAAATCCGAATTTTAGTGGCGAATGTGGCGGCGATAGTGTAGGCAGAGACATTTCGTCCTCATCGAGATCGTCCAACGTAGCCGCAACTGATGATGCCCGGTCATCTTCAATGTGGGGTATTATTAGAGCTTCACGAGATTCGGAATGATCCGTTGAGTTTCTACTCATAGAAAACCGGTTCAGTGCGGATTGAGTTGAATACCTCTTCGACGTCGGTCTCTGTGCAGGCAAAAAATCTAGGACAGTCGATACAGACACATTATCTTCTTTGTCGGAAGATTCCTCGGTAGGAATTGTGAACGGTAGAGGGATTATTACAGGCGGTGGTGGAACGGATGGACGGATAGAGGTTCTCGTAGAGACCATGNGAGTATTTTCACCATCCTCGGGATGTCTGATTTCCGCAGAAACCCATGCACCACTGTTGTTGGAGTTTAGTACAGAATTATTTCCTGTTCCTGGATTACTGGGCTGGACTGTATTGCCACTAGCCTCAATATGTTGAATACCGTCGTCCTGGAGAACCTGAGTAGTGATGGTTGGACTGGAATTGCGTTTGCTTGATGCCCTGGATATGAGGTTTCTCTGACTTCCTTCCTTAGACTTCGACATATCCACCATCTCCACGCTCTCAGAAGTCGATCGTTTTAGTCCTTTGACGCTAACCGAAGTTTTCGGAATACTACTATCTGAGGACCCAACAGCAGAGTCTGTTTGAATGCCAGCGCGTTTGTCTCCATATGCAGCTTCCCACTGCGCGCGTTCCCGTGTCAAGTCGTTCTCGATTCTTCGCCCAAGTTCAGATTCCTCTCGTTCCACATTTTGATCATGCTCCAAGCGCACAACAGCATTTCTCTCTCGGCGCTCTTTAACAAGCTTCCAGAGCTTCAGTTGCGAGACCAAACCCAGCAAAAATATCAAGACTGTACATGCTACCTCCACTCGAATACCCCGTGTTATTGGGTATGTATTGGTGTTGAGGGGGAAGGTATTGGAATTAAGGTCTAGAGCAATCAGCACTTGCAGAAAGGTGTAAGATTCACAATTCCTTACTCCAGAGGTATAGCCAAAATTCTTTCAAACCAGCTCGGCTGAAGCAGTCAATACCAAGCACCGCTATGGTAGCTCCTGCGAAAGAAATGCAAACAATTAAGCCGTAAGTTCGGGTATAATGACTAAATGAGAGACAGAATGCTGCAAAGCTCATGCAAGCAATAAAGATAGCTCGTCCAGTGGTGGAGCTAATAAGGCCACCCTCTTTCAAAGTTAGGAACCACATGCTTACGCAGAATCCACCCAGTAAGCAACCGAGACCATCAGTGATGTCAGTAAACACAAGTGAAAGGGCGCCGAATATTAAACCGGAAATGAATGCGGCTACGAAAAATGCTCCCTGTACTGCATTGGTCACTGGTGGGCTCATTAAATAAACAATGAGTACCTGAATGTCCTAGTCAGCCAGTTAACTCTAGATTTGTCTTTAAGCCAACATACCGTAACAGCTAAGCTGGTCAAATATGCCGCAGAGAAGAATATATATAGCCTATAGAGCTTTAGCAAAGCCTTGGAGGAACTTCGTGGGAAACCGAGTTACCATTTATTCTTTATCCCAATCACGGTGTATACCATGCCAGACATGAGCAATATTACTCCGGCTAAGCCTGTAGCGGGAGTGATTGCCGGCTGGATGGGTAAAGGATTGGTGGAATTCGGAACTGATACTCAGGTCAGGACGCGCTAAGTTATTGAGTTGCTCAGCTTACCATATGTGGCGGAAGCAGAGGCGGTACTTGGTACCGATGTCGATGGAGCCTGGATGATTGTCGTGGACGTCACCAAGACAGAAGATGTTTTTGCATCATTGCCTGTGGCTTTCGACGTCTGTTGGAAAGAGGTCGAAGCCGTGGCGGTAGCCTTTGCTGAGCCATCGGAGGATTGAGATGGATCGGCTGTTGATGAAGCGTGGGCAGCAGCAGTGCTTGAAGGAGCAGAAGACTGCGTGGGATTGGTAGACGGCTGATTATCTTGACGAGGGTCCAAAGGATATCGCAGAGCTGTGGTGGGTTCTAGGTGGAATGCGATAAGAGAGAGAGCGCATGCGAGATAACGATAGGATCGCATTGCAACTGATATGAAGTGATTCAGCTACGCAGCGGGAAGCGATAGGTAGACAATGGCCATGCTACGAGATCTCTCTAGTTGAAGTAGTTCTGACTGTTTTTGCACAACAAGGCAGTTGCGGCCTCCACCAGCAACAACAAGCAGCGAAGAGAATGGAATGAGCGTGGAAGGTAAATAGGCACGAAAGGTTGCAAAAGAATGGGAAAAACTTGGAATAAGTCCGGTGAGCGATGTGCTAGGTCATATCGACGCAGATATCGATTGTACAACGACAGGTAATTGGAACAGGGAGAGGGACTACAAGGGTACGAATCTGCGATAGAAGAAATCCACAGCCCCAGAAAGATCTCCAAGTCGTGTCGAAGAGATTTACAAAGCCATGGCCCCTTCCCTCGCCATTTCACTTCTGAGAATGAACCTGTGGCGTCCGTAGGCGTCAAGGTGAAGCTTTAACCGGGACGGCCGATACCACATCGAGTTATCAGCGGAGCCCTAGGGAAATTACATTCTGGAGACGAAATCAGCCATGGCGGTACTAGATCCAAACGGTCCGCGAACGAGAGGCCCTCACGCTTCCAAGCCCAGAACAGGCCACGCACGGGAGACGAATGGCAGGACCCAATGGCCCAGCTCACAGGGCAATTGCCTGCTTGCTTGCTGGAGAAGCGCAGCGACGATGGGGTTCCGGAGGCGCAGCTGCGTGTCATGCTTGTGTGGACGTTTCAAGCCCAGCAGAGGACGATGCAACGTTCTGCCAGAGCTAGCAATTCACGTTGGTGGCCGGCACGCGCAGAACGACAAGGTCTAGCACTTCGGCGAGAAGGGAAAAGCATCAAAAGCGAAGCGAAATTTGTTGGAGCGTAGACCGGCACAACGGGACGCCCGAAAGCGTTACAGGGCTGTCATTCTGGGCGGCAGTTTGGACGGTCGGGACTCTGCTCGTGGCTGGACAGATCAGCTAATTCGCCTATCACGCCATGCAGACGAGACTTCAGGGGCTTTATGCGGGCCAGTGCTGGTGCCTCGTCCCAGTCCTCTTCCTTGGACCTCCCAGGCCAGTCTGCACAAAAACAGGATCTCCACGCTGTTCCTTCACGCTGCTCGCGTCCTTGTGCTGATAGCCTTGCATAAAATGACGGCGTGCAGTGTCGCCCCGAGTCAGCACCTGGGTTCTGGTGTTTCATCGTCGTAATCGGCTGGAGAAGTCTCTCGCCGTCATGCTGTTGCAGAGGACCAGTCACCGTGAAGAGGCGAAGGGGGTCCATCGGTGGATTTAATTAATTGGGCGAAGAAAATAGAAAATTAGAAAATTCGCCTCAGATCGCCAAGCGATGATCGCCGCCGTCCTGAAGCGCGGGTCAACTAGCGCGAGGATTGCCCCGTGCGCCGTCGAATGTGTGGTTCCACCATTTGACCCCTTGTGTGATAAAAATGGTGGAGCTTGCTTGCAAACCTGCACTCCAACCTTGCTCCTTCTCATCTGAATCGTGAAGACCCTTGCTAGCCGAGAGCAGAGCTGGTCTCTCAAGGGTGCTTCAACGAACGAAGAGACTCGGGATTCGATAATTCTGTGCGAGACCGCGAGTAAGTTTCTTGGTGTATCCCATTGGCCAAAAAATTAATGTGAAGCCGTCCCATTTTTGCCGGAAGGCGTTCGTAGGATCAAACAGCCGTGTCTGTACAACCACACTCGTGCTTCAGGGTCCTGTGGAGTGCACGCGTTTCTTTCAATATATCGGCTCTCTCTGTCTCCTAAAACTTCAATTGCTTTTTGCTTTCATTGTCGCTTCATCAGCTCAACTGAAACTGCCGCAACTGCCCGTTAGCAGCTGAGAACATCCATGCAAAAATATCTCTCGTATTTGTAAATCTAGACCAAAGCTAACTGTAGGTGCTGATGAGCCGCATCCTACGAATTGCGTCTACAACTTACGACTTCATGCAAGGCGGCTTGTCTCCACACGCGTAGCACCTCACGTTCGGTGAGACACGGGCCACGTCGCGATGATTGGACCATCGTAGGTTGACAACGCGGAGCCTGTGACAGCCACGACATCATGCTCACACGTCCACCAAGCAACAGCTATCAACAGCTCCAAACCCTGCTGCTACACCGCCCTCCTCGCTTTGATCACCTTTTGTCCGCAGCAGATATCCTGCCTCCCAATTCTCTAGCACCTCTCCCGCCTTGCCCTGGCCCGTCCCGTTCTTCCACAAGCATACACCATAAACTCCGAGCTCGCTGATGACGCCACCCTTTTGGACTTCGCCGTTGCGCAGGATAGCATTTCTCCGAGCCGGCGGCTCAATCATCTCCATAAGTATATACGCCGGCCAGTATGGCTCGGGCAAAGATTTGAGAAACTCAGGGATTGTTTTTCGATAAACGTTATTCCCGCCGCCCTCACGCTGCGGCTTCAATACGTACTTGTCTGCCGATTCGGGGTTGGTCGCCAAGTTACGTGCTTCCACACCTGCATCGCTCTTGTCTAACGGGTATATTGGTGCGAAGGTTCGGAGCACTCGAGATGCGGTTGCATCGTCTGGCAGAAAGCGTTTCAAGTGTGGTGAGTGAGGGGTGGCAAGCACTTGCTGTATCTTCTTGCAGCCAGCCAGTTGGGTAAGAATGCTCGGACATTTGATCGCCCTGCTTCGTTCCAGCTGTAAGCGAGCAGTCCAATCCTCGGATCGGGGGTGATCGTCAGGTGTGTATCCTGCCCGGAAATACACTGTTGCCACCTCGTATGGAGTTGTTGGTGAATGAGGTGGAACATAAATTAGCGTTCGATCCGAGTCAAGCTTTGTGTCCAAAAGAGTGCGGTGAAATGGTAATCGGAACGATCGCACACCACTTTCTGCTAGCAAGGAATATTCCAAAAGCCTTTGATCAAAAATGTTCCTCTCTGGATCTTGCACAACAAATAAAACACACCTTGGGTGAGATGTTCGTGAAGACCCATAGGCATTGTAAGCTGATGCCAAGCCTGCAGCTAGGGATGAAGCTGATTTGCTTTGAGGTAGAGCATCAGCCTTAATTATCGTGGATGCTGACGAGGGATATGCATTGATATTCAAAAGGTGGTTATGTAGCACGGATACTTGGGAAGAGAGACCCCCAAAAGAAGAGGCAATTGTGTTAAATTCAACCTGCTTGAGTCCTACAGGTGCTCCAGAAATGGAAGGATCCACATGGACCATATAGTCAGATCGAAAGAGACCGAGGGATAATTCCTGGCTCCCATCAGATTATGATAACATAATACATATCCAACTTACATGCCTGGACGTAACCCTCTTTCTTCACGGCAATATGGATTTCCCATAACTTGGCAACGAAGTCGTCAATATCTACAAGTCTGACATTGAAAGAATAAGCGGACTTCTTTAAAGAGAGCGGAGTTGAAAAAGCTTCGAGAAGAGACCAGATTTGGGCTCTTTATCAAAGTTATGAAGTATTTATTCATGCCGTCCGCTGCTAAGACTCTGTACGTGAATATGACCATGCTGTTCTCGAAGCTTCGGCTAGCAATATTGGTAATCGGAATGCAAAAATATTCCATTTTTGACTTTAAAAAATGCAATACTCACTCTTCAACTATGCTTCTGAGCCACTCCTCGTCCCGTGCAATAGCGGAATACAGTTCATTATAGGCTTTCTGAATCGCTAAACCCTCTTCAAAGCATGCCCGTGGGAAAAGGCTTGGGAACAGAGTGATCGGTGCAGTAGTAGCAAGGACGCCTGAAGGGTCCTGATCTTGAGTGACAAAAGATGGCGCTGGTCTTACCGCCAGGCCATGTGCGATAGACCAATCTTTGAGGACATCCAGGAGATATTTCTCCTGCTCCGTGGTTAGTTCCGGCGGGTAATCCAGAAAAAAAGACGGTGCCATTGCGGAGCCCGTATCCTCTCTAATCAGGTAAAGGGATGAGAGCTTGCTGTTGAGGGATAAAGGTCTTCATAAATATTTCTCTATCAAAGGCTGATGACCAATCGTCTCTGACGAGAAATGGGAATTCACAATTACGGAGTTTTTGCTTTTGAAGGTCCAGTAGCGCTAGACGTGTGGTAAATATTGTGGCCCGTGCGGCGAAGCGGACTTCTTCGTCTGAGCCTGATGAGGTAAGCAACTCTGAAACTTGGAACGCTCTACATTATGGGATGCGTAGTTGTCGTATACTTTGAAGATAGACGTGCCGCAACGCACCAAAGGAGCTGAATGCCTAGCTGAGGTCCTATGTGCCTCTATAAAATTCACTGTCAGGCGTTCTTTGTCTTCCATATCATCTTGTGCTAAGATCTTTACTTTCATTTACGCGCCTTCGTGTGAAGATGGGAGATCTCTGGTGGCAATCTCATCAAGTCACGATATAGTCATTCACTTTATATTCACTTGGCTCATTATCTTCCGCTTCTCGTTAGAGGTCCTCAGCATCATCAACACGTTCAACCTCTAACTTGCCTGAACACCAGCGGCTCGCTTGACCTTATCTAACGCGTTAATTTCTTCAAGACAGTTTCACGGCAGGCTCAGAAGTTGATGCTTTAGTGCTAGCGAATCTCCTTCCTCGCTTCACCTTCCCTGTTAAATTTCTCTCCTTCCTTATCACAACCGCTTCATCTCGGCTTTGTAGCGGACATGGCTATGGCTTCAGATAAAGACCCCTGGGATTGGACCATAGATGAGGTTATTGAAGCTCTCTGCGCCTCTAGGAGGATCTATAACGATGCAGGATGGTCCAACCCAACCCTTCCGGATTCAAAAACGTTTGAGCAACAACTCCGAGAGCAGGAAGTCAATGGTGCCACTTTGTTGATTGGTGTCACTGAGCAGTTCTTGAAAGAAGAGCTCAATATCAGAGCCTTAGGCAAACGGCAGGCCCTACTAGTAGCAATCAAGCACCTTCAGAGCCGGTCGTCAAGATACTGCGAACAGTTTCCGCCCTATTTTCCTGCTAGCCAGGCTCCTCTCAGTGCTGGCTTTCATACACCTTCTTCTTCCTTTTTTCCACAGAGAAGTCTTGCGTTCGCATCTTCACTATTGAATACTCACCATACCTTGCCGGCCATTCCTCACTCTAATGAGACGGCTGAGACCGACAAAGCAGCTCAATCTGTTCAGAACACTGCTTTTAGCACGGAACTTAGCCCCGCTCCACAATTACTTTTAGGTGAGGCTACAGTGCATGCTGAGAACGGCCCAAGTGAGGGCACTCACCTAGCAGTGCATGCACGTGCTGGCGAGGACATAGTAATAGATCAAAGTGGACGGAAGCGTCGGAAACTCAAGCAATTTTCTACTACCACTTCTGAAGCAATCACTGCTTTAGCGGCACGTGCTAAACTACATCCCGCGTCATTAAACACCCCACCGTTACATGGACTCAAAGCCCCTAGTGGAGTTGATCAACCTGCCGTCGGCGAGAGTACGCAACTTGGCGAATCCCAGCTGCCGCTTTCAGACGAAATTGTCTCGCCAATACGACACTCCCAGCTTCTACCCTATCATGACTCTGTCAGCAGTTACTTTGGACAGAAGTTTCCTATTGATAAGATATTCTATGGAAATACTCCCCTTGGCCAAACTCTCCATGATGACGAGGACGATGACGACTCTGAATTCTTCTTTTCCGCGGAGGTACCATCTGGAGTCAGTGAATATGTTTATAAACAACTGTTTCACTTTCTGAACAACGTGCAACAGGAGCAGGTCATAAAGCGAAACAGACCAGCGATTGCTCTTTACCCATACCGTGAAAGTATTCTTCTAAAGGGTCAAACACGTTCTGTCACAGTCTTCCAGGTGGTCGGGGATGACGTACATGCGACCCGCGAGGATCCTTTGAGACCAGATATTGACGATCCCTACAAGGATAACGCCATTCATGAGTGGGACTTCCTTGGGCACTGGGCCAACGGAGATAAGACAGTACTGCCTCAGATTGGAGATTCAGATTCAGAAATAGACTATAGCCCATCCTTACTCGAGGAAATGGAAACCGAGGCACATGAAAAAGAAGAGCAACGTGCGAAGCGCGGTCCCTTGACAGCGGACGAAGTGTCTACGCTAGTTGATCAAACAATTGAAGATATCAAAATAAGCTGGCAAAAGAAAAAACTCCCATTGCGGGAAAGCACTGCGTGGTCCGTCTGGAGGAAGGGTAGGCGTTCAGAAGTACGACGACAGCTTAACATACAAGCGGAGGAGCAGATCAAGAAGCTCAATGGTCGCCTCTTAACATTGAAGAAGGAAATATCTGGGCAGATTTGGCAAAAAGAAGCCGAGGTTCGCCGGCAGTGCACCATCCTTGAAGAGAACGTGTTCCAACGTGAGGATCATGCTTGGAGAATATCCATCTGGCAGAGAAAGGAGGAGCCTCCGAGGCCTAAGTCAAAGCCTCGTACACGGAAGAAAGTTGCTAATGTCCATGCGAGCGACGAAGAGGGTATAAGCTTAGGTAGTGACTCAGAAGCAGCTTCAGATGATATGTCGCGTTTCATCGACATCAAGGAAATTGACATGACACAGGTTATGCAATCCCAATCTTCGCCGGAGCCAAACCTTCTGGCACAGTCGTCTGAGCTGGATCGACACTCGTCTCCGGAACTTGAACAACAATCGGCGGTGCAGAGAGCTCAACCGCCGGATGACAGCGTCACTGGTGCTCAGGCTGACGATGAAATGGATGTAGATAAAGAGGATTCGCCTGAAGATACAGCCATTGATACGGTTGAAGAGAGTGACCCTAACATGACTTCCTCAGAAAGTGCTGCTGCTACGGAAAGTTCTTCTAAAGCGCCACCACAACCTCAATCCCCTCATTCAGTGATTGATCTAACCTTCTCTCCGGATGCAAGCCCGACGATAGACACACCTATAAGATCCTACCGGACGGAAATTCCTGCGTCGCAAAGATTCAACGGTGTCCCAGAGAACTCCTCCGCTGCCGATATTGCTAGCTGGACCTGGAAGGAGCTGGATCAGCGAGGTGATCGGAAAAGAATGATCATTAAAATCCTCAGTGAGATGGACCCCACGGATTATAACATGATGAAGGAACGTATCCAGAAAGTTTCAGCAAGGGACTTTATCGACGAAGTAGGGCGTGGCTTAGGTGCACTCTTGAGAAAAGACTCAAGACTCTCAGGCGTCCAGCAAGAGACATTCCCGAAGATCATCAAATTCTCAAGACTGTATATTTGCTGGGATATTGGTTCTTGCCGGTGGTGGAAAGAGGACCTTCCTGAACAACTCGCACAGGATATTAACAGAAGTAAGAAAGGTGTTGAAGACTTTTACGGGTTCCTTTGTACCGTTCTTCTAGAAGGTCAACATGCTGTGAGAATCCCGAAAGGCGGTGGGGTCTCCACTCCGAAATCCAAGCTGAAAATTTCGGTGCCTACCGCGATAACAGGCAGTCAACCGCTTTTGATTTCCGATTCAGATGTTGAGGAGACTGAAGGAACCCTTAACAAGAAGCGGAAGCGAGCGGTTGCTCAGAGCCAAACAGCTATACAAAAACGAGAAAGCGCACAACAGCGTCGCCAGGAACAGGAATTAAAGGAGCAGCTTCTCCAACAACAGATCGGCCAAGATGTTACGGAAGGAAGCAGCAATATCATTATCAACACTAGCAAGCACGAAGATGATGGATTCGTATACCTTAACAAGTTCATTGGCGCGAGGATCAAGAAGCATCAAATCGAAGGTGTCCGTTTCATGTGGCGTGAGGTCGTTACGGCTGGTCACTCCGAATCACAAGGGTGTCTCCTCGCACACACGATGGGCTTGGGAAAGACAATGCAGGCGTGAGTGATATCAACCTCAATTTAGTGGACGGGGGCTAATATACGTTTAGGATTACACTCTTAGTGACCATCGCGGAAGCCGCGCGCTCGAAGGAAGCCGCGATCAGCCAACAGATACCGAAAAGTCTGCGCATGTCCCGGAGCCTCGTAATTTGCCCTGCCTCACTAGTCTGGAACTGGCTTGAGGAGCTTGCCATGTGGATCCCCCCATCAGCGAAAGCTTTAGTCGGAAAACCGAGACCTATCATTTCCGATGCAAGCCTTAAGCAGCGCCTAGATGAAATTCAGCTGTGGTACGATAATGGAGGGATTTTGGTAATGAGCTATGAGATGTTGAGGGTTTATGTCCAGAACAAACCCACGAAAACAAGAGCCCCGCCTTTGACCGATGAACAACACAAGAAAACCATGAAGTATTTACTGGAGGGGCCCGGAATTATCATAGCAGATGAAGCTCATACACTTAAAAATTTCGGTTCGGGTATCTCAACTGTAGCCGAAAAGTTCAAATCGAAGAGTCGCATTGCTTTGACCGGATCTCCCCTGGCAAACAACCTTCTAGAATATTTTACGATGATCAATTGGATAAGCCCTGGCTATCTCGGCGACCTCGTAGAGTTCAAAGCCCACTACGAGGAACCAATTCACCAAGGCCTATATTGTGAGAGCAGCCACGGCGAGTATCGGACGGCTTTGAAAAAGCTGCGTATCTTGAAGAATGAGATTGAACCAAAGGTGAATCGAGCTGACATCACCGTTCTAAAGGGCAACTTGAAACCGAAAGTCGAATTCGTCATTACCGTACCTCTCACCAAACTTCAGGAAGATGCTTACAAGATATACGTCAAGTCAACCCTTGAAGTCTCGCCGACGGGAGACGATTATGGTAAAGATGCTAAAAATGCCCGTATCTGGAGTTGGCTGAACGTCTTGTCACTGCTCTGCAACCATCCCATGATATTCTTTAGCAAGCTTTTCGAGGAAGAGAAGGCAGTTAAAAAGGGCCAAAACCCTAACCCAAAGGGGACGACTGCTAAGTTAAAGAAGCAAGCAGCCAGCTCCAACCATGTCAACACCGACGAGGAGAGTCCCGGAAGTCCAGAACAAGACGTTGATGATTTGCCGGTTTTAGATCTCGGACTTCCTGTGAGCATGATGGAAGCTCAAAACGCGCTTTTCATGGAAGCCCAGAAGTTAGATCAGATGCAGCGCTCTTACAAGATGGATGTATTCAACAAAATTCTGGATTACTCAGAAAAAATTGGGGACCGGGTGCTTGTCTTTTCCCACAGAATACCCACTTTGGACTATATCGAGAAATCATTCATACAAAATGGTAGAAGTTACCAGAGAATTGATGGAAAAACCAAGGCCTCTACTCGCCAGAGTTCTGTGAAGGAGTTCAACCAAGGGCTGAAATCCGCTAGTGTCTTCTTAATATCTACAAAAGCAGGCGGGCTTGGCTTAAATCTTCCGGGAGCAAATCGGGTTATTATTTTCGACTTTAACTTTAATCCTATTTGGGAGGACCAAGCCGTTGGGCGAGCATATCGCCTCGGCCAGCGAAAGCCCGTCTTCGTATACCGATTCTTGGTGGGAGGCACATTCGAATCAATCGTCTATAACAGCGCCGTTTTTAAGACACAGCTGGCATATAGGGTTGTCGATAAGAAGAACGTCCAAAGACATGCTCAAAGGTTGCGAGACTTCCTGTTCTTTCCAAAGCCAGTTAAACAGAATGACCTTCAGCCATACAAGGGTAAAGATCCCTATGTGTTGGATCGAATTTTGGCTCTCGATGGCGATGAATCACTTATTCGGTCATTATCAACAACAGAGACTCTGCAGGAGGAGGTCGCGGAAGACTTCACTGCGGAAGAGATTAAGGAGATGGAGAAGATGCAGAAGGAGGAAAGGATGAGAAAGACCGACCCGGCAGCGTATAAGGCTCTGATGCAGGCTAAGCAGAAGGCTTTGCATGTCGAGCAGATGGCCAAATTCGAGCAGGCCAGGTTGGCTACTTCAACAAAAGCAGGCTTAGCAACGCCAATTCCACCCCCTCTAAATGTGGCTGGATTCATGCGTCACCAGAATAGCGATTCCGAAGGGAACCGACAAACTGAACGAGATCCAGCGAACTCCCATGCTAGATCTTCAGCAACAACATCGGGGCCCGACCCAAAGCCGCTTGGAGAGAGGCAGCTCTCAGGCAAGTTGAGTTCTACTGCTCCGGAGCCCCATCAACCGAGGTCACGCGGGGTTGCCGGCTCTGTGTCCCTCCCTTCATCTCCACCTCGGGTTTCCCCGCACAGAAGAGAAGAACGTTCAGCGCTTGGCACTATTACAGAGCATGCGAACGATGAGCCTTCTGCCAGGAATGCACGTAGCTCTGAGCCCCCATTTCAGAGCATTCCGCCAGCAACCGCTCCTCTGCCTCGTATCTCAAATTCGCCGTCCAATGACCTCCCTGCGTTTCGTCCTAACCCCGAAGGTTCTCACGAGATGCCGGTAGATAACGATGAACATCAGCCTAACGAACGCCAACCTGATGAACGCGGCTCCAAGGAGATATCGCCAAATGCCGAGGAGATCCCGGCTGCACAACCCGAACATAGCGGCAATTCACAAAACGGCAGTCAAGCATCTTCATCTGAGAAAAAGGGTCTTTTTGACTCATTACGTAATGCCATTGGGCCTTCTTTTGGAGCATTCAAGTCTCCTAGTGGATAAGGATGACAAGGTGCTCATAGTGCTATTTACTTGTGGATTGAGAGATTCTAGGAAGGGCTTGACGAAGGGGCCGAGCGGAGGCTAGAATAAGCTTTCCTCCCTTTTCAGTGGAGGTTTTTCTTACATATTGTGTTTCTTGCCATCAAAATTTCTTGGTGTTGCTTGAGTGTTCTATATTTAGCGTGGCCACTGGAAGAGGAGTTGGCAGCGGTTTATTCGAGGAGTACAATTGATGCATTTGATGGAGGTAACATCCGAGAGATACCCATTTCTTTTGCAACTTTGTACATGGTTGTATTCCTCCAGGCCGCATAGTGATAGAGGGAGTGATGCTATGGAAAAGTTTCTCTTATGTCGTAGTGAATACATTCACTGCTCATGACGGCAATTCGATAAGGATGCATGTGAGCGACATGGGCGCGTTAATTCGCAATACACTGAAGATGTGCTTTATTTGCAAACGATTGATCCGGCCTGAGGCTCGAATTATTTAGTCGTTTCTAGCCAGATTTCCTAGACTTTCTAGTTATGCCCCCGTGAAAGGGCTTCACGCTGTAGTAAAGGCTGTCTCTTATGCTGTTTACTTTATTTTTGGTATCCTAGTTGTGCCTTTGTGGATATTCGGAACTGTAGAGGTATTCTGCATGTTCGCTTTTGAGGATGAATGGCATGTGGTGTGGGCACTTTTCTTGGTAACGGATAGGATAAGTAAGTAAAGACTTTAAGAAGGCGACTAAAATTAATTTATATATCCGGTTGTAATGCTTTCAACAACTCTTCTAAATATACATCTTCTAGCAACCTGGCTATGATTCAATCCGTCTTTGGAAACCATTCCCGAGAATTCCGGCTTCGGCCGAGATAGGGCAATCCTGCCATGTTGGCGAGTTATGCGGTATAATACATCCAAGGCCTCACAAAAGGTATTGATCTCCTGTAAAATGCATATGATGCGAATAATGCTGACAGATGTGCGTAGTCGGCTCTGTAGGCTGAGCATTGTCCGGCTCACGCTCGCAGGAAATGGCCAATCGGAGGAGGCGTAGTTTTATAATACGTGCATCTAGACAGCCAGAATCCTTGTCATATACACCAGCTGATTTCCACCCACTTCCACCTTACCAGTCTTATAAACCGGCTGAACTCCCAAATTTTACTCTCACCATAACCCTTCACGCCTACGATCACACTCAACACCCAATCCCTCAAACTTTCGCGTTCATTGATCCGCAATGGAGTCTCTCCTACGCCAATCGCGGTCCATGTGTCCATTCCTCTCGAAGACGTCTCCTGCCACTTTGCGCTCCTTATCCACCACCACTGCCGGCCATGATGCCTCTCCCGGAGGTGGCAGCATGTCGAACCTTCAAGTCTACGCTAGACGCTGCCCCGTCATGGGAAAGGCCCTCGCTGTCCAGAGTGCCCGCACTGGAAATACTCTACTTGCTGGTGCTTATGGGGGCATGAGGGCATACCATTCTCGCGCTGGCAGAGCTGGATTGCACACTTCTACCTCGAAGGAAGCCCAGACTGTCAATATTGAGGACTTTGGCTCAAAGCAAGGTAGGTTTACATATGTGTTTCTATGCATGAGTTCCGAATCCGGAGGCAGGAGTAAAATTTTGAGTCATTCAACTGACTTGCGATTTTCCAGTCCCCTTCCCTCAGGCTGCTAAACCACCTGTCGCTCGTACTAAACATCCAGTCGGGGTCCCACCCAAGCCCAAAGCGGCCAAATTCGACTATGATGGATTTTACGAGAAGGAATTGGACAAGAAGCACGAGGACAAGTCGTACCGCTACTTCAACAATATCAATCGTTTGGCTAAGGAATTTCCCCGCGCGCACATGGCTTCTAAAGAGGAGAAGGTCACAGTTTGGTGCTCCAATGACTACCTCGGTATGGGTAGAAATCCGCACGTGCTGAAGACCATGCACGAGACACTTGATACTTATGGCGCTGGAGCTGGAGGAACAAGGAACATCTCCGGCCATAATCAGCATGCTGTTGGTCTTGAGAGTACCATCGCTAAACTCCATGCTAAGGAAGGCGCTCTTGTCTTCTCGTCCTGCTATGTGGCGAACGATGCGACTCTCGCGACTCTGGGAAGTAAGCTTCCTGACTGTGTTATTCTCTCCGACAGCATGAACCATGCCTCGATGATTCAGGGAATCCGCCACTCTGGCGCAAAGAAGATGGTATTTAAACATAACGATGTCGTTGATCTGGAAGCAAAACTTGCTTCGCTTCCTCCGGAAGTTCCGAAAATTATTGCGTTTGAAAGTGTGTATAGCATGTGTGGTTCGATTGGACCCATCGAAGAGATCTGCGATTTGGCGGAGAAGTACGGAGCGATCACCTTTTTGGACGAAGTTCACGCCGTTGGCATGTATGGACCACACGGTGCTGGTGTTGCTGAACACTTGGACTATGAGGCGCACGTTGCTGGTAAGCCGACAGGCACAGTTATGGACCGCGTTGATATTATCACTGGAACACTTGGAAAGGCATATGGCTGCGTTGGTGGATACATCGCTGGGTCTGCTAAGTTAGTTGACACAATCCGTTCTCTAGCCCCTGGCTTCATCTTCACAACTTCCCTTCCGCCGGCCACAATGACCGGCGCTAAGGTGGCCATCGAGTACCAAATGAACTATCAAGGTGATAGGCGTCTCCAACAATTCCATACCCGTGCAGTCAAAGATGCACTTGGCGCGAGGGACATCCCGGTTATTCCCAACCCAAGCCATATCATCCCGGTCCTGGTTGGCAATGCACAAGTCGCGAAGCAGGCTAGTGATCTCTTGCTGGAGGACTGGGGCATCTATGTACAAGCTATCAACTACCCGACTGTCCCCGTTGGCCAAGAGCGCCTGCGTATCACTCCCACCCCTGGACACGTGCGCGAATACCGCGACCACCTGGTTAAGGCTCTCGACAGCGTCTGGTCCCAGCTGGGCATTAAGCGCACCAGTGAGTGGGCTGCTGAAGGTGGCTTCATCGGAGTCGGTGAAGCTGGCAAGGAAAAAGAGCCTTCGCTTTGGACTGACAAACAGCTGGGTGTTGATAATGTTTTGAAGGAGATGAAAACTGGCCAAGGCGCTGTTGGTGCCCTTGAATCTGTCTTGGAGAGAGAGCGTAAGGCGACGGCTCAGGCTGTCAGTGCCGCCGCTTAGTGGGACATATTAAGATGATCCCATTTACTCCAACTGAGTCACTCCTTTGAGATATGGTAGCTATGTAGTAGCAGCATTGCGATTTGCACTAATCGCACATTTTCGACTGAGATATCATAGCCTTATGATTTCTGCAAAATATTCCCTGCGGTGCATAAAGTATGCATAAAGTATGCGTGAAGTATACGTGAAGCCGCTATGAAGCGCGGCTTTATTCTGAAACGTTCCGTTTTTAGGAGCACGTGCTTGCAACTCCAGCTGCTCCGTATCAATCTACATAAGTTCACGCCAAGATATGGCTTTGATGGTGAACTAGCTTGTAGCACTGTAGAACATTTGTGACTTCATGGTAGAAAAAAGTTCTCTGCCAAATCCCCTGCGATTCGCTTGTTCAGAGCAACTAGTGAAGCTGGATAGGCTTCTATTGTCGCTACCGTTCATTGTTCTTTGCTGCTTCCAGTTCCGAGTAAGCGAGCTTTTCGCGACTTCTAGGCAAACCCTCACGATCCTCCATTTCCACATCGACGATCTCGCCTTCGTTTCTTCTAATACATTTCTCTTTGCGCTCGTGCCTTTTGGGCCATACGCCGGAATGCCCATTTGACCGGTCGCATTTGACTCCGCCCGTTTTGCATCGAGCCTGAGCTCCGCAAACGCTTCAACCGACCCGGTGCAAGAACACAGTGAATGCGAAACATAAAGGAAATTGAACCTTGCGCCCTTCCAGGCTACCAGCAGAAGGAGGGTAGCCATGCCGCCTAGTGGAAAGAGGAAGAGAGGAGATCGAACATACTCACAAGACAGCAATGATGGGTCCAGGCCATCCCCCCACCGACCACAAAACCTGAACCTTGCACAACAGAATCAACAGAACAATGCTAGAGGTGGGAGACGAAGTATTCGTGGGGGTGCGCGAGGAGGTTCAACTGTTCCCCGGAGTCCGGTCTCTACCTCAAATCCTCAAGCTTCTCCTATGACGGGGCAAGGCATGTCTCCTCCACCGTTGAGCCTCACTTCCACTAAAGGCACGTTGACGAATACAGCTTCTCCCGCTGTACCTTCAACTCCAACAGAGCGATCCACGACCCAAACCTCTACCGCTCAAACTGTATACTACTACGAATACTTGTCTGATGAGCACGTCGCGTCATGGCGTGGAGCGGGACGGAGAGCGGCGATAGAGGCAGGAGCACATGCACAGGCGGAAGGGGATACTCTGGCGCTGTCTTCTTTATTTCAAGAGCTCGTGAGAGCAGGTTTAGATGGAAAACTAGACCCTAAAGACATCGGTGCCGTCGTGCAAGAGATTTTGGCATCACAATTCGCGCCTGGGGTTATGGATCCAGTCTCGCTCTTCCTTGATTGCGTGAGCATCTTGACCGAGGCCGATACTTCACACTCACACCTGAAGATCATGTTATCTGAGACTGGAATCGATCCACAGCGAATGCGAGCGGAGCTTGAAACGTCACTCCTGATTGCTCTACCTCTCGTCCGCCCTACTTTCCTCAAAATGGCTATTCGGAAAGGGACACATGCGCTGTATCGGCAGTCTGCCTACAATCTTCTGCGTGAGGAGAGTGAGGGGTACTCGAAGTTGATGACGGAATACTTCACAACGGTCAACAGCGAACCACCATCGGATGCCACCATTACAGACACGTTCCAGAGAGTCAAGGCTCTTATTGGAGCTTTCGATCTGGACGTTGGTAGAGTTCTCGACATCACTCTAGACGTGTTTGCGAATCTCCTTGTTAAACACTTTCGGTTCTTTATCAAGTTGCTTCGGAAAAGCTCTTGGTGGCCGGAACAAAAGACTATGGAAGGCATAGAATGGAAAGATCAAGGATTCTCATCACTTCCCAACTGGGCTCTCCCAGGTAGTCCTATATGGCACACCACTGAGGAAGAGAAAACACGCCTGGCTGACTTACGGACGAAGCGGGATCAACAGTTCTGGTCGCGAGTACAAGTGGTTGGAATGAATGCCTTCTTCGAACTTGGTAGCCGTCAGATAATTAGTGATGCTTCTGCATTAGAGCTCAATAGCGAAGCCACCGAAGTGGACACTTCAGGCCCCGCTGACGCCTTAGCAAAGAAGAAAAAGGATGAAGATATTCCAGACAGCGAGAAGATTCGGAAATGGACCCGAAGTTGGATGGCATTTACTCGTACTCTACCCCCTCCCGGTAATCGAATAGCCGCACAGCTGTTGGGATTCAAGCTCCGATTCTACGCCTCAGACGCCCGCGATCCTCATGACACTCTTCCAGATAACCTCATCTTCCTTGCCGCTCTTCTGATAAAAATTGGGTTCATGTCACTTGTCGATCTCTATCCTCACCTCTATCCGCCGGACGAGGCCATGCCAGCACTGAAGGAGAGATTATTGAAGGAGAAGGCTGAGAGAGAAAAGAAGAGTCGATCAGGAGGGTCCAACAACGCTCTCGCCAATGCTGGTGCACTTAGCGATGATACGGTGCCAGCTTCAGTGTCTCGTTTACGAGAGACAGATAGCAGAGCTTCTTCAAAGCCTGAATCTGTTGCCGATAAGGGAACACCGACCAAGATTGAGGAAGAAGAGAAGGAGAAACTACCCGAACCAGCCGATCAGAAAACCCACCTTCTTCGAAGTCTTCTCTGTATTGGCGCTCTACCAGAAGCGCTCTACATTCTCGGACGCTTTCCCTGGCTGCTAGAAGCCTATCCCGATTTAGCGGAATACATCTACCGCCTCCTCCACCATTTTCTAAGCAAAGTCTCTGAGCCAGCGCGACCGTTAGCCGATGATGAGAGCGCTAGAGCCCCCAAGAAGTCGCCGACTGATGAATCAACATCGTCCAAAAGTCAGTCTCGAGCGACTGACTTTCCGCCCCGTAAGACTCTACGCTGGGCCCAACTGGAGAAGAATGACTCTGGCGATGGCATAGACTACCGCTTCTACTGGGAAGATTGGGCAGATAACGTGCCTGTATGCCAGTCTGTTGATGACGTCTTTCTTCTCTGCAACACGCTGTTCAATCTAGTAGGCGTTAAAGTCGGCCAGGATCCTACCCTTCTAATCAAGATGGCACGGATAGGCAGGAAGAACCTCAGCGACGATCCTTCAGAAAGTAATGTAAACCGCTGGGTCGAACTGTCGAAGCGTCTTCTGGCACCCGCTCTTTCTTTCACCAAAAGAAACCCCGGTGTAGTCAATGAGATGTTCGAGTTTTTCAAATGCTTCCCCACCCATACTCGGTACGCTATTTACGCCGATTGGTACGTCGGCCCGGTCTCAAGGCTCCCGGATATGAAAGCAGTATTCACTCAAGTGCGTTCGGAAACACGGGATGTCCTGAAACGCATTAGTCGAACTAATATCAAGCCAATGGCGAGGGCGCTAGCCAAGGCGGCATATGGCTCACCTGGAATTGTTTTCCAAATCGCACTTCACCAGATTGAATCCTATGAGAACTTGATCGACGTCGTTGTCGAATGTGGAAGATATTTTACCTATCTCGCATACGACGTCCTCACCTGGAGTCTCCTGAATTCCCTCGACGGGGGTGGGAGAGAGCGCGTCCAGGCTGATGGCATGCTTACCAACTCATGGTTGAGAGCATTGGCAGCATTTGCAGGAAAGGTGTTCAAACGTTACAATGTCATGAGCCCTACACCAGTTTTGCAATACGTCAGTCACCAGCTTCGGCTCGGAAGCCCCACAGACCTCGAGGTACTCGAGCAGATTCTAGTTTCAATGGCTGGGATAAGATCCGACGTCGTTCTCAATGATGCTCAGATACAAGGAATGTCGGGTGGCGAACTCCTCCGGGCACACACCCTACAATATCATTTGGGTGATAAGCGACATGAAGCGAAGTCTCCTTCTAAGCGCCTTATGAGGTCCTTAATCGACACTGGACTTGCTGCTCAATTGCTCATCGCGATTGCCCAAGAGCGACAGGCGTACGCTTTCCGCGAAGCTGCAAGTGACGCCCCGTTGAAGGTTCTAGGCAGTAATCTTGATAAAATCCACCAACTCTTTGCTCAGTTTCTTGATGTGCTCAGAAGCAATCTTCCAGTCAAGGATTTCGACGCTGCAGTACCTGATGTTGTCAGCTTGATCTCTGAATTTGGCATCGAACGTAGCATCGCTTTCACTATATCTCGCGAAAGCATTGCCCATGCAGTCGCAGAATCTGCTGCAGAGGCTAGAGCCGAGAAGGCTGAAAAGGAAAAGGCCAAGAAAGAGAAGCAGGCACGACGCGCAAGCCAAGACAACCCACAGACTAACGGCGATGTTGAGATGGGTGATGCTTCAGGATCTGGGGTAAATGGAGAAATTTCAAAGAGCGAAGAAAGCGCTGCGGATGCAGATATGAAAGATACCCCCAATACTACGGAAAGCGCATCACCGACAACTACGACTCCAGCTCCTATAACAAATCTTTCGGGGGACCCTTACAATCCTGTCCTCAAAGGGTTGATGGATCGACTAAGACCCGTTGTACCAAGCGATTTCGAGCAACGCTTCAGTCTCTCATTCTATGTCACCTTCTGGCAGCTCTCGCTACATGATCTGATCCACCCTACAGTTGAGTACGAAGCGGCCATCAAGTCGCTACGAGACATGATGCCAAACAACGAGAATCGCCGGGACGTTAGCATCCAGGGGGTGAGGAAGCGAGATGCTGAGAAGAAGCATCTCTTGGATGCACAGGATCAGATTAGATTGGAAATGAAGGCTCACATTCAAACCTACTCAGAGGTCAGGAAACGTCTCAAAGATGAGAAATTCCACTGGTTCGATGGCTTCCCTATGGTCGACACCAAATCAGAAGCTCTCCACGATGCGCTTATCCAAGATTGCTTCCTACCGCGAATTATGCTTTCTTCTCAAGATGCGCACTTCTCCTTCATTATGATGAAGTATCTTCACTCTTCAGGCGTTCCTGGGTTCAGGACCATGAAATTCCTTGACCAGTTCTTCCGACAAAAGCAGCTTACCGCCCTCATATTCCAATGTACGGCAAGGGAGTCAGAGAATCTTGGTCGCTTCCTGAACGAACTTCTCAAGGAATTGAAAGGCTGGCACGCGGACAAAGCCGTCTACACTCAACAAGCACATGGTACCAATCAGGAGCTCCCGGGATTCGGCAGAACCTTCAAACCTGACAGGACTCCAGCCACCTTCGTCGACTTTGAAGACTTCCGCCGAGTGCTTTATAAATGGCATTCTCAGCTGTTCAGGGCACTCGAAGCTTGTCTTAAAGGTGGCGAATATATGCATATCCGAAACTCCATTAACATCCTCAAAGCCGTCACCCAAAGCTTCCCGGTGGTTGACTTCATGGGAGAGAAACTCAACAAAGCAGTAGAGGATCTCTCCAACTCGGATTCCAGAGAGGATTTGAAGCTATCAGCTCAGTCCTTGCTTGGCGATTTCAAAAGAGGACAGAAAAATTGGCAGATGCCTCAGGCATTCCACGTCGTAAGACAAGACGATACTCACAGCAACAAGGCCCCGGAAACTAATAAATTGCAGAACAAAGCAGGACTCAATCCGCCTCGAAATGTTAGCCGAAGCAATTCTGAACGGTCCACTACACCGCAGCCTCCGACTTCAAGCTCTCTAAAGCCTCTTAATGCCACGGCACCCGAGTTCGCCCCTAGGTCTACTTCCCTGTAAGTCGCTCCGATGTTCTCACTTATTTCGAATTCTAATATCTTTTCAGCAGCAACGGTGTATCAAAGCCAGCCTCTGCCGGAAAGGAAGTTGAAGACGGCGAAGTCGAGGACGAGAAACGGCAATCCATATCAGGTGCAGTAACTGGAGTCACGCAACCAAAGGACAAGGAACCAGTAAAGCCTGCTACTAATTTAATTGAGCACAAGTTGGCTATACATCCTCCGCCAGAGGATACAGACTCGGCTGGTCCTACCTCTCAGCCACCGGAAGGGAAGTTTGCATCAAATCTTCCGGTACAGACCTCACCACCTGTCACCATAGGTGCAAGACCAGATAGCAGAGGCGCAACAAGTCAATCTGCTCCAGGTCGAACACCACATGCTTTGCCCAATAGACCGGAGGCCCAACCCCTGCGAAATCGGCCATCCGATCGACCAGGAGATCGGCCAGCGGATTATCATGGGCATAACAGGCACGATGGGCGCAATAACGCGAACGCTGAGTACGGCAGGCTAGACAGGCCTGAAAATAATTTTAGAGATTCCTTCCCTGATAGGCGTGACCAGTCCCCAGGACGCCGCAACCGACCTAGAACTCCAGAGAGGAGTACACCAATGGATCGAGACCGTCGCGATCCTGGTTGGGCAGGGAGAGAAAGCCGAGAGTATCCGGATGACCGTGTAATGCGACCACCTCCACGGGATCTTCGAGCACCTGGGGCGAGAGATTCGGGCTGGGGAGAAAATCCCAGAGACTCTCGAAACCGACCGCTGATGGACTCCCGAGGACCTCCTCCACCCGACAGTCGTAACCGCATGCATTCCGGCGCACCTATGCCCCCTCCTGGCACTAGTCCATATCATGGATCAGGTCGTGATGCTCCACTCAACCAGGATCGTGCTGGATTCAAACAGCAGACTGACCGACCGTCCGGGAATCCACCGCCTTATGACCGTCCTCAAAACAACGATCGGCCTGGGATGAATCCGGAACGAGTTGCTATCATCGAGGTAGACAATAGAGGCCGGCCAGAGAACTTCAGATCAGACCGTGATGTCCGCAGAGATCGAGGGTCTAGGCCCCATTCTCCTCGACGAGGTGATGAGCGTGGTCCCCCGTTCCCGCCTCGAAGCGACGCACCTCGAGACCCTCGCGATCACCGCCCCGATGATCGTGGTGCACCACTAGAGCGCCCTCCGCCGCATGGATATCCAACAAGCCGCGATCGACGTGACGAGCCTAGCGGAAACCCACCCACTGGACCACGCGGAGGTAGAAATGAATTCTCTGATGCACCTGCCGGTCGTTCACGCGATTTGTTCCAGACTTCACACGCTCCGAGGCCACCAGTGGATCCTACCCATGGAAGGTTGAATCAGGACTTCCCACTTCCACCGCGACCGCAAGCTCAAGATCCAAACTACGGCCGTCTGAATGCTTCTACAGATAGCATACCATCTGGACCACGTGGAAGGAATGCTGCCGGTCGTGGCGGACGCAATTTCACTGCTCCGCAACCTCATGGTTCCTCGCGCCTGGGTGATTCTGGGCAGATACCATCGTCGCCAGCTGCAGATCGTCCGCCACCAGGTGCACCATTTTCAGACAGACGAGAGCGTGATCGTCGTGAATCAGGCGCATTCGATCAAGCACAACCCTCAGCTCCACCAACTCCTGTCACAGAACAGTCTGCTCAAGACATGTCAAGCATTCATCCAAGCCGCCTAAACCAATTCCAAGCTCCTCCACTCCAAACCGATATTCCGCCGCCTCCACCTTCTGGGCCTCGCAGCTCGCAGCGCACGCCACATGCTGGTCCAGGGCCACCTCCTTCCACACGCAACCCACCCACCGGTCCAGCGTCATCCAGTGAACGTGGCCCGAGAACTGAAGACAAGCGCTTCGCCGGTATCCATAACGTGCTGACGCAAAACACGTCATCTAGCCAAGGCGGCTCCTTCGAACGCAGCGACCGCAGCGAGCGCAACCCAGACCGCGGTGCATCGATTCGCGGCCGCGCCAGTCGACCGGGTGGCCACAGCGGCGCCAACAACACCGGCTCCGGAGCCAACACTTCCCCGGCCGTCTCGCAACCGTCGACGCCCAACGCGGGCCGCTTGGATGCCATGCCGAGCCGTCTTGATAACAGGCCTGACCTCATTTCCGGCCGTGGCGCGCATGGCGAGAGCGGGTCGCAGGATGACGGGCGCTCAGACAGCCGCAGCCGGCGTGAGGGAAGGCGCAGCGAGCGGTCTGGGCGCCATCGCGGCAGCCGCTCGCGCAGCCCGGCGAAGGGTGAGCGCAGGGGCGAGGAGAGAGCTAGCTGGAACGAGGAGTCTGAGAAGGAGAAGCCGGCGGAGCGGGAGCGCGGCTCTGGTCGCGAGAAGAGAGGCGGTGGGGCCAGTGATCGGGATGGTGGACGCCGTGAGCGAGGAGACAGGGACAGAGACGGCGAGCGCGGTCGGGAGGGTAGAGAGCGCCGAGAGCGCGGGACTCGGGATGAAGGAAGACGGGATGGTGGTGCGGGCAGAGGTGAAGAACAAGGCCCCAGACGCGGTGGGCCGCCTATGACTGAAGGCGAGATGCCTGTATGGGGTGGCGAGGGCCGAGGAGATGGCAGAGAACCTGACCGGAATGGCGACGCGAGACCACGAGGCGGTGGCGAGCGGAGGGAAGACAGGGAGAGGAGGGAGCCCCGAGGCGAAGGGCGCGATGGACGGAAGAGAGGGCGTGGAGGAGATGAAGGGTCCCATGGGGACAACAAGCGGACACGGCGATCGAACTAAGAGGCATTCGAGGCTCATATTCCTTGACGCGGACAGCCTGTCAGACTTTCCATTAGACTTCGGAGAAGATCTCTTGTGTGTCTGCATATTGCTTTCTGGCTACAGCTTCCTTTTTTCTTCTCTCAGAAATCCGGCATGGGCTACGGAGACTAACAACCTGGACTAAAATCACACTGCATTGGAACCCGGCGTTTTATTCACCACAAATGTTGTCTCTTTCCCACAGCTTTTTCTCATATCTTGGGCTTTTTTTTTGATGTGTGCTGCATCAGACGGCGCAAGCACACACTACACCTTTCGGCCGGAAACCCCACTGCAGATACTTGGAGGCTTTGCTCTCTGTGTTTGCTTGTGTTCTCTAAGCGAATCTTGCCCGGTTCTTCTTTTTCTAAACTACTGTGTATTACAAGGGCTATTTAGGTGTAATAGATGAGAGGGAGGATGTCGCCCCTCTGCTTTGAGAGACATTCTATGCGGTTTTGGGACTTGCTGTGCTAGAGTGATTACCATAAGGTTACCTCTACTATTTGTGCACAAACTCTTGGCGTACAGTCCCTTGGCCTTCTCTGGTATATGACCCACTCAGGTCGTGGCAGGGCGATTCTGCTCCTTTGCCGTCTGATAGTTATCCTCCCAACTTAGCCCGCTGCACAAGGCCCCAAGGAAAACGCAAAGGAATTTGTCCAGAGATCCTCGATCGATTTTTCTACGAATAGCGCGTCCACAATCGCTATACGTGGGCGAGAATGTATGCTTCGCCCTTCGCATCTCAATCAGCATCCTGAGCCTCCTCCCGCTCCCTCTCCCTCTCCTCCTCGTCCACCGGCACGGGAAAGCTGAGATGTTTCCAATCCTCAATCTGCACAGCAAATAAATTAGCCTCGTCTCCCGAACCCCTCGCTTCCCCTTATCGCCAAACAGACCCAGCAGGGCCCACTCACCTCCTCAATAATGCTCCGCAACCGATCCCTAATGCTCTCGACGGCATAGCTCCCCAGCAGCAGCCTCAGCGGCGGATAGCTGCAATGGCCAAGCTGCCACACCAGCTCGGCGCTCTTGACGGCGCTCGTGGGCTGGCGGTCATTCAGCCACTGTACGACGCGCTTGGCGTGGCCGGCGGGGCTGCTGGTGCCGGCATAGGGGGGGCTCGCGGCCTTGACCCGGAAGAGACCGTAGCGCTTGAGGCGCGGGGGCTCGGTGGGGCCCTCGACGGGCTCGTCCAGCCGCACGTGGCCCGGCTCGACCAGCGTCGCTTTGATGTTGAACACGTCGATCTCGTACAGCATCGACTCGATGAGCCCTTCGACGGCGTACTTGGTCGCGCAGTAGGGCCCCAGCCCCGGCACGCCGAGCGCGCCGGACGTCGAGGAGAAGATGAGGTAGCGGCCGTGTGACTGGGCGCGGAAGTGGGGCAGGGAGAGCTGCAGGATGTTGAGGGTGCCGAGGACGTTGGTCGCGAATTGGTTGCGTAGGTCGTAGTCGTCCTGGTCTTCGCAGGCGCCGATGACGCCTGGAGGGGTTGGTTAGCACAGGTCTGGGAGGGTGTAGGAGCTCTGGCGTTGCGTGAGACTAGGCTAGTTGGGTTGGGCTGGACGTACCGTAGCCTGTGCAGCTGTTGAGTGCGGCGTTAGCTTTCTAACTGTACGTATAAACCCAGCTATGATTGAAGAGGGTCACTTTGCGATTATATCTATGTTCCCCCAGTGCTCTATGCTCGTCTTGATTACATTGTCTACCGTCTCCCGCACTCGTACGTCGCACAGCAGACCTAGGCAATTGCGCTCGTGCCACCGCTGCATCTGCTCCAGTGTGTTCTCCTGCGTCCACCCAACCGCGGTGCACTTATCACCGTGTGACAGTATCGCGCGGATGAGGGAGCGGCCCATATGGCCAGTTGCGCCGAAAACCTGCACATTGAATGTAATAAGCAATTGGCCCTCTCCAGTGGATTTATGATAGCGGGGGAGAGTAACAGCCGGGGCATACGATCCATGTCGCCTGTTTTGGCGGATTTAGCTCGGAGGGGGGTTCGCATGTCGCAGGCAGACGCAACTTCGAGTGGTGGGAGGCGGCAGCGGGAGAAAGGCTGGTGCTGGCGGCGCCGTCCATGCTTACGGCGAGAAGGATGGGTGGTGATGTGGGGATGGTGTTGAGGCTTGCGTAGGGCTGAAATGCCCGATTTGACCGCCTTCGGTATGCGTTCATCAACTTTGACAGCAACACCACCAACATTCTGTGATGCTGCAGAGCGTGCCATTCGGGTGACTATGGCTGCGGGCAAAGGTGAGCAATTGTAATGTTTTTATAGAGACATTCTTCACCGCTAATACAGAAACAGAACAGCCGCCTCAACCTCAGGGTTCTTCGTAAGTCCATAACTGCATCTCATGTCCTCCGCCAGCTCTACAATTGACACCCCTCACTACAGCCTTTCCTTCACTCAAGGCTTCCTTCTCGGCCAATTATCCATTGTACTCCTAATATTCTTCTTCATCAAATTCTTCATCTTCGGCGAACTCCCATCAGCCGATGAACGCGCACTACACCTATCCTCCCTCCGCCGCGCGCGCACACTCGCCCATCAACGCTCACGCTCTCTCTCCTCTAACATCCACACTCACCCACTACGACATAAGGGCTCTCGCTCTGTGATCCGCAGCCCAGCCACCAGCACCAGCCCCACCGTAGCCACAATCCTTGCAAAAACATACTACAATGTGAAACGTCACCAGCCCGAGAGTTTAGACTGGTTCAACGTGCTGATAGCGCAAACAATCGCGCAGCTACGCAGCGACGCAAGACAGGATGGCGCCGTGCTGACCAGCCTGACAGAAGTGATGAACGGGCCCGGGAAGCCGGACTGGATTGGCGAGATCCGGGTCACGGAGATCGCGCTCGGCGACGAATTCCCGATTTTCAGCAACTGCCGCATCATGGCAGGCGAGGAAGGCGGGCTGGGCTCTGGGGGTAGCGGAATCGGTAGCGGGCCCGGCGACGAGGGCGGCCGGCTACAGGCGCGCATGGACGTCGACCTCAGCGACGTGATCACGCTGGGCGTCGAGACGACGCTGGTGCTCAACTACCCGAAGCCGCTCGTTGCGGTGTTGCCCGTCGCGCTGGCCGTCAGCATCGTGCGCTTCTCTGGCACGCTGTCCGTCTCCTTCATCCCGTCCTCCCCGTCCTCGTCCTCCACGCCCTCAAATCCCTCAAACCCTTCCAACCCCTCTGCCTCCTCTTCGTCCGCACCACCAACGCAGCCCGAGACCCAGCAGGGCACCGGCGCCCGCCCCACCACGCTCGCCTTCACCTTCCTCGACGACTACCGGCTAGACCTCTCGGTGCGCTCGCTCGTCGGCTCGCGCAGCCGCCTGCAGGACGTGCCCAAGATCGCGCAGCTGGTCGAGGCGCGCCTGCACGCCTGGTTCGACGAGCGCGCCGTCGAGCCGCGCTTTCAGCAGATCGTGCTGCCGAGCCTGTGGCCGCGCAAGAGGAACACGCGCGGCGGCGACGGCGATCCCGACGGCGATGTCGCCGTTGAGGACGACGACGAGCCGGAGCGCGAGCGCGAGCGCGCGCAGCAACGCAGGACTGGCAGCGCGGTGGGCGAGAGAGATGCTGGGATGCGCTCGTCGGGGGAGTTTGTCCCCGCGCCACAGCCTACGGGGTTTGAGGTGAGAATGGAGGCTGAGAGCGCGAGGCTGCGGGAGGCGGAGATGCGGGCCGGCGAGAGGTTACGGCCCGATATGGAAGGGATGAGGTGGAGAGGGGAGAGGGAGAGTAGGGGGGAGAGTAGGCGCAGTGGCGATTGGAGCGGTATGCCTGGTGCCATTCCGGGAGTCATCTCTTGATGTTGAGTAAAAAATACTTCTTTGGGGTTGTGCAGCGTTTTACGTCGGCAGAGAGCGTTCAGCAGTTCTCCTGGAAGCATGGGCTGGCGTTGGGTATCATGAATGCATCTGAGCGGACTGTAAGATACATAGGAAGAATTACATCACCATGCCAATGGACTGGCATAATCAAAGCAAATTATATTCTGGTATCAGGTTGGTTCCAAGCACAAAGCCACCACGTCGCGATCCTGTCCAGCCAGCGGAGCCACCTCCGAGCAGCCCGACATAGAATACTGGTTCTAGTATATAGAAAACAGTGAAAGCAAGCCATAAATCGCCGGCCCCAGTCTCCCAACCCTCTAAGCAAGACAATGCTTACAGAAGCTGCGCAGCCAGCAGAGAAAAGCAAATGAAGTATAGCCGCCCTAGACGCCGAAACTTATTTTACCCCAGTCATGGAGCAATTCTACGGCGTATAATAGTGGAAAAGTCAGGTCAGGCTAACAATAGAAGTAGCCAACAAAGATTAGAGAACTAATGGTAGCTAAAAGCGGCGGTTTGAGGGGGCATGACGGGATTCTGGAATGTCTGGGTTGGAGGCTCGGACGTAGTAGCTGTGCCTGTAATGGTAGAGGGAAACTGAGGCTTGAAAGATGCTTGAGCGGACGTGACGTGCGGTTTTTCAGAGTCGATCTGCTTTGGAATGGGAGCACAGTAAGTCTGTGGTGTTACTTGGATCGGTCCTGGCAAGGCTGGTGCCTGAGAAGCACCATTCGGAATAGTTGTGGTGGTTATATTCGCGGGGGGAACTGGAACAGTAGAGCCATTGGCTTGTAATTTGCCATGGATATTGGAGGACGGCTTGACAGTGATTTCGTCTTTCATCGCACCAGGAAAACCAGACCCCTTTCCATAGCGAAGATTGACCACCAAGCTGCGTTTTGGTTTAGCCTCAGTTCCATCTTCGGATATTTCGTCACTAAGCTCGCTGTCGTCTTCGTCGTCATCAACATCCATTTGATCAGGAATTTCGTCATCATCATCGCCGCCCCATTCTCCTCCGGATGAACAAGCGTCCTCTTCATCATCCATCTCATCAACAGAATTATAGCCTTCGATGTGTTTGCGTACTTTGGGCCAACCACCCCCTGGCTTGGCAGTTGCGCGGGCGGCACCACGGGTGGCACGCCCGTGGGTAGGATGAGGCTCTTCCGACGCTTCAGACCGCTCATATTCTCCAGTGGCTGGCGATACCCTATCCGTGGTAGTTTGCCCGCTAAGCAGTGACTCTCCATAGTTCCCTACAAGCCGTGACCTAACTTGACGACCGCTCGCAGTAACAGTTGGACCAGATGGCGCCGCCGGCGTCGCTCTCCCTGACTGACGTGTTGACCGCCGGGCAGATGTAGCATCTGAAGCATCCTCCTCGTCGTCGTCCGAGAATGTGTACTTCATACGCTTGCCTCGAGTCCTGCCCTCGTAAAGCGAAAAACCTGGCTCAGGCCTGGTGAAAGCAGCCTTACGAGCTAAGCGATATTCTCGGCGCTTGCGTTTCTGTCCATTGATTAGCGATAATAGCTATGGTATAGGTGCGTATAGCGTTACCTCTTCGGTGGCCTCAAAACGAGGGATGGCGTTGGATATTCTCTCGCTCAGTTTTCTAGCAACCTGGCTGCCGTCCTCCGTAAGTTTCTGGGCAAGGACGCGAAGCTCGTCAATAGAGCCAGCGACACTCCACCAAGTGTTATGTTTGAGTGCTGGATTACTCTCCCGGTAGACTCTGAAAGCAGTATCATCCTTTCCTTCAACGAGCCAGTAGCGTCTTTTGTCCCCATCACGACCCCAGACTTGTACGGAAAGTGGCTGATTTTCATCACTGTCCCACCGGGCTTGTTTGTATGAATCTTTGATAACGGTCGAGATAGCCTCTGAGCCGTGCAGACTCCAAAGTATTAAAGTCTTAAGGAGGGTGAGCTGCAATAAAGGGGGTCAGCGGAAGTATACCATAATAAAGTCAAGGAAGGCTGAGACGAACGCGTTCCTGTGGACTCATGGTATTGAACGATCGACCACCATGGAGTGGATTGACTCCATTCCAAGCTCTTGGCCATTGATGCTTCTGGGTCTGTATAGCCTCCTCTAAGGCTCGGCCATAATGCCCTCTCCTATAAAGTCATGACGCATGTTAGCGGGTGATCTTTGAAAAATATTTCTTGAGCACCTCAACGCGTTCAAAGACCCGCGCATACAACGCAGATAGAGCGTATTACTGACTCGACATATTTCTTGCGATTGAGGACTAATCCAAGAAGAGCGCAAAGAAGACTCTCGACTTGCGGCGATGGCAATTGATCAACAACCCCTCTCTCTATATCTTGCGGTCCCATTTGAGGCAATTTCGCAGGAAAGGCATCGCAGAAGCGTGACCTGAACATTACAATGAACTGCATATCGTATGGTGTTAGCTGCATGCGCATCTCGAGGCCGGGCGTGTAGAGGTGTAATTCACGTCCAACAAGACGCGATTTACGCGATATCGACTTACAGCTATATCAGGATTATCTGCTAGGACTTCCTCGTGAGGTGGAGACGCTGGGCGTTTCTTCCGCGCCGGAGAAGACTCGACGAAGCTGAGGATAGAGGCATTGTTCTTTGAGATAGACTTTACGGAGGACTTCGGTGCTGGAGTGGGCTCCGGCATTTCATCATCCGTTGAAGGGGGTGAGGATAGAGCAGAAGACTCCGAGTCACTCATTTTGGTGGCTGTTGTGTTGACTTTGTTGTTGTTGTCCAGTCGGTTAGGTGGGTAGGTGCGGTGACTGTGTTTCGAGGTTGGGAATGGAGGGAGGACGATGAAGGAAGCTAGGCATAGACCACACCGCACGACGTAATTTGACCGCCTTGATTCGCCAGTCACCCATAAAGCATCAGTCAGACGTCTTCACAGCAGCTTTACAATCACTGGTCTCCAGTTGGTTCTTAGGAGACTCCTAGAGCTGAAGACTCAGGAGAAGCGACGAATATAGTAAAAAGAGAGTTTATTAGAACGCCCAGGAGCGATAGGTCTATAGGTCTATATAACGTGCAAATATGCTAACGAGAGAAGGCAAGATGATACGCCATGCATCGGTTTTTCATCCATAATAACCTCCGCATCCAACAGTATTATTGCATTCGATCGCATTGCAATACGACGTTACAGAAGGAGTATCGCGACGTAGTCTGATATTGTTAATGATGTAGGGTCAATGGGTTGAGCGGATAGGATTTGCTTGATGGTCGGGCGCAAAGCAACACGTGAGTTTCAACCCCGACCCGACAGCAACCAGCTGCAAGCGGCACCCAACATATACATTTCTGATGCGACGCTGTGAAGGTGACGCTTAAAAACTCGTGTTGTCTTTCTCTTCGAGGTTGAACGTTTGAACGGCGGCACAACCCAGAGGCTTAGCTTCGGACAGGGCCCAGAGATCTCGGTGATCGCAATCTTCTCCCACGAAATGATGGGGAAACCGGTCTTTCTGACACGACCATCCACAACACCAGCAACCGGCAGGGTATCGAGCGATCCACACCCGTGAATTTGGTGGTGTTTGCGATAGAACCTGTTATTCCGTCTCTTTTAAAAAGAAATGGAGAGCAATACTATCATTTCAAGTGCACGCTATGCTTATCGAATATGAATAATCACAACTAAGTATGGAAAAAACAGATTAAGCACACAATGAGGTAAAAATCGCGAATCATGAAGAATAGGCTACTTAGCCATAAAACGAGGCACATAGCAAGTGCGGTAAGATAATACAGTTTTTCAAAACCTACATATATGAATGAAATAAAACCGATAAGTTCAACTTATAAGAGTATAGCCTAGCAACCGATAGTGTTGTAAGAGAACAGCACAGAGAGTACTTTGGCAAAGGATCCCTGAACAGTGGATCCACATGTGGTTTTGGCCTGACACTATTTTCGCGGTGTTGGCGGTCATAGAGATCTACCTCTAAAGCTATACCCGTAACATAGGTCTTGATATGGGTCGTTTAGAATGTTGAGCAATGAGAGCAATGTGATGAAGTGAGAGTCGTAGGCGGGCGGGAGCGAGGGGAGTGGGCTGAGGACATTTCGACGCTTGCAGCGCACGTGATTTGTGGCTCGCTTACGCACGCACTGAGGAAATTCAACCTCGTCCAAGCCCAGATTCGCATCACGAACTTCATTCCACGACAACAGGACTCAAGATGGTAAGCTAGAGATAATCCTATTTGGAAGTTCCCAATTCCGACACCAAATACACTACACTCCTAGTTTTCTCGAAAGCGGATGTCTCAGGATTGTTCCCAAGATACATTCAACGACTTCAATCAAACGACATCTGAATGAGCTTTAGCTAACACTCAACAGGGTCGCGTGATCAGAAACCAGAGGAAGGGGTATGAACGCAATTCAGTTCCTCGTATGAATTCTAAATACTGACAACCTTCGAAGTCGCGGTTCGATCTTCACGGCCCACACCCGCCTAAATAAAGCTCCTGCGCAATTCCGATCACTCGACTACGCCGAACGACATGGTTATATTCGAGGGGTTGTGAAGGATATAGTCCACGATCCTGGCCGTGGTGCTCCTCTCGCCAAGGTCATCTTCCGTGACCCTTACCGATTCAAACTCCACACCGAGACCTTCATCGCCAACGAGGGCATGTACACTGGTCAATTCATCTACGCCGGCAAGAACGCAAGCTTGACTGTTGGCAACGTGCTACCTTTGGGCTCCGTTCCGGAAGGTACCGTTGTTAGCAACGTCGAAGAGAAGATTGGAGACCGGGGTGCTTTGGGACGAACTTCCGGCAACTATGTCACTGTCATTGGCCACAACCCTGATGAGGGCAAGACGAGGATCAAGCTCCCGAGCGGTGCGAAGAAGGTTGTCAAGAGCAGCGTTCGTGGTATGGTTGGTATCGTCGCTGGTGGTGGAAGGACAGACAAGCCTCTATTGAGTACGTGCAGGGGTGATACGTAAATACGAAAGGAGAGTACTAACAAAAACTGCAGAGGCATCCCGTGCCAAGCATAAGTTTGCCGTCAAGCGCAACTCTTGGCCTAAGACCCGTGGTGTTGCCATGAACCCTGTCGACCACGTAAGTCTCACAGCTGCTCGGACACTTACGAATAGCGTGCTAACGTAACATTCAATAGCCTCACGGTGGTGGTAACCATCAACATATCGGTAAAGCTTCTACTATCTCTCGTTACGCTGCACAAGGTCAAAAGGCTGGTCTCATTGCTGCCCGGAGAACGGGTTTGCTTCGCGGTACACAAAAGACAAAGGACTAAGGGAGGAGATATGGGTGCATGGCTTTGGGTGTTCTCTTTCGCTACGGCTTCGGGTTGTTTCACGGTTGTAGTATCCAATCGCGCCTGTGAATAGAAAGCTGGTGCATTTCAAGATTCTGGGAGGATCCACTCTGAATGTGAAGTCGGAAAATAAAACGCCAGAAAATGACTCAAAGCGCCGACAGGGCTGCAGTTTCGTAACATGGCAGTTCTGATACACGCATCGTCTACAGTACAGGTGCCATGTGAACCCGCGCGATTCGGATTGAATAAAGGGATATCAATGAGGGTTTACTAAAATTAGGACATGTGTTGTTTGTGCGCGCGTGAAACATGAAACAGGATTTCCGGTCAGAGCCTCAGGTCTGTAACGGCATTTGAAGAGCATTGGGAGAGCAGCTCTCGTGAAGCGCCTAAGTCAACCGCCGCCAAGGTTTGGGGCCCGGGTAGCGATTGGACTGCGAGTGGTAGTGCAAGTGGCGTGTGGTGGGCCGCACGGGGCCGCCCAGGGCCGCCCACCTGCTTTTTATCGCCCAGCCCTTGAACTCTTGACTGCATAAGACCCGCTTACCCCAGATTGGAAGAATGAGAGCATGCGCGGCCCTGAAACTCCTGGACCTCTCCACTCCATCGCTGTAATATATACTCCTATGAACACCTTATCCACTTTGCACTCTCGCCGCCCCCTTCGTTGTTCGCTCTATTCAATTGTTCCGCGTTGCTATTGACCACTGAGAACTGCCTGTTTATCGATAATACAGGCCACCTCAACAGATCCCGCCACCACCCAACGTCGCGCTGCATCCGACAAGAACCGCTCTGCTTATCCTCCCACTGAATCTGCTCTCTGCGGTCGCAAATACGCAAGCATGAATGTCAACAAGAAGCTCGATCGCCTCAAGCAGTGGGCTGGCGAGAAGATGGGCGGGGAAGCTAAGACAAGTACCTCTGATGACTTCAAAGCTCTTGAAATGGAGATGGCGCTCAGGCACGAGGGTAAGGCACCCTACGTGTCATCAAGTGTGACAATTTACTCTAGCTCGTTGTTAATTCTCCATAGGCATGGAAAAGCTCCAAAAATCCATGACAATGTATGTCAAATCGCTTTCAAAGCGCAACGAAGTGGAGGATAGGGAGAAGGCCCTCCCAGGCGGATATTTGGGCTCCACAATGGTTAGCCATGGTGAAGATTTTGAGCCAGACTCAGAATTCGGAAATTGTCTATCTTGTAAGTATTGGACTCACTCCGACACCAGTCGCATTTGAATGGTCATGCTAACACATTTCAGCACTCGGCAGAGCAAATGAGAGGATTGCACGCATGCAGGAAACATACGTTGCAGGCGCTACTTCAAGCTGGCTAGAAGGACTCGAACGCTCTCTGGCTCAGATGAAGGAGTATCAAGTAAGCCATCCCCCGCCTACCAAGACACCACTTCATGGTCGCACGTGCATTTGGTCAACACTGGACACTAACAACATCTAGGCAGCACGAAAGAAGCTTGAGACACGTCGACTTGCCTACGATGCCTCCCTTGCGAAGATGCAGAAGGCCAAAAAGGAGGACTTCCGGGTCGAGGAAGAGCTCCGGTCACAGAAAGCCAAGTATGAAGAATCTAGCGAAGACGTATACAGGAGGATGCAAGATATCAAGGAAGCAGAAGTGGGCAGTGTCGCAGATTTGACAGCATTTCTGGAGGCAGAATTGACGTACTATGACCGGTGTCGGGAGATCCTACTTAATCTCAAGCGAGATTGGCCAGCAAGGTAAGCAGGGGTTCAACCCATTTCACTATTCTGCCGGGATGAAGGATATCTTTTCGGGACAGACTCGTGTTAATACATGTCACTTATAGGGATACTCGCGAACCCCGCCGCGCCACCCGCTCACGCTCCAATACTGCCCACGGTTACGCAGATCGTTACAACCAGACCGAAGAAGAACCAATGCCAGAACCCCGCATACAAATTCCTAAACTCTCGACTCGGGGATTATCACCAGGCCCAAGCCACGACTACCAAACCCAGAGCCCTGGCGGCTACTCCTCTCGCCCTTCAATCAACCGTTCCAATACGTTCGAAGGCCCCTCACGCATGCAGCGCGACTCGTCACCCGCTCCTATGCCGCGCATAACACGCGTTCCCACCGACTCCTCTATCATAATGGCAAATCGTGCACAGCTACGTCCCGTTAAACGACCAACAGCACCTGCAGACTCTTTTGCAGATCCATATGACGATTCGTACGAGGAGAGCAATGGGTCGAGGCGAGATAGATCCCCACCGAGTCCAGCTACGAGCCACGGGAGCTTACAGTCGCGAGCGGCAAGCTGGACAACGGGAGAGATAACAGGGGCGAAGAAAACACCCCCGCCACCTCCACCATCCAGGGCCAAGAAGCCGCCACCTCCTCCTCCGCCGATGAAGAGAAGCGCGTTGAGTAATTCAGAAACACCGCATTACTGAACCAGCCTACGGGTGCCTTCAGGATATGTTTCCGCACCCCAAAAGTTCGAATCAAAGAATCAATCTTGCATCGACGCCTTGCACTCATTTTATCTCCGATATGTTCTGGTGTTCTAGGACATTTCCTTTCACCCCTTCAGCTTTGAAAGTTTAGGTGCATGCATTGGGAACGGGGCCTGGCTGTCAGGTTTCTGGATTAGACTGGAATTTCCCTCTCATCGCGCTCTGCTCGTCATTTGGCTTTATTTTGCATTTTCCCATTTTCGCTTCCGCGGGACTGCGGGGCGGTCTAACGGAGTTTTGCATGGAACGGAAATGGGATCGAATCGCATATAGCTTGTACCGGGGTGAAGCTGGGTATGTAACATTATCTTCATGAGGGTATGATTTGATATTTTCCGATTAGCTAGATTTAATTGACGTTTTCTGCGGATTTGGCTGATGCCGTGTAAAGTTTGAGTAATTGATAAGATAAAAAAACTCTTCGATAAAGCTCCTACCTATAGAACGACTCGTAGCGCGTGTTGATCACGCACGGCCATCCTAACATTTCGCTAACTACTTTGCACGGTCTTCCTTAAATGGGACGAGATCAACAGCGCTGGAAGCGGCCAATTGGGTTTTCAGTAAAGCTCTGGCCAAAATTTCGCTCCGAAATACATCAGGGACCGAAATTATACCGCTCAGTAGGAAAGCCAGGAGTCCGCTTTCAACTAGATAACCGCCTCACACTACTAACGCATATAAGAAGTATTGAAGTAAGAGCGGACATTGCTAATCTATAATTCCCACACCGGCATACAGCCCCCGTGGCGTTGAGCGAAATGGCAAAAACTTTTTTCCTCCGCTTGAAGTTAATCCAAGGTATCCATCCCCAAGATGAGCCGCCCAATTGTTTATACAAGGTGTAGGGTTGACAGCTGAAGCGCTGTGCTAATTACATCACCCCTGACGGCGGTTGTCGGGCGCTCGGGTCCGGGAATTCCCAATTATCCTAGGACTCATGTTAGCTCCTCTGAATATAATGTATTTATGCGAACTGGTACGCTTTACCCATTGCTGCAGTGGCGGTAATTGACCACCGCCCCCGCTACCTATCCAGTCATTCTCCACGCCCTCGTCCGCTGGCACGAAAATGGCTGCGGCCTCCGAGGACGGAATTGTGGCCAAGAAGTCGTCAAGGCCGTCAGTAGAGGGAGCATTTCCGAGCCCTTCGAGCAGTGAGTCGATGTCCACGTCTATTCCCTCCATCTGTGACTGTGGCTGAATGGATAGGCGTGCCAGACCGTTTTCAGCTCCAAAAGGATAGGGATCTTCTATTACTCTGCTTGACCGGATTTTGTTCATCCTATGCTTCTTGAAATCGCGTCTCCCGTAGAATGTTTCAAGGATCTCTTTTATCGTCCAGAGCAGATCCTCACATCGTTCCTGCACGTCTACACCATAACAGTGCCCGAAAACATGGTCTATTATTGTAAACATGCGTTTTTTACCAGGGAGTTCGGGGTTGCGATATAGCTCGGTAAGAAGCAGTAGCACACTATGATACTGCTGGTAAGTACTTGCGTACCAAGCCCAAGAGCCAAGAGATGGGAGTGTCTCGAGCGTTGCGCCAGTCTCAAGGGTTGTCAGACCAGCTCTGAGAAGAATATCTCGTAACCTATTTTCAGATTCTGATCGCGTGTGATGAGGGTTCTGAGAAAGATGGCGGTACAGCAGCATCGAATCGCACCGTGAGAGGAGTAGTGTAGCTACCAAGCCTGCACAGCGCTGAATAGGGATTTGGGGATCGAGAAAACGAAGGTATGTAGAGTGGATATGGCGCTTTCGGGCCTCGACTCGTGCACGGAGATCATGGAGCGAGATGACTTTGCGGTCCATTTCAACGCGGCCACGAAAAATAAGGCGATGGAGTTCATTGCATTCGAAGCGGATCAGAGAGAAAGTGGCATCTGTCCAGCCCGGATCAGGAAGCGGTTGCGCTTGCCATGTCGCGGAATCTAGTTCGAAGACCTCGTCGTTCACGTTAAGAGGTAATGGCACGTCAAATTCATCAGAGCGGATCGAAGGCTGAGGTCCTTGTGCTTCTGCAGTCTTAACATCAAGGAAACAGATCTGGTACCAAAGAAGTGCGCGTATATGGCGTTGCAGTGGGCTGAGGGAGGTTGTGGAACTGTTGCCAGCACGGTGTATACCAACGCACTGCGCCAGGCGGATCACCGCACCAACAACTACGGAAGTGGTACGGGAGATTTGGGCGCGACATTGCGGTATCTAGGTTTAGCTCAGTATCTTAAAGAGTTTAGTGTAGCTAATAGGAGAATTACTAGATATATCGTGAGTGCTTGGAGCGTTTGAATATTTGTTGTTTTCGACCACTTGGCGCGCACCAGGGCCTGCTCGGTGGCCGTCTGAAGCCGTTGAAACAGGTCTTCTTGAGAAAGCCCAAAATGTGCCTTTGATTGAATCGTGGTAATACTGGCAGCAGCAGCTGTGCAGACGGAAAGTACTAATGCGACTGATGATTCCGAATTTGCGTGGCCCAGATCAATGTTCGTCCAGAAGCTTTCAAGAAGGCGTCTGAAGGAAGGAATATGCAAAACATGAACAATTGGATTAACAGACTCTAGATATTTTTGATAGAGTATTTCTGCTTCTAACCTGGTTGGGAGTTGTGCTATTTCAGAAGTGCTACTTGGGCTCCCATGTATTGAATTACCGAACAAAAGTGTCAGGGACGGTGACACTAAAGGAATCTTTTGAGCCGATAGTAGAACCGATGATTCTGCCACCCTTTGACTGGTTGCTGATAATGGGCGTTGCGATCTGTCTAAAAGAAGTCTCCCAAGCTGGAGAAAGGAAGAGTTTAGTAAAGGTACCATAAGATAAGAAGGGAAGAGGAAGAAATGGAATTGAGTGTTCTAGTAGAAAAGGGCACAAATACCTCTTCTGCGTATTGTAGACGAAACAAGCCGCAAACCCTTTCCGTCATAATCATCCTACCGATTTGCAAGTTCGCATCCATCGTATCTCCATCGCGATCTTCGTCATCCTCGTAGACGCCATCGTGAGCGGGCTGAGGGTTCGCCGGTAGCTTCCCCCATACATCGTCATCCAAGTCTACGTCCTGCTGGTAGGCTTCCCATTCGTAATCACGTGGAGGTGTCCCTGGAGTAGTGGTGGCGTTAGAGTTAGTATTTTCCGACTGGTTTCGTAATGGCAGTGGCTGCGTCCAATTGGCTTGAGAATTTGAACTTGACTCCCTCGGCCTCTTCCGTTGACTTTCCGCCACTGTTATAAAAACGCAGTCCCGTCCAAATGCGGTACAATTTTGACAAGGTTGAGTCTTGCTACATCTTGACTTCCGTTGACGGCATTCGATACACGAATTGATTGGTCGGGGATTACGGCGACGAACTACCCTAGATTGAGCGATTTGGTCTGGCATATCTCAATACCATCTCCAAAGATTGGCTGTGGCTGATGACAAAGGGAATAGCTTAAGCGTGGAAAGGGAGTGAAAGGCTGTTAGGTTGGTTGAGGGTTTTCCTAGAGGTCATGAGCTCGGGGTTGGGCTGACGTAATAAGGCTGAAAAGTAGTCAGCCCTGTTAAGCTAACACACCTAATTAACGCATGCTACCTTCTCAAAAAGTGCTAGCGTTCCGGATGCTCTTAAAAGAAATGTGATTGGTACTATAACCTGACACCGCTGCGCCTCCACTACTTTGCCCCGGTCAGTCACTGGAGAGCAAATAACGAGCTAAGGCCCTGCTATAAGAGCTTAACTATGAATGGACTCTTTAGCTATGATAATCCCTAGGCAGTAGACTCGTTAATATTGGAAAGATAGAAAAGTAGCTTTCAATTACCTCAAGTTCATCTACTGGAAACTGCTTCTAGAAGTATTCCGGACATATATATTGATCCGGAACGTGCCAGTTTATTGACAACCTCCACAGACCCTCCAGGAACAATGAGAATATCGAACCAGTTCATTACATCGAGCGCCCGACCAATTGAAATATGGCGCTTTATGGCGAACCCTTGATTGATGGTAGCCAAGTTTGCTGCGGCCGTGATGGTGATGTTGAAAAACTTGTTGTCGCGGCCTGCAATCACATTTGGAACCGACAGTGCTTCTAGTGGAGCAGCAAGATCCAGTGTGTCCATACCGGTAAAGACCATTACAAGTGCCTAAATGGTAGGCATATGGTATTCAATGTCTGGTATCATTAAAGGTTCTGATTGGTGTAATATAGGTTATCCCATCACCGTCAATTATCGTCCCACGTTATCGATAAGAATTTGGCCAATCAGGAGGCATGGATTGAGTACAGTTCCTTAGTACCCTGACGGGTGATGGGATAAAAAGATACACTCATATAGATGTTTTATCTTCAAACCCATTCGAATCATTATTTGCAATCTTTTTTTGGATTGATTTATATGTAAATCTCAGTCCGTCGTTGGGGATCGGACGTTCACTTTACGTTGGGAATCCCACAGTCGAGAAGCAAGAGACGGACGAAAGTAGTATGGGCTGGTTTTGTTTTACTTCATATGGAACTTCCGAAGCTGAACTAAATTGGGAATTTCGAAATTGCACTCAACTACCAGTTATGCATCGGGTAAGCTGAATTGTTGGCGGATTTGGCCTCGTGAACTCTTGTCCTGCTTCATGCTAAAGTTGTCTTCCACTACTAATCGGATAATATCATCAATAAACTGAAGAGAATAGAAGATCCGATCAGGGGATTCTGACCACTCCCATCCGACTGGGTGCAAAGGCGAATTCGCCGGCCGGGAAAGCCAACTTGGTGACGCCAACAACTGGACTCTTGCAGCTGAGTAGACCCTATCAACGGTGAAGGTTCCCACACTTCCGGTCAGGTTGCCTTCTTGTATCCATGGCGCTCAGGCAGAGTCAGCTTTGCAGCTACGTCGCACAGTCTAGCATTAAGGCGGGGGCTTAAACGTAACTACTTGTCAACACTAGCTCACGTAAGGCCGATCATATTGCTTTCGGCTATTTGCCTGCCACCGGGGGTTAGCTTATTTCCTCTTTAACGCGGGCGACGTTATTCGTGGTTCTACAAGTGAGACCTTATAAACCACTCGCCGTTAGACATATTCGAAGTTTGAAAATTCTCATATCTAATTCAATCAGACTTAGGCAGAATGGAAAAGCAAATCTTCGATTTCATCGTCGTTGGTGGCACTGCTGGTAAGACGAGAAAATGGAATTATATTAACTAAGGAGGGGGTCCGTCGCTGACGCTACCGATAGGTTATGTCTTTGCCAACAGGCTCTCCGCCTTGCTCCCAACCCTTTCGTTTCTTCTTATCGAAACCGGCCGGAATCTTATTCAAGTATTGAAACATCATTAGCCCACCTCCCTGGCGCAGGTGTCGAGTGGCAGAATCAAACAGTGCCGCAGAAATACGCTGGAGGTGTTATTCTAGACGCGATGGCTGGTAGGATCCTTGGGGGCTAATTAGCAATCAACTACTCAGCGTGGACGAGAGGACCAGCAATAAACTTGTGTGTATTTCTGGCATTTTAGCCTGGAGGTGTTCTGACTGAGAGCAGTGATCAATGATAACCGATGGTCCTGGTCTGGAATGCTCCGATATTTCAGGAAATCCGAGACCCTCTGCCCCGGAGAAGATCCAATTAGCACGAGCTTACATGGTGTTGACGGTCCGGTGAAGGTCAGTGCATTTATTAAGAGCAATATTAATCTTCGCTCAGGTTGCTAGTGAGAATGGTTGTGGTACCAAACCTCCCTCAAAAACTTCATCGCGGACACGTACGAATCTATTAGTGTAGCTCATGCTATTGATATGAACGGGGTAAAACCCATTGGCTGCTCAGAGATCTATAGTAGTGTATATGCCGGCAAACGACAATGGGCGTCCCAAAGCTATAAACTTGGATCAAATGCAAATGTTTCAGTGATAACAAGCGTATACATTGAACATGTTTTGATAGAAAACATGCGCGCACTTGGCGTCCAGGTGGACGTAATCGGAACTGAGATAGGTCAGATATTCCGCGCTTGAAATGAAGTTATTGTTTCAGCGGGAACTTACGGTTCTCCGAAATTGTTACTGTTGAGGTATAAATTATTCAGTGCTCCGTAAACTGAAAGTCCCCCCGATGGTGTCATCAAGTAGTATTGGCCCAAAAAGTGAGCTTAATCACCATGGAATCCCTCAATACGTTGAACTCCTGTTGGGGAAAGTCTTTGTGATCATGTGTGTATTCAGACATTCTGGAAGATCAAAGACGACAATACTGTTATAGGACAAGTGAGCCGCTCTGAGTGGATGTCCTTCCACGGCAACGAGCCTGCAGCACTGAATGATGCTCATCGATTGCTCCACGGCGATGACTTGGAAAGATATGTTGCCCCAGGAAAGGTTCATTCTGAATCCTTTACAATGTAAGCGACGCGCTCGGGTTGTCCGGTTATTCAGCTGATTAGTGTAGGTATGGACATTACTCATTTAGGGGCGCTACGTTAATGGCTCCCGAGAATAGTAGCACTATTACGATGCATAATACTCTGGTAAACCCGACATCTCGGGCTCCTTGACGCTCTCTTCTTCTAGCCCAAAAGACTCGCCGCTCGTTGACCCGAACATCCTCTCGACTAAGCTTGATCGCCGGACAATTTACGAACCAACTAAACTCACCAACCGGGTACTGGAAGGTGAGATAGGCTGGAACATGGGCGCTGAAGAGTTCGATATCTCAGACGATCAGCGTGGGAATATGTCTGAAGAGGCTTTCAACAAACGCGTGGAGGGGACAGTTGTCGGTTGCTGTCACCCGAGTAGCACATGTGCAATGGGCACGGTGATCAACTCTAACTGCCAGGTCTACGACGTGGAGAGTTTGCGTGTTGTTGATGCAAGTATTTTTCCTTTTCCGCTGGCGGCATACTACCAAGAGGTTGCTTATGCTGTTGTAGAGCAGGTAAGAATGCTTCATTTTCAAAAGGAAATCGCTGATGGTTCAAAGCTGCTGACATTATCGCCGCGTCGAATATTGGGCAGAAGTAATTGAATGATATTCATCCCAAAGCCATGGCGTAATAGGTGTTGGAGCCTCCAGATGATTCCCAATAGAGAGCCGGTTATGCGGAATTGGTTATTGGTGTAATCTGGGCATGGAAGCATAGCGCTTCTTTCAGCATGGGTTTCTGCACGGGATTTAGCATGTGATTTGGCATTATGGTGAAGACAGAATTTGTGACAAAGTTGGGCACACACACACGTGAACGCAATGCCCTACCAAGTAAACATTGATGGCAAGTTGAAAAGATGTAACGGCTTTCATATTGTAATATGGGAGGAGTGGGGCTAGGAGAATTGTCCGGTGAAGATGCGGCTCATGAAGCGAATCACGTGCAATGCTAATCCGCTTCGGGCCTGCCCTTCAGCTTCCCACTCTCGCTCACAGAACGTCGTTTCGCCTCTGCCCAACCTGAACGCCAGTACCCCAAGCCGACAGAAACACATCTAGACCCGCATCCATCTTATCTCCGTTGGGCAACACGCTTTTCACGACGCGTGTATTGAGCCCTTCACTCTCCGCGCCTCCTCTCTCACTTCAACCTCGCCATCCTGATTTTGCCTGGTCCAATTCTACCCTTCCCTAGATCGCGACATCAGCAAGGAGGCCCCCCCGGTCTTCATCCATCAGCCTCGTTGACGGACTGTTTGGACCGGCAACAACACCGCTCGAGGATGTTCTGAAATTCCACCCCGCGCGCTTATTCACCGCTCTCCTTCATCGTCGTCTCGGATTCGCACATTTGGTGGTCACATTCACTTCGGTTCTGGCGAGTCGTGGTGCTACTTTTTGGCTATAGCGAATAGTGTAACGGCGCGAACAGATATCTGTCACTCACTACATTCACCATGGCTTCGGTACAATCGGCGCCGGGCTTCTCTGCCCAAGGCGGTATGATGCCCCTTCCTCCCAACCTTACTAAGGAGCATGTCCAAGCTACCTACGTCGTAAGTATCTCCCCGGATGCGCTTTCCATCACAACCCATTAGATATTTGTTTACAGCTGAAAAATAACTAACACAATCGCAGAAATATCAGCAAATGAGACAGCAGGGCGTTCGCGAGGACGACCCCGAATTCATCAAGGCTCGAAACTTCCTCCAAGCTGTGCAAAAGCAGAATAGCCTTCAGAAACAGAAACAAATGTGGTTACAGCAACAGGCACAACAGCAGCAGGCGCAACAGCAGGCGCAGCAGGCGCAACAGCAGGTGCAACAGCAGGCGCAACAGCATCAACAGCATCAACAACAGCAACAACAACAGCAACAACAGCAACAACAGCAGCAACAGCAACAGCAACAGCAACAACAGCAACAGCATCAACAACAGCAACAACAGCAACAGCAGCAACAACAACAGCAACAACAACAACAACAACAGCAGCAGCAGCAGCAGCAGCAACAGCAGCAGCAACAACAACAACGCCAACAGAATGGAACTGCTGCACTAGCGATGACAAATGGCACAATGGCCGCTCCTGCCGTAATGAGCGATGGTCAAGGCGCTTCAAATGCGCTTGTTTCCACTGCCTCAACGCCAGCAATACAAGTTGCGACACAATGCCAAATACCAAGTTCCGATGGCAGGACCCCAACCTCAGCCAATAGCGCCGTCAGCAGTCCTTTCAGTCAGGAACAGTTGTTGATCCTTAGAAATCAAATTGCTGCATTCAAGCGCCTTTCGAAGGGCCTTCCAATTCCTACTAATATGCAACAATCTTTGTTCCCATCGCAGCAAGCAAAGAAAGCACCAACTCCTACTGAAGCCGTTGCAGCTGCTAGCCAAGCGCTTGAAGATGCCACAAAAGCACCGGGTGTCTCTGGACCTGATGCAAGCGCAGATCAGGCAGACGTATCCACTGTGCAGAAGGGCTATGAAACATTCGTGTCTCCCTGGAACCAAGTCAACACACCGGTTAACTACCTTGATCATGCGCTTCGAGATAAGCGACTACAACTTCCCTCTATTATACCTATTGGTGTCGATGTGGATAAAGTGCGTGAAGAGAGGGAGAATATTGTCTACAATCGGATACTATCAAGAAAGTCGGAGTTGGAAAAGTTACCGGCGAATCTGGGGACTTGGGACACTAGCAAATCGGATACTCCGAACGAGAATGGGTCCTTGAAGCTTCGAGCTCTTATAGAGTACAAGATGCTTTGCCTTTTGCCTAAGCAACGCTCCTTGCGACACTTAATCAGTCGGGAAATGGTTCATGCAGACAACCTTGCTATGACGGCGAATCGTGCTATGTATCGCAGAATCAAGAAGCAATCTCTACGTGAGGCTCGCATTACAGAGAAGTTAGAGAAACAACAACGGGACGCTCGAGAATCGAAGGAGAAGAAGAAGCATGTCGACTTCCTCAAATCTATCGTTACNCATGCAGATGATATTCAGAAATCGGCTGTGGCTCAACGCCAGAGGATACAAAAGCTTGGTCGGACAATGATACAAACACACCAGAACATCGAAAAGGAAGAGCAAAAGCGCGTCGAACGTACTGCCAAACAGCGTCTGCAGGCTCTCAAAGCAAACGACGAAGAGACTTACCTGAAATTGCTTGGCCAGGCAAAGGATACTCGTATCTCGCATCTGTTGAAACAGACGGATGGTTTCTTGAAGCAACTCTCTGCTTCCGTCAAGGCGCAGCAGAGAAGTGCTGTCGACCGGTATGGCGACAGAGACTTGCCAGATGCAGATTCTGACACCAGCGAGGACGAGGACGGAGATGAGGAAGATGGACGGGGCAGTAAGAAGGTTGATTACTATGAGGTTGCTCACCGTATCAAAGAAGAGGTCACAGCCCAGTCCTCGAATCTTGTGGGAGGCACTTTGAAGGAATACCAAATCAAGGGTCTTCAGTGGATGATTTCCCTATACAACAACAACCTCAATGGTATTCTAGCAGACGAGATGGGTCTTGGCAAGACAATCCAGACTATTAGTTTGATCACATACCTTATCGAAAGGAAGCAGCAACCTGGACCTTACCTGGTTATTGTGCCATTAAGGTAAGTGATCTTCCGATGCGATCTACCCTTACCATTTCTAACATTCTCACAGTACTTTGACGAATTGGAATAATGAATTTGAGAAATGGGCTCCTAGTGTTCAGAGAATCGTATACAAAGGCCCTCCCAATGCTCGCAAACAGCAACAGCAGCAAATCCGCTGGGGACAATTCCAGGTGCTGCTTACAACTTATGAGTTCATTATTAAAGACCGACCTATTCTCAGCAAGGTCAAGTGGCTACACATGATCGTAGACGAGGGTCATCGTATGAAGAACGCCGGCTCGAAGCTTAGCAGTACCATTACACAGTACTACACCACACGATATCGTCTCATTCTTACTGGTACTCCGCTACAAAATAATCTTCCGGAGCTCTGGGCTTTGCTCAATTTTGTCCTTCCAACGATCTTCAAGTCAGTCAAATCTTTTGACGAATGGTTCAATACGCCATTCGCAAATACCGGTGGCCAGGATAAGATGGACCTTACTGAAGAAGAACAATTACTCGTCATTCGTCGGTTGCACAAGGTTCTTAGGCCATTCTTACTCCGTCGTCTGAAGAAGGATGTGGAGAAGGATCTTCCTGATAAGACAGAACGAGTCATCAAATGCAACTTTTCAGCTCTTCAAGCCAAACTTTATAAACAGTTAGTTAGCCACAATAGGCTGATGGTTAGCGACGGCAAGGGAGGAAAGACTGGCATGCGCGGGTTGAGTAACATGCTTATGCAGTTGCGAAAACTTTGCAACCATCCTTTCGTCTTTGAAGAAGTTGAGGAGCAAATGAATCCTGGAAAGGGTACTAATGATCTTCTCTGGCGGACAGCTGGCAAGTTCGAATTGCTGGACAGGATTTTACCCAAATTCCAAGTAACGGGGCATCGTGTCCTGATGTTCTTCCAAATGACGCAGATTATGAACATCATGGAAGATTTCCTGCGGCTAAAGGGCATGCAATATCTTCGTCTCGATGGCTCAACAAAATCTGATGATCGGTCGGAGTTGCTCAAGCTGTTCAACGCCCCCAATTCACCTTACTTCTGTTTCCTGCTGTCAACGCGTGCCGGTGGTCTCGGCCTCAACTTGCAAACAGCTGACACTGTCATCATTTATGACTCAGACTGGAACCCACATCAAGATTTGCAAGCCCAGGATCGTGCGCATCGTATCGGTCAGAAGAACGAAGTTCGTATTCTACGTCTCATTAGTTCCAACTCGGTCGAAGAGAAGATTCTGGAACGAGCAAACTTCAAGCTTGATATGGATGGCAAGGTCATTCAAGCTGGTAAATTCGACAATAAGTCCACAAACGAAGAACGAGACGCCATGCTCAGAATAATGTTGGAATCTGCTGAAGCTGCTGAGAACCTAGAACAGGATGAGCAAGACGATGACGATTTGAACCTGATCATGATGCGTTCGGAGGATGAGCTTGAGCTGTTCCAAAGAATGGATCGTGAGCGTGAAAAGGGTGACCTATACGGCCCGAATAAGAAGTTGCCTCGTCTACTTGGCGAATCCGAGCTACCGGACATCTACGTAAACGATGATAATCCTGTCGTAGAAGAGATCGAGGAGAACTTTGGTCGTGGGGCGCGTGAACGGACTCGCGTCAAGTACGACGATGGACTTACTGAGGAGCAGTGGCTTGAAGCTGTCGATAACGATGAGGACACTATCGAGGCTGCTATAGCTCGCAAGGAATCCAAGATCGCGAAGCGTCAAATCAACAAAGCAAAGAAGACTGGCGATTTCGGTGAATCTCCAATCCCATCTCGCGAGAGTTCCGAGTCTCCAGCGCCCAAAAAGCGCGGCCGCAAACCAAAAACTGCCGAGAAGAAACGCACAGCAGATGAAGCCTCGCTTGATGGTGATGTCGCACCCCGCAAGCGTGGTCGTCCTGCGCCCAGCAAAATACAGGAAACGCTCAGCTCCGAAGAACGCGCAACCCACCAACGAATCCTCAACGCAGTTTATGAATCTTTGAATGATCTGGAAGAAGAGTCTAACGATGACGACATCCCAAATCGTGGTATAATAGACCCCTTCATTGAGTTGCCGGACAAGTATGACTACCCAGACTACTACCAGATCATTAAAAATCCTATCTGCATGAACCAAATCAAGAAAAAGATCAATAAAAAGGAATACCAGAGCCTGAAGCAGTTTAGAGCCGATATTGGGTTACTATGCAGTAATTGTAGGACGTATAATGAGGATACAAGCATTCTTTACAAGGACGCGAACCTGATTGAGGTATGTTCAACTCTAAAATCTTGTTTGCGTTCATATATTGATTTCTTCATTAGGAGACTTGCCTCAACCACCTCAAAGAAGAGACGGAGGCGCATCCAGAGTTAGCGGATTTCGATGACTTGACGTCATCGATGGCGGATGGGAGATCCACAGCCCCTATCTCAAGTGTTGGTACGCCTATGGCATCTAATTCAGGAAGTCAGTACACACTCACTACCCTATCTACTTAACGATATATGCTGACATATGATGCGCAGGGTGATGGACCCATAAACTTCTTTCTTTTCACACCACGATAATTTGATATTCAAGCTTTTGTTATGACGAACAGAGTGAATGAGTTAGATGCGAGTTAGGATAGCACGCACAGTTTGGAGGGCTACTTTTCTTGTACTCCTCCTCACATAAGAGCCTCGCCTACAGTAATGCCTGTGCAGGCCTATTTTTTTTTTATCATAGCCTTCTCACCCGTTTCTTAGTTTCCATTTTGGTTAATGGCGCTGCATGCGGCGTATACAAAGGCAAAGGTGTGGACCACTGGATTGGGCACCGGAATTGAGCTGAAAGGGATAATTGATCGATTCTTCGGCATCACGGGCGCTTCCTTGCGAAAATGATCTTGAGCTAGGCTGTACTTTAGATCCTTTTAGCTGCGAATTGAGATGCATGCGGAGTATGCGCTTTTGAAATACATGATGAGTAGATTGGTGAATTTGTAATTGCTCACTTTAATGAGCATTTCATTGAGGATTTTATTTATAAATCCTTTGTTGGAAATTCCACAGCACACAATCTGAAAATTTGACGCCGCTGCCTCCGAAAATATCCAGCGCGCTCCCGATCGTTAGATCTATCTTCCCGCTGCTCAGTTTGTCAACAGCTTCTAGGTCTTCAAGACTTCTACCACCGCCAGCATAGGTGACGGGGATTGAGCACCATTCTGCAAGCCTCTGAACTAGCGCATGGTCGATCCCAGCCTGCAGTCCTTCATTGTCGGCGGCGTGGATTAGGAACTCAGAGCAATAAGGTTCAAGGAGGGATATGCTTTCTGCTCGTGTCCGTGTCAGAATCAATTAGAGTATGTAGCTAGTGGAGAATGTGGTGCAAACAAAGGCGGAGAAGATGAACTCGGCGACAATTACCTTGATTAAGTTCCATGTCGGTAATTGTTTGCCATTTATTCATGGCCACAAACCAGGAATCGTCTTTACGCCTGCAACTAAGGTCGATAACAAGTTTAGACTTGTCGTTGTTCAGGGCTTTGAGCACAGATTGGAGCCGTGCAAGGGAGAAGGTGCCGAAGGGAAAGAGAAAAGAGGTTATGATCACCTACTGCTTGCATCATTAGCCTTAGGAAAGAATCTCTTTCACTGGCCGGCCCTATTGCTAGATCTTCTTATTCTCTAAAACTGTATGGAATGCCTCACCTTCTCAGCCCCCCACTCAATCCATTGTGCAGCGTTCTCGTCCGTGATCCCCCCACCCACTTGTAGGTTGTCTTTCCACACCTCAACAGCCTCCCTTGCAGCCTCCTGGTTCCCGGGGCCTAGCATTATGACGTGTGCGCCTGTAAGATTGTGCTCTTTATATAGCTGGGCGAAGTGGTGGGCCGGGAGGGTAGAAACATGGTTCGTTTTGAGATATTCGGAGGCATCAGTGAGCGTTCCACCAACAATTTGCTTTACCGATCCGGCGTGGAGGTCGATGCAAGGGCGAAATCGGGTCATGCTGCTTAGTTGGACGAAAGCTGCTCTGGTTATGGGAACATGGTTTGCTTGGAGATGTTTCCGAGAGATTTGATACAGGGCCTGAGGTGGGAGATTCTGCCACCGCCTTTGGAATTTTGGATCTCAACCTAACACCAAGTATACGATTGAGGACGGCATCGACGAAGCCATGGCGATTATCCTTGGAAAACGAAAACGAGTACACCGGGTGGATCTCCAAAGGAGATCATCTTCTCCAGAATCATCGCAGAACTCCGGAAGAGAGGACCTCCAAGCTATCTTCAAGCGACATTTCGAAGCTAAATTCAAACCTCTGGATCCGGAGCCGGAGAAGACAAAGATTGTGGAGCAAGTCGAAGATGTGCCGGATGAGGATGAAGATTCGGGTTGGGAAGGCATCAACTCCGGTGAGGAGGCCGCGGTAGAGGTGATCGAACACTCAGTCTCAAGAGTAGTTAATGAGCGCGCTCGGAAAGATGAACTCAAGGCATTTATGGTAAAGTTCCAAGCCATGTGTGCAAGCCATGTTGCTAAATATATATAATAGTCCTCTAAACCTCCTTCCTCAGGTACCGAGACTCCCTCAAAGGTTACCAAATCGAAACCCGCCGACGTGGACGATGATGCGGAAGCTTTAAATCTCAAGAACGACCTCGCCCTCCAACGCCTGCTTCGTGAATCTCACCTTCTTGAGACATCTACCTCCAAAGGCTCTCTAGATCCCTCTGGAAAAAATCGCCACAAAGCTTTAGATATGCGATTACAGTCTCTAGGGTCAAAGACTTCAATTCTTATGCAAGAAAAAATGCCAATGTCTCATCGGAAGGGTATACAAGCTAAAGCAGCACAACGCGAAGAGAAGCGAAGGAAGGAGGCAAAAGAGAATGGAATCATCCTAGAGGCAGCGGTCAAGATGAAGAAGATAGAGAAAAAGAGGGAAAGAGGTGTTGGTGGACCTGGGGTTGGAAAGTTTAGGGGTGGGACGTTGAGTTTGAGGAGGAAAGACATCGAGAGTATTCAAGGCAAATGGGGCACAAAAGGGAAACGGGGAAAGGGATGATTTGAGAACTCGCTTCTAGACGATCATACTCGATACCCCTGAGCAACTTCATCCGGTTAACGATTGAACAATAATGCCCATCTGGATATTCAAGAAACTCACATCTGTCATCTTGGTGAAGAAAACTATATGGCTTTTAATAACTCTAGAGGCTTCATTACTAGTTGGCCTCTTCTGAAAGCCTCTATATCGGTTCTAAGGCCCTGTTTAGCAATGAGCTGTTATTTAGTAATCTGCTGAATCGATTACAGCTTGAAATCAAGAAAAATAAAATCGCTCCGAACACCTGAATCAAAGCTCGTATGAAGATTATCGGAATTAGCATTTATTTCTAAGTGGATGTCCTTTAAACCACAGAAAACTTCCCGATGAGGCTTGCCAACGGACGAACTTCTGCACCTCTCAACTTCTGACCTCCTAGAAGGGATCCGGACTACGAACTTCCTTGGGCAAGCTTCAAGCGTCTCGAAAATAAAAATCCTACATCATACTGTAAGGACCGGGCATTTTTGTATATTTGACCTTTTAAAGCTCAGAGAAAGTACGAGCCCATTCAATCACTAAGTCTTCATGTAATATGCGATGAGGTTCTTCGTCAATATTTTTGTTCACTAATATTGCAATTAATTCAGTGCTATCCCCTAATCTTCCATCGCTAGTAAAGCTTTACGCTAGGTAAGGCAAAATTCTCCGTCATATTTTCGCTTTACTTCCCCCCATGCCAGATATTAACCGGGTAATAGAACCAAAATACTGAATTCTGAACCCTAGAACGCTGCGTGTATTAGCTAATATAGCCACACGTCTTCTACACTAAGTGGACTGCCAAAAAGAAACCCCATTGTTTATTTTTCTTTGCAATCTCCGCGAGGGCTTCCAAGTCAAAAAGTTCCCCAATAGGCATAACCCCAGCCAGGAAGACAGGCTTCGTGAAGACGCATAACTGCGCAGGAATATTAGCATTCTGCATTCGATAATTTTGTTTCAACGTTATACAGCTTTTATTAGCAGCAGGAACTATTTCAAATGCAACAGCATCCCCGCCTACAGCAGCAAGACTAGGATCAACTCCTATATATTCGTTTCTGTCAAAAAGGCCTCTAAATTTGGGAGTTGATGCACGAATTAATTTGCTTAAGCCAGACCAAATAATAAAAATGGCTCCTTAGCAAATCGTCAAGCGTTCTTCCTCAATCGTTTCTTTGATCTGTGTCAGGGTTATTGGGTAGCTGCTAAGGGAATCGTATTCTATTCCACGTTGCTCCGCATAGCATACGAAATCCAGCAAAATACCACGCCCGACAATGCCGCCTCGCTTGGATATGCCTGTATTTATATGTTAGATTGCAAGAATGGGACTAGGACAAGAGAAGTTCAAAATTTGAGTGCCACGGGTCAAGTCAGTTCCCCGTTCAACAACGTCAGTATACTTTACACCATTATAGTACTCTTGCCGAGTTTGGTGATCAAAATATAAGAGTCTTTAAAAGAGTATACCTAACTAATAACGTGTTATAAATATTATATAGAGGTAGTATAATTAGGCGAGCTGTTTATAATAGGGTATAAGAGGCGTCTTATAAAGTTTAATAGTAAATAGAGTTATAGTGGTAGAGTACGGTCGCTATATTAATAAGGCTAGTTAGATATAATCGGGTTTAAAAACGCGTCTTTAAACTTTAAGGCTATACTTCGCCCCCTAATATGTTAGTTAGCTAGTTAAATTTACTAGAATATACTAATAGAGGATATTATAATTTAATTATATCGCGAACTATAGTTATAGCTACTATATTAACCCTATTATAGTTACTTAAAATTAATATATATTAAGAATCGCACCCAGTTTATAGCAAACGCGCGCCTATAATCTCTTAGACGCTTTATAGAGGAATTTTTAGGGTGGTAGGGGTGGTAGGGGGTAGTGCGACGTTCTATTGGCTTAGGAGTTCGCAGGGGTTAGTGGGCGCCGCTAATTAGCTTAGGAGTTCGCACGAGTTGGCAGAGTAGGGCTGTGGCAAGAGTGGGGCGATATAACGCCACAAATTCCTTAAAGAAGCGGCTAACTAAGATAAGGCTCGATCGGCTCCAGCGCCTCCCGTGCTATCTCGACCAACTTATTTATATCTCTTCTTAGTAGTTGCACTACTGCCGATATAAGGTCAGTAATATACTCGCTAGATATAAACTAGAAGAAAGCTAAATAGAATTTAAAGAACAAATTACTATATAGTAAGAATAAAAGAGATATCTAGGGCTTAGAATACTAGGATATTTAAGGGATAAAATACCTATATAAAAAGTTACTAATAGGCTAAGGGAAGGTATACTAAGGACTAAGTAGCTATAAGAACTAGAATAAGAAGAGAATTTAAAGATCCTAACTAAATTTAAAGAACAATATATAGTAGTAGATTCTTTGATTAACGTCTGATACGGATCCTATCTAGGCCCACGCAGACTACTCCGTACACAAGGGAAAAGTAATATTGACGGGAAAAAACCCTTGCTATTGGGGGGGAAGGAAAAACCCTATGAGCCACCTCAGTAGGATGAAAAACCCCGAATTGCCATGCCTGCACGTAGCCGCGGCCCTGCGGGCCTANAGCTACGTCCTCCTCCTTAGATGTTTTGAACTCCTTGGGAACCACTGCTTCCTTCTCTAGCTTATCCAGAGCTAGGGTTCACTACGTCCCAGCTAGGCCTTGCTAATTAATTGCCATATACTTGTAGTTGTGTCCCGTATCTTAACCACCCCCTGTATGCTATCTCTCTTATTGACCATTGCCATATACGCCTTGCCTCCCCCCCCCTAAGGCCTATTAAAGGCGTAAGGGGGATTCATCCGTTCCAATTACCGTAATACTAACAGCGGGATATTGTGTGTTGGGTATCTTTTGTGCCTAGGCCCCAGCTAGGCCTTTTCTAAGGGTCACCACTCCGTCGAAAGGAGATAAGGAAAACCGTGGGTCGCAATCCAGGCTGCTAGGTATTTAGTACTTGCAAACGGCAAGTGACCGCATGCTCCGCGGGCGATCGCCCTGGGGGTTAGGAGGGGCCGTATATTTGCTCNTTCGTTCGTTCGCGCTTGTCTGTTCGTCGATGTGAGGTCGTCNATGCTTTCNATTGGGGTTTTTGGGGATGTTATNGAAAACCGCTNATCCATGTTGGATCGTANAGGTGCCCTGGATAGAACAGTGTAGTAGTCGTCGTATTGTAGAGGGCCAACAGTAGTGGTTTTCAAGATCTCACCATCCGAAAACCCTTCACCACCGCCCTCGACGCCCACAACCACCACCAGGTCCTGTCCGCACGCTGTGCGACGTCTCTGCGTTGGCTCTGGATCTGAACTTCGAAGACCAGGTTCGTAGCCGTCACCACGTACAGGTGCAGAGTCCGATTTCGACGGCCAAGAACAATATATAAAAGGCTGTTATAACGTAGTAATAAAACAATATTTCCTTATAGATAGGTTATGTTCGTACCAATTTAATGGCACGAGTGAGTCAGATCCAGGGGCACGAAATACGTATAGTATTATATGCTCTTTTGGATGATGGTGACTATCGATTGTATAAAGCAGACTACGTGGTCTATATACTAATGCGCCTCCCCCCTAATTAGTTAGTGCTTTATAAGTGCACCAGACGCGTAAGCAAGTGGTTAGTGCACCGAACGCGTAAACGCGTACCTGGCGTACCAAACGCGTAGGCACGCGGTTAGTACGACAGGTGCTGTAATTATACACTGGCGGTACTTGAAAAATGAAACCACCTATATACAGCCTCTGTAATTGCTTTAATAAAACCATAAAACACAAAGGAAAATATATAGGAAATCTCCGCCGAGGTGCCGTCTAGGCTGCCTTCTAAACGGTGCTTCGAGCTGGCTGTAAGTTAGATCTTAAGGGCCGCCAAGGCGCTAGTGCTAAGCGAGCTAATGGCGATTTTCCATCCCGGGGATGGAAAATCGTGATTAGTCAATTTAACCACCCTATAGGATTCTATAGGTCACGTGAGTCCCCTAAGTTCTATTACAGCTTTCTACTATTTTCTACCTAACAGCTTACGGTCCGTAGAATAGGCCGTATAATAAGCCGTACGGCCTTCCAACGGGCCGTAGGCGTACCGTAGGTACTCTATTAGTCCTATTCTACCTATTCTATAACTTTTAGGTTGAGCTTATTCGTATTAATTAGGGTTTTAAGGGCTTAACACGGCTTTGCCTTAGTTATAGCGTCTACTAGGTTATCTCCGCCGCTAATCTATTTAACTTCTGTAATTTTACGTTATTTATAGGCCTGATATAAGCATATTAGGTTAACTATAAGCCTCTTCTCTTATATTGTACCTAGCTTGACTAGGTAGTTATAGAGGGACTTTAAATTAGTATATAAAACTAGGGGTAACTACTTTAGTTATAGAATCTTCTAGACCGTTAATTTAATTGCGGCTGCTATATTAAAGCTATAGGCTAGTATATATAGTTTAAAAGCTAGTGCACTTTAGGTTACTCGTTTATACTTAATTAAGGACTAGTATAGTATATTTGCGTCCTAATTATAGTCTATAAATATAATTATAAAGCCAATTTATAATAATAAGTCTTTATTATTAGTAAAAGATGCGTCTGTAAATACTAGTAGGCTAAGGGAATTTAGGTCTAGTGGTATAAAAGTAAGTCCCCTTTCTACATTATCGATTTACTATTAAATGCGCTTATTAAGCTGCTTAATATTTTCTTCTTATAGGTCTACTACCTGGGCTGTAAAGGATAGGTTATAGGCAGATTTAGGTTAACAAACTATAGCAATATAGGCGCCTCTTGCACGCTATGCAGCGTATTAGTTCTTTATATTTATAGTCTTATAGGTCCCTCTACGGAAGCTAGTAAGGTCCGTAGGCTTTACTATAATAGGCTTTAGGTTTTAAGCTTAGCGTTCCTAAGTCAGCTTAATTAGGTTACCCTTTTATATAATTAAGCCTTTATTAAACTTAATTAGAGTCTACTTAGTTAACTACTCTTACAGCTTTACTAAGAACTTAGCCTTTTATAGTTTAGTTTCTTTAGCGTCTATAAAGGTCTAGTCTACTAGGAATAGGGTATTATTTATTTAAAGTCTAATAATACTAAGGCCGTTTAATAGGCTGTATAGGAGGTAGGGGTTATAGGTTAACTATTCTATTTTAAGTTTACTAACATAGTGCTAGTAATATATTTTAAACCAATAGTTTTTAGCTTTTAGTACTCCGTAAAGAGGTTTTATAACCTATAAAATTGTTCCTAGTTATAGGTTAAGCTTATAGGGTAGTCGTATAAAGATATCTTTGCTTAGGTAGATATTAGACTTTATATAGGCTTACGAGATATCCCGTAAGTAAAGGGCTATAGATTTAATTTACTATAGTCTAGATATAAGTGTAAGTATAATTTATTAACTAACTTATTAGATTGTAGGCAATTATATAAGGACTAAGCCCTTTCCTTAGTCGTTATAAGCTTATATAATAAGTCTTAATTTTTTAAAGGCTTTATTAGTACTAGGGTGCTTAATCTTATTAATAAAGCGTAAGTTAAATATACGGACGCCTTGCGGAACATCTCTCTCTATATAAGGTGAGGATGTAGATAGAGAGTCTAATAATAGAATAATAGGTATATTATATAGATAGAGACGAATCCTTAAGGGAAAAGGAGGAGTCTATATGCGAGGTAGGAAGGGTTTTCCCTAGGTATGTGTAGAGCACGTGCCTTATGGGCGAGTTACCCCTAGGTTACCCCAGGGTCGCCCATACCTTGCGGCTATATAACTATCTACTTAGGTTTTACCTAATAATGCCCCCCCCTTTAAAAAGGGTCGTCCCCAATCCTTTATATGCTTAAGCCTTAATAAAACCCTATAAAAAACCTTAGTAAGGAAAAAATTTAGAGGGGAAAGAGTGTCTTAATTTTGCGTATAGAGATAGGTAGTACACGTGCGCGGCGCGAAGATGTTAAGGAACTTCGACCGGCGGTTAAAGTTGTCTAATTAGTTAGATTTGCCTTACTAAGACTCTCCTATATTTAACCGAGCTAGTAGCAATTTTATATACCTGGTATGGAAAATCCTAATTAGTCCATTTAATAGGTAGAGCTAGTGGAGCTTAATACTATCGCCTGAATTTAGTAGACCAGAAGTATTCTAAAAGCTCGCTTATATAGGTAGGTCGCTAGTACCTCGCGGGTTAGTTATAGGTTATTCATATACAGCTAGATTTATAGATGGTAAGGCTATATACCTATTAAATCTACCGCTAACCCTGCTTTGGCCTTACGCTATACTAGCGTAGCGATATATATACTTTATAGGTAGGTTATAGGTTACTTATATACAGCTAGGTTTAGAATAGTAAGGCTGTATACCTATTAAATCCGCCACTAACCTATGCTTTAGCCTTACGCGTTATCTATATAGTATATATAAAAATAGTATAAGTTATTAGTTATAGGTTGCTACTAGCGGGTCATTAGTAGGTCGTAGACCCTAGTTATAAATAGGCCTATTCTCTAATATATAAACAATCTGCTTAGCTAGTATAGAGTAACAGACTAGGTTTAGGAAGGGTGCTTTCTAAATTAAGCTTTATTGCTAGTATACGCCGTAGCCTTGCCTGCGAGTTACTAGCATCGCTAGGTTGCGTTAAAGTGTGGCTTATATAGGATATTGATAAATTAAAACTTTACCCCGTATATACGCCGCAGTTCTTATAGTAATTATTGCTTATTCCTTAATCCCTTAGGACGTCCTCTGCTCCGCTTTAATGTAGGTTATATTTTAATAGCGGCGCTTACTTTTTGCCTGCGCTTTAGCTATAAGGCTAGGGTGTCCCGCTTACGGTACTTATCCAGTAGTTATTAATAATTCTTAAGTTCTCTCTTATATTTCTATTCGTTATACTTATTTAGCCATTCTAGCTATTTAATAAGGTACTGCGGTTATCTAGCATGATCCTAGTAGGTAATAATTACTTCTACTTCCTAGCTGCCTTCCTTAAGCTCTTTTACTACTAGGGGTTAAAACCTAGGGTGTGACCTGTAAGGCTCTAGTAGGGAGATATAAAAGACTAGGTAGAGCCGTGCTATAGTAGGTAGAAGCTCTAGCTTATATGCTTGCTACCCTACGCACTCTAGGATCTAAAACGGTCCTATAAACTTGTAGTTAAGCTTTTTATAGGGACGTTTCGTGCGGATGTTCTTAGAGGAGAGTAGGACTCGTTCACTAACGGCGAAATTCTTGGCTAGGTAGTGACAATTGTAGTATTTTACCTAAAGCTGTTAGGCGTGTATTATTGACGCCGCCGCTGCCTTATATATAAGGCGTAGGCGTTATAGATATGTCTCTACAAGTTCGACATTTATTAACTTAGACCCCTTCCCACCTTGCTAGGCGTCTTAGACGCCGTCTAGGACTCCGTCCGGGATATTTGGCAGCTAGCTATAGGTAAGCTTAATAGGGGAACGCTTTATTATAGCATAGACCTTAGAGTTATAGGTAAAGGCTGCTTCTTTAAGTAGGGAGGCCTAATTAGACTGTTCCTAATTCGTAAATATATATAGGTATGCCTTAAGCTCCTAATTCTAACGCTTTATCTAACTATCTGTCTACGGGTAGAATATAGTGCTAAGTTTACGTTAAACGCGGAGATGGTAGTATATAGTGCTTTAATACTTACTTATAAATATACTACCTCTATTAGAGACGATATTATCTAGAGGCCCTATTTATATAAAGACTTTAAATAAAAGTTCTGTAAGTTGTATAGTATTAATTATCTTACGCACTAGATAGTAGCGTACTAGCTTTATAAAACGGTCTATAAGGATAAGGATAGAGTTATACTCTACGCTATTAGGAGTCTTAGACTCTAAAAGATCTATAATAAAGTTAAGTAAATAATGCCGCTAGGCTCGGGTGGGGGCCTAGAGAGGCTATAGCTTACTATAGGGTTTATAGCGGCGCGATTTAGAGCGTTAGTAGGTATTATAATTATCTAGGTATTTACGGAGGTCCTAGGTAAGGCCGTTCTAAGCGTATTTTTACGCGATTACCTTAAAAGTACGGTTAAAACTATAGTAGCCGCCCATAGGATCGTCATAATTCCGCTTAAGGATCTCCTATTATAGTAGTATGTAATTTAGCACCTAGACCTTGTTATTTTACCTTAGGAGTCCTTAATTATTAAGGGTATAGTCCTTATTACTAGTAGGAACTCGTTTTTAGGTTAACTAATTATATATAGAGCGTATAAAGGCGTCCCTTTTTTATACTCTATAAATAAAATTAACTAGTGACTTAGGGGGTTGTTCTATAAACGCCGTTTCGGCTAAAGCAGCTACTACTACTTTTTGCCGTAGCACGAGACTCTGCGTAAAGTCGGTGCTAGTAAAGTAACGTATAATACATAGGTAACTCACCGGGTTATCGCGGGGGACCGTAGCCTAGGCTAAGGGGTCTTCCCTAGGGTTAAGCGCTATTAGGTTAGTTAAAGTAGTCTTAAAGAGAATGGTAGGACGCTCTAGTCCGCCGGCGCCAAGTTCGCGAGGGTCGCTCGCATGCTGCATATATACTACTCGCTGGTTTAGTATAGTAGCACTAAGGCCGCCCACAAGGCCTATAACCCATAACTTTTGCTACAGTGTAGGCAGTATAGCATTAAGGATTATCCTCTTACTGCTATCTTTAAAGCCTTTAGTATAATCCGGGCGCCGGGATAGTGCGTTAGTAGGATTTATCTTGCCTAGCTTATATTTAATTTTAAAATTAAACTTAGCCAGTTCCTTAGTGTACTAGGCCTAGCAGGTAGATAAGCTTTTAGTGGTTATATAGTACCTAAGATTATTATAATTATAGAGTATACGTGTTATATGCGCGGCGTATTTAAGGTAATGGCGCTATATCTTAAAGCATTACACTATAGCGAGTAGTTCTTTGTTATGCGTATTATACTATACTTCTAGGCTAATAAGCTTCTAACTACAATAAGCAATTAGGTGCTAGTAGAGTTAATTTTCCTACCCTAAAGGCTACAGAAGTATACCGCTATAGGTATAGTCGGAAGCGTTAGTAATTATTATTAGGGGTAAATTAGGGTCAAAGTGGCGAAGTAGAGGAGCCTATATAAACGTAGCGCGTAGCTTATAGAACGCCTACTACGCGTTATCGGGCTAGGACTAAGGTTAATACTATCTAGTAGGCCCTTTTAACTTGCGCTTCTTCTTCTTCTCTCTATCTAACGTCGGGTCGCGATATGCCTATACAAGATATACATATAGGGGGTATACGGTATCCGAGTAGTTCTAGATAAATCGCCTATAGAAGTTAGCAAAGCTAAGGAAGACCTAGATATCCCTATAGAACTTAAGCTTAGGCCATTCCCTAATAGCTTTTATGCGGTTAGGGTCCATTATAATACCCCTAGGGGTAATAATAAAGCCTAGAAACTTAACGTTCTTAGTATAAAAGATATATTTTAACAGTTTAGCGTATAGGCCCTAAACGCGGAGCTGTTATAGTACCTACTTAACATACTTAACGTGCTTATCCTTATTATTTAAGTAGATAAGAATATTATCTAGGTAGACTATATAGATAGTATCTACTAGGGTTTCTAGAGCTTTATAAATATAGCTCTAGAAAGTTATAGGGGTATTAGTAAGACTAAAGGGCATCACTAGGTACTTAAAGTGACCGTAACGTATCTTAAATACGGTCTTTTATTTATCTCCCTTTTTAATATAAATCCTATAGCACGTATTACGAAGATCTAGCTTTATAAATATCTTTATATAGCTAAGCCTATTAAAGAGCTCGCCGACCAGCGGTAGGGGGTACTAATTTTTAATCGTAATCTTATTTAGGCGTCTGTAGTTAATGTATAGCCGCATTATACCGTCTACTTTCGGCATAAAGAGGATGGGCGCTCTAGTAGGCAACTTACTGGGCCTAATCTAGCCCTTTTTAAGAGCACTATCTAGGTACTCTTATAAGATCTATAACTCTTTCTATAAGAGGTTATAGAGGGGCATTTATAATAGTGTCTTGCCTTCTTCTAAGTTAATCATATAGTTATACTTAGAGTTCTGCGGTAGTATACTTACTAGCTTATTAAAGAAGACATTAATTTCCTCTTTATATACCCCTAGTAGGCTAGGGGCTATAAAGGTTAAAGCGACTATTATATAGTAGTGTGCTTCTGGGAGCTAGTAGAGAAAAGGGTGCGGCTAATATACGTTTTATAGGTGTGCTTATATAGAGAGTACATATAGCTCTACTATAGTGTACTTAATAGTTTCGGGGTTTTAATTACCTCCCCCTTACGTATAGGTAATCTGCGCTAGTACTAGAGGGTCTCTACAGGTACTCGCTGCCAGTAACGGTAGGTCCTCTACTATATTTATAATTGGTATCTCTACGTCTAGAGGGTCTATATGGGTACTTGCTGCTAGTAATAACAGGTTCTCTATTATATTTATAACCAGCGTAAAGAAGAAGTCTTCTGGCTATAGTAAATAGACTATTTCGCTAGCCTTAATATCTATTAGGAGAGCGTTAAGGGTAACTATCTAGAGGCGTCTAGGGTCTAAAGTACCCTAAACAAACTGTCTAGAATAAAAGCTAATTAATAGATCTGCTTCCGCGAGCTAATCCCATTTAAGAACTATATTATAACTATTAAATAAGCCGCCCTAAAAGGTCTGCGGGCTAATAGTGCGAGAGGTACCCTAAAAGTCGCTAGTAGTAACCGTTAGATTATAAGTATCCTAGATTGTTATCTAGTTGCTATTAAGGAAATATACAATAGGTTTACGTAAATATAGCGCGTAGCGTATAGGCAGGTTAAACCTATAGACGACATCTTAATTAATAAGGTTAATTTGGTACCTATTATTATATAAAGTATATAAGCGGACTTTACCCTAGGGCGTATCTATTATAATATGTACTATAATGCGTTTCTTCTCTCCCTTTATATTAGGCCCTAGTTATAGTTAAGAGAGATACGCTACTAGGGCTTTAGGTTTTCCGAAGCCCGAGCTAACTTCTCTTTATTAGCCTGCTTTTAGTGTTCCTTATAGTGGCCGCCTACAGTCCTTTAACTCGCCTACGTAGCACCGGCGTCTAGGGGGTCCCCTAAGCCATCTAGCTTTTAGGTGGTCTCCCTAGGAGTTTACTTAAAGAAGCGTCGCCCTTTTTAGGTTCTGTTCCCTAAGCCTAACTTTATAAAGCCTGTGCTGCGACTGCGCTTTATACACAATAATTTGCCACTACTACTTACGCGATCTTCCGCGAGCTTTATAGTATTAAGTAATTACTCTACACAGCGGATTTTATTAAAGTGGTCTTTAGCGGTTCTTACCCATTGGGCAAAGTTCTAGCAGAAGAGCTCTACTTATAGGTGGGCTAGGAGATATAAGAACTAAAAGTCTACCTATTATTTAGGATTGACAAAAGAGGTATATGCGAAGAGGTCCTCTAAGCTATATATATAGGCTAGGAAGATGTCGAACCTCTAGTTCTCCTTTATAATAGCCGTATAGTACATTATAGCGTTATTAAAGCGTTTTACTATAGGGTTCCTAATCTAGTCTTAGACCATAGTCTTAAATTTGTCCTATAGTAAAGGACCCTTATCCTTAGTACCTAACCGGCAATAAACCAGTTAGGTAATTATCTTCTCTTTTATAAGACCTTTAATGGCCTAGCGCGTGCGTCGCTTATAGTTATAGTTAGCATTATTAACCTTAAATCGGTTCTTAACTGCGGCGATCTACCGGTTAAAATGCTGTTAAGTAGTACCGCTAATATTAGGTAGTAACTTCTTAACTAGGGCGTTAAGATTTAATCAGCGTATGCGTTTACTATATAACTTATACTCTTCGCTAGAGAGGCAACGGGAGGGCTTTATTAAATCGATAATACTCTATAAGTTAGCTATTTTCTTAGCCAGCTTATCTAGCTCCTTTATATTAGCGGTATTAGGTAAAACGCTAGTAACCTTACTAAGCTCCTATTAAGCCTAGGTATATAAGTCAAACTAGTCTCTAGCGTTTATAGATATCTAATCGTTTTAGGATTTAGAAAATGGCTTAGATACTACTAGTATACTTCTAGCGGTTTTATTTACACTAGATCCTAAGGCGTTCTATAGTCGCATTACTAGCGTATTACCATCAGGTATAGGCGTCGGTTTTCTTTTCGGAGGCATTATTAAAAAATTAAACCGGCTAACCTCCTAAGGGGATTAGTAAGGATTTAAATATAAGGTAAAGATATAGATAGGGAGTCTAATAATAGAATAATAGGTATATTATATAGATAGAGACGAATTCTTAAGGGAAAAGGAGGAGTCTATATGCGAGGTAGGAAGGGTTTTCCCTAGGTATATATAGAGCACGTGCCTTACGGGTAAGTTACCCCTAGGTTGCCCTAGGGTCGCCCATACCTTGCGGCTATATAACTATCTACTTAGGTTTTACCTAATACTCCATTACGGCTGTAAAAATACCCTTTTTAAATAGTTTATTAATCTCCTTGCGTTATAAGTCCATAAAAAGTGTTTCCTATACTAGAACTAATATATCTATAGGCGGAGATTGCCTTACGGATATTTTTACGGAGGTTAGGTAATTTTTTATTATAGTATTCTTAGTTATAGGGTGCTTTTAAGGGCGTCCTCGGCTACACTTTATAGTAGGTTTAATAGGTTTAGTGGGTTTCTAAAGGAGTTCTAAGGTAGGCAAGGGTGCTTCTAGTTTATCTAATTCGGCAGATGCTTTTAGTTTATTTAGTTTAATAGATGCTTCTAGTTTATCTAGTTCAACGTTATAGGTATTTTTAAGCCGAAAGTAGGGTTTTATAGACGTACTTCTAAAGCTAGTTGGCCTATTAGGAAGCTATACGCAATACGTTTTATCTTCTATAGCTAGTAAATAATAAGGTCCAGTCTAATTACCGCTCTTACGCTATATAAGGACTTTAGAATTAAGTAGGAGATTATAAACTAAGGTTATATTAGGTCCATTACGGTAATATAGGGCGCTATTAATAGCTTATTTAGCCTATAATTTAACTATTTCGGCTATCGCCTTCCGTATTATAGCTGCTCGTTCTATAATAGATAAGGTAGGAGGGCCTAGGTTACTTATCCTTAGGTAAGCTCCGTAAACTAAGAGGGTAGGTACTAGCCCATTAGGGCTAGTGGTGTCGTTAATGGCTTTTACGGCTATTTATAAAGCTAGTTCCTTTTAAATATCCTTATACTTATCCGTAATAATCTAGTAAGCTCTCTATAGAGCTAGGTAAGCTCGCTTAATAAACCCAATAGACTAGTACGCCTTAACTAAAACTGTTAGATAATCTGTATTCTCTATAGCGTAAAACGTGCACGAGTTACGTGCACGGGGCCTATACTTTATAAATATCTTTATCTAAGCCTAGGGGCCCTAGGTCAAGACATAATTAAGATCATTAATTAATCAACCTATTTTATCAATAAATAGCTCTATATAAGTTATCTAACAGTTATAAGCCCGGTCCGCCGACACAAGAAGCTATTCAGCTATTACTCAGTCATTTAAAGAAATACTACCTCATCGTCAGACTCTGACACCCCATTGTCACAAGACGACCCTGATCGAAATCCTACCTCAATTGTCACAGGACGAGATTCCACGAGATTCCACGAGATTCCACCTTAGTCGTCAAAGGACGATCCTGACGACAAGGACGATCCTAACGACGTATTCTATCTCAATTCCCATTTGCCTATTAGTCAAATGACTCCACCGAGGTCAAGTTCGTCTACTACGATTATCCTTAATAAGCCAGAAGACTGGGAGCAATAGATCTGGCAACTATAAGCCCTCGTAGATAAATGAATTTAGGCCCACGTTAACCTAGCTAAGGAAGCACCTTAACAAGGTCTACTTTAAGAACCACCCTATCTAGATATTACAGATTTCAATAAAAATGCAACCTTATATACACAGCTCTCGACGAATTAGCAGAAAGCGTATAACAACAGCAGACGATACTACAACTAGGATATGAAGTATTTCCTAAGATAGGAAGATCATCTTTAATAGATCTGCACCTAGATTACATCCATAGTATCAATTTAGAAGAAGCTACTACTTAACCCTTCCCTCACAGTTAAAGAATAGTTGACTCGCTTAAAAGAAGACACTAAGCCCTTAAAGAACTTTATAATAAGGAAGGTACAACTATAGTATATAGAATCACTTAAGGGACTTAAGCAGATAAAGGTCACCCTATGGCTTAACCGATGGGAATATGCAATAAAGATGGCAGAGAAGCATAACCTTTTATAAATAACTAATGGGATCTGGCTTATGGACCTTATAAATATAATACAACCTATAAGCAAAACCTATTTTGTTATATACACTAAATAGGCCAATAATACCAAAAAGGCTTATTTATTAGAATACCGTAAAGTAGCAATAGAGCTACGGGAAGCATTCGTAAACCTCTTAAAAGTTATACCATCCTCGACTACTAGAGGGGGTGTATTTAATATAAACTTTATAGAAGAGTCCAAAGAGGATATCTCTATTACTGCTAAGGTTTAAAAGGGAAGAGGGAACAGCTTATCTCGCAGTTAAAAAAGGGTAGGGATAAAGTTAACTAAAGAGACGTCTTCTAAGAAGTCGAAGAACCTAAAATACCTAGTATGCGATATAAGGGGATATACCCTTCCTAACTGCTAGTATCTATTTAAGTGCAAGAGGCCTAAAGGATTTAATGCTGAGGGTATACGTATAAAGAAGGTGCGTAAAAAGGTAGAGCATAATAAGGATCTAGCTGCCTAAGTGGAATGACTTAAGCTTAAGAAATCAGATGCTAATAAAGCTTAATAATAATAGGACGAGAGTTAGAAAGTTAAGATTAAGGAAGAAGCTAATACGATATTCCTAGAATTGTATTATATAGGTTAAATCCATCTACTAAAGCTATTAACTATTCTTAACTCAGGAACCACTCTCTATATCTTTAATAATCTCTCTCGTTTCTATAACTTTAGGAAAGCTTTAAGACTTAAATACGTTATCGCCGGCAGCTTAGAAGTGCCTATACTAGGCTACAGTAACGTTACTATTTAAGTTATAAAACTAGACAAGAGTAAGGGAATCCTACGTCTTAAGGACGTTGCCTTCTATACGGACTTTAATATAAATCTAGTATCGTTCCGTCTACTTTAAAAATAAGAGTACTACTAGGACAATAAAGGAGAGAATAATCGTCTAGTTTAAAAGGATAACTTAGTTCTATATTAAATAGAAGAACGTTATAAATAATAGACTATTAAATACGTCTAACTAGGAAGTCTGTTAGTGTTTAATATAAGCCGACTACTACACTAACGGAAGCATAGAGCATTATTAAGAGACGCTTATCTAGATTTAAAAGGAGATGCATATCTATAGTATCTACGTCTAGGTTATCTAGGACCTATAAGCCTTTATTATTTAGGTCTTAACGCCTTAGAAGTTAAGCTTTAAGGCCTAAAGATAACGGAATGTTAATAGTGCAGTCTCGCCAAAATTAAGCGTTAGGTCTTAAGAAGGTTCTTAAAATATAAGATTAATAAACCCTATCTTAACCTCTATATTAACTAGACTAACCTTAAGGAAGCATATACCGGATTTGTACAAGTTATGCTTATCTATAACACCTACTTAGAAAGATCCTTTCCGTACTTTATAACAACGCACGGTAAAAAAAAAAAGACACTATAAGTACTTAAAGATTTTATCTAGTGGATTTGTCTAAGGTATAACCTTAAGGTTAATACTATTAGATTAGATAATAAGCTAGGGAGAAGAAGAACCCTTAAATAGCTATAGACTTAAGGGATTATATTTAAGCCTTTAGCGCTATATACCTAAGCTTAAAACGGTACCGCCGAACGCTTAGGGGGTATAATTATTAAGAGAGTATAAGTAATAAGAATTGCTACTAATCTACTACACAATCTATAGAACGAGATAGTTAACTATATAGTCTACCTATAAGATCAAACGCCATAGGAAAGTAACGGTTGGATATTACTATATAAGAGGTTCCATACCTTTCTAGCTAATAGGAGATTAAGAAAGCCGCAACTAGCGCACCTAAAAGCCTACGGCTATAAGGCGTACGCGATAATATTAGATGCCTAGCTAAGGAAGAAAAGGCTAAGTAAGCTAAATCCGCGAGCCTATATTAGCTACCTTATTAGCTATAACTCTACCAATATCTATAGGATCTAGATCCTATATAAGGGTATCATTATCTCTATAAGGGATATTATCTTTAATAAAAAGACGTTCTTTAATAGTAAGCGAACGGACATCTTAAAGGACCTATACGCTAAATTAGATATACTAATTAAGAAGATTTAACTACCTAATACCTAGACTAAGAATAAGGTCCTTCTAAAAGATAATAAAAAAGTATTTAAACCGTTAATTTAAGAGGAAGACGATAACGTTAATAAGCCAGTTTAAGCCTTTAATAAGTTAGCAGATCTTAAGCTTGTAAGAGCTCTTAAAGATATATACTATATACTACCTCTAATAAAAGAAGACAAAGAATCTCTATATGCCTTTTACATTAAGTATCCTATAAAGTCAGATATATAAGGTACTAATTAAGACGTCGCTTATTAAGCAGGAGATACGTTTAACACTTAGGGGGTGTCTAATAACTTAGTTAAAGACTCGTTTAAGAAAGCCAGCGATAATAGGTTTAAAGACTTTATTACTAAAAGGATTACATTAGCCTATTACGGCGCCTTCTTAGCAGGAAGGAAGTTTAACCTTAATAGTTAACTTAATAATAGTAAGCTAAAATTAGGTAAAATACGCGATATTAGATTATATAGGAAGAACCTACTTCCACTACCCTAGTTAATCCGGGACCTTAATATATATCCTCTTTAAGATTAGTTCTAAGAGGCTTAACGAGCCTATCTCCAATCTCATTATTAAATAAGGTCGTTCTAAGAAACAGATAAGAAGCATATAAAGGGACAGTAGGTCCTTAGCTTAATATAGGTGTTTATCTATAAGACGGACAAGTATAGATTTCTCTAGAAATATAAGGCACGCTTAGTAGTCTATAGAAATTAATAGGCCCTAGGAGACCTACTTATAAGAGCTACTATATTAGCTAGTACAACCTTCCAAACCCTTATAGCGATCACTACAAAATTTAACCTAAAGACGATATAGATAGATACAGTTAATGCGTTTATCCATTATAATCTTAACAAGGTTGTCTATATAAAGCTACCGCTAGGGTTTAATAAAGGAAAGACAGATAAAGTACTACGCTTAAGAAAAGCCCTATATGGACTATAACGATTACTACTATTATAGTAGAAGAATCTTACGAGCTTATTAAACGAATTGGGTTTTAAAGAAGTACCCTAGGAGCCGTGTGTTATGCTAAAAGGTAAAATAGTTATCTTCTTCTATGTTAACGATATTATCTTCTAACTACCGAAAGATAGATAAGAAGAAAGCTTAAGAAGCAATTAAGGAGCTAAATAAGGAATACTAGATAAGTACCCTTAGTAAGCTAAAATAGTTCCTAGGAATCTATATGCTATATAATCGTAGCTAGAGGCTCCTATAGCTATCCCAGGAAGCCTATATTAAGAAGATAGCTAACTAATATAAGATAGATCTTAGAGGGCGTCTTCTAGATACTCCTATAGCAGAATTAGAACTCCTCCCTACTAATTACTATATAATCCATCTAACGCGTCCGTCCCCCGATATAGACCTATTAGTCCATCTTATATCCCTACCAGCTTCTATAATGCTATATTAAAAAAAACTAGGTTTAGTACTCTATATAGCCACTATAACGCGTCCGGATATTACCTTTACAGTATTATAGCTAGTAAGGTTTAATTAGGACCTAAGCTAAAAGCACTATTAAGCGGCAGATAGAGTTATCTAGTACCTATATAGCACAAGGAGCAGAGCAATCTACTATAGAGGAGATAAGAAAGGAACGAATAGTAGAGGGAGAGATAAAGGAATACGCGACTAAGGACAAGACGACGGAGATGGTAGAAGTAAAGCGCAATCATGTAAGGGATATTATTGCGGACACCTCGGGTTGCCCTCAGGACAACCCCCAGACGCCCCTCGGATGGTCGCCGGTCACGTGCCGGAGGCACGTGCCCGTAGTATATAGTCTTTACGATCCTAGAGGTCTTACCTCCTTAAGGATTTGTTTCTCTTACCAATCTATTCTATTCTAATTGTGTCCTTATAACCCCCTATCTATAAAATCCCCTTATATTTAAATCCTTTCTACTCTTTTTTAGAAGGGCAGTCGGCTTTAAGGACTAGATTGTTTGTTTATATTATTTATTTACAACTACTATCCTCTCTTAAAATCTTATAATAACCTAAACGGAAACTCTATAGATACCTTATAGAAAGCCGTCGCGTAAAGGCAGAAAGGTCCCTCTAATAGCGAGAGATTGCGATAATATAACCCTCTAGGTAAGACGGCTAAATAAGCCCTAATACCTAGATGCTCTAGGAGCTTAAAGACTCTCGCACACCTATAGTTACTAGCAACGCTAAGGAAAATATAGATACCCTCTATAACGGTTATAATACTGCTAAAAAGCAACCGGAACCCCTTTGGCCCCACCTAGGCTAATTAAAAGATTAAGCGCCAGAGGCGACTCTAAGATCTTCCCCTAAGCTAGAAATGCTAGAGGAATATATTAATGTGTCCGACTAGGGAACCAACCAGAACCCTCCCAGAAGACCACCAGCCTATAATTAGTATAGTGGTAGTGCATAGACTGCTTACAAGCTAAGTGGGCCTACCCCTTTAGGTAATCTAAGCTAATTACTAACTTAAGACCCAAGCCCCGTTGGGAAGTCTATACTAGCTACTGGTACTAATACTACCTCTATAGTAGGAGCCTCCCTAAGCCCGAGTTTAGAAGGTTAAAAGCCTTATACTAATCTCCTTTAAGACGGATATTAAGAAGCTGTTATAAGGCTCTCGGAAGCTATATAGGAGGAAGCTACTAATAAATATATTAGAACCCTTTAAGGGCAAATCCAGATCTAGTAGGGTCTAATCTAAGCTAGATAAATTCTTTTACAACCTAGTTAAGGCTAAGGGCTTCTTAGGGGCTATTTAGTACCTACCTAAGGAGGTATAAAAGACTTAGAGAGGCACCTACGTAATAAACGGAAAAAGGATATAGACTAACTAGCTAAGGCCTCCGATAGTCTAGAACTTCGTTATAGACCCAACGCCTAACAGCTAGACGATTGGGTTCGTAAGGTAGATAACTTCTTTAAGATGCTAATAATACGAGATAATACCAAAGAGCGTATACGCTAGATTATTAGCAAGATTAAAGACCAATTACTAAACTAGATCGCGCTTAATTAACTTAATAAAGAGCAAATTATAACATAGCCATAGTTATAGACTTTCTTAAAGGGTTGGACCTAAGATCCGTATATTATATAATACGATAATATAGAATAATTCTAGAATGGTATGCAGCTGGACTGTTAAGACTTCCGCTAGTTTATAAACTTTGTAGAAACTCGTGCTTAATAGATAAATCTAGAGCCCTTTAAAAATAAGGACGGTAGCGTCTATAAGAAGGAAAAGATTAGATTTATTTAGGCTAGGATTAAGCTAGCAATTCGTGATAAAATAAAGCGCGTAGGAGCCCTACCGCGGATTACCGTATATATGGATTTTGAACGAGTGGTTCTAAACGCTAAGAATATAGTAAGGAATTAGACCTCTTCCGGTAGGAAGCCGGGGGGTCACTAAAAGCGCGGGCACTTTAGTAGTAATATAGGGCAGACTTAACCTTTAAAGAAGCCGTTCTTAAAGAGAATTTTGGAAGGGTTAAAGTTAGGAACTTTAAATAACGGGAAAGACTTCTAAGGCTAACCTAATACCCGTCCGGCACCTTTATAAAAACACTTTAAGAAGTTAAGAGAAAACTCTAGAGGTAGATTCTATTAGAAAAACAAGTAGGGTAATAACCGCACTAATAATTTAAAAAAAGAAAAGCCCTAGTCGCGGACCTCTTTTAGCTGCAACTATATCGGGAAAATATTCGTAGGATGAGATTCAAGTAGACTTTGTTTTTCGCGTTTCGCGTAATTGATATGCAATTTGACCAACTTGATACGCAATTAACTAACTTGACACGCAATTAACTAACTTGACATGCAACTTAACTAACTTAATACGCAATTAACCAACTTAATATATAACTTAACTAACTTAATACGCAATTAACCAACTTAATATATTTAAAAGTTAAATAACACGCAGTTAACCTACTTAATAACTTTAAAAGCTAACTGCATATTCCTTAACATGCAATTAACTAACTTAAAATTTAAATAATACGCAGTTGACTAACTTGATAACTTTAAAAGCTAACTGCACATTCCTTAATATGTAATTGAGGTAATGTAATATATTATTTTAAAGTTATATGCTAATTACGCAAATGAATTTTTACTATTTTCTTAGCCTGTAGTATGCTAGCTTATAATATATATTAGAATTAAAATAATTTTATATAATTTTATATAATCTTATATAATCTTATATAATCTTATATAATCTTATATAGTCCTATATAGTCTTATATAGGTTCTATGCTAGCTTAGCTGCTTTTGCTATTTATTCTGGCTTCTATATAATAACGCGATGCGGGTTTCTTCTTTAAGAAAGTTGTCCGAGTATAGAGTATTGTATTGGTCCCAATTAATATAATTATTGATATAGTACAAATCTGGATAAGAAGTAGCGGCTGAAATAATATGCGCGCTTTATAAAATAGATGGCATTGAATAAAAGCAACCACCTCCAAGTACTTGCCTAGTATTTACGCTTAAGCGTAGCTACCTTTTTACCTTAACTATGCCGTGTGTTAAATGCGGCAGTCTATAATTTAATGGCTAAAGCAGCTCTACTATAGCTCTAGTATACTGTATATATATACCGTACTTATCTAACCTTTTAATATCTAGAATAGTAACAATTAGCTAAAGCTGGCCTATAAGTCTTCCACCTAACGGTGTGCGGCCCTTTCTAATACGGTCGTCGTTATCTATATACTCTTGGACCCATACGTAATTACGCCTCCACTAGTTAGAACATTGCCAATTTAGTACGCAACATACTACCTTACTAATTTAGGCCTTAAGGTTAGTTGTATTTTTTCCGTCTTATTTCCAATAGCGGATAGATGGATGTATTTTAATAAGTAGGCGCTTAACCTATAAAGGATCCTTTTCTTTCCGGTCCATATTGGAGTTCTAGGTATATTTGCCTTGTAGTTTTCGCCTACACTTTTGGACAAATACTGTAATGCCGTCTAGAAACCCTGGGATTTCGCAGCAGTTTGCTATATAAGATATATAAAGCCACGTCTTTAACCTAAAACGCCTCTAGATAAGATCCGTTGCCCTATCTATATCTTCTAAAGGCTACTAAAGCTTTGCAACTGCCAAATGCTATATTAGTTAAGTAACCTATATCTTTAGACGCTGGGAAGACTGTAGTATAGAATTACTATTTATAAAAGCTATTTTGTCTTCTATTGCTAGTACTACTACCCGTCTTAAATTGTAAGAGTAGATTTAAGATAGCGAATCCCGTTTATTTGTTAAGTTATAAAACGCCTTAATAATATAACGGTGTCTAGCTTCGCTATTTGCGCTAGTATAGTACCCATCTGCGCATCCATATAGGCGGATATTTTCCTTAAAATGTATAAGGGCATGGAATTTTGGTATATTAAAATGGCCCATATTAGAATCCTTTACCTTTAGACGGAAACTTTAAAACACGCCTTTAAGCATATTAATTCAATATAGGGCGTGGTGTATATATTATAGTGTCTCCTTATTATAGGTGCAATACTAAGCTATAATAACGAAGTTATATACGGCTTTTGTAAAATGCATAGTATATAGTTCCCTAGATAATAGTAGTGGGGCTAGCATAGCAATAAGTTAACGAACTATAGCTTTTTATTTATTACCTGTCTATTAAGTAACTTTACTAAATAACAGATTATTAAACTATTTTAGCCCTGTAAAAGCTAGGACTTATCTAAAACGCTAATTAAGCTAAGCCTCCGCAGATATATTTGTTATAGTTATCTTTATCCCTCTTCTCTTTCTTTTTAGCTGGACGATATCGCCTACCAGTTTCTGTACCTATTTAATAAGTTGTATAACGATACCCTTTAGAAGCTAATATAGAATATCTACTATTATACCCTTATGGATATTAAATAGGCGATGGTGCTACGTAAAACATTCTACTAGGTATACCTAGTTGTCTAAGGATGGAAGAATATTCTTTAGTTACTGGCGTTTAATCTGTCTTTTTGTCTTCTTATAGGTATATAGCGGGTATTATTTCTTAGTTAAGTTTTCGCGCTTTAAAGGGGGGACCTGGTATATAGTGCAGTGCTGTCGGCTTTTAATACCTATGAGTAGCACTTATTCTTTATAGTCTGCCATTATTCTATATATAATTGGATAACATTATTATATAAAATTATCCATATATTAAAGGTCTATGCCGCTTTCTATAAGATACTTAATTGTTATTATATTTTAGTTTATAGAATATAGCGTTAGAATACTAAAGCAGGACTTATGTTTAAGTATAGTTCTTATCGCCTTATAATATGCTTTACTTTTTATATTATTATCCTTTTCTTTAATAACTAATATAAAACCGACAAGAATATTTATAGGGGATATCTGTCGGCGTTAAACTTATTAGTTAAGATTACTGATAGTAAGATATACCGGCTAGGCCGATTTGTTACTATAGTGTATTGTTAGCTGGGTTTTATTAACTGCTATAAGTATAGGAACTACTATAGCACCGCTAGGAACCTTGCCTTATGTCTTCTACTACTAGTTACCGCTATATAGCTTATTATAGACTTAGTGGTTGTTGGCATTATAGAGTCTCTTTAGTATATATACTAGTGCATCTTTGAAGGGTTAATGGCCAATTAGAAAGGTAATTATATTTATAATATCCTAGTAAAGAATATAGTATTTCCTCTGCTTAGAGCCTTTAATGTTTAATTCCACCTTACACTCTAATTGGAGCTATTATTCGTCTTATATGCTAAATAGAATAGCGGTAATTAGTTCCTCCCATTAATTTACAGATTAAAAGCTAAGTAGGCTATAAAGTAGGCTAAGGCGGGTGTCTTTAAGCAGTGTATTAACGTCTCCCTTTATACAGCGAATGCGGTACAGCTATATTAAAAAGGCATAATTAAACTCTAAATAAAAAGGATTGTATGGTATACTTTAGCTATTATTATGTTATTATATGGTAATATCTAAAATTGTCTAGTTAACTTACTATATATTATTATTGGTTTTACACAAAATTAGTTTACCCACCTTTATATTCTTAGTTACTTTAAATGTCTCTACTCTAAGTAATAATAATAATAATAGGACGCTTTTCTGATGTAGTATACCATATAGAGGCACTAGGTGGGTATTTTGCTTATATTTTACTACTACTAGAGCGTACTTATTAATATCCGTGTTTATACTATCTAGTTGCGATTACGCGTTATTTAACCAGTTAGAGTGGTGGAATTAATTATAAATTATAAGTAGTCGGGCCGTAATAAACGTGCGAGTGTTATATCTCTCTTTACGTATTTTTTTATAGACGTATTAGTGGCTAGGCAGCCGCCTTTTATAGCACTATAGGTGTTAGTAAAGGCCGCCATAACTCTTAGGGGTATAAGAACACTATAGACAGCTCCGCTGCATTGTCGCTAATTATATATTAAATAATGTGGTATTATTTTTAGGCGTAAAGAGTACGTGTTATAGTACTAACGGTTAATTACTGGTATTTAATCTAAGTGGCTTGGCTTTATGGCTGCTAAGAGTATACCTCTTATTTTCTTGCTAGAACTAGTTATACTAAAGCGCAAGTATAACTAGCTTAATACTAAGTTTAAGGACTTAAGAGTCCAAGGCAACCAAACTAGACGCTAAAGCGCAAGTATAACTAGCTTGACACCAAGCTTAATACCAAGTTTAAGGACTTAAAAGAGTTTAAAGTAGCCGAACTATAAACTAAAGACTTAATAGTACCCAAAAAACCTTTATCCGTCTAAACAACAATATATAGTATTTTTAGGCGATGGCTATAGGACCATAGCTATAGCGAAGATATTATTTACTACTAATGTTATAGAGCCTAATAATATTAGCTATCCGGACCTGTAATTCCGTTGTTTCTATATAAGCCATAGTAAGAAAAAAGGAAGGATTAAGGGTAGTGCTAGTTGAGTTAAGATAACTAAATAAGTTAGTACTTAGAACTACAATATCCGGTCTTAGGTATATAGAGTTTTAACTAATATCTAACTTAAGCTGCCGCCCGGAAGTCTTATATTCGTCGTTAGGGTAACGCTAGAAGGTTAGGCTAAATAATAGGTATTAGCAATAATATAGATAATTTAAAGCCCGCGAAGTAACTAAATAGAAAGCCCGTATCTTGTAGGCTAACTGCTTATCTTTAATAGCTTTTAAAAGTTTATTTCTAGAATTTCTTTTAATACCTCTGGTTTCCTATTAAATAGATATATTAGTACAAGCCTATATACTATTAGGGTGCGAAGAGCTAAAATATAGTTAGAGCTCTTTAAATAATTTGGCAGAAAAGAATAGGTTATTTAGGTTAGTCTGTAAATCGGCCAGCTTAACCTTAACATCCTACCCTAGCTTGCAAAGATTAGGGCTATCTCCACCTAGTATACCACCGTTAATCTGTATATTGGCATCTCCCTTATTCGCAGCGGCTGAAGAAGCTTTAGGTATCTGGTCTCTGGAAGGCATTATAATATGGCTTTTGAGAGAGCCCGCTCCGCGCTAGGGCACTAAACGCTATATTGTAGGTAGAGCTTATAGTAGTTATATAAGGCGGGATATATTTCTAAGCAGTGTGTATTTAGAGAAATTAAGGCCGAGGTAAGCTTAACGTAGCTATATTTTTGAAGAGAAATTGAGGCTAAGCTAAGCTTAATATAGTTATGTTTTTGAAGATAAAGAGGCTGTAGTGTCGGTTTAGGCGGCTATGGAAGTTTAAAAGATTAAGTGGATAATAGCAGGAAATAGAAGAAAAAGGCGTATAAATAAGAGTATGGTGTTATAGGGCTAGAGTAATAATAGCTGTGTTGTAGATAGCTTAATATATAATTTGGACTACGGGACCTATATATAAATAAGTCTAGCGAATATCTTTAATATAAGGCGTAGTAGCTATAAGTGGGATCTAGGATACTAGTTTTGGGTTGCCTGTGCAGTAGATATAATAGCTTACCTAAAAAAAAGTTGCTTTATTAGTGATATAGCTTAAAAATAGGTTGTACTTTAGGTGAAAGGGTATCCTAAAGCCTTATCTTACGCTTGTGGGATAAAATACTATATTATATTTTACTTTGTTTTATATAATCTTAGACTTTTTATAATGTCTTGGATTATTCCCCTACCTCTTTCTACTATGTACTTTACCTTATTTTGCGCTTATGGGATAAAATACTATATTATATTTCACTTTTTTTCGTATAATCTTGGACCTTTTATAATGTCTTAAATTATCCCCCTACCTCTCTCTGCTATGCATTTTACCTTACCTTATACTTACGGAATAAAATACTATATTATATTTCACTTTTTTGTATAATCTTATGTAACGTGGCCCGCCTCCACGTTACAATTGTGCTTGCGAACTTACCGGGGCCAGGTGTCGTGGGTTCGATCCCCAGCGGTCACTTTACTCTGGTACAGTCTAACACGCATCCGTGCGATGAGGCGGGTCGGCTGAGTCCGATCGCTTACGTTACTGGGGACTAACTAATATGGTGATACTCTTGGCGTTTGATCCCTGTGGAGGCCCGAGAACGCGCACAGAGGAATCCCTGCGAGCGCTCGGGGACGAGCGCGCAGAGGAGAGGGCAATTGTAAGAGTATATATATTAGGTCCCGCCGCGCTTGCGACAAGTTCGCAAGCACTCTCAGTCTTTTTGGCCGTATGGCGACGTGGAGGCGGGCCACGTTACATCTTAGATATTTTTTAATATCTTAGATTGTCCTAAACTTGTTTCCCTACCTCTTTAGAGCTGCTTTATTAACCAGTTATAATATAAAGAATAGAATTATTAGCTCTCTTATTGTTATTTACTTAGTTAGTAGCGCAAATCTTATATCTCGTCTTGCTACGTACCTTTTATTCCGTTTCTTACTCTAAGTCTTATATTTCGTTCTACTGCCTATATTAAAGCTTGCATCTTATCCTACTTCTTACATTAAGACTCGCATTCTGTTTTATTTCTTATATCACTCTTAGATTGCTCTTATTAGCATCCGCTATTATTTTAAGTTAATACTATTAGTATACCTTCTTATTATAACTGTTAGGATTGTCTTATTATATTATTACTAATTGTCTAATATATTATCCGCTCTACTATCTTTATAAGTTACTCTATACTATTCTATATTAAGCTTTTACCCGCTTATAAATATATAGGGTCCCTAACTATAATGGCGGCGCCATATTTAGAATCTAGTTAGTACTTAACTACTATAACTAATAAGAACTTATTGTAAATAAGTGGTCTAAAGCTGCAGTAAGGACTTATAATTAACGAAAAAATATATAGCGAAATCCTTTAATACTGTGCTAGCGAAATTAATAAAGCGTCTAGCGGTAGGTTGCTAATGTCCAGACCTATATAAAATGGAGTTAAGCGTATAGTCTTTAACCTTTTTGACATTAAGTATGGGTACGTATTTAAGAGATCCGATCTACCATTAGAGTTTAAAGCTTTTGCTATTACCGCTAAAAAATCTATATAGCGATATGTAACGACTAACAGATATAAAGGCGTGGAGGTTATAATAACTAATGCTGTTTAAAAGCGTAGCGCCTTATTTTCCAGAGAGCAGTCTATTAACTTATCTAGATTAAGGGCAACCTCTAAGGCTGCCTAGGTATTTAGTAATCTGTCCATCAAAGCCCTATAATAGTTAAATACTACACCTATACCATTCTATAAAATAAGCTTTATTATATATAGTTACCTAGACAAAACGCCATTTACTAGGGCCCCTATTCTATACGGATTTGTATTAAAAACTAAGTATAAGCATCTGTTATCCAATTCTCTAGAGAAAATTAATATATATTACTATGGATATAATAAGCTATAGGCCGCGATAAGTAAAAACTTCTCGGCGGATAAATATAGGGATGGCTGGACTATAGTAGATCTAACTACTGGTACACTAATTCTTAACTATATAAACCTAGCATTTACGGTGCTTTCTGCGAAGAAGGCCGGACTTAATATAATTATAATTGGAGTTAAAGATTCTAATTAGATTATAAAGCGTAAGAGACTTTATAATTTATAAGATTGTATAATATTGTATAGAGTTATCTAACGTACGTTTATAGGTATAAGATTTAATAAGGGTGATTCCGAGTCTAACTCTGACCCTAATATTGCATAACCGGTACTAACTAGGAGAAGAACAGATATACCTGCCCTAGGTTAAAGTAGTTATAAGTAATTAACCCTAGAGTCTACGCCACCTATACCTAAGCAGTTAAATCCAAAGCCTATATTAACCCTAAAGTCTACGCCATCTATACCTACTAATGCATTATTAGCTGTACGGCCGGCTATAATTAAAACTGCTTATAGCTGGACTTATGGTAGTAAAGACTAGCCCCTACTAGATAAATTAGAGCTCTTAAAAGGCGTAGATCTAAATAAAGTATAAACATTTAAGATAATGCTATGGGATAAAATAAAAGGATAGTATAATAAATGGCCAAAGTCTAATCGCGAAATGTTTATCGATATATTATTTAAGGATATAAATAATAACCCTAACCTAATTTATATTAGGGAAATTAATCTTAACTATACATAGGAGCGCCGCCACTTTAACGCCTTAATTAACCCTATTTTAACTAACAAGGAACCAGAAGACGAGCACGAGGATAAAATCAAGGAGGTTAATTAGGAAGTTGATTACCTAAAGGACATACGAGAAGCATATATTAACCCAATATTATAGGTAAAAGCGCTATAGTTCTTTTTATTTCCGTTAACTGTTTATAACACTCTTTAAAACGCAACCTTCTACTTATATGGCATAAAAAAGGGTAAAGCTATATGGATATATTAGCTGCTTAGTATTACCTATACTCTTCTTAATTGTGCAACCCTAGGTAGGACCTTTCTTGCGGATATAATGGGTTTAGGTAAGATACTTTAAATGCTTTTAATCTAGTACACCGGCGTGTTAATAACTAAGATTAACCTCGACTGGCTTAATTGGAAAAATTAAAAAGGTAAAGATAAAAGTCTCTACCTTGCCCCTAGTATAGATAAACACCCGCAGCCGCCTAACGCCCAATGCCTAAGTTAAATAGATAGTATGCTACAGTGCTATTGTGTTAAGGGAAGTATCGCTAGAAATTTTTTTAACTAGCTAGTAGGACCAACCATATATATTACTAGATAGAATCTACTGCCCTAAGTGGTTAAAGACGTTAAATTATAGTTTAAGACCTTAGAACTAAATAATTTTATTCCTAAAGGCAAACTATAAGTCTGCGTGCGCTATACGGTCCAGTATAAAGAAGTATAATTTCACGGATAAAAATAGGGATATTCTTAAACCTATAAAATATAAAGGAGAAGGCGAAGTGGTCTAGTGGAAAATAGACCTAAGATCGGCTTCGTATCTTATAATTACAACCTTATAAACTTAGGTAACAACCTAAACCGCTTAGGAATAGTATAAAACCATTTTTAATCTCTATAGAGACGGTGGTCCTTATTATATTATTAGTGGGATTTTTACTAACAAGTTCTATATAGATAGGTTAGAGATAGGTTATTTAATAAAAATCGCTAAATAAGTGTACAATAATTAAGCAGTATTTCCTCACTTTTAACGCCCAGGCCGGTCTTACAAGGACGGTAATAGTAAAATAACCTACTATACCTCTCGACTTTTAGTAGTGTTTACTTCCGGTACGCTAACTAGTAAAGGTTTTACGAGTCTAATTCCCGCCTTAGAAATTTTTAGGGCCCCTAATTAGACGGATTCCCCAAATATAAAATTAATTAATAATTGTAATATTAAAGCGTTAATTAAATATGAAAAGCTAGGAGCAGCTAATCGCTCTTCTTTTTTAAATAAGGTTATTATAGGCTTTAAAGAATGCTCCTTTTTAATTGCAAAGGCCTTAATTATACGTAGGATAGGAGAAGACCGATAGTTTAATGGGAGGGTAATTAATAAGCTACCACTGGTCGTCTACTAAGACTGCTATATAATAAATGATTTAATATTTAAACCGTATATCGAGAAGCTCTAGCGTAGAGTATCTTTAAAAGCTTTCGAACAGCTAAATAAAGCTTTTAGACACTAGAAAGCTAAAGAAAGAAAAGGAGAAGAACCCGTTTTTAATATAGATCAATTTCTAGAGGAAGCCGGTCGCTTATTAAAAATTTTTACCATCTTTCTAGGCCTGGCTAAGGTAGGAGATAAGTAGTAGGATGCGTAGTAGAAGGATAAGATAAAAGTTGAAATAAAGCTAAGGTAGATAGTTAACGAGTTCCGTAGTAAAAAATAGGATAAACCTTTGGACAAGAATCCACTTTAAAAGAATTAGAGTATAATTGCTAACTCTAGGAAACTAAATAGAATTATAAAATACGTTAATAAAGTACTTAAAAGGAATCCTAATAAGAGACTACTGTTTAGCAGTTACGAACTAGCGGCATATACACTATTACGCCTTATAAGTTAGCTATTAGACTAGTGGTAAACTATTACTAATAATATAATATAATATTTCTATAAAAGGCTCGGCCAGTCTAAATATTTAACTATTCGCCAGATAGAGTCTAGGATATCCCTAAAAGACTAAGAGGATATCTATAAAGCGTTTCGTATTCTAATAGGCGGTCCTTACTAAAATAACGTAGTCTAGTTTCTTATTATTAACCAAAGAGTTGGAGGAGAGGATCTAAATTTAGTCTTTACATATAAAGTCCATCTGCTTAAACCGGCGATAATAGTAGATATAGAGGTGTAAGTGTTTAGCCAAGCTGCTAGATCTAGACAGCCAGCGCTAGTAGTTACTGCGTTAATAACGTATAGTACGGATAAGTGGAACCCAATTGATATGGTTATATTAGTGAGGCGTACAATAACTAAAAGGATAACAATTAATAAGTTTCACGAAGTATTTAAAGCCCAACCTACTTAGTAGGCTAATAATAATGTAATAGAAATAGCGTAGCTAGTGCAGTTAGAGCAGCAACCCCCTATAATAAGAGTATGTCTTAGTATAATGTATATATATATAGATAATATGCAACTATTTAATATTTTATAATATATTATCTTAGTATTAACTACCTTATAACTAACTAAACCTTAAAAAGTTTAAATTTTATTTAGATTAATATTACTCTAGCTACTAACTACCTTAACACCTATTAAGTAATCCAGCTTATAACCCTACTAACTCTCATTCCTAATATACATTAACAATTCCTATTAAGGTGTATCCTCTCTACTAATAAACTATATATATATGCCATCTTTATTATTCTAAAAGCCTAATCGGTATATAAGAGGATTATCCCATAACTAAAGCTCCCTCTATATTTTAAATTGTTATAAGAAGTAAGACGGCATTAGAATAGATAAACTAATGTTTATAACTACCGCTTTTATCTACTAATTGCATAGTTACAGCGCATATACGTAGTTATCTGCTATAAGGGGGAACCGTTAATAGTAGTTTTCAAGATCTCACTATCCTATATAAAACTTTCACTACTACCTATAATGTCTCAACAACCACCAGCTTCTACCCGCACGCTATATAACGTCTATACAAAATCCCTAATAGCGAAGAAAAGCATACCCTAATTATTCTATTTAATTTACCTTTTGCTTTTTTTTATTAGTGTAAGATATTAAATTAACCTATAATATAATGCTAACTAGAATAATTAGTAAACCTAGCTCCGCTAAATAAATATACTTAATTATAAGGACCGAAACCCCATTGCTATTAAGCTTGTTATGCTATAAAATAAAAGGGCTATTATTAATATTGGTACGTTTTAAAGGCACTTTATTAGCCGGCACTAATAGATATAAGTTAATAGACTACCTACTACTTCGTGTTTAACGGTTCTAAGAACAACAGGGCAAAATATGCTGTTATTTATTATGCTTTTACCGACTATAACATTTAATTTATTATAGGCTAGAAATTTAACCTTAAAGATAAGTAAAAGGCAGACTTTTAGGATATGTTAGATATATTACGGACGAAACCTTTATATAACCTACCCGCATTAAAACACCTCAATAGCAGTACTATACCGTTGGATTTTGCTATTAGGTATTAGTAACTAAGTAACCTTAAATCTTCCCCTCGTTGCCTAGCCCTAAGCCTTATTACATCGCTAAGACTTATTACATTATTAAGTTTCATTGTATTGCCGCCGAGCCTTATCACGTTACTAAGCCTTATTGCATTATTGAGTCTCATTACGTCGCCAAGCCTCATCACGTCGCCGAGCCTCATTGTATCATTAAGTCTCATTATATTACTAAGTCTCATTACATCGCCGTCAAGCCTTATTACGTCATTAAGCCCTATTACATCGCCGCCGAGCCTCCTAGCCAGATTAAGCAATTAGACGTCGCGTATTTAACTTCTAGGCGTGGTAGGTTTAATTCCCACTCGTCACGTATTAAAAATATTAAAAATATTAAAAAAGAAGGTCGTTTCCTATTAAATTAGGCGTTAGTAAGGCTCTAAATTGAGCTTATATTTTTATATATGTCCTATAACGCCCAAAGTTATATATTTAACGAAATCTCAGCACTATATACTAAGTATATCAGCTCTTCCACGTCGAGTTTTAATTACGTTGGGCTAGCTCTAAATTATAGCAAGAGGCAGAACGTACTATACTACTATGCTATAAGGACTTTAGAATATAATCTTATAAATTTAACTAAATTATAACCCCTTCCTAAACCTCACGATCAAACTAGATCCTTAGGGAGAGATCCCTACATTAAATCTTAGGGAACGTTTGGTTACAACTTCAGATTAAATCTAAAGGCCGCAGAATATATCCGAGCTGAAGCTTAAATCTAATTCTAACGCGATCGTTTAGTTAATTTGGCGACTTTCTAATCCGAAAGCTCCTCTAGATCGGCAAGCGCGTTAAATTTGTAAGCTATACCGTATATAGAATCTAAATTTATAAATATAGGGTATTTCTATCACTATAGTGGCTACTACAGCAACGGGGGCGCTATATTTTAGTAAGTAGTTAATCTACTATATCTCTGCTACTATAGTGGCGAGGTACCTTAAGTTTAATACCACGCTAAGTATTACGACTTTTTTATAGTGACTGAGCAACCCTAAACTAAAGCGATTGTAGAACTTACTATGCCACTACGCTGTAAAGGCCCTTAGTTATAGTCTTATAAATTTAATTAAAATATAAACACCTTCCTAAATCTAATGATTGAATATTTTTACGTATAATACTATACCAAGGATTATAATATAGATTACTTAGATATGGCTTTACTATAATACAACAGCTCTACGCCAATTAATTAATCTATAAGAGATTTAGGCAGTAAAATTACTGCTAAGAGTTACTGCCTAGATCCTGGCCGATAAATACCTATAACTATAATCTTAGTAAATAGCAAAAAGTATATAGCAGTACCAAGACAATAGCAGGATAATATAAGATAATAATAGGACAATATAATATAATAGTAGGATAATAATAGGACAATATAATATAATGGCAGGACAATAATAGGACAATATAACATAATAGCAGGATAATAGTAGGATAATAATAGGACAATATAATATAATAGTAGGATAATGTAACACAATAGCAGGACAATGTAATATAATAGTAGGACAATGTAATATAATAGTAGGACAATGTAATATAATGGTAGGACAATATAATATAATAGTAGGACAATATGGGACAATATAGGACAATATAATATAATGGTAGGACAATGGCAGGACAATATAAGATAATATAAAAAAATAAAATATAAGATATAAAAAGAGGGAGCCCTAACGCTTCCTCTTCTTTCTACTCCTATAGCCCTGGCGCCTAATATAGTATAATATCGTCTATCCGTATAAGCAATAGTATTAAGACGGTTAGAAGTACTAGGAAATTTTATAAAGTATATATTACTTTAAGTAATATACCTAAAGAACTAGTCTAGCGTATAGTTTGTATAACATATAATAATAACAAGGGGATCTCCTATTATTATATTACTGAGCAACGCCTTTAAAGCTACGTTTTTTTAGTGCTTAAAGGTCTTTAGATTATTACAAGACGCTTTATAAGAACTTATTTCAGTATAGTGGCTTAAGATTTGTTAAGCCCTATAGTAGTTATATCTAACTAGTCTTTAAGAATGTGAACATTCTTAAATAAAGAAGTATCCTCAATAGCTATAATTAAACTAAGATCCGTATAAGGCTTATTTATAACATATTATAGTGCTTTAATATTCTATTAAACTTAAATAAGGTATTCTGATAACGGGAATCTATTGGTGGTTAGATATCTTCTTATTTAGAAAACATTATACACTTACAGCTCTCTTATTAGCTTTTATAATGCCAATATAGTATAGTAACTAACTTCGTAAAATCTAGTTTGTTTTTTAACCATCGTCTATAATACGGATAAGTTAATTTTAATATCTTTAGGTTTTAAAGAATAAGTTAACCTTTAGGGGATTCTGTTCTAATACGGCTAATAATCTCGCCGCCACTGTCACGAGTATATATTTTATTTAAAAATTATTAGTTTTAGGAGTTAAAGCAACTAAAGACCTAGCGACTAGTCTTTTTAACTAATCCTAATAGATTATTTTCCCTACTTTTCTGAGTGAGAATGCTACGTAGATTACTAGCCCTTAAGGTAAAAATATTACTAAGCTGGTATGGACCTTATAGATATTAGGGGATGACTGCTTTGGAATTGTAGTATACTTACCTATTTATATATACCAACTCTATTACTATATCCAGATTCTAGTAAATTAAAAAGGGTCTGCTCTAATTTAACCTACTACTTCTCTTAACAGTTTAATCGTGTCTTCTCTTAAAAGATTATATTAAGAGCTTAGATACTCCTCTATTAAGCCATATAGACCTAAGATCTTGTTAACTTGCAGTAGAATATCTCCGTTTTCGCTAATGATATTCTGGCCCTTATTAGGGATATTAAGTATTTTAGTGGAGGTTGGGACCTCCAATCGTGCTAACTAGGCTCTACCAGTTATAGGCTAACTAGGCGTCTTAAAGTATTGGTAAATATAGTTACTAGTATATGTTAAGCTGCCTAGAAAGGATTTATATATATAGAACTATAGCACTATAGCCTAGAGGCTATATGCGTATTATTGTACGTAGTATAATACAATAAATATATAAAAAATATATAAAAAAAAAGTATTAACGAATCCGGGTGCTGAATCGAGCTTATAGACGGAGACGTAAAAGGGATAGAAGGTTATAAATCTGGGTAGTATAGCGGGTAAAGAAGCGTTCGCTAATACGCTCATTTATTTCTTATAAGACATTTAACTAATTGTTTTATATAATAACCAAACAATATACCTATCTATACAATTTTATACATCGGTCTTAGCGCGTAATTAAGACGTTTTTCCTACCGTACCTCCCCTAACGCTTCTAGAATTATGGCACTAATAATAGACCTAAGCTATAATACTAAAGACACTCTTAAGCAAGATCTAGGGCTTATAAACGAATAATACAATACGATCTACTATAATGTTGAAATTAAAATATCGACGCGCGGGCTCCTTAGATAGCTACTACGCTCCCTTATAAGCAAGGCATAAATACGGCAAATATTAAACGAAATCTCTAATAAATTCCTATCCGTGTTTTTAGGTTTACCTAAGAACCTATATACTAAATATATTAAATAGCTTACCTAGCGCTATAGCTATAACGCCACGCGTTAAATAAATAAAACGGCTTTTACTAAGCAAATTATAATAGGCAACCCAGTACTCCCACACTCCGCTATTACGTATTATTTACTAGTTAGCATACTAAAGGCAATAAGGTAGGAGGGAATACTAAGGTTATATAGAATAATAATAATACTAATCCGGCGGGCAGCTAACGAAGAGCTAATAATTATCCCAACCCGAAAGCTAGCGACTAGTAAGAATAACGCTTTAGATATACACGTTAATAATCTAAGCTTTAATATATTTATAGATATACTAGGCCAGGATATTAACTTTAACCCTAAAAATAAAACGCTTTACTACTACGTTAGTAATAAGATAGCTAGAGGACGAATTTAGCTTATAAATAAAGAGAAATAGCATAGTGCGGTTAAGGATATGTTTCTATAAAAAATAGATAGGTTTTTATTTATAATAGAATAAAGAAAAATAAGTAGGTTACTGCTTAAAGTTAAGCCAGCGTTACTAACTTATATTTGCAGTCTGCGCTACTAGCTAAGAACGATATAATTACTTACCCTCTATTTCCGCACCCTTACCTTTATTAGATAACTCGCACTCTATATATATAAGAATAGGTAAAACTAGTAAACGGGTTAATACTAAGGCGATATTTAACCTATAGCTGTCCTAAAAAACCTTTCCTAGTTAAAAAAGAGCCCTTACTCTACGCCTTAACCCGTAATAGAAAAGGCAAAGGTAACTATAACTATAGCATAAATTATACGCCTTAAAGCTACTGCTTTATCTAGAATACTTACTAGTTTAATGGATTACTATATATAAAGGTAGACGGCTTAATAAAGCCCCTTAGTATACTATTAGGCGAGGGAGTCTTAGAACAATATAACCCGAGATATTCTTATAACTTATCCGGCATTCTTAAAACGCCTAAGGGGATTGGACGATAAAGCCTAAAGTTTATACCCGTTTTTTTTAGTAAACTTATTAGGGTAATATATATTAATACCGTCCCTAGCTCGCTCTTAGTATCTAATACCCAATCCTTATATCTATGCTTATACTTTCCTTGCCATTCTACTAAATTTAATTACTGTTGCAATATATATATAGGGGATAGGTTAGGCTTACTACAGGCTAGTAGGGTTAACAACACAGAAGAATAACGTTAGATATTTGCGGTAGAAATACTAGGTGTTGCATAAGGGTGTAGAATATAGCGATATAACTGTATAAAAGTATAATTGCTATCCTATATACCGCCTATACCTACCCTAGTATTATCTACACTAGCGAGCTGTATAGATAAGGTAGATAAGCTTTGCTTTAAGTATAAGACGGGTGTTAAACCTAGTATAGGTAGACCGGAATAAGGTATAGGATCTAAAAGCCAGCGCCCTAGGTAGGTAAAGTAGTTTAATAAGGTACCTCCCTATTAAATTTAGACATAAGTCTTACTAGCCTACTGCTTTTATTACTAGGATTAACGTTTAACCTTTTGTATATATATACCATATCTACTAAGGGATATACTAATAGAATAAAACAGTTTCGCGTATAATAGTAAATAGTATTAGACAATCTTTAACTATGCGATAATATTTTCTTAACTACTAACTTAATATAAGTTAATAGGTCACGGTTACGGCTTAACCGTAACCAGTTAGAACTAGCAGCTAATTATAATAAATACACCCCTATTTAAGTTATTTGCAAGCACTATAGCAATAATACTCCTACTAATACTACTATTAGTCTAATATATACCATACCAGTATATATTCTTTTAAGTTATTAATCTATATACGCCCTAGATATTATAGAAATAGCTATAAGGTAACCTATTTTAGCTATAAGCTATACCTTCTACTAACTAGGTAAATATAGGAATATTACTATAGTAGGTAAACGTAAAAACGCGTTATTAAACACTTAAACTAGTAGCAAGAACCCTACTTTAAGTTAACGTAGAATAAGGAAATAAGGACAACTAGTATAATTAACCTTACGTCTCTACTTAGCTTACTACTAGGAGTTGCCTATGTTTTAGCTAACGGAAGGAAGAACGCACTAACGGAGAACGAGTACGTGGAACCCAGCTAGGACAAGTATATAGAACCCAGCTAAAACAAGTATATGGAACCCAGCCAGAATAAGCAATATTATAACTCTAGTCTAGTTATATCTAGATATAGAGAAGAGTAGGCACGTAATAGACCCCATTAACGTTAAATATAATATATTAAGCTGGCTAATAATATATAGAATATATATAGCCGCCTCTGGCTTAAAAGGGTAATATCTAATAATAAAAATAGCGACTCTAATTTAGTTATATCTAGGTATAAAGAGGAGTAGGTATATAATAGACCCTATTAACGTTGTATATAATATATTAAGCTAGCTAACAATATATAAAATATATATAGCCGCCTCCGGCTAAAAAGGGTAATCTCTAATAATAAGGATAGTAACTGCGAGTCTACACCTACTTCTTCTACGAAACAATAGCAACTAAATATTAATAAATCTACTAAATCTGTTAATAATCTGGTAGTAAAACCAGCTTAGTTAAAGACGCGAAGTCCCAATCTTTTAGTTAAGGTAGGTTATATCTTTATGCATAACCGGAGTCTAACTATAATACTTAATAGTCTCCTCTACTATTTGGCACTTAGCGAGCCCTAGCAAACAGAACACTCTCTTTACTATTTAACCGCCCACTGCTATAAAAAGCAGCATCTTCGCAATATACCTCTAGCTCTTAACAATTGCGTATTAGTTTAAAATACTCTCCTACGCGCCCAATCCGTACCTTACCGCGTAAATAATTGCGTACTAGTTCGAAATACTCTCCTATATGCCTAATCTAAACCTTATCGCGTAAACAACTAATATTTAGCTTTACATTCTCCCTAGTAAGCCATATTCGCCTAAACCCTAATATAGCTTCGTCCACGAAATAAGTAACCTCCCTCTAATATAGAGTATACCAATCTAGTGTTTAATCTAAAGGGGACCTAGATAGCACCAGGGAAAGTAAGGACGAGTCAGACTATAACAATTTTAACCTAACTACCGCGATACGGGCAAGAGAAGAGTACCTTTAAATATTATAACGGCGACGCATAAAAGAAAACCCACCTAAGAGACATAAGCCCATATTTGCGCTTTATAGGTCTATTTTACTAGTAAGGCTAGTAACTGACTTTAGGACTTATAACGGCCATCTTATTAACCTATAGTTCGACCGCTTTCTAGGCCTTATTAAGGATATAATAAAAAAGGCATAGTTAAAAGCTATTTTAAAGCAGCCGAAAGCAGTGCAAAAAAAAGCTAATTGTATTCCTAACCTGGTGTTTGCTTGTAAGGTATCTATATACTAAAAATATTATATTAAATTGTCTACTAATAATCTTAATATTATATACAGCTATTTAACGCAATAGGGAACTTTAGGAACTACGCGATTACAAAGGCTTATATAGTTATAAGGGAGGTATATAGGCTAGGGTTTAACGACGCGCCCAAACTAATCGTAGAACTACTAACTAATTACAATTTTATTATACTGGATTATATAAAGGTATTTTACCCGTGCTATTTAGTAAAATACTAATAAGAGTTAATAGCTAAGTAATAACCGCTTCCGTTCCAACGCGATAGTTACTAGTATAGCTAATATATTTCACAGTAGAGGAAGAAACGGCCTTGCCTAATTACTCTGCTCTTATAATATGTTTAAAAAGCTTACCGGTAATACTATTGCTTTCGTTTTAACAGCAATATATTATATAATTAGGGAGTATAAAACTAGGTCTAAGGGAACAGACAACTTTTATAGCACTATTATTAGCGGTTAGTACATATCCGGTATTTTACTACCTATTATTATTCTCTAACCCGTTATAGAAGCCTACGCTAACCTCTTAGGCAGCTAGAACTAGATATCTAGAAAACGGCAATCTAAAATCTAGCTGCGGCTTTAGCCCATAGTTATTAAATATACTACGGGCCCAATGCCGGATTAATTAACTATAGAAATTATTAAGGACCCGTATAAAGATGATTTTAATAACCTTATAGCGGATCTAAGCGACGACGTAAGAGAGAGGTTTTTTATAAGCCTTAGCGACAACGAAACTGACGCGATTATTAACTTAGGCTATTTATTGGTGAGCTGGGCTATACTATCTAATCTACTAAGTCTGTCTTAAAGGGAGAGCTCTAGAGTAGGCTAGACTAGTCTACTAAGTCTGTCCTAAATAGAGAGCTCTAGAGTAGGCCAGACTAGTCCGCCAAGTCCATCTTAAAGGGAGAGCCCTAGAGTAAGCTAGAAAATCTAGGGCCCTACTACTACTATAATATTTACTAATTTAACTTTTGGAACTAGCTAAGTTCGTTAGATTTAGCAGAATATATATCCTCCGCCCTAGTATACTACTTTATCCTAAATACAGGAACTGGTAAGCCTAGGCTAGAAAGGTTTAAATCTAATAAGTTATTTATATAATTTAAGTAGTACTATAGCCTTATAGAGGACAGCTATGGCTAGTATAGTAACGGAAAAGTAATATTAAATTTAATTAAGAATGAGGAGTAGTATATAAAGTTTGTAATATATACTCTAGACTCTAGTATAGAGAAGCCGGTAGAGTTTTTAGTAGGAGATTAGGTATAGGACTTTCTATACTCTCCTATAGGATAACTGCGGCTTCTTTATTATATATACTAGCTCTTAATCTACCTTTCTTTCGGCCTATATCTGCTACTTTTAGTAGCTACTTTTTAGCTATATATATATGCTATACTAGCAAAGCTAAATACTTATAGTATATTATTGTCGTAGGGAGAGCAGAAAAGGTCTTATACTTTTAGAATATATTATAAAATAGTTGGGATATTATATTAAATTGTCTAAAACAATATAATAGATTATATAAAAAAGTGTATATAATTTGCCTTGCTAGCCTTATAAATAGCTTTAAAGTAGCCTTTATTTATTATCTAAAATATACTGTTAGTATAAAAGAGGTGGATGGCTCTAAATACAATTATGGTTGTAGGTTGCGTATAGGTTGCGCGTAGGTTGCGCGCAGGTTGCGCGTAGGCTGCGCGTAGGCTGCGTGTCAAAAAAACATAATATAGGCTAGTCGGTCGAGTTGCCAAATGCCCTCAACTGCGCGCCAATTGCGTCAACTACTAACCATTGAGGCCATTGGTAGGGTACCATATTTTGCCAATATAGGGCAAAATATAGAAGGAGAGACTCTCCGTATTACTATTAAGCTAGAAATAACACTCCCTATAGGTAAGGTATGACAGTTCTAAGCACTATACAATAGCGGCGCTAAAATTAATCTTATATAATATAATTTGGTAAAAGAGTATAAACTTATCCCATTGCAAAGGTAGCGAAAACCTATTATAGGCTTTCTAAATAAGCATTAGATTAAACTATATAGTGCCTATAAGCTTATAGTGTTAGTAGCTAATATATATAACTGCACTAAGGTAGTTAGCCCGCAACCCTTTTAGGCGGCTAACTTTATAGGTTATAACCTTATCTTTAGATACCCTTAGCTAGCGGAAGCAGATCCTAAAATACGCTTTAAAACTGGAGCCTTTAAATAGTAGAACGATAAAGATTCGGAAGGGCGTATATTACTAATAAGCCTAAAGGATATCCTAGAGAATGTAGCCCTAGGTAAAATAATATACGCTTTATACCTAAAGGAGTATTAGATCTAACCCCTATTTAGTAGCAAGATAGGTATAGAGCCTAGTATAGGTAATAACCCCTCTATAATGGAGACCCTATAGGGAACTGCCGGATAGGTCGCGGAGATATTATAGGGAGGCGGCGATCTTAAGGATCTTATAAGATACTTTAACCGCCATGGATTACTCTAGCTTAAGCAATATGCGGAGAGTATACTACGGCACCTCAAACGCTGCGTTAAGGAGTTCCCTACCCTCTACTAGCTACCGTATAAAACGGTTTAATGTACGGTGGCAACTATATATAAGTAACTACTATAGCGTATAACGCTACCCGCGAGTATCCTAAGGGAGCTTTAGGACCTACCTGACGATAATATAGAGGATAAACGCAACCCTAATTTGTTAAATATCCTAGCAGGCCTAAGGGACTTACTAAGGGTATTTTTGGGTAGGAGAGCAAAAGTTTTACTATAGAACTTGGAGTACGATTATATAATTAATCTAGAAGAAGGCAAATAACCACTAAACCTTTTTATTTATAACCTCTCGCGTAAAGAGCTTAAGATCCTACGGGAGTACCTTAATAGGTCACTAGAAAAGGGGTAGATCTGGCCTAATAAGTCGCTATTAGGCGTACTAATCCTCTTTATCCCAAAACTAGATAGAACTATAAGGCTATATATAAACTATCGCGGTCTTAATAAGATTATAATTAAGAACCGTTACCCACTACTACTAGTTAGTAAAATGCTAGATTAACTATTTAGGGCGAAGATCTTTACGAAGCTGGATCTATAAGACGCCTACTATAGGCTCTATATTAAAAAAGGGGATAAGTAAAAGACCGCTTTTAAGACTTAATACGGCCACTTTAAGTATCTAGTGATGCCTTTTAGGCTAGCCAATACGCCTATAATATTCTAATTATATATTTATAGAGCCTTAGGGGGACTAGTTGACCGCATATATATCATCTATTTAGATAACATCTTAATCTATTTAGAAGATAAGGATTAATACGAATAACACGTCCACGAAGTACTGGAACGTTTAAATAATTAGGGCCTCTACGCCAAGGCGTTAAAGTATATCTTTAATACTAAGCAGGTTAAGTTCCTGGGTTATATTGTAACGCCTATAGGTGTAGTTATAGACCTAGTACGGGTGTAGATAATCTAGGAGTAGCCGGAGCCAGAGAGCTACTAGGATATTTAAGTGTTTCTAAACTTTACCAATTTCTATAGGCGCTTTATCTATAACTACTTAGACGTCGCCTAATACCTATTTAATTATATTGCGGAAGCTTCCTAAGACCTAACCTAAGGAGTAAAAAGCTTAAAGGCGGTAAGGAAGAAAACTAAGAAGGGACTAACTAAATAGTATAAGCTATAGTTATAGCCTAGAAAGGTTTAGGAGGCCTTCTAAAAACTTCGCGTAAAGTTTATAAAAGCTCTATTACTGCGGCATTTTAACCCAAATTAGCCATTAATAATGATCACTAATGTATTAAATTTTACCCTTACTAGTATCCTACTGTAACCCAACAGGCATCCGGACGCTACCTAGCTCTATTGGAGACCAGTAGCATTTTATAGCAGAAAATTCCAGGGACCTAAAGTTAGGTATTATACCCACGATAAGGAACTACTAGCTATAGTTAACTGCTTTAAATAGTGGCGACATTACCTTAAGTACGCGAGCCATACCACTTATATACTCTTAGATCACCATAATCTACGCTACTTTATAACTACGAAGGAGCTTACACCTCGACAAGCCAGATAGGTAAAAAAGCTCGCGCGATTTAATTTTAAGATCGAATATAAGCTAGGGGAAAACAACCCTGCTAATAGACCGTCACGACGGCCAGACTATGCCAAAGGCTTTAAAATGGGAGAAGGAAAACAGATAATAGACATCTTACTCCCTATATTGTAGAACAAGCTCCGGGTATAGGATACTCAAGCACCCATAGCTCTATACACTAAGTCTTAGGCGGTGTAAGCCCTATTAGTTTCTACTAACGTTCCGGCTGGTACCCGGTCCGTTACTAATAAGGGTCCAAATATACCTAGACAGGACGTCCCTAATACATTTTTAGAACCTGGTAATACACCATCCCTAATTACTAAGCTATCCCCTTAAACTAATAGCGAAGCTATAAAGTAATCGGAACTTAGAGCCCTATAATAACTAAAGGACTTTAACCTTATAGCGGCCTTCCTAACGCACGCGTATTAAAGAGTTGTAAGATCTATAGTACTATCTAGTCTTATACTTAGAGTAGTATAGGATAAAACAGCTTTTACCTAGGAACTATCTAAAGAGTTAATGGATCTTATCTATAAGGTATAACGGAGGGACGCTTTCTATGCCATTCTTAATATGGAAGTAGACCGGAAACGTAACGGAAAGGAAGCTATTAGGCGCTACTATTGGGAACTAAACCTAATGGGCCTACTACATAGAGGTGGTAAGGTTTAGGTGCTATAAGAAGTAAATCTACGACAGAAGATTCTTATAAAGAATTACAATAATTCTCTAGGCGGCCACTATAGTTAAGTAAAGATAGTAGAATTACTTTAGCGTAAATACTATTGGCTAAGGCTTAATTAGGAAGCAAAGGAGTATATTAGCCATTGTGAGAAGTATTAAGTATATAAGATCCGCAGGCATAAGCCATAGGGTCTACTTAAATTAGTTCCCCCCGCTAGTAAGCCATGGCGACATTACGCTATGGACTTTATTACGGATCTCCCGCCATCTAAAGATGGCTAAGGACAAACATATAATTCGGTTCTTGTACTTATTAATAGGTTTTCGAAGTACGTCTAATACCTTCCTATTAATAAGACGATTAATATATAAGAGCTTGCCAACCTAATTAAAGAGAAATGCTTTCTTAAAGTAGATTAGCCGCACTCTATTATTACTAATAGGGGCAGCGTCTTTATAAGCCAGTACTAGTCGGATCTATGCTTCCATTTAAAAATAAACTACTATTATAGTATAGCTTTCCACCTATAGACGGATGGGCAAATGGAACGCTAGAACTAGGAACTAAAGTCTTACCTACGGATGTATTTAAACTATTAGCAAGATAACTAGTGTAAGCTACTTCCGTATGCGGAGTACGCTTATAATTTAAAGCAATATGCATTATATAAGTATGCACTAATCCAGATTGCCTATGGCGTCCGACTATTTAGGTTTAATAGTATACCTAATAATCACTAGCTAAGGCCGTATAATTAATTATAGGATCCTACCGGGAAGTCTAAGGATATCTACTAAAGAGTATAAGGATACCTCTAGGAATAGGAGGAGTAATAGAAGTATATAAAGCAGAGCCTATAAGATACCTAAGAGCAGCAGAGACTTTAGTATAACCGTAAGCACCAGAACAAGCATTTTGGAGTAGGCGATAAGGTTCTATTACGTTTAACAAATATTAAGACCTGTTAACTATTAAAGAAGCTTAATATAAGATACCTAGGTCCCTTCTAAGTCAAGGAATAAATTAGCAAGCTAGCCTATTATCTCCAGCTACCCCCATCTATGGCCTATATATATCTAGTATTTCATATAAACCTACTAAAGCCATAGTATAGACTACCGCCGGAAAAGAACTTCTATCTAGGCCCAATTAAATACCTTAAGGTAGTGGGCGAGCGGTATAAGGTTAAAGCTATACTACGCTATAAGTCTATTAAGAACAAGCTTTAATTTAAAGTTAAATGGCTAGGCTGGCCCGCTAAGGACTCTATATAGGAACCAGAGGATCACCTTAATTATTATAAAGATATTCTAAAAGAATATTAGGACTAAGGTCCACAATCTATAAATTGCAGAAAGCGCTCTAATACTATAGTGTTATCGCGACCTATAAAGAAAGCTTGTAAAAAGAGTAAATAGGTTAAATTAGATATGGAACGGACAAGCTCCGGAAACCATAAGGATTAGGGCTATATAGCCTAAGGTAGGACAGGTCCTCAGCCTTTTTACATATATAGCATAGAGTTAATAGGGCATTTTGCTAGAATTGCATTTTTATTTATTAATCTATACTAGGAATATTGTTTCTAGGGCTCCTAAGCCCTTCCTAAAAGCCTTCTAAGGCCTTTTTAAGCACCTAATTAAGGTCCTTAATTGCTACTATATACAAGAACGAATCCTAAAAGTCTAAACCACAAATGCCCAATCTAAAAAGCCACTACGCCCTATTATTATTAGGAGTAGGATTAGTATCTATTGGGCCACTAAGTGATAGCTAATAAGAATAGGATCTAGATGCCTTAGTAGGCGTATAAGTAGGCATAAAAACAGGGGCAGGATAATAAGGTGTAGCTAGAGCAGAGACTCTTAAACGCTTAACACCAACATTAGGTCCAAACCAATACTAATAAAGCTCTTACGGCGTAAGCTTATAGTCAATAAAGACACGCTTAAGCCTAGAATAAATAGAGACGTTAGCTGGCTAGCACAGTCTAGAACCACTAAGACCTTACTACGGCAACCGTTAGTTACCTATCCGCTAGGTACCCGAAGGGTAACCTACCTAATACCGCATTATGTTATGCTCTTTTAAAACTTAACGCGCATACGCAAACTTCTTCCTGTAGTAGACGGCAACCTTCTTCTTATTACCCCCATCCCTTACCCTATTCTTAGTATACCAACCTTACTCTTATATTAGGCGTTACTAGCTAGCTTACTAGGAATTATAGGCAGTATAAATGGCTGTGGCATAGTCTCAAATTCGGCTAAGTTATTCAGCATTTACACTAGAATGAGAGAGAGCCCGGGCGATATAGTAGTTAAGGACATTAAAGGAACATCACTACTTAGGCCTAGGCTATTATTAAAGCTTAAAGTCAGCAATAGAAATCTATTAAGGATAGAAAAACTCACCTTAATATAACTACCGCTCTTAGTACGCATGCATTAATTATAAGGACTAAAGGTATTAGATCTAATACAGTGCGTCTTATTATAAGCCTCCAGAATCCTATTATTAGATTTCTAGTCTTTTAAAGATATATAGGCAAAATCATTTAGGTAGGACCAGCACTAGTTACGGGTTAGTGGGGGTTGGGGTTCTATATGTAAAGGCAGGGCCAGGATACGCTGTAGAATTTACTTAAAAGAGCAGTTAACAGAAAAACAAAGAGGCATATTAAATTATTAATAAAAAAGAAGAAAATCTTAATAATATATTAAAGATACGTCTAAAATTAGACGACGGTTAATAGCGAGAAGTAAGGTGTTTAAGAAAAGGAGCAGCTTGATAAGCAAGGTGTCTTTATACTTTACCTTTTAATACCCTTCCGGTGAATAGCCGCAACCTTACTAATATAACTCCGTTACAATAGCGCTATTTAGAAGGAAGGAAATACGCGTATAAGTTATTTAACCATTACCTCCTTATAAAAACTAACTACGCGGCTAGGGGAAGGCAATTAAGACGTCAAATTAAAGACGTATATAGGTTAAATTAGGCCTAAAACGATACCATAGTATTAAAGAACAACGTTATAAACGTTCTTAACAATCGCATAATAGCTACAATTGCTATCGCGAAATGTCCCTATTTACTAGGCAGTAGAGCTACGCCAAATATATAGCACAGGACTACTAGATTTAAAACTATATACACCAAATCTTAAAAAATAAGTCTCTTTAACTAACTAATTAATACCTTAACCGTATTTAATAACCTAAGGGCAAATACGGGAGCAATGCGTTAGTAACGCAGGGGATTATAAGAAAAGATCATAGACTATATCTTAGCAGTTAAAGACGACGGCAAGCCAAGGCTCTATACGTTAAATCCTATACTAAAGGTTCTACGGAACTATACTGGAATACCAAATTGCCTATAATACTTGTGATTAATTATAGACCGGCATAAAGGCTTGGAAGTAGAGTTGTATAAAAATCCCTATATTAGCCTAGGTAGTCACCGGCATGCTTCTAGTAGGCTTTTAATAGGTCTCCTAGTAATCCTCGCGTCTTTTCTCTAGTTATGTTTTTTCCTTATTAAGGTTTTTCAGGAGTTTAAAGTAGGGGTTAGATAGATAGATAATATACAGCGGTATACTAACACCTCTCTAATATCTCTCTAAACCTCTTCTGGGACGAGCCCTTATAATCTCCCTACCGTAAAGTAATGGCGATTAGGGGCCGACTATAAGAAGGGGGGGGGTAATGTAAGGGATATTATTGCGGATACCTCGGGTTGCCCTTAGGACAACCCCCGGACGCCCCTTAGATAGTCGCCGGTCACGTGCCAGAGGCACATGCCCGTAGTATATAGTCTCCACGATCCTAGAGGTCTTACCTCCTTAAGGATTCGTCTCTCTTACTAATCTATCCTGTTCCAATCGTGTCCTTATAGCCCCCTGTCTATAAGATCCCCTCACAAATCATTTATCTATGCCAGCGACGCATTATTCGCGGACAACTCTATTAACAGAAAGAGTTTATAAGGATATATTATAAAGCTATTTTGGGGACTAATTGCCTGGAGAGTAAATAAGCAGGGTACTATTACGACGTTAAGTATAGAAGCTAAGTTATTAGCCCTATTACAGATAGTAAAGGAAGCTATCTTTATTAGCAGGCTGTTTAAAGTAATAACGTTATACCTAAACAAGCCCTTAATTATTAACTGTGACAACGTCTAGATACTCTAACTAATTATAGAAGATACGGCAAAGCTGATCACGAAGCTTTAATACGTCGACATCTATTAATACTAGTTGCGTTAAGAATACGTAATAAGACAAGTGCTATTATAATGGAAAGCGACGAAGGAGATAATTGCTAATGGACTTATAAAGGCCCTGCCCAAGTAGAGGTTTAAGAGCTTCGTTAATATAATTGGAATGGTGGATATTAAGGAGCGGCTGAATAAGGAGAAGCAACTTGAGGACCTAAGGGAGAAGGTTAGGGCGAGAAGGAAGGATTTAAAGGAGATTATGGTTTAATTAACGCATTAACGGACGAGAAGGTGGTTAGCTTTAACCTCAAAGAGCTCAAAGCTAAGGGGGTGTGTTAGATAATCTATATTCTCTATAGCGTAGGACGTGTACGAGTTACATGTACGGGGCCCGTGCTTTGTAAATATCTTTATCTAAGCCTAGGGGCCCTAGGTCAAGACATAATTAAGATCATTAATTAATCAACCCATTTTATTAATAAATAGCTCTATATAAGTTATCTAACAAGAACGGCTTTTATTAAAATAGCTATAGCTATAGCGTACTATTGAAATTTCTTACTAATAAAGTTCCTACTAGCGTTATAGGTAATATACTTAGGGGGTTTAACGTATGTATTAATCTAGTAGGTCTATAAAATATCCTAAGTATATTTTATAGATATATTTTATAACTAACGGGCGGCTTAATAGTGGGTTGCCTCGTCAATTATATATAATACTGGACTGCCATTAATATACATAATGTCTATATATACTAAGTGGTTAAAGTTAAGGTCCTTATAAAGGGTAAACTTAAATCGGCTTAGGGAACGTCTGTATTTCTAGCAGAAGGAGCAGTATTTAGTTAGGTAATTAACTACCTTCCTATTAACGTCGTTATATCTAAAGCGTTTAAGGACTCTATATAGCTTTTCGGCTAATAGGTAGCCGAAACAGCGGTATAAACAGTAGATCTCCGTACTAGTAAGGTAGCACAGGTTATAGTTAAAAGATTCCTAAATATAGGTCCGTAAGATCTCTCCCTATATAAGGAACGGGTATCTAAATCGTTGTGTAATTAGCAAGGTAATATATTTATTTCCTAGGGTAGTTACGGGGCCAATTAGGGTGTCTATAATATTGTTATAGTATACCTATAACCTATCTATGTCTACAAGATAGAGTAGAAAGGGGGTATCTGCTTTTACTACGTGAAAGTCAACTAGGCTAATTAGAGTCTTAACTTTAACTAATCTAATTAATGCGGTTAAGCCGATGCCGAATTAGACGTTTATGGCCCTAGTTTACGTAATATTAATATCCATATTATTATTTATGGTGGTCCTATATATAAGGTATTATCTATAGCCCGTAGTGGACTTCTTTAAGGCACCTATATCGATTATAACACCGTAGAATTCTTTAGAGGTATAGCGTTTTATAGTGATATATATAAATAGGTCCTATTTGTGGTCTATAATATCTATAACAGGTCTAGCGGGTATACTTATAGATTAGTTTTTAGGTATAATTAAGTGTATAAATAAGCGGTCGGCTAATACGGTTATAATATTAAAGGTTTAGCTATCTATAAAAGGTCTAAAAGTAGTTAGAAACGTCTCTAAGGTCTTCTATTCCTAGTTGTTTAGGTTAAAGTCAATTATAAGGGCTTCTATTAACTTATTAGGGGGCTCCTCTTCTTCCTTTCTTTTGTATTCTAAGATAAACTAGCTAATCCGTTTATTAAATCTCTTCTTAGACCTATTATATTCTTCTTAGGTATGCCTTATAGACTAACATTCTTCCTTACTACATACGAAGCATTTCTAGCTTATTTGTCTATAGGGGTATACTTTTATACGGGAGTTGCTATAGGGGTTATAAGTAGGACTTAGTTAGTATAGGTGCTACTAGTAATAACAGCGGTCCGTAAAGTAGATGTCTAAGTCTGTTTACGGATATTAAATATCTATAGTAAAGGCTTAAGTGCTACCTAGCGGGTTTAAGACTTTATACATTATAATAAAGGAGCGTAGATTATTAATAAGGCCAGCTAAGGTATCTATAGGCTTATAGTAGGTATACTTATAGGGCTCTACTTCCTAGTAAGCCGTAATAAGTTTATTATATAGGAAGTCGTCTATTTAAAGCTTAGTATTAAGGCCGTGCTATAGGTGCCGGAGGTCTTTAATAAAGATTTGCAGACACTCTATAGTCGATTTTTTGGTATTCTTATTAATTACGGTCCGTAGCTTGGTTGTATTTTATTAGGTAAGGATATTACGCTTATATTCTAGTCCTTTAAAGTAGTTATAGGTAGCTTTGTATAGCTTATTAAAGGGAACACCAAGGGGGTTACTCTTAAGGTTAGTGTAGTAGTGGTTAAGTGCTAGGCCGCGCAGTATAGTAGAGTAGGCTTAGCTAAACTCCTATTTAGGAATATCAGCCTTCTAACAGAGGTCCGTAAAGATAGTTAGTTTAAAGTTAAAGTTATCGTTTTCACCGCTATACTTAGATTTATTAGTGTAGAGTTTAGCTAGGTTAGCTAGCTCCTTACTATAGGTCTTTACTTAGGTAGGTTGCGGATCTATAGCTTATAGATTTATAGCTTACGGATATATGGTTTACGGATATATAGTTTATGGATATATAGCTTATAGATCTATAACTTAAATAATAGGGGTAATTTAGTCCGTATTTTGGTTTATAGGGGTATTATAGTCCGTAATTTGGGTTATAGGGGTATTATAGTCCGTAGCGTGGTCTGTAACTTAAGAGTAGGGTATATTTTAGCTAGTAAGGTTAGCTTTAAAGCCGCTTAGGTCTATAGGATAAATTTAGTTAAATAGGTTAGGTATAAGGCTAGCGATTATATTAAGTTTAGAAGAAGTAAAGAGTTCCTTAGTTTCTTAAAACTAGTCTAGGATTTCCTCTTTAGTTTATTCTGTTTAGTCCTTTTTATGTATTATATTATATAAGGACTATATAATAGTAACTCGTTTATTCCTTTTAACCCATACACCTTAGCTATATAAGAGGGTCCGTAGGTTACAGATAGTAGTAGGGTTATATACTTTAAAAATAGCTTCTATAAGGTCTACGAAGTCTTCCTAATATTGCTCCTATAGGTCGACGTTTATAAGCTTAAAATATTTATATTTAAGAACTTTAAATTTAATATAGTTATTAACGTTAGGTATAGACGTAAGGTTAACTCCCTACCTCTACTTTTCCTAGCCTTTATCGACTTGCTTCCTTAGGTCTGCTATACTATATAGTATAGTATAGTACGTAGTAGGTGGAAGAGGTCTTGTAGTAGTCCGTAAAGGCGGTTAATATCTATAACGGTTTATAGAAGGGTAGGGGGTTTCTGTAAGGTCTTATAACGGTCTATAGAGGTAATTAATAGGTCTATAGTAGTTCGTAAAAGGGTAAGAGGTTTGAGGTTTAAGGGTAGGGGGTTCTATACAGGTCTATATTCGCGTCTATTACACTTCCAGTAAACCGTACTAAGACTTAAATAAGTATATAGAGTTAGAAATAAGTCTATAATCCCCGACTTCTGACCTTTTAGTAGGTTATACTAGAAGTCTAAACGGGTAGTTGCTGTCGTAATTACTTAAGGGGAGGTATTAAGTGATTGCTGATCTGTGCGCGCTTACTAATTAGTATTTGTACCAATTTAATAGCATAAGTAAGTTAGATCTAGGGGCACGAAATACGTATAGTATTGTATACTCTTTTAGATAATAGTAACTATCGATTATATAAAGCAGACTACGTAGTCTATATACTAATGCGCCTCCCCCCTAATTAATTAGTGCTTTATAAGTGCACTAGACGCGTAAGTAAGTAGTTAGTGCACTAAACGCGTAAACGCGTACCTGGCGTACTAAACGCGTAGGCACGCGGTTAGTATAACAGGTGCTATAATTATATAGGTTATATACGCTAAAGGAACTATATTAAAGGTAGTATAGGTAGTATAAGGTATAATAACTAAGAAAGTTTTTACTTATAGCTAAATAAGCAAGCTATTTAAGACTAAGCAATTTTAGAAAGATATATAAGTTATATTAAAGGAGTATTAATTATAACACCTAAAGATCTTAAGAAGTAATTATATAAGATTTAATTTACTGTCTGACCTGGTCCCCCTAATAGGGACACGTAGACTAATTCCTATAGGAAAAACCTCTTTGTTTAAGAAAAACCCTATTTTTTTTTAGTATATAAAAAACCCCTCGGGGAGATATAAGAGGTAATACTTCTAGATAATATCCGTACTACATTAACGGGAGGAAAAACACTATTAGGTTACTACTTTAAGACTCCCTTTATACGGGAGTGTCTAAATACCTATTTTACCCTATCTGCCATTTAAACCATTTTTACTACGTCTATATTATCTATATAAAGTTATATACCTATCCCTAGCTCCTTTTCTAAGTCTCTTATAAATATCTCCTAATAATAATAATAATAACACTTATGTTCCGCCTAGGCCTATATACTAAGGTCTCTTATCTATTCCTCTATTAAAGGGTTTCTATAATAGGGTGTATATAACTTAGTATTGCTTTTGCCCTAAGGCCTAAACCTAGGCCCTTATACCTATATATTAGGTATAAAAGGACACTTTAGTATATAATAGGGGGCCTAATCCCTATAACTAGGTACCTAGGTTATTGGATAATATTAAAATAGGGGGCCTTTACTACGCTTAGGGCGTGGATTGCATGCGTATATATATAGATGCTATGCGGTATATATAGTATTTATAAAAGAAAGGGGGTACGCTAAAGGAATAATACTTATTAATTTAAATGTCCTAAATATATATATTAAGGACGTAGTAGTAGTATTTAAACTTTTACTAAGGCTCACCCCCTAGTGAAAAAAATTTTCGCACTACTACTACGTCGCTGTATAGGTGCTGCGTAGCCATATATACGTCTCTACGTTTACTCTAGTAGTCTATTAATATAATCTAAATAGAATATTAATAGTAGCTACTAGGTTCCCGGGCTCCACTATATAGGGGTATAAAAGTTACTTTTTAGAGTTGTCTTTTTAACTAGTCTTTAGCGCTAAGGCCCGCGAAAACTCTGCTGTTCTAATAGCGTTAAGGGTTAAGTATTTAAAGGCCCCCTCTAGCCATAATATAACGCTACTATATTAATAATAGACAAGATTCTTACTCTTAGCTTAACTATATGGACAAGATAAGATGAAAAAGAACCCCTATAGGACCGTATAGGTCAGATCTCGATTTTGGTGTTCCCTTTAAGAAGTAATTATTATTACTTATTTATTGCTTAACGTCTAATTTAGATCCCTATTAGGCCTATATAAACTATACCTTTATATATATAAGCTTTGCAGTATAGGAGAATTAAATAAACGACTTGATTGTAAATTTATAGAAATTAAGTAGTATAAATATATAAAACTAAACCCCTTAACTCCAAAGCCTATAAGTTATTTTAACTATATCTAAGATATATAAGGGTAGTGCTAACGTTAGTGAAATAGGGCAATATATAGGGTCCAGTAGTTGGTTATATACCCCCCTAGATTTGACGGTGTAGTTAAAGCTATAGAAAGTAAAATAAAGGTAGAAACTATATTAAAAATAGGAAATTTAAATATAAGTTAGGTGTAGTAGTATAATGCTAGTAATAGGGTTAGGGTATTTATAGGCAAATCGGCACGGAGCTTATTAATTCGGGTAGTTCTAGTAAACTGTTTAGCTAGGTAGGAATTGCTTTAATTATATCTAAGATATCGTCTTAAATTCCTTTTAATGTAGTAATTTAATCTATATTTAAAGCAGTTATTTAACCTATACTTAGGGTAGTTATTTAATCTATAACTAAGGTAGATATTTTAATCTATAATTAAGGTAGATCTTTAAAGCTATTTAATTACATTAACGTGCTTATAAAACTGCTTAATTATATTAATATACTTTAGACGCTGCTATTATTATAGGTAATAGACGCTGCTATTATTATAGGTATAATCTTAATATAGTTATTTAGTAACTCTAGTGACGTTAAGACGTTAAATTTAGTAATAGTTTCTTAATTAAATATCCTTTAGTAACTGTCTATCTAGTATTTAGCTAAGTTATAGTAGTACTAGATCCTTTTATACCGGTTTAGTAATTATCTATCTAGTATAAGCCTTATATCTAGTTTTTTTAGTCCTTACTTTATATCTAATTTACCTTATAAGCTTACGGTACTATAGAGGTCGTCTATTATAACTAATAGCCTCTATATATACCTCTGCTAAGTATACCCCCTATATACGCCTAAGTGTAACAAAGCCTTATAGTAGGAACTACGGTAGACTTGTTAATAGGCTGGGTATATAGGTAAATAAGAAGTTAACAACGTAATAATAACTGGTAGAGTGGTTGCCTAATAGATTAACTCTAATTATATTCTAAGAATTACTATAAGGAAGGAACTATCTAGGTAGGGATTAAGGGTCCTTAAATACACAACCGTACTCCTATAAAATCCTTCTTATATATAATATACGTGTACTCTATTTACTCTATTATAGATTATATAGATTACGTTATATAACCTTAGTTACTATTTCTCGTTATATAGCTCTATCGGCTCTATTCTAGACTATGCTTATATTAACTAACTAGCTTCTTCTAACTCTTCTCTAAGTAGTTATAATATTGTACTTAAAGCGTCCATAATACTATCCCCCTCCTCTTTATCTTTATTTTTAAAGATTTAAAATATCTCTAAGTTATTTACTAGAGGTATAATATCCGTCTAATTAATTTAGTTAATATTATTACTTATTATACCTAAAGTAATTTCTTCTTCTTTAACTGCTTATCGTATTTACACTATTACTGCAATACTATCTCTTAGTGAGATTATGCCATCTCTATATTCTCGCTATTTAAAAGAGGGGTTAGTCTATATTGCGTTAGCGAGCCCTTCCTTATAATAACCGTCCTCTTACTTAGAGTGCACTAAAGTAAATATTCGTTTATCCTATAATATTCGCTCTATCTTTAATGCTAAATATATTAACTTATTACTTTTAATAGTTATCTAGTTCCTTAATTAATTTATCTTAGGGTTTTATATTTAGTCTGCTATTACGCGGCTAGATAATAAACTATCTGTTACTCTAGCGGAGTTACGCCGTTCTTATAATGCTAAATAAGAGGCTACTAAGGCTTAGTAAAGAGCCCTTAATTCTTACCTTACTATATCTACTTAGTTAATCCGTCTTAAGAAGGTTTATAAAAAGGTCTATTTTAAGGAGTAAAAACTTATAAAATAAGGTTTATAGGAACTTGGTAATAAAAGAATGGATTCTTTTTTAGCTAAGAAGGAAATAGATCTAAGTAGCTTAGCAACTGCTCTTCTTAGGTCCCCCTTAGGTGACTTATTTTTTTATAATCTTTTTTTTATTAATATTACCTAACCTAATTTCTTCCAATACTCCTATACCTTTCTTATAGCGTTCTTTAAATTTTCTAGTAGTTCCTAGGTAGCCTTATTATAGCCTATCTACTTAACCTTATACTATATTTTATTATTAACGTTCTTATAACTAACGATTTTTAAAACTTGCTATTTATCTTTTTCCTACCCTTTATATATATCTGCTTTGTAAACTAGTGGCTTAATATTTCTATATACTAGCTCTAGTATTATAATATACTATATAGGGTAGATCTTCATCTTAGCTAGTAGGTTTAACTTAAATATAACTAGTAAAATCCTTTATATAATTTTAAAAGGTCCTAGCTAATATAGTCTAACTTCTTACTTAGTTATTAACTCTTAAAATTTTTGTGTAGTAGCTATACTTTATCTCCCTCCTTAAGATCTAGTCCCTTAGATCTCTTAGCATTATAGTACCTTTTTATTCTTTCTTATACTTTCTTTACTAATTCTATAAAGTCTATATAAAGATTTATTAGTATCTTTATTCTTTCTTTAGCTATACTACTCGTTTCCTTTACTTGCTATAGTAATAACAATGTCCTTAACTTATATCTATAATTTACCTTAAATAGTAATATGCCTATTCCTTCCTGTGGTGTTATATTATATATAAACTGTATAACTAGTAATAATAATACCTAATTATTCTGTGTATAATTAATATAATATTTTAGATACTATTCTAGCGTCTAATTTAATCTTTCCGTTTAACTGTCTATCTGTAGGTAATATATAGTAAAAGTCACTACTTAAACTCCTTACTCTGCTAAGAATACTTCTTAAAATATTACTATAAATTTTAGATCTCTATCCAATATAATTTTACTTAGTGCTCTATATTTTATAAACACTTCTTTAATATAGATTCTAGCGACATCTTCCGCTAATATTTCTTCTATATATACTATAAAGTAGCCCTACTTAGTTAACTTATCCACTATTACTAAGATTATGTTATAATCTTATCTAGTAATAGGATCTCTTAACTTTAGTAACTTAATAATAAAGTCCTATAATATGACCTCCTATAGTCTCTTTAGTATTTTAATAGGTTATAGCCTTCTATATAGCTTATAGCTTATTAGTTTATTCCTTTAGCAATCTAGATATTCTTTTATTACTTTTTTTACAATATTTTAGATTCTATTAATAATATATTCTTCCTAAAGTCTTAATACTAAGCCTATTGCTTTATTATATTCTTAAGTTATTCCCTTATAGAAATCTTCTATAAAATGCTCTACTATACTTCTTAGGATGTACTTTACTTCTTTATACTTGTATAGTATTTCTTCTTCTAAATGTTCTAACTGTTTTTCTAGCTATGCTTTAAAGATTCTTTATGCCTAAAAGCTTTCTGGTATTTTATAGACTCTTTTTAGTTCGTTATTTTTTTTAAGTTGCTACTAGTTTAGGGTAATTGTATCTAATCCATCTATCCTTATCTCTGCGTAGTATTGCTCCTAATAGCTTCTTATCGTTTTATAGTTTAGCTTTTCTACTAAGTATATCTGCTCTTACATTTTTAGTTCCTTTAGTATACTAAATTATAAAATAGTATTCTATAAGCATCTCTACCTATTTAACCTATCTTTAATTAAGTTCTTTTATTATTAGGAACCCTATTAGGTTCTTATAATCCGTCCTAACTATAAATAGTTTTTCTACGCCTTATAAGAATGCTCTCTATTTTTTAAGTGCTATAACTATACCTAATAACTCCTTATTATAAACGTTATAGTTTAACTCTAGTAGTGTTATCTTTCTACTATAATATAATACTAGATGCTATACGTCTTTGTGCTTCTGTAGCAAATATACTCCTAGTGCGTAGTCTAATGTGTCTGTTTCTATAACTATATCTAATTCTAGTTAATAGATTTTGAGGATTAACTCCTAGGTAAATAACTCCTTAAGTTCCTTAAACAACTTCTTTTATTTATCTCCCTATACCTATAGTTCCTCTTTCTTTATAAGCCTAGTAAACGGTTTAATATTCTTTAACTATTATACTATAAACCTCTTATAGTAGTTGCAAACCCCTAAAAATGACCTTAACTGTATTATATTCTCTAGTTCTTACCAACTCACTATAGCTTCGATTTTCTTTAGGTCTATACTAATATGACCTAGTTTAATAATAAATCCGACAAAATCGGTCTTCTTAGTAAAGAACTCGCATTTCTTAATTGCTACTAGCATCTATTCTTCTTATAGTCTCTTTAAGACCCATTTAATATATTCCTTGTATTCTTCCTTAGTTATTAAGTAGATAAATAATTTATGTAACTAGAAAAGGAGCTCTTGCTGTACCTGGCCTAAAAAGACCAAAACCAACCAAAAGAACCCTAAAAAACACCCAGAGAATCCCCCTAAGATGTATGCATCGCAGGGGAGGCACATGTTAAACGACGGTAGCTCGCACTTGCGCGCGACCGCTAGAACTACGCCTAGTAATAGCCCTCTATAATAAAGATGGGCGAATACCACACTATAAAGCGGAAATACCTCTATTAAGAAGGCATCTGATAAAATATAAAGCCTATTGGACGCGTCTAGTATCTAAAATTGTGGGGGAGTAACCGTTAGCTATAACGAACTAATATAGCTAGTAGAATGGCTCCGCTAGTCTAGCGAACCTTAGGCGCCCCTTTAGTAAACCCTTAATTAAATCCTCTAATGGCTAAGTAAAATTAAAAATAAGTATAACCCCCCCTTACCGGCGAACCGCATCTAGGCCGCTATAGCTATGCTTTTACAGTATAGGGAACCTACCCCCCTTAAGTTAATAACCGGGTATATAATTATAATATAACTAAATATAGAATAAGCAGAGGGGCTTAGAGGATAATTAGAAACAGAAGTCCTTATAGAGATACGCAAAGAGGTCTATAACGCTGTTATAGTCCGATACCTTAAGAGTAGAGATATTAGAGTTACCCTAAAGGACTAATAGGTAAAGGAACGAGCTATAAGGGCAGGGGATAGGCTAGGAGAACGTATTGGCATAAAAGTACTCCGCGAGGATTATTTAGTTGAAGTCCCAGCGGTTTCTATAAGCCTTAGGGTAGAAAAGGGACACTAGGCGGACAATATAGCAATTATATAGGAGATAGTAAGTGTATAATTACAGCACCTGCTGTACTAACCGCGTGCTTACGCGGTTCGATACACCAAGTACGCGTTTACGCGTTCGGTTCGCTTACGCGTCTGGTGTACTCCTGAAACACTAGCTTAGGGGGGAGGTGCGTTAGTATATAGACCACGTAGCCCACCTCAATAGAATTGATAGTCATTACCGTCTAAATGAGCATATGATACTATATGTATTTCGTGCCCCTAGACACGACTCACTTATACCATTAAATTGGTACCGATACTGATTAGTGAGCGCGCACAGATCAGGAGATACGCACTTGCTTGGAAGACGTCCAACGCTCCACCTTACAAGCCCCTATTTTAGTTGAAGAGAATTAAAGTACTCTAGATTTAGAAGATGTCTGACGCTCTACCTTACCTAGAATTACCTTAAATCTACCCTGGTTTTAGAAGACGTTTACGCTCCACCTTAATTAGAGATATTAACTACTGTACCAGTAGTTAACGCGACTATGTTAAGAATACGATTACACTAAGAACGCGACCACCATACCCTACTAAAATACCCCGGTCTCCTCTCTGACCCCTTACGGAGACCCCTTACCCTTTTACGAACCGTTACGGACCCGTTAATTACTTTTACGGACTGTTATGGAGACCTCTTACCCTCCTGCGAACTACTACGGACCTGTTAAGACCCTACGGAGACCCCCTTACCCTTCTACGAACCGTTATGGGCCTGTTAACTGATTTTACGGACCTTTATAAGACCTCTTCTACCCGCTACGCACCATACTATACTATATAGTATAGCAGATATTAGCAAGCAGGTTGATGAAGGTCAAAAGAAGTAAAAATAAGGAGTTGACGTTACGTCTATAGATGACGTTAATAACTATATTAAATTTAAAATCCTTAAGTACGAATACTTTAAGCTTATGAACGTCGACCTATGGGAGTAATACTAGGAAGACTTTGCGGACTTTATAGAAGCCATCTTTAAGGAATGTAACCCCACTACTATCCGTAACCTACGGACCCTTTTACGTAACTAAGGTGTATGGGTTGAAAGGAATAAACGGGTTACTGTTATATGGTCCTTATATAATACAATATATAAGGAGGACCGAACGGAATGGACTAAGGAAGAAATTCTAGACGAGTATAACACTACTAAGGAACTCTTTACTTCTTTTAAACTTAATATAATTGCTAGCCTTATACCTGACCCTCTTAACTAAATTTATCTTATAAACCTAAGTAGTTTTAGAATTGATTTTACTGGCTAAAGTATACCTAGTACTTATGTTACGGACCGTAATACCCCTATAACCCAAATTACGGACCGTAATACCCCCGCGAACCAAAATACGGACTAAACCCCTCCCGTTGTTTAAACTATAGATCCATAACCTATATATCCGCAACCTATAAATCCGTAAGCTATAGACCCGTAAACTACCTAAGTAAAGATCTATGGTAAGGAGCTAGCTAACCTAGCTAAGCTCTATACCGACGAATCTAAGTATAGCGGTAAAAACAACAACTTTGACTTTAAACTGACTATCTTTACGGACCTCTGTTAGAAGGCTGATATTTCTAAATAGGAGTTTAGCTAAGCCTACTCTACTATGCTGCGTGGCCTAGCACTTAACTACTACTACACTAACCTTAAGAGTAACCCCCTTGGTGTTCCCTTTAATAAGCTATATAAAGCCATATGTAACTACTTTAAAGGACCGGAATATAGGCGTAATATCCTTACCTAATGGAATGCGACCAAGTTACGGACCGTAATGGATAAGAATACTGAAAAATTAACTATAGAGTGCTTATAAATCCTTATTAAAGACCTCCGCCACCTATAGTATGGTCTTAATATTAAGCTTTAAACGGACGACTTTTTGTATAATAAACTGATTACGGCCTACTAGGAAATGGAACCCTGTAAATACGCCTGTTATAAGCCCGCAGATACCATAGCTGGCCTTATTAATGATTTACAGTTCTCTATTGCAATGTACGAAGCCTTAAACCCGCTAGGCAGTATTTAAGCTTTTATTATAGACCTGTAAAATCCGCAACCTGATTTAGATGCCTACTTTACGGACCGCCGATACCGCTAGCAGTATCCGCATTAACTAGGTTTTACCCGTAACCTCTACAGCAACTCCTATATGAAAGTATACCCCCGTAAATGAACCAGTTAGAAGTGCTTTATATACGGCAAGGAAGGATGTTGGTTTATAAGGCATACCTAGGAAGAACGTAATAAGTTTAGGAAGAGACTTGATAACTAGATTAACCAGTTTATTTTGGAATATAAAGGAGAGGAAGTAGAGGAGCCCCCTGACGAGTTAATAGAAGCCCTTATAATTAACTTTAACTTAGATGCTTAGGAATAGGAGACCTTAGAGATATTCCTAACTACTTTTAGACCTTTTATGGATAGTTAAGCCTTTAATACTATGACCGTATTAGCCGACCGCTCCTTTATATACTTAATTATATCCAAAAACTGGCCTATAAGTACACCTATTGGACCCGTTACGGATATTACGGACCGTGAATAGGACCTATTTGCATATATTACTATAGAACGCTATACCCCTAAAGAATTCTATGGCGTTATAATTAATATAGGTGCCTCTAAGAAGTCTACTGTAGGTTATGGATAATACCTTGTATATAAGACTACCGTAAATAATAATACGGATATTAATACTATGTAAGCTGGGGCCGTAAACGTTTAATTTGGCATTGGTTTAACCGTATTAATTGGATTAGTCGCAGTTAAGACCCTAATTGGCCTAGTTGACTTCTATATAGTAAAAGCGGACACCCCTTTTCTACTCTGTCTTGTAGATATGGATAGGTTATAGGTCTACTACAACAATATTACGGATACCTTAACTAGCCCCGTAACTGCCCTAGGAAGTAAGTATATCACCCTACTAATTACACGATGATTTGGACACCCGTTCCTTATATGGGGAGAGACTTTACGGACCTATATTTAGGAATCTTTTGACTATAACCCGTGCTACCTTACTAGTACTAAAATCTACTGTTTATACCGCCGTTTCGGCCACCTATTAGCCGAAAAGCTATATAGAGTTCTTGAACGCTCTGGATATGACGACGTCGATAGGAAGGTAATTGACTACCTGACTAAATACTGCTCTTTTTGCTAGAAATACGGACGTTCCCTAGGCAGATTTAAGTTTACCCTTTATGAGGACCTTAACTTTAACCACTTAGTGTACGTGGATATTATGTATATTAATGGCAGTCTAGTATTATATATAGTTAACGAGGCAACCCGCTATTAAGCCGCCTGTTAGTTGCAAAATATATCTATAAAATATACTTGGGACATTTTACGGACCTGCTGGATTGATATATACCTTGGACCCCCTAAGTATATTACCCACAACGCTAGTAGGAACTTTATTAGTAAGGAATTCTAATAGTACGCTATAGCCATGGCTATTTTAATAAAAGCCGTTTTAGTTAAGGCGCACTAGTCTATTAGACTTGTTGAGTAAGCTCACCTAGCTTTATAGAGAGCTTATTAGATTATTACGGACGAGTGTAAGGATATCTAAAAGGAACTGGCTTTATAGATGGCTGTAAAAGCCGTTAACAACACCGCTGGCCCTAATGGACTAGTACCTACCCTCTTGGTTTACGGAGCCTACCTAAGGATAAGTAACCTAGGCCCTTCTGCCCTGTCTATTACGGAACGAGCAGCTATAATACGGAAGGCAATGGCCGAAATAGTTAAATTACGGGCTAAATAAACTATCAATAATGCCCTGTACTACCGTAACGGACCTAATATGACCCTAGTACACAACCTCCCGCTTAACTCTAAAGTCCTTATGTGGCGTGAAAGCGGTAATTGGACTAGACCTTACTGTTTACTAGCCGTAGAAGACGAGACCTGCTGTATATAGCTCCCTAGCGGACCGATAAGCTTTAGAAGCACGTCCGTAAAACCCTATTTTTGGTCCGAAAATATCTATAATATTAAGCTAGACGAACCAGAAGCACCCGCCGAATTAGATAAACTAGAAGTACCCTTACCTACCCTAGAGGTCCCCTAGAAACCCAATGAACCTGTGGAATCTGCTATAAAGCGTGGCCGAGGACGCCCCCGTAAGAACCCTATAATAGAGAATTACCTAACCTCCGTAGGCACATCCGTAAAGCAATCTCTGCCTGTAGATATATTAGTTCTAGTATAGGAAACCCCTTTTATGGACTTACGACGTAAAGAGATTAACGGACTACTTAAGAAGGGTGTCTTTGCGGTTATAACGGAGAGAGACGTTCCGCAAGGCGTCCGTATATTTAACTCGCGCTTTATTAACAAAATTAAGCACCCTGGTACTGATAAAGCCTTTAAAAAGTTAAGGCTCGTTGTATAAGCTTATAACGACTAGGGAAAGAACCTCGTCCTTACGCAATCGCCTATAATTTAACGGGTTAGTTAATGGATTATACTTGCGCTTACGCCGGGACTATAGTAAACTAAACCCGTAGCCCTCTACTTACGGGATATCTTGCAAGCCTATATGCAGTCTAATACCTACCTAAGTAGGGACATCTTTATACGGTTACCGCTCGAGCTTAATCTGTAACTAGGAATAATTTTATGGGTTATAAAACTACTTTACGGAGTGCCGGAAGCTAGAAACCACTGGTTTAAGACGTACCACTAGTACCACGTTAGTAAACTTAAGATGGAGCAGTCGACCTATGACCCTTGCCTCCTATATACCCTATTAAACGGCCTTAGTATTATTAGACTCTAAATAAATAATACCCTCTTTTTAGCGGACCAAACTTTTGTGGATGTGGAAGAGACCGAATTATAAGAGGCTAAGTTCCTAGTAAAGCCACGGGAGTAGTTAACTAAGTAGACTCCAATTAAGTTTAACGGAGGCTTAATTATATAAAAGGGTAACTTAATCTAGCTAACTTAGGAACGCTAAGCTTAAAACCTAAAGCCTGTTACGGTAAAGCCTATGGACCTTACTAGTTCCCGCAGAGAGACTCGTAAAACCGTAAATATAAAGGACTAATACGCTGTATAGCGTATAAGGGGTGCCTATATTGCTATAGTCTGTTAACCCAAATCTGCCTACGACTTATTCTTTATAGCCTAGGTAGTAGATCTGTAAGAAGAAAATGTTAAGTAGCTTAATAAGCGCATTTAATGGTAGATTGATAACGCGATAAGAGGACTTACTTTTGTACCGCTAGACCTAAATTCTATTAGCGTAATGGTATTTACGGACGCCTCCTTCGCTAATAATAGGGACCTGTCATCGTAAATCGGCTTTATAATTGTACTTACGGACCATAATTAAGACGCAAATATACTGTATTGGTCTTTAATTAAATGCAAGCAAGTAACCCGCAGTGTACTAGCTTCTGAACTATATGCACTAGCCTATAGCTTTAATATAGCAGCCGTAATTAAATTAATAATCTAGAAGATCCTATAACTGGAGCAGCTACCCCTGGTTTTATGCACCGATTTAAAGTCCCTCTATGACTGCCTAGTTAAACTAGGTATGATATAAGAGAAGAGGCTTATGGTCGACCTAATGTGCCTATATTAGGCCTATAAACGACGCGAGATTATGGAGGTTAAATGGATTAGCAGCGGAGACAACTTAGTAGATGCTATAATGAAGGCAAAGCTGTGTTAAGCTCTTAAAACCCTAATTAACACAAATAAGCTTAACCTAAAGGTTATAGAATGGGTAGAGCGAGACTAACGGAGTATTTATAGTTTAGTTACGGCCCGTTTGGAAGGCCGTACGGTGCATTTACGGCCCGTTAAAGGGCGTATAGTTTATTTTACGGACCGTAAGCAGGACTTACGGCTAGCTTAGAGCACCGTTCGGAAGGTAACCTAAAAGGCACCTCGGGAGGGATTTCCTATGTATTTTCTTACGTCTTTTATGGTTCTATTGAGGTAATTACGGAGGCTATACGCAAGTGGTTCTATTTTTTAAGTACTGCCAGTGTATAATTATAGCACCTGCTGTACTAACCGCGTGCTTACGCGGTTNGATANACCAAGTACGCGTTTACGCGTTCNGTTCGCTTACGCGTNTGGTGCACTCCTNAAACACTAGCTTAGGGGGGAGGTGCGTTAGTATATAGACCACGTAGCCCACCTTAATAGAATTGACAGTCATCACCGTCTAAATGAGCATACGATACTATACGTATTTCGTGCCCCTAGACACGACTTACTTATACCATTAAATTGGTACCGACAGTAAGATAAACGGAACGCCTTATACTAGGACTCGAAATTACCTAAATCTAATAGCTTTAACAGGAAAATGTAAACTAAGTATATAATAAGAATAATAAGAGGATATAAGGGTCGCCGGAGACTTGCTAGGGAGACGCTAGACAAACGTATAGCTTCCTTATTATTAGTATATATATACCATGAATGTAAAAACTCCTTATTTAAAAAGGAATAATTATAAATGGCCTTATATATAATATAAGGCTCTATAACTATAGACTACGCCTAAAATAATGCTATCGCTATATATAATAGGGACACACCTAATCTATATGCGCAGTATAGGTATGCTGCGGCTACTATATAGGCCCCTATAATACGAGATATTGCTTAAATTAAGACTAAATAAAATGCGTAAACTGCTACTGAAGCATATATAAGGCGTAGGAGAGAGAAGACTGTATTAAATATAGGAGACGGAAGGTAAGGGCTTAACAGCTACGGGAATAACTGCACGCTAGGTTATATAAATGGAAATAATAGGCGATAAGCTAGGGGAACGTAGGCACCTTCCTAACGTTTCCTACCTTTAATACTAAAGGGCTAGGCCAGCTATCCTAAGCCTTAACGGGCCAGAAGTGATGCCGTGCGATATTACTAGACCGATTAGGGACATAAGGGTTACAGGGGATATAAGGGAGAGGACGCCCTATAGGAAGACCCCTATAGATAGCAACAGTAGGCTTAAGACTAGGATAATTAAGAATTAGACTTAATGCGGCAAATATAACATTTGCAGCCGACCTATAAAGGGCATATAGCCGACTAGTAAGAATAGGGGAAGAACCGGTAATAATAATAGATTTAGATATAGAAGCGCTAATAGGAATATAAGACACGGGAATGGAAAGCTCTATATAAAATAAGTAGTAACTAGGGTATAGATATAAGAGATAGAAGCTCTAAATATCCTAGAGAAAGTAGAAATAGAAGAAGTGAGGAATAAAGGAGAGTTAAAGGACCCTTACTGGGGGTCCGCTACCTATTTATTATATAGTATAACTGCGGCAACATAAACCACCGCCTTATAAGGCCCCTACTAGACAGTCTAGACCTAGAGAAATACTATATCCTTGCTATACAAGAACCGTATTATAATACCTTTATATAATTAACATACTGCCCCTAAGGATTCTAGCTCCTATATGAACTAAAAGTAGCTATACGCGTGTGCTTTATAATTAGTAAGGCTATTAGCCTGTTCTTATGGTTATAGTAGGCAGTTAACCTAGATATTGCAGTTATAACAATCTAAATATATAGGGGACCGGTATAAATTATTAATGTGTATAACCCTAGGGTTAAAGGGGTCCTATAAATAGAGAATATTATATTGGTAATAAGCTTACTGGAAACTGAAGGTATAGAGTCTATCCTACTAGGAGATATAAACCTCTACTACCTGCGGTGGGGGGGTATCTATATTACTATAGATTAACAGTTAGAGTGCCTACTAAGAGCTATAGATATCTAGGGCCTTAAGCTAGCTACCCCCCTAGGAGCAATTATATGGTAACGAGGCACCGCTAGAAGTATAATTAACCTTATATTTATAGACGAAGGCCTATACTAGAGACTTAAAAGGTGTAACCCTAAAGAAGAATAGGCACTTACCTTAGACTATATCCCTATCTAAATATAGCTAGACCTAGATACTAAAGCGTAATTAAATAGAAAAAGATACGCAATAAGGAAGCTTAAGATAGATAGTTTCCTTAATACAGTTAAATAACAACTCTAAAACCTAGAAGAAATCCACCCAATACTAAATAAGTAAGGCTTATTAACTACCCCTAAGGAAATCAACCGAAGACTAGAAAGGATCTAGGTAGCAATTAAAAATGGGCTAAAAGAGCACTACCTAATCTTAAAACCAGGCCCCTATACGCGACACGTATGGTCTATATAATGCGCAGTTCTAGTTACTAGCTAATAATAAGTAAGAAGGAAATATATAAGTAGCTATAACCCTAAAGACGAGAGATAATACAAAGATATAAGAAACCAGCTAAAGAATACCCTAAAAAAAGAAGTAAGGAATAACTGGAGACGGTTTATAAACAAGTATACTTTTAACCCGAGCCTTCCCTATAATAAGGGCCTTTGGGCTATAGCAAAATGGGTAAAGAAAAAGGTAGGGCGCCTAGTAGAAGACCTATACCTACCACCCCTATAAAGAGTAGGAGAATTATAGGCCATAAACGATAACGATAAGAAGGTAAAGATCCTTATAGAAAGGTTCTTCCCCTAACTAGCTCTAGCAGACCTTAGTAATATTATGGGCGAAACACCGGTGACTTACCTGCGGGTTAACAGCGATATAATAATAGAGGAAATAGCTAGAACTATTAGCCGCCTTTTAAATAATATAGCACTAGGACTAGATAGGATTCTAAATAAGGCTCTAAAAACCTATGGGCCACTTATAGCACCTTAGCTTATAGATATAGCTAAAGTATGCTTTGTTATAGGCTACTACCCGCGACTTAGAAGATCTATAACGACGGTTGTCCTATAAAAAGAAGGTAAAGTAGATTACTTAATCCCAGGAAGTTACCGCCCTATTACCTTAGAAAATACCCTTAGTAAGATCTTAGAAAGGGTAATAGCGGAACGTATGGCAGACACGGTAAAGGAATACGCCCTACTACTATAAAGCTAAATAGGGGCAAGAAAGAACCGCTTAACACTATTAGCACTTACGCTACTCGCTACCACTATTAAATCTGCATAGGCGATGCGAAAGGACTTTGTAGTATTAATGCTTAGCCTAGATATTAGTGGTGCCTATAATAATATACCCTACAAGCGTCTCCTACATATCCTTAGGGTAAAGGGCTTTCTAGAATAGATTATATAATTTATCTAAGGGTTTATAGGCTAGAAAGAAACATTACTGGTCTTTAGTAGATACTAGAGCCCCCCTATCGCAGTTATAATAGGAATACCACAAGGATTACCCCTCTCGCCTATACTCTTCCTTTTCTTTATAAGCAACCTACTTAACTCCTTTAAGGAAAGGGCAACCTAGGGGATAGGCTTTATTAATAACATAAACCTAATTATATACGGGCTAATAGCCGTAGAGAATTATAGAACACTAAAGAAAGCTTATAATACTTGTATAGAATAGGCAAAACGTTATAGAGTCTAATTCTTACTAGAGAAATACCAGCTAATCCATTTTATAAGAAAACGCAACTAATCTATAGATCTCTAGTATATAATTTGTATCTAAGGCTTTAGGGGTTAACTAGTTTAGGGCCTAAGGGTATTAGGAGTATAGGTAGACAGCAAGCTCTAGTAGAGCATATATACGGCGTAAGCGGCCTATAAAGGCTAAGCATAGTTCATTGCTTTATCCAGGATTGTTAATTCTATATGGGGTCCATACTTCTAGAGGTTACGCCTACTATATATAGTAGTCGTCTGGCCAACCATAATATATAGATCTAGTATTTGGGCCATTAGAGAAACTAAGAAGGGCCCCCCTAAATTACTCCTTAAACCACTTTAAAAGGTCTAGACAGCCTACCTTTAGAGTATTATAGGCGGGTATAAGCGAACGGCTATAGTACTGCTTAAGAAGGAATCTAATATTCCCCCCCTATAGATATATATTAAAGCCGCTATAATATAAAGGACGTAAAATAAACGCAACTCTAATGTTATAAAGTATATTAAGACACGCCTAAGTAAACTATAGAGGGACCCTAGGGTGCCCCGTAGGAGAATAAACCAATAACCCTAAAGTAGGGAAGAGATATTAAAGAAACAGGTAAAGAAAGCAGAAGAAGAATAGTGCCGCTTTAGGGCCCAGGCCTATATAGAGGAGGAAGGGAGACGCGTAAGAGGTTAGTAAAGATAGTAAGATAGAGAAAGGAGCTAAAGTAGAATACGTAAGAATGCTGGGAAACTATCTACCGCAATATAATACTAGTTAGACTAACGCTAAAGAGGTAAATAGGAGTTAAAGGTATAGAGGCTGACTTAGGTAAGACGAACCTAAGCTATAGTATGGTTAATGCTATGGGGGGTAAATACCTAAGGGCTCTAAGAAGGCCTAATAAAGGTAGAAAATATAATAGCAACACTCTTAAGAATAGGAATAATAGGACTAAAAGATTGGCTTTACTGGGTGGGTGTTCTAGTAGGTAGCCTAAGATGCGAATGTGGCTAGCTAAGATAAACACTAAAACACGTAATACTGCTATGCCCCCTATGCACTAATTAAGAAATAATACTCTTAGTAGCTGGCATAGAGAACTATAATACACTGCTCTTAATATAAAAAGGCCTTAAGGCGGTTACCTAGTGGCTTATTAGTTAAAATGTGCTAAATTAGTTCTGGGTTATAAGGGAAATGGTAATAGAAGGCAAGGGGGCGAGTAGCAGGTGCCCCCTAGTAACTCTATAGTAGTAGAGTAATAGTTTGTAATACTAGCGCGTCCGTAGGCTTATTACGGCAGCAGTGGTTCCTAAGGAGGTTAAATAGTAAGGTAGTAGAGCACTATAGGTGACTCGTAGGCGCTAAGTAGGCAAGTCCTAAAAGGCGGGGAGATGGATTACGGGGTTTTCTTATTTTTCTTAAATAGAGTTTTCTCCCTATATGTAAATAAGGAGTAGTCCGCGTGGGCCTAATAGGGATCCGAATCGGACGTTAAGCAATGAATTATTATTATTATTATTATTAAGTAGATAATAATATTATTAAGATATACTATAATAAACTTATTAAGGTATTCTCCTAACACACTATTAATTCTTTTTTAAAATATTGCTAGTATATTTATTAATCCAAATTATATAACTAATAGTTTATATAGTCTTTCTCTTAACCTAAAGGCTACCTTCTATTTATTGCCTTTCTTAATTCTAATCTAATAGTACGCCTATTTTAGATCTATCTTTATAAAGATTTGCGTATTACCTATCTAATCCTAGATCTCGCTAATTAAGGGTAAAGAATACCTATCCTTCTAAGTAATGCTATTTAACTATTTGTAGTTAATATATAACCTAAGTTTTCCATTTTTTTTTAGTACGAATAGTACTGGATAACCTATTAATAACTATAATAGTCTAATGTATCCCTTTTATAAGTTCTCTTAGATAAACTTTTTAAGTGCGCTCGCCTCCTCTTAAGTAAGCTTATAGGTTAGGAAGAACTTTAAACTTATTCCTAGTTCTAACTCTATCTTATAGTTCTATACTATATAATCTACTAGCTTTTTACTTTTTAGGCTCTATAGTTTTTTACTATATTTATAGTATCTCTTTAGTATATAACTTAAGCCTCGCTTAGTTTCTTTATATATTACTTTAACTTAGTACTATACTAACTTAGTTTACTATTACATCTTACAGTATTAAGTATCTCTAATATTAACCTGACCTAGGGAACACTAAAATTAAAATCCGACCTATACGGTCCTATAGGGGTTCCTTTCCGTCTTATCTTGTCCGTATAGTTAAGCTAAGAGTGAGGATCTCGTCTGTTACTAATATAGCAGCATTACGTTGTGGCTAGAGGGGGCCTTTAAATACTTAACCCTTGACGCTATTAGAACAGTAGAGTTTTTATAGGCCTTAGCGCTAAAGACTAGTTAAAAAGATAACTCTAAAAAGCGACTTTTATACCCCTATATAGTAGAGCCCAGAAACCTAGTAGCTACTATTAATATTCTATTTAGATTATATTAATAGACTACTAGAGTAAACGTAGAGATATATATACAGTTGCGCAGCGCCTATATAGCGATATAGTAGTAGTATAAAAATTTTTTACTAGGGGGTGAGCCTTAGCAAAAGTTTAAATACTGCTACTATATCCTTAATGTATATATTCGGGATATTTAAATTAATAAGTATTATTCCTTTAGCGTACCCCCTTCCTTCTATAAATACTATATATACTATATAGCATCTATATATATACGCATATAATCCACGCCCTAAGCGTAGCAGAGGCCCCCTATTTTAATATTATTTGGTAACCTAGGTATCTAGTTATAGGGATTAGGCCCCCTATTAAATACTAGAGTATCCTCTTATACCTAATATATAGGTATAAGGGCCTAGGTTTAGGCCCTAGGGCAAAAGTAATACTAAGTTATATACACCCTATTGTAGAAACCCTTTAATAAAGGAATAGATAAGAGACCTTAGTATATAGGCCTAGGCGGAACGTAAGTATTATTATTATTATTATTAGGAGATATTTATAGGAGACTTAGAAAAGGAGCTAGGGATAAGTATATAACTTTATATAGATAATATAGATATAGTAAAAATGGTTTAAATGGCAGATAGGGTAAAATAGGTATTTAGACACTCCTATATAAAGGGAGTCTTAAAACAGCAACCTAATAGTGTTTTTCCTTCCGTTAATATAGTACGGATATTATCTGGAAGTATTACCTCTTATATCTCCCCTAGGGGTTTTTTATATACTAAAAAAAAATAAGGTTTTTCCTATAGGAATTAGTCTGCGTGTCCCTATTAGGGGGACCAGGTTAGATAGTAAATTAAATCTTATATATATAAACCTAACCTATAATCTAATTAATTTTTAGGTTATATTTCTATAACTAAGGCATGCCTAATACTGCCTTATCCCGTCTTAATGGTAGGATATTAAAAGATATTTTAATTCGTTTTCCTTTAATGGTTATCTAAATAGGTCCTATTTTAAGATTAATAATTCCTCCTCTATAGGCTATTGGATCTCCTAAAATTATAACTAATAGGTAAAATTACTCCTTCTGTCTATAAGGTAATCCTATTCTTTTAACTACTATTAATAAGATATAGTTTCGCGTTACTCTACTATCTATTAGTGCTTTAAACTATTAATCTTACTATTTTACTCGTAAATTTAGGTATTATCCTTAAATTCCTTTAAGGGTCTAAGGCTTTACTACTAGCTCCCTCTAGTCTTATAGGCCTCTACTTTTCCTAACTATTAGCTGCTTAATCCTGTTACACTTAGCTTACTTTTTAGCTAATACCTAGTTCGCTTTTTATCTTCTATATACTATAGATACGTGTTTTTTAGGTATTTCTACTACTATTATCTATCTAAGCATTTTTCTGTAAGGAATCTTTTTAGCTAAAGTATTAAGTCTCCTAACTCTTAAACTTTTATTAGATGCCATCTATGTATATACTTAGCATTCTTATACTATTACTTATTTAGCGCCTAATATATCCTTATAAGGTATTTCTAATTATTATTATTTTTTTAGGTTTTTGTGCATTTTATATATATTATCTATATATGCAATCTATAATAACGTATAGTGCGCTAGGTGCTTTAGGTTAACTCTTAACTTATTTTCGTCCTTAAGTTTAAACCTTTATTATACTAATCTAAATATTACGACTTTATTTATAGGTATTAAGATATATCTCTTACTTCTCTAGTCCTCTAATTGTTCCTCTAGATCCTTTAATATTATAATTAAGGCTCCTTTAATATAAGTTATAGCCTTCTCTATAATCGGGTGGTCTTAAATAACTTTTTTATCTAACTATATATAGAAATCTTCCTACTTATTATTATGTCGCTGCCTATACTACTTTTAGTATAGCTGTTAGAGTATATACAGCTTATCCGTAAGGAAGTATCTTCTTATTACTACGTTATAATAACCTTTTATATGTCGTTCTTTAAACCTAGTAGGGATCCCTAAATCCTCTTTATTTTCTAGTTCGGTAAGCTACTTAGCTCTTAGTATACCTACCCTAGACCTATTAGTAATTCTTTATACTAGTACTCTATCCCTTATACGTCCTAATATGCTAGATCTCTTATCTAGTTTTTATTCTTGCTATATGATAATTCTTTATCTAAATTCTTCTATAGTTTCTTTTAGTTTGCGTCTCGCGCTTAGATTCTTAAAGTTCTCTTACTTCTTAATCTTAGTATTAGTATTTTAATTTAGTTGCTAAGCCTTACTCGCAATTTCTTTAGTAGTCCTTATTCGTTTTTAGAAATCTTAGTCCTATAGGATTCTTAATCCTAAGCTTGCTTCTATCTTAAGCTTTACTCTAGCCTTAGTCTAACTAGGCTTACTTAGTATTCTTATCTCGTCTTAAAAGTCTTAAATCTTACTTATCTTGTCTTAAGAGTCTTATGCCCTTAGGAAACTTCGTCCTAAGCTTATTTATATATTACTAAACTAAGCTATTGCTCTGCTTTATTAGTTATCGTCTATTATAGGTCTTTAAGCTTACCTTATCTTGTCTTAAAAATCTTAGTCGTCTCGTATCTTGTCTTAAGAATCTTAAGCTTTTAGCCTTTTGCCTTTATTAAGTGCTAAAGTAGTTCACTGTCCTACTTCTCTTACGTCTTATAAAGCAATAGACATTATATCTAGTGGGGTCTTAATCCCTACTAATGTTCCCTATTCTATAGTAGAATTATTCTTTACTTTTTATATAATATCTTTAAGGTTTATATACTCCTGGTAAGCCGCCTTTATTGCCTTATTATTATAAAATGTTTTACCTACGTTAAATTTATTATCCTTAATATACGATCTGCAAACTAGTTTATTAGTTCCTCTATATTCTATTAAGTGTGGCTCTTATAGCTAATAGCTTACGCTATACTTAGCGTCTTTATAAATTTGGCATGCGTTATTATAACAAAACGCAAAACTTTTAATTAAATACTCTTTTGTTCCTCGTAGTATATTATTGTCCCTCTATATATATATATTGTCTACTAGTCTTACCCCTTTTACTATATAGTGACTCTGCCTACTTCTATAGTCTTTAGTATAATAACCCTATTTTCCGTAATTTATATAAGCTCCTTTTTTAAACCATTTTTCTTGCTATAGAGTCCGCCTAAACGTCTTCTACTACTAAGATCCCTAGTTCGGCCTTTACTTCTTAAACCTTTAATTACTTAATCCTTATCCTCTAGGTTTCTATAATTTCTTATTTTACTTTTTAGATTCTTTAGTACTACTTAGGTCTATTAGCTCTGCGCTATATTATAGTTTTTAACTTTAACTCTATTATTGTATACTTTATGCCTTATATAATTATAGAACTCTATCTTAACCCTTCTTAGTCTACTCTCTTTAGTAGATCCTATTGTTAATCTTAATTGCTTAATTAATTAGATTTCTAAGAGTATCCGTATCTTCTATTAGGATAATTACGTCTTAGACTTTTACCTTAAGTCCTTATTTGTACTGTGCTATAAGCGCCTTATTGTTCTATTTAACCTATATTACTAATATTTAAAACTATATCGTGTACTTAATTGCTAAAGTCCTTTATACTAGGTTTTAAAGCTTTCTTTCTACCATAGTAGTTGCCTCTAAGTTTTTAAATATTTGCGTTAATCGTTCCACGAACCTATTCCAACTTAAGAATATATACTATACTTCTTAGTTGGTGGTCGTTATACCATATTCTTATATCTCTATAAGGTAAGGTTTAAACTATTTAAGTGCCCTTCCTATTAAAAATAATCCTGCGTAGGCGACTTAGTCTATAGGCGTTCCTAGTTTAACTCCTTCTTATATAACCTTAAAGTGCATTTGCGTAAGGAATCCCTTAAGCTTTAACTTCTCCCCTAAGAATTGCTTAATTAAGGGGAACTTAACCTTAGCCGCTCCGATCCCACTAATCCTTTTTTTAAGTATCTTATTATCTGTTAATTAATTAACTATTTCCTATAGCTGTCTAACGGTAACTAGCTAAAAGTTAGTATCTTCTACTATACTGGTGTTATTACCTAATCTTAATATAGTTGCTGCCGTTGACGGCGTCGTGGCTAGTACTTTTAGTGGTATATTATTTAACTTTGTTAATACTATAACCTTAGTAGTGATTGTGTAATAAAGCCTTATAGCAGAAACTACGGTGGACTTATTAATGGGCTGGGTATATAAGTAAATAAGAAGTTAATAACGTAATAATAACTGGTAGGGTGGTTGCCTAATAAATTAACTCTAATTGTATTTTAAGAATTACTATAAGGAAGGAACTATCTAGGTAGGGATTAAGGGTCCTTAAATACATAACCGTACTCCTATAAAATCCTTCTTATACGTAATATATGTGTGCTCTATTTGCTCTGTTACGGATTATATAAATTATATAGATTATGCAGATTACGTTATATAGCTTTATCGGCTCTATTTTAAACCGTACTTATATTAACTAACTAGCTTCTTCTAACTCTTCTTTAAGTAGTTGTAATATTGTACTTAAAGCGTCCGTAACACTAGGTAGCTACCTTATTTTTTACCCTTCCTTTCTTATATTTTCCCTACTTAGGGGGATACTAAAACGACAGCTAGTAAATAACTATTACTAAAGCTAGACAACTGTTGCTAGAGCTAGATAACTAAAGCTAGAGCTAGATAACTAAAGCTAGAGCTAGATAACCGTCGCTAGAGCTATATAACCGTTATTAGAGCTAAACGACTATTATTAAAGCTAAACAACCGTTACTAGAGCTAGATAACCGCCGCTAGAGCTAGATAATTATTGCTAGAGCTAGATAACTATTGCTAAAGCTAGGCAACCGTCGTTAGAGCTAGATAACCGTCGCTAAAGCTATATAACTGTTGGTTACATAAGGTGATATTATGTAGCTACGGTTTGTAGAGAGTATAATAATTAATTCTGTTCTTCTTCTATAAGGGAGGGCGAGGAGCTTAAGGCTCCTAGCCACGCTAGTGCCGCGGTGACACGTGACGGTAACTTGCTGTATGTAACGGTAATTTGCCACACATAACGGCAATATGCCTCGTATAGTAACTACTTGCCTTTATTCCTAATACTAGCAACTCTTTTTTTATAGTTGCCACCTATATATAGATACCGCTTAACTAGCGGAATAAATATTAATCCTCCTTACTTACTATTACTATTGTAATATAAGTCTCGCTATCCTAAAATTTGCCTCTTAGCACGTGGTGCTTTCTTGCTTATAAGTTATGGGTAGGTATTTTATTAGTAGGGCCGCTAAGGCGCTAGCGGTAAGCGAGCTAATAGCGATTTTCTATCCCGGGGATAGAAAATCCTAATTGGCTGGTTTTAAGTTAGGATCTATAGAATGTTATACTCCCCCTTTTTTAAAAAGGCTTGGCAAGAGAATCTAACTAATTAGACAACTTTAACTGCCGGTCGAAGTTCCTAAACATTTTAAGACCTTATATAACTAAGAAATTTCTAGGGACTCCCTTTTAACCTAACCTTTAACTTATATATGTAGAGTATTTATATTAATAAACGTCTCTAGTGCCTTATTTAGGTTCGCTTTCGTTATTATATCTATTAGGTTATCTTAGCTATTAATCTATTAAATCTTAAAGAGTTCTTAATGCTTGTAGGACTGCTAAAGTGCCATAATATCGATTATAAGGCGCTTTTCCTTTGTGGTATTAAGCTTAACTAAACACTTATAGAGGGAATATAAGTCGGTGTATATGATTATAGAGATAACGGGAAGTTTAAGTCGATCTATAATTATCTTTAGGGTAGTTCTAATTATAATTGCTATATTAACTCCGCTAACCATTCTATATATCTCTAATACTAGAACGCTTTAAGTAATGTACTTACTCTTAGTTAAGCTCTAATAGATAAGATTACCATAGATTATAAAGTTATTCTCTCTAGTAGACTTGTTTGTGATAATAATCTTATATCCTAGCTAGGAGCTAAAATCATTATTATTTATAAACGATCTATTAACAAATATAAAGAGCTTAGCGGTGGGAAGATTAATAGGCATATAGTATAGTCCCCGGTTAAGATAGTTTATTTACTAGAAAAGACGTTTATTTAGGGTAAGAACGTTATCCTTAGTTGGTTCCTAGTATTAGGTGGCAATAGAGAGATTAAATAAAGCCTTAGGTTAATAGATAAAAGTAATATAAGCTCCGCAAGCGCGTTACTCTATATATCCTTACTTTAGAGAATTTATGTTAATAATATTGATTTTTTTGCCTTAACCCTCCTGGCGTAAAGTAATAGAATCCTTATTTAGGGAGAGGATATATCTATTAAAGAGTAATAGTGTTATTAAATTAAGCTTTTCCTTTGGCTTTACTATAAGATTTACCTTTACTAGTTTATCTTCTTTAAGAGCTAAAAATTGGTCGTTTCCTAAAATAATTATATTATTAGTTTATATACCGACAATTCTAAATAGAGTTCCTATAGTTGTAATAAGGAAGCATAGGTTAAATATAGAAGTAGTTATTAAAAGCTTTTCTTTATAGTGCTTGCTATAGGTAGCCCACTAATAAGTTCCTGCCTCTGCGATTCTATATAATGGCTTAAGTATAATTATAATTATATCTTCGGGATATTAGTAGCGAATTTGCTCTAAAAAGTATGCCAGTATTAAGCGTTAAAGGGGCGTCTTTAATTAAGTGTAGGCTTAAGTAATATCTTATAAATAAACCGCCATTCTATTCTTTATTAAGGAGGGAGCTAGCGCATAAATAACTCACTAACTAGCTCGTTGAATTATAGGAGATTGCGTAAGAATTACCTCCTTACTATTATTATTATAACCTTAGATAATAAGCCTTAATTTCTTAAATAGGGCGTTAGTAGCTTTGCCTTTAATCTCGTTAACCATTCTTAACTTAAAGATACGAACTTTATTAAACTTAGTAGGGTTATACTTCTTAAATTTAAAGACTCCTTTTATAATAAGACTGTCAATCTCCTGCTTATTAGATGCTTAGAAAGGAGCTTTTAGGGTTATAATACAACCTCCCTTTTAAAGCTATTTTGCAAGCTTAAAGTTAGCCTTCTCCTTAGCTGTTATAAAGGCCATTAATAACTTAACTCTATTCTTAATGGTAGTAACAAATTATTCTTTAAAATTAATAAGATATTGGCGATTTTGTGATCCCTTTAGGCGACCTCTACCGCGTTATAGTTGTGGTGTATCTACTATAATTATATTAGGATTATAGTCGCCTTCTAGAGCACGTTAATCGTAGTTCTTCTTTAGGGCATTTTTTAGGGCATCCTGCAAAGGCTCGGAATTATTATTTTTATAATAAGGTTTAATAATAGTTAAATGGAATTAAGTGGGTCTATAAGGTATCTAAATAGTATAAATCTAACTATTAATTATAATAAGTTAATGTAGGCCTAACTATCCCCCTTTTTTACGCTATACGCGTACCTTAGACTAGAGTGGCAGATCAAGCGTAGTTAAGGTATTTGGGCCATTTCTTATTCCTAATACGTCATTAACCTAGCGTATAGCGTAGAGACGTCGTACCTCTTTTATTACCTTGCGAATAGCCTTAGCTTATTACACAATAGAGGGAGATAGTAGAGAGTTATTAGTTATTTAAGGGTAGGCGCTAAAGACTAGTAATATAGGTATAAGTCTATTCGGGCTAGCGGAATTATTAATAGCTTTAATAGCTATTTGTAAGGTAAGTTCTTTACTAGCGTCCTTTAGTTCTAAAGAGATAATCTTATATACGTGGCGTAATAGCGCGTAATATCGTTCTACTTTTTTAATACTATTATATGCCTTAATAGGGACTTCTTTAACCTTAATTGCCATTACCTTTATCTATTATTAAAACTCTATAGATAAGAAGTTCTTTCCTATATTATAGATAATTTAATTAGGGGGTCCTAGGTAGATATTAATTTAGTATAATTATAGGGTATCCTATGCGTTCCTAGCTAATATATCCTTTAAGAATCGTGCGGCTTAGAAGGAGGTTAAGAAGTTAATAACTTAGAGTATTAGCTTGCCGCTAAGATATATAACGTTAATAATAATATAGAAGTTAAAGTTATAGTTATCTTTAAGGGTAAACTTAAATTGGCTAGGGGACTTCTGGTTTATTTAGTAGTAATAGTAGTACTTTATAAGATGCTTAATTGCCTTAACCTTGACTTTATAGCCTACTTGCTAAAGAACCCTAAGTAATTAATAAACAGATAGGTGGCCAAAATAATAGTATAGTTGGCGTAATTCTAACTTAGTTAAGTGGCTTTAAGTAATACTCTTTTCTAGTTAATAAAGGAGCAACTAGGGGTAACCCTACTTGCGTATAATAGGCACCTAATTATCTCCCTAAACGAGTATATTCTTAAGGTTATTAAGCTTAATACCTAATTTATCTATATCTCTAATGTAAAATAGAAACGGGGTATTTATAGGAATAATATGGAAAGTAATGCACCCTAAGGGGGTTTAGACCCTAATTGTGCTAAGAGAGATTATAGTACCCTTGCTAAAATTAATCGTGTATTAGCCTGCCGTTAAATAGTTAATCTAAATAGAGTTATTAGGCTGCTAAAGGGCTCGAACTTGAGGTTCTCCTACTATAGATACTCCTGCGGCTCTAGTATCCGGTATAATACTATAGAAGACGTTCGCTGAGTATTTATCGTTAAAGGAAAATGCGAAGCTCTCCTTTAGCTTATTAAAGATATCTAACTTCGTAATAAAATAGAGCGTAGATTAGTTATTAAGAATAGTAACGGTTTATATGCCATTTACCTTACTATACTTAGTAAAGTATTAGTTAGGTAAGTAGTCCTTAATTTCTATATCTATAAGGAGCTGTTCAGTCTTATTAACCTTACCCTTAAGATCTTTTACGCCTTTATATTAAACCAGGAAGCTTTAGAAGTAGGCCGTAGTAACTTTATAATTTTTAATATTTCTTATACTCTAACGGAACTTATTATATACCTCTTTTCGCTTATTAAAGGAGTATCTAGTTAACTAGTAATTTGGCTTTTTGTAAATATAGTACTTTTTTTAGTAATTACTTTAAAATAAACCTCTATAAGGACCTTTATAATTACCTTATAGTTAACGTTAATTATACCCTCTTTTATATTCCCTACTACGGCCACTATATATTTAATTAGTCTAGTTATAATTATATTAGTCGGGAATACTTAGTTAGGTAGGGTTTTTAGTATAGAACTATTAAGGTTCTTATATTCGCATTATAGTACCTATAGTAGAGCGTAGTTTGGTATATACTCCTTTAAACATATCTATAGGTTTATATAGCGCTAAATTACACTTAGGAACGCTATAGCATGCTAAGATAACCTAGTCCCTTAGGCTGTTCTTATTTTAGTAAGTTTTAGTAAGGCCATATTAGATTTTTTAGAGTTTATTAAAGAGTAGTTAAAGGCACTCTAAATAAGTCTTTATTAGGTTAGATGTAATAACTCTCTAAAACGTAGTCTCCCGCTATTTAGATATATAAAGTTAGCGATTCTTATTAGTTTTAAAGTGGGCTCTAATAAGCTAAAGCATTATATTAAAGTTATAGTTTTTACCCATAATATAGTTATAATAGAATATTGCCGCCTATTCCTTTAATATAATAGAGAAAGCGTAATAGTACTAGTGGCGTTAAATTCCGACCTTATTATAACAGTTATAAAAAACCTATAGTTTTACTCTAAGTATATTATATAGTTCTCCTCTAAACTTCTTCTCTTTGTCTAAATATACCTTTATTAGATTTATAACTTCTTATAATAAAGGCTTACCAGTTAACTGGAGTAGAGGAGGTAAAGGCGGAGCAACTTTAAGTAGGAGAGTATCTTTAGGTGGGAGAGTAGCTTTAAATGGGGGGTTAGTATTCTAGGGGTTTTAATATAAATTAAAGTTGCCTTTTAAAGAATATGGGTTGTTTTTAGGTTTCCGTAATTAATGTATAATCTTAGCTTCCGTCCATATTAGTTCTTCTATACTAGTAATAACGGCCTAAATATTCCTAGCAATTAGGTTACCGTTCTTAGCAATATATACCCTATTTCTATAGAGGAAGTCTTAAAAATCCTAAATAATATTAACGTTACTAAGTGCCTAGGTATTAGCAGTCTATCCTATAAAATCCTCCCTAAAATACTCCCATAGTTATAAATCGGCGTAGTATCTATTTTAGTAGAATATAATATAGTATAGGAGAAAGCCGTTAACTTGTTTTACGGTATAAGTTATTATATTAAAGGCGAATTTGTCCTAATCTTTATTAATAAGTTTCGCGTGCTTAGCTACCCCTAGTAGTAAGGAGTCTTTCTAGTTATTTAAAGTAGGCGTAGCCATGTTTTTTAGAGGGAGGGAAGTATTATTAGTGTAGGGATTGTTGTTTAGTACGCGTTCGTAATATATATTTATTATTTAGTACGCGTTTGTTATTTAGTACGCGTTTAGACGTATATTTGTAATTATAGGGCTTAAGACTAGTTCTGGCCTTAAATCGCGAAGACTTATAAAGCGTGTTGTTCTGCGTAATGGACGCAAGAATCTATAATCTTGGGAAGGCTTAGGACCAATTCTGGCCTTTAAATCCTTAGATTCGTGGAAGAGTTTTATTTAAAGTTTAGGACTAGTTCTAACCTTAAAAGATAGCTCCCCTTAACACGAGTAGCACTAGTATAGTAGCTTATCTCTTCTTAGTGGAATACCTAGCTATTCTATAGTATAATAGTAAAGTTAACTACTAATTAGTATTGGTTATATAAGGTGATATTATATAGCTACGGTTCGTAGATAGTATAATAATTAATTCTGTTCTTCTTTTATAAGGGAGGGCGAGGAGCTTAAGGCTCCTCGCCACGCTAGTGCCGCACGTAACGGCAACTTGCTACACGTGACGGCAATATGCCTCGTATAGTGACCACTTGCTTTTATTCCTAATAATAACTATCGCCAGAGCTAAATAACTGTCGCTAGAGCTAAATAACCGTTTAAATAACTAGCTAGCAAACACTATAAACAATTTAATTAATTAATTAAATTAAGGTAATATAAACGGGTAGGCATAAATAGGTAGGTATAGATAGGTAGGTATAGATAGATAGATAGATAAATAGATAGATAGATAGATAGATAGATAAACAAGCGGACGGGTAGGTAGGTAGGTAGGTAGATAAGTAGGTAGGTAGGTAGATAAGTAGGTAGGTAGGTAGATAAGCAGGTAGGTAGGTAGGCAGGTAAATAGGTAGATAGGTTAGTAGGTAGGTAAGTAAGTAAGTTAGTAGGTAGGTAAGTAGAAGAGAACCGTCACTATATTATATTAAATTATTTAAAATAATATAATTTATTTTATACCAACTATATAGGAAGAGTAATACTTATTTATTGCTTAAAGTAAGCAAGATATATAAAATGCGCGAGAAGGGTATTATATATAAAATGTATAAGGAGGGCATTATATATAGAATACGTAAGGAGGGCATTATATATAGAATACGTAAGGAGGGCATTATATATTAATTGCGCATTAAGTGCAAAATGCGTAATTAGCTGCACTGTATTGTTAAATATAGCAGTATACCGCACTATATTGTTAAATGCAGCAGTATACCGCACTGTATTGTTAAATGCAGCAGTATTCCGCATCTTAGTTAATACTATACGCTACATATTATAGTGCGCGGAATGCGCATTTAGCCGCCAAATGCTGCTAAATGCTATAAAAATGCTAGTAAATTTTTTACTGACGTAACGGACTGGCTATGTACTAGTGGTATATAAATAATATACTCTTTAACTACCTTAACGATTTCTATACAGCCTATTTAGATAATATTATAATCTACTTTAAGGATAAGCTAGAATACGAGGAGTATATTTATAAAGTCCTATAACAGCTCCGTAAGGCTAGCCTCTAGGTTAATATTAAGAAGTTAGAGTTTAGTATTAAGCGTATAAAGTACCTAGGTTTTATTATTAGTATAGATAAAATTAAAGCCAACCTAGAGAAAACGGCTGTAATTAACTAGTAGGCACCCCTACGGACTGTAAAGGGGGTATAATTATTTTTAGGGCTCTATAACTTCTACTAACGCTTTATTAAGAACTATAGTAGAATTACCTAGCCTCTTAACTATTTTACTAGAAAAGACTAGCCGTTTGACTTTAACGCTATATATAGGTAGGCCTTTAATAAGCTTAAAAAAGGCTAGTATCGGCTCTTATACTTACCTATTTTAACCTAAAATAGCCCTTAATACTAGAAACTAATGCCTTAGATAGCGTAATAGCTAGTATTTTTTCTTAGAAGCAACTAGATGGAGAATAGCACCCTATTATATACTATTTAAAGACTATAATAAATACTAAGCTAAACTACCATATCTATAATAAAGAAATGCTGGCTATTATCTTTAGCTTTTAGCACTAGCGTATATAGCTAGAGGGGACCCCTAAGCCGATTAAGGTAGTTTTAGATTATAAGGCCCTAGAATACTTTATAATAACTAAAGCCCTTATAGCCTAGTAAGCACGCTAGGCGGATATTTTATCTTAGTTTAACTTCTTAATTATATATAGATAAGGCGCTATAAACCGTGCGGATATTTTTACGAGGTGTAAATAAGACCTAGATAACTAGATGGCTGTAAAGATCTTATTATAGACTTAGACGCTACTATAACTAAAATACCTTAACCCTTAAATATGGGTAGAACTAAGTACAAATTTTTAGAAGCTAAAGATATACCCTATTAACTCCCTAGAACTTAACCTTATTAATAAACTACTATAAACGAACCGTATGGCCCCTTCTCTATAGGAGTACTATAAAAAGGTAAAGGACGTTACTAGCCTATAGTCCCTTAAAAATGGACTGCTTAAGTACTAGGTATGGCTAGTAGTAGTAAAGGAATAGGACTTGCGGATTTGGCTTATTGCTAAAGCATATACCTAGGTCTCTATAGCCTACCCTAGAAAAAATAAAACCCGTAGGATTATTAGTAACCGCTACTATTAGCTTAAAATAGTTATAGACGTTAACCGTTATATATAGAACTGTAATAGCTACTATAGATCTATAATCCTATAAGATAAGACCCTAGGACTATTAAAACCACTCCTAATACTAGAACGCCCCTAGTAGTATATTTCTATAGACTTCTATAAGCTGCCTATAGACTGTAACAGATATAATATAGTTATAATTTTAGTTAACCGCTTTAGCAAGCGCCCGTTTTTAATCCCCTATTATAAAAATATTAATGCTAAAGAGGCGGCCTAACTATATATCTATTACGTCTACTAAATCTACGGACTACTAGATACTATTATATCCAATTATAGGCCGTAATTTATATTAGCTTTTTAAAATAAGTTTACCCAGATCTTAGGTATTAAGCTAAAGCTTTTTATAGTATACTACCCCTAGATAGATGGTTAGACGGAAATTATAAATTAATACTTAGACTAGAGACTTTAGCTCTTTATTAACTACTTCTAAGATAACTGGGCTAAACTACTACCCCTAATAGATTACGCCTAAGTAACCCTACTCTATAACTCTATAGGATTTGCCCCTATCTAACTAGAAATGGGCTACTTACCCTATATAAGCTTTAACTAGGAAAGACTACATCGGCAAAATATGGTACCCTTTCAATAGCCTCAATGGCTGGTGGTTGACGCAATTGGCGCGCAGTTGAGGTCATTTGGCAACTCGACCGACTAGCCTATGTCGTGTTTTTTTGACACGCAGCCTGCGCGCAGCCTGCGCGCAACCTACGCGCAACCTGCCAGCAATCTGCGCATTTGGCAACCATAATTATATTTACCTCTTTTATACTAATAGCATATTTTAAATAAATAAAAGCTATTTTAAAGCTATTTATAAGGCTAGCAAAATAAATAATAATATTTTAGATAATTTAATATAATATAGCGATGGTTCTCTCTACCTATTTACCTATTAACTTACTTACTTACCTATCTACCTACCTGCCTATCTACCTACCTGCCTGCATCGCCTACCTGTCTACATTGCCCTACCTATCTGCATCGCCTACCTATTTACATCTGCCTACCTGTCTATATCTGCCTACCCGTCAGCATCTGCCTACCTGTCTGCATCTGCTTACCTATCTGCATCTGCTTACCTGTCTGTATCTGCCTACCTATCTACATCTGCCTACCCGTCAGCATCTCCCTGTTTATGCCTACCTGTCTGTGCTACCTTAATTCGATCAATCGATCAAATCGTTTATAGTGTTCGCTGGCTAGTCGTTGTCGTCTGGCTCTGGCGACAGTCGTCTGGTTCTAGCGACGGTCGTCTGGCTCTGGCGGACAGTCCGTCTGGTTCTGGCGACGGTCGTCTGGTTCTGGTAACGGTCCGTCTGGCTCTGGTAACGGTCGTCTGGTTCTGGCGACGGTCGTCTGGTTCTAGCGACGGTCGTCTGGTTTGGCGACGGTCGTCCTGCTCTGGCGACGGTCGTCTGGTTCTAGTAACGGTCGTCTGGTTCTGGCGACGGTCGTTTAGTTCTAGCGATAGTCATCTAGTTCTAGCAACGGTCCTCTGCTGGCTGCCGTTCTAGTGCCTCCTAGGTAGGGAGGATGTAAGGAGGAAGAAGGGTAAAAAATAAGGCGGCTACATAGGCAGAGACACGTGTAGACGCTATCGGGAATATAGCGGGGACCCCGATGCAGAGCTTCGTGTAGAGCCTCCGTACGCAGAGCTTCGCGCAGAGCCTTGTGCAGAGCCTCTGTACGTAGAGCTTCGTATAGAGCTTCGTGTAGAGCTTCGTGTAGAGCCTCCGTATGTAGAGCTTCGCGTAGAGCCTCGTGTAGAGCTTCGTGTAGAGCCTCCGTACGCAGAGGCTTCGCGTAGAGCCTTCGTGCAGAGCTTCGTGCAGAGCTTCGTGCAGAGCCTCCGTACGCAGAGCCTCGCGCAAGAGCCTCGTGCAGAGCCTCTGTATGTAGAGCTTCGTGCAGAGCTTCGTGCCAGAGCTTCGTGCAGAGCTTCGTGCAGAGCTTCGTGCAGAGCTTCGTGCAGAGCTTCGTGCAGAGCTTCGTGCAGAGCTTCGTGCAGAGCTTCGTGTAGAGCTTCGTGCAGAGCTTCGTGTAGAGCTTCGTGCAGAGCTTCGTGTAGAGCCTTGTGCAGAGCCTCGTGCAGAGCCTCTAAGTAATAAGACTATGTAAGATTATATAAGATTGCGTAATTGGCATATAACTTTACCTTAATTGTATGTTAAGGAATATACAGTTAGCTTTTAAAGTTGTTAAATAGGTCAACTGCGTATTATTTAACTTTTAAATATGTCAAGTTAGTCAATTGCGTATTAATTGCGTGTCAAGTTGGTCAATTGCATATCAAGTTAGTCGAATTGCGTGTCAAATTGGTTAATTGCATATTAAGTTGGTCTAATTGCGTGTCAAGTTAGTTAATTGCATGTCAAGTTAGTCTAATTGCGTGTTAAGTTGGTCAATTGCGTGTTAAGTTGGTCAATTGCGTGTCGAGTTGGTTAAATTGCATGTCAATTACGCGAAACGCGAAAACCAAAGTCTACTTGAATCTCATCCTGCGAATATTTTCCCGATGTTTACTTTATTTTCTTTTTAGATAAACTATAAAAAGCTATAAACAACCTATTGCCTAGATAAAAGAATAAACCTCCCCTACTAATTTAAGTTAATAGTGATGACAAATAGGAAATTAAAGAAGTATTAGCCTGTAAGCTTATAAGGGGAATATTAAAATATTGCGTTATCTAGAAAGGATATAACCCAGACCCCACCTAGTACCCTATATAGAACTTTATAGATAGTCCCTATAAGCTTTAAGAGTTCTATAACCGTTACCCTAATAAACCCGGACCCCTAAAGTACCTTAATAAGTAAATAGAGTGCTAGAATAGCGAAGATAATAAGCTGTCTATTAAGTATAAAGATAAGAATACCTTATGGATATAATGCGGATATATAAAGCCTAAGGGCAGGCTTTTTTAGAAGGGGGGGTAATATTACGGCGCTAGTGGAAACTAGTAGATATTAGTAAATTATGGCGGATAATTGTAGATAGCTTTATATAGTTTTAGATAATTGCTATTATATAACTAGAGGATTGTATATAACGTTAAGCGGCGCTACCTTCCGTCTTCTTTCCTTTCTCTAGCTTTAGATCCTTGTTTATAGACTATTAATTAAATAGGCTTACGCGTCCCTCTTACTGTGCTCATGCCTTAATTAACTAAGTCGCTAATAAATATTATATTTAAGGAGATAGGCCCTATAGCTATAGACTTATAGGTAACCTATATTTGGTTTTAGTAGTAAAATACCTATTACTAACTAGATTTTTTTTAAAGAGTATCTTTTATCCAAGTCCCCTACTAGGTGTTTAATTAAGTAAATAGGTAGCTACTTTATAGGCTTTAGGATATAGCTTCTCTAGTAAATAGGCCTTAATTCTTATATACTAAGCCTTTTATATAATTACCCCCTTAGATTATTCCGCTAGACCGTTCTACAATTAGGTATTAAGTGCTATTTTTTTTTTAAAAGTAATTCCTTATTTAGCTACCTATTTCTTAAATTCGCCTATAAGAGATATCTCCCTATTTATATAGATTATAGCTACCTTAAAGCCGTATTATTGTTTAATAATATATAATAATTAATAATAATTTAGGCAAGGGACGACTTTTTAGCTATTATCTCTATTTTATTTATTCGCGTCGCGTTATTAAGGAAGTGTACTATATACTTATTGCTATTAAATGCGACTATTCTAAGTATTAAATTAAGGTAAATTCTATAGAAAGGAACTGTTAACTATATTAATAGTCTTTTTAATATTACTTTATAAGCTTTACTCACTCTATATAATTTATATTCTACTATTATTAGGCCTTTTAAAATTGCGTCTATTACTAACTAAGGTAGTTACTTAGTTGCTTCTTTTCTTATATAGCCTTCTGCCTAATTTAGTAAAGGCTTTAATAAATACTTTATTAGCTTTAATTAAGTCGCAAATAAAGCCTTTAGTAAGTCTCTTTTTAGCTTATTATATTTAATAGTGTTCTAACTATAGTAGCGGCTATAATAGGCATACGTCTTATTATCGCCATAAAAGAAAATATTCTCTTTATTATTCTAGTAGGCTCCTTTATTATTAAGCTTATTAAGATATACTAAGTTAGTATAAAAGCCTAGTATAAAGGCTGCTCCTAAGAGCTGTATCTATCTCTTCCCTTTAAAGTAGTTAATTATAACTATAGCTATACTATAGCCTTCGATTTCTTCTATATGCGAGCCTATATAGATACGTTCTAACGTAGGCTTAATATTATTAATAAATCTAGCTCTATTATTAAAGACGTATAGACTAGTTTCTAAGTTAAGAATAATACTATTATAAAGCTTATAATTAGAAGCTATATTATAGGCTTCTATATAATAAACTATAAAGTTTCTATAGGGCTTTTAAGAACTCTACTAGTTGCTATCCTTTAGCTTTTTATTAGCTTAATTATCCTTCTTAATTTGCTTAATACGAGCCTTAATTTTAGGCGCTATATTAGCGATTTTCTTATCTACCTTCTTCTAAATTTTGTTACTTAGTTTAAACTAAAATAGGTAAAGAATTAACTCTACTATATACTAGTATTTATTATAGTAGTAACGTTTTCCGTATAGGCACTTTAGTGGTAGTTACCTTCCCTTCTTCTGCTTATCTACTAATAATTAAAGCTTTAATTTAGGTTTAAATTTGGTAACTCGCTTAACTTATCTTTAAAGGTAACTCTAAAGGATCCTCCTTATAGGGTTTTGCCCTTCTAGGCAAGCTCTATACAACAGTAGTTTTAGTATACTTTAACTAGTTTAAAAAAGGTAGAAAGCTTCTTTTTCTTCTGCTTAAGCTTTTTAAGCTAATTCTTTTAATATTTTAACTAGCTTGGTATAATAGATTTAACTACGTATATAAAGTCTTTTACTAAATTATTATTATTATTTACCTTAGGTAGATCTAGCTCCTTGCACTTAATATATACCTTCTTGTACTTCTATAACTAGACCTTAAAGTTCTAGTTTTAAGGCGCTTTCTTAAGCCTTATATACTAGGTAGCTACTTAAAGCTTTTTAGCGCTATTAGTTAGTACAATTCTCTGCTTAAAAGATACTAAGACATTATAAGTGGTAGTGCATTTAAACGTATAGATAAGATAGGTACGTAAAATAGAGCTTAGGATATAGCTGTGCAATATATTAAGAGCTAACAGCTGTTTTCTATATAGCTTTATATTATCCTTATAGTCAGATTTAAGAGTATATAGCTCCTCCCTCCCCTCCTTACCTAGCTCTATAAGCTTCGTCTTCCCCTAGCTATTAGTATCCTTAGGTAAGGCTTAAATAGGTTCTTTAAGCTATAGCAAATTAGTCTTAGGTATTAATAGGTTAATATACTTCTAGAGATAATTGTTATTTACTTTTAACTTAATAACCTTAATCTATTTATCTTAATTATTTAGGCTTATAAGGATAACGGATAATATAATAATGTGAGGGTTTTTTTATTAAGAAGTTATTATAGGTATCTATAATTAAGATAATAATAGAAATTAATGGGAATAAAGGCTTTAAATTAAAGATAATGCAGTAGACGGCCCGGGCTTATAACTATTAAACGGACGATTAGGAATAAAACTTTGTTTATTAAAGAGGGCTCTAAAAGCTCTTTATATACATTAGGTAGGTCTAAACAACTAAGTCAAAATAGGTAATAAGATATTTGATAAGATATTTAGCTATAAGTTAAGAGACAACTAAGATATAGTTCGTATAGACGATTTAGGTCGTTAGACAGTAGTATAATAGTAGTAAGGGAATTTAATTTAGGTCGACAGTTATATAGTTATTACTATTACTAATTAAAGTAGGCTCTTAAAGCTTTATATGTGTTACTCTAGTTTAAAGAATACTAAAAAGACGCTCCTATATCTAATATACGGCACTTAGGACGGTTTAAGAGGTATATTACACAAAAGGTAGTTATTAGATAGCGGTAGGGGACCCTAGATATATAGCTTATATAATATATTATATAATAACGTAGTTCTCTAATAAGCTGGCCACCCTAGCGAGCTAGCCACCTTAAAAACTCACTAAAAATTAGAGATTTTATACTTTAATATCTTAACAACTACTTAATAATAAATTCTAATAATTTAGATTTAGACTTTTATATACGCTCTATAGCTTCTATTAAAGTTATATAATAATTAGTTAAGTAGTTTTTAAGATACTATAATTTAGGAGCCAAAATAAAGCTAAATTATTATATTTTAAAAACCACTTAACTAATTACTATATAACTTTAATAGAAGCTATAGAGCGTATATAAAAGTCTAAATCTAAATTATTAGAATTTATTATTAAGTGGTTATTAAGATATTAAAGTATGAAATCTTTAATTTTTGGTAAGTTTTTAAGGTGGCCGGCTCTCTAGGGTGGCCAGCTCACTGGGGAACTACGTTATTCAGTATACCAATAACGTAATCGGTAACTTAAGTATGTTGGCTACGCAAGTAAGCTGGCCACCTCAAAAATTAGAAAATTTATCTTTAATATCTTAACAACCACTTAATAATAAATTCTAATAATTTAAATTTGGACTTTTATATACGCTTTACAGCTTCTATTAAAGTTACATAGTAATTAGTTTAGTAGTTTTTAAGATACAGCAATTTAGCTTTATTTTGGCCCCCAAATTATAATATTTTAAAAACCACTAAACCAATAACTATATAACTTTAATAGGAGCTGTAAAGCGTATATGAAAGTCCAAATCTAAATTATTAGAATTTATTATTTAGTGGTTGTTAAGATATTAAAGTGTGAATTTTCTAATTTTTGGTGAGTTTTAAGGTGGCGAGCTTACTTGCGTGGCAAACTTACTTACCGATTACGTTAACCTCATTATAGCGATCAAAATTGGTGCGACGAAACACATCGCTATAACGAGAGTTGACTGCACGGCGCAGAAGTTGTTACAAAGAGAAAACACTGCGCGTGGTGCGTTATACACTGGGCAGGCAGGCATCTGGTGAGGTTACGATGAGGACGTATCTTCCTGCACTTCACCATCAAAAAGAAGTGGACCGCTTGCGTAATTGAACATTAACGCTGCAAAAGCATTGGAACTCAACCAAGTAATCAGCCACTCACCACCACCTCGTTCAAGTACGCTTCTCCTTGGCTGCGGGTAGTGTGATGGGTTGATATCGTTATTAGATATGCAACCCCCTTTTTTGAAAACATAGCCCTTTAAGGCACTTCCACAGAAAGGCAACGTAAACGAGATTTGGAGGCTGCGACATTACATTGCAGACTTTTATGCAGATTTGCCGCCCTCCCTCGCCCCCACTAACAAGGCAAAACAGACTATTGGCTCAGAGCTGAATTCCCTTGCCTGTGGCGCACACAATGATGTGGACTTGTAAGGCTCACCTGTAAGTGGCCTCTCTAGAATCATGGATAATAGGCGCAGATCGCACAACAAAGGCACAACGCAGCGGCTCAGTTTAGGACCGTCTACATCAATCGATATTTACATCGCCCCCCACAACTGGCTGCCTCAGGGCCCTTTCCTTACGAAGTAGACCATTTCTGTCCTCACTAGCAGCTCTCCAGAGTATTCCGCCCCAAAGCCTACTGAACTCGACCCTAATCCCATTTTCAGATACTCGGTGTAGTGATGACTATATTATAACACATTTCGCGTGCGTGATGCTGCTTCTGTGTACTAGTAAAAGAATTAAAGGCTAGGCATTCCGGGCCAAATAATCGCTATACAGGTTGAGAAGACTGCCTTGTCGAGGGGCTTAGGCCAACAATTCAAGATTGTCAGGCTGTACGGCTGATATCACTCCTGAAGGGTTTAATTTCAGATGTTTTATCAAAGTGCAACTATTCGTCCAGCTTCGATGGCGGTCTCAGCCTTGCACAAGCCAGACACTTTAGCTGGATTCAGCCGGGACGACTGCACGCCAGCGACTCGCCCTGTTACGCCTGCCGAAAGTATTCCCATTATTAAGTTAGAGGGCCCCGTATGACCTCCAGATTCAATGAAGTTGCCTACGACTAGTGATTCCCACGCTATTTTCTTAGAAAATATTTTTGCACTTTGCATATGCACGCCAGTTCAAGAACTCCATTAAAGAACTCTCGCCCCGTACTTTGGTATTCAAATACAAAATTTAGCGATGACTACAATGTCACAGGCCCACCGCCCATCCAAGCCAAAACAGAAGCTTAAATTACCACCAAGGGAGAAACCAACTGCTGAGAAGAGGGAGCGTCACGGACCCAGAAAAGAGCCGTCCTCGCCAACATCAGGTAGACCTCGAACAGTAGGAGAGAGGATTCTCCAAGCAGCTAAAAAATCAAAATTTCTAAGCTATGACAAGCTAAGAGAAGGACAAATTCGCATCCTTATCGTCAATCCAGCGGAAGATCCGAAAGCAGAAATACTTGTTGCACTTGATACGGTTTCCTTCGAGGACCTCCCACAAACCTACGAATTTGAGGCGCTTTCCTATCATTGGGGAGATGGTGATGCTAATAATCCTATCTTCATTCATGAAGACGAAATGCCTCAGCTTAAGTCGATTTACAACGTATACGACATCCTCGTGAACCGTAAGCGACTCTACATCAAACCTAATCTCTACAAAGCCTTGCGACATCTTCGCCGAAAGGACCTCCCAATTGCGTTATGGGTCGACGCAATTTGCATCAACCAATCAGATGAGGAGGAGAAGAAATCACAAGTGGCGATGATGGCCAAGTTGTACACGATGGCAGATAGAGTCTGCATTTGGCTAGGTTCGGCCGATACGGATGGTCGGACAGACAGAGCTATGATGTTTATCAAAGATATTATCAGAGAATATGAGCTTGACAAACTGATTAAGCCAGAGACTGCTGTACATTGGACTTGGTATACTTAATGCGTAGCAGCTGGTTCTCTCGCCGCTGGGTGATTCAAGAGTTGGCTCTCGCGAAAGATGCAACTGTCCACTGTGGTGAGAAGGAGGTCCATTGGAGGGACTTCGCCGATGCAATAAGTCTCTTTGTTCTACATTTTGAGCAAATACGTAAGCTCTTCGAAGGCAAGCAAGAGTTTATACGAGAGTACAACGCAATCACGGAGCTAGATCCTCTTGGAGCCAAAATCTTAGTCGATGAAATTGGTAACACTTTCCTCAAGAACGCAGATGGTACCCTATATGAACCTTTAAAGGGGCTTGAAGCTTTGGTATCATCACTATCAACATTCGACACATCTGATCCACGAGACACAATCCATGCGCTGCTCAATATGGCCAAGGAAACCTCGTCGTTGTCTTCCGTGGCCCCGGCCCGGGCTGCCAGCAAAAATCCTCCACCAAAGCCCTCTTACAGTAAAGATCTTCTCGAAGTCTATACTGATTTTGTAAGATGGGTCATACTCGAGTACGGGTCTTTAGATATTATCTGCCGTCAGTGGGCCCTCCCTCCAAGAAAGGAGAAAGGGGTGAACGGTAACTACGACAGGCCAGTTGTTCTGCCTTCTTGGATTCAAGTAGCTCCAGACTCGACCTACGGCAGACAAGAAGAAGGCAGCAGTCGCAAGAACGGAGATAGTTTTGTTGGCCTACCAGGAGCAAAATTCTACAATGCCTCCCACGACAAATCCGCCCAAGTAAGCTTTGGGATAGACCATTCGGCTCCGACCAGACCCTCGACTTCTAACGCTAATAATAATGCTTCCTTTGTCACCAAAGAGCCAGCTACAATTATTCATGATATTAGTAACCAACTAGCCAGCAGGCCGCCATCGGGGAACGCACACGGTGAATTATCAAACCCGTTAACACTTTCAGCCAAAGCCAGCTACGAAGAAATCCTACCCGATTTAATTCTACAAAGAAACACATCTCAGTTTCAGACAATTGATACAGCCTTAACAACAAGCCAAGCAAATACCAATAGTGTGCTTCTACCACAGCCGGGAACGGACCAGGAACGCCAACCCCCAGGCCCAATCGAAAACAAAAACGGCCCGATTCAGACTAAGAAAGATGCCTCTGAAATTCTAGCGGGTAGATTCGCAACCCAGCCTCGAAGATCAGGAACATCAGACTCGGTATCATCCACCCAGTCAAGAAAACTGGCTATTCAGAGGCGTGATTCATCCATATATGTCACAGGATTCAAAATGAGCGAGGTCACGTGGCGAACAGACCCAATCCCGGATGGAGTAATACCCCAGAAAGCTCTGCAGAAGCTTGGATGGACAGGGGACAATGATGTGGTCGATACTGTGCCGGATAAGGTCTGGCGCACTTTGGTTGCGGACAGGGGTCCAGATGGGCGAAATCCGCCTAGCTGGTATCATAGAGCTTGTCTTAGATGTCTCGTGAAGGACACTCCGAATGGGCACATCAATACTCACAAACTGCTCGCAGGGGAGCCTCCAAAAATTATTAAGGATTACCTGAAGCGAGTTCAGGCGGTTACATGGAACAGAGTTGTCCTTGAAGCGGGCTTGAAAGGTAAAGAGGAGAAACTTGTAGGGATTGGTCCTCCGGGCACTGAGCTCGGAGATATCGTTTGTATTCTTTTCGGTTGCAGTGTGCCATGCATTCTCCGGGCCTGTGAGACAGATGGAGACAAGCAGATAAACTACAAGCTTATTGGCGAAGCATTCATCTACGGCAGGATGGATGGCGAAGCTGTTACTGGCATTACAACGGACGAGATTCAGGCGAAGACAGAGGAATTTCGTATCATGTGAACACATCGAGGAATGGCTCAAAGTATTTGTGATGGCTATCTATTAATGTTGTTTGTTAGAGGATGTAATGGTTCAGGTTTCACTCCGACTTCAAGCGTGGGCTTACCGTATCAGTGCTATATCGAGCTATCTTTTGCTGTCTTTGACTTCTGAATATTTAGTATCTCTTACTTACACGATTTTCATGGGTAATTTATTGCTTCTCATGCTTCAACTCACGGCACGAAATCACGTACTGCTTATTAGAGATATTAGTTTCTTTAACTTGGAGAATTTTCCAAGTTATAACTTTATTTCCAGAGGCATCAAGCAAGGCTATCAAGCCTGCTTGGCTGTATAGGTGTCTTATCAACCCTGTAGGCTCGTAGAAGTTCGTTACATGAGCGTATGTACTATATATTAGTCCGTTTAGGTTTAGTAATTCACCTGGCAGAAAGTAAGCTTCAGTGACATATACTTCAAACTCAAAGCAAATATGTTTCATGATACTCTTCAGCTGACTTAACAACTCTATAACTTGACTACACACTCCACTCCCCGCTGCGCGTTCTCTAAATTAGTTTTAAATCCTTTGATTGGTGCGTTGTAATCAAAAGAAACCAACAAAAATTCCATTTCCTGCTTTATCCGCTTCCATGACAGATCCTCGCCGGTGCCCATACTCCCAACAGGTTTCCCCAGTTTCTTCCCAATTACACATATATTCTCCACCACTTCTATAAATTCTTGCTGGGGGCCATCGCTTCCAAATTGGCACCAAAAAGACCGGTCCTATTGGCAGCACCAATTAGGACAATATATAGCCTCAAATTCCGGTTGATAGCTCCAAGATCCAAATCAACCAGATCCACTCCAATCCACCAATTGGAAGCTCGAATCCAAATCCACATCAGGCCTTAATCCAACCAGGAGCTCCAAATAGACCCCGCTCCAACAAGACCACTGCTCTAGATATCTTCAGATGGTTATCGCAGCTGCGTTTTCAACGGGATACTTGTCAAAAAGAAGGAATACCGGCCCAGCCTCGCGCAAGTCTCCACTAGTTTTTCCAGATCCCACAGCTCTCCGATGGGCGTGCCCCATAGAGTGAGCAGGCACTGATAGAATGCTGACAAGCAAATAAGTCGAGGTTTGAACTTCCGAGATATAAATATAATACGGCAGTGGGGGCCAGCTTACATGGACTATCGTTGGGATACGGGATAGCTTCCCACGTCAGAGCATCGCCTGCAATGGTCGCGAAATGGGGGTCCAAACCCAGGCAATTGCTTCGGGGGTTAGAGCAACGCCCACAAATGCTTTATTGGGACTGATGAAGAAGGCATCATGCTTGATGGGTCGGAGCACTCGTTATATCATTGATCACCCCGGTTCGGGCGAGCAGAATGTCGCCCCGTTTGAAAGCGACACCTTGCTTGCGGGCGGCTTGTTCGAGGTCTAGGTGGCTGATGGCGTGATACTCTGCAGCAGAGTACGTAACGTTATAGTGATGTGCNCATGCGACGTAGTGATGAGTGTTGACCGGAATTTGAGGCTATATATTGGTGCTGTCAATAGGACCGGTCTTTTTGGTGCCAATCGGCGGCTCATAGGAGCTCTATATCTACGCCTAATTTGAAGTAAGGCTAAGGGGTTAGCGTACAATATGAATCCAATTAGTAACTCTAAGGAATCTATTACCAACTTGCCATCCGGTAAGTAGTATATTAGCTATAGAATCTAGGGCGCCTGCTTATTCCCCTTCTGCTACTTTAAAATAGTATACCCTAAGAATAACACCGCTGTGCTAGTTACTACTATTAATCGCTTATAGGAATATTTAGAATTATATTACCTTTATATAGATAACTCTAGTGACTTTAATGTTATATAATACTAGTTAGATCGCTATAAGATTTAACTTAATCTTACCTAGTTCGCTCTTAATATCCTTATAGTACCGCCTATATTAGATAAGAATATGTAACTCTTTAGTAGCTATAGATTTTTTTAGAAGACCGTTACTATTAAGGCAAATAAGTATCTTCGCCACTAGCATAACCCTTTAGTCAAGGGCTCGTTTAATAGTCTTATCGACCCGGTATTGATTAACTATATTAGAGTTAGATTAAGGGTCCTATAACTTACTCACCCTATATATATATAGTCTCTTTTCTTTATAGATTAATCTATACACTATTCCTCCTTTCCTGACTTGGTTTTACAGTCGACAAATCTAGAGGTAGGAGTTATAGAAGGAGAGCCCGTACTACTATTAATATTACTAAAGGAGGCCTTAAAGGCATGAGTTACTGCGTATAAGAAAGCCATAGAGGATATCATAAGGGCGGCAGTAGTAGCAGAAGTAGAGGATACTCCGACGGAGCCAAGTGAGCCAATTAAGCTAGATTCGGATAAAAATAATAATAGCGACGACGACGCGTACACTGCCTTTAAGGATATTAAGGATATATATATTAATCTTTAATTAACTTCTAATACGGATCCTATCCTAACCCACGCAGACTACTCCGTACCTAGGGGAAAACCCTATGAGCCACCTTAGTAGGATGAAGACCCCCCAGTTTAACTACCTCCGCACGTAGCTCAGCTGAGCAGCTACGTCCCGACCTCCGCTAGATGTTGGATCTCCGTGGTTACTACTGCGTCCTTCTTCTTAGCCCGTCTAGAGCTAGGGTTCACTACGTCCTAGCTAGGCCTTACGGTTGATTGCTATATGCTAGTAGTTTCCCGTGTCTTGTCCGTCCTCTATTGCACGCTATCTCCCGTAGACTGCTATTATTTATACTTTATCCTCCCCTAGAGCTTATCGAAGGCGCAAGGGGGGTTTATCTATAACCGGCACCGTAATACTAAAAGGCGAGCGGGATGTAGTGTAATGCTCTCGGTATCTTTTCCGCTTGGGCCCTAGTTGCCAGGCCCTCTCTAGGAGGGAGTCTGTAGAGAGGAGATAGTAAAACCGTGTGGCCGTTATCTAGGCTGCTAGGCAGCATAGTGCGATTGACGGCGAGTGACCTATTATACTCCGCGGGCGCGTATCGCCCTAGGTTAGGAAGGAGTATGTTTACTTGTTCGTTTGTTCGTCGGTTATAAAGGGTCGTCGATATCTTTAATTAGGGGGTTAGGGGACGTTAAATCCGATTCGCATCTATATAGGTAGGCTCAGGATAAGAGCATAGTAGTTATTTACTATAAGGGAGTACCGCTAGTAGTAGCTTTTAAGATCTTACTATCCCATATAAAAACCTTTTACTGCCCGTAACGTCTTAATAACCACTAGCTCCCACCCGCACGCTGTGCGACGTCTCTACGTTGGCTCCACTGATTCCAAAGACCAGTAGGTTCGTCGGCCAAGTTACCTCGTATAGGTGCAGAGTCCGATTTCGACGGCCCGGATATTAAGGATATTAAGGCTATTAAGGTAGAAGATGAGGGAGATTCTATATTAGACTGAGCGATTTAGGCTCTATTTAGTAAGCTTAATTAATCTTCTTATCTAAACACCCACCCGTTGCCAAGACTTGCTATATATAGTATATATTTGATCTGGAGCTGACCAGCTTTTTGGCGTATGGAGTAGATTTGGGGTCAAATCCGCTCCACTCCAATCCAACAAGATCAATGCTCTAGAGCCGCGCATAGAAAGTGACAAATACTATTTCCAGCCCAACTGAAGCCCTCCCAGAGCATTCCCCAATCCCCTTTAGGCTGCGGTAAGCCACCAGGATACCTGGTCGAAAGAGTTGCTGGTATGCAAAGTCTGAATTAAAGACGGATACGAACATCTCACCTTATGACGACTGGTAATATGGATTGTCCAAACATTTGGGTAGGCACGACTCGTTCAGTCTTTGCAGCGCAATATGCAGGCGTCTGAAGGCTCCGAGAACGTAGAGAGTAGTTTAGCAACGACTAAGCCGCCCGCACATCGATATTTCCGGGGCAGTACCCGGCGCTTCCATTTCACAAATACGAAGACCGCAACCGGCGGGAAAGAGTAAGACATAGACCCTGTCGTTGAACAGTGATACCTTATCGCATGGGTGAGCCACCAAAGCAGTAACGTCACAAATCCACAGAAGACACTCAGTACTTAAACTGCTGAATAGTTTTCCAGCCCTATAATACAAAGCCCCGAGGCAGCTACCATCAATCGAATCCATCAACACATGAGCGCCGACCGACGACACTGCCTGGCCAAACAGTCCAAGCAACTTCTTCGACCCGGGTATTCTTAACGCTTTACTCCGCGCAGAGAGCAAAACCGCTCAGCCAAATTTTTTTGCAACGCATGTAACCCAAGGAGAACAAGTCGAAAACACTATAATAAATAAAGAAATAGGAAATAAAAGATAAGGGAAGGAAGAGTAAGAAAAGAAGCCGTTCATCGCGTCATAAGCGGTTTCCACCCCGTCAAAAAATGTACCTCCCAAAAGACAAACGGGCACACATGCAATGCAGAGTTCGCAGTATAATGCGGCAAGAAAAGGGAAAACAGTAATAAGAAATCTAGATATGGCGAGCGGTATGCAAAAGAAATTGACTCGTCTTCTATGCAGTCCATGCAGCGCAAGTCATAGCAAGATGAACTAGCCACGTCCGCAGAAGGTAGCGAAGGACTAGTAATTGTGGGTAGAAATGAGTTGTTGTGGAGGACCCATGCTGACACCCATGCTTAGTGGGCCAGGTATGTCAGAGATAGACGGTGGGATGCTTAGGCTGGATGTGAGGTAGTCGTTGCCTGAATCTGGTGACTCTTCCTCAAGAGAACCGAGATGGTCGTCGTCGTTCTCAAGGTCTTCATCACTGAAACTGGCAAGCGGCTCGCCATCTTGGCGAGGTTCGTGCGTGCGACGATGTCTGCAAGTACGATAATCAGTATTATTTTTAGAAATGAATAATGCACAGCAACTTACTGGGCCAGATTGTCGGATCTCGAGAAGGCCTTGTTACACAATGGGCAGACGTATGGTCGCTCTTGTGTATGTGTACGCACGTGCCTGGGCGCTTCGGTCAGCGGCTATAAATATAAGGACCATGAAATTACGGGCGCTTACCTCTTGAGGTGTTCTAGCCTCTTAAACAGCCTTCCGCATGTTGGGATCGGACACGAGTGAGATTTCTGCGGGTAAGGCCCAAGCTCCATCATCGTGGCGCTTCGAGCTCTTCGAAACACGCCTGGGGCGGCTGCAGTTCGGGCGACCGCCGCATGGTGAAGTGGGGCCTCGTAAGAGTCTCCATTTACCAAGCTGCTCAGATCATCCTGCGGCAAGATAGTGGTTGATTGCTGTACAGGGCTGTCCTCAACGGTATTCAGAGGAGTTCCATGTCGAGAAAGATCGAGTATCGTTTTCTGATCAGGGACGATCTGATTGTAGCTGTTGCCAGTGCTTTGAGGTGAATTGTGATTCGATTCATCAGCCTCAGCGACTGGCATCACCGAGTTAGACATAGAACGCCTGAGATCGCTGGGCCTGTGAACAGCATGAGCAGTGCTACCGCCAGTTGCCGTAACAGCAGCGCTGACACCGGTTGACATTGATGAACGACGCCGCCTCTGCTTGTATGTTGGCGAGCCTTCGATGACAGAGTAAACATTCGTAGGAGGGAATGGTCGCGTAACGCTGGAGAAACCATGCCCCATTAGATTTGATGGAGGCAGCTGCATTAACGGATTGAAGCTGGTCGAAACACTCAATTCAGGAATGGCGGTGTAAAGCCCAGTATCTTCATTAGCAATGTAGGCCGGCTCTGCTCCAAGGCTAAGTTGGTGCTGGGGCGGGGTGATTGGCTCAAAGGACATGCCACGAGTACTGTAGTCCTCATAGTGCGAAGAGACGAAAGAGGGCGCTGGGGAGTATTCCATGTACGCAGGCATTGAGCTGTGTCGCTGGTGGATTTGTGAAAGTGGTATTCCATTGCGATCATACTGCATCTGGCCGTACTCGCGCTCTCTGCTTTTCACGACTGTGCTACCCATGCTAGGAGCCATCGACATCTGATTGTATGCAGTCATCTGATTCAATGTCTCTTCTGGGACTGTTGGCGGCATGGCTTGTGGAACTATGTTCGGTGGAGGCATAGAGTCAATGGCTCGCATAACTGGGGACGTCGATTGCGAGTATGTCTGCACATTATTGTTGAATGATGAAGAATTGGTTTGCTGCGCCTTGGTGAGCTGCTCGAAAAGTGATTGCGACGAATCAAACTCGAAAGAGAGCGCCGGTTCGTTCACTGCCACAGTTGTCGCTTCCTGGCCCATCTTCTCCCTCTTCAAATCCCTTTCGAGGGCATCGAGGAAAAGACGGTCGTGCGGTACACTGTACCAGTAGAAAACCTTTTGCTTCTTCTGCGTTCGAATGCAATTGTTCTTGTAAAGGAAGTCAAGGAACGCACTTTTCGGCTCCTCCAGAGAGGCATCGGTACCGGATTTCAGGTTGCGCAAGTCCGAGAAAATGCCCTCCTCGAATTTCTTCGAGTTTTTCACGGGCCTGCCGAAGGCCTGGAATCGAAAGGAGAGACATCGCACAATGTCGGTTCCGGAAATGTGAAAGAGATTGTTCCTGTTCAGCTATCAGCGGGCGAGGCTGGTGGGTTGGACTGCGGTAAGCAGCGACGCGCAGTTAGTTTCTTTACATACCATAGCACACAGGATACATATTCGCCAGTCGGTAATAAGAATCTGCGAATATATTGATCTGGCTGCCAGTCTACCGGAGCTGAGATGAGAAAGTATTTTACTGCTGTACGGTCAGTATCAGGAGCGGCGATACAGGCAGCGGAGACAATTGAGCATCCGGGCCAAGCGTATCTGTGAGACACTTACAGTTATCGACTTGTTGTAGGGCGACGATTGAGTCTGGTGGAAGGCTTTGCTGAGCGTCCTGGTCTAATAAGAAGGTTTCGGGGGCGACCGATCTCGACTGTGGAGGCGGCATGGCGGCATGGGCGTTGGAGTACATGCTCTGCAACACGACTCTGTCGTCTTGGTTGTTTTGCAGTATCCAACGTTAGACGAGGCGTATTGATAGAAGGGTGTGAATTGAGACGGATAAGGCTCTTGTAACAGGTCCTGCCAGGTGGAAATAATTGATTTTGAAGCGTAAAGCGAAGGAAAACGATGAGCGATGGTTTGAGATATGTTAAGAGAACAGAAACGTATCGAGGGCCTGCCTCTGGAGTGTGAACGGTCTCGACGTCGAGAGATCTGAAGCTTGAATGTTCGGCTTCGCACACGAAACGACACTGGAGGGGGGAACAGCACAGCTTTAGGTGTCGGAGACTTGGTGAAACAGGAGATTAGGCGTTTGGGGATAATCTAAAAATGGGCTGCGCTCAAGACGGCGCTGCTAGCCAACGACACCCAACCGCCCCCTGCCCGCCAAGCGCCCACCATGCAGCACACGACCGTGTTGGCCACAGGACTGGCCCCTCCGCAATGCTCGCGTACCTTGCCTGCGAAGGGAGGGTGCGAAGAGACCCGCAGCACACCATAGCCCGCCGTTACCCACCTCTGCCAGCGAGGGCGTGTGGGTGGGTGGCAGGGTGGGACGAAAGGGCGACGGGTTGTGCTTTTGCGGGTGCGTCTGGAATGTGCCTCGGGGAGGGATGCGACGATACCAGGAGCCCATAGAAGCAGCCCAGAGCGGTCACCCACCTACAAAGCCCGGACAGAGCCCAGCAGAGCAGAACAAAGAGCAGCGCACCACGGCCCGTCGGCCTCATTCATCACAGCAAGGTCGTGACCACCATGACACACAAACACCTCGCCCAGTGTACAGCGTGCGATGACAGCTTCAGCCTTTGGTCGCAGACGTGGGCCAGCCTCCTAGTCGATGGCCTGCGCTGCTCCTCAAAGGGGTTGCACGTTGGTCGGGGCATCAGTAAGCAAAGCAAGCAAGCAGCACCCCCAAGCCATCTTGTTCGCCTCAGGCACTTCGATTTTTCTGGCAGATCACCGATGCCAGGGTCCAACCTACCATGATGGATGTGGGGAATGTGCTTTTAGTGCCACTTCTGCTGTTCCGCGATTCAAAATATGCAGCTTGAATCGAGATGTGAAGAGAGTGAGGCGCAGGAACGAACTGCCAGCTCTCCCAGCAGCTACTCAGTCCCTCGTACAGACGAATGTAGCGAATCGCTTGTCTACTCCAGCGTGGCCTTGCACCCTCATTTTCCCTCGGTTTATTTGTAGCCCTCTCTCATTTACCTCTGCGAATGGCTGGCTACTCTAATCACCGCCTGACCGTTGCTCATCAATCAAAGTCTCACTCGGTGGGTTCACAATAATAGGACAGCGACCCAATCCAGCTCCGAGGGAAGGTCGAGGTCTTACCCGCGTGTCGCCGCAGGACAGCAACATCAGAATCATGGCCTCTCTCGATGCAGCCTATCCAGCCTTGTGTCCGGCTTTTGCTGTGGCTGGTCCCGCGAACGCGATTGCGCACAGTGCATCCAGACGCAGGAACCAGCACTTGTGGTGGTTTGATCTCCACGCTGAAACGCACCTTTCCTGCCCGCGGGATGCCCTGGCGTAGCCGCTCCCGCTTCCCCAATAATGCAATGACCGCCCGCCCGCCCCACCCCTTTCTTTCTGCGCGCGCGACAAAATCGTTATTTTCGTCGTGGCGGAGGGAGGGATGCAAACCGCTCACCCGTTCGCTCCGATAAGGGTCGGTGGTGGATTACTTCGGCGTAATCAATCCAGCAGCGACACGCCTGGAGCCGGATCGCCAATCAGGTGCGCCGGCTGATCATGCCGTTTCAGACTTCTTTTCCGTCCATGGCTTTGCCCCTGGCCGGCCACCGCCTTTGGCCACCGCTACTCTAGCGTCGCTGGGCGAGTCAGCGAATAGACTGTGATTCTGTATCTTTTCTGCAAGCGCTTAAAGCTGTGTATTTAACTGGGGTCTCGTCATTTGGCAAAGCAAGCAGAGGACTGGCGACCAACAAAGCAATTTCCATAAAGCGGGCCTGAAAAGAGCGCGCGCTCCCGTCCAAAATATCTCACCAGCCCGCTCTCGAGGTGATGGCTACTCTGAGTGAATGTGGGGGATAAGCACCTGTCAGAGCTGCCGCCGGCATGGCCCGTTTCTAGCTGAAATGTAACGCTATGAGATAGTCGTGATTGGCAACAGTCGGGATTCACCGGGCCGATACGTGTAGGGAGGAGGTTAACGGCTTGTGGCTTGTGTCCTGCCATTTTGGATATTTTGATACATCGACAGGAGAGGAAAGAGATAGGGAACATTTTTCTGGACGAAGATAATCCTCCCCATCCCTGAGTGGAAGCGAAACAGGCCTCTGAGACTTAAACACAGCTCGGTATTTCCGGAAGCAGTGATTCACGATTCACTGTCTGATGCTACATTGTCCTTTCTGCGTCGGAGGAAACATCTTTTTAGGAAGCCGTACCTACGTTAGCTCTTCGGGGGTGACATTTCGAAACTGTTACCGTGCTCGGTTGTTGAAGGGGCTATGAAGCAAGGGCTCGCTTGAAAACCATTTGCATGAGGCTTACGCTGATTCTGATTCTGTGGTTAATTCTCAATTGTGACCCAGACAGCTGACATGGTTATAGTGACAATCGGGTATGGTCAACACAAAAGCATGGGCTAACCGAAACCTCATTGGTGGGTTGGTTCTGCCTATAGTTCTCTGCACATTTGGAAGCATAATCGCGATGGTTGGTACCGAGGAGAAGGCATATAACCGCCGGATATGGAAGTGTGAAAGCTGACAAGACGGCACGGCGGCTCGTTTAATGTGCAAGATCTACTCCCGCTGTATCAGGTTCACAGCACAGGCCGCCTCGTATCAGGCCAGCTTTCGATGCCAGATATACTTTAATAGCGAAAGTTTTATTCCAATAGCTTATTTTGTTCCCCAGATAGTTAAAATCATTAGCCCATTCACTGTGTTCTGATTATCGAAGGATTCCTCATGGTATCATTTCGACGATCTATGGCAAGATACAACGCATAACTAACAGACAGGATGAGATGAGGAGGATTTACTTTGCCATTTGAGATCGCTCTTCCGAGGAACTTCCTGGAAATCCCTGAACTACTCACTCCGAAGGATAATTCGTTTAGTGGCTGTAACTCTCGATATGTAGTTGAGATAGGCTCGTAAACCCCTTTAAAAGATGCTTACGGTACCTAAAGCATAAATTCCGGCTCGCTATACGAAGCCCTCATTGGTCGTAGTCTGGGGCATGGATTGTTTAGGTGTTGCTGCTGTGTGCGTACTCTGGAGTCTCTCAAAGGCTTGTTCAGAGTAGTTATGTCTTGCAACAGCTAAAAGAGCGCGCTTCCAAGCCCTAAGAGCTTGATTGAATACACTCTGTTCTAAGCGTTCTCTGCACGGCGGGAATTTGTAAGTCTTGCTAGAGATCGGTCAACTTGAAACCTAGCTTTGTGACATCTTAGGCGTCGGGTGGTAATCAACAAGTCTGGCCTCTCGAGTGCTGCCAAAGCTGCCAGTAGCTGCAGCTGATTTGGCCCGCTCAGAGTGATAAGTATCCGCAGAAAAGTAAGAATGTGGGGCAAGATGAATCGTGCAAGCCGTAGTAAGAGGCAGGGGTTACCTATACTTTCAGGCGAATTGTGCGGCCGGCAGGCCCGCAACAAATCAATTTTTTTTAGGTTGAGCTGCTGAAACCACCCTGAGGCTTAAATCTTTGGAGCATTTGCAGTGCGCAAATGTCAACGGATGCATAGCCCCTGTAGGTGCTGGAGAAAGCGGAAAGTCCACCGTGATGAAACGGATGCGCATCACGCATAGTGGTGGATTCTCAGGGAGTAGAATATGAGCGTAAAGAAAAGTCACTCTCAAAGAGCCCCTAGAGCTACTTTTTCAGCATAACATTAGAGATAATAAGCAAATTGAATCAAGTGATTTAAAGTCCTTCATGAGGTGAACTACAGCTTCGTTAGCGCACGCGTAGTATCTCGAATCAGCCTTGTATTCACTTGATGTTGTTTCATAACCTTACAACCCGCTTTCTCAATTCCCAAAAAATTCCAACCTCATCCTAGCATACTTGCAACTTCACGAGCGAGCTGTTGCTGACGCCACTCAAGAAACTCCGGCGTTAAAATTTGACCGTGTCCTTCATCCACTTTGAAGACTTCAACAGCACGCGACCTCTCTCGCCGGCTAATCCTCCAAACTCCCTCCTTCGTGATTGTGGTCTTCAAGACTTTTCGTTGCATAATTAGTACACTGGTGAACTCTGATATCGCCGAAGGAAGAGAACTTACAATCGAGAAAGGAGGCAGTAAAGTTGATACAAAGATTTCCGTCCCAACTACCTTTTCCGAGTCGTTTGACATTACCGGGAATCTTCTGCGTTTCCAGTTCCTCAAGCCTTCGGAGGACGCCATCCCTAGTACGGAAGCCGACGATTATTTTCGGGACACCCAGGAGGAATGATTGGGCCCAGAATTTGAGAAGCTTGCGCTCGAATTTGAGTAGATCTCCATCGGATTGGATATCCTCCGCTGTTTTGAGCTCGACCCAATTAATAGGCTGTTCCTTATCTTCTGGCTTACGGTCCCAGACTATGAATGTTGTCAATATACAATCGAACGCAGGTTTGATAGTCAACATACCTGCATCTACTTCGCCTCCTATCACTAGACTGGCTTTTCCGAACCCTGTTCTGACCACAGAACAGTACTGAGCATGATTATTCACAGTCTCATGTTCCCGATTCTCAATATAATCCCGGGAAACAGCACCCCATTGATCCGGAATCAAGCAAAGAGTCTCAAATTTGTAGCCTTTAGATAATATAAATTTAGTAAGAACCGGGCTTTTCAAAGCCCGAGAACTTACCCCAATAACTCATCATATCCTGTGAAGCTGCGCCTGGTCGAGGACGTTGCCGTCGCTGTTGCTCTTGGTCCGCCACCTTTGCATTGTGGTTCTCTTCGATGAATCTGGTCCCAATTAGTCTGATGGCCCAGCCTGTGTCCCTCAATCCCCGGCGGATAATGTCGTGGTATATCTGAGTTCACTGATATTAAAGTAGTGTGATACCTACATTGTACCCTTAACGCAGGCAGTTCTGTCAGCCTGGCCCATTATGAATCGTCTACATCGGATGGCCTACTTGAAAATACGTTGCATTCATCTCAAATCTGGTATGGTCTTAGCACTCTTGTCCACCCCTAAGACAGACCCCGTCTTACTTGTTAAAGTTATCGAACGGGGCAGTCATGATCTATCCAACTTCAGTCGTCTAAAGCTCCAATATCGGAGTATAATGGTAGGTCCATCTACCTTTGTCATCATCCCTCGCCATGTAATGAAGTCTGCCTCGCAGCGTTTGCCATCGCGTTTCTCCATTTCCATTATGGTTCTGAGAAGACTGTCAAGGTGGTCGTCAGCCGAATCGTCGAGTTTCTTGAAGGTGTCAAAGCCAGCGCTGAGACTGACGCCCAGGCGCGGGGGATAGTAGTAACGCAAGGAAGAATCATCGAGGCGGAATTTGTGGTCGTCATCATACGAGAAGTATGTGATCTCCTTGAAGATGTCAGTGAGTGTTGGCTTCATTAGACCCTTGAAGCCCTGTAATTCGCGCCTACCTTTGGTCTCTGAATCGCAGCGCTCTTGCCGACGAAACGATTTATGGGTTGAATGTTAAAAGGAGACATCGTATGCAAGACATACCGAGCACAAGTCTCGACCCTAATCCGATTCCGGGGTGGACGACCATTCGTGTAGTGGGAGGAAAGTTGGTGGAGCTCAAGCTCAGAGCAAATGACGGAGATCGGCGCAAGGATGCAGATCACGACAAGTCCCACCGCCTTTCATGCAACCAACTACGTACCAATCCGACCACACCCTGAACCACAATACCCTCCAGCAAGCTCTCCTCCTGAGAACCTCGAAATGGCTTCGCGCCAGCCAGCTCCACGTACAACAACCGCCTCTGGCGTTCGCCGCAACCTTTTCAGTCACAGTCTCAGCCGCCGGCCAACAACAAGTTCCACTTCAGGCACTTCGGCCACAACGCTTCAAGTAGCTTCTGAAGAAGCCAATGCAGATATTGTGGCTCGTGATGAGCATGGCAACTACCTATTGGAACAACCTGCAATGACTCCAATGCCTAGGAACGGGCTCCAGGAAGAACGAGGTGGGTTTATTTATACGTTGAATTTGCAATGGTTACTCACCGATTGTGGCTAGAAGTTGAGAATCGATTAATCGAGACCTATAGAAAGCAGCAGCACATTGAGCCACATGGTAAACATTTCAACCGCCGAATCATCTTGTTAGGGAACTAACGCCTCACACAGAACTAAAAGCAACGCTTCATGCAAGCCTACAAGCGAAAGTCGCGTCTCTGGAAGAAGACAAGTGGATGTTTGAGGCGGAAGATCCAACCTCTTCGTAATACTTAAATCTTCTACTGGTGTTGTGGTGTTTACGGTTGTCCATGTGTCAAGATACCCAAATCAACATGTATATGTACTTCGGAGGTGGATCGAGTCCCATACAGGCGCAATTGGTTAATGGGTTGGTGGAGTTCATGAAATCCTTCATTATTATCTATAGCTTTGCATAGCTTTGTGTACCAGGGTCCCGTCAATCAATCGAGGCCTGGTGCCGCAGGAGCCTCAACCCTTCGTGACTTTGGCCTTTGTGAACCTCCTCCCATGCCACCCATCAACATACCCCCCATCATATCAAAAAGCGGATTTCCTTGTTTGGGTATCTTAATCCCGAAGTACATCTCGCCAATCTGATCCAGTGCCTCGTTCCACGCCGGAACGTCTTTCAAGTGTATCGCATAATGGCTCTTGAGCTGCCTGAATAGATCCGGAGCACCTCTTTGTACTGCTAACAACAGGAGACCCAAGAAGTTCAGTAATGGTAAGCTGGGGTAGACACGTAAGTCCGAGCTCGCACTGCTCACTTCTTGGACGCCAAGGTTCGGCTTCGACTGGCCCAATCGGCTTGTGAATAGGAGGAAGGACTTGTTTGCGGCGCGAATGTTGCCAGTGAGAAGGTATGGAAGAACTGCTCGTGCGACATATAGCGGTGCTGTATGGGACTCATCTTCGGTATACCAGTCGTACTCCAGGCGCGCAAGTTGCTCGGGCGAGTCTTTAGTGCCTAGCACAAGGTGTCGCTCCGCATCGTAGGGTTCGCAGTCTGTGCCCTGTTAGTGAATGGCTTTCAGTAATGCAAATAGCTGCGCCATACTCTCCGCGTAAAGCGTGCCCGCCACGTGGTGTAGCTCTGGATCACCTGCAGGAAATTCTCCGAATTTAGACGACCATCTACCAATTTTTAGCAAACATATCATAAGCCCAGCATTTTATCACCCTACCCGATCATTTCCGACACGAATCTCTTCTTCGTTGGCTCTTCTGGTGGGAAGCTCCGTAGCAGGGAGAGGAGCTTTCCCTTCGTCGCAGCGTCTGGCTTGATCTCCGCCTTGGTGAGCACATCCACTAGGAACAAGCACAGGTCTCCTCCGCTGCCGCCTTGGCCCGCTTTCAGCAATAGCTGTGCACCCGAGGAGAGTATGTCTGTTGCCGCATCGTTGTTCCCTTGCTTGACGTAGCGCGAGGCGATGACGCGCAGTTGCTGATGGGCTTCGTAGAATTGGCCTTCCTCGATCCTATTATCTCTGTAAGCAAAACTTTTACTTTCTACTTCAAGCAGAGAGATCCTCACTTTTGTTGCTGCCTCTGTATTGTCTTCTCAATTTTCGACATCTTGGTGGCCCAAAAAAAGTATGGAGATGCAATCGTGGGGTGGGTTGAAGGTCCTGGTGACGCGCTCGGGGCAGTTCCGCCGTCCCTAAAAAAGGAACAGTCCACGACCACGAATCATCTCTTGGATACAAAAAGAACTCTGCACCGAGCGGGACTCGAACCCGCGCCTGAAGCAGACATTGAATGGTGGGAAGCTTCAATTCTACCCCTAAACTATCGGTGCATTGAGGGTAATCTATGCGCATGAAGAAAAAGAAAATATTGGTCGTTATATATTTCTGTTAACGGGTTAACCAAAATGCCAGTAGCTTGATAGAGAGTCGCCAAAACTCTACCATTCGTCTAATTTTTATCCTCTTGTTCTTTGTCTTGGTTATAGTGCTAGCTGATGGTGAAGACAGGTACTCAGCAGTGCTACATTATGCACAGCACTAGAAACATATCAACTAAGTCTATTCCTATCTCAAAATTAATACTACGAATCTGCCTCATGATACCATACGGCACTCTCGAAATCTCTGCTCCAGACCCCACTGATTCATCCAATGCACCGTCCCGTTTGGTTGTCCTGGTAACTGCTCCAAATATTGAAGAAACCTTCCGAGACTCCTTTACCCATCTAGTTCTAAAGTACTTCAGATGTTCATCTAAGATCCACACGCTGTAGAAAGGGCCAAATCAATCGCTCTACGCATGCACATATTTGTCAAGAATGCATCGTATACTCCCTGCTACTTCTTTTACTAGTGGCTTCAAGTGTGCCGTATCAAATTTCACGGATTTTACCTGATGCCGCGCGAGTGAGAACATGGTAGTTATCTTACCTTGCTCCTCCAACTTCCCCTCGCCAATAATTCTTACTTATCGCATGTATTGGAGCCCTGAGTTAACTTATAATTACGTTTTCACGGCACTGATTCCTTAGCCTTCATTTGGACGTCGCTGGCAGCATCACCTAACACCTTTTCAGCGTCGAATGAAGTAGTTAAGCCTAATTCTTATAGAGGGAAACAGCAATGCCCTAGCCGTCAAATACTCCCGGTGAGGGTATTGTTACTGGGAATATATCGTTGAAGCCCCCCTACAAACTCTCTCATATCGCAGCACAACCACCTGCCCGGATTAGCCATATCATTTCACGTCACGAGCAATTCAACGCAATCCAAAACTTCTAAAAGCCATTCATTGATCCCAGGCACCTCAACGCCCCGGTCCAAAAACCCTAAACTACACCACATCCCCATCATCACTCTCCCACCTTCTCTCCACCACCTCCCCTTCATCCTCCCCCTCCCCCACCTTCAACCCTCCAAAAGCCCCCAGCGCACCCTCAGCCGAGAACCGATCCAGCACGGCGCGCATATCCGCCGACGCAATCTCCTCATACACATCCGTAACCCCTAGCAGCTTCGCCGCGCGCGCCGCAGCCGCCATAAGCACCAAGCCCACGGGCGCGAACTGGCCCGCGGCCACCAGTTGCGTGAACGTCCTAGTCAAACGACATCAGCATCTGGAGCACTTCAACGGTCGGTCCAAACAACGGATTCGCTCTGGAGGAGGCGCTAACTCACATATACCACGCGTGCATCTTCTCCTCGCCTAGCACGCGCAGGCGGGCCTCGAGGCGGCGCGTGAGGGCGGGCTTGCTGTTGCTGTTGCTGGTGCTGGTGCTGGTGCTGGTGCTGATGCTGGTGGCAGCCTGCAGGGCGGCGAGCTCGCCGAGCACGAGCCCTAGCTCGCGCTTGAAGCCCTTCAGCGCCTTCCACCAGTGCGAGCGCCGGTGCTGGTTCTTGTTGCGCACGAAGATGCGTTGCAGCATCTCGCCGAGGCCTTTCAGCTCGTCCGCGGACGCGGCGCTGAGCTGGAGCGGGATGGTGGAGGTTGGGATGGACGACATGGTTGCTGTACGGGTGGTGTGATGCTTTGGGAATGCTTTGAATGCTTGTGTCGGTCTTTAAGAAAGTAGAGTTGTGACACGGTAGTTCGCCAGCAGGAGCTCAGTTCAACCGCCCTAGGATGAAACGGGTGTGATGGGGCCGTAATTGTGTCTCAGATATGCTATGAGATGCTAGTCGAAAGAAGAAGTCTGATAATTGTGAGCCGGCAGCAGGTCTATGATCGTTACGCTTCAAAGACGCGGATGCGAATGAGAGAAGATGGAGGTCGAAAGTAGACGGAAAGTGTATCGAAGACAGGATGATGTCGTAGCTTAAAGGCGGGAGCTGACCAGAGACAGAGGCTGAAAGAGAGTTGTTCTCACGGTTAGACCTGTTGCGGTCACGCTGCAAACGCAAGCCAGCAAGTGAATTGGTAGAGTGGACAAGCAGAGCGTGCTTTAGCAGAGAGTTGAAAGGAGAGTGCAGTCTGCGCTTTGATAGACTGCACCTAACTAAGAAGTGCTCGATAAGTCGTAATTGATGTAGTGGCCATGCTGCAAGAGGTTGTGGAGATCAATGCACGTTTCCGAATCATGGCAAATACCATGGTTATAGTGGTTGGTAGAATTGAAGGACGATTTGACGCCTCGGCTGGTTTCCTCGACTCTTTTAGTCGTGTGATCAGAGGGTGTGATTTCGGGTCCGTCGGTATTACAGCGCAGCCTCTTGTTGAATAGAGATGATTTACTAAAAGCATTCAAGGATGCAAGGTGAAAGTAAGGAGCGGTTGCAGTGCAAAAGTAGAGCTCTATAAGACACAGTCCATTAAAAACCTTGTGCGATTGGCTTAGCTGGGAACCGCCTAGTGGATGCAAGGCCCTAAGCTCAGAGATAACAGGAGATAAAAGCTCGAAGGGTTAACGATGCAAACTTTCTCCGCAGCGCTGGAGCAGTCTTATAGGAGGTCAAATAGCCGCTTGAACGCTTCTGAAGCCCCCTAAGTAGGCTGGTAGGGCGAGAATTCATCCTCTCCGACGTGGCGTTGAGTAGGACATTGCCTTATAACTACCTGGACACATAGGTTTACCGTGGTAATAAATGCTTTCTCGTCACAATGTGAACCAACCGTGGATGGGAGGTTTTTTTTTCCTAGCGGCGCATCCTCGGCGGCTTGTGGCGCCCATGGTCTACGTAGAACGTAAGCCCCCCTCATCAACTTGCCTCGATGTTGCATCAATCCCAAAGTTGTACATTTGGCTAACCTTTTGCCAATCTTCTTTCCGTTGCCTACCTATCTGATGAGACGATGAGAACGAAAGAAGACAGGGATGCTTACCACTTCGTTTCCGTCCCAAATCGCTCCCCATTCGCCAATTGCACCACTAGTAGCCTGCAAACACCAAGTGCGAATAAGCCGCTATTACAATTCGGTAGCTGCAGGAATTTAAGCCTGTTTGTATATCAAAATGACTGAGCGAATTGGAAGTGGAATTTTACTTATTTCCCTGATGATTTTCTGCGCTTTACCTAGCCACAAAGCTCGAGTCCCCCCCTTGCGTCTCACCACGTCGGAAATACGACCGCCATGCATACGGATAACTTAATGATTCTCCACGAGAATTTGTATCACCAAGCCGGGCTTCGACCTCTATAGATCGTGCCATTGTGTTTAACCTCTAACTATAACATAAACTCTAACGACGCGGAGCCGTGAACAACCCGTACAGATAAGAAAACGCAGAGCATCTCTTGAACACTAGCTCGAAACCTTAACAGCTCCTCGGAGATATGTGGCTACTTCCGAAAATTCCTCGTTGTGATCCATTCTAAGCTTGCACCCAATGAGATTATCGGCGACAACATCATGAATCGCATAGGGCGAAATGAAACGAAAGTACCATACACACACCATTCATGACGCTTCATTCCTGGAGACTCCCTAGGGTGAATGTAAAATGCTTCCTGGGGCATTGCCCAACGCCATAATAGGCCACCGCAATGAGCACTCGTCGGAACAAGAGCATCAACTGTTTGAGGACAAGTCGACTGCACCAAGGCTTGCCACAGCTGAGGGAATAGCTTTATGCTCTTTGAATGTGGGTAAAGGCTTCCATCATACTTTATCACTATTTGGCACCCTGGCTGGCGACCACCTGGTGGCGGAGGACTTAAGCGAGGAAGTGCAACGCCCAACTAGACATGTACACTGACAAGCATGCAGGCAATCGAAACATCCTTCGGGGCATTACCAGTGCTTCTATCGCCAGAAACCCATACTCCTTTGTGATGCGCAACCAGAGCCATGTCGGCATCAGGCGATCCATGGCCAGGAACCAGGAGATAAGCAACTCCGGACGATATCGAAACCAGCAAGCCGGGTTACAACAATACTGCTATTGATCCAAGCTTCATAGACTTTGGAGACACCTTGCTTACGTTTTGTCGTAACTTGCGATTTCGTATTCAGCCGCCAGAAGGGGTATAGCTTCGGCTCTAGCTTCGGCTTTGATATGGACTTTGCCAAGCTGACAATAGGCCGAACGGCTACTACACACAATGACGGGGCATTGTGTATTGTGTAAGGCAAAGAATCGACACCGTAATCAGTATCAATCCTATGTATCGGGCCCTTAGCCAGGCGACCGATGCCTCAGAAGACTCCAGCAACAATTTTCCAGCCTGAGCGTTCCGGCGAAACATTTTCACAAGGATTCGGTTAAGCGCAAAGTCTATAAACAGCACACATTTAACTGGCCATTCCTCTTTGCGAAAACCTAGCGACAACAGACAGGCCGACACCTGCCGGGCCGATGCTTAACCTGGGACATAACACTCTAGATCCGGATGAGTTTTGCAAAGGAAGACCATTTAGTGTTGACTAAATGGCAGAGCTCCCCTATGTCTGCAGACTTCGGATCATTGTGTATCCCCGGAATCCATCTGGATAACAGGACTAGGAGAGGGCCCGAAGATATATAGACCACGATATAATTTGTAAAACCTTCATCAGTCACTCATGGACGTTGAATGAGAAGTAGATGAGAGATACTAGGAAGCCAAGCCAAAGCGACAAGAAAGGGAGAAGTAAAGTAGAGTTGTCATGGATGCATCAACAGCAGCAATGAACTATGCCATGACGGCCTACACAAGAGAGAGGATTGTGCAAGGGAGACCAGATCCACTTACTATATCACATACACTCATTCCCAAACCATCCCAGTAGCCATCACCATGACGGCCTCGACAGCAAGCGCCTCAGCGACGGCGAGGACAAGGTTGACGAGAAAGAAGACAATAAGAGTGATGGAGGATGCGGTGACACTGCGAATCCGAATGTCACCTCATGTTGTGTTTGGGCCAAAGGAAGCGCGACATTCATTCCATCTCGGTCAGGTGTTAACATCAAAACCATATCACCACGTCACGTGACCGACTCTAAATCTACCTTAACCGTCACCTTTCCGCCACCGCCAACCCCATTGTTCAACCCTTTTCAAACTCACATGTCCCGATATAGTGGTTACTTAGCATCGATCTGTGACTGGGAGGATGTCCCAACTTCCCTTCTCCTACCACGTCGCTATCATGTCCTGACAGGTCTAGCGACCGTGACGACGAGGATCCAACAGTTCAAATCATCCAAAAAGGCAGCACCAGATGGTCAATATATATGTAAATGAGATTATAGCGGAGAAAATATACCTCAACTTGCGGTGGACTCCATACATAACTCTCCCCGAAGACTCAAGTTCTGCCAAGTCACGTGAATAACTGCGAGGCAACGGGGATATATGTGGAATGAGCGGCTGGCCGCAGGAGCAGGACATCGGAGGCCGCGCGTGGTCTTAGGAACGTTACAAGTTAGCCTGGAGGAGATATAAGACATATCTACTAGACTGAAGCTAGGCTCACTTACCACATTTTCAAAGTTCTCCGCAGCTTCAACGCCGAAATTACCCAGGAAGCTAATTCGATGTGGCTTAAAGGCTACCACTGGCAATTCAAACATCACAGTAGCAAACGCAAGGCATAACGAGTTAGTGGCAAAGCCTTTCGATTAGTGTTACAGAACACAGAACTAAAGCGGAGCATAGGGAAGAAGTAGAAGGGAAGAAAATCCGCACTACGTGTCCCTTGTAAGTTAATTGAAGAAAAAGAAAAGCATCCATATCCTCTACAGGACCGCTACCAGTAGCACGTCCTAGTGAAAAGGAGAGACAACTGTATACAGTCTTTGCTTCAGTTTTAAGTAGGAAAGTATATTCGCGCAAGATGTGCGTAAGGTTGGAAAAGAAGACAGAAAAAGAGCGCAGCTCTGTAAGTCTGGAACAAAGCAAATCCACCCACATCAGTTATCATCCCATTCATTAGATGCGTTAAACCTCCAAAATCAGCAAAAAGAAAAGCCCGTTATGTTATGTAAAAGGAAATAGAGAAAGATGCAAGGCAGGAGAACGTAGCAAGCATCGTGCGATATATAGCAAACATCAACAACGTAGTGCGAGGAAAGAACAGGAAGACGGCTGGATCAAACAAGATTACCGAGTTGTACTGGTATGACAGTAACCCAGTCCTCTATGTTGCGGAGCCGTCAACCATAGAAACAAGTATCCTCCGAAAATTTGCGTCGTACACCGGGTTCATACATCTCCAGACTTTCATTACCAAGTTTTCGACACCAACGACCAAGGTCGTATGCAATCATTGATGGCTTTTCAAACACCTGAAAGACTGCCTCATCCCCAAACGTCCCCTGCAGTCAAAACGGGTATAGGGAAGGGGCCAAAGTGTAACGGTGCAGGATGTCAAAGACAGGAGTGAGTGTAATAGCTGGAACAAATCCATACAAGAAGCCAGAAACGAGTAAGAAAGAAAGAAAGAAAGGTTGTTGAGTCAGATACGATTTTAGTCAGAAGATTGTTGCCAGGAGTGATTGCTTAAGACAATAGAATCCCTGCGCGAGGCTCAATAGAATGGGCTGCGCTGTCGGGGGAGTTGATATCCCTGAAGGTAGCCGAAGTGATAGTTAGTGGCTGGAGAGGCAGCGCTTTGGCCAGAGCGGTCACTAAACCTGCGTCCATAGCCGCTGGAAGGACTCGGAAAGATCGTTGCACACCAATGTTCTGACCTACATAGCCGTGGGAAGAGCCGCTGAAGTTTTTCGGAGCACCAACGAAGCCATAGCTTTGATGACCAGTCGCGGCCGAAGGACCAGCAAATCCATGCATACCTTGAACTGCACCTGGGAAGTTCGGGGCGTGCCAACCATTGTTGCCTTGATGGTTCATCTGGTTGAGCTGGTGTTGATAGAAGTTGGTCATGTCCAAGTCGCGTGGGGTACCACGATCATACATAGAGTGCCGGTCGCGATGGTCTGGGGAACCATGAGGTCTACTTCTGGGCGGGAATAGGCCTGAATGCTGTCAGCAGAAAGTTCAACAAGACTCAGCAGAGTGCTAAACTTACCAACGTTCCTAGCATTCTCAATCGAACGCTGCAACTTTGCAAAGTTGTCAGGCGCAGGAAATTCTCGCTCAGTTCCCGTCTTGAGGATGTTGCCTTCAGCAAGAGCCTCATCAAAGGTGTAGAACAGCTGCCTTGGTCAGCGATAGCCTACAAGCAATCGATCTGCTACTTACTTTAGGACGGCAATGAGGCCACTCTAGAATGACTGAAGAGTTGCGGAATTTCTGGACCAAAGCTTCCTTGCCCTGGATCGTCGCGTAGGAGATCTCGGCAAACTTGCCCGATTTATACCCCTTCCATGGCATGCCTTCAATGAAGTCGACGACATTGATCATTCCTTCTGGCTTGGAGAAGTTAATGAATGCATATCCCACATTAGATCCGGTTGAGAAGTCAATGCGCAAGTACATGAAGTCGTAGGTGCCTCTGCACCAAATATCCACCAGATCTTTTAGTGACATCTAAGCATCATTAGCATTGTCCACCGCAAGGCGTCGGGAATTTACTTACAGCATCCATCTTGTTCGGAATGTTTCGAAGCATGATTGTAGTACGGACATCCAAGCCTGTTTCGATACGTAACTTTGATACAGTATTGTTCGCATTCCAGTTGTTCTTGCGCATAGTCGCATCTGTGTCGTTACGTGGTTGATGGACTAAGCCATTAGGTCTCTCACCAAAGAAACGGCGAGGTCCGTCGACAGGAATCACTGCCGAAGACCAGTTGTGACGACGGTGACGTGGAGAAGTCTGGCTTGCATCCAACAAAGAGTCGTTGTGCTGGATCCTAGCCGTGTAGTGTTCCACCCCAATGGCAACGATGGATCCCTAAGATAAATTAGCATTGCTCGAAAGCTTGTTCGGCTATTGAGATTACATATTCCATATCGACTCGGCTATTAAGACGATTCCAAAAGCTCACACAGATTTTCGCCGCCTCGACTGAGTCAAACTCAACGCGAAACGAGACGATATTATCGTACTCCTCGCGTGCAACGCAAAGCATAGCGTGAACATGCGCAAATTGTTGCGCAAAACCATGCACTGCTTGCTCAGTCATGTCGAGAACCTTATTAGTGACCTGAACGTCACGAACTTGGAAGTTCATCATGACCTGACCTTCATATGGATTGGCAGAATCATAGTCATTGAGCTTGGTTGCCGCATACTCCTGCGGTGAGCAGAACTTGACAGTGCAGGGCCACTCATTCTTGCTTGCAATGGAAGCTGCCGTGAAGGCGAGATGAAAGTCATCAAATCGGATGCGCATGCTTCTACCAGACTTGAACATGTTCACGCTCTTCTGGAAAATATCGAACTGCAAAGAGAGTCAGTGAGGTGAAGCAAGGAATGTGATGAGAGGTTGTGCTTAATGGTATAGCAATCTCGAAAGCGATAAAGATACATAACAGGATAGGAACGCATTGAAAATTAACTAAAGCTCTGTGTGAAGTGTTGAAGGAGCCATAAAGTAGCTCCAGAACATGACAAGCCAAGGGACAGGGATGAACGTCTAGACTGAGGAAAAAACAGAAGATGATTGCGACGCTCGTAGAATGCAATGGGGTGGCATAGAAGAGATAAACCTACTTTCTTGAGCTTGGCCTCAACAACAGCAATTTCAGCTTGGCTATCAGCTTCAACCAAGATGTAGCGCGACAGATAATCTGGTGACGAGGGATCAATGTCGGTCGAGAACACTCCCACTGCAAGCGGCAGTCTATTGCTTTGGGCTTGCACATGCTGAGGTCCAGACGCCTGCCCTTGAGTCGCGAATGTAAGCTGGCCAAAAGGATCGTAGTTGGCAAAGGCGCCTGTAAGGGCGTTGGCGCCGTCGTTATTGAAGGGTGTGTATGGTGTCTTATAGCGAGCGTCAGCATGTTGCATGACATAGGCACCCATGTAGGCGTTCGCGCCGTGGTGTTTCTGGTCGTTGCGCGTCTCCAAGGGAGAGTACAAAGTTGGATTTGTCGACCCGGAGCTGTAATGAGAGCTTCGGCCTCCGTGAGAGGAGTGCGGGGAGAAATTGTTTGACTGCATCGAGGCTATTTGCACTCGCATTATCGATACAGAATATGTCAGAAATGTGAAGATACCCAGAGAAAGGAGTAGTGAAAGAATGCGAGCTGGAGGATACGCAACGCACGGTACCAATAGTGAGACTTCAAAGACTCCAAGTCAGCAGCGATAATGAGGAAGAGGATTGAGTGAGCGGGTGAGGAAGGAAGGAGAGAGCTGCGAGGTGAGCTTTTGTGCAGGCAGAAGGACGCTAGCCAAACCTTCTGCGATTTACTCACAGGCACGCCGACGTTTTTGACAGGCATCCAAGCTCCCGGTGGCCAGTCTAGGCGCTGGTTCACTCCGAAAACGGAACTTGTTGGGCCGTGGTAAGGGGTCCAGCTTCACTGTTCTGCTTGAGGGGGTTGCTCGCGTTGTGGCAGCGCAGAAGAAAGTCTACTCTGCCAAAGCTTACAGCGCGATCAGCCATAGGGCTTTTTTACGCTCTGGCTTGGAGTTTAATCTGCTCGCTGTCTGCTACATGCTTGGCGGATCAAAACCCAATTCATGGTGTGGATTGTTTGTGGTAGAGCTTCATCTGTATTTGCTCATTCCCAGCATTGCGTTGCTCTCCTCCCTGCCCCGCGATGCGCGAACTGGTGATACATTAGTGGAGGGAACTCCCGGTTCCTACATCACTAGCCGTGTAGGTCTCCGCTGGTGACCAGAGAAGACCACTGCCTATGCGTGACGGACGGCAGCAAGAGAGCTCCGCTGTGCCTAAAGAGACATACCCTACTCTTTAGTTATATAACCAGTAAGGCTATCCTAAGTTAGCTAAGGATTAAGCCTATAGCCTTAGGAGGTAGATTATATACTATATAAGGTATAAGTTGTATACTATTTAGCTAATCTAATATACTTGTTAAATACGTTACGTAAAGTAATATATAAAGCTAATATATATTACTAATAAGTCGTAAACTCTAGTTGTAGACCTAGTATCTAATAGACACTCTAACTCTATATAGGTAATAAGATATAGCTAAAACTAGAGAAATATATCTCTATTAGATAATTAACCTAAATCGCTCCTTAGGCTGCTTTAAAAGATCTAAACAGCCTGCCTTTAGAGAATAACGGGAGGGTATAAGCGAACGGCCATAGCGCTACTTAAGAAATAAGCAAATATCCCCCCCTATAGCTCTATATCAAAGTTACCGCAATATAGAGAACACTAAAAGAACGTACCTATAGTATTATAAAGTATATAAAGATATACCTAAGTAGGTTAAAGAAAGGCCCTAGAGTAGGGAAGACGTAATAGTAGGACAAGTAGAAAAAGTAGAAGAGGAATAGCGCCGTAATAAAGTCTAAACCCGCGTACGCGTATAGAAGTAGAGGTATATAAGAGGCTAATAAAGAAAAGAACTATTTCCTATAATTTATATAAGCCCCTTCTTTAAACCACTTATCTTACTATAGAGTCTATCTAAATATCTTCTACTACTAAGATCCTTAATTTAGCCTCTGCTCCTTAGTCCTATAATTACTTAATTTTTAATCTTTAGGTTTCTTTAGTACTACTTAAGTCTATTAGCTCTAGTCCGCTATACTATAGTTTTAATACCTACTATAATGCTTGATTAATTTATACTAGCTTAACTATACTTATATCGCCTCTCTTAGACTAGTAAAGCCTATTATTAACTTTAATTGCTTAGTTAATTGGTTTCCTTATAGTCGTTACATCTTCTATAGATATTATTATAATTTAAAATTTTAACTTTAATCCTCTTCGGTATTATACTATTAACGCCTCTTTATTCTACCTAGTCTATACTACTAGTATTTAGAATTACGTTGTATAGTCTATTACTAATAATCTCTGCGTAAGTTTAGACAGCTTTCGCTTTACCGTTACTATTAATTCTAGGCTTCCGTATATTTGCGTAAGTCTATCTATAAATTTATCCTATATTAAGAATATATACTAAACTTCTAAGTTATTAGTTCTGGCTACCCTATTAGCTTATACTTTTATAAAGTAAGGTTTAAACTATTCTAATACCTAACCTGTTAAAAACAACCCTATATATATAACTTAGTCTAATACTCTAGGCAATTTAGCTTCTTTATATCGTATTTTAAGTTTTATCTATATTAGGAACCCTTTAAGCTTTAATTTCCCCCCTAAGAATTGTCTAGTTAATAGCATTTTAATCTTTATCGTTTCGAAGTTATTAAGTTTCGCTTTAAGGCCTGCTTAGTTAATATTAATACGATCTATTACTTTACTAAGCCTATATATTATAACAATCTATAAGTCGCCGCTTTTTGCTATACTTATATCTCCCTAAGACCTAGAGGTTAATCCTCCCAGTGTCGTTATAGGTGCTATCTTAGGTGGCATATTATTCGACTTTATTAATACTATAACTAGGTAGTAAAGATATAATATAGCCTTGTAGTAGTTACTACGGTAGTCTTATTAATAGGCTAGGTATATAGATAAATAATAAGTTAATAACGTAATATAGCTAATAGAGTGGTTGCTTAATAGATTAACTCTAATTATATTCTAAGATTTACTATAAAGAGAGAGCTATCTAAGGTAGGGACTATAGTTCTTTAAATACACAACTTAACTCCTAAGAAAGGTGCTTAGTATATTAGTATATAGTACGTAAGTACGCTTAGTATATTTAAGTATATAAGTCTTCTAATCCGTTATATAACTTAGTTACCTTTTTTCCTATAGTTTAACTAGTTCCTGCGCCTCCTGCGCCTCTACTACTAGTTTGTTTATATCCTCCCTAAGTAGCCGTACTACTGCTAATATAAGGTCTGTAATATTATTATTATTTATTGCTTAACGTCCGATTTGGATCCCTATTGGGCCCACGCGGACTACTCCTTATATACATATGGGGAGAAAACTCTATTTGAGAAAACCCCGTAATCTATCTCCCTGCCTTTTAGGACTCGCCTATAAGGCGCCTATAAGGCGCCTACGAGTTACCTATAGTACTCTACTACCTTACTTTTTAACCTCCTTAGGAACCACTGCTGCCGTAATAAGCCTATAGACGCGCTAGTATCGCAAACTTTACTCTACCACTGTAGAGTTATTACGGGGCGCCCGTTGCTTACCCCTCCGCCCTTTATTGCTATTTCCTTTATAACCCGGAATTGGTTTAGTATATTTTAGCTAATAAGCTACTAGGTAACCGCCTTAAGGCCTTTTTATATTAAGAGTAGTGTATTATAGTTCTCTATGCTAGCTACTAAGAGTATTACTTCTTAGTTGGTGCGTAAGGGGCATAATAGTATTATATGTTTTAGTGTCTGTCTTAGCTAGCTACATTCGCATCTTAGGCTACCTACTAGGATACCTACCTAGTAGAGCCAGTCTTTTAGTCCTATTATTCCTATTCTTAAGAATGTTGCTATTATATTTTCTACCTTCATTAGGCCTTCTTAGAGCCCTAGAGTATTTACCCCCTATAGCGTTAACTATACTATAGCTTAGGTTCCTCTTACCTTAGTTAACCTCTATACCTTTAACTTCTATACGCCTCTTTAGCGTTGGTTTAGCTAGTATTTTATTACAGTAAATAGTTTCCTAGCGTTCTTTTATGCTCTACTTTAGCTCCTTTTTCTCTCTTACTATTGTCTTTACTAGCCTCTTATACGTCTTCCTTCCTCCTTTATATAGGCCTGGGCCCTAAAGCAGCACTATTCTTCTTTTACTTTTTTTACCTATTTCTCTAATATATCTTCCCTACTTTAGGGTTATTAGTTTATTCTCCTATAGGGCGCCCTAGGGTCCCTCTATAGTTTATTTAGGCGTATCTTAATATACTTTATAATATTAAAGTTATATTTATTTTACGCCCTTTATATTATAGTAGCTTTAATATATAGTTATAGGGGGGGAATATTGGCTTCCTTTTTAAGTAGTGCTGTAGCCATTCGCTTATATCCGCCTATTATACTCTAAAGGTAGGCTGTTTAGACCTTTTAGAGTGGTTTAAGGAGCGCTTTAGGGGGGCCTTTTTTAGGTTCTCTAATGGCCTAAATACTAGACCTATACGTCATGGTTAGCCGGACAACTGCTATATATAGTAGGCGTAACCTCTAAAAGTATAGACCCTATATAAAATTAACAATTCTAAATAATATAATGTACTATACTTAGCCCTAATAGGCCGCTTACGCTATATATGCGCTTTACTAAAGCTTATTATCTACCTATACTCCTAATACCCTTAGGCCCTAAACTAGTTAACCCTTAAAGCCTTAGATATAAATTATATACTAAAGATCTATAGATTAGTTGCGTTTTCTTATAAAGTAGATTAGCTGGTATTTCTCTAGTAAGAATTAGACTCTATATTATCTTGCCTATTCTATATAGGTATTATAAGCTTTCTCTAGTATTCTGCAATTCTTTATAGCTGTTGGCCCGTATATAATTAGGTTTATATTATTAATAAAGCCTATCCCCTAGGTTGCCCCTTTCTTAAAGAAGTTAAGTAGATTGCTTATAAAGAAAAGGAAGAGTATAGGCGAGAGGGGTAATCCTTATAGTATTCCTGTTGTAACTATAATAGGGGGGCTTTAGTATCCGTTAAAGACTAGTAATATTTCTTTCTAATCTATAAACCCTTAAATAAATTATATAATCTATTCTGGGAAGCCTTTTGCCTTAAGGATATATAGGAGACGCTTATAGGGTATATTATTATAGGCGCCGCTAATATCTAGGCTAAGCATTAATACTACAAAGTCCCTTTACATCGCCTATGCGGATTTAATAGTGGTAGTAAGTAGCGTAAGTGCTAATAGTATTAAGCGGTTCTTTCTTGCCCCTATTTAGCTTTATAATAGTAGGTTATATTTCTTAGCCGTGTCTGCTATATAGTCTGCTATTACCTTTTCTAAAATCTTGCTAAGGGTGTTTTTTAAAGTAATAGGGCGGTAGCTTCCTAGGATTAAGTAATCTACTTTACCTTCTTTCTATAGAATAACCGTTATTATAGATCTTCTAAGTTGCGGGTAGTAGCCTATAGTAAAGTATACCCTAGCTATATCTATAAGCTAGGGTGCTATAAGTAGTCTATAGGTTTTTAAGGCCTTATTTAGAATCCTATCTAGTTCTAGTACTATATTATTTAAAAGGCGGCTAATAGTTCTGGCCATTTCCTCTATTATTATATTGCTGTTAACCCTTAAGTAAGTTACTAGTGTTTTATTTATAATATTGCTAAGGTCTACTAGAGCTAGTTAAAAGAAGAACCTTTTTATAAGGATCTTTGCCTTCTTATTATTGTTATTAGTAGCCTATAATTCCCCTGCTCTTTATAGGGGTAGTAGGTATAAATCTTCTACTAGGCGCCCTACCTTTTTCTTTATCTATTTTGCTATAGCCTAAAGGCCCTTATTATAGGGGAGGCTTAGGTTAGAAGTATACTCGTTTATAAACCATCTCTAGTTGTTTTTTACTTCTTCCTTTAGGGTATTCTTTAACTGGTTTCTTGTATCTTTATATCATCTCTTATCTTTAGGGTTATAGCTACTTATATATTTCCTTCTTACTTATTATTAGCTAGTAATAAGAACCGCGTATTATATAGACTATATATATTACATATAGGGGCCCGGTTTTAAGACCGGGCAGTACTCTTTTAGCCTATTTTTAATCGCTGCCTAGATCCTTTTTAGTCTTTAGTTAATTTCCTTAGGGGTAGCTAATAAGCCTCGCTTGTTTAGAATTAGGTAGATTTTTTCTAGGTTTTAGAGTTATTATTTAACTATATTAAGGAAACTGTTTATCTTAAGCTTCCTTATTACATATCTTTTATTACTTAGTTGCGCCTTAATATCTAAATCTAGCTATATTTAGATAGGGATATAGTCTAAGGCGAGTGCCTATTCTTCTTTAGGGTTATACCTTTTAAGTCTTTAGTATAGGCCTTTATCTATAAATATAAAGTTAATTATACTTCTAGAGGTTCCTTATTACTATATAATTGCTCCTAAGGGGGTGGCTAACTTAAGGCCCTAGGTGTTTATAGCTCTTAGTAGGCACTCTACCTATTGTTAGCGACTTAGTCAATCGAGACATAAGTACGGCAAAATGGTCGCGCAAGCCTATACGATTGGATTGTCTATAAACGAGAATCTAAAGCTAAAGAAAGGAAAGGAGAAGAAGGGGAGCGCCGCTCAAAGCTATATACAATCTTCACGTCACGTGACCGCAATATGCGGCAATCTGTGGCAACTTGCCGGTGCGTAGTTCTGCCAAGTTCTACTAGTGCCGTAACATTACCCCCCCCTCCAAAAAAGCCTACCCTTAGGCTTTACCGCTAAAAGTCTTAACAAGAGAATCTAACTAATTAGATAACTTTAACCGCCGGTCGAAGTTCCTAGATATTTTAATACCTTATATAACTAAGAAATTTCTAGGGCGTTCTTATCCTTATGTTCTTTTAGTAGCTTATCATCTTCGTTATACTAGCATTCTATTTACTCATCTAGGTACTTTAATAGTCCGGGTTTATTAGGGTAACGGCTATAGAACTCCTAAAGCTTATAGGGGCTACCTATAAAGTTCTATATAGGGTATTAAGTAGGGTCTAGGTTATATCCTTTCCAACTAACATAATACTTTAACGTTCCCTTTACAAGTTTACAGGCCAGTATTTCTTCAATTTCCCATTTATTATTATCGTTAACTTAAATTAGCAGGGGAGGTTTATTCTTTTATCNNGGNANTAGGTTATTTATAGCTTTCTATAGCTTATCCGGTAAAAAGATTAGGTGGACTTTAATTAAGTCTAGGAGCTTAACCTTATACAAGTTGCCTACTTTATTAAGAATCTTATACAGTCCTACTATCTTATAGTCCAGCTTACGGCTAGGCCGTTCTATCTTCTAATTCTTTATTATAACCCAGACTATATCGCCTACAGTAAAGTCAGGCTCGCACCTATACTTATTTACCTACTATTCTATTAATTTCTGGGCCTTTTCTAGGTTTATACGGGCTACTTTCCAGGCTTTTTCTAAGCGCTTAGTGTACTACTAGGCTTCCTTATAAGATAGTTTTTCGCGTATAGTTTAGGGCCCTTCTGGTCTTTCTTAGTTAAAGCTTATACGGGGTAGGTAACCCATTTCTAGTTAAATAGGGGCAAATCCGGTAGAGTTATGGGGTAGGGTTACTTAGGCGTAGTCTATTAAGGGCAATAGTTTAGCCTAGTTATCCTAGAAGTAGTTAACAAAAGGCCGGAGTTTTTAGTCTAAGTATTAATTTATAATCTCCGTTTAACCATCTATCTAGAGGTAATATGCCGTAGAAAGCTTTAGCTTAATGCCTAGGATCTAGGTAAACTTATTCCAAAAGGCTAATATAAACTACGGCCCACGGTTAGATATAATAGTGTCTAATAGTCCATAAATTTGGTAGACGTAGCGGATATATAGTTAGACTACCTCTTTAGTATCAATATTCTTATAATAGAGAATTAAAAACGGGCGCTTACCAAAGCGGTTAACTAGGATCATAACCATATCATATCCGTTACGGTCTAGAGGTAGCTTATAAAAGTCTATAGAGATATATTACCAGGGGTGGTTAGGTATTAGGAGGGGTTTTAATAGTCCTAGGGTCTTATCTTATAGGATTATAGACCTACAGTAGTTGTTGCAGTTCCGTATATAGCGGTTAATATCTATAACCATTCCGGGCTAGTAGTAGCGGTCGCCAATAATCCTATAGGTCTTATTCTTTCTAAGGTAGGCCATAGAGACCTAGGTATATACTTTAGCAATAAGCCAAGTCCGTAAGTTCTATTCCTCTGCCACTACCAGCCGTTTCTAATACTTAAGTAATCCATTTTTAAGGGACCATAGGCTGGTAATATTCTTTGCCTTTTCATAGTACTCCTATAGAGAAGGGGCCGTATAGTTTATCTATAGCAATTCGTTAATTAAGTCAAGTCCTAAAGAGTTAATAGGATACATCTCGGCGCCTAAGGGGTCTATATTTAGTTCTGCTTATATTTAGGGGTTAAGGTGCTCTAGTTATAGTAGCGTCTAGGTCCGTAATAAGATCTTTACAGCTATATAGTCACCTAGGTCTTATTCGCGCCTAATAAAAGCATCTATATAATTTACAGCGCCTGGTCTATACATAATTAAGAAGTTAAACTAAGATAGGATATCCGCCTAGCGTGCCTACCGGGCCATAAGGGCCTTAGTTATTATAAAGTATTCTAGGGCCTTATAATCTAACACTACTTTAATAGGTTTAGGGGTCCCCTCTAGCTATATACGCCAGTGCTAAAAGCTAGAGATAATAGCCAGTATTTCTTTATTATAGATATAGTAGTTTAGTTTAGCATCTATTATAGTCTTTAAATAGTATATAATAGAGTGCCATTCTTCATCCGGTTGCTTCTGGGAAAAAATACCAGCTATTACGCCATCTAAGGCATTAGTTTCTAGCATTAAGGGCCGTTCTAGATTAAAGTAGGTAAGTAAGGGGGCCGACACTAGCCGTTTTTTAAGCTTATTAAAGGCCTATATACATATAGCGTTAAAGTAAAAGGGCTAGTCTTTCCTAGTAAGGCGGTTAAAAGGCTAGGTAATCCTACTATAGTTCTTAATAAAGTATTAGTAGAAGTTATAGAAACCTAAAAATAATTATACCCCCTTTACGGTCTAAGGGGGCATCTACTGGTCAATTGCGGTTATTTTCTCTAGGTTAGCCTTAATTCCGTCCGTGCTAATAATAAAACCTAGGTACTTTATACGCTTAACACTAAATTCTAACTTCTTAATATTGGCCTAAAGGCCAGCTTCGTAAAGCCGTTATAGGACTTTATAGACGTGCTCCTCATATTCTAGTTTATTCTCCAAATAGATTATAATATTATCTAAATAGGCCGTATAGAAGTCGTTAAGGTAGTTAAAGAGTATATCGTTTATATACCGCTGGTATATAGCTAGTCTATTAGTTAGTCTAAAAGGAAGTACCTTATATTTATATATCCCGTAACAGGTCTAAAATATAGTAAAATCCTTAGACCTAGGGTTTATCCTAATTCGGTAAAAGGCCTAACGGATATTAAGCTTTATAAAAACCTTAGCTCTACTTATTCGGGTAAGAGTCTTATTAAGTAAGGGCAGCGGGTAGCGGTCCTTGGGGTTATATTATTTAGCTTACGGTAGTTAATGCAGAAGCGCAATCCTCTATTTAGCTTTTTAACAAAGAGAATAGGTAAGTTAAAAGGGGCTTAGCTAGGCTCGATGAAGCCCTTATTTAGGTTATTAATAAGGTACTACTTTATAGCCTATAATTTGGCAATAAACTATAGGTAAAAAGGGCTAAAGCTAAGGGTGCTTCCCTTATCTTGCTTAATCTCAATCTTATAGTTATATAGTCAGTAGGGTAGAAGCATATTAAACGCTACCTTAGAGAATATATCCTTAAATTTCCGGTATCAATCGGGCAGTTTTTACTCCACTAGTTCTTTATCTATAAGCCCGCTTTCCTATCCGCTAAGCTTACTTTTCTTTTCCTTAATTATTCAGTTAATTTTATATAGGCTAGTTATAAAGGTAACGGTATTAGGCTAAACCAGGTTCCAGTAGAATCCTACAACGCCAATATAGCAGATATTAACTAGTGGGAGGTCTGTAGGTTTCTTTAGCGTCCGTCGGGCCATAGTTTGCGGTATAAGGTTTATAGTCTTCCTTAACTTACGTTCCATTTTCCATAAGTTGTCCTTCCTATCTATTAGTTTAGTATAGCGTCCAATATCCCTGGCTTTCCTTTATAGCTTCGTAGGGTTCTCTATAGGGAACTTAGCTAGGTCACTACTAACTTCCTAGGTCTTTAGTGCGGGTAACGTAATATAGGTAGTCTGGGGGCGGCGTAGTATACGGATCCGTTATAGGTTAAGTTATACATCCTTCTTAAAGGCCTAGTCTCTGCGTATAGCATCGGCTTAGTAAATAGTATTAATCTAGGGCCGTATAAGGTTTTCTATTATAATACTAATTTCTTTTATAAAGGAAGGGGTTAAGGGTAGAGTTTCGGGCCAGATAAGCTGTTTACTCTATACTTTAAGCTATAAGCCTAAATAGGCTAGCCATTTTCTTCTTAAGATTATATCGTGGCTTTCTAAGTCCGTAATAAGAAAGGGGACGTTATACTACCTTCGTCCGTTAACGCGGAGGTAGATCCGTAAGATAGTTATAATAGGTGGCCTTATCTATCCGTTATAACCGCAAATAGGGATTAGTTTAGGCAGTTCTTTAAAGGGTATATTTAAAAAGTCAGCTAGTTTTGCAGCGCACTTTATATTAATTAAGGTAAAGGCATTTACTCCTAAGTTAGCTAAAGCAAAGGTTAAAACTTAATATTTATTACGAAATAAAGTATAAGGGATAGTGCAGCTTCTTCTACTAACTAGCTAATCTAGATTAATATATAATATATTAATCCCTTTTAACCCTAAAGAGAAGTCTTCCTCTAGGGTTCCTCTTTTTCCGGCTCTATACTATCCTCCTAAATTAATAAGACCTTATTTATCCTTACCTTTATTAAGCAGTTCCTTATAGGGTGGCCTATTTAACCGCATAAAAAGCAAGCTCCTTAATCGCTAAGGGCCTATATATAGGGGTTGCTATATATAGGCCGGGTATACACTAGGCCTGTAATAGGGGTAGCTACGCGGCTAGCTGCCAGGTTAGCTATAGGAGTTGCTAATTATACCGGGGCACTACGGGCCGTACTTATAGTACTTACGGCCTAGTTTATAAGGTTTCTAGTTTTTAACCAGTCGGCGCGTGCCTTAATTTAATAGAGGCCTTAGTTAATAGCTAGGCAATAGTCCGTAAGTTCCTTTAATGTCTATATTATAGTATAAGCTAGCAATACAGCCCGCTGTAGGTCTAGGGTAAACTTATTAAAGAGGTTTAGCAGTAGGTCTTCCTAGGGGATCTGGGCCTATCCAGCCAGGTATAGAAAGCGGGTTTAGAAGGCTAAAAAGGTCTCCGTTGTTTTTATATTTAGGCTTTTATAGCTAAGGCGGGCGTTCTATACTTTAAAAGGGTCCTTATAAATAGAAGATAAGTGTTTAATTATTTCTTTTTTAGAGATAAAGGGGTCTACTAAGTCTTTAGTGTATCGCGGGCGTAAATACGTCTAGGCGTCTCCGCCAGTACGGCTAAAGACATAGGCCATTCTGGCTCGGGCGTTAGGGAAGTAGTCTGCATTAACTTTAAGCTTATCCCGTAATTGGAGCTTCCAATTATTAAATATAGGGTTGGTTCCGTCTGTAAGTAATAAGGGGTCTATAACCTTTACTAACCGCTTTAGTGCTATATAGGCCTCAGTAAATCCATTAAGGCGCTAGGATAGGGCCTAAAGGACTATAGTAAGTCTTTAGTTGTTTAATAATAACTCATTATTAGATATAGAGGTATCTCTAGCTTTAAGCAGCTCTCGCAATTATTTAATTTCGGTATTAGCAGCCGTAAGCTCCGCCTAGGGGGTTAAAACGTTAATTATTTCTTCGTCTGAAGTATTTAAGGGTCCTACAGCTACTTTACCTGCTACTGTAGTTCGTGGCATAGTGGTAGGGGTATTAGGTAATTCCGGGTAATTTCTTTAGGGGTTCTGGTCTGTGTATATCTTATAGGTCCTTTCCTTAGGGTTTTATTCTTTTCTTTTAGGTCCTGTCCTTGTGGTCCTAGTAATGTCCTTAGGGTCCTATTCTGTGTTTTTGTAGATATATTTAAGTTCCTTCTTAGGAAGAAAGAGTAGAGTAAGCTTTAGATAATATTAGCGACTTAGTTAATTAAGACATAAGTACGGCAAAATGGTCGCGTAAGCCTATACGATTGGATTATCTATAAACGAGAATCTAAAGCTAAAGAAAGGAAAGGAGAAGAAGGGGAGCGCCGCTCGAAGCTATATACGATCTTCGCGTCACGTGACCGCAATATGCGGCAATCTATGGCAACTTGCCGGTGCGTAGTTCTGCCAAGTTCTGCTAGTGCCGTAACACCTATTAATTAGCAGTAATATGGATGCCCCCCTACTATAGGTAGTAGAGGTTTATATCTTCTAGTAGAATAGACTCTATACCTTTAGTTTTTAGTAAGCTTATTACTAATTATTAGTATTACCTAGGGGGGTACTGTAATTGTAATATAAGGTAACAGGTTCTTAATTCATTCGTGTTTTTCTTCTAATCGTATATAGATAGGTGGAATTTAAGGGGTTCCTAAGCTCGCTTAGCTTACGTAATTGCCTTATATAATTGCTCCTCTAAATTCTGCTCGCTTATATAGACACTAGCGACATTTATAAAAAGGAAAGAAGGTAAGAAAGTATAAAGGAGAAGTATATAGCAGTACGGTGCCAGCTTAGACGGATTGCAGGCGTAACGGCACAATCGTTTAGTTGGTAGACTCTATCTATATATTTTAACACTAGCAGTTCTTTCTTTATACGTAAAACCACTAATATATAAACTCTGTTAATGTAATATTCGTAGCTTATAAAGGCCGTAGGGGGGGGAGGAGCACGCTAGCGTTTAGGGCGCGCTATTAACGTAATTTTTAACGTAGTAGATCTGTAGGGGAGGCAGTAAACGGTGTTGGGATTATAGGTAGGGGGAGCCGTAACGTTTATAGGTAAGGGGAGCTCGGCTGTAAAAGGAAGGTTATTTAAGGCAGTTGGAGCTAAGTTATGCTGTTACTAGGTAGGTTATAGAGGTTTATACAAGCTTAGCTGCCGTAAATCCTTAGCTTTAGTTAAGGGAGAGGGTAAAGCTAGCGGAGCTTATGTGGGTGGAGCTTATGCGGACGGAGCTTGCGTAGATAGAGCTTATGTAGGCGGAGCTTATACGGATGGAGCAGCTTGCTTAGATGGAGCTTGCGCGGACAAGGCTTATATAAACGGAGTTTATGCGGATAGAGCTTATGTAGGCGGAGCTTGTGTAGACGGAGCAGCTTACTGGGGTATAGGTGCAATAGGTAGTTAAGGTGTCCTAGGGGTAGTGGCAAGTGGGCGTAATTTAAGACGATGGTTAATAGTATACAAATTAAAGGGTCCTTTGTTGTCGATATATAGCTTAATTTCTGCATCTAACTATTCTGTATAGTTGTCCTTGTAAGCGACGTCGTATAGTGCTTATGGTACTAACTTACTCTTTTTGTTAAAGACCTATACTCTATTACGTCGGAGTAGTTATTTAAGTCTTTTAATTGCAGACCTATTAGCGTCCTTAAATGTTTATACCTTAAAATTATTAAAGTTCTCTTAGTATAAATCCCATAAGCTTTTGTCCTTAAAGTTATACTTAATATACTCTTTAATTTTAAAGTTAATATAGTTGGTAACGTCTTCTGCGGTAGTCTTGCTGGTTAGGGTAATCCCATTAGCCTAGTTTGGACGTTAGATTTCTATATTGGATATAACTAGTATAGATCGTAGTGTAGGTCGTGGTACTGCTGACGCTGCTAGGTTGTAGGGTGTACTGGCGCTTAGTAAAGAGGTCGTACTAGGTATTAATTTACGTGGTGGACGCGAACCGAATAAAGCCTTAGTAGGAGTTGGTTCTTCTTAGCAAACGCAACGTGATTAATAGGCCTTAGTAGGAGCGATTGCGTGTTGTCTCTTATGGTTGGTTTTTGCGTAATAGACGCGAACCGAATAAAGCCTTAGTAGGAGTCGGTTCTTTAAGTTCCTAGGGCCTTGGTAGGAAGGGTTCTCCTTAGCAAACGCGACACGATCGACGGGCCTTGGTAGGAGCGATCGCGTGTTGTCTCTCTTCGTAATAACACCGGATTCTAATCTGTGATATCACTAATCAGTGTCGGTATCACCCGGGGGGGTACTGCAATTGCAATATAAGGTAACAGGTTCTTGATTCATTCGTGTTTTTCTTCTAATTGTACATAGACAGGTGGAATTTAAGGGGTTCCTAAGCTCGCTTAGCTCACGTAGTTGCCTTACGTAATTGCTCCTCTAAATTCTACTCGCTCGTACAGACATTAATATAATATTCTCTATTTATAGGACCCCTTTAACCCTAGGGTTATATATATTAATAATTTGTACTAGTCCCCTATATATCTAGATTGTTATAACTATAATATTTAGGTTAACTGCCTGCTATAACTATAAGGATAGGCTAATAGCCTTACTAATTGTAAAACACACGCGTATAGCTGCTTTTAGTTTATATAGAAGCTGGAATCCTTAGGGGCAGTATATTAATTATATGTAGGTATTATAGTACGGCTCTTATATAGTAAGGATATAGTATTTCTCTAGGTCTAGACTATCTAGTAANGGCCTTATAAGATAGTAGTTTGTATTGCTATAGTTATACTATATAATAGATAGGTGGCGGACCCCTAGCGAGGGTTTTTTGCCTCTCCTTTATTCCTTACTTTTTCTATTTTTGCTTTCTCTAGGATGTTTAGAACTTCTATCTCTTATATCTATACCCTAATTACTACTTATTTTGTATAGAGCTTTCTATTTCTATATCTTGTGTTCCTACTAGCGCTTTTATATTTAAATCTGTTATTATCTTTAGTTTTCCCCCTATTTTTACTGGCTGGCTATATACCTTTTATAGGTTGGCTATAAATGTTATATTTGCCGCGTTAAATCTAATTCTTAATTATCCTGGTTTTAAGCTTACTATAGCTGTTTATAGGGGTTTTCCTATAGGGCGTCCTCTCCCTTATGTCCCCTATAACCCTTATATCCCTATACGGTCTAATAATATCACGTAGCGCCGCTTCTAGCCCGTTAAGGCTTGGGGTAGTTAGCCTAGCCCTTTAGTGCTAAAAGTAGGAAACGCTAGGAAGGCACATGCGTCCCCCTAGCTTATTACCTATTATTTCCATTTATATAACCTAGCGTATAGTTATTCCTGTAGCTGTTAAGCCCTTACCTTTTACCTTCTATATTTAATGCAGTCTTCTCTCTTCTACGCCTTATATGTGCTTTAGTAGCAGTTTACGCATTTTATTTAGTCTTGATTTAAGCAGTATCTTATATTATAAGGGCCTATACAGTGGCCGTAGCATACCTATGCTGCGCATATAGATTAGGTATATTCCTATTATATATAACGGTAGTATTATTCTAGGCGTAGTCTATAGTTATAGAGCCTTACGTTATATATAAGGCTATTTATAATTATTCCTTTTTAAATAAGGAGTTTTTACATTCCTAGTATATATATATTAATAATAAGGGAGCTATACGTTTAACCAGCGTCTCCTTAGCAAGTCTTTAGCGACCCTTATATTCTCTTATTATTCTTATTATTTGCTTAGTTTATATTTCCCTATTAAAGCTATTAGATTTAGGTAATCTTAAAGCTTAGTATAAGGCGTTCTATATATTTTACTATCTCTTATATAGTTACTATATTGTCCGCTTAGCGTCCCTTTTTTACCTTAAGGCTTATAGGAACTGCTAAGACTTTAACTAGGTAGTCTTCGCGGAGTACTTTTATGCTAATACATTCTCCTAGCCTATCCCCTACTCTTATAGCTTATTTCTTTACCTATTAGTCCTTTAGAGTGACTTTAATATCTCCGCTTTTAAGGTATTAGACTATAACTATATTATAGACCTCTTTACGAATCTCTATAAGGACTTCTGTTTCTAATTATCCCCTAAGCCCCTCTACTTTTTCTATATTTAGTTATATTATAATTATATACCCAGTTATTATCTTAAGGGGGGTGGGTTCCCTATACTATGGAAGCGCAGCTATAGTGGCTTAGGTGCGGTTCGCCGGTAAGGTGTAACGGAGCCTTGTAGTAGGAACTACGGTAGACTCGTTAATGGGCTAGGTGTGTAGGAAATGCAAAGACAGTAGTTAACAACGTAATAATAACTGGTGGAGTGGTTGCCTAATAGATTAACTCCAATTGTATTCTAAGAATTACTATAAGAAAGGAACTATCTAGGTAGGGACTAAGGGTCCTTAAATATATAACCGTACTCCTAAGAAAGTTGTTACTTTATCTACTCTATCTACTCTATTTGCTCTATTATAGATCTCGCAGATTATACAGATTATATAAATCACATTACGTGACTCTGCTTACTATTCCTCGTTATATGGTTCCACGGGTTCTATCCTAGACCGTGCTTATATTAACCAACTAGCTTCTTTTAACTTCTCTCTAAGTAGTTATAATATTGTACTTAAAGCGTTTATAATACTATCTCCCTCCTTTCTATCTTCGTCCTTAAAGATACCTAGCATCTCTAAGTTATTTACTAGAGGTGTAATATCCATCTAATTAATTTAGTTAATATTATTGCTTATAATACCTAAAGCACCTTTTTCTTCTTTAACCCTTTATTATACGCGTACAGTTTCTTCTATACTATTGCTTGGTGAAGTAATGCCATCTCCATGTTCTTATTGCGCGAAAAAGGGGTTAGTCTGTGTTATGTTAGTAAGTCCTTTATCTTAATAGCCCTTTTTCTATACGGAGTATACTATAGCAAACGTTTAATTGTCTTGCAATATTTGCTTAATTTCTGACGCTAAGTATACGCGTTTTATAACTCTTAATAGTCTCTAAGTTCCCTAAGTAATTTATTATAGGGTTTTATGTTTAATCTACTACTACGAAGCTTAATAGTAAGCTGTCCTTAGCGCTGCTTACGGTTTAATATGCCTTAGAAGAGTCTATACATATCCTTAAAGCTTAGCGTCTAGCTTACGTTTATTTTTAGCGTTTAGAACGTGTCCGTAAAAAGGTTTGTTTAAAGAAGTAGAAACTTATTTAATAAGGTTTATAGGAACTTAGTAATAAAAAAACGGATTCTCTTCTAATAGAGAAGGAAACAACTCTAAGTAGTTTGGTAGTCGCTCTTCCTAGGTCCCCCTTAGGTAACTTATTCTTTAGTGATTCCTCTTTATTAATATTGCCTAACTTTTTCTCTTTTAATACTCCTGTACCTTTCCTATAGCGTTCTTTAGGTTCTCTAGTAGCTCCTAGGTAGTCTTATTATAGCCTATCCACTTTACTTTATACTATATTTTATCGTCTACGTCCTTATAACTAACGATCTTAGAAACTTACTATTTATCTTCCTCTTATTCTCTGTATATGTCTGCTTTATAAACCAGTGGCTTAATATTTCTATATACTAGCTTTAGCATTATAATATACTGTATAGGGTAGATCTTTATTCTAGCTAGTAGGTTTAACTTAAATATAACCGGTAAAATTTTCTATATAATTTTAAAAGGTCCTAGTCTAATATGGTCTAACTTCTTACTTAGTTATTAACTCTTAAAATTTTTATATAGTAGCTACACTTTATCTCCCTCCTTAAGATCTAGTCCCTTAGATCTCTTAGCATCGTAGTACTTTTTTATCCTTTACTATACCATCTTAGCTATTTCTATAAGGTTTGCATAAAGATTTATTAAACTCTTTATTCTTTGCTTCTAGACATCAATAGTGCCTACGACAATATACCCCACGAGCGTCTCCTATATATCCTTAGGGCAAAGGGCTTCCTAAAATGGATTATATAATTTGTCTAAGGGTTTATAGGCTAGAAAGAAACATTACTAGTCTTCAGCGGATACTAGAGCCCCCCTATTACAGTTACAACAGGAATACTATAAGGATCACCCCTCTCGCCTATACTCTTCCTTTTCTTTATAAGCAACCTACTTAACTCCTTTAAAAAAAGGGCGACCTAGGGGATAGGCTTTATTAATAATACAAACCTAATTATATACGGGCCAATAGCTACAGAGAATTACAGAATACTAGAGAAAGCCTATAATACTTATATAGAATAGGCAAAACGTTATAAAGTCCAATTCTCACTAGAGAAATACCAGCTAATCCATTTTATAAGAAAACGCAACCAATCTATAGATCTTTAGCATATAATTCGCATCTAAGGCTTTAGGGGTTAACTAGTTTAGGGCCTAAGGGTATTAGGAGTATAGGTAGACAGTAAGCTCCGGTAGAGCGTATATACGGCATAAGTAGCCTATAAAGGCTAAGCACAGTTTATTACTTTATCTAGGATTGTTAATTCCATATAGGGTCCATACTTCTAGAGGTTACGCCTACTATATATAGCAGTCGTCTAGCTAACCATAACATATAGATCTAGTATTTAGGCCATTAGAGAAACTAAAAAGGGCCCCCCTAAATTACTTCTTAAACTACTTTAAAAGGTCTAAACAGCCTACCTTTAAAGTATTACAGGCGGGTATAAGCGAACGGCCACAGCACTACTTAAGAAGGAATCCAATATTCCCCCCCTATAGTTATATATTAAAGCCGCTATAATATAAAGGACGCAAAATAAACGCAACTTTAATGTTATAAAGTATATTAAGACACGCCTAAGTAAACTATAGAGGGACCTTAGGGTGCCCTATAGGAGAACAAACCAATAACCCTAAAGTAGGGAAGAGATATTAGAGAAACAGGTAAAGAAAGCAGAAGAAGAATAGTGCCGCTTTAGGGCCTAGGCCTATATAGAGGAGGAAGGGAGACGCGTAAGAGGTTAGTAAAGATAATAGTAAGATAGAGAAAGGAGCTAAAGTAAAATATATAAGAATGCTAGGAAACTACCTACCGTAATATAATACTGGTTAGACTAACGCTAAAGAGGTAAATAGGAGTTAAAGGTACAGAGGCTAACTTAGGTAAGATAAACCTAAGCTATAGCATAGTTAACACTATAGGGGGTAAATACCTAAGGGCTCCGAGAAGGCCTAATAAAGGCAGAAAATATAATAGCAATACTCTTAAGAATAGGAATAATAGGACTAAAAGATTGGCTTTACTAAGTAGGTATCCTAGTAGGTAGCCTAAGATATAAATGTGGCTAGCTAAGANAGACACTAAAACACGTAATACTGCTATGCCCCCTACACACTAATTAAGAAATAATGCTCTTAGCAGCTAGTATAGAGAACTATAATATACTACTCTTAANATAAAAAGGCCTTAAGGCGGTTACNTAGTGGCTTATTAGTTAAAATATACTAAATTAGTTNNNGGTTNTAAGGGAAATAGTAATAAAAGGCAAGGGGGCGAGCAGCAGGTGCCCCCTAGTAACTCTACAGTAGTAGAGTAATAGTTTATAATACTAGCGCGTCCGTAGGCTTGTTACGGCAGCAGTAGTTCCTAAGGAGGTTAAATAATAAGGTAGTAGAGCACTATAGGCGACTTATAGGCGCTAAGTAGGCGAGTTTTAAAAGGCGGGGAGTGTTACGGCACTGGCAGAACTTGGCAGAACTACGCACCGGCAAGTTGCCATAGATTGCCGCATATTGCGGTCACGTGACGCGAAGATCGTATATAGCTTCGAGCGGCGCTCCCCTTCTTCTCCTTTCCTTTCTTTAGCTTTAGATTCTCGTTTATAGATAATCCAATCGTACAGGCTTGCGCGACTATTTTGCCGTACTTATATCTTAATTGACTAAGTCGCTAATATTATCTAAAGCTTACTCTACTCTTTTTTCCTAAGAAGGAACTTAAATATATTTATAAGAATATAGAATAGGACCCTAAGGACATCACTAGGACCATAAGGACAGGACCTAAAAGAAAAGAATAGAACCCTAAGGAAAGGACCTATAAGACACGCATAGACCAGAACCCCTAAAGGAATTACCCAGAATTATCTAATACCCCTACTACTATGCCACGAACTATAGTAGTAGGTAAAGTAGCTGCAGGACCCTTAAATACTTTAAATAAAGAAATAATTAACGTTTCAACCCCCTAGGCGGAGCTTGCGGCTGCTAATACTAAAATTGAATAATTGCGAGAGCTGCTCGAAGCTAGAGATACCCCTATATCTAATAATAAGTCATTATTAGATAACTAAAGACTTACTATAGTCCTTTAGGCCCTATCCCCCTATCCCAGCGCCTTAGTGGATCCACTAAGGCCTATACAGCACCGAAGCGGTTAGTAAAGGTTGTGGACCCCTTACTACTTATAGACAGAACCGACCCTATATTTAATAATTGGAAGCTCTAATTACGGGATAAGCTTAAAGTTAATATAGACTACTTCCCTAACGCCCAAGCCAGAATGGCCTATATCTTCGGCCGTACTAGCGGAGACGCCTAGACGCATTTACGCCTATAATATACTGAAGACTTAGCAGACCCCTTTATTTCTAAAGAAGAAATGATTAAACACTTGTCTTCTATTTATAAGGACCCTTTTAAAGTATAGAACGCCCGCCTTAGCTATAAAAGCCTAAATATGAAAATAATGAAGACCTTTTTGGCCTTCTAAACCCGCTTTCTATACCTGGCCGGATAGGCCCAGATCCCCTAGGAAGACTTACTGCTAGACCTCTTTAATAAGCTTACCCTGAACCTATAGCGGGCCGTATTGCCAGCTTATACTATAGTATAGACGTTAAAGGAACTTACGGACTATTGCCTAGCTATTAACTAAGGCCTCCGTTAAATTAAGGCATGCGCCAACTAGCTAAAAACTAGAAACCTTATAAACCAGGCCGCAAGTACTACGAGTACGGCCTATAGTGCCCTAGCACAATCGGCAACTCCTATAGCTAACCCGGCAGCTAGCCGCGCAGCTACCCCTATTACGGGCCCGGTGTACACCCGGCTTATATATAGCGACCCCCGTATATAGGCCCTTAGCAATTAAGGAGCTTGCTTCTTATATAGTTAAATAGGCTACCCTGTAAGGAACTGCCTAATAAAGGTAAGGACAAATGAGGTCCTGTTAATTCAGGAGGATAGTACAAAGCCGGAAAAAGAGGAACCCTAGAGGAAGACTCCTCTCTAGGGTTAAAAGGGATTGATATGTCATATATTAATCTAGGTCGGCTAGTTGGTAGAAGAAGCTATACTATCCCTTATACTTTATTTTGCAATGGATATTAAGTTTTAACCTCTGCTTTAGCTGACTTAGAAGTAAATACCTTTACCTTAATTAACATAAAGTGCGCTGTAAAACTGGCTAACTTTTTAAATATACCCCTTAAAGAACTGCCTAAACTAATCCCTATTCGCGGTTATAACGGACGGATAGGGCTACCTATTATAACTATCTTGCGGATCTACCTTCGCGTTAATAGACGAAGGCAATATAACGTCCCCTTTCTTATTACGGACTTAGGAAGCCACGATATAATTTTAAGAAGAAAATAGCTAGCCTATTTAGGCTTATAGCTTAAAGTATAGAGTAGACGGCTTATCTGGCCCGAAACTCTACCTCCGACCCCTTCCTTTATAAAAGAAATTAGTATTATAATGGAAAACCTTATATAGCCCTAGATTAATACCATTTACTAGGCCGATGCTATGCGCAGAGACTAGGCCTTTAAGAAGGACGTATAGCTTAACCCGCAACGGATCTGTATACTACGCCGCCCCTAGACTACCTATATTACGCCACCCGCACTAGAGACCTAAGAAGTCGGTAGTGACCTAGCTAAGCTCCCTACGGAGAACCCTATAAAGCTATAAAGAAAAGCTAGGGATATCGGACGCTATACTAAACTAATAGATAGGAAGGATAACTTACGGAAAATGGAACGTGAGCTAAGGAAGACTATAAACCCTATACCGTAAACCACGGCCTAATAGACGCTAAAGAAACCTACAGACCTCCTACTAGTTAATATCTGCTATATTAGCGCTGTAGGATTCTACCAGAACCTAGTTTAGTCTAATACCGTTACCTTTATAACTAGCCTATACAAAATTAACTAAATAATTAAGGAAAAGGAAAGTAAGCTTAGTGGATAGGAAAGCGGGCTTATAGATAAAGAACTAGTAGAGCAAAAACTGCCTAATTGACACCGGAAATTCAAGGACGTATTCTCTAAGGTAGCGTCTAATATGCTTCTACCCTACTAACCGTATAACTACAAAATTAAGATTAAGTAAGATAAGGAAAGCACCCTTAGCTTTAGCCCTCTCTACCTATAGTTTATTGCCGAATTATAGGCCATAAAGTAGTATTTTATAGATAACCTAAATAAGGGCTTTATTAAGCCTAGCTAAGCCCCTTTTAACTCACCTATTCTCTTTGTTAAAAAGCTAAATAGAGGACTACGCTTCTACATTGACTACCATAAGCTAAATAATATAACTTATAAGGACCGCTACCCGCTACCCTTACTTAATAAGACTTTTACCCAAATAAGTAGAGCTAAGGTTTTTATAAAGCTTAATATCCGCTAGGCCTTTTACCAAATTAGGATAGACCCTAGGTCTAAGGATCTTACTATATTCCGGACCTGTTACGGGACGTATAAATATAAGGTACTTTTTTTTGGACTAACTAACGGACTAGCTACGTACTAGCGGTATATAAATAATGTACTCTTTAACTACCTTAACGACTTTTATACGGCCTATTTAGATAATATTATAATCTATTTGGAGAATAAACTGGAATACAAGGAGCATGTCTATAAAGTCCTATAATAGCTCCGCGAAGCTGGCCTCTAGGCCAATATTAAGAAGTTAGAATTTAGTGTTAAGCGTATAAAGTACCTAGGTTTTATTATTAGCACAGATAAAATTGAGGCCAACCCAGAGAAAACGACTGTAATTGACTAGTGGACGCCCCCTTAGACCGTAAAGGGGGTGTAATTATTTTTAGGTTTCTGTAACTTCTACCAACGCTTTATTAAGAACTATAGTAGGATTGCCTAGCCTCTTAACCGCCTTACTAGGAAAGACCAGCCCTTTTACTTTAACGCCATGTGTATGTAAGCCTTTAATAAGCTTAAAAAACGGCTAGTGTTGGCCCCCCTACTTGCCTACTTTGACCTAGAATGGCCCTTGATGCTAGAAACTGATGCCTTAGATGGCGCAATAGCTAGTATTTTTTCCTAGAAGCAACCGGACGGAGAATAGCACCCTATTATATACTATTTAAAGACTATAATAGATGCTAAACTAAACTACCACATCTATAATAAAGAAATGCTGGCTATTATCTCTAGCTTTTAGCACTGGTGTGTATAGCTAGAGGGGACCCCTAAACCTATTAAAGTAGTATTAGATTATAAGGCCCTAGAATACTTTATAATAACTAAGGCCCTTACGGCCCGGTAGGTATGCTAGGCGGACGTCTTATCTTAGTTTAACTTCTTAATTATGTATAGACCAGGCGCTATAAACCGTGCGGATGCTCTTACTAGGCGCGAACAAGACCTAGGTGACTATACGGCTGCGAAGATCTTATTATAGACCTAAACACTACTATAACTAGAGCACCTTAACCCCCAGATATAGGCAGAACTAAGTATAGACCCCTTAGGCGCTAAGATATATCCTATTAACCCTTTAGGACTTAACTTAATTAACGAATTGCTATAGATAAACCGTACGGCCCCTTCTCTATAGGAGTACCGTGAAAAGGCAAAGAACGTTACCAGCCTATAGTCCCTCAAAAATGGATTACTTAAGTATTAGGAACGGCTAGTAGTGGTAAAGGAATAGAACTTACGGACTCGGCTTATTACTAAAGCATATATCTAGGTCTCTACGGCTTACCCTAGAAAGAATAAGACCCGTAGGATTATTAGTAACCGCTACTACTAGCCTAAAATAGTTATAGATATCGACCGCTATATACGGAACTATAACAACTACTATAGGTCTATAATCCTATAAGATAAGACTCCAGGACTATTAAAACCCCTTCTAATACCTAATCGCCCCTGGTAACATATCTCTATAGACTTTTATAAGCTACCTCTAGACTGTGACGGATATAATATAGTTATAATCCTAGTTAACCGCTTCGGCAAGCGCCCGTTCTTAATTCCCTGTTATAAGAATATTAATGCTAAAGAGGTAGCCTAACTGTATATCTACTATATCTACCGAATTTACGGACTACCAAATACTATTATATCTAACCGCGGGCTATAGTTTATATTAGCCTTTTGGAATGAGTTTACCTAGATCCTAGGTATTAAGCTAAAGCTTTCTATAGTATATTACCCCTAGATAGACGGTTAAACGGAGATTGTAAACCAATACTTAGACTAGAGACTTTGGCCTTTTATTAACTACTTCTAGGATAATTAGGCTGAACTGTTGCCCTTAATAGACTACGCCTAAGCGACCCTACCCTATAACTCTACCGGATTTGCCCCTATTTAACTAGAAATGGGTTACCTACCCTGTATAAGCTTTGACTGGGAAAGACTAGAAGGGCCCTAGACTATACGCAAAAAACTATCTCATAAGAAAGCCTAGTAGTACGCTAAGCGCTTAGAAGAAGCCTAGAAAGTAGCCTATACAAATCTAGAAAAGGCCTAGAAATTAATAGAATAGTAGGCAAATAAGTATAGGCGCGAGCCTAACTTTACTGTAGGCGATATAGTCTGGGTTATAATAAAGAACTAGAAGACAGAACGGCCTAGCCGTAAGCTGGACTATAAGATAGTAGGACTGTATAAGATTTTTAATAAAGTAGGCAACTCGTATAAGGTTAAGCTCTTAGACTTAATTAAAGTCCACCCTATCTTCTTACCGGACAAGCTATGGAAAGCTATAAATAACCTACTGCCCGGATAAAAGAATGAACCTCCCCTGCCAATTTAAGTTAACGACAATAATAAATAGGAAATTGAAGAAATACTGGCCTGTAAACTTATAAAGGGAACGTTAAAGTATTGTATTAGTTGGAAAGAATATAACCCGGACCCCACTTAGTACCCTATATAGAACTTTATAGGTAGCCCCTATAAGCTTTAGGAGTTCTATAGTTATTACCCTAATAAACCCAGACCGCTAAAGTACCTAGATAAGTAGATAGAATACTAGTATAACGAAGATAATAAGCTACCAGAAGAACATAAGGATAAGAACGCCCTAGAAATTTCTTAGTCACGTAAGGTGTTGAGATGTCCAGGAACTTTAACCGGCGGTTAAAGTTGTTTAATTAGTTAGATTCTCTTACTAAGACTTTTAGCGGCAAAGCCTAAGGGCAGGCTTTTTTAGAGGGGGGGGTAATGTTATAGCACTGGCAGAACTTGGCAGAACTACGCACCAGCAAGTTGCTATAGATTGCCGCATATTGCGGTCACGTGACGCGAAGATCGTATATAGCTTCGAGCGGCGCTCCCCTTCTTCTCCTTTCCTTTCTTTAGCTTTAGATTCTCGTTTATAGACAATCCAATCGTATAGGCTTGCGCGACCATTTTGCCGTACTTATATCTCGATTAACTAAGTCGCTAACAGGGAGATAGATTACGGGGTTTTCTCATTTTTCTTAAATAGAGTTTTCTCCCTATATGTAAATAAGGAGTAGTCCGTATAGGCCTAATAGGGATCTAAATTAGACGTTAAGCAATGAATTATTATTATTATTATTATTCTTTGCTTAGCTATGCTACTTATCTTTTTTGCTTAATGTAGTAATAATAAGGTCCTTAGCTTATATCCATAATTCGCCTTAAATAGTAACGTGCCTATTCCTTTTTATGGTGTTATATTATATATAAACTATATAATTAGTAATAGCAATACCTAATTGTTCTATATATAATTAATATAATACCTTAAATACTATTCTAGTGTCTAATTTAATCTTTCCGTTTAACCGTCTATCTGTGGATAATATACGGTAAAAGTTACTGCTTAAACCCCTTACTCTACTAAGAATACTTCCCAAAATACTACTATAAATCTTAGATTTCTATCTAATATAATCTTGCTTAATACTCTATATCTTATAAACACTTCTTTAATATAGATTCTAGTAATATTTTCTGCTAATATTTCTTCCGAATATGCTATATAGTATCCCCACTTTATAAGCTTGTTTATTATTACTAAGATTGCGTTATAATCTTATCCGGTAATAGGGTCTCTTAATTTTAGTAACTTAATAATAAAGTCCTATAATATAACCTCCTATAGTCTCTCTAGTATTTNAATAGGTTATAGCTCTCTATATAGCTTATACCTTATTAGTTTATTCCTTTAGCAATTTAGATATTCTTTTATAACTTGCCTAGCTAGTCCCTAAATTCTATTAATAATATACTCCTTTTAAAGTCTTAACACTAAGCCTATAGCTCCGTTGTGTCCCTAAGTTAGTCCTTTATAAAATAATTTAATAAACTCCTTTATAATAGATCTTAGTATATACATTACTTTTTAATTTTCGTACTGCTCTAAGTCCGAATCCTCTATTTATATATCTAGGATCTTTTGTATCTAATTACTCTCTAGTAATTCGTAGGTTTTCTATTTTTATATTACCGTAATCTTTAGATAATTATACCTAATTAATCTATCTATATCCCTTCGCAATAAAGCCCCTAATAGCTTTTTATTATTTTATAGTTCAGCCTTTCTACTTAGAGCGTCTACTCGTGCATTCTCTATACCCTTAGTATACTAAATCTTAAAATAGTATTCTGTAAGCATCTCCGCCCATCTAACCTATCTATAATTGAGTTCTTTTATTATTAGGAACCCCGTTAGGTTCTTATAATCCGTCTTAACTATAAATAGTTTTTCTATACCTTATAAGAATAATCTCTATTCCTTTAGTGCTATAACTATACCTAATAACTCCTTGTTATAGATGTTATAGTTTAGTTCCGGTGGTATTATCTTTTAACTATAGTATGCCACTAGGTGCTATCTATTTTTATATTTCTATAGGAAGCACGCTCCTAGTATATAGTCTAATATATTTATCTTAACTACTGTCTCTAACTATAGTTAATAGATTTTAAGAACTGGCTCCTAGGTAAACAACTATTTAATTTTCTTAAATAGTTCCCTTTATTCCTTTCCCTATGCCTATAGTTCTTCCTTCTTTATTAATCGCGTAAATGGTTTAATATTTTTTAACTATTGTGCTATAAACCTTCTATAGTAATTATAAAACCCTAAAAATAATCTTAACTATGTTATATTTTCCAGTTCTTACCAATTTACTATAGCCTTAATCTTTTTTAGATCTATACTAAGTTAGCCTAGTTTAATAATAAATCTAATAAAATTAGTCTTTGTCACGGGATAGGGTAGTAGCTATAAGATGTATGTATTTAAGGAGTCTATAAGACGTTACGCAATCAATCGTAAGGGTCGAGGGCGTAAGGAGGTAATATACCTACGCGTAGCTGACATAAGCTGTACGTAAGGTATACGCAAGAGCACGGGGCTCTCCTATAGAGGCCCCTGTAATAGGGTTCCGTAACACTATCCCCCCTCCTATAGAGGCGGAGCTCCAGCGACGCTATGGTTACTATATACATATAGAAGGGATACTTAAGGTATAGAAAAGAAGAAAAGGGGGGTATCGCTAAAGGCTTAAAACAATGTCATATAATAAGGCTTGGCATCTAAGAATCCAACTAATTAGACAACTTTAACCGCCGGTTAAAGTTCCTAGATATCTTAATAATATTCTGGTTACGTAATCGCACTTTACTACAATCTAACGGCAATCTAACGGCAATTTGCCCCTACGTGGTAATGTATAACGGTTTAACTCTATAAGGGCTCCTATAGAGGATTAGGTATAAAATCTCTGCTTAGGCCTAGTTTCTATAGGTTCGCGTAGTAAAAGTCGCTAATTAGATCCTTTGCATTTTTAAAGTCTTCCTATAGTTGCCATTCTAGCTAATCTATATTAAATCCTGTATATATAGCTCTGTAGTAAAGCCGTCGTCCTCTGCCTTTGCTAAAGTATTTAGAGTTAATAATTCGTTTAACGGTCTACTCCTCGTGGTTCTTATCTTTATTCTTATCTCAGATTAGTACTAATAGGGGTTTGGGCTGTATCTACCCCGGTAAAGGGTTAGGCTGGTAAAGGTATAGTAGCTATAGGTAAAATATAGGCTATATCCCGCGGGTGGCTAGGATAGGCGGGAGCTCTAGCTCGTATACGGCTCCCCTATTAATGACTTATTTAATTAGATAGGGGCTAAGGTTCTTATAATCGAGTGACTTTATAGGCCTCTACATAAAGATATTACGTGCATCTAGCTATACCCAGTCACTAATACACATCTCTAGTGGTGGCGTTTTATGACAGTTAGTAAAGTAGGCCTACTTTACTTAAGCCTAGGCCATTTCTCCCTTACAGTAGTCGAGTAGATTTTTCATGCGGTCTGCATACTAGTCGGCAAGTAGTATCTTAAGGCGTTTTCTATATAGCAGTTTCTTATTAATAGGTTCTGGTGGTTCTATGCCGGATTAGGGGTAATATCCCTTGTTTACAAAGAACGGGGTAAGTCCTATAGTAGTTGAGACATAGTTATTCGCTGCGAATTCACCCAGTAGGAGGTAATTCACCCAGTTATCTTAACTATAGGCGACTACCTATCATAGGTACGCTTTTATGCTAGCATTAGCGTTTTCCGGTTACCTAGTAGTTTTATAGTAGAAGGATATAGATATCTTAACGGAGATGCCAAGGCGTTAGCAGATTCGTCTCTATACATCAGAGCCGAACTGTGTGCCTCGGTCGGACGTAATCAAGTTAGGTAACCCATATAATTAGTAGATTTCGCGGAGGAAGGCGTTAGTGACGTTGCTAACAGCTACGCCTTCGGTTAGGACGTAGTGGCGCTCTTTTATAAGTCGGTATATTATCATAAGGATATTCTTGTAGGTACGGCCATATCGTTTATAGGGTGGTAGGTTAACAACGAAATCTATAGCGATATCTGCCTATTATCGTATGGGTACTAATAGAGGGTGTAGTAGTCCTTAATACTTTGTATTAAAGGCCTTAGCGCGCTTATAACTATAGTAGGCGCCTATAAAGCATTCGACTAAGTCTATTATTTTAGGCTAGAAGTAGTATCGGCTAAGAAGCTTATAGGTTCCTCCTCTGCCTAGGTGGCCGCTTAATCGGAGGTCATAGGCCATTTAGATTAATTGCCATTATAGATTTTCTAAGTTAGGGATAAATAGACGGCCTCTATAATAGAGCCTGTTCTCTTTTACTTTTAAGGCTACTATATTAATCTAGCCTAAGCTTTAGAGTTTAGTTGGCAGCGTACGGGCGCCAGCGGTTTTTGCGGTAATAAGTTAATACAGTAATGGGTCAACAGAGGTGTTATATGCCGTGGTAATAAGCTCGTTAATTTTAGAAGGTAATTCTAGTTTTGTGGTGTAGAGCTAAGGTATAGTTGGCTCTATTGTAGGTAGTATACCTAGGGCCAAATTCCGTACTTTTAGGATTGTTTATTATTGGAACTAGTTATAGGGGTTATCTTTGGACTAAGGAAGGTCTTATAAGCGGCGTGTTAGGCTATTAGGCTTAGTACCTTATACTCCTAGCCTATATGCAATTTTAAAGTTAAAACTAGAGAGGAACTCGTTCCAGTGTATTTAGCGTCAGTTTAGCTATTTCGTAGTTATAAAGTACTTAAGGTTGCGATGATCCGTAAGGACTTTAGTTGGCTAGTTAGGTTCTACTAAGGAGAGTTCCGGTTAGAATTCCTTAAACGCTTATATAATCGCGAGAAGTTCCTTATTATAGATCTTATAGTTACATTCTTATAGTGTAAGCTTAGATGAATAGAATGTGACTAGGTGGAGGAGACCGTCATCACCTATCTAGAAGAGGATGCCTATATTAACGTGGTCTAAGGAGTTAGTCTTAAGATAGAGTTATCGTCCTGGTATAAAGTAAGCTAGGATAGGTGCTTTAGTAAAAGCATTTTTAAGGTCTTAGAACGCCTTCTTGTATTTAGGCGTCCAGATAAAACGTAGATATATTTTTCTTCCTTTTATAAAAAGGCCCTTCGTTCGCATTATTGCTATAAGTAGTGCTACAACACCCGAGAAGTTATATATAAATTTTTAATAGAAGTTAGCGAAACTAAGGAAAGCTTATACGTCTTTAATGCAGTTAGGGGTTTACTATTCAGTAATTATGCGTACCTTCTTGGGGTCTATACGGACACCCTTAGTAGTAATGATTAGTTTAAGGTATTTTACTTCTATGACTAAGAATTCGCACTTCTTTAAATTAATATAAAGTCCTATATCCCTAAGGCGCTATAGGACCTTTCGAACGTACTTAATATGCTTAGAAGGGTTATTGTTATAAATAAGTATATTATCCAGGTACGCAGAGCAGAAGTCATTAAGGTAGTCCCGTAAGGCGTTATTAATATAGCTTTAGAAGCTGCCTAGGCCGTTATATATACTAAAGGGCATAATAGTATATTTAAATTGGCCAAAGCGTAATGCAAATGCGGTTTTTTATTTGTTACCTTCTTATATTTAGAGGCGGTTAAAGGCGGCGATAATATCGAGCTTGGTATAGATTTTGGCTTAGCTAAGCCGCTTAAGAGTCTTATATATAAGCGGTATAGGGTATCAGTTCTTAATCGTGATAGCGTTAAATCCTCTATAGTCAACGTAAAATTAAATACCTCCTCCTAGCTTCTTAGTAAGGAGGATGGGGGCGGCTGCTAGGGACATGCTGGGGCAAATAAACCCTTTATTAAGGTGTTCGTTAATATACTTTTTAACAACTAGAAGTTTATCTTTTAATATTAGGTAGGGTCTCTTATAGGGTGGCGTTTTTCCTTATTTAATATTAATGGCATAGTTATTAGGTTAATATGGGGGGAGTNTATCTNCGCTNTTTTNTAAGNANANNTTAATAAAGTTATNGTACCTCTTAGGNAGGAGCTTNCGGAGTTCCTNNTTNGTAAGTCCTTTTTTAAGCTTTATAAACTTCTTAAAGTCTAAAGGTGAAAGTCCATAGAGTTCTGCGGGGGCATCGTTTTCTAAAAGGTTGACTATATCTATCCTGTTACTATAGAGGATATAGTCCTATTCTTTATTAAGCTTATATAGTTATAATTGGGAGGCTGCGGTAANGGTCNAGCCTTTCCTACGTNCTATGNNGTAGAAGGCCNCGGCACTTANATAGTNGNAGTTAGTCNTAGGTAGGGTAATAAGGGGTTCCTTGGGTTAGTATCCTAGGGAGTAAATAGAGGCGGCTAGGCCATATCCTAGGCAGGTCTCTCTATAGTATTTAGAGTTAAAGGTTACTTCTCTCTTTTTCCAGTTAATAGTNGGGTTGTGTTATTTAAGCTAGTTTATTCNNAGGATAATAGGGTAGTTAGTAAGTGGTATAATATAGGCCTAGAGTTCTTTCTGGTGCCTATTTATATCTAGGTGGAGTTATNCNATATNGGTAATCTTCTATGCGGTATAACTACNGTTNGCNAGTTATAGGGCGCGGGCTTTAGTAAGGGGTAAGGTAGGTAGGTTATAAGTGCGCATAAATTAGGTATCTATAAATTTATTAATAGCTCCGCAATTAATTATAGAACAGCTTTTATATTGTTTTTTAGCAGTAGTTCCTATTATAGGTAAAACTATCTATTTCCGTCTATTTATCTTTACTAAGTTATCTATTAAGCAGGCTAATATGTAAATCCCCTTATCGTTAGGGCGTCCTAACCTACGACTTAGGGCTAGGACTTGGCGTTTTCCGTTTCCGTATCCAACTCTACTGCTATTACTGCATCTTTGTCTTATACGGTAGTAGCATATAGTAACGTATTTAGTGTTTAAGGTACTAGGTTAGGTATTAAGCAGCGGCTACTAAACCTAGCCATTAGGCAGTTTAGGCTATAGCTGTAATAGCTTTCTTAATAACATCTATAGTAACGCTTTAGCTTCTAGAGTAGCTCACGTTTTCCGTCTAGTAGCTTCTACGGGAAGGTTGGTATAGAAAGGTTAATATTAGGACTAGTAGTATTACTTAAGGTAGTGGGCGTTAGTGGTTTAGTAGGTCCGGAGGGCTTCTATAGGGAGGTCTTTGGGTGGGGGTTTGCAGTAGTAATCTAATTTAGTTATCGTTTAATCTTCTATATGGCTGCTACCATATTATAAACATTATTATAGTTATAGCTAGCGGCTGCGTAACTAAGGCGATAAGTGACTTTTTTAAGGAAATCTTTCTGGTCTTTAGTATCGTCTCGGGCGAGGGCTCTGGTATATTCCTGGAATTTAATATAGAACTCGTCAAATAATTTAGTAGGGCTTATCTTTAGGGCACGTAGTTTAGCTTGGTTAGTGGCTAGTAGGTTATAATTGCGGTATATTAGGTTGAGATTATTAAGGACTTCTTGGTAGGACTGCCACTTCTAGGGGCTATTAGTCTCCTATTAGGCGAAGAGTCTATTAAATAGTGTACCCTTTATTCGCCCAATAATATAGCTAATCTTAGTGTCTTCTATAGGAAAAAGGCAGGCGCTCTAAGTTAATTTCTTGCGGATTTACATATTCTAGTAGCTATATTCTTTACGGTTTCCCTAAAAAACTAGGGGATTAGGGTAACGTATATTAAACCCTACAGTAGCAGCTTAGGTTCGGTCATTATAGCTTTTATTATTACTTTAGTAGGGGTTCCCGTTAGGTAAGGCTACTTAGCGCTAACTCTCCGTTAAGTATTAAGTAGGTAAAGTTGCCAGGGGTATAGAGACTTAAGTGGCGTTATATACAGTAGAGAGGTATCTAGCGTTATTACAAATATGCTTATTAAGCTAAGATTATAGGTATTTAATTATGCCTTCTCTTTTAGTAACCGTAGCAATAAGTATAATCTTAGCCTTCTTTAACTGTTAGACGTCATGTTTAGACACGTAGAGGTCGTCTTTAGTTTCTTAACGCGTATTATTAGCGAGCGCCTCGCGAGCTTATAGGTCTTAGATAATATCGCGATCTTAGGCAGTACGCATCTCGGCTTATATAAGCTTTAGATAGTAGTTCTATAAAAGGCGGTAGTATTTATTAGGTTCTTATACTACTATTTTTACGAACGTCTCAGCGTCTTATATTTTGATTTTAATAGGTAGTAGCCCTTCCGCTTGCTTGTCCGTAGTTATATAGTTAATAAAAGATAAGACATTATTAGTATCTATCTCCTTAGGGGTTAAGGCTAAGGCTAATAAATCAAATTCTCCTAGGATTAATTGGCGTCGTAGGTTAAGTATAGGTATTGGATTATTCTTTAGGTTTAATATAGTGGCTAGTAAGGAATATTGTCTTACTATTATAGGTTCCTTAGAAGTATAAAGTGAGGTAACTTATAGGCACACTACTTTTAGCAGCGCCTGTAGTATTACAAAGACGTAGAATTAGTTATAGGCTAGGTGTCGGTAGTAAAAAGGCGCAACGTAATGTTACGGGACGGGGCAGTGGCTATAAGACGTATGTATTCAAGGAGTCTACAAGACGTTGCGCGATCGATCGTAAGGGTCGAGGGCGTAAGGAGGTGATATACCTACGCGTAGCTAACATAAGCTGTACGCGAGGTGTACGCGAGAGCACGGGGCTCTCCTATGGAGGCCCCTGCGGTGGGGTTCCGTGACAGTCTTTTTGGTAAAGAACTCGCATTTCTTAATTACTACTAGCATCTATTCTTCTTATAGTCTCTTTAAGACCTATTTAATATATTCTCTATATTCTTCCTTACTTATTAAGTAGATAATAATATCGTTAAGGTATACTATAATAAATTTATCTAAGTATTCTCTTAACATATTATTAATACGCTTTTAAAACGTTACTAGTGCGTTTATAAGCCCAAATTGCATAACTAGTGGTTTATATAGTCCTTCCTTTAACCTAAAGGCTGCCTTCTATTTATTGCCTTCCTTAATCCTAATCTAATAGTATACCTATTTTAGATCTATCTTTGTAAAGATTTATACATTGCTAATCCTATCTTAGATTTCGCTAATTAAGGGTAAAGGATACCTATCCTTCCTAGTAATGCTATTTAACTGTTTATAGTTAATGTATAGCCTAAGTTTTCTATTCTTCTTTAGTACGAATAGTACTAGATATCCCGCTAATAACTGCGATAGTCTAATATATCCCTTTTATAGGTTTTCTTAGATAAACTCTTTTAATACTTTACCTTCTTCTTTAGTAAGCTTATAGATTGGAAAGAACCTTAGACTTATTCCTAGTTCTAATTCTATCTTATAGTCCTATGCTATATACTCTAATAGCTTTTCACTTTCTGGTAACTATAGTTTCTCGCTATACTTATAGTATTTCTTTAGTACGTAACTTAAGCCTCGCTTAGTCTCTTTGTATATCGCTCCGACCTAATACTATACTAACTTAGCTTATTGTTATATTCTACGGCGTTAAGTATCTCTAATATTAACCTAACTAGTAATCTAATCAATCCTTGGGTTATATTTTTATAACTAAGGTATTCCTAATACTGCCTTATCCTTTCCTAATAGTAGGATATTAAAAGACATCTTAATTTATCTTCCTTTAATGGTTATCTAAATTGGTCCTATTTTAAGGTTAATAATGCCTCCTCTATAGGCTATTAGATCTCCTAAAATCGTTACTAATAGGTAAGGGTGCTCTTTTTACCTATATGGTAACCCTATCCTTTTAACTGCTGCTAGTGAGATATGGTTTTATATTGCTCTACTATCTACTAATACTTTAAACTGTTGATCTTACTAATTAACTCTTAAATTTAGGTGTTATTCTTAAATTCCTTTAAGGGTTTAAGGCTTTACTACTAGCTCCCTTTAGTCCTATAGGCATCTACTTTTCCCAACTATTAGCTGCTTAATTTTATTATACTTAGCTTATTCTTTAGCTAATACTTAGTTTACTTTTTATCTTTAATATACTATAGATAGGTATTTTCTAAACATTCCCACCATTATTATCCTTCTAAGTATTCTTCCGTAAGGAATCTTCCTAGTTAAAGTATTAGGCTTCCTTCCTCTTAAACTTCTACTGGATGCCAGCCGTATATATACTTAGCATTCCTACGTCAGGAAAACGGGAGAGTGGTAGGGGCTAGCCAGGGGCTGGCCCGGGGCTGGCCCGGGGTCATTTTAGCTGGATCCGCTGATCTGCTTATGTACACTTCTTTACGCTAGCCCCGGGCCCCATTAGCAACATTAGCAACATTAGCAACATTAGCAATATTAGCAATATTAGTAATATTAATAATATTAACCCCAAAAATTATAATATATCTTTTTACTATAATAGTTATAATATTTTCTATAACTGCAATATTTATATAAAAATAATAATAAATTTTAAATTTTAAAATTTGGGTATTAAGCAATTAATTAAAATAAGTGGGAAGCCTCTTGCAGAGGCTCTAAATCGTCAATTGGCGATATTCCTAACGATCCCACCGGCCGTGTACTGATTTCCTAACTAGGCCTAGCACCCGCCTACCCGCCTGCCTGCCTACCTGCCTACCTACCTGCTTGCTTACCTGCCTGCCTACTTGCCTGCCTACCTGCCTACCTACCTGCCTGCCTACCTGCCTGCCTATACCTACCTATCTGTACCTACCTGTCTGTGCCTACCTGTGTAATGCCTACCTGTCTGTGCCTACCGTCTATATCTGTCTATGGTATCTAATTCAATTTGATTCGCTAGCGGGCTGATATCGAGGCTCTGGTTCGATTCGATCGATCGATTAAGTCGTTCGTGGTGTTGCTGACTGGTTGTTCGAACGATCGTCGTCTGGTCCTGATGACGGTCGTCCTGATGACAGTCGTCTGGTTCTGACGACGGTCGTCTGGTTTCTGGCGACGGTCGTCTGGTCCTGATGACGGTCGTCCTAATGACGGTCGTCTGGTTCTGGCGCGACGGTCGTCTAGTTCTGGCGATGGTCGTCTAGTTCTGGCGACGGCCGTCTGGTTCTGGCGACGGTCGTCTAGTTCTGGCGATGGTCGTCTAGTTCTAGCGACGGCCGTCTGGTTCTGGCGACGGTCGTCTGGTCCTGACGACGGTCGTCTGGTTCTGGCAATAATTATCTGGTTCTGGCAATGGTCGTCTAGTTCTGGCCACAGTCCTCTGCTAGCTGCCGTTGTAGTGCCTCCCTAGGTAGAGAGGATGGAAGGAAGGGTGAAAAATAAGTGGTATTTAGGTGTATAAGGGGTATATAAAGACACGAAGAGGCTGCTGGGAATATAGTGGGGACCCAATAGTACTGTGGGCCGCTATTAGGACGATTAAGATAACTAGAAAAATTAAAGTCCTACTAGGAGCCTGCTAGGAAGCCTGCTAGGAGCCTACTAGGAGGCCTTTAGGATTTTAATACCCTAATAGCAATAAACGCAATAATAGTAATTGTCGGGAATGGGGCAAGCGGTCGTCACGTGTCATTACGTATTGCCGCGACACTACCGTAGCGAGGAACCTTAAGTTCCTCGCCCTTCCCCTTTTACAATATATAATAATAATTATTATACTATCTACGAACCGTAGCTACGTGATATCCCCTTATAAGTCTAACACTAATTAGTAGTTAACTTTACTGTTATACTATAGAACAGCTAGGTTTTTACTAAGAAGAGATAAGCTACTATACTAGTGCTACTTGTGCTAAGGGAAGCTGTCTTTTAAGGTTAGAACTGGTCCTAAACCTTAAATAGAACTCTTCTATAAATCTAAGGATCTAAAGGCCAGAACTGGTCCTAAGCCTTCCCTAGATTATAAATTCTTGCGTCTATTACGTAGAATAATACGCTTTACAAGTTTTCGCGATTTAAGGCTAGAACTAGTCCTAAGCCCTATAATTATAAATATATATTACAAACGCGTACCAAACGATAATCCCTATACTACTAATATTCCCTTCCTCCGAAGATATAACTATAGCTACTCTAAATAACTAAAGAGACTTCTTACTACTAGGGGTAGTGTCATGCCCAAGCCCAACCCACTTGACCATACAAACCACCAAAAAGGTAGCAGCAGTGTCTCGCGACTGGACGGGCTGCCGGTTGGAATGCCTTATAAGCTCTACAGCCCATACCGCCGTATGGGTAGCGCAAGGTCTGATAACTGCACCCCCTCTTAGGGCGCATGTCCTCAGGCGCCTGAATCGCGATCGTGGCTGGCCTCTCGCCAGGTGGTCTTGGCCACGCAGCGCGCGAGCTGCCCGCAGCACCCTAGCTGCAACGCGAGGCGTCCGCTAGCACCCTAGCTAGCGTATTAAGCTTTCCATAAGGGTGACCTCCAGCAAGCACGTGCGATACCCCGCACTCGACTGCAGAGAGTGCAGTCGCTTAGGCTGTCCCGTACTCGTGAATATTTAACCCCGCACCGGATCGAACACTGACCTCCAGGTAGTCGCGAGACACATTGTCATGCCTAAGCCCAACCCACTTAACCATATAAACCACCAAAAAGGTAGCAGCAGTGTCTCGCGACTAGACGGGCTGCCGGTTGGAATGCCTTATAAGCTCTACAGCCCATACCGCCGTATAGGTAGCGCAAGGTCTGACAGGTAGCTATATACGCGAAACTTATTAATAAAGATTAGGACGTATTTACCTTTAATATAATAACCTATACCGTAAAATAAGTTAATAGCTTTCTCCTACACCATATTTTATTCTACTAAGATAGCTATTATACTAATTTATAGTTATGGGAATACTTTAGGGAGGATTTTGTAAAATAGACCGCCGATACCTAGGCACTTAGTAATATTAATATTATTTAGGATTTTTAAGACTCCCTTTAAAGGAATAGGGTGTATATTACTAAGGACGGTAACCTAATTACTAGTAATATTTACGCCGTTTTTACTAGTATAGAAAAACTAGTATAGACGGAAGCTAAGATTATATATTAACTACGGAAACCTAAAACTAACCTATATTCTTTGGAAGGCAACTTTAATTTAGAATAAAACCCTTAGAACGCTACTCTCCTACCTAAAGGTGCTCTACCACCTAGAGGTGCTTTTCCTCTACCTTTATTACCTCTAACTCTTCTATCCTAGCTAATTAATAAGCTTTTATTTTAAGAAGTTACGAATCTAATAAAGGTATATTTAGACGAAGAGAAGAAGTTTAGAGGAGAATTATATAATATACTTGGAGTAAAACTATAGGTCTTTTATAACTGCTATAATAAGGTTAAAATTTAACGCCACTAGTTTTATTATGCTTTCTCTATTATATTAAAGGGACGGGTGGCAACGTTTTATTACAACTATATTATAGGTAAAAACTATAGCTTTAATATAATGCTTTAGCTTACTAGAGCCCACTTTAAAACTAATAAAAACCACTAACTCTATATATTTAAATAGCGGGAGACTATATTTTAGAGAGTTATCGCTTCTAACCTAATAACGACTTACCTAGAGTGCCTTTAACTACTTTTTAATAAACTTTAGAAAATCTAATATAGTTTTACTAAAACTTACTAAAATAAGAACAGTCTAAGGGACTAGGTTATTTTAATATGCTATAGCATTTCTAAGTATAACTTAGCGCTATATAAACCTATAAATATATTTAAAGGAGTATATACTAAACTACGCTCTACTATAGGCACTATAATGTAAATATAAAAACCCTAATAATTCTATACCAAAAACCTTATTTAAACTAGGATTCCAGACTAATATAATTATAACTAGACTAATTAAATATATAGCGGCCGGAGTAGGGGATATAGTAGAGGGTATAATTAACGTCGACTATAAAGTAATCGTGGAGGTCCTTATAAAGGTTTATTTTAGAATAACTATTAAAAAAAGTGCTACATTTATAAAAAGCTAAATTGCTAGTTAAATAGACACTCTTTTAATAAGCGAAAGGAGGTATATAATAAGTTCTAATAGAATATAAGAAATGTTGGAAATTATAAGGTTACTATAGCCTACTTTTAAAGCTTTCTGGTCTAATATAAAGGCATAAAAGATCTTAAGGATAAGGTTAATAAGGCCGAATAGCTCCTTATAGATATAGATATTAAGGACTACTCTCCTAACTAATACTTTACTAAGTATGGTAAGGTAAATAGTATATAAACCGTCGCTATCCTTAATAACTAATCTACGTTCTATTCTGTTATAAAGTTAGATATCTTTAATAAGCTAAAGGAAAGTTCCGCGTTTTCCTTTAATAATAAATACTTAGCGAACGTCTTCTATAGTATTATACTAGATACTAGAGCCGNNGNAGTATCTATAGTAGGAGAACCTTAAGTTTAAGCTCTTTAGTAGCTTAATAGCTCTATTTAAATTAACTAATTAACGGTAGGCTAATATACAATTCGCTTCAGTAAGGGTACTATAATCTCTTTTAGTATAATTAAGGTTTAAACCCCGTTAGGATATATTACTTTCTATATTATCCCCGTAAACACCCTATTTTTATTCTATATCTAAGATATAAATAGATTAGGCGTTAAGCTTAATAACCTTAAGAATATACTCGTTTAGGGAGATAATTGGGTGCCTATTATACGCAAGTAGGGTTACTTTTAGTTACTCCTTTAATAGCTAAAAAGGAGCGTTGCTTAAAGTTACTTAATTGAGCCAGAGCTACGTTAACTACACCATCGTTTTAGCCACCTATCCGTTTACTAACTGCTTAGGGTTCTTTAGTAAGTAGGTTATAAAGTTAAGGTTAAGACAATTAAGCATCTTATAAAGTACTATTATTACTACTAAATAAACTAGAAGTCCCCTAGCCAATTTAAGTTTACCCTTAAAGATAACTATAACTTTAACTTCTGTATTATTATTAATATTATATACCTTAGCGGTAAGCTAGTACTTTAAGTTATTAACTTTTTAACCTTCTTCTAAGCCGCACGCTTCCTAAAGGATATATTAGCTAGGAACGCATAGGATACTCTTTAATTATGCTAGATTAATATCTACCTAGGACCCCTAGATTAAGTTATTTATAATATAAAAAGGAACTTTTTATTTATAGAGTTTCGGTAATAAGCAAAAGTAATAGCAATTAAGGTTAAGGAAGTCCCTATTAAGGCATATAATAGCGTTAGAAAAGTAGAATAATATTATACGCCACTACGCCAAGTATATAAGATTATTTCTTTAAAACTAGAGGATATTAGCGAAGAGCTTATCTTATAGATGGCTATTAAGGCTATTAATAACTCCGCTAGTCTAAATAAGCTCATACCTACGTTACTAGTCTTTAGCGCCTACCCTTAAATAACTAATAATTCTTTACTATCTCCCTCTATTGTATAATAAGCCGAGGCTATTTATAAAGTAATAAAAGAGGTGCGACGTCTCTACGCTACGCGCTAGGTTAATAACGTACTAGGAATAAGAAATGGCCTAAACACCTTAACTACGCTTAATCTGCCACTCTAATCTAAAGTATAGGTATAGCGTAAAAAGGGAGGATGGTTAGGCCTATATAAACTTATTATAATTAATAGTTAAACTTATACTCTTTAAATACCCTATAGACCTACTTAATTCTATTTAACTGTTATTAGGCCCTACTATAAAGATAATAGTTCTAAGCCTTTATAGGATGCCCTAAAAGATACCCTAAAAGATACCTTAGAGGAGAACCATAATTAACATGCCCTAGAAGGCGACTATAATCCTAATATAATTATAGTAGACGTGCCGCAACTATAACGCGGTAAAGGTCGCCCGAAGGGATTACAAAATCGCTAATATTTTATTAATTTTAAAGAGTAATTTGTTACTGCTATAGAGAGTAGAGTTAAGTTATTAATGGCCTTTATAATAGCTAAAGAGAAGGCTAACTTTAAGCTCGCAAAATAGCTCTAAAAGGAAGGTTATATTATAACCCTAGGAGCTCCTTTCTAAGCATCTAATAAGCAGGAGATTGACGGTCTTATTGTAAGAGGAGTCTTTAAATTTAAGAAATATAACCCTACTAAGTTTAATGGAGTTTGTATCTTTAAGTTAAGAATGGTTAATATGATTAAGGGTAAAGCTACTAACGCCCTATTTAAGAAATTAAGGCTTATTATCTAAGGTTACAACAATAATAGTAAAGAGATAATTCTTATATAATCTCTTATAATTTAACGAGCTAGTTAGCGAGTTATTGTTATATTAGCTCCCTCCTTAATAAAGAATAAAATGGCAGTTTATTTATAAGATATTACTTAAGCCTATATCTAATTAGAGACGCACCTTTAGCGCTTAATATTAGCATACCTTCTAGAGTAAATTCGCTACTAGTATCCTAAAGACACGATTATAGTTATACTTAAGCTATTATATGGAATTGCAGAGGCAGGAACTTATTAGTAGGCTACTTATAGTAAGCACTATAAAGAGAAGCTTTTAATAATTACTTCTATATTTAATCCTTACTTCCTTATTATAATTATAGGAACTTTATTTAGAATTATCGGCATATAAACTAATAATATAATTATTTTAGGAGATAACTAATTCTTAGCTCTTAAAGAAGATGAGCTAGTAAAGGCAAATCTTATAGTAAAGCTAAAGGAAAGACTTAATTTAATAATACTATTGCTCTTTAATAGATATATCCTTTCTATAAATAAGGATTCCATTGCTTTACGCCAGAAGGGTTAAGGCAAGAAGATTAATATTATTAATATTAATTCTCTAAAATAAGGATATGTGGAATAACGCGCTTATAGGGCTTATATTGCTTTTATCTATCAACCTAAGGCTTTCTTTAATCTCTTTATTGCCGCCTAATACCAGGAACTAACTAAGGATAACGTTCTTACTTTAAATAAGCGCCTTTTTTAGTAGATAAATTATTTTAATTAAGGGCTACTCTATATACCTATTAATCTCCCTACCGCTAAGATCTTTGTGTTTATTAATAGATTATTCGCTAATAATAAAGATTTTAGCTCCTAGTTAGGATATAAGATTATTATTATAAATAAATCTACTAGAGAGAATAACTTTACGATTTACGGCAACCTTATTTATTAGAGCTTAATTAAAAGCAAATATATTACTTAAAGTGTTTTAGCGTTAAAGATATACGGAATAGTTAGTGGAGTTAATATAGTAATTACAATTGGAACTACCCTTAAGATAATTATAGATTAACTTAAAATTCCCGCTATTCCTATAATCGTGTGCACTAACTTATACTCCCTCTATAAGTATTTAGTTAAGCTTAGTACTATAAAAGAGAAGCGCCTTATAATTAATATTATAGCACTTTAGCAATCCTATAAGCGTTAAAAACTTTTTAAGATTTAATAGATTAATAGCTAAAATAACCTAGTAAATATAATAATAAAGGTAAACCTAAATAAGGCACTAGAGATATTTATTAATATAAATACTCTATATATATAAGTTAAAGGTTAGGTTAAGAGGGAAATTTAAAAAAGTTAAGATCTTATAGAACTTTAACCGCCGGTTAAAGTTATTTAATTAGTTAGATTCTTGCTAAGAGCGCTATACCTAATTAATTTAAGTGGCGGTATAGAGTTTTGCCAACGCCATTTATTAATCTAGCTAATTAGGATTTTCTATGCCTAGTATGGAAAATCGCTATTAGCTTGCTTACTACTAGCGCCTTAATAGCCCCTTTATATTTGCGTTAACCCTAATATCCTCCCTCCCCTTTTTCTTCTCCTTAGCTTTATATCCTTATATAGTGGCAATCTATAAGTATATATAGATGGTAACTATAAAAGAAGAGTTGCTAGTGTCGGGAATGGGGCAAGCGGTTGTCACGTGTTATTATGTGTCGCCGCGATACTACCGTAGCGAGGAACCTTAAGTTCCTCGCCCTTCCCCTTTTATAATATATAATAATAATTATCATACTATTTACGAACCGTAGCTATATAATATCCCTTTATAAATCTAATAGTAATAATATTTATTTTATAGCTATAAGCTAGCATAATGCTAGCGTATAGCTCTAGGGCCTAGCTAATATAGCAGAAAGCTAGCGTAGAGCTCTAAGGGGTTAGCTAATATGGCGGAAAGCTAGCGTAGAGCTCTAGGGGGTTAGCTAATATAGCGGAAAGCTAGCGTATAGCCCTAGGGGGTCAGCTAATATGGCGGAGAGCTAGCCCTAAGCCCTAAAAACACTTTTAGCGAAACTAAATTTCGTGCGCCACCCCCTGTTTTTCTGACGTATACTATTATTTATCTATTATCTAGTATATCCTTATAGGGTATTTCTAATTCTTTTCCTTTAGATTCTTATACATTTCGTATATATTGTCTACGTATGCAATCCATAATAGCGTATAGTATGCTAGGTGCTTTAGGTTAACTCTTAGCTCGTCTTTATTCTTAAGTGCGAACCTTTATTATACTAATCTAAATATTGCGACTTTATTCGCAAGTACTAAAATACGCTTATCGCTTCTCTAGTCCTCTAATTATTCTTCTAGATCCTTTAACGTTATAATTAAGGCTCCTTTAATATAAGTTATAGCCTTTTCTGTAATTAGGTAGTCTTAGATAACTTTTTTATCTAACTATATATAGAAATCTTCCTATTTGTCATTATGTCGCTATCTATACTACTTTTAGTATAGCTATTAGAGTATATACAGCTTGTCCGTAAGGAAGTATCTTCTTATTACTATATTATAATAGCCTTTTATATATCGTTTTTTAAACCTAGTAGGAATCCCTAGATCCTCTTTATTTTCTAGTTTAGTAAGCCACTTAGCTCTTAATATGCCTACTCTTAGCCTATTGGTAATCCTTTATACTAGTACTCTGTCCTTTATACGTCCTAATATGCTAGATCTCTTATCTAGTTTCTTTTCTTACTATATAATAATTCTTGCTCTAAACTCTTTTATAGTTTCTTTTGGTTTATATCTTATAACTAGATCCTTAAAGCCTTCTTACTTCTTAATTACTATATTAACTTTTTAATCTTTAGGCCAAACACTATGTTTCCCTAGTAAGTCCTCTAGGTCTATATACTTGTCTCCTAGTCTAATTACTATTTATATTGTAGATTCTCTAATCTATAAAGAAGCTCCTTACCTCTTGCTTACAGGTATCCTAATTTATTCTCCAAATTCTTAGTCCCTTAGGTTCTTTAATCCTAAGCTTACTTTTAACTTAAGCTTAGCCCCTACCTTAGTCTAACTAGGCTTTACTAGTGTCCTTATCTTATCTTAAGAGTTCTAGATCTTACTTATCTCATCTTAAGAGTCTTATACCTTTAGGAAGCTTTATTTTAAGCTTATTTATATATTACTAAACTAAGCTGTTACTCTATTCTATCAGTTTTCGTCCATTATAGGTCATTAAGCATGCCTTATCTCGTCTTAAGAATTTTAGTTGTCTTTTATCTTGTCTTAAGAATCTTAAGCCTTTGGCCTTTTACCTTTATTAAGTGGTAAGCTAGCACTAGTAGTCGTCTGCTTGCTTAATCGTCTTTAGATATTACTCCTTCCGTCTTATAAAGTAATGGATGCCGTATCTAATGGTGTTATAATACCCGTTACTAAACCTTGCTCTATAGCGGTCGCAGTCTCTACTTTTATTACGTTATTAAGGTTTAGATACCCCTAGTTAGCTCCTTTACTATCCTTATCGCTATTAATTAATAAGTACTCTAACTTCATTGTTATTATTGCTAATTATTATCCGCACGTTACTATAATATCTTAATCTAGCTTATAGAGTTAATCTTATTCTTTATCTAACTCTTTAGTTCCTTTAAGTCCTCTTAACTCTAGCTCCTATAGCTAATAGCTTATACCATACTTAGCGTCTTTATAAATTTAGTATGCGTTGTTATAATAAAACGTAAAACTTTTAATTAAACATTCTTTTGTTCCTTGTAGTGTACTATTATTCCTCTATATATATATATTATATACTACTAGTCTAGTTCCCTTTACTGCATAATAACTCTGACTACTTTTATAGTCTTTAGTAAAATAACCCTATTTTCCGCAATTTATATAAGCTCCATCTTTAAACCATTACTTTTGCTATAGAGTTTATTTAAACGCCTTCTACTACTAAGATCCTTGGTTTGGCCTATACTCCTTAGTTTTATAATTACTTAATCCTTAACCCCTAGGTTTCTATAGTTTCTTACTCTATCTCTTATAGGCTTTTTTAGTACTACTTAGGTCTATTAGCTCTACGCCATACTATAGTTTCTAACTTAGCTTTGGTTGTTATATGCTCTACGCCTTATATAACTATAGAACTCTATCCTAACCTTTCTTAGTCTATTCCCTTTAGTAGATCTTATTATTAATCTTTATTGCTTAATCTATTAGTTCCCTTAGGGTGTCCACATCTTTTATTAGAATAATTATATCTTAGACTTTAGCCTTAAGTCCCTATTTATATTGTGCTATAAGCGCCTTATTATTCTACTTAACTTATATTACTAGTATTTAAAACTATATTATATACTTAATTGCTAAGGTCCGCTATATAATATCTTGGAGTTTTCTTTCCGCCGTGGTTGTTGCCTCTAGGTCTTTAAATATTTGTGTAAGTTGTTCCATAAATCCGTCCTAGCTTAAAAATATAAACCATACTTCTTAGTTTATAGTTGTTATTTCGTTTACCTATATTTCTATAAGGTAAGGTTTAAACTATTTAAGTGCCCTTCCTGTTAAGAATAGTCCTGCATACGCTATTTAATCCATAGGTATTACCAGCTTTACTCCCTCCTGTGTTACCTTAAAGTGTATTTACATAAGAAATCCTTTAAGCTTTAATCTCTCTCCTAAGAATCTTTTAATTAATAGTAACTTAACCTTTACTGCGCCTATCCCGTTAATCTTATTTTTAAGTACTATATTATTTTCTGTTAACTAGTTAACTATTTTTTATAATTGTTTTACCGTTATAGGTTATTGCGAGTTAGTGTCCGCTATATTAGTGTCACCCCCTAACCTTAAAGTAGTTGCCGCCGTCGATGGCGTTGTGGTGGCTGCTTTTAGTAGCATATTATTTAACTTCCTGTATTTAATACTATAACCGTAGTAGTAATTGTGTAATAAAGCCTTATAGTAGGAACTACGGTGGACTTATTAATAGGCTAGGTGTATAAAAAATATAAAGATAGTAGTTAATAACGTAATAACAACTAGTGGAGTGGTTGCCTAATAGATTAACTCTAATTATATTCTAAGAATTACTATAAGGAAGGAACTGTCTAGGTAGGGACTAAAGGTCCTTAAATATATAACCGTACTCCTAAGAAAGTCGTTGCTCTATCTACTTTGTCTGCTCTATTCGCTCTGTTATAGATCTTACAGATCACACAGATTACACAGATTACATCACGTAACTCTGCTTACTATTCCTCATCATATGGTTCCACGGGTTCTATCTTGGACCGTGCTTGTATTAACTAACTAGCTTCTTTTAACTCCTCTCCAAGTAGTCGTAATATTGTACTTAAAGCGTTCGTAACATAAGGGGGGTTTTTATTTATTTTTAATTTTACTTAACCGTTAAAGGATTTAATTAAGGGTTTGCTAGAGGGGCGCCTAAGGCTTACTAAACTAGTAGAGCCATTCTACTAGCTATATTAGTTTGTTATAGCTAATAGTTACTCCCCTATAATTCTGGATACTAGACGCGTCTAATAGGCTTTATATTTTATTAGATGCCTTCTTAATAGAGGTGTTTCCGCTTTATAGTATAGTATTCGCCCGTCTTTGTTATAGAGGGCCGTTGTTAGGCGTGGATCTAGCGGTTGCGCGCGAGTGCGAGCCACCGTCGGTCGACGTGTGCCTTCTCTGCGATGCATGCATCTTAGGGGGATTCTCTGGGTGTTTTTTAGGGTTCTTTTTGGTTGGTTTTGGTCTTTTTGGGCTAGGTGCAGCAAGAGCTTCTAGAATTTTTTTTAGGTATAGGAATTTAGGGAGTGTTTATAGGTCTGTAATATAGGCGCCCTCTAAAAGCTTTATAATAGTAAAGGGAAAAAAAAAGGTATTAGTATATCCGTAGGCTTAGTACGGTAGTAGTAGTTTCTAAGAAGACTAAAAGTAAGGATATAGAAAACCTTAAGTAATCTATAGGCGATATATAGACGGAGCCTAAAGGCGAAGAGATAGAATACGAGGTTTTCTTAAACGGAGTTTTCTCGCTATATATATATAAGGTATAGTCTATATAGGCCTAATGGAGATCCAAATTGGGCATTAAGTAATTAATATTAATATTAATAATAGATAATTAAGTAAAAAGTTTAAATAGAAAAATACCAAAATCATTATTACTTAAATTATTAGCCCTTATACTATGTAATTAAATTTACTATTAAAATTTTACCTTATCTTTTATATTAATAAACTAAACTATAAAATTATTGCTAAGCTAGTTTTAGATTATATATAGCCTTTAGTACTGCTAATAGATAGCTAAAAGAAGTAAGTTTAAAGTTTTTAAAAAAAACACAAAAAAGAAAACGTTAAGAATAAAGATTATAGCTATTATATAAAGTAAGGTAATTTAGCCATATATATAGTAGTAGTTCTTTAATTAACGTCTGATACGGATCCTATCTAGGCCCACGCAGACTACTCCGTTACAGGGGGAAAACTTGTGTATTTACAGGAAGAAAACCCTGCAGTTGGGTTGGGGGAGGAAAAACCCTATGAGCCACCTCAGTAGGATGAAAAACCCCGATTTGCCATGTCTGTCCGTAGCGGCGGCCCTGCGGGCCTACGGCTACGTCCTGTCTCCTTGGATGTTTTGAACTCCTTGGGTACTACTGCTTCCCTCTCCAGCTTATCCTAAGCTGGGGTTCACTACGTCCCAGCCAGGCCTTGCCGATCGATTGCCGTGTATTATTATTGTCGTTTCCTATATTATTGACCGTCCCCTGTGTGCTATCTCTTATTAACTATTGCTATATACGCTATGCCTCCTTCCCCCCTAGGGCCTATTAAAGGCGTAAGGGGGATTTATCCATAAACTACCACTATACTATACCATAGGGCAAGCGGGATGTGTATGCCTGGGTATCTTTTATGCCTAGGCCCTAGTCACTAGGCCCTTGCCAAGGGTTACCACTCCTTAGGAGGAGACAGGAAAACCGTACGGTGTCGTCTAGGCTGCTAGGTTTTTCCTAGTATTCGATAGTTAATGGCGAGTGACCGTATACTCCGCGGGCGATCGCCCTGGGGGTTAGAAGGGGCCGTATATTTGCTCGTTTGTTCGTTCGTTCGTCCGTATTTGTTTATTAATGTGAGGTCGTCGATGCTTTTAATTGGGGGTCGGGGGACGTTGAATTCTGTATGTATCCGCGAGGATTACATAGGGTTGGAATAGGAGGACAGTGTAGCTGAATTGTAGAGGGCCAACAGTAGTGGTTTTCGAGATCTCACCATCTGAAAAATTTTCACCACCGCCTAGAACGCTTATAACCACCACCAGGTCCTATCCGCAGCTGTGCGACGTCTCTGCGTTGGCTCTACTGAGTCCGAAGACTAGTAGGTTCGTAGGCCTCACCACGTACAGGTGCAGAGTCCGATTTTGAGGACCTTAGCCATATATATATAAAGTAAGGTAATTTAGCTATATATATATAAATTAATAACTAGCTAATTATTATTATTATTTTTATTTATTGCCCAATTTGGTCCCTTTTTAGGTCTAAATAGGCTATAACCTTCTATATAGGAAACAGCCCCCTAAGGGGAAAAACTTAGTTATTTTCTTAACTAGTTTTACGCGTTCTACCTTTACCTAGCCTATATATCTTTATAAATATTATAAATATTATATACTATACTTCTTAAATATATTAGAAATTTTAGAGGGGGGTAGTATAAGTATTTAGTAGCTTATTTATATACCGCCTATAGCTAAGTAGGATATTTAGTCCCTAAGGGGTTAGAAGGGGCTAATGTGTTCGGCAAGCAAGTGGCTACTATAAGCATGTGGCCACCCTAAAAACTTACTAAAAAACCCCAAAAATCGGGTTTTAATATCTTAATAACGGCTTAATAATAAATTATAAAATTATAAAATTAGATTCTTATACTTGCTTTAAGACCTCTATTAAAGTTTTAAAGTAATTAGCTTTGCTATTATTAATATATTAAATTTTGGCTCTTATATTTAAGCCTAACTATTATATCTTAAAAACCACTTATTAAATTATTTTAAAACTTTAATATAGGTCTTAAAATAAACATAAGAGTCTAATTATAAATTTTTATAATTTATTATTAAGCCGTTGTTGGGATATTAAAAAACGATTTTTGTGGTTTTTTGGTAAGTTTTTAGGGTAGCCACATGCTTATAGTGGCTACTTACTTGCCGAACACGTTAGGTGTTACGGCTTATATAAATTCCTCTAAACCAAAGCTTGTAGAATGCTATATTACGAAAATACTAAGCTAAGGAGAAGGAAAAAAGGGGGTTTCTAGGACTAATGTAAATAAATATATAGGGCGAGCCGCCAAGGCGCTAGCTCCAGGCGAGCCAATTATAGGTTGGTAGAATTTGGCAGAATTTAGCAGGTAATATACGATAGCGCCGTTACACTAGAAGGGGGTATATCCTTTAATATCCTCCTATTAGATCTTATATACTATCTAAAACTACTAAAGGACCTTAGCCTATAAGCTATTATACTACTACTTATAGGCCCCTACTTATAGTAAGTATTTAGGTATTTATACCTATATTAATAAATAGCTAGTCTTTTACTAAGCGGTAGTTATAGTAAAATAGTACGTAATAAACTATGTAGGCTATATATATAGTATAGCATAGTATCTAGATTATATTAGATGCTTATTAGCTATATATTTAGTTCTAAGACCTTTATTTATAGTAGGAAGGCGGCTATAGATTTTACCTTTATTAGCCCTTTATATAGAAGTATTAGTATTATCTATAGGTATTTTATATAGCTACTCTTTATACCTTTACTACCTTCTAGCACCGCTTCTATATAAGGTCTACCTATTTTGCGATATATATAGCGGATCTATATTTATGCTAGTAGCTTCCTATTCTCTATCGCCGTAGTAATACTCTACTAGCGGGGCGTCGGTCTCTGCTTAGTATTATAGTAGCTTCTATACTTTCTTTTCTTTCTTTACCGCTTATAGACGGAGGATTTCTGTAAGGGGGCTTTGTAGACAGGGGGCTATAAGGCACGAGTATGGAACAGGATAGATTGGTAAGAGAGACGAATCCTTGAGGAGGTAAGGCCTCTGGGATCGTGGAGACTATATACTACGGGCACGTGCCTCCGGCACGTGACCGGCGACCATCCGAGGGGCGTCCGGAGGTTGTCCTGAGGGCAACCCGAGGTGTCCGCAATAATATCCCTCACAATTTCCTAGCTTATGTACTTAGGCGGGTTACTCTTTTAAGGAGCTTTCGCGCCTTATATATGTAAGGCACGTTGCCTAGGTATACGGTAGGGGGCGAGCAGGCCGAGCACGAGTCACAGGAGAGTCGATGGAAGAGAGGACGATATGGTAAAGAGTATGGCAATAGCCTCGTACGGAGACGAACCGATGAGGAGGGGAGGAAGGCTCCTGGGCATGCACCCGAGTAAGGGATAAAAGATCCCTTACAATATACGTTTTAATATTTAGTGTATCTTTCTCTACTGGGTAGCTTATGCTATAGCTGCTCTTTATATAGTAATTTAGGATGTGGTAGAGCGATGAGATTCGGGATCAGTGCTTTGACTTATACGGATGTGTACGGATCTGGAGAGATCAGTGTTCAATAGTGAGAGTAGTATTGAGAGGTCAAGGGAAGAATGATTTGCTTTGCGCTTAAGACCTGTCGCTTCTACCGGCATACTGGTCGAATGTGCCTCGTGTAATATCCGCATAGTTCGTATACTTGCATCCAATTAAGAGTTAGAGATGGACGGCCATGCCGAATGCCGTGGTACCTGAGATGTGCACAGTGTTTGGTTGCATGCCGAATGCCGTGGTACCTGAGATGTGCACAGTGTTTGGTTGTCGACGTCTGCGCATTGGATGCCTGCCGTTGCGGGATTTAACCGACAACGATGTACTAAGGAATTTCCCGATACCTGCATCTAAAAGACGAAATGACACAGACGAATTGACCCATTCGTATATGCGGAAGAATGATGAATAGTATGATTGGTGCCTCTAATGAGGGGAAGTAAATGCGGGTAATTTCGATATTGTGGGTTCCCAAGGTAGATCAAATACGACTATCTGCAACTCGGGTAAGACTAGCACTTGAAAGAAACCACGACCTACTGTTGCCGAACTACAACTCCAGCATCTCTTGATGCTCCTGAGCCAGTTGAACTGCGTCATCTTCTTTTCGAGACAGCTTCACTCTGAACCCGGGGAGCTCCAGAGTTTCGAATGCTGTTCCTTCCCCATCCCAAAAGACGACCTCACTGATGGGCAAGCCAGCGTAGTTCACTCCGCCGACGTCTTCCATGCAGAAGTCGTNCCATGTGTTCCGTTCACCTTCAGCACGCTCAGAAGTAGTAGTGATTCGCCACGACTCTCCGCTTTGTGCCGATTCGTTCCTGTATAACAAAGTCGGCACGAGCTGAACATAGAATTCCCCGTCTCGAGGCGCCCCGAATGCTCTTCGAAGCTCGGTTGCAAATAGAGCTGTGGCATTTGAAATGAATTCGGTTACCACCAAGCCCCTGTGGTCAGCCATGAGCGTCATCGAGGAGTTTAGATCCGGATTTGACGATGCATACGTGCCGGCGTACCGTTTTTGAAGCTGCTGAATGGCGATTTGCTCAGCTGTACGGACGGCGGCCACGGTTACTACCTCTTGAATCTTAGAAAAGAGATCGAAGTTGCCAGCTACGAGGATGGTAATGCCAAGGTCGTAATGGGGAACGGTCATTATGATCGAAATGTAACCAGGAAGCTTGGAAATCAGCCTACAGCTCTCCGATTGAACATGCTCAGATATTAGAGACTCACCCCGCCAGCCTTTGTGATAAATTTCACAGTCCGCTTAGACCTTTGGAGGATGCGGTCTGTTTGAAAAATTTCCCACGGCATCCCATAAAATGAATAGAGCCCCCTAGAAGGGGACACAGGGTGTGCCCAGTTTGCTGCGCGTGTAATGCCGTTGTAGTGGGTCAGGATATATCTTAGGTACTTGGACAAGTCAGTCGACGAGCTGTAGATGCCTCCAGTAGGGCTCTGTATGCCCTCATCAACATCCCAGTATTGTGGCTCTAGAGGTATGACTCCAGCGCTGTCGGGAGGTTGTGACAAGGAGCTCTTTGTCATGTTTAATGGCTTGAAAATGGCATCGTTGATATACGACTCGTATGTCTGGTTGGTGACATTCTCAATGGCGAGACCCAGAAGCTCATATGCAATATTCGAGTAGGTACTCTCCTGGTTTGGGGCGAAGACCGGGGCCATCGACTTGACTGCCTTCATGAGGTCTGCAAGTCCTGTTAGCTAAGTTCTGACAAATCTGCCTCATGCGCATACCGGCTCTCCCGCAGCTTGGCTCGTAGTTGGGTGCATACTCGTCGCACTCGGGCAGGCCATCCCTCGAAATGGGTGGGAGGCCCAGCTCCTCAGGAGTGTAGGGGAAGACCGTGGCATTGTTGATAAGATCACCCTGGGCGACTGAAATGAAAATCAACGAATTTACCTGCAAATGTGTAGCATCTCTGATGGCCGGGCAGCGTACATTCACGCGGTATGCCACTGAGCTGGCTGGCCAGGCTCCGCAGTGTGATGTCTTTCCAGGGGATGGTTCCCTCCTGCTCTTCCTTCAATTCGCCGATGTACTTGTCAATGGGGTCGTCCAAGCTCAGGTTGCCCGCCGCATGCTGGTGCAATATGCCCAGGACCGTGAACGACTTGGTAATGCTCGCGATGCGATAGAGGGCGTCCCCGTTGACCTCCGGAATATCAGGGCGCGATGCGTTGCGTTCACGCGCGGTGTGGTGATGGGACCAGAGCGACTCTTTGGACGACGTGACCTCGACCGAGAAGGAGGTGGACGCGAATTCGGGGGCAGCGACTGCCTGGGTCAATGCCGTGCTGACCGCGGCGAAGGCCTGCTTAAGCAGAGTATGATTGGGGTCGTATTGGGGGAGAGGATGGGCCTGGGACGGCTCGTAGCATTTCGCGCTGGCGAGGGCCGCCCAGAGCAGACTCAGGGTGAATGGGAGCATGTTCTGTGGTGGAGCATCGTGTCGGGTCGGCAAGAGGAGCTCTGAGGTTCGAGCATCCTTCGCGGGGTTTACTCCCTTATTAATACTCTTCCGGCAACTAGAAGGAAGGCTAGTCTAAGGAGCAGGAGCTTAACGGCTCCTTTTTTACCCTAACTTTTAAAGATTACTACTATCCGGATAGATGTTTCTTAGGGAACGTTCGGTTGCAATCTGGAGGCCTCAGATTCGGTTCAGAATAGAGTTGATCTGGAGCATCAATCTGATTCTGAGGCGACTGTTCGGTTGAATTCCAGTTCAACTTGGCTTTAGCCACAAATTTTTGATGTTCCTCTGACCGCCCAAAAAACACGCTGAAAGTTACTAAAAATTGGCAACTTTGCCATATATAGAATCTGAACTGAGGTCTTGGCGTCAGTTCAAATGAGGAGCCCGAAGCTCCTCATTTGAACTCCAGATTGAATCTGAAGGCTTCAGATTGCACACGTCCGTGCAACCCGTAGAGCCACAGACGCGTGTCAAATCGGGAAGGAGCGCGTTCTTTCTGCCGGACTTTCAGTTCAGATTCAAAGGCGTCAGATTGCAGCTCCAGATTGAATCTGGAGGCTTCAGAACCGAGTTGATCTGGAGCCTCAATCTGATCTGGAGGTGTCTGTTCGGTCAATCTGGCGACTTTCTGATCTGGAGCTCCTTCAGATCGGCAACCGCGTCAAATTCGCACGCTTTACCGTATATAGTAGTTAAACTTAAGCTCTTGGCGTCAGATCAATCTGGAGCTTTTTTCTCCAGATCAATCGTCAAGTCAAATCTGGAGCTCTGCTCGTGCGTTTACCCACCATACCCCTAACCACCACCACCCTTACCGACGACAGATTACTACTACAGCTGCAGGCCTATACGATGTCCTCTTAATTAATTCTTATTGTCACCGTTTAGATCCAACCAGGCAGAAGACGTCGCTAATCCTGAGCCCCATCTAAGGCCTTTTATTAGAACGATCAACCGAACAGTCGGCTTTATTTCAGATTGAGTACGACCGCCAGATTAAGCGCCACTAATTATCTTCTAATTGACGCCGGTGAAAGCACGGATCAACGTCAGATTGAAAAAGCTCCAGATTGCAACCGAACACGCCCTTAGGCTACGTACGAGCCCCTAAGGTCCGCGATATACCGTCCATATACCACCCCCCTCCCCTAGGGGGTGGCCCTACTTTTCGAACGCGTTTTTGAGTATAAAGGGCCTCGTCGCGCGCCTTCGACCTTATTGTCGCCTTAACAATCCATTTTCTAACCCTCTCTCCCGCGCTAGCTCCTAGCTTATATAGGGTTTCTAATTTTATATAAAAAGGCCTACTATAATTTTAATTCTATAATATAGAGCCCTTCTCCTTTAATATTTATATATTTAGTAGCTTTATTTACCTACGCCGCGCTTATACGTCTTCCTCCTTACTTCTTATAGATATAGAGTCTTTTAAGAATCTTCTTACCCTCTAGTTTATTTTACGGTTAAAGAAGCCCCCCTAGTCTCTAAAGCGAATTTAAAGCCTAAATAGCGCGGCTATAGAATATTTATAAGGCCTAAGAATACTATAAGGGCGTATAAGCTAAAGTAGAAAAAGTAGAAAGACTAGTATATAAGACTAATAGGTAATATAGACGGCGCTTAGGTAATAGAAAATAAGCTTTACTTATTTTCAAAGTAGTAAGTTATTAACTAAGAATTATAGGTCGCTAGTTATTAAAAATGTGAGTTAAAATAAAAAGATATATAAAAAGATAGTAAGTAGGTAAAAAAAGAGGTAAAAGACGATTAAGTAGGTAAAAGGGTAACTAGGGGGAAAGGTAGCTAAAGGGGTATAAGGGAGGAAGCTATAAAGGATAAGGAAGGGGATATATAGAATAAGAAGGCCCTAAACGCCCTATTTAATAAAATAGTCTAATACTTAGTTATAAATAGCTATATCTTTGCTATTATTAAGCTTTATATATAGTAGTTAAAAGGTAAGGTCTTGTTACCGCAATAGGGGGCGAAGCTTTTGGTAGTACTAGATAGTATCTACCGCGATAAGGACTGGATTTAACGCGTTAACTTTATTAATTAAGGCCTATTTATAATTACTAGCGACTATAATATTAAAGGGCCTAAAAAGGCAATTACTTAGTATTAAAAGATAGGCTCTAAAATACTAGGTTTATACATTACTACTACTATATACTCTATCCGGTCCGTATAGACTATTTATAGCTACTATTTTCTAACCTATTTCTTAGGCTAAACTACTATTACCTAAGGTAAAAATTAATAGAATATTTAGCTTACTAGTCTTATCCTTATTAAACTAGATAAGTTAGTACTATATATAGTTATATTAATAAGATAGGGAAAGTAGAATTAGTACGGAAAGGTTAAGTATATAGGCTATATATATAATACTAACCAGAGCACCATAGGCGACTCGCAGGCGCTAAGCAGGCGAGTCCCAAAAGGCGGGGAGATGGATCACGGGGTTTTCTCATTTTTCTTAAATAGAGTTTTCTCCCCACATGTAAATAAGGAGTAGTCCGCGTGGGCCCAATAGGGATCCGAATCGGACGTTAAGCAATGAATTATTATTATATAATACTAACCCTATTCTCTACCCTTTCTCTATAATAGCCTTCTACTTCTTTAACTACTAAGGTAAAGACGGCGCTAAAATCTTTCTATCCTTTTAGTAGCTAAAGTGTAAGCTTTGCAGTGTGTGGGAATTAAACGAGCAACTTTATTGTAATCTATGGAAATCAAGTGATATAAATACATGAAAAAGGTGCAGGTAATAAGATTAAAGGGGGTACTAATGCGTAACTAAAACAGGGTGATACGCAGTCGAGACGGGGTGGTACGCTGGTGAGACAGCGTACTGTTTTGGCAGGGTACTAATACCAGTAGTTGGTTACATAAAGGACTACTATAACCTATATATCTTCCCTAATAGTATTAAAGTACTATAATAGCTACTAAGCTGTTATATATAGTTTAAATATAATAAAAGGATATTTTAAAGGGTAAGGATTTACTTAAAGGAGAAAACCTATAGCATCTATAAGTAGAGCGTTTAGTATGCTAAGCTTAGCGGTATTAAAAAGACCTAAATTAAACGGGTTAGATGCTAAAATATTGATATAATAATAGGAGCTTATCTTAGCTATCTACTCTATACATTTACACGGTTAATTATTAGCTTCCTAAAGAAAGAAAAGGGCTACTTTCTCTCCTATATAGGAAGTACTAAAAAAAGCCCTCTATTTTTAAAATATATATATAAAGACCTACTACCTAGATAGGGCTAATAATAAGGTTATACGCTTAACCTTAGGGCTTAAGATTTCTACACCTCCTTTATATACTTAGGGTAATCTTATATAAGTAGTTCCTACTTTACCCCTTATAGAAGAACTCCCTTTTTAGCTATAAGGAGTACTAAAGGTTTACTATATATATAGAAAGCTCGCTAGCTAATATAGTTATACTAAATAAGCTAATAATATAGAAATACTAGCCCGCTTATAAGGCTGTAGCTAAGCTAAGATATAAGGCCATAATCTCTAAAATAAAGGGGGTTTAATTAAGCGTATAGATAATTTTAGAACGCCTTAGCAGGATAGAAAGGTAATTAGTATTATTTATACCTATATAGATTTAGTAAGGAAAAGATAGGTATCTAAATAGGGCCTATAAAGTCCGTATATCCGCCTTTAGATAACCCTATACCTATATCTATACCTATATCTAAGTCTATTTCTAAATATACTAATAACTAGATTTCGTCCTTAGATAAACCCTCTCCCGTATATCTAATCACTAAAGAGATACTAAGGCTATTTACTATAGTAAAGCCTACTTAGCTATTTACTATAACGTCTACTATATCCCCGCCGTAGCTACTATAAGCTAATACTTAGCCTCTCCTATTTATTCTTAACCTTTAGGCGCTATTTAAATAAATAAAAAATACTTTAGGGCGGTAATTTAGTATTTTAGCTCTAGGCCGAGTAGACTTTAGGGCTAGTAAGTAGGCCGTTAATTAAAGCTCTTAATCGCTACTAGGGGATACACTAGCGGGTTAATAGTGAGGCTATATTCTATAGCCGTTACTATAAAATAATTATGTCACGGAACCCTACCGCAGAGGCCTCTATAGGAGAGCCCCGTGCTCTTGCGTACACCTCGCGTACAGCTTATGTCAGCTACGCGTAGGTATATCACCTCCTTACGCCCTCGACCCTTACGATCGATCGCGTAACGTCTTGTAGACTCCTTGAATACATACGCTCTATAGCCACTGCCCTTATTCTATAACATTACGTTGCGCCTTTTTACTACCGACGCTTAGCCTATAACTAATTCTACGTCTTTATAATACTGCAGGCGCTGCTAAAAGCAGCGTGTTTATAAATTACCTTACTTTATACTTCTAAGGAACCTATAATAGTAAGACAATATTCCTTACTAGCTATTATATTAAACCTAAAGAATAATCTAATACCTATACTTAACCTACAACGCTAATTAATCCCAGGAGAATTTAATTTATTAGCCCTAGCCTTAACCCCTAAAGAGATAGACACTAATAATTTTTTATTTTTTATTAACTATATAACTACAAACAAGTAAATAGAAGGGCTACTACCTATTAAAATCGAAATATAAGACGCCGAGATGTTTATAAAAATAGTAGCACGAGACCCTAATAAATACTACCGCCTTTTATAGAACTACTACCTAAAGCTTATATAAGCTAAGATGCGTACTGCCTAAGATTATAATATTATCTAAGACCTATAAGCTTGTAAGGTACTTGCTAATAATACACGTTAAGAAACTAAAGATAACCTCTACGTATTTAAACGCGACATCTAATAGTTAAAGAAGAATAAGACTATACTAATTACTACAGTTACTAAAAAAGAAGGCATAATTAAATACCTATAATCTTAGCTTAATAAGTACATTTATAATAACGCTAGACACTTCTTTACTATATATAACGCCACCTAAGTCTCTATGCCCCCGGCAACTTTACCTACTTAACACTTAATAAAGGGTTAGCGTTAAGCAGCTTTACCTAATAGGAACCCCTACTAAAGCAGCAACGATAAAAGCTATAATAATTGGACCTAAACTATTACTATAGGGTCTAATATACGCTACCCTAATCCCCTAGTCTTTTAGGGAGACCGTAAGGAATATAGCTACTAGAAGATGTAAATCTATAAGAAACTAACTTAGAGTACTTACCTTTTTCCTATAAAAGATACTAAGATTAGCTATATTATCGGGCGAATAAAAGGTATACTATTTAATAGACTCTTTACCTAATAGGAGACTAGTAGCTATTACGGACGCTTTAAGTACAATGTTATAACTACTTAAGGAAGAGTTAGAAGAAGCTAGTTAGTTAATATAAGCACGGTCCAGGATGGAGCCGGTAGAGCTATATGACGAGGAATGGTAACCAAGGTCACATAATATAATCTATATAATCTATATAATCTACGTAATCTATTATAGAGTAGACAGACCACACGTATATTACGTATAAGAAGGATATTATAGGAGTACAGTTGTGTATTTAAGGACCCTTAGTCCCTACCTAGATAGTTCCTTTCTTATAGTAATTCTCAGAATACAATTAGAGTTAATCTATTAAGCAACCACTCCACCAGTTATTATTACGTTATTAACTTTAACTTGCATTACCTACACACCTAGCCTAATAATAAGCCTATCGTAGTACCTACTACAAGGTTCCGTTATATAATTACTACCTAATTACAGTATTAAGTATAGAAAGTTAAACAACATGCTACCAAAAGCAGCCACCACAACGCCATTAATGGCGGCAACTACCTTAAGGTTAGGTAACACTAGTATAGCAGATACTAACTCATAGCAACCTATAACGGTCGGACAGTTATAAAAGATAGTTGACTAGTTAACAATAAACAATACAGCGTTAGAAGAAAGGGTTAATGGGATAAAAGTAGCAAAGATTAAGCTACCATTAATTAAGAGGTACTTAGGAGAAAGATTAAAGCTTAAAGGATTTCTTATATAAATGCACTTTAAAGTTACACAGGAAGGGGTAAAGCTACTAACACCTATGGATCGAATAGCCTATGCAGGACTATTCCTATTAGGAAGAGCACTTAAGTGGTTTAAGCCTTACCTTATAGAAATATAGGCAAATAGAATGACAACTACTAATTAAGAGGTGTGGTTTATATTCTTAAGCTAGGAAGGGTTTATAGAGCGACTTATATAAATATTCGGAGACCCAGAGGCAGTAACTATAGCGGAAAGAAAACTCTAAGATATTACGTAATAAACCTTAGCAATTAAGTACACAACGTAGTTCTAAACGCTAGCTATATAAGTTAAGTGGAATAATAAGGCGCTTATGGCATAGTATAAGTAAGGACTTAAGGCTAAAGTCTAGGACATAATTATCCTAATGGAAGATACGGACACCCTAAGGAAACTAATAGATTAAGCAATTAAGATTAATAATTAGATCTACTAAAGGGAATAGGCTAAGAGAGGTTAGGATAGAGTTTTATAGTTATATAAGACGTAAAGTACGCAATAACTAAAGCTAAATTAGAAACTATAGTATGGCGTAGAGCTAATAGACCTAAGCGGTACTAAAGAAGCCTATAAGAGATGGAGTAAGAAACTATAGAAACCTAAAGGTTAAGAATTTAGTAGTTATAGGACTAAGAAGTAAAGGCTAAACTAGGGATCTTAGTAGCAGAAGATATTTAGGCGGACTCTATAATAAAGTTAGTGGTTTAGGGATAAAGCTTATATAAATTACGGAAAATAAGGTCACTTCGTAAGGGATTATAAAGATAGTTAGAAACACTATATAATAAAGGGAACTAGACTAATAGTAGAAGATATATACGTATAGAGGGACAATAGTATACTGCAAGGAATAAAAGAGTGTTTAATTAAAAGTTTTGCGTTTTGTTATAATAACACATACCGAATTTATAAAGACGCTAAGTACAGCGTAAGCTATTAGCTATAGGAGCTAAAATCTATAAAGTATAGAGGAACTAACGAACCAGTTCGCAGATTGGATATTAAAGACAATAAATTTATAAAGGTAAAACATTTTATAATAATAAGGTAATAGAAGCGGTTTACTAAAAACACGCAGCTATTAAAGATATTACACTAGAGGTAGAGGATAATTCCACTACAGAATAAGGAACATTAGTAGGGATTAAAACCCCACTAGATATAATGTTTATCGCTTTGCAAGATATAAGAAAAGTAGAATAGCGAACTACTTTAGTACTTAATAAAGGTAAAAGGCTAAAGGCTTAAGACTCTTAAGACGAGATAAGAGATAACTAAGATTTTTAAGATAAGATAAGGCAAGCTTAAGGACCTATAACGGACAATAACCGATAGAGTAGAGTAATAGCTTAGTTTAAAGATATACGAATAAGCTCGGGATAGAGTTTCCTACAGGCATAAGACTCTTAAGACGAGATAAGTAAGATTTAAGACTCTTAAGATAAGATAAAAACACCTAAGCCTAGTTAAACTAAGGTAGGAGCTAAGCTTAAGACAGAAGCGAGCTTAGGATTAAAGAATTTAAGGGACTAAAGATTTGGAGTGTAAATAAGGACACCTATAAGCAAAAGGCAAGAGGCTTCTTTATAGATTAGAGAATCTGTAATACAAATAGTAGTTAGGCTAGGAGACAGATATATAGACCTAGAAGACTTACTAGGGGAATATAGTGTTTGGCCTAAAGATCGAAATGTCAATACTAAGACTAAGAAGTAAAATAACTTTAAAGATCTACTTATAAGACGCGAAAGAAAAGAAACCATAGAGGAATTTAGGGCAAGAATTACCTTATAGCAAGATTAGAAACTAGATAAGAGATCTAGTATACTAGGTCGTATAAGGGACAGAGCACCCATATAAAGGATTACCAGTAGGCTTAGAACAGGCACACTAAGAGCTAAGTAGCTTATTGAACTGGAATAAGAAGAGGATCTAGGGGTTCTAACTAGGTTTAAAGAACGACATATAAAGGGCTGTTATAACGCAGTAATAAGAAGATACTTCCTTATAGACGAGCCGTATACACTTTAGCAGCTATATTAAAGATAGTATAGGTAGAGATATAACGATAAGTGGAAAGATTTCTATATATAGTTAGACGAAAAAGTTATCTAAGACCACCCGATTATAGAAAAGGCTATAAGTTATATTAAAGGAGCCTTAATTATAACATTAAAGGATCTAAAGGAGCGATTAGAGGACTAGAGAAGTAAGAGATAAATTATAGTACTTATAAACAAAGTCGTAACGCTTAGATTAACATAAGAAAGGTTTAAACTTAAGGATAAAGACGAGCTAAGAGTTAACCTAAAACACTAAGTATATTACACATTAGTATAGATTGCGTGCGTAGATAATATATGCAATATACATAGAGCACTAAAATATAAAAACCGGAAATACCTAGCGAGAATACACTAGTTGTTAGACGAGGCGAAATATTGGAATGCTAGGTATATATATAGTTGGCACCTAGTAGAAGTATAAAGCTAAGGGGACTTAATACTTTAGCTAGAAAGATTTCTTACGGAAGAATGCCTAGACGGACAATAGTGGTAGGAATGCCTAGAAAATATATATCTATAGCATATTAAGGATAAAAAGCAAACTAAGTATTAGCTAAAAGGGGACTAAGTATAAACAGGATTAAGTAGTTAATAGTTAGGAAAAGTAGAGGCCTATAGGACTAAAGGGAGCTAGTAGTAGAGCCTTAAACCCTTAAAGGAATTTAAGAACAATACCTAAATTTACGAGTTAAATGGTAAGGTTAATAGTTTAAAGTATTAATAGATAGTAGAGTAATAAGGAACCACATCTTACTAATAGTAGTTAAAAGAATAGAGTTACTATATAGGAAAAAGGAATGTCTTTACCTATTAGTTATAATTTTAGGAAATCTAATAGCCTATAGAGGAGGCATTATTAATCTCAAAATAGGACCTATTTAGATAACTATTAAAGGGAGATAAATTAAGATATCTTTTAATATATTACTATTAGGAAATAATAAGGCAGTATTAGGAATGCCTTAGTTACAGGAATACAATCTAAAGATTAATTNGNTTATAGGTTANGTCAATATTAGANATANNNNACGNNANAAANTNCNANANNAANCNAAGTTAGTATAGTACTAAGTAGGAGCGACCTATAAAGAAACGGAAAAAGGACTAAGTTATATACCGAAGAGATACTATAAATATAGTAAGACACTATAGTTACTAGAAAGTAAGAAGCTGTTAAAGTATATAGCATAGGACTATAAGATAGAATTAGAACTAGGAATAAGTTTAAGGTTTTTTTTAATTTATAAGCTTACCGAAGAAGAAAGTAGAGCATTAAAAGAGTTTATTTAGGAAAACCTATAAAAGGGATATAATAATAATTCTTCTTTGATTAACGTCTGATACGGATGCTATCTAGCCCCACGCAGACTACTCCGTACACAAGGGAAAAGTAATATTAACGGGAAAAAACCCTTGCTGCTGGGGGGGAGGAAAAACCCTATGAGCCACCTCAGTAGGATGAAAAACCCCGATTTGCCATGTCCGTCCGTAGCGGCGGCCCTGCGGGCCTACGGCTACGTCCTGTCCTCCTTGGATGTTCGAACTCCTTGGGAACCACTGCTTCCTTCTCTAGCTTATCTAAAGCTAGGGTTCACTACGTCCCAGCTAGGCCTTGCTAATCAATTGCCGTACGGTCGTTTCCCATATCTTGACCACCCCCTGTATGCTATCTCCTATAACTATTGCGTTGCCATATACGCCTTGCCTCCCCCCCCCTAGAGCCACCGAAGGCGTAAGGGGGATTCATCCGTTCTAACCACCGTAATACTAATAAGCGAGCGGGATATGTTGTATTTGGGTATCTTTTGTGCCTAGGCCCCAGCTAGGCCCTTCCTAAGGGTTACCACTCCGTTGAAAGAAGATAATGGGGAAAACCGTGGGTCGCAATCCAGGCTGCTAGGTAGTATTTAGTAGTAAGACGGCGAGTAACCGCATACTCCGCGGGCGATCGCCCTAGGGGTTAGGAGGGGCCATATATTTGCTCATTCATTCGTTCGTTCGTGCGCGCGTTCGTTCGTTAATATAAGGTCGTCAATGCTTTTAGTCGAGGTTTAGGGATGTTTATTAAGTGCCACATATCCACGTTGGATCGTATAGGTGCCCTAGATAGGAGAATAGTGGTAGTCGTCGTATTATAGAGGGCCAACAGTAGTAGTTTTCAAGATCTCACCATCCGAAAATTTTTTACTACCGCCCTTAACGCCCACAACCACCACCAGGTCCTGTCCGCACGCTATGCGACGTCTCTGCGTTGGCTCTGGGTCTGAACTTCGAAGACCCAGGTTTATAGCCGTCACTACGTACAGGTGCAGAGTCCGTTTTCGACGGCCTATAAAAGGGATATATTAGACTATTATAGTTATTAGCGGGTTATCCAGTACTGTTTATACTAAAGAAGAATAGTAAACTAAGGCTATGTATTAACTATAGATAGTTAAACAGCATTACTAAAAAGGATAGGTATCCTTTACCCTTAATTAGTAAAATCTAAGATAGAATAGGTAACGTATAAATCTTTATAAAGATAGATCTAAAATAGGTATACTATTAAATTAGAATTAAGAAAGGCAATAAATAAAAAGCAGCCTTTAGGTTAAAGGAAGGACTATATAAACTATTAGTTATATAATTTAGGCTTATAAACGCACCAGCAACGTTTTAAAAGCGTATTAATAATATATTAGGAGAACACTTAGATGAATTTATTATAGTATATCTTAACGATATTATTATCTACTTAATAANTANGGAAGAATATAGAGAATATATTAAATAGGTCTTAAAGAGACTATAAGAAGAATAGATGCTAGTAGCAATTAAGAAATACGAGTTCTTTACTAAGAAGACCGATTTCGTTAGATTTATTATTAAACTAGGCTAACTTAGTATAGATCTAAAGAAGATTAAGGCTATAGTAAATTAGTAGGAACTAGAGAATGTTACGCAGTTAAGATTATTCTTAGGATTTTATAATTACTGCAGAAGGTTTATAGCGCAATAGTTAAAGGATATTAAACTATTTACGCGATTAATAAAGAAAGAAGAACTATAGGTATAGGGAGAGGAATAGTAGAAATTATTTAAAAAAAAAAAAGTTAAAAAGTTATTTATTGGACTCATAAGGGGATATTACGTAGCTACGGTTCGTAGATAGTATAATAATTATTATTGTATATTGTAAAAGGGGAAGGGTAAGGAACTTAAGGTTTCTTGCTACGGTAGTGTCGCGGCGATATATAATAACATATAATAACCACTTGCCCTATTCCTAACACTAGCAACTCTTCTTTTATAGTTGCCATTTATATATACTTATAGATTACCACTATATAAGGATATAAAGCTAAGGAGAAGAAAAAGGGGAGGGAGGATATTAGGGTTAACGCAAATATAAAGGGGCTATTAAGGCACTAGTGGTAAGCGAGCTAATAGCGATTTTCTATACCGGGTATAGAAAATCCTAATTAGCTAGATTAATAAATGGCGTTGGCAGAACTCTATACCACCACCCAAATTAATTAGGTGTAGCACTTTTAGCAAGAATCTAACTAATTAGATAACTTTAACCGGCGGTTAAAGTTCTATAAGATTTTAACTTCTTTAAATTTCCCTTTTAACTTAACCTTTAACTTATATATATAGAGTATTTATATTAACAAATATCTCTAGTGCCTTATTTGGGTTTACCTTTATTATCGCATTTACTAGGTTATCTTAGCCATTAATCTATTAAATCTTAAAGAGATTTTAACGCTTATAGGATTACTAAAGTGCTATAATATTAATTATAAGGCGCTTTTCTTTTATAGTACTAAGCTTAACTAAACACTTATAAAGGGAGTATAAGTTAGTATACATAATTATAGGAATAGTGGGAATTTTAAGTTAATCCATAATTATCTTAAGGGTAGTTTTAATTGCAATTGCTATATTAACTCCGCTAACTATTTTATATATCTTTAACGCTAGAACGCTTTAAGTAATATATTTACTCTTAGTTAAGCTCTAATAGATAAGGTTACCGTAGATTATAAAGTTATTCTCTCTAGTAGATTTATTTATAATAATAATCTTATATCCTAACTAGGAGCTAAAATCTTTATTATTAGTAAATAATCTATTAATAAACATAAAGATCTTAGCGGTGGGGAGATTAATAGGTATATAGAGTAGCCCTTAGTTAAGATGATTTATCTACTAGGAAAGGCGCTTATTTAGAGCAAGAATATTATTTTTAGTTAGTTTCTAGTATTAGGCGGCAATAAAGAGATTAAAGGAAGCCTTAGGTTAACAGATAAAAGTAATATAAGCCCTATAAGCGCGTTATTCCATATATCCTTATTTTAAAAAATTAATATTAATAACGTTAATCTTCTTACCTTAACCCTTTTAGCGTAAAGTAATGGAATCCTTATTTATGGAAAGGATATATCTATTAAAGAGCAATAGTGTTATTAAATTAAGTCTTTCCTTTAGCTTTGCTATAAGATTTACCTTTACTAGCTTATCTTCTTTAAGAGCTAAGAATTGGTTGTCTCCTAAGATAATTATATTATTAGTTTATATACCAACAATTCCAAATAGAGTTTCTATAGTTATAATAAGGAAGCAGGGATTAAATATAGAAGTAGTTATTAAAAGCTTCTCTTTATAGTGCTTACTATAAGTAGCCTATTAATAAGTTTCTACCTCTATAATTCTGTATAATGGCTTAAGCATAACTATAATTATGTCTTTAGGATACTAGTAGCGAATTTACTCCGGAAGGTATACTAATATTAAGCGCTAAAGGTGTGTCTCTAATTAGGTGTAGGCTTAAGTAATATCTTATAAATAAACTACTATTCTATTCTTTATTAAGAAGGGAGCTAATATAATAATAACTTGCTAACTAGCTTGTTAAATTATAAAAGATTATATAAGAATTATTTCTTTACTATTATTGTTATAACCTTAGATAATAAGCCTTAATTTCTTAAATAGGGCGTTAGTAGCTTTACCCTTAATCTCGTTAACTATTCTTAACTTAAAGATATAAACTCTATTAAACTTAGTAAGGTTATATTTCTTAAATTTAAAGACTCCTCTTATAATAAGACCGTTGATCTCCTGCTTATTAGATACTTAGAAAGGAGCTCCTAAGGTTATAATACGACCTTCCTTTTAAAGCTATTTTATAAGCTTAAAGTTAGCCTTCTCTTTAGCTGTTATAAAGGCTATTAATAACTTAACTCTACTCTCTATAGCAGCAACGAATTGCTCTTTAAAATTAATAAAACATTAGCAATTTTATAATCCCTTTAGGCGACCTCTACCGCGTTATAGTTGCGGTATATCTACTACAATTATATTAGGATTACAGTCGCCTTTTAGGGTACGTTAATTATAGTTCTCCTCTAGGGCATCTTTTAGGGTATCTTTTAGGGCATCTTGCAAAGGCTTAGAACTATTATCTTTGTAGTAGGGCCTAATAATAGTTAAATGAAATTAAGTAGGTCTATAGGGCATCTAAAGAGTATAAGTTTAACTATTAATTATAATAAGTTTATATAGGCCTAACTATCCTCCTTTTTTACGCTATACCTGTACTTTAGATTGGAGTAGCAGATTAAGCGTAGTTAAGGTATTTAGGCTATTTCTTATTTCTAGTACGTTATTAACCTAGCGCGTAGCGTAAAGACATTATACCTCTTTTATTACTTTGCGAATAGCCTTAGCTTATTATATAATAGAGGGAGATAGTAGAGAATTATTAGTTATTTAAGGGTAGGCGCTAAAGACTAGTAATATAGGTATAAGCCTATCTAGACTAGCGGAGTTGTTAATAGCCTTAACAGCCATCTATAAGATAAGCTCTTTGCTAGCATTTTCTAGTTCTAAAGAAATAATCTTATATACTTGGCGTAGTGGCGTATAATATTGTTTTACTTTTTTAACGCTATTATATACCTTAATAGGGACTTCCTTAACCTTAATTGCTATTACTTTTACTTATTACCAAAACTCTATAGATAAAAAGTTCCTTTTTATATTATAAATGACTTAATCTAGGGGTCCTAGGTAGATATTAATCTAGTATAATTAAAGAGTATCCTATGCGTTCCTAGCTAATATATCCTTTAGGAAGCGTACGGCTTAGAAGGAGGTTAAAAAGTTAATAACTTAGAGTACTAGCTTACCGCTAAGGTATATAATATTAATAATAATATAGAAGTTAAAGTTATAGTTATCTTTAAGGGTGAACTTAAATCGGCTAGGGGACTTCTGGTTTATTTAGCAGTAATAGCAGTACTTTATAAAATACTTAATTATCTTAACCTTAACTTTATAACCTGCTTGCTAAAGAACCCTAAGTAGTTAGTAAACGGATAGGTGGCTAAAACGATAGTGTAGTTAACGTAGCTCTAGCTTAGTTAAGTAACTTTAAGTAACGCTCCTTTTTAGCTATTAAAGGAGCAACTAAGGGTAACCCTACTTGCGTATAATAGGTACCCGATTATCTCCCTAAATAAGTATATTTTTAAGGTTGTTAAGCTTAACGCCTAATCTATTTATATCTTAAATATAGAATAGAAATAGGGTATTCGCGGGGATAATATAGAAAGTAATATATCCTAACGGGGTTTAGACCTTAATTGTGCTAAAAGAGATTATAGTACCCTTACCGAAGCGAATTGTATATTAGCCTACCGTTAATTAGTTAATTTAAACAGAGCTATTAAGCTGCTAAAGAGCTTAAACTTAAGGTTCTTTTACTATAGATACTCCCGCGGCTTTAGTATCTGGTATAATACTATAAAAGACGTTTGCTAAGTATCTGTTATTAAAGGAGAACGCGGAACTTTCCTTTAGCTTATTAAAGATATCTAACTTTATAATAGAATAGAATGTAGATTGGTTATTAAGGATAGCGACGGTTTATATACCATTTACCTTACTATACTTAGTAAAGTATTGGTTAGGAGAGTAGTCCTTAATGTCTATATCTATAAGGAGCTATTCGGCCTTATTAACCTTATCCTTAAGGTCTTTTATGCCTTTATATTGGACTAGAAAGCTTTAGAAGTAGGCTATAATAACCTTATAATTTCTGATATTTCTTATACTCTGTTGGAACTTATTATATGCCTCCTTTCGCTTATTAAGAGAGTGTCTATTTAACTAGCAATTTAGCTTCTTATAAATGTAGCACTTCTTTTAACGGTTGTTCCGAAATGAACCTCTATAAGGACCTCTATGATTGCTTTATAGTTAACGTTAATTATATCCTTTACCGTATTCCCTACTATGGCCGCTATATATTCGATTAGTCTAGTTATAATTATATTAGTTAGGAATGCTTAGTTAGGTAGAGCTTTTAGTATAGAGCTATTAAGATTCTTATATTCGCATTATAGTACCTACGGCGGAGCGTAGCTTGGCATATACTCTTTTAAACGTATTTATAGGTTTATATAGCGCTAAGTTATACTTAGGAACGCTATAGCATGCTAAGATAACCTGGTCCCTTAGGCTGTTCTTATTTTAGTAAGTTTTAGTAAGTCCGTGTTAGATTTTCTAGAGTTTATTAAAGAGTAGTTAAAGGCACTTTAGGCGAGTTATTATTAGGTTAGAAGCGATAACTCTCTAAAATATAGTCTCCCGCTATTTGGATATATAGAGTTAGCAGTTCTTATTAGTTTTAAAGTGGGCTCTAGTAAGCTAAAGCATTATATTAAAGCTATAGTTTTTACCTACAATATGGTTATAATAGAATGTCGCTGCCCGTCCCTTTAATATAATAGAGAAAGCATAATAGAACTAGTAGCGTTAAATTTTAACCTTATTGCAGCAGTTATAAAAGACTTATAGTTTTGCTCCGAGTATATTATATAATTCTCCTTTAAACTTTTTCTCTTCGTCTAAATATACCTTTATTAGATTTATAACTTCTTAAGATAAAGGCTTATTAGTTGGCTGGGATAAAGGAGTTAGAGGTAGTAGAGGTAGAAAAAGAGCACCTCTAGGTAGTAGAGCACCTTTAGGTGGGAGAATAGCGTTTTAGGGGTTTCGTTCCGAATTAAAGTTGCCTTCCAAAGAATATAGGTTAATTTTAGGTTTCCGTAGTTAACGTATAATCTTAGCTTCTATCTATACTGGTTTCTCTATACTAGTAAGAACGGCGTAAATATTACTAGTAATTAGGTTACCGTCCTTAGTAACGTATACCCTATTCCTTTAAAGGGAGTCTTAAAAATCCTAAATAATATTAATATTACTAAGTGCCTAGGTGTTAGCGGTTTATCCTATAAAATCCTCCCTAAAGTATTCCCATAACTGTAAATTAGTATAATAGCTATCTTAGTAGAATAGAATATGGTGTAAAAGAAAGCCGTTAACTTATTTTGCGGTATAGGTTATTACATTAAAGGTAAATACGTCTTAATCTTCATTAATAAGTTTCGCGTATATAGCTACCCCTAGTAGTAAGGAGTCTCTCTAGTTATTTAAAGTGGCTATAGTTATATCTTCGGAGGAAGGGAATATTAGTAGTATAGGGATTGTTATTTAGTACGTGTTTATAATATATATTTATAATTATAGGGCTTAGGACTAGTTCTAGCCTTAAATCGCGAAGACTTATAAAGCGTGTTATTCTATATAATAGACGCAAGAATCTGTAATCTAGGGAAGGCTTAGGACTAGTTCTGGCCTTTAAATCCTTAGATTTATAAAAGAGTTCTATTTAAGGTTTAGGACCAGTTCTAACCTTAAAAGATAGCTTCCCTTAGCACGAGTAGCACTAGTATAGTGGCTTGTCTCTTCTTGGTGAAAACCTAGCTGTTCTATAGTATAACAGTGAAGTTAACCACTAATTAGTGTTGGACTCATAAGGGGATATCACGTAGCTACGGTTCGTAGATAGTATAATAATTGTTATTATATATTATAAAAGGGGAAGGGCGAGGAACTTAAGGTTCCTCGCTACGGTAGTGTCGCGGCGACATGTAATGACACGTGACGACCGCTTGCCCCATTCCCGACATTATTTACCTAGAAGCTAGTTCTTAAAATCTATTAACTAGGACTAGAAACGGTTGTAGAAATAAATATATTAGACTTTATACTAGGGGCATACTTTATATAGAAATATTAAGATAGATAGCACTAGTGGTATACTATAGTCGGAAGATAATACCACTAGAATTAAACTATAACATCTATAATAAGAAGTTATTAGGTATAGTTATAGCACTAAAAAAATAAAAAGCATTCTTATAAGGCATAGAAAAACCATTTATAGTTAAGATAGATTATAAAAACCTAATAGGATTCCTAATAATAAAGGAACTTAATTAAAGATAAGTTAGATGGGTAGAGATACTTACAGAATACTATTTTAAAATTTAGTATACTAAGGGTACAGATAATATATAAGCAGATACTTTAAGTTAAAAAGCTGAGTTATAAAATAATAAGAAGCCATTAGGGGCTTTACTACAAAAAGATATAGATAGATTAATTAGGTATAATTATCCAAAGATTATAGTAACTTAAGAAGAACTAAATAGAGTCTATAGGACACTAGAAAGCTTTTAGGTATAAAGAATTTTAGAAGTATAGCTAGAAGATCTATAGACGGATATATACAAAAACTAAGAAGTAAAGTATATCCTAAGAAGCATAGCAGAATAATTTATGGAAGATTTTTATAAGGGAATAACTTAAGGACATAACGGAGCTATGGGCTTAGTATTAAGACTCTAGAAGGAGTACATTATTAACGGAATATAAGGCTTAGCGCGAAAAGTTATAAAGGAATATCTAGATTGCTAAAGGAATAAATTAATAAGGTATAAGCTATATGGAGGGCTATAACCTATTAAAATACCAAAGAGACTATAGGAGGTTATATTATGGGACTTTATTATTAAGTTACCAAAATTAAAAGATCCTATTACCGGACAAGATTATAATATAATCTTAGTAATAGTAGATAAGCTTATAAAGTAGGGATACTTTATAGTATATATAGAAGAAATATTAGTAGAAGATGTCGCTAGAATCTATATTAAAGAAGTGTTTGCAAAATATAGAGTACTAAGTAAAATTATATCGGACAGAGATCTAAGATTTATAGCAGTATTTTAGGAAGTATTCTTAGCGGAATAAAGAGTTAGAGTAGCAACTTCTACCGCATATTATCCGCAGATAGACGGTTAAATAGAAAGACTAAATTAGACACTAGAACAGCATCTAAGGCATTATATTAATTATATATAAAATAATTAGGTATTACTATTACTAGTTATATAGTTTATATACAATGCAATACCTTAAGAAGAAATAGGCATATTACTATTTAAGGCAAATTACGGGTATAAGCTAAGAATATTATTATTACTATAATAAATAAAGAAAATAAGTAGTATAGCTAAAGAGAGAATAAAGACGTTAATAAATCTTTATATAGACCTTATAGAATTAGTAAAGAAAGTATAAGAGAGAATAAAAAAATACTATAATGCTAAGAGATCTAAGGGACTAGATCTTAAGGAGGGAGATAAAGTGTGGCTACTATATAAAAATTTTAAGAGTTAACAACTAAGTAAGAAGTTAGATTACGTTAGACTAGGACCTTTTAAAATTATATAAAAGATTTCACTAATTATATTTAAGTTAAACCTACTAGCTAAGATAAAGATCTACCCTAAATAGCATATTATAATGCTAGAGCTAGTATATAGGAATATTAAACTACTAGTTTATAAAGCAGATACATATAGAGGATAAGAAGAAGATAAATAGCAAGTTTTAAAGATTGTTAGTTATAAGGACATTAATAATAAAATATAGTATAAGGTTAAGTAGATAGGCTATAATAAGACTACCTAGGAACTACTAGAAAATTTAAAGAACGCTATAGGAAAGGTATAGGAGTATTAGAAGAAATTAGGTTAGGCAGCATTAATAAGGAAAAATCGCTAAAGAATAAGTTACCTAAGGGGGACCTAAGAAGAGCAGTTGCTAAACTACTTAAATCTATTTCCTTCTCGGCCAGAAGAGAATCCGTTCTTTTATTACTAAGTTTCTATAGACCCTATTTTATAAGTTTCTACTCCTTAAAATAAACCTTCTTACGAACCTTCTTAAGACGGATTAACTAAGTGGACGCCGTAAGACGAGACTTAAGGGCCCGTTGCTAAGTATCGGCAGCCTCTCGTTTTATATTATAGGAACAGCGCAATTCCGCCAGAGTAATAGATAGTTTATTATCTAGCCGCGTAGCAGCAGATTAAATACAAAACTCTAAGATAAATTAATTAGAGAACTAGACGGCTATTAAGAGTAATAGGTCGTGTATATTTAGTATTAGAGATAAAGCAAACGTTATAAGACGAATAAATATTCGCTCTAGTGCACTCTAAATAAGAGGATAGTTATTATAAAGATGGACTTGCCAGCGTAATATAGACTAACCCCTCTTTTAAACAGCAAGAACACGGAGATGATATAATCTCACTAAGCGATAGTATCGCAGCAATAGTGCGAGTACGACGGACAGTTAAAGAGGAAGAAATTGCTTTAGGTATAATAAGCAAAGATATTAACCAAATTAATTAAATGGATATTATACCTTTAGTAAATAACTTAGAGATATTAGGAATCTTTAAGGACAAAGATAGAGAGGAGGGAAATTGTCGGAATATATGGATAGAGGTTATGTGGTTACGTGTCTTTGATTAGTTATCCTTATAGTGACTAATCAACCCCCTACTTAGGCACCGCGATCCTTATGATCCTCTGCTTTCTTTACCTATTAGATAAGAATCAATTCAACAGTTAATAGGCCAATTAAGTGCACTTAGGTGATACTAACATTGATTAATAGTTAACCTCACTGGTTGGCTATAGAGCAATAAGGTTCACTGCCGCCCTAGCAGCTTCATTTAATTATAAGCAGCATTCTAGTACCTAGCAGCAAAACTAGCACCTAGCAGCTCTGGCAGCATCCAACCCCAGCCAGCTTAGAATATCGTGAGATATTCTACAGCACGCAAATTAACCCCTAGTACGACCTCTTTACTAAGCGCTGTACCCCTAGCTTAACAGCACCGAACATCTTATAGCCCTTAGGTAGTACCTTAGCAGCTACCTTAGCAGCTACCCCAGCAGTACTATAGTAGCGCTCTAGCCGTATATAGTATACCAGCTTTTACAGTACCCAGTATCTAATTACCTAATAGCTTTGCGCAGTACTCCAGCGTAGTAACGCAACTTAGCAGTAAACCAATATCTAGTATGCGTCTTAGCATACAAACCAATATCTAATAGCCTTATGTAGTACTCTAGCGTTATAGCAACCTAGTAGCGTTAGCAGCACCAAATACCCAATAACCTAGCAGCGTTATAGCAGCATCCTATAACCTAGCAGCGTTAGCAGCACCTAATACCTAACAACCTAGCAGTGTTAGCAGTATCCTATAACCTAGCAGCATTAGCAGCACCCCCTATAACCCTAACACCGTCTACTACCTTGCAGATCTGCTATATTAAATACCATATCCAACAACGCGCCTACAACGCCAGCGCGCTCCCCCTCCTCTACCCTCTGCCCTCTGCCCTCTACTAGCATCTATGGCAGCTACGAACTCTTAATATAGCACAACAACTTCCTAAAGGATAGAAAAGCGGGAACTATTTAACCACTAGACGGCCTTACTATATTAATATCTATAATAACAAAGCCTAATAGGAGTTTCTAACTATAACCGCTTACTAAAAACAGATTTAGGATATATAAGATATAGTTTAACAATAAGAGCAGACTTTTAAAATGAAATTACGCCAATAGCAAGATATTCTAGACCTACGTTAATAATAGTACGAAAGAGTCTAGAAGGCATATTAAGAATAAAAGGAAGAGATTAAGGAGTTATAAAGCATAGTTAAGCAATTACAGCAACAATAAGCTCCGTCCGCATAAGCTCCGTCCGCGCAAGCTCCACTAGTTTTACCCTCTTCATTAACCAAAGCCAAAGAGCCACGGCAGCTAAGCTCGTATAAACCGCCGCAACCTCAAACCTGCGAAAAGTGCTCTACTACGTTCCCTTCGGGTTAAGCGCTCTTTAAACACTTGCCAGATTGTCAACCGTTTTAATATACTAAGTACGGATCTACATTCCCCTTAAATACTACTCTCCATAAGCACGTTCGGGGATGTTATCGTCTAAAGGATGTAAATGGGAATTTAGATACGGACCAAGCTCCGCTAGGATAGCTGTTTTACGCATAAGGAAAGAACTGCCAGTTTACGCCTACGAATACGACCCCGTTGCTGGCATTATACTGCCACCCAAACGACCCTAACGCTAGCACCGTACTGCTATATACTATGGATAAACCGATAGCGCCGCTATGCCTGCTATTACGATACTGATCGCGCCGATACGCCTGCGATCTACCGACTGAATAATCGTGCCTATACGCCTACGATTAACCGACCGACTGATAGACAAGCTCTATACTTGACCACTATCACTACCGCCGCTAGTACCGTACTACCACCCAAACAGACTTTTGCTGCTTTCACCTACAGCTAAACCAATACCTTGCTGCCTTTCTGTAGCACTATAAGCATAAAGAAAGAACTGCCAGTGTCGGAATATATGGACAGAGGTTATGTGGTTACGTGTCTTTGATTAGTCATCCTTATGGTAACTAATTAACCCCCTACTTAGGCACCGCGATCCTTACGATCCTCTGCTTTCTTTACCTATTAGACAAGAATCAATTTAACAGTTAATAGGCCAATTAAGTGCACTTGGGTAATACCGACAGAAATAGTATTACGGATGCTTTAAGTATAATATTATAACTACTTAGGGAAGAGTTAGAAGAAGCTAGTTAGTTAATATAAGTACGGTCTAGAATAGAGCCGGTAAAGCTATATGACGAGGAATGGTAACTAAGGTCATATAATATAATCTATATAATCTGTATAATCTATATAATCTATTATAAAGCAAATAAAGCATATATATATTATATACAAAAAGGATATTATAGGAGTACGGTTGTATATTTAAGGACCCTTAGTCCCTACCTAGATAGTTCCTTCCTTATAGTAATTCTTAGAATATAATTAGAGTTAATCTATTAGGTAACCACTCCACCAGTTATTATTACGTTATTAACTTTAACTTATATTACCTATACACCTAGCCTAATAATAAGCCTATCGTAGTACCTGCTACAAGGTTCCGTTATAGTAGCCCCTAAAAGTAATAGTCTTACTAAAAATTCCTTAATAATCTTAACCTAATATACTGCGACTATAACCTACTAGCTACTAACTAAGCTAAACTATAAGCCCTAAAGATAAGCCCTATTAAATTATTTAATAAGTTCTATATTAAATTCTAGAAATATATCGGAGCCCTTACCTAAGATAATACTAAAGACCAAGAAGATCTCCTTAAAAAAGTTACTTATTACCTTAGTTACGCAGCCGCCAGCTATAATTATAACGATATTTATAAGATAGTAGCAGCCCTATAGAAGATTAAATAATAACTAAATTAGATTGCTACTGCTAACTTTTACCTAAAGACCTCTCTATAGAAGCCCTTTAGGCCTACTAAACCTATATATACTAAGCCGCTAACGCCTACTACCTTAAGTACTACTAGAGCTAATATTGACCTCTCTATACTAACCTTTCCGTAAAAACTCCTAGATAGAGAGCGTAAGCTACTTTAGAAACTAGGACGCTACTATAAATGCTATTAAGAAGGCTATTATTATAATAACCTAAACTGCCTAATAGCTAGGTTTAGTACTTACTGCCTAATATTTAACCTAATACCCTAAATACCAAATATGTTATTATACGCCACTGCTATATAAGATAAAGATATAGTAATAGCAGTAGAATTAGATACGGAAGTGGAAAACGCTAAGTCCCTACCCTAAGTTATAGGTTAGGACGCCCTAATAATAAAGGGATCTATATATTGGCCTGCTTAATAGATAACTTAATAAGAATAAACGGACGGAAATAGATAGTTTTACCTATAATAGGAACTACTGCTAGAAAATAATATAAAAGCCGTTCTATAATTAACTACGGAGCTACTAATAAATTTATAAATACCTAATTTATATATACTTATAGCCTACTTACCTTACCCCTTACTAAAGCCCGCGCCCTATAACTTACTAACGGTAGTTTTACTATATAGAAGATTACCCATATAGTATAACTCTACTTAGATATAAATAGGCACTAGAAAGAGCTTTAGGCCTATATTATACTACTTGCTAACTACCCTATTATCCTTAGAATAAGCTAGCTTAAATAATATAACCCCACTATTAACTAGGAAAAGAGATAAGTAACCTTTAACTCTAAATACTATAGAGAAACTTATTTAGGATATGGCCTAGCCACCTTTATTTACTTACTAGGATATTAACCTAAGAAACCCCTTATTACCCTACCTATAACTAACTACTACTACGTAAGTACCGTGGCCTTCTACCGTATAGCACGTAGGAAAGGCTAAACTGTTACTATAGCCTCCTAATTATAACTATATAAGCTTAATAAAGAATAAAACTACGTCCTCTATAGTAATAGGATAAATATAGTCAACCTTTTAGAAAATAACGCCCCTATAAAACTTTATAAACTTTTACCTTTAGACTTTAAATTTTTTATAAAGCTTAAAAAAGGACCCACTAATAAGGAACTCTATAAGCTCCTCCCTAAGAGGTACTATAACTTTATTAATATATACTTATAAAAGAGCGTAGATATACTCCCCCTATATTAACCTAATAACTATACCATTAATATTAAATAAGGAAAAATGCTACCTTATAAGAGACTCTACCTAATATCTAAAGACGAACTTCTAGTTATAAAAAAGTATATTAAAAAATACCTTAATAAAGGATTTATCCGCCCTAGTATATCCCTAATAGCTATCCCTATCCTTTTTACTAAGAAGTTAAAAGGAGGTATTTAATTCTATATTAACTATAAAGGACTTAACGCTATTATAATTAAGAACTAATACCCCGTACCGCTTATACGTAAGACTTTAAAGCGGCTTAGTTAAGCCAAAATTTATACTAAGCTTAATATTATCGCCGCCTTTAACTATTTTTAAATATAGGAAGGTAACAAATAGAAAACTATATTTATATTACGCTTTAGCTAATTTAAATATACTATTATGCCCTTTAGCGTATATAACGGCCCAGGTACCTTTTAAAGCTATATTAATAACGCCTTATAGGACTACCTTAATAACTTCTACTCTGCGTACCTGGACAACATACTTATCTATAGTAACGACCCTTCTAAGTATACTAAGCACGTTTAAAAAGTCCTAGAGCGCCTTAGGGACGTAGGACTTTATATTAATTTAAAGAAGTATAAATTCTTAGTTATAGAAGTAAAATACCTTAAACTAATTATTACTACTAAGGGTGTCCGTATAGACCCTAAGAAAGTATATATAACTACTAAATAGCAAGCCCCTAACTGCATTAAGGATATATAAGCCTTCCTTAGTTTTGCTAACTTCTATCAGAAATTTATATACAACTTCTTAGGCGTAGTAGTACTACTTATAGCAATAATATAAACGAAGGGCCTTTTTGTAAAAGGAAGAAAAATATACCTATATTTTACCTAAACGCCTAAATATAAGAAGGCGTTCTAAGACCTTAAAAACGCTTTTATTAAAGTACTTATCCTAGCTTACTTTATACTAGGACAATAACTCTACCTTAAAAACGACTTCTTAGACTACGTTAATATAGGCGTCCTCTTCTAGATAGGTAACAATAGCCTTCTTTACCTAGTCGCATTTTACTTATCTAAGCTTACACTATAAGAGTGTAACTATAATATCTATAATAAGGAACTTCTTACAATTATATAAGCGTTTAAGGAATTTTAACTAAAACTCTTCTTAGTAGAACCTAATTAGCTAACTAAAGTCCTTACGGACTATTATAATTTTAAATACTTTATAACTCTAAAGCAGCTAAATTAACACTAAGTATATTAGAATAAGTTTCTCTCTAGTTTTAACTTTAAAATTGTATATAGACTAGGAGTATAAGGTACTAAACCTAATAGCCTAATATGCCGCTTATAAGACCTTTCTTAGTTTAAAGATAACCCTTATAATTAGTTCTAATAATAAACGATTCTAAAAGTATAAAATTTGGCCCTAGGCATACAACCTATAATAGAGCTAACTATACCTCAGCTTTATACCATAAAACTAAAGTTACCTCCTAAAATTAACGAGCTTATTACTACGGTATATAATACCTCTATTAACCTATTACTATATTAACTTATTACCGCAAAGACCGCTAGTGCCTGTATGCTACCTATTAATTTCTAAAGCTTAGGCCAAATTAATATAGCAGCCTTAGAAGTAAAAGAGAATAGGCTCTATTATAAAGGCCGCCTATTTATCCCTAACTTAGAAAATCTATAACGGCAACTAATTTAAATAGCCTATAACCTCCAATTAAGCGGCTACTTAGGTAAAGAAGGAATCTATAAGCTTTTTAGCTAATACTACTTCTAGCTAAAAATAATAAACTTAGTTAAACGCTTTATAGGCGCCTACTACAGTTATAAGCGCGCTAAGGCCTTTAATATAAAGTACTAAGGACTACTATACCCTCTACTAGTACCTATATAATAATAGGCAGATATTACTATAGATTTCGTTGTTAACCTACTACCCTATAAACGATACGGCCGTACTTATAAGAACATTTTTATAATAATATGCCAATTTATAAAAAAAACGCCACTACGTCCTAACTAAAGGCGTAGCCGTTAGCGATGTTACTAACGCCTTCCTTTATAAAGTCTACTAACTATATGGGTTACCTAACTTAATTACATCTAACCGAGGTATATAATTTAACTCCGATATATAAAGACAAATCTGCTAACGCCTTAGCATCTCTATTAAGATATTTATATTCTTTTATTATAAAATTGCTGGGTAATCAGAAAACGCTAATACTAATATAAAAGCGTACCTATAATAGGTAGTCGCCTATAGTTAAAATAACTAGGTAGATTACCTCCTACTAGGTAAATTCGCAGCGAATAACTATATCTTAACTACTATAGGACTTACCCCATTCTTCGCGAATAAGGGTTATTACCCCTAATCTGGTATAGAGCTACTAGAACCTATTAATTAGAAACTGCTATATAGAAAACGCCTTAAGATACTACTTACTAACTAGTATGCAGACTATATAAAAAATCTACTTAACTACTGTAAGGGAGAAATGGCCTGGGCTTAAGTAAAGTAAGCCTACTTTGCTAACCGTTATAAAACGCCACCACTAGAGATATGTATTGGCGACTAGGTATAGCTAAATATATATAATATCTCTATATAAAGGCCTATAAAGTCACTTAATTATAAGAACCTTAGCCCCTATTTAATTAAATAAGTTATTAATAGGGGAGCCGTATATAAGCTAAAACTCCTACCTACTCTAGCCACCCGTGGGATATAGCTACTACACCTCTATTAGCCTAACCCCTTACTAGGGCAGATATAGCTTAAACCCTTACTAGTACTAATCTAAGATAAGAACGAAGACAAGAACTATAAGGAGTGGATTATTAAACGAATTATTAACTCTAAATACTTTAGTAAAGGTAGAGGACAACAGCTTTACTATAGAGCTATATACATAGGATTCGATATAGATTGGCCAGAATAGCAACTATAGGAAGACTTTAAAAATGCAAAGGATTTAATTAACAACTTTTACTATATAAACCTATATAAACCGGGCCTAAGCAGAGATTTTATACCTAATCCTCTATAGGAGCCCTTATAGAGTTAAACCGTTATATATTACCACGTAAGGGTAAATTGCCGTTAGATTGCGGTAAAGTGCGATTATATAACCAAAATACCGTTAAGATGTCTAGGAACTTTAACCAGCGGTTAAAGTTATCTAATTAGTTAGATTTTTAGATACCAAGCCCTATTATATAACGTTGTTTTAAGCCTTTAGCAATACCCCCCTTTCTTCTTTTCTATACCTTAAGTGTCCCTTCTATATATATATAGTAACCACAGTATTACCAGAGCTCCACCTCTATAAAAGGGGGGGTAATATTATAGAACCCTACCGTAGGGGCCTCTATAGGAGAGCCCTGTGCTCTCGCGTACACCTTATATATAGCTTATATTAGCTACGCGTAGGTATATTACCTCCTTACGCCCTTAACCCTTACAATTAATTGCGTAATGTCTTATAGACTCCTTAAATACATACGCTCTATAGCTACTACCCTTATTTTATAACAAATTAGGAATATAAAATGGCGTGTAAAAGACGGTACGGTAAAAGATAAGAGATAAATTATTAACTACCTAAAATAGCTATAAGGTCGGCGTTCTTTAGATTAGCTTTATAAAAATATCTAAATAGTTATTTTACTATAGTAATTAAGACACCTTAATATAGGAGTATACTATAGTAACTATAACTAAGACGTTTTAATAATGTCTAGTAGTATATAATATAGCAACTTTATATATATATATATATATACTGCCTTACTATATATAATAGTAATAATAGGTATTTAAATTTTAGAGTAATATTACGCGGCCGCCTATAAGGTACCAATCTAACTAAAATAATATACCCTTTCGCCTAAAATCGGGTGCGAGGGTACTTAGGGGCGGTCGCTACGCGACCTTATACAGGATTCGGGCGCGTTATTAGTAAAGGTAGCCCTAACCTTGTATTAACCCGGGCTATAACTACGCCAAATAACCCCCTAATATATAATAGCTATCTAGAGGCCTAGCCCTTAGTATTAAGCTTATTATAATACGACCCTTAGTACTCGCTAGTGTTATAGAAGGGAATATCGTACATAAAATAGCCGTAAAGAGTTCTTAAAGCCCTCCTTAGTTGTTTCTAATCCTTACTATATATAGATTTCCTTATCGTATTAATTAAGAGGTCCGCTAGCAGCTTCCTAGCCCCTTTATACACCTTTCCCTATATAGCCTTCTAGTTAGCCTTAATATAGGTGGAGTAGTTCTTTAGTTCCGTCTATAGATTTATTAGGTTATACTCTACTAAAAGCTTTTAAATAATATCGTCCATCTACTTCCTACCTAGCTATAGCGCTTATAGCGTAATAAGCTATATAAAGGCTTAAAGAAGGGCTTAGCGAAGGGCATAACAGAGTATAGCATAGCTATTTTAGCGTAAATAGCCAGTAGTAGTACTACAAGAGGAGAGTTTATAGTAATTACTAATAATAGTATTAAAGAGAAAGTAGAATAGCGGTTTCTAGGTCTTTATATAGACTCTTTAGGTAGTATAATAGGACCTAAGCTAGTTAGCTACGTTAATACTATATATATAGTGATTATATTAGTCTATACACTCTAAAATATCTATTTCTTTAACCGGTAGGTCGCTAAAGGGCTTATACTTAATAGCCGCGTTAGTAAAGGTCTTTATAGGTTTCCTATAACGTTATAGAATATAACCTAGTAATATATAATATTAGCGGCTCTATAATATAGTATTAAGATATAAAATAGAATAGAATAAAAGGATAGCTTACTATTATAGACCGTAGATATAAATAAAACGATCTATATATCTACCTAAGTAAACTCTATTACTATATAACCCTTTAAAAGCTTAGTATAGAATATACCCTATAGAATCTAAGTGGTATATACTAATTTAATGTCAGTAAGTAATAGAGAAAATCCATCTACTAGTAACTTAGTTTTACGCTTTGTCCTACCCTTTTATTCTTTTATAATATTGCCTTTCTTATTACTATCCTCCTCCTACTTTATCTTTATAGTTTATATAGTTTATACTTTCCTAATACCTAGGTTATAAAGCCGTTTAAAAAGCTTAATACTATAGAAGAGATTATTAAGCTAAATAACGTACTTACTAGATAGATAAAGAGTAGCGTTTATCTGTTAGGTAAAACCTAAGTATATAGTTATATAGCTGCGAGGCACAGGCGACTCGTATGCGACTCGCCTGTGAGGTACGTGCTCTACACGTGCCTAGGGAAACCCCTTCCTTACCTCGCACCTCAGACTCCTCCTTCTACCTTAAGGATTTGTCTACTATACAATATACCCTATTATTCTATTATTGGACTCCCTATCTATATCCTCACCTTACATTCAAATCCTTACCAATCCCTTTAGAAGGATAGCCGGTTTAATCTTTCCACAATGCCTCCGAAGATAAGATCAACGCCTACGCTTAACGGCAACACGCCTACGACACGACGGCAGAACGCCTCAGGGTCTAGTACTAAAAGCATATTAGCAGAATCTACGCGACCTTCTAAATCTTAAGACGATCAGATATCTATAAACGCTAGAGACTAGTTTAACTTATATACCTAGGCTTAATAGGAGCTTAGTAAGGTTACTAGCGTCCTACTAAATACTACTAACCTAAAGGAGCTAGATAAGCTGGCTAATAAAATAGCCAACTTACGGAGCATTATCGATTTAATGAAGCCCTCCCGTTGCCTCTTTAGCGAAGAGTCGCGTAGCGAACGTATACAACGAACGAATCTCGACGCCCTGGTTAAGAAGTCACTACCCGATATTGGCGGCACTACTTAATAGAGGTTCGACCGGTGGATTACCGCGGTTAAGAATTAATTTGAGATCTACGACGCTGACTATAACTGCGAGCGACGTACGTGCTGGGCTATTAAAGGTCTTGTAAAAGAGAAGACAGTTACCTAACTAGTATATCGCCGTCTAGGCGCTAAGGATAAAGGTCCTCTACTATGGGACGAACTTAAGACTATAGTCTAAGACCAGATTAAGAACCCTATAGTAAGACGCTTTAAAAATGCTACTATATACTATATAACTGTAATAAAGGAGAACTAGAAGTGCGACACCTTCTTAGCCCGTATATATAGTTTGGAGGACCTCTTCTTATATACCCCTTTTGTTGACCCTAATTAAGAGGTAGACTTTTAGTTCTTGCGCCTCCCAACCTACCTATAAGCAGAGCTCTTCCGCCAGAACTTCGCTATACGGGTAAGAACCGCTAAAGACCTCTTTATAGAAATCCGCTGTGTAGAGTAACTGCTTTATACTATAAAGCTCGCGGAAGACCGCGTAGCCGGCAGCGGTAGATCCTTGCGTTTAAAGCACGGTCGTAGCATAGGCTTCGCAGGGTTAGGTTTAGAGGACGGAACCTTAAAAAGGCAACGCTTTCCTAACTAAGCTCTAGGGGAGACTACTTAATAGCTAGATAGCTTAGAGGACCCCCTAGACGCTAGCAATACGCCTGCGCATTGTAAGAAGAATATAGGCAGCAACTGTAAAGAACACTAGCGGTAAACCGCTATAAATAATGCCTAACTATTAGGTAGCAGGTCCGTCTATAACCGAGGTCCTTTAACTAAGGTCCTTTAACCGGGGTCTATAACCTGCTAGTAACCTACTAGTAACCTACTAGTAGTGACCTATACTAATAGCTTATATATTTTTCTATGTAGAGTATCTAGTAAGTATACCAGACACTATATAAGACTAGAATAACGCATACCCTAAATATATATTATGCGTAGGACATCGCGACCTAATATTAGAGAACGAGACTAGGATACTATATACCCTAAACGCATTATATATAGGATATTATAACCTAATATTAGATACCAAGACTAGGATACCGCATACCCTAAATATATATTATTTGTAGGACATCGCGACCTAACGTTAGATTTAGATACCGTATACCCCTAAATATATACCTTATATAGGCGTATCGCGACCCGACGCTATATAGGGAGAAAAGGAACGCATTGTGGTATATATTGCGATAGATACGCCCTAGGGCGAAGTCCGCCTATATGCTTAATACGACAATAGGTACTAAATTAACCCTTAACGCTATATAAAAGTTGCGGGTTATAGACCTTATAGGCGGTCCTAGTGCTACTATACTAATAACCTAGCGCCGGCGGACTAGAGTATCCTGCTATTTTTATTAAGACTTTGACTAACCTAATAGCGCTAGACCCTTAGCCTAGGCAACGATCCCCCATAACAACCCTGCGAGCTACTTCACTAGCACTAACTTCGCGTAGAGTCTCGTGCTATAGCAATAATAGTAGTAGCTACTATAGCCGAAACGGCTTATAGAATACCCCTAAGTTACTAGTCCATCTATAGAGTATAAGGGACGCCTTTATACGCTCTATACGCGACTACCTAGGGGTAAGTTCTTACTAGCAACACTTAAGGACTCCTAAGGTATAATAAGGTCTAGCCTTACTAAGGACCTCTATAAATACCTAGGTACTATAATACCTACTAACGCTTAAATCGCACCGCTATACACCTTATGGTAAGCTATAGCCCTTAAGGCCCCTATATAAGCCTAGCGGTATTACTTACTTAACTATTATAGATCTCCCTAAGGCTAAGACACCTCCTTATCCTTATAGACCGTTTTATAAAACTAGTATACTACTACTTAGCCTTATAGCTAAAGCGTAAGCGAAAAGCAAGCGCCGCTGCTAAGATATAGCCTATATTAAAGAAAGGTAGAGGACGTCTTAAGGGATTAAGGAGTAAGTTAACGCTTATAGTAAGAGTTGCGGTATATATATAGGGTAAAGCTTAATTTATTAATATTCTATATAGGCCACACTCTAACATAACCCGGCTATGCTAGTAACTTATAGGCAACTTATAGGTAACTTATAGGCGTATTGCTAGTAACCCTAAAGTAATTAAAAGTACTCTCCCTAGACCTAGTCCGTTACTCTATACTACCTTTATAGACTATTTATACCGGATAAGTCTGTTTATAACTAAGGTCCTTTAACTAAGGTCTTTAACCCGCTAGTAACCTGCTAGTAGTAACCTATACTAATAACTTATACTAAAAAACAGGTCTATTTATAACTAGGGTCCTTTAACTAGGGTCTTGTAAGGGATATTATTGCGGACACCTTGGGTTGCCCTTAGGACAACCCCTAGACGCCCCTTAAATGGTCGCCGGTCACGTGCTAGAGGCACGTGCCCGTAGTATATAGTCTCTATAATCCTAGAGGCCTTACCTCCTTAAGGATTTGTCTTTTTTACTAATCTATCCTGTTTCAATCGTGTCCTTATAGCCCCCTGTCTATAAGATCCCCTTACATTTAAATCCTTTTTACTCTTTTTTGGAAGGGTAGTTAGCTTTAAGGACCAGATTATTTGTTTATATCTTTTATTAATAACCACTATTCTCCCTTAAAATCTCGTAATAACCTAAACGGAAACTCTACGGATACCTTATAGAAAGCCGTTGCGTAAAGGCAGGAAGGTCCCTCTAATAGCGAGAGATTGCGATAATATAACCCTTTGGGTAAGATAGCCGAACGAGCCCTAATACCTAGATACTCTAGGAGCTTAAAGACTTTTGCATACCTATAGTTACTGCTAAGGAAAACGCAGATACCCTTTATAACGGTTATAACGCTACTAAAAAGCAACTGGAACCCCTTTAGCCCCACCTAGGCCAATTGGAAGATTAAGCGCTAGAGGCAACTCTAAGATTTTCCCCTAAGCTAGAAATGCTAGAGGAATATACTAACGCGTTTAACTAGGGAATTAACCGGAACCCTTCTGGAAGACCACTAGCCTATAATTGGTATAGTGGTGGTATATAGACTGCTTATAAGCTAAGTAGGCCTACCCCTTTAGGTAATCTAAGCTAATTACTAACTTAGGACCTAAGCCTCGTTGGGAAGCCTATACTAGCTACTAGTACTAACACTACCTCTATAGTAGGAGCCTCTTTAGGCCCGAGTTTGGAAGGTTAAGAGCCCTATACTAATCTCCTTTAAGATGGATATTAGGAAGCTGTTATAAGGCTCTCGGAAGCCATATAGGAGGAAGCTACTAATAAATATATTAGAACCCTCTAAGGGTAAATCTAGATCTAGTAGGGTCTAATCTAAGCTAGGCAAATTCTTTTATAACCTAGCTAAGGCTAAGGGCTTCCTAGGAGCTACCTAGTACCTACCTAAGGAGGTATAGAAGACTTAAAGAGTTATCTACGCTATAAATAGAAAAAGGATATGGACTGACTAGCTAAGGCCTTTAGTAGTCTAGAACTCCGCTATAGACCTAACGCCTAATAGTTAGACGATTAGGTTTATAAGGTAGACAACTTCTTTAAAATGCTAATAATATAAGATAATACTAAAGAGCGTATACGCTGGATTATTAGTAAGATTAAAGACCAATCGCTAAACCAGATCGCACTTAATTAGCTTAATAAAGAGTAAATTACTATATGGCTATAGCTGTAAACCTTTCTAAAGAAATAGACTTAAGATCTGTATATTATATAATACGATAATATAGAGCTATTCTAGAATAGGACACAGCTAGACCGCCACGACTTTTGCTAGTTTATAAACTTTATAGAAACTTATACTTAATAGATAGATCTAGAGCCCTTTAAAAATAAGAACGGTAGTATTTATAAGAAGGAGAAGATCGGGTTTATCTAGGCTAGAATTAAGCTAGTAATTCGTGATAAAATAAAGCGCGTAGGAGCCCTATTGCGGATTACTATATATACGGATTTTAAACGAGTAGTTCTAAACGCTAAAGACGCGGTAAGGAACTAGACCTCTTTTGGTAGAAAGCCGGGGGGTTACTAAAAGCGTAGGCACTTTAGTAGTAATATAGGGCAGATCTAACCTTTAAAGAAGCCGTTCTTAAAGAGAACTTTAGAAGGGTTAAAGTTAGGAACCTTAAATAACGGGAAAGACTCCTAGGGCCAACCTAACACCTATCCGGCACCTTTACAGGAACACTTTAAGAAGTTAAAAGAAAACTCTGGAGGTAGATTTTATTGGAAAAACAAGTAGGGCGATAACCGCACTAATAATCTAAAAAAAAAAGCCCTAGTCGCGGACCTTTTCTGGCTATAATTAGGGCAAGATACGGAAGGAGAGACTCTCCGTATTGCTATTAAGCTAGAAATAACACTCCTTATGGGTAAGGTATGATAGTTTTAAGCACTATACAACAGCGGCGCCGAAATTAATCTTATATAATATAATTTGGTAAAAGAGTATAAACTTATCCCATTATAAAGGTAGCGGAAACCTATTGCAGGCTTCCTAGATAAGCATTAGATTAAGCTATATAGTGCCTATAAGCTTATAGTATTAGTAGCCGATATATATAACTGTACTAAGGCGGTTGGCCCGCAACCCTTCTAGGCGGCTGACTTTATAGGTTACAACCTTATCCTTAAATACCCTTAGCTTGCGGAAGTAGATCTTAAAATACGCTTTAAGATAGGAGCCTTTAAATAGTGGAACGATAAAGATTTGGAAGGGCGTATATTACTAATAAGCCTAAAGGACATCCTAGAGAATGTAGCCCTAGGCGAAATAGTATACGCTCTATATCTAAAGGAGTATCAGATCTAACCCCTATTTAATAGCAAGATGGGTATAGAGCTTAGTATAGGTAACAACCCCTTTATAATAGAGACCCTACGGGGAACTACCGGATAGGTTGTGGAGACATTATAGGGAGGCGGCGATCTTAAGGATCTTATAAGATACTTTAACCGCTACGGGTTACTCTGGCTTAAGTAATATATAGAGAGTATGCTATAGTACCTTAAACGCTGCGTTAAGGAGTTCCCTACCCTCTATTGGCTACCGCATAAAACGGTTTAATGTACGGTGGTAACTATATATAAGCAACCACTATAGCGTATAACGCTGCCCGCGAGCATTTTAAGGGAGCTTTGGGACCTACCTAATAATAACGCGGAGGACAAACGCGACCCTAATTTGTTAAATATTCTAGTAGGCCTAAGGGACTTACTAAGGGTATTTTTGGGCAGGAGAGCTAAAGTCCTATTATAGAACTTGGAGTATAATTATATAATTAATTTAAAAGAAGGTAAATAACCGCTAAACCTTCCTATCTACAACCTCTCGTGTAAAGAGCTTAAGATCTTATAGGAGTACCTTAATAGCTTACTGGAAAAGGGATGGATCCGGCCTAGTAAGTCGCTATTAGGCGTGTTAATCCTCTTTATTCTAAAACTAGATAGAACTATAAGGCTATATATAGACTATTGCAGTCTTAACAAGATTACAATTAAGAACCGTTACCTACTACCACTGGTTAGTGAAATGCTGAATTAACTATTTAGGGCGAAGATCTTTACAAAGTTAGATCTATAAGACGCCTATTATAAGCTCCGTATTAAAGAAGGGGATAAGTAGAAGACCGCTTTTAAGACCTAATACGGCCACTTTAAGTATCTGGTAATGCCTTTTGGGCTAGCCAATGCGCCTATGATATTCCAATTATATATTTATAGAGCCTTAGGGGGACTAGTTGACCGTATATACGTTATCTATTTAGATAACATATTAATCTACTTAGAAGACAAGAATTAATATAAGTAATACGTCCGCGAAGTGCTGGAACATTTGGATAATTAGGGCCTCTACGCCAAAGCGTTAAAGTATGTCTTTAACACTAAGCAGGTTAAGTTCCTGGGTTATATTATAACGCCTATAGGTATAGTTATGGACCTAGTACGGGTGTAGATAATCTAGGAGTGGCCAGAGCTAGAGAGCTATTAGGATGTTTAAGTGTTTTTAGGCTTTGCCAATTTCTATAGGCGCTTTATTTATAACTACTTGGACGTCGCCTGATACCTATCTAACTATATTATAGAAGCTTTCTAAGACCCAACCTAAGAAGCAAAAAGCTTAAAGGCGGTAAGAAAGAAAACTAAGAAGGGACTAACTAAATAGTATAAGCTATAGTTATGGCCCAGAAAGGTTTAGGAGGCCTTTTAGAAACTTTACGCAAAGTTTATAGAAGCTCTATTACTGCGGCATTTTAACCTAGATTAGCCATTAATAATAATAACTAATGTATCAAATTTTGCCCTTACTAGTATTCTACTGCAACCCAATAGGCATCCAGACGCTACCCAGCTCTATTAAAGACTAGTAGCATTTTATAGCAGAAAATTCCAGGGACCTAAAGTTAGGTATTATACCCANGATAAGGAACTNCTGGCTATAGTTAACTGCTTTAAANAGTNGCGANATTACCTTAAGNACGCGAGCTATACCACTNNTNTACTCTTAGATTACTATAATCTACGCTACTTTATAACTATAAAGGAGCTTACACCTTAATAAGCTAGATAGGTAGAGGAGCTCGCGCGATTTAATTTTAAGATTAAATATAAGCTAGGGGAAAATAACCCTACTAATAAACCGTTACGACGGCCAGACTATGCTAAAGGCTTTAAAACGGGAGAAGGAAAATAGATAATAGATATCTTACTTTCTATATTGTAGAATAAGCTCCGGGTATAGGATGCTTAAGCACCTACAGCTCTATGCACTAAGTCTTAGGCAGTATAAGCCCTATTGGTTTCTACTGACGTTCCGGCTAGTACCCGGTCCGTTGCCGATAAGGGTCTAAATATACCTGGATAGGACATCCCTAATACATTCTTAGAACCTAGTAATATACTATCTCTAATTACTAAGCTATCCCCTTAAACTAATAGCGAAGCTATAGAGCAATCGGAACTCAGAGCCCTATAATAACTAAAGGACTTTAACCTCGTAGCGGCCTTCCTAATATACGCGCATTAAAGAGTTGCAAGATCTATAGTACTATCTAGTCTTATACTTAAAGTAGTATGGGATAAAATAGCTTTTACCTAGGAACTATCCGAAGGGTTAACGGATCTCATCCGTGAGGTGTAATGGAGGGACGCTTTCTATGCCATTCTTAATACGGAAGTAGACCGGAAATGTAATAGAAAGAAAGCTGCTAGGTGCTACTATTAGGAACTAGACCTAATAGGCCTACTACGTAGAGGTGGTAAGGTTTAGGTGCTATAAGAAGCAAATCTACAACAGAAGATTCTTATAAAGAATTACGATAATCCCCTAGGCGGCCACTATGGTTAAGCAAAGACAGTAGAATTACTTTAGCGTAAATACTATTAGCTAAGGCTTAATTAGGAAGTAAAGGAGTATATTAGCTATTGTGAGAAGTATTAAGTATATAAGATCCGCAGGCATAAGCTATGGGGTCTACTTAAATCAGTTCCCCTTGCTAGTAAGCTATAGTAATATTACGCCATAGACTTTATTACGGATCTCCTACTATCTAAAGATAGCTAAGGACGAATATACGATTTGGTCCTTATACTTATTAATAAGTTTTCAAAGTACGTCTAATACCTTCCTATTAATAAGACAATTAATATATAAGAGCTCGCCAACCTAATTAAGGAGAAATGCTTTCTTAAAGTAGATTAGCCGCACTCTATTATTACTAATAGGGGCAGCGTCTTTATAAGCCAGTACTAGTCAGATCTATACTTCCATTTAAAGATAGACTACTATTATAGTATAGCTTTCTACCTATAGACGGATAGGTAAATGGAACGCCAGAACTAGAAACTAGAGTCTTACCTATAGATATATTTAAACTATTAGCAAGATAACTGGTGCGAGCTACTTCCGTATACGGAGTACGCTTACAATTTAAAGTAATATATATTATATAAGTATGCACCAATCTAGATTGCCTATGGCGTCCAACTATTTGGGTTTAATGGTATACCTGACGATTACTAGCTAAAGCCGTATAATTAGTTATGGGATCCTACTGGGAAGTCTAAGGATATTTACTAAAGAGTATAAGGATACCTTTAGGAATGGGAGGAGTAATAAAAGTATATAAAGTAGAGCTTATAAGATGCCTAAGAGTAGTAGAGACTTTGGTATAACCGCAAGCACTAAAACAAGCATTTCGGAGTAGGCGATAAGGTTCTATTACGTTTAACGAATATTAAAACCCGTTAACTATTAAAGAAGCTTAATGTAAGATACCTAGGTCCCTTCTAAGTTAAGGAACAAATTAGTAAGCTAGCCTATTATCTCCAGCTACCCCCATCTATGGCCTATATGTATTTAGTGTTTTATATAAACCTACTAGAGCTATAGCATAGACCACTACTGGAAAAAAACTTCCGTCTAGGCCCAATTAAATACCCTAAGGTGGTAGGCGAGCGGTATGAGGTTAAAGCTATATTATACTATAAGTCTATTAAGAACAAGCTTCAATTTAAAGTTAAATAGCTAGGCTAGCCCACTAAGGACTCTATATAGGAACTAGAGGATCACCTTAATTATTATAAAGATATTCTAAAAGAATATTGGGACTAAGGTCTATAATCTACAAATTATAGAAAGCGCTCTAATACTACGGTGTTATCGCGACCTATAAAGAAAACTCGCGAAAAGAGTAAATAGGTTAAATTGGATATAGAATAGATAAGCTCCGGAAACCATAAGGATTAGGGCTATATAGCCTAAGGTAGGACGGGTCCTTAGCCTTTTCACATATATAGCATAGAGTTGATAGGGTATTTTGCTAGAATTGCATTCCTATTTATTAATCTATACCAGGAATATTATTTCTAGGGCTTTTAAGCCCTTTCTAAAAGCCTTCTAAGGCCTTTTTAAGCACCTAATTAAGGTCCTTAATTGCTACTATATATAAAAACGAATCCTAAAAGTCCAAACCACAAATGCCCAATCTAAAAAGCTACTACGCCCTATTATTATTAGGAGTAGGATTAGTATCTATCGGGCCACTAAGTAATAGCTAACGAGAATGGGATCTAGATGCCTTGGTAGGCGTATAAGTAGGTATAAAAACAGGGGCAGGACGATAAGGTGTAGCTAGAGCAGAGACTCTTAAACGCTTAATACTAATATTAGGTCCAAACTAATACCAATAAAGCTCTTGCGGCGTAAGCTTATAGTTAATAAAAACACGCTTAAGCCTAGAATAAACAGAGACGTTAGCTGGCTGGCATAGTCTAAAACCACCAAGACCTTACTATAGTAACCGTTAGTTACCTATCCGCTAGGTACCCGAAGGGTAACCTACCTAATACCGCATTATGTTATGCTTTTTTAAAACTTAACGCATATACACGAACTCCTTCTTATAGTAGACGGCAACCTTCTTCTTATTACCCCCATCTCTTACCCTATCCTTAGTATACTAACCTTACTTTTATATTAGGCGTTGCTAGCTAGCTTGCTAGGAATTATAGGCAGTATAAATGGCCGTAGCATAGTCTTAAATTTGGCTAAGTCGTTTAGCATTTATACTAGAATAAAAGAGAGCCCGGGTAATATAGTAGTTAAGGATATTAAAGGAACGTCGCCACTTAGGCCCAGGCTATTATTAAAGCTTAAAGTTAGCAATGGAAATCTATTAAGGATAGAAAAACTCACCTTAATATAACTGCCGCTCTTAGTACGTATACATCAATTATAAGGACTAAAGGTATTGGATTTAACGTAGTATGTCTTATTATAAGCCTTCAGAATCCTATTATTAGATTTCTGGTCTTTCAAAGACGTATAGGCAAAATTATTTAGGTAGGACTAGCACTAGTTACGGGTTAGTAGGGGTTAGGGTTTTATGTACAAAGGTAGGGCTAGGATATACTATAGAATTTACTTAGAAAAGCAGTTAGCAGGAGAACAAAGAGGCATATTAAATTATTAATAAAAAAGAAGAAAATCTTAATAATATATCGAAGATACGTCTAAAATTGGACGACGGTTAATGGCGAGAAGTAAGGTGTTTAAGAAAAGGAGCAGCTTNATAAGNAAGGTGTCTTTATANTTTACCTTNTAATACCCTTTTAGTGAATAACCGCAACCTTGCCGATATAACTCCGTTATAATAGCGCTATTTAGAAGGAAGGAAACACGCGTATAAGTTATTTAACTATTACTTCCTTATAAAAACTAACTACGCGGCCGGGGGAAGGTGTTACGGAAGTGGGCACGAGCTGGAATACAATGTACTAAATAGGGTAGTAATTAAAGAAGGCTACGTACGCGTAACTATACGTAGTTAATATAAAGACATTTAGATAAAGAAGAAGATTCTTTATATACCAGGTCGGGTATAAATAGGGGTTATAGGGGAACGTGCGTAGGTGTCTCGGGACAAACGTAAGCATAGGTTAAGAACGTTAAAACGCGCAGGGACGTAAGAGCGTGTAAGTCCCGTAATAGTACCCCCCCCTTACTTCCGAGCTCCTACGAGGCATATCATGTTATATATACTAGAAAAAAAACCTAATATAGGAAAAAAAAAAATTTGTTAACCTTCTCCGCCCTTCTACGTCCTCCGTTATACAGGCTCCTCTAATTCGGTCCTTCTATATTTAATCGTTAGGCCACTAACTTGTTAGGCCCAAAGTATAGCCTAGCTTCCGTTGCCAGCTATACTCCTATCCTCGCCGCTTAGAGACGCATTACTAAAGCTTATATAGTCCCTTTCTTACTTCTAGCAGCTCTACAGCCTTCCCTTCCTATACTCCAGGTCCCCCTAAAAAATTACCCTAATTTTTAGTCCAAAATGGGCGTTTTAGGCAGTATTTATCGGCCTAAACGGCAGTATAGTACGGTTAGTACGGTGTTCGTGGTCGTAGTAAGGCATATTCTTAGTAGGTTCTTATTAGTGCGGTACAGTATTCATATCGTAGGCAGGTTCTTATTAGTAATAGTATGGTGCTAGCGCAGGTTCCGTAGGCATATTAGCACGGGATCTTATTAGATTCGGGTAGTAGTATAGTACTAGCGACGTATTTGGGTTCCGTAGGCGAATCGGCACGGAGCTTATTAGTTTATATAGTAGCAGTACAGTGCTAGCGATGGGGCATCTCGTAGGCGTATCGGCATAAGGCTTATCGGTTTAGGCAGCAGTACGATATAAGTAACGGGTTTAGGGGTCTAGGGAGCGAGGCTCTACCTAGTTATGTTCGGCTTATAGGCGTATTAGCACGAGGCTTATTAGTTTGGGTAGCAGTACAATACAAGCAACGGGCGGCTTAAGATAGTCTGGGTATTAGATGCAAATAGCTTCGGCGGCGGCAGTACGATACTAGCGATAGGTTCAGGCGGCTTAGGACAATTCGGGTATCAGATGCAGAGAGCTTCGGCAGCAGGTTCGGACGGTAGCAGTACGGTGCCAGTAACGGGTTATCTCGTAGGCGTATCGGCACGAGGCTTATCGGTTCGGGTAGGTAGCAGTACAATACCAGCAACGGGTTGTCTCGTAGGCGTATCGGCACGAGGCTTATCGGTTCAGGCAGCAGTACAATGCAAGCGACGGGTTCGGGGGTCTAGGGAGCGAGGCTCTACCTAGTCGTATTTGGGTCAGGTCGTAGGCTTATCGGCATGACGGGTTATCGGGTTCGTTTCGCAGGCGTAGCGGCGCGAGGTCTTGTCGGTACGTAGGGCAGTGCGTGCAGGTTGGTAGGATAGTAGTAAGATACTAGCTTCCGTGTTTATGTTCATGTTCGTATAGCAGTAGGATATAAGCCATCAGGTTAAACTGAGGGGCAGTAACATGCCTGTTCGTAATAGCAGTAGGATGCAAGCCATTAAGGTCGCAGGCGTATCGGCGCGATGTCTTGTCGGCAGGTTGTAATTCCATAGGCGTATCGGCGTGGTGTCTTATCGTCGGGTCCGTATGCAAATCGGCGCGGAGACTTGTCGTACCAGTTCAGAACCCTAGCGTCCTAATCTACCCGCAGCCAGCAGCTCCTATATCTACCCCATAGGCGTAAAAAGGCATACTCCGCAACCAGTAGCCCATAGGCCCGCTAGGTACGTTAAAAAGGGATCCAAATATAGTGTTACGGAAGTGGGCACGAGCTAGAATATAATGTACTAAACAGGGTAGTAATTAAAGAAGGCTACATATGCGTAACTATACGTGGTTAATATAAAGACATTTAGATAAAGAAGAAGATTCTTTATATACCAGGTTGGGTATAAATAGGAGTTATAGGGGAACGTGCGTAGGTGTCTCGGGACGAACGTAAGCACGGGTTAAGAACGTTAAAACGCGCAGGGACATAAGAGCGTGTAAGTCCCGTAACAGAAGGTAATTAAGACGTCAAATTAAAGACGTATATGGGTTAAATTAGACCTAAAATAATACTATAGTATTAAAGAATAATAATTCATTGCTTAACGTCCAATTCGGATCCCTATTAGGCCTACGCGGACTACTCCTTATATACATATAGGGAGAAAACTCTATTTAAGAAAACCCCGTAATCCATCTCCCCGCCTTTTGGGACTCGCCTACAAGGCGCCTACGAGTCGCCTATAGTGCTCCTACTTCCTTACTTTTTAACCTTTTTAGAAACCACTGCTGCCGTAATAAGCCTACGGACGCGCTAGTATCGCAAACTTTACTCTACTACTGTAGAGTCATTAGGGGGCACCCGTTACTCGCCCCTTTACCCTCTATTGCCATTTCCTTTATAACCCGGAACTGGTTTAGTATATTTTAGCTAATAAGCCACTAAGTAACCGCCTTAAGGCCTTTTTATATTAAGAGCAGTATATTATAGTTCTCTGTACTAGCTACTAAGAGTATTACTTCTTAGTTGGTACGTAAGGGGCATAACAGTATTACGTATTTTGGTGTCTGTCTTGGCCAGCCGCATTCACACCTTAGGCTACCTACTGGGACACCCACCTAGTAAAGCCAGTCTTTTAGTCCTATTATTCCTATTCTTAAGAGTGTTGGTATTAAAGAATAACGTTATAGACGTTCTTAACAATTGTATAATAGCTATAATTGCTATTGCGAAATGTCCCTATTTACTAGGTAGTAGAGCTATGCTAAATATACGGCATAGGACCACTAGATTTAAAACTATATACACCAAATCTTAAGAGATAAGTCTCTTTAACTAACTAATTAATACTTTAACCACATCTAATAACCTAAGGGTAAATGTTGGAGTAATGCGTTAGTAACGCAGGGGATTATAAGAAAAGGATTATATACTATATCTTAGCAGTTAAAAACGACGGTAAGCCAAGGCTCCATATGTTAAATCCTATACTAAAGGTTCTACGGAACTATACTAAAACACTAAATTGCCTATAATACTCGTAATTAATTATAGACTGGCATAAAGGCTTAGAAGCAGAGTTGTATAAAAATCCCTATATTAGCCCAGGTAGTTACTAGCATACTTTTAATAGGCTTCTAATAGGTCTCCTAGTAATCCTTACATCTTTTCTCTAGTTATATTTTTTCCTTATTAAGGTTTTTTAGGAGTTTAAAGCAGGGGTTAAATAAATAGATAATATATAGCGGTATGCCGACACCTTTCTAATATCTCTCTAAACCTCTTCCGGGACGAGCCCTTATAATCTCCCTACTGTAAGGTAATAGCGATTGGGGGCCAACCGTAAGAAGGGGGGGGTAATGTAAGGGATATTATTGCGGACACCTTGGGTTGCCCTTAGGACAACCCTTAGACGCCCCTTGGATGGTTACCGGTTATATGCTAAAGGCACGTGCCCGTAGTATATAGTCTCCACAATCCTAGAGGCCTTACCTCCTTAAGGATTCGTCTCTCTTACTAATCTATCCTATTCCAATCGTGTCCTTATAGCCCCCTATCTATAAGATCCCCTTACAGGTCTATAACCCGCTAGTAACCTACTAGTAATAACCTACACCAATAACTTATACTAGATAGGTCTGTTTATAACCGGGGTTCTTTAACTAGGGTCTTTAACTCACTAGTGACCTACTAGTAGGACCTATATAAATAACTTATATATTATCCTACACCCGTCTATAACTAGGGTCCTTTAACTAGGGTTTATAACCTACTAGTAACCCACTAGTAGTAACCTATACAGATAACTTATATACTATTCTATATATATACTACGCAAATAACGCGTAAGGCTAAAGCATAGATTAGCGGCGGATTTAACGGGTATATAGCCTTACCGTCCTAAATCTAGCCGTATATAAATAACCTATAACCTACCCGCAAAGTATATATAGCGCTACGCTAATATAGCGCAAGGCTAAAGTAGGGTTAGCGGCGGATCTAACGGGCATATAGCCTTACTGTCCTAAATCTAGCTGTATGCAAATAACCTATAACCTACTCGCGAGGTACTAGCGACCTACCTATATAAGTGAACTTTTGGAATATATCTACTAAATTTAGGCGATAGTATTAAGCTACTAGCTCTACCTATTAAATAGACTAATTAGGATTTTCCATACCGGGTATGCTAAATCGCTATTAGCTTAGTAAAATATAGGGAAGTCTTGGCAAGCTAAATTTAACTAATTAGATAACTTTGACCGGCGGTCAAAGTTCCTTAATATCTTTACGCCGCGCAAGTGTACCACCTATCTCTCTATGCGTAAAATTAGGACGCTCTTTCCCTTCCAATTTTTTCCGTCTAAAGGTTTTTACAGGGTTTTATTGAGGCCTAAGTATATAAAGGATCGGGGACGACCCTTTTTAAAGGGGGGGGCATTATTAGGTAAAACCTGAGTATATAGTTATATAGCTGCGAGGCACAGGCGACTCGCATGCGACTCGCCTATGAGGCACGTGCTCTGCACGTGCCTAGGGAAACCCCTTCCTTACCTCGCACCTCAGACTCCTCCTTCTACCTTAAGGATTCGTCTACTGTACAATATACCCTATTATTCTATCATTGGACTCCCTATCCACATCCTCACCTTACATTATCTACGAGTTTTATCACAGCGACTTAGTTAATCAAGGCACGAGCGCCGTAAAGAACGTATACAAGCCTATATAATTAGTAGTCTATAGACCTAGATATTAAGATAAGGAGCAGAAGGTGGAAAAGGACACGTCTATATACATATGCCAAGGCTTAAGCGAGCCCCCTAACTAGATCCATTACGGTGCCGTAACAAGTTTCGCTACGTAAGTAGGTTAAGGACAATAGCCTATATTTTAGTAAAGCCCTCCTCCTCTATAAATACCATATTAAGATTAACTAGGCCTATATTATTACCTTTTATATACTATATCTAATCTAGTATATAGCCCTAGTTTACTAGGACTTATATTTTAAAGCCCTCTTATATAGGCTTTAATAGTATATTTATAATCTCTAGTGCGCTATAAGGTATATTGCCTAGGTATACGGCAAGGAGTAGGTAAGCCGAGTATAAGTTATAGGAGAGTCGATAGAAGAGGACGATATGGTAAAGAGTATCGTAATAGCCTTATATAGAGACAAGCTAATAAAGAGGATAGGAGGGCTGTAAGCTCGAGCAAGGGATAAAAGATCCCTTATATACGCGGCCTATAAAGCGCTTAATAGTTTTATTAATAGCTAGGTAGGCGCTAGGACTATAGTATTTCCAGTAGAGTAAGAGTGGGTGTTTAAAAAGGGCGTTAACGCGGTTAAATATAGTCTCGTAGGCACTACGTGGAGGCGATAGGCGAATATAACGGTCTAGCTGCTTATACTAAGTTTTACTAATATATCTCTTTATAATATGCTTAATACTATAGCTTTCTAAGGATCTCTAGTAACACTTAAGGCGCGGCTCTATAACTAGGCTAGGATATAATACCACGTCAAGGACGTGTAGAGCTCCTCTCTTAATATAGGCCGCTATAGCTATAACCTCTCTCGCTCTATCTCCGTAGACTAGTATTAAGTTATATACGCGTTTATCTACTTTAGGCGCTCCTTAAAGCTAGAAGTCGTTAATCTATAGAGGTTTGAAGGTAGGTAAACTCTATAGCTTAGGCACAGGCTGCCTGGCTTTTTTTCCCCAGTAGAATAATATACTAAGTCGGGCGTATAAGATTAATATTATTTAAGAATGCGGGCGGCATTGTATTGCATTATACTATTATATAAATTGGCTGTGTAGCTATATATTTACATACAGCTACCATTACGGTAATGGCATCTGTGCGGCCTTGGCGTTGGACGCCGACGGGCGAAGAGATAACTAGAGACATTAAAGAAATAATCGCAATTAGGTAATTAAATAAGTAGAGAGCTAAATAGGGAGCTTAAAATAATAAAAGTAATTAAAGCCTTTAAAGCTTTAAAACTTTATAGAATATAAGTTGTAACCGACTACTGGACCTTGCATATTACCCTAGTCACTAGCGTTAGCACTACCCTCGTATACCTCGTATATCTTATATTACCCTGTTTCGACTACATATTAGTCTCCCCTTTTGTTTTATTACCTACACCTTCTTCATGTATATATACTACTTGATTTCCATAGATTTACAATTAAGTCGCTTGTTTAATTCCCACACACTGCAAAGCTTACATAAGTTATAATAGAATGAGATTAATTAAATAAACGCTAAATATTAAAATACTACGTTATACGGAGGACCCTAATAAAAGTTCTTATACCTTCCTAATTAGGAAGTTTCAAACTGACGTACGCGCAAGTATAGGTGCGTGTTTTACTGCCTATATAGCGTATACTAAAGTCTACCTAGTGTATATTAAGGCATGTAAACTTTAAAGATTAATTTACTAACCTAACGCTATATATAATAATAATTATTTATTAGGGTTTTAATTTATACTTAGTAAGATAATATATAAAAATATAAAAAGCAGTAATAAATACTGTTATTCCTAAAACCTCTTAATTAGGAACGTGCAAGTACTTTTGTTAAAGACCTCCGTAGAAGCTATATAGATAATATACTAGTATTAAAAGCTTTAATTAAGTTAATTGATTTGATTTTAGTAAGGTCTTAGCGCTTAACATTACGCTTTTCCTATAAAGGAAGGAGAAATATCTTTCTGGCCCCTCCGTATAGGGGTATATAATCCTTAACCAATTAGACGGCCTGATACTAAAAACATGAAATAATGCCAGTAGTAGTAATGCAAAGGAGAAATGTAAAACTGAAATACTTAAATCTTTTACATACCATCAGTCTGTCTCAGAAAGGCACGTCATTCGCTCTTAATGCTTATAAATGGCCTTGTGGTGCGGTGGACCGTTAAGTAAGGCCGGTGACACCTCCCACAGCTCCTTTAGCGGTTCCGACTGCATTTGTTGCACCGCCTGTGGCTTTCCCTACTCTCTTTTGGACCCCATCAACATTTTTTGTGGCCTGGTCTTTCACGTTCCCAATATCCGCGTTTTTGGCTACATCCGGCACACCCCCATTTGCAGTGCCGTTGGATTTCTTCTCACCTGCTCCTTGTGCTTCCTTCTTACGTGCACCATCCATCAAGAAGCTCATTCTACCACCGGTCAAGTTATTCAATGTGTCTCCAATGGCAGACCCCTCAGGAGCCGGTGATTCGCCCTCATTGAACCACTTGAGAATGTAGTATCCTCCGAGGCCCCATAAGAACAGAAAGGTAGCACCCATAGTGGTAATGAAGACGGTTGGGATGACGACAAGAAGAGCCACTCCGACCATAAAAACTGTAAAAAGGAGGGCTGCTAGAACGCCGATGAGTAAAGCGGCTACCAGCGAGAAGACAAATACGGTTATCGTAAAGACGCCGAACATTATCAGGGGTAGGCCTGTAAGGGCAATATTTGAAAGGAGAAAAGCCTGGGGCATATGTATTAGTATGTTGTAATGGCAGGGGGTAAAGTGTGATGACATGAGACTCCGGGACGAAGATACGTACAGAGAGCTTTGGATTTGAGATTACAAAGGCTTGTAATCTAGCAAGGACTTCCGCTCGTTTCTCAGGCGGAAACAAGCTGTCGATGACGCCCTGAGCTTTGCTCTGTAGGCTGCCTAGGATGCCTTGCAGGCTACTCAATATTCCCGACATGGTGATAGAGAATTAAGTGTAGAAGTCGAAGAGCTATGAAGGGAACCAGGAAGGGTTAGGATTAAGGGGTGGAGGGAGAGACGGGAATTTTGAAAGGTAGCTGACTGAAGAAAGAGGAGAGATGGAGAGTATATAAATTTTCACAGCACTGCAGAAAATCAAGCTTGAGCAACGGCGCCGAGATCAACGCGGGAAACCATCAACGTCATTTCAAGCTTTGGCGCGTCTGCATGCCAAGCCCCTGCAAACTTGCCAAGACTTTGCAAACGCAAGAAAAAGTCCGACACCACAGCTCTATCGGCACTTACCCACTATTTATTCATTTTTTGTTCGGAATTCTTGCCAGCGCACCATGTCTGAGAAAAAAAGAAAGAGGCGATCGGAGGAAGGCAATCGCCCTGCCAAAAAAGTCGCAATTGACCTCCCCGCATCCACTGTAAAGGTATCATTTCTAGAGGATAACGATGTACTCGGTCCGGTGATAGGTAAGATGCTGGAGTTCATTCCCTTCATATAAATGTACTAAGGCTTGGTTTGGGGCTTATAGCCTATGCTACTGCTAAACCCAGTTTTTATATTGGGCTTCTTCAGCTTACACTGCACAGCGTCCACTCCAGGCCTCTCCTTCCCCACCAACATTCCCCTCAAACCGTACAAGAAGGGCGCGAAAGATAACCGAATACTCCCTCCTGGCCACAAATCGGCTCCTTACGAAGTCCTTCTGCAATCCTCCGCCCATCCCAAACTCGATTATCTTGCAAGAGAAGAACAAGATGGCAGCGCTGACAGCCTGCTCAAGCATTACGTTGGCGTCTACGACCCCAACAGCGGCGAACTAAAACTTATGGAGGCGCATAAAGTAGTGGTGCGTAGCACACTACGGAGTGAGTTGGAGGAGCTACGGCAGGAGCGAGAAAGGGCCGCTCAGGCAAAACGACCTATGGTTCGTCAAGAGTTATTCGTCTTTTTCCTGCGTCCTACTTACACCATAATTTCAATAGATAAGTAGCAAGCGACAAGAGCTTGGAATGGAATTTGGTACCAAAAAATCTAAGAAGGCCATCGCTGATCTCACTGAAAACGCTATTACCCCGCGTAACCTTGGAGCTGATTCTGCCAGTGGTAATGGCCCTCCTGTCAACAACACTGTTGCTGCTGCCTTGCTTGATTCCATGGCTGCAACCACAGTTGATATGCCTTCGCGAGAAGACCATCAAGCTGTCGTTGACGATTCCAAACCACGACCAAAGGCTAACCTGCAGGCAACCACGCCGGCGGAAGTGTACCCTACAACCACCATTATAGGAAACGAGATAATGACTGCGCTGAATGTGAAAGATTGGATAGATGCTGTGGCGGAGAAGAGGGAAGTCAAGCTGCATAGCCGATTCGTTGCCAAACGTCTTCAAGAAATAGCCCGAAGCGGCGATGTGAAACGACTGAAGGCCTTACGCTACATACTTCTTTTGATTAATTTCAATGCTGCCTTGAAACCTGGAAAATATGGTAAAGGAAAAGTTCTTCCGCCAAAAGACAAGCTGCAGCAGAAATTGGATGTTAGTGGATCATTAGTAGATGGATTGAAGCGGAAATTTGTGCCACCGAGGTATGAGGCCCTTTGCTTTTCGAAGTAGTCGGAGTCTTTCAAGGGTAACTAATAGCTCCAATAGTGGTGAGTTAACAAGGTGGCACATCGACAACTTAATAGCGCACGTTGCAGCTGCCGCTCTCATAGTCGATAACTACGAAGTTGACGTCTTTGACCTGCGCGAGGATCTAAGGCTCGAGACTAAGACGTAAGTGGCTGAGCTGCCCAACCTGTAATACATTCTAAAACAATTCCTGACTATCGTCAAGTATCAAGCAATACTTTGCCGAGATTGGTTGCAGGATTAATCCTGCTACGGAAGCTGAAAGATCAAAGCTCAAAATCACCAAAGCTGAAGCAATCAATCACCAAATTGCGAAGCTTAGAATTCCACTTCAGTTTCCGAAACAGAGGGTTATTGTAAACAAAAGACGTTGAGGGAATGCCTTCATATTCTGCTAACTGCGTACTGATATTGGTGCGAGAACAAATTGCTTTCCCCAATACCCCATAAACTATATATCATACCGCCTACATTGATGATGACAGGATGGTGATGGGTGAAATTGAAATAATTCTAATTTCTGTGGGTTGGCGCTTATTCATGTTCTCGGCTTTGTGCCTATTACCGTCTCTGAACAGATTCGTCACCGTTCGTTTCTAGAGAACTTCACGACCAACGTATTCATCCATCACATTGATGAAAGATCTCTTGATATATATGCCATCTAGGTTTTGAAGTTCTCCATCGCAACGGGCCGACTTGATTTGGCTTTCATCTAGCCTTTTCGCTACCGGCAGTCTTTTCCGCTACCGAAGTCCTTTCACTGTATCGACCCGCCATACCCTTCGCCGCTCTAGTTAGGCCCTTAAGGTAGGAGGATCTCACTGTGGCTAAAGCAGCTAAACTTCCTACAATTTACTGGGGAATTCATCTGTGTTTAAACCTCGGCGTATACCGGATCATGGCATCATTTTTATCATAGTGACGCCCACCCGGAAGTGCCCAGATATATAATACTGATTAAATATCACACAACCCTGGCCGCCCATTCTCTCATAATATCATTCGTACACGTGTCTTACAACATTACATCCAGAACCCGCGCCCCAATACCACGTCAAACAAACGAATTACTATTACGTCCTCCAACAACCCCATCCACAAATCCGCCTCGGCTGTTGGTGAAAATAAAGACACCCAACCTTCGGTAAGCTCCCTCCCTTTCTCTTTGGTCTTTAATTTTCCGTCCCCCTTCTACTATGCTGGTCATACTCCCTAACACCTACCAGAATTCCAGCATCCTCTATTCTAGCGGCGCCATCGGCAAGCAGTTCAACCTAGAAGGCTCGATTGGGCAGATCGGCGGGAAGATCGGTGGGTCCCTTCTCAAAGGACGGGATCGTCGGGAGCCAATTCGATGCGAGTAAGAGTGGGATAGCAGGGACGGTTGAGAAGGCGGTTGATGGGCCAAGGAATTCGGCAGAGAAGAAATAGGATGATAATTTGATCAGACTGTATGACTAGGGTTGTAAGAACAGCGGCAGTGTATTTATAATTGACTTGTGTATACTTTCCGTTTGACGACTACGTGAGTGGCTTTCGGCGTACGTTATCTTCACAATAGCATAATTGTTTACGGTTAGGTGGGATGGGGATCTCGCGGTCATGACTGAATTCGTTAAAGTGAAGGCTAGGAAGCTAAAACAAAACCGTCTTGGGGTGGATTTAAAGAATCTCCAAGCCTATAGAGGTGCAGCTCCATGTCTTCACTTTGTCGAGTGAAGAACCATGTCAACAGAAGATATGTAGAAACGTGGTAGAATTTGTTTTCTAGCTTTTCTACAGTGCGACCAAACTCCAAAGCTCCGATACAGCCCCATGCCCTATCAAGCCAACCGCCCAACCTTCCGCTCGTCCTGTATCCCAAAAATGATTGGCGTCACTATTCCCCACCCAGTCGTCTACCTGGGCCTCTCCCATCCCAAGCGCCGCCAAACCCAAAACTTCTGCCAGACGCAGTTGCCTGCGCTGGCTGGTCTCTCTGCCTGGCCGGAATGGCAGTGCCATACCCTCTCACTCTTGGCGCTGGGTTATCAGCGCCAAACCACTTCTGTACGATGCGCGGAGTGGTGATGTAGTTTGTGCCGCCGCCAAACATAGGCCAAATGCGGGTCAGAAAGTCGAAGAGATGGGCAGCGAGGAGGCCGCAGGCTTGGCTCATAGCTTCCTGAGGACCGGCCATGATGAAGGTCAGGAAGAGCATGCTGTAAGGAAGGTATTTGGCTTCGAAGGTGATAATAAAGAACGAAACTCTACGAGTTGGGTTGTCTTGGGAGTAAGTGTAGGCGAAGGCGAGTATCAGGGCTAGAGACAGTGTTAGTTTGAGCAACGTTTGAAATTGGACATGGACGGAGAAAGACGTTACCTTGTAGAAACATATAGCTCCGAAGAATCATGCCGCTTGTAGCCTTTTCGATAAGATAAGTTAGCATTGTTCCATGTAATAGATGCTAGTCTAGAAACAGGTCCGTCACGAAATGAAGAGTAGTAGTATATAGTATGTAGGGAGCCAACACCGCCCTAACGGAAGCCGTGGTCCGTAAGGCTTTCTCAAATGGCAATCCCACCATGCTCACACCGCGCGCAGACCCTTTTAGGATTATGCGAATGATGGGCCTGGCGAAGCGCAAGGGTAATCTCCCTCGTTTCCAGGAACCGCTTCAGCTAGAAGAGACTGGGCGGGCAGATATACGAGGTTTATATTATGAAGGGTAGAAACAAACTGAGCAAAAAAGTGCAAAGTAAGGCTTGCGTTGAGCGGGGGAAACCTACCAAAATGACCAAAGCAACGAAGACCACGTAGGTAAAGAAGTCTCCTGGTCGGGTGAACCGCGGAGACTCAGTCTCTAAGGAGCTCCCATAATTATAAACTGCAAATTAAATCAGCCGCCGTACTTCTCCATATAGACTAGCAATACCGCACGGAAGTATGGATCAAGTATGATCGAAAGTTTCGGCCCCGTTATCAAGAATGAGGTGGCCATCCGCCATATCTCGGGCGGTATATGCAATATCCTCTCACGAATGAAGATGAGCGGCATCAGAGGTATTATACCTCCATAACCAAGTGCGGATATGACGACGGTGGCTGCTGTGATGGTTCTGCGAATCAGCATCAGAAACAGCATTTTCAAGGTGGAGAGGATTTCGCCGTGTTAGTTAAGATGAATATACTGACCTCGTTACAGGCGGGAGGGCCCAGAAGACGTCCATGTTTAAGAGATTGAACAATGATGGTGTTGATTGATCGAAGAGTGGGAGTTAGTGTTTCGTGGCATTTTGTGGTGGAGAGCAGCTTTGCTGCGGCACTACGATGATCCGGGCCGCTGGTGCCACCTGGTCCGTGCGGCAGGACATTGAGCGCATTGCGGTCACTATCAATGTCTGATCTAGAAGATGATGTTAGTTATCCCTTAACCCGCCGAAATTCGTCCACTCGGTATCGATAAGAATCAACCAATAAGACCAATGCAATTAAATCGTCGTGATTAGAAATATGAAGCCGTTGTAAAATCGGGCAGCGGCCACGACTCTGGTGGTGGGCTTTTAGCGACCCGATTTGGTTGACCGTTATATTAAGTCGGCTGAACAAGGTCTATATCATTGGAAGTATAATTGGAGGGCATATTTGATAGTATTGTATTGATTAAATCTACTTAGGCTATACGCGTACTTCTCATTCTGGTGTTCCCGCACGGACCATATACTTGGTGGACGTTGGCGGGTTAAGGGATAGTGTACTAACCATGAATTAAACATAAGGCATTGCCTTACGTTTTGTTAAATGAAGGATAGTATTAAAGCTAAAGTGGCTACTCCTTCTATATCAAATTTGCCATCAAATTATTGAATATGAGATATTTTGTAGACTCCCAGGCAAAAGCTACGAACCGATTTGTATACTTCTTCATACTCAGGTGCGTCTCGCGTAGCCCTTATCTAGCTCCATCCTTCTCCAAACGCCCATCCTATCCTTCCATGCTTGTATAAGAACTCCCTACCAGACTGCGATGATCTGGCAACTTTCCAGTTCAAAGGCATCCCACTGTATTACCCATCTTTCCTTCTCACGTTACCCTCTCCGCCAACTCCAGGAGTGCCTCTGCTCTCAAAGTCCGCTTCATACCTCCGCCAAACTTCCATATCCCGCACCATCCGTTTATGGTGTCTTACGCGGGTTTCATAGGCTAGCATGCGCTTATCGGCTTCGACCATGCTTCCAACGATCATGCCGGCCATTTGTAGATAACTGATGCATTGTTAGCAAGGGTGGCGAAGACTTTAGAGAAGAGCTCGGATAAATCCGGAGAGAGCAGAGTGTAGCAACACCGGAAGATTACGGTAGGGAGAAGCTTTGAAAAACACAGCAGTATTATTCGGGTTTGCTAAGGTGAGGAAAATGATGACTTACACTTTGAATTGAATCGTGAGACCGCGGTACATAGGACTGAATGCATATGCAGCAGTGCCGGCGGCTCCGGCATATAAACCCCACTATTCATAATCGGAGAATTTGTTAAGTATTTGGGTTATGGATTTGAGGATTTGAACACGCTAGGTAGTATCTGAGAAGAAGCCTGGCGACTCGCGTGATGCAAAAGCGAGTGATCGAGCCCAAGGATAGAAATACAGGCCCCTAAATGCAACAGAACTATCCTCCAGAGAGATATTGGAAATGAAACAAGCCTGATCCAGATGCATCTTTGATGAACTTAGCAAAGATAGCGCTCACCTTCACAGCACCAGCTGTGGCTCCTCTCGCAGCCTCCCACGTCGCATTATTCATCTCCTCATCTTTTATCAAGCTTCCATGATGGCGCATGATTATCCTCTGCTTCTATCAGCAGCACATTTGTTAAATTTAGTAAGGTCCCTTCGTAGAGGAGTGATGTCGAAGCGCTGCAGAAGAGCTGAGAGATAAGTCTAGTCGCAACATCGGAACTTCTCGCCGATCTCCAATTGAAACTTACCCACGGTGACTCTGAAATAACGAATCACAGCGTCGGTATTTTGATAGGCGCCTTGGAGTACTTGTTCAATGATTTTGAGCGAATTTCGTATCTAGGGTGCTAGGTACGGAGCTTCTATCTACGCGGAAGCAAAGCCAGTCGACTAAAACCATTACGTGAAAAGCGAAGATTTCTTCGACCTAAATAAGTCAGAATAAATCAGAAACCCCCAACAAATGGTGGTCCAACGAATTAAAGAAAGCTATGCAACATAAAATCCATTGTACTCCCACGCGATGCCGCTGTGCGATCCTGCTCCCTAACCAATCACAGTAACCCAAAACCAAAAACCAAATCCCAATTACCATGCGGATCCTGTCTAACCATCCATTCCCTAAACCCATTTGCTTCCCGATCCTAAAACCAATTAGATGTCCATCCAGCCTTTTAATCCATCATATCCATAGAAGTCATTAATATTGTACTATCCACTTTGCTGGAAGCGAGACTGACTCCAGACCGCCCGGTTCTCCGCAAGAGACATTTCGATTTCTTTCGCCAAAGAAATCTCCGTTTCGCTTTGTGACTCTTCTGCCAGCTCGCCTAAACGGACTTGCTTCTCCATCGTTGGCGTACTATCATATTTCACCTTCTCTATGACTCTTCTGAGACTGGTCGCTGTGTCTGGTCTCTCAAACTCTTCGTCGTCTACTTCCATAGCTGTTGGAATGCCGTGAGCAATATTGTAGTTTCGCTGCAAGTACTGCTCCAGCCTATATATCTGCCGGTCCCAGCTTTCATCCACGAGACCAAGCGCGGCTTTTATATCTTGATTAGATAAATGCATTGGCAAAGTCTTCTCCCTCGAAGATTTCCTTACGACTTTATTTGTGATCTTGGCACGAACCGAAGAGTTCTTGACGGGACTCAATGAGCCATCATCCCGCATCTGCTTGACTTGATTTTCTGTCTGCTTCAATGCCATCTGGCGGCTTTCCTGCATCGCTGGTAGGTATGTCAACGTGGTATTTCGGTGTAAAGCGTTCACTAGATCTGTAAATCCAGAGAGTGGGATGTCATTGTTTTCGCAATGTAGTTCCTCTATCGTTGAGCTCGTTTTCAGAACGTCAGCAAGGGTGCTAGCACCTTGCAAACCTAGTTTCTGATCTGAAACATGTGAGCGCCAGGTTTTCACGCAAGTCTAAGAACTTACATTGAATACGGAGAACACGCAAAGTGCTATTTTTCTGGAGGCCTCGCAAGGCTTTGTTGATGCCCACACCAAGCTTTGACGTTTCCAACCGGGAGTCTTCTCCAGAAATATCCAGGTATTCTAGAGTTTTATTTTCAGCGAACATCTTTTCCAGGGCTTGACATGTCTCCTCCTCAGCCTCGCATGGCAGCGATGCTCGCGAGATATCCAACACTCGAATTGTATTATTTATAGCAAGTGCTAACATGAGTTGCCGAAAGTCATTCTCTTCTTCGAACTCGATCAACCTAATAGCAAGATGAGATGGAGCAAGACCGCTTGCTATCGCGGTGGTAAGATGATCAAGATACTGTTCGATATTGTTCTCGCTAACATCTAAATGAAGATCTCGTGCCTTGCCAGGCTCTTCGGTCATTGAGTGCATCAGGTACGCTACATCCTTTCCGGTTAAGTAGCAATGGTCAAGACGGAGCTCGCGCAAAGCTTTTGATTGCTTATAATTCACCAGGTAACTACTCCAAAGTTAGAAGATCGACAGCAAGGTCATCGGACTACACTCCGAGCTGGGTAATCTGGCCACAATAAAATGAAGTAGAGAGCTTCCAATGTTTACAAACGATGCGAGGCTATAGACAGTAGATATAGGTGGGTTGTAGCCAGAAGATATTGCTTACCTTGCGATAGAGTCTACCATTGCAGCGTTTAACGATGTCCCACTCAGGATAAGTTCTCGTAATCTCCAGACTTGGAAAGTTTCTATAGATATCAGGGGCTCGGCTCCTGAAGTTCGACCAACATGGGCCAGATTGAGTTTCGTAATGAATGCAAAGACACCAATCTGGGAATCAAACGTTGACGGCGTAAGGCGGAAAGGGTTCGCGGAAATATCGAGTGTCTCAAGTGTGTTCTCTTGAGGGCGAAGAGAGTCAAGAATAAGTGACAAAGACCGATCCGTCAAACCACATCCACTCATTTCAAGTGCACGAAAATGGCACACCCTTTCCACCGCTGCCGCAACCAAATAATCCAGATCTGTTTCACCCAACTGGATATTGTTGAGAACGATCCAATCGACATTGGTCGTCTGATGTTTGCACAAAGGGAAAAGTGCTTCGACAATGCCGCAACCTATGTCTCTAGCTTTACCTGCCGTTTCCATGTAGTCGCGAGGCTTTCTTATGATGCACGAAGAAAAGTCCATCCTTCTCAGCCTTCGACTCGTAAGAGCCAATGCCCGAATTTCTTGGACAAGCAGACAAGATCGTCCAAGCTCCTCCGCATCCATACGGACCAGCGTCCCCCGTTTAGTTTTGGTGCAAACGTGTTCAGATCCGAATGTATCCATGAGACCATTCAAGGCATCCAACTGCACGTCCTTGAATGAAAGACCACCGAATGATTCATTATAGCGCAGAGACCGCATAATAGCAAGGAGTTCGTTCACAGTGTATTGACTTCTACGAGGGCCAACCGGTGGTAAAAGTTCAAACCATGGAAAGTCTTCAGGAGGGTAGGTGATTTGATACCTGAGATTTTGTAAGCACATTCTTCAGTCACCAGCGGGATGCTATTGGCGTATTCAGACAAAAAAGGCATCCCACCTTATATTCTCTGGATTAACGTCATAGGCGACGCAATATCCAATGAGAGTACGGTCAAGGGAATCTTGATCAATAGGATGTGGGCTAGCATTCCTGAGTATGTCGCGCTTCACGTCGTCCGGCACAACGAAAGTGTAAGGCCGGGACTCCCATTCAGGCCTTAAAATTTCCTCCACATAGCGCAAACGGACCGAGATATCGTGCGAAGCAAGAGATGCGAGATATAGAACCTTTGGCCTCTGAAGTGGCATTCTATATTTATACTTAGCAAGTGTAGTGCAAGGCTTCAACTTGACTTACCGGAAAGTCAACTCAAAAGTGTCATCGTTCTCGCTGACCCGCAATTCAGTAATGTTAAGGATGCCATATGATGCTTGGGTATTGTAGGAGACAAGGGATGGGCTAGAAGCCCTCTGAGGGGATTTAAACAGCGGTATGAGGTGCACCTTATGAACACCAATGGCAAGAAAGCACACAGTCGACGTGACTTTAGAAAGGTCATCAGACGACGAGCGTGACCCTGCTTTCCTCAGCGGACGTTGCACCACTTTGTATATGGCATAATTTGGAGGAACGTAATCACGTTCTCTCTCCACCACCCTGGCTGCAAGATGAGAATTGTAAGCCGAGAGTGGGTTCGAATCGCTGAGACGTGCTTTGTTCGCAGCGTCTCTAATTTTTGCCAACCAGGTTTTCATTTCTTCAGGATCTCCAAACTGCAATGTCATAGAAGATGCATGGTTCGTTTCGTCGTCAAGATGTGATATCTCAATTGCAAAATATGGTCGCCCGTCGTCAACGTGACATAACGCTACTACTTGACGAAGTGGTGTACCTATGTCATGGTCACCCGAAGCTTCCGAAGGAGCAGATTGGAATTCGTGTGAGGATCCGGCAGAAGGGTTCTGGCTATGGCGGATAGTAGATATACGTCCAATTGGCGAAGGAATCCTACATTCGTCAGCTATCATGTCGCTAGGAGAATCATAGCACGCGTACACATTGAAGGTCTCTGCCGCTTTATGGTGGCTCTTGAAGCGTACCAAGTGTGTCTCAGTAAGCACAAGGTATTCCTTTTTCTTCCTAAACACAGAACTGCTTGTTTGTACTTCTCCATGATGGAGGACATGGCGGTTTCTCAAGGTTTCATCCATCGGGCCCCAATTGACCGATGGTGCTCGGCTTGAAGATGCGGTGGGAGATTCGTCATGCTCGTCAGTGGAACGTAGTGACCTGAGTGACCCAAAAACTGACCCGCGATTGCCGCTTCCTCTTCGTGCAAATGGAGGCCTTGCTGAAGACGCAGGACTCGCCCCAACGCTCGGGATAGTGTCATCCTGTCCAATCTGCGCCGAGCCAGAGAGATTGGTCAGTAGTGATATTGTCCGTCTCTTCCTCAAAATATTTGCCGGCTCCTTCTCCTTGTCGCTGTCGCTGTCGTGGATGGAGGAGAGTGTGCTAAGAGGAGTTCGTGCGAAGAAGCTTCGGCGTCTATTGCCGTCTTTGCCGTCTTTGGCGCTCTTCGACATGCTTAAGGAAGGAAATTGTAACTCCCTTCCGTCGCCTTACAGAAACACAGGGGCGGAAGAGTGAATCATGCGATGGCCGAGTGACCGCACAGCGACGCGGTGTCTGCAAGAGATAGGGAGCAACACGAAGCCAAGATCGGGAGAGCCAGCGAAGGAGGGTCAACGACCCACACGGCCAGACTGGATGGTGTCGCTGGTGCGTGGTCTGTATGTTCCATACTCAGAGAAGGAGGGAATATCATGCCCGCTGCCAGGGAATGGGCAGACTAGCAAGAGTGAAGACTAAGATATGGCTCGTCGCCGGCGCGAAGTACCTGGCAGAAGCTCCCTGCATGTGCAGATGGGCACTTGTTACATCATCAATGCCCGCCAAACAAAACGGACAAGGGGACCCAGCCCTAGACAGTGACAGGCCTGTGAGGCAGGGTTACCGCGTCCGGGATGCCCCTTTCGGCCCGCCAATTTTGCCGGCTCCTGTATGTTTTTCAACCCAGGCTGGCAATGCCAAGGCGGAGGGTGTTTCCAGAGATATCTACGCTCGCCGCATCAGAGGCATTTTTTCTTCTCCATTAACGCCCTTCAATGCTAAGTCGCAGCTTTTTGCGCGTCTCCCGACCCGCGAACCCATATGTATGCCTGTCCTGTTTAGCTAGAGGGCACTCCCGTGGTGAACAAACGCGCCTCCAGAGCTCGATCACCTTGCATCCAAACGGACCCCCATCCGATATACCACTTGCTTTCAATGGCACTGAGAATTCCAGAACGACTGCCGAGCCTCCCAAATCTGAACATCCTACGGCGAAAATAAAAGCGAAGAAACCAACAAAGAAGACCAAGGAAACGCCTCAAGAAACGCCATCACATAGCAACAAAGGGAAAATAAATGTGAAGGGGAATGCGGAGGAGCGTCGGGAGCCAGCAAATTCTTCCGAAGACTCACAACCAACAGAGAAAAAGAAAAAGGCAGCGCAATTGGAGCCGTCAAAGTTGAAGGCGAAAAGAAGAGGCAAAAAGCGAGCTCAGAAATCCACAATTTCTGAAGATTCGCCCTTAAAAATATCAGCACAAGATGCCCAGCAAAGCAAAGCGACTAAACCGAAGGGGAAGAAGGCGAAGCAGAAACCTGCAACATCTCCGAAAGAGTCAGAAATAGCGAAAAATTCGAAAAGCCATAGCAAGATCCAGGGTACTGCACAGAGAAAGCAGCCTGCTCATAAGCTATCCAATACTAACCGCAGCCATGCTCAGGCCAGCGATTCAACCGAGTTTACTGCTACAAGCTCAGATCTCAAAACAGAAAAACAGAAATCTTTACAGGCGCCTAGAATTAAATTCGTTACAACTGACTCTCCTCGCCTCCCCCCGACACTCCTAAGAAGGCGAAGGCTCCTAACTTCAGTTTTGGCATCCCCAGATACAACAAAACGCCTGGTTTCTCCTCTACGCGTACGGTCTCGTTTACGTTACCGAGAACAAGGCATAGAGATGCGCAAACAGAGAACTGGCCCCCGAAAACTTCGCATTCGAACTTTCTCAAAAGAAGGAAAACGGGGAATCAAACACACAGAACATGCACCAAGTACAGCGGTTCGTTGGGACGAGGGCCCTCTCACTTTAAAAGAAGCTCTTACTGGTCATCGCGGAGCTAAGGGTAAAGCCTTGGGAATCATCGAACGACTGTCACCCGAGGATTTGCAATTCCAACGTAAGATTGTCCCTAAATATCTGTGCAACATACTAATTTCAGTAGCTTTGAACGTTCAAATTCCGCCTGTTCCCATGCTAGCCCATGGTCTTGACAGGGTTCTATTCAAGTGAGGTTACAGTCGAGCCAATTTTACAACAACTTTCTTGCTGATTTTGAATCCAGCCCTGGCATCTATCATCTTCAGGATCCAAGATCTCGAGTGTATAACTTTGACCCGTATCTCGAGAAGATCATGCCTGCTGCGGAGTTCGACTTCGATGCTCTAAGCAAGTACATGACCTCATCTAAAGACAAAGGACTCATCAACATGGCGAAAGAGATCGGCGCAAAATACACAGGCTCAACATCAAGCATGTCAGGCGCCCTGACCCATTTCCACTATCTTCTGTCCCAATGGCGGCCTCTAAACTTGAAAATGCTCTCCAAAGAATTTCCTGAGATCTCGAATAATTTTAGTAAGATCCAACGCGCCCCCACAGCGATATTCCTCCGTTGGAAGGATGGTACGTATGCCATCGATGCGGATAAAGAGTTCGATACTCCCAACATCATGAGCTGGCTCGGCCAATCGATGGAGAAACTGTTAACCAACCCTGCGGATGAGTTTGAACGCTACAGAAAATCGAACCCGGAGGAAGCTCCCCGCGAAGACGATTCGGGGCCAAAGTCTTTCCATTATTCAAAGCAGGGTAGTGTTCTAATGCGCTCTCAACTCGACGCATACGACCCTCGCTTGCCAGGTACAGGCATCTTTGACTTGAAGACGAGAGCCGTCGTTTCCGTTCGGATGGACTCAGCGGAATACGAACAGCGTTCTGGCTATCAGATTCGGTATCCTCACGGTGAATGGGAATCATTTGAGCGCGAGTACTTCGACATGGCCAGGGCCACAATGCTGAAATATTCGCTGCAAGTGCGCATGGGCAGAATGGACGGCATTTTCGTCGCTTACCACAATGTTGAGCGGATTTTCGGCTTCCAGTATATCAGCTTGCCAGACATGGATCTCACGTTACACGGCCAAAACGATACCTGTTTAGGCGATCAAGAGTTCAAAAGTAGCGTGGAACTTCTCAATAAGGTGCTCGAGAGGGCAGCGGCGAAGTTCCCCGAACAGGTAGGCCATCTACATTACTAGAACAAATAATGGGCGCTAACAAATATAGTCCATACGGCTACACTTTGAAACTCGGGAGGCTAAAATTCCTTTTATGTATATCTTCGCAGAACCGATGACAGAAGGACAGGTCGAGGAAATACAGAATAAGAGTGCTGAGCAGATGCTTGAATTCGAAAGGTCGATAGGACTTGGCTCGTCCAATGTGACCCGGGAAAAAACACGAGAGGAGTGGCAGAAAATCAAAGCCCAAGTCGAAGCTGAGACGGAGCAAGATCGATTAGCAGAAGATGTGGCAGACGTTCAGGATGACGAGCAAATACCTAATAGCGCCTCTACTTCAAGGCAAGCCTCTGCGGAATCTAATCTTCCAGCAAAGGACTTTGTTGAGAGGGACGAGCTTAGCGCTAGTTGTGACCTAACCGCGGAACAGGCAATTCCCGAACAGGAGGGCTTTGCCAAAGAAGATCCTCCTTGGGGAATTAATATCAGTGAGGAAGAAGTTGCCAAGTGGGTTACTACTGAGGAGGTCGCTGAAGGAACGACCCCTACTCCGACGGGGCTCATTGGTAACACAAATACCGCTGGAGAAACTGAGGACAATTCATTGGATCCCACGCTTAGAACTGTTCTCGATTCTGACAACGCCGCAACCACCACCAACCCGCCTACCAAACGCACCCCTATTCTGGGTTTCACCCTCACAATCCGTAACCGCGTCAACGGCCAATATGTCGTACGCCCGGAAAATCTAACCCCTGACGATACCTGGTCGATCGAGTACTCACTCGATGAAATCGCGGGGACGAATGACCGCGACATGCTCATTTACTCTCAGGTAAAGCGCCGTCGTGCTTCCGAGCTGAGTTTCGAGAAAAAGGCGGAAGACAAAGCTTTTGACCATTATCGGACTCATCTAGCAAAGTATAGCGAGAAGGGAAGAGATTGGAGAAGGAAGCAGGATGAAATTGATGCCTCGATGGGAGTGAAAGTATATCGCCCCCTTGGAGACGATGCTGAGGAGGTTATACGTAAACAGGGTCCTTGGTTTACAGAAGAGACGATCGATGGTGTGGACGATTATCTCATGTGGTTGTATGGGGCCACGAGGACTAATGTGCAACCGACTAAGCCACGAGTAGCAGAGAATAAGGAGGAGGCAGCAATGGACGATGTGAATGGTTATCTTGGGTGGTTATATGGGAAGGGTGCGCATGAGGAATGATACGGCTGATCAATATTGGATTCTGCTGTAAGATATTTTTGCGTTTATGGGAACCATGAAGTGTAAAATTAGGAAAGGCCTTAAAATCGGGTTTAAAAGGGAAGTGTCTAGACAACTTTGTAAAAGTACTGTACTATATCTGTAAAACATTGAAAAGCAGATGGTGATTATTTGGACGGTGATTCTGGCTTACAAAAAGACATCCGCTTCTGTTAGGAAGCCAAGTTACTCCTGCGCCACACCTCATTTAGATCAAATACTAACACCACATAGTCACCGCGGACGAAAAACTCTTACTGATCGATGTATAATCGATCATGTATATAGAGCTCCCCACCTTAGAGCTCAGTAGAACCAAGTTGTCACGACTGCCCACTCTAAGAGCTTTGATCTCTTGAAAATGCCTTGATATCTTAAAATTCAGAAGAACGCAGGTATCGTTCAATTGGAAAGCATGCCGCAGAAATCACCAGAAAGCCACAAGTTAGCAAGAGTAGCTAGCTAATCTCCACTCACTCCGTTCCGTTCTTACTTTTTGGGGGAAGATTTACTTTAGGCGGCATTCTACTATTAGATACGCTTTAATTAACCTAATGGCAAGCTATATTTTATCTATTAGCCACGCCTGTAAATGATATAAATAAGAGAGAGCGTTAAAAGTTGCCCAGCTCTACGGGTCTATTCAGCTATAATAATAATAATTTATTGCTTAACGTCCGATTCGGATCCCTATTGGGCCCACGCGGACTACTCCTTATTTACATGTGGGGAGAAAACTCTATTTAAGAAAAATAAGAAAACCCTGTGATCTATCTCCCCGCCTTTTAGGACTCGCCTATTTAGCGCCTGCGAGTCGCCTATAGTACTCTACTACCTTACTATTTGACCTTTTTGGGAACTACTGCTGCTATAATAAGCCTACGGACGCGCTAGTATTATAAACTATTACTCTACTACTGTAGAGTTACTAGGGGGCACCTACTGCTTGCCCCCTTACCTTTTATTACTATTTCCCTTATAACCCGAAACTAATTTAGTATATTTTAACTAATAAGCCACTAGGTAACCGCCTTAAGGCCTTTTTATATTAAGAGTAGTATATTATAGTTCTCTATGCTAGCTACTAAGAGTATTATTTTTTAATTAGTGTGTAGGGGGCATAGTAGTATTATATGTTTTGGTGTCTGTCTTAACTAGCTATATTTGCATTTTGGGTTACTTACTAGGATACCTACCTAGTAAAGCCAATCTTTTAGTCCTATTATTCCTATTCTTAAGAGTGTTACTATAAGGCAGTATTGCCAGGGTGTATAATAGGGAGTAGGCAAGCCGAGCATAAGTTATATAGGGAGTCGATAGAAGAGGACGATATGGTAATGAGGGTAGGTAATAGCCTAGTACTGAGACGAACCAATAGGGGAGGAAGGAGGCTGTAAGCCCGAGGAGCTTATAAGGGGTGGCTAAGGCCTAGCTAAAGGCTAGCCTTAGTAGCCCCTAAGAGCTCCCAGAATATAGCCGAGTAAGGGACCAAAAGTACCCTTATAGTTACTATTATATTTTCTGCCTTTATTAGGCCTTCTTAGAGCCCTTAGGTATTTACCCCCTATAATATTAACTATGCTATGGCTTAGGTTTGTCTTACCTAAGTTAGCCTCTATACCTTTAACTCCTATTCGCCTCTTTAGCATTAGTTTAACCAGTATTATATTATAGTAAATGGTTTCCCAGCATTCTTATATATTCTACTTTAGCTCTTTTCTCTATCTTACTATTATCTTTACTAACCTCTTATACGTCTCCCTTTCTCCTCTATATAGGCCTAGGCCCTAAAGCAGCACTATTCTTCTTCTGCTTTCTTTACCTATTTCTTTAATATCTTTTCCCTACTTTAGGGTTATTGGTTTATTCTCCTATAGGGCACCCTAGGGTCCCTCTATAGTTTACTTAGGCGTATCTTAATATACTTTATAATATTAGAGTTACGTTTATTTTACGTCCTTTATATTATAGCGGCTTTAATATATAACTATAGGGGGGGAATATTAGATTCCTTTTTAAGTAGTGCTATAGCCGTTCGCTTATACCCGCCTATAATACTCTAAAAATAGGCTGTTTAGACCTTTTAAAGTAGTTTAAGAAGTAATTTAGGGGGGCCCTTTTTAGTTTCTCTAATAGCCTAAATATTAAATCTATATATTATAGTTAGCCAGATAACTGCTATATATAATAGGCGTAACCTTTAAAAGCATAGACCCTATATAGAATTAACAATCCTAAATAAAGCAATAAACTATACTTGGCCTTTATAGGCCGCTTATGCCGTATATGCGCTCTACTAGAGCTTACTATCTACCTATACTCCTAATACCCTTAGGCCCTAAACTAGTTAACCCCTAAAGCCTTAGATATAAATTATATGCTAAAGATCTATAGATTGGTTACGTTTTCTTATAAAATAGATTAGCTAGTATTTCTCTAGTAAGAATTAGACTCTATAACGTTTTGCCTATTCTATATAAGTATTATAGGCTTTCTCTAGTATTCTACAATTCTTTACGGCTATTAGCCCGTATATAATTAGGTTTGTATTATTAATAAAGCCTATCCCCTAGGTTGCCCCTTCTTTAAAGAAGTTAAGCAGGTTGCTTATAAAGAAAAGGAAGAGTATAGGTAAGAGGGGTAATCCTTATAGTATTCCTGTTGTAACTGCGATAGGGGGGCTTTAGTATCCGCTAAAGACTAATAATGTTTCTTTTTAGCCTATAAACCCTTAGATAAATTATATAATCTATTTTAGGAAGCCCTTTACCCTAAGGATATATAGGAAACGCTTATAGGGTATATTGTTATAGGCACTACTGTTCGGATCACGGTAGGGGGGGTTTTGGGTTCAATCGATTTCTTCTTTCTTTCTTCTCTCTCTACGTCTACAGGTGGAATTTAATGGATCTCCTAAGCTCGCTTAGCTCACGTAGTTAACCCAATTGGTTACAAGCAACCGTGTCTACTATATTACAGAACCTTATTCAGACACTAGCAACAACTAGGAAATAAGAAAAAGAAATAAAAAGATACTAGTAAATGGGTCCGTAGTCTCTATCCCTCTCCCTTTTTAAATTCAGTCTAAAACGCCTCTGCCTCAGGATCGTCGTAATAATAAGAATAGGGTTCTATATCGAGATAGAAGTAAGAAGTTCCCTAATCTTCTTAGTTGTTATTATTCTCATTACTACCCTTAAACTCAGAGATATATTAACGTATTCTCCGGTCTCTTTCATCCCTTGTATAGTTTGTAGACCAATATTTAGATTTGCCGCATACAAAGCACCTTTTACCCTTGTTACTATCCTTATTGCGGTATTAACGGTTAGGGGGGTAGTATCGTCGGTTAGAGGGGTGGTATTGTCGGTCGGTATAGAATAATTCAGTCTCTTGTTCTCGTTTACCGTACGTCGCGATTAAGGATTTAATATCGCTAATAAGGCCGGCAAGAGTAGTAGCAGGTCGAAAATAAGCTGGTTTGCAAGCTGATACGTCTTAGCATATAGTAAGGAGCTTATTATAGAATGTCGTGTTATTTTAAAGGTCCTTTGCCAACCCGCGTTATAGCTGCCACATCTCGTCAATTAATACCTAAAATGCTTGGCTTGTATTAAGTCCTTTTTAAGCAGTAACTTATTTAAGCGTAATTGCATTCCATTTTAATAAGATATCGCGTTTGTATTCGTCGCCTTTAAAGTATAATTTAAGGCCTACGTATACGTTCTCGAGGTTAAGATCTTTAAGGTAGGTAAAGTAGTATTTAAGAGTAAGGCCGCGGAGTATAGTAGGAATAGCAATAATGTACGCTTGCTTAGGGACGCCGGCTCGGAGGCAGTAGTTTTAGAAGATCTTAAACTTAAAATCGAAGTTATCTTATTCGCTAGAGTATTTAACTTTATCCATATAGAGCTTAGATAAGTTAGTAATTTCCCTTCCAAAGCTTCCTTGTTCTTATAGGGTAAGCTAGTTTATAGCTTTAGTAATTTAGGCCGGAGGTGGGATTGGAGTTGCTAGGGTAGGGTTATTAGTAGGGTTGTCGGTAGGGTCGTCGGTTAGGTCATCGGTAGGGTCATCGGTAGGGTCATCGGTAGGGTCATCGGTAGGGTCATCAGTAGGGTCATCGGTAGGGTTATTAGTAGGGTCATCGGTAGGCCATTTTGAGGGAGTTGGTTCGTGTATAACTCCTAAAAGGCCGTCTATAATTAACTTCCTTGCCTCCTTCCGTATGTATACTCTATTCTTACGGAGGTAATCCCTGATCTTCTTCAATCGATCCTTGCCAAGGTTATTAAGTATATCCTTTATAAACGACTCAAAATCGTTAATAAAGCTCTCCTATAGGTTGAATCCCTTCCATCCATTCTCCTTGTATATTGATAATCGCCAATTAACAAATACTTCAACTTTCTTGATATCGGTTACAGTCGCGTTAATTCCGGTCTTCTATTTTGCAGTATCCATTGTGGAGGTAGCCATCTTTTGGTTCCGCAGTTAATTTAATTTAACAGTTGGACTAGAAGCGTGGAAACCCATAAACTAATTGTTCTAAAGGCGTGATAGACATAGGTTAGAAGCGCAAGTAACCTCACAAACTGGCCTTTAGGCTTAGTAAGCAATACCTTAATTCTTAGCCTTTGACAAGAGGTCTAGAGAATTAGACAGTGCCTCTCTTTATTATACCTTGCTGATCTATACAGCACTGATCAGTGTTCGGATCACGGTAGGAGGGGTTTTGGGTTTAATCGATTTCTTCTTTCTTTCTTCTCTCTCTACGTCTACAGGTGGAATTTAATAGATCTCCTAAGCTCGCTTAGCTTACGTGGTTAACCCAATTAGTTATAAGCAACCGTGTCTACTATATTACAGAACCTTATTCAGACAACTACTAATATCTAAGCTAAGCATTAATACTATAAAGTCCTTTTATATCGCCTATATAGATTTAATGGTAGCAGTAAGTAGCGTAAGTATTAATAGTGTTAAGCGGTTCTTTCTTGCCCTTATTTAGCTTTATAGTAGTAGGGTGTATTTCTCTACTATATCTGCTATATGTTCCGCTATTACCCTTTTTAAGATCTTGCTAAGGGTATTTTCTAAGGTAATAGGGCGGTAGCTTTCTAGGATTAAGTAATCTGCTTTACCTTCTTTTTATAGGATAACCGTTATTATAGATCTTCTAAGTTATAGGTAGTAGCCTATAGTAAAGTATACTCTAGCTATATCTGTAAGCTAAGGTACTATAAGTAGCCTATAGGTTTTTAAGGCCTTATTTAGAATCCTATCTGGTTCTAGTGCTATATTATTTAAAAGGCGGCTAATAGTTCTAGCTATTTCCTCTATTATTATATCGCTGTTGACCTATAGGCGAGTTACTAGTGTTTCGCCTATAATATTACTAAGGTCTACTAGAGCTGGTTAGGGGAAGAACCTTTCTATAAGGATCTTTACCTTCTTATTATTGTTATTTATAGCCTATAATTCTCCTACTCTTTATAGGGGTAGTAGGTGTAGGTTTTCTGCTAGGCGCCTTACCTTTTTTTTTACCTATTTTGCTATAGCCTAAAGGCCCTTATTATAGGGGAGGCTCAGGTTAGAAGTATACTCGTTTATAAACCGTCTCTAGTTATTCCTTACTTCTTTTTTTTAGGGTATTCTTTAGCTGGTTTCTTATATCTTTATATTATCTCTTATCTTTAGGGTTGTAGCTGCTTATATATTTCCTTCTTGCTTATTATTAGCTAGTAACTAAAACTGCGTATTATATAGACTATATATGTTACGCATAGGGGCCCAGTTTTAAGATTGGGCAGTACTCTTCTAGCCCATTTTTAATTACTACCTAGATCCTTTCTAGTCTTCGGTTAATTTCCTTAGGGGTAGCCAATAAGCCTCGCTTGTTTGGTATTAGGTAGATTTCTTCTAGGTTTTAGAGTTATTATTTAACTATATTAAGGAAACTGTCTATCTTAAGCTTCCTTATTGTGTATCTTTTTCTATTTAGTTACGCTTTAGTATCTAGGTTTAGCTGTATCTAGATAGGGATATAGTCTAGGGTAAGTGCCTATTCTTCTTTAGGGTTGCACCTTTTAAGTCTCTAGTATAGGCCTTTGTCTATAAATATAAGGTTAATTATACTTCTAGCGGTGCCTTATTGCCATATAATTGCTCCTAGGGGGGTAGCTAGCTTAAGGCCCTAGATATCTATAGCTCTTAGTAGGCACTCTAACTGTTAATCTACAGCAACATAGATACCCCCCTACCGCGGGTGGTGGAGGTTTATGTCTCCTAGTAGGATAGACTCTATACCTTTGGTTTCTAGTAAGCTTATTACCGATATAATATTCTCTGTTTATAGGACCCCTTTGACCCTAGGGTTATACACATTAATAATTTGTACCGGTCCCCTATATGTTTGGATTGTTATAACTGCAATATCTGGGTTGACTGCCTGCCATGACCATGAGGACAGGCTGATAGCCTTGCTGATCATTCAGCTATAATAATGGCCCACTTTAAGAATCCTAAACAGTATTATTTTAATTTACAGATTCTATGACTATTGAACTGTTAAGCTGCCAAAAAAGCGGGCATATTTTTTTGTAGAGCTAGTTTTCATTGTTTACCGGCGCGGCTGGCTAACTCGAGGAGTTCAGAAGACGGAACAGCCGCTGACGTCAAGCCACGTTATCGATAAGCCGTCTCTTTCCGCAACGTCCTCCATCCCTACCAACCAAAACTTGTGGAGTCAGTACGAAAGTCGTCGAACCTTGGAACAAGGCCAACTCTTGCGCAACCTTTAAGCTGGTTATGAAGCACGCACCCTCGCCTCGAAAGCTTCCTCTATCCTCCCCCAAAACGCGCTGCCGTTCTCTCCCAATTCTATTCCCCTAAGAAAGAGTTTGGGTTTTTGGATTGGATTTTGGATTGGACTTAACGACTATGAGCGCGCTCCCTCCTACGCAAAGCGGGAAGGGATTTTTGTCCTTCAACAGCATGCCGCCCAGGCTCTGGATTACGGCGGATGACGACTCGTTCGATGAGGTCATATTCCAGTACTGGCGGGAAGAAGGTGAGTAGGATGTTGGGGACGCCGGCGATATAATTCAGCTTTCTGTCTTCATCGATTTTTCTTTTCCAATGCACTCCAATGCGCGGCCCCAGCTCTAGAAGCTAATAGTGTGCAGGCTACGATGTGACATATCTCCCGTACAGCGGAGGCGGCCAGGCCTACAAAGACGCGTTGAAAACACTCCACCTCGACCTTGAGCTGGGCGAGGTAGGCTACCCTTGCCGCCTAGTTGCAGACTTGGCTTTGTCCTTCTGGTAGATTCAATTATGCCTAACTGTTCCCTACATAGACATATGCCCTGGTCGCGTACGGTGAGGCCGCTAGCGTTTGCCTCAAAACAGCCATCAAGCCAATGCCAAAGCTTTGCGCGCTGGCCGCATACTACCCTACCATCCCTCTGCCACCAAAAACAGTATATCCGCCGCTGCTGCAAGTGGTGGTTCATATGACTAGCTCGCAACCTATAAAACCCGCGTTTAAGCATTACGAGTACGAAGCGCGACCCGGGTTTGCGGAGCATAACAACGTTAACTATAACGCTGTAGAAGCGGGGCTTGCGTGGAGCAGGACCCTAGGATGTGTGAGGAAAGGTTTTAGGCGCGAGGCGGATTTGGAAGAGCCATGGGTGGAGAACCTTAAAGGTAAGGTTGAGACTGGGTTTCCACTTGTATCTTGGATTTCTTCAGATTTGGAGACATTAGGCTACTCGAGCTATAAGCGAAGAATCGGCTTCTTTGGCCTCCTTGGGCCTCTATGGAATTCAAATCTAATCCATACCTCCCTAATTATGAAGGAGAGTCTTGAATATTCGAGTAACGAAGCTGACACTTGTACCTCCAATAGGCAAATATAACTCGGACAGGACCAGAGAAGACGAAGGTGCTCTCGCAACGATTAAGACTATGATCAACGCTGCGCCCCACGTAACCCACGTCCCTACTCTTACGGGCGGCATTGGAATGAAAGATTTACGTGACTTCTATCGCGCATACTTCATCCCATCGCTTGTGCCCGACTTCAAGATACGGCTTATATCGCGTACAATGGGAGTTGATCGTGTTGTTGATGAAATGGTAGTTTCCTTTACCCACACTGACGAGGTAGATTGGATACTCCCGGGCGTACCGCCGACAGATAAAAAGGTAGAGATAGCGATGGTGAGCATTGTCGGTGTCAGAGGTGGAAAATTAACGCACGAGCATGTATACTGGGATCAGGCATCGGTGTTAGTGCAAGTCGGACTGTTAGATCCGAAAATAATGCCCGGGGCCAGACACACCCAAGGTCTTGCGAATCTACCAGTAGTGGGAGCGGAATCTGCGAGACAGATTCTGGACGTCAAGAAAGAGCGGTACAACAAACTACTCGCAGGCTTGCAGTAATTCTGGTATACTTTTTCTGTATTTGGTTCAAGCGTTGGTGTTTTGGTGTTATATTTCAGCCTATGAAGCTGCATGTAGGCAATTTGTACTTGTCGAGTGCCCAATAACGTCTTCTGACTCCATCCCATTCTCCGGCCTCCTGAAGATCTGGAACTGGAATATCTTCCCACTCTGTGTCGAAGCCTGCTTCAAAGAGATCCATTTCGACAATCTGGAACATGTGAGTGGGTGATTTAACGAGATGGAACATACAGAGCCCAATCACTTACCTTTGTATACACGTCGTAGCAAACTTGCCTGTCTGCACCCATCCCATTGAAGAACCCAAATCTCCCTCCATCACCATTATCTCCCCCTGACGGATCCAGCAAGCCAATCACATACTCGGTGAAAAACTCCCTTAACGCCTTGTACTCCTCAGCAAATGTATCGAAGTATATGGCATCGAACATCTCCCCTTTTTCTATAAGCTCGGGGACCACATCCTGCCACCTGCCCTCGTGAACGACAACTCCAGGTTTATCATTCCATCCTTCTTCCCGCATGCGCTTCAGCACATCTGGGTGCGCTTCAATTATGTGGTGAGAAGATGGCGATTTAGATTGAAAGATTCCATCAATTATCCCCATGCCATGCCCAATATTGAGAACCCGTAGATTTGGAGTTGGAAGAAGTAACTCAGCTGATCGTTTCATGAGAGTTGTTTCCCAAGCCATCATGACACCGTTGGCCGAAGAGTCGAGGAGGCGGGTTTGCGTGAAAGTCAGCGGGGAAGTGAGATATGCGGGGTTTGTAGTGGAAGCATCTTGAGAGACAGCTTCAGGTGCGGTTGCTGCCTGGGTTTCGGTATTTTCTGCAGATGCATATTCTGCTTCAATAGCCTCGGCGGCTTCAATAATCTCAATATCGTCGTCCTCCTCATCCGCAGAGTCGTTGCCATCACCGAGCAGTTGGTACTCGTTCAGTCGACTGAGAAGCAGCTCTGCCCGAACCCCAGCATCTACAACGAGCTCGTACAGTTCTTTGAGCCCCAATCTCAGAGCAATACATCCAGGAGTCTCTCCATTCTGGTCCAAGTCGTTCCAGATAGCTCCATTCTGAAACAGTAACTTGACTGTCTGAGCTGCTACTTCAAGCTCTTTCTTTCTCTCTTCGCTCTTAGCCGGCTTCTCTGTTACATTATCACCATTTGTATGGCTATTGATCTGTTTCGAGTGTTTAGTCGGGGTTTCCGCTTCATCGTCGGGTTCACAGGCAGCAATCGCCGCGTGCAAAGGCGTAAAGCCCGTCTCAGGGTCTTGGACATTAGCGGAGGTATTTCGCAATAGGTTCCGGAGCGCGGGGATATCGTGGTGCGCCGCGACGAGCAGAAGGCTCTGTGTCTGAAGATCCGTATCAATGTCGAACTCTGGGTCCATCCTGATGTGCTTGAGGTAACAGCTATGAGTAGTGTTGATGTAGAGATATTATTGAAATTTCCGTGTGGGGTCTGTTCGGCGAGTCATGCACAGAGCTTGGAGGAAAATACTCCAAGCCCAGTTAAATGATGCCAAGGAGCCAAACCTAGTAGCATTTGATCGCTTTGATCCTTTAAAACCTTCCCAGACCATTGGACTAAGCAAATGGTTTTCTTGAAGGATCGTCGAGATTTGTGCCACATCTAGAACTTTATTGCGCTAGTTAAATGTCTTTCCTAAGCACAATAAGCGTCGAGTCCGGTTGCTATTCTGAGGTCCTACCTTGGCTATTTCGCCTATCGACCGCGCATGGGATAAGGGTGGCAACGGAATTGATTCCGTCACTCCTGTTGGACCTCCGGCACTATACCACCAATAGCAAGCTTCAGAGCGGGTAAATAATCAAAAAAGATAACACGGGTCGGCGGAGGAGAAGCATATCGTTAGCCCCAGAGTACCAGGTACCGCTACTGAATTTGTGCATCACTTGAGCCTTTAGACCGAGAGCCCTGATTTCGACCCTGGCCCCACCACTCCCATGTTGCCGAGGATGATGATGCTGCCGCTGAACCGCCACTGTGCACATGTAAATTACTTTACTACCATTTTTTTGCTTCCTCCACCGTCGCCCGTCATCTTGTCGTCTTTTCTTCCTCGAGTCAAGCCGTGATCCGTCTGCGTCGCGCCCGACAACCCTTCTCTTTATGTTTCTCTCCCTTTCCTCTATCTCCCCGCCTTCATAATGTCGTCCAAGTCGTCGCTAAAACCCGATCACCTTCCATCAGCAGAGGAATTGAAGGAGGATGTTGTTGTGGCCACTAAGAGCTCACTGCAGAGCTTGCGCGCTTTAGTGGCTGGAGGTGTCGGCGGTGTCTGCGCCGTTATTGTGGGACATCCGTTTGATTTGGTCAAAGTGCGATTGCAGACGGCCGAGAGGGGCGTGTACTCTGGTGCAATGGATGTGGTGAGGAGGACAATAGCACGGGAAGGCATAGCACGGGTATACTTGAGAAAATAACTTGGGGTCTAGCACAACTGCTAAGCTGCTACTTAGGGCCTCTATGCGGGTGTATCTGCACCTTTGGTGGGCGTCACGCCTATGTGTAAGCAGCCCGACATGAGTTTAGAGGCTATAGCTAACATATAATTAGTCGCTGTTAGCTTCTGGGTATGTCAAATCTACTCAAAAATTTGAAAGCAGAGTACTAACACTAGCTCAGGGTTATGATGTTGGTAAAAATCTCATCAGCAGCATTTCCAAGGTGGAAAACGGCCAGTACAGTGTAGCTCAAATCTCCGCCGCCGGCTTTTTCTCCGCGATTCCCATGACTCTCATAACTGCACCCTTCGAGCGTGTCAAGGTCTTGCTACAAATTCAAGGTCAGAAAGAGCTTAAGCCTGGTGAGAAGCCAAAATACTCGGGAGGTCTGGATGTGGTGCGGCAGCTGTACAAGGAGGGAGGAATCCGAAGTGTGTTCCGAGGCAGCGCAATGACTCTTGCAAGAGACGGGCCAGGTTCAGCAGCATATTTTGCCGCATACGAGGTCGTCAAGCGGCGGTTAACACCCAAGGATGAGAACGGTCTCCCAGGCAAACTGAGTCTGCCAGCAGTATGTGTGGCAGGAGGTGCTGCGGGTGTTGCTATGTGGATACCTATTTTTCCCATAGATACGATTAAGAGCCGATTGCAGAGTGCAGAAGGCCGGCCGACGATCGGAGGGGTGGTGAAGGAGATCTACGGGAAAGGTGGTTTCAAAGCATTTTTCCCTGGTATAGGCCCGGCACTTGCTAGGGCGGTCCCAGCAAACGCTGCGACTTTCCTGGGTGTTGAATTGGCGCACCAGGCTATGACGAAGATGTTTGATTAAGAAGTACATGTATCATGTAAAAAGATATTACGGTTGCCTCCAAAGGCTGTCCGCAAGCCTTGGTTGTAGATGGGCAAGCACGCATGAGGCAAGTGATTTCCATATATGAAGGCGTTTAGGCATGAAAGTGGTACTAGATCATTTCTTTCCATAACTCATGAAATCTCTTCATCTAAGTGTTGTATTATTAGAGTGAAGCCCAACCTTCAAATCGTTTGCTTGTCGTCTTTGGCCTATGTATTCGTCACCTCTGAAATATACTTTGAGTTTCTAAACGGGGTTCTCTTGGTCTTTCTTCAACAGCACTAAGCTAGTTCATGAGCGTTTCGAGTCTGACTATTAATTATGAGAGTTCAAGTCAAGAGCCATTAAATGATCTAAGTAGTGTGATTTCTCGGGTCTCTCTGTCGGTTATGCTTAGAAGATCCTTCCTGGATCGATCAGCGGCAACTACAAGTTTCGGAAATGGCTTACGAAACGATCTCGAAAAGGCACCTTTTGCCAATCACCTTAAACACCAACACCTATCGAAGAAATTCCGAAGCGGATTCTGCCTCGGGAAAATACCTGATCCTTACCTCCACTCAGTTGTTAATTCCTATTCATCCTCAGGATGGGGGCAATCATTCGAACATGGATGAAACTCCCCGCCCATCTTTTTCTCATACTTTTAGTCTTCATCTTTCCACCCTTGACCATCTACTTTGGCTGGATCCCTGGCAGAGACCGCCGCAGAGATCTGCAGTACGACGTATTTTGGATATTTCTATTATGGTCTCCCGGCGTAATTCATGCCATGCTATACGCTACCGACTGGTGGAACCACGTCAATAGCCGTGAAATACTATGCTTTGCATCTCCGAAAACAGTGGGGGTCTTCTCACAGAAAGAGTACGATGAGAGCATTTGCAGCCGCTGTGCTCATTGCAGTCGTAGAAGGAAGGCGCCTACTCCTACCAGCTTGCCATGGGCTCATATTCGTCGCAACCTACTCTTCGCATCTTCTGGTCAATACAGCACTCTGTTAGCATTCCTGCGGTATTCTCGCCGACTCTAGGTTCATTAGTGTGGAAAAATAATTTAAAACTCTGGCCTAGACTGTCGCTGCACGGCTTCCTAGTTACAGTCCAATATGGACGTCATTCATTCAATACAAGCCGCAGGTTACACTAAAAGATCGAAGAACTCCTTACCCTCATTTTGACCTACAAGGAAAGCCAGCTAACCCATAACCAACCTCCAACGCCTGTCCATCCTAAAAACAGCAACAAAAGCCCCAACAACAACCCTGTCGCTACTCTTTCACCAGCTCCTCTAAACCCCACATATATCCAAGTCGTCCCAAACAAAATCCACAGCAACGTCGCAAGCAGACTCAACACCAGCACCACCCCAAACGCCACCAAAATCCTTCCAATATTCCACCCGTCAACAAATTCCAACCCCGTAACAAAATCGCCACGACCAGACCCCATACCCACATCCGCCTCCTCATCCCTCGTCGGCCCCGCAAATACATCCTCCCTCTCCTTTTCAACTCCATCCTTCTCCGCCTTCTCCCGCCCTGACCCAGCCTCCAGCGTCCCATTCGCCACCGCAACCCTTCTCGCCCAATGCACCCACGCATACCTCGCCCTTCCTTCCTTCGGCTGCGAATACAACCGCATCAGCTTCTCCTCCGAAAATGTATCCGTTAAGCCTCTACTCACTAACAGTCTCGGACCCCGCACACAGAACCCCCCCCCCCCCCCCCCCCCCCCCCCCCCCCCCCCCCCCCCCCCCCCCCCCCCCACCACCGCCGCCGCCTCCAAGCCCACTCAAAGCCGGACACCGCGCCGCCAGCGCCGCCGCGCAGCACTCCGCCCCCTCCCCACTCCACGTCGGCGCCGTGCTGACCGTGATGCGTCGCAGAGCGCGCGCGCTCACGAGGCGCTACGGGCCGGCCAGTCGAGCGTAGTGTACCCGCAGCTGCGCGGCCAGAAACGCGTCGTCGAAGTCCAGCGTCGCGAAGCGCTGCTCCGCGGCGCGCGTGCCGGCCTTTGTGCGTCCCTGGATGGTCAACGTGCTTGGGATCGCGAGGCGCGCGATGCGGGGGGAGAGTGCGTGCGCGTGGCGGCGGATGCTGAGCGTGATGACTGCTTCGCGGGCGGAGGCGGAGGAGGCGGGGCCTGGGGAGGGTTTACGGAAGGTCTTGTGGGGGCGGAAGGGATAGGGGGTGCGGATGAAGTGGGAGGGGGGGTGGGGAGGGCCCGGCGCGGAGGTGTCGATGGGAGGAGGGGAAACGGCGGAGGCTTTGCGTGCGGGCACTGATTGCGATTGCGAGCGGTTGCGGGAGTGGCGGGCGGTGGAGGAGAGGGAGGGTTGTTTGGAGGAGCTGCCACTTAGGGCTTCTTCGTCGCGGAGGAGCGCTTGCATTGTTATGGCGTGCACGCTGAGGATCTGGTCGGCTTTTACTATGGCTCTGGGTGTCGTCGAAGGTGTTTGATACGCGGGGAGAGGCATTATGCACAATACGGCCTTGGCCTGGCTTACGCAGACAGATGTGGCGGGCTCGGGCGGGAGATCGCTCTTCTAGTGAGCCGGAGTAAGACCCATCAGAGTGGCCTGCGGTAAGATTTAGTGTAGGAAGACGAGCTGAGGTGACATGAAGTGCCAACCTTGCTTTTCTGGATGCTCTAATCTCAAGCCAAGGCCTTCGGAGTCATTTACTTTCGGCGACGGACCTCTACGTACCTCAGTAGTACGGCGTTATGTAGGCGAGGATAATGCACTTGTTGGCATTTTATCCTCCGAGGAATCATCGAAGAAACCAGCGCCTAGATCGTTTGAGTCTTTCGTAGTTTGCTCCACCTCGGGACACTCCTCGTTCGACCAAGCGATGGTGGCACAATCCTTGCAGAACTTGCAGGAGAACTCGACAGTTTGACACTTCTGTCTCCAAATATTGCGGGCGGATATTCCATTAACTGACTGTGAATCTTAAGTATAGTAAGTCGGATAATGAGAATTGTTTGCAATATTCAATCTCTTTTTGTGTATCGTCGTTTAAGTACCCGCAGATGCGCTCATTGACGGGGAAGGATTTGCTCTTAGCCATGGAGGCCCGGTTTCTCATATCTGGAAGCAAAACAAAGAAGTAATATCATGAGAATGATTACATACCTCTGAGTCGATCGCGACAAGCCTAAAGGGGGTAAGATTATCAGGGCAAAATTGATGGAATGTTGACTTTGTCAATTATAGTACGACTGTTACACAAACCTAGCCAACGAACTTTCCGCCGCAGTATATACAAACGTCGCATGCCGAAAACAGTAAGCGAGCCAGCGTCATGGGAGCATGATGACCACTTGCTGTTTCTCCTTGCTTTGCTAGAGAAGGTTCACCCGCGGCAGCATCTGTAACCACAGCAGAACCCGGGGCACCAAGCATCTCCGTGTCGTTTATTGCTGCAGTAGAAGCACTTCCATTCAACTCGATATCATCCACTTGAACAATGAACTCTTCCCTCAAGAATTGCTTTCGACAAACACCACAGAATTTGGAAATGCCAGGGGCCTGTATTGCAAGGAACGACAAACCACAACGTGCTAAGCCAAAATTAACAAGCGGTGATAATTAAAAAACCGCTACAGATGCTTTACTCACCAAATTGATGACCTTCGGTACACCTCGCCCAATCTAGACTCTCAACTTTAATTGAACTACCGCAAATATCGCAGTCTTCCACTTCTCCGTCCAAAAGATCGGAAAATTCCGCTGCGTCGTGGCCAGCAAGCTCATGTAATTTCGAGACGACAATAGAGAACGTAGCTAGGATTTTCTTACTCAACCGACTATTATCACAAAGGTGACGAGAAAGCTTCAGCACCTCTTTCGCTACTCGCATGGTTATCATAATATGTTGGACTTCAGTAGGTACTCCAGGTAAACATATCGTGGATACTAGTATGTCATATCTGTCCTTCAAAGTTTTCGTAGGGAAGTAGGCACCCTTTTTCAATGACTTGGAAAAAGCAAAGGCTTCAAATTCTCCAGTTAGTGAGGTTATGTTAGGAGATAAGCTAAAGTTCAATTCGTCAATGATTGGGTTTCTTTTTCCATCGAGATTTAGTCAGCCAACTCACTCCGTAGCTTTTTCATCTGAAGAGGCGGAGGCCTCTTGAGACTCGTCGATCCCGAAAGAATAGAGTATCTCTTGTAATATGTTCTCTTTTGACGTAGAAGCTATTTCCGCATTTTCAGAATTGTGGCTAAACCACCTTTTAATGCTGAATAAGATTGTTTCTGCACTGACATCTAGGTATGCGTTAGTCGCTGAAGTCGGCACTGGAAGAATAGGCGCTTACGACCAACAGCAGAGCCTTTGGGGAGAGTGAATTTCTCAGTAGTATCACTAAGGCTGCTCAAGGTCACATTAGATTTTTGCTCGTTTGCAGTTGAATACTCGATCATATCGCTAGGATGTAACGAAACGCATGTAGCAATGAGATCGCCCAGAGGAGAGGACGCCAAGCCCCAAGTTTTCGCAATCGCGTTCTCTCCTAGATCATGGGCCGCGCTAAATAGAGCTTGGCTCTCAACAATCTGACCTTGCCATGGTGGCGATGGAACGGCCGAATTCTCTCTCAAAGGAAGTTTCAAGCAGGCGGTTGGAGCCCGGGCAGTCGAAAGTAATGATGTAACGTACACTAGAACGTCCTTCGATGATGAGACTTTGAACGCCACGCCTGTGAGAGTCAGCAAGATGGCGTAGAATGGCCTCCAATTCCTGAATATGAAGGATCCAGTGGACAGAAAAGCCGGAAACGCTCACTCCCTAGCAAAGCGAAACTTACCAGAAACGGCATCCCAGCGTCCATCAAGGTCATGTGTTGACACTTCAAAGTTTGAAGCATCTGTTTCCAGCACAGAGAAACAGAGAGCATCGGTTTGAGAGAAAGCAATCAGGAATATGCGGTCTTGATTACCGACTTGTGGACCCCATCTCAAAGGGCCAGCATGCTTTAAGTTGATAGCTTGGTAAGTGGATTCCGACTCAGCGATAGAAAGAGACAAGTGACCGTTTTTCTGTATGTGTCCAAAGATATTCCTTGCACGAAGCTCCGAATTGGAAGCATATGCCAAGGTAGATTGATGGCGCGCACTTTCCCTTCCGGACCAAGGACTCCATGCTAAATGGGAAATAAATCTCTGCTGTTGTACATATTCGTCGAAAATACCTGGGGCATGTACTTGGGAGGTTGAGTTATTATGCACTTGAAAATGAGTGGTCGCCTTGACTGACCACTCCTCGGTAGGAGATAGAGGATCATATGGTGATAGAATGCGTAAAATAGTGATTTCGTTGTTATCATTAGACACTGCTAAGAAGTATGTGCCCCAATTTAGAGGGCTACCAATCGTGGTTAACGGTCCAGGATAGGACGTTGAAGGACTCCAGGAGAATGCTCTGATACGTTGGCGTAGTCGTAGTCTCTCTACCTTTTCATTTTCGGAACTTCCACCTTCTGTAATCTGCAAGTCCTTGAAGTATCGTTCCAACTCCAAGTTGACGATCAAGACACGCCTCCAGCTTGCAGCGATTCTTGGATTGGACTCTGACACCCAAATTGACAGTACTAGATTTGACGTGAGAATGCCAAGAGCACATCTTCGATGCTTGGCTAGTCCAGGAGGCGACCATTCAAGAGCAGCAACGGTGCTCAAGGATATTTCTTCGCCAGTAGAAAACGTCTGGAAAGGCGCAGGTAGCTTGGTGGGAAACTCCGTCTCGGCGAAGACATTCGTCTGAATGCGAATATCATGCCACTGAGCAAGGTGAGGTGATGCTTCTTTATCTGTGCCCTTATGTTCTTCAAGATTCGGGATCTGTGTTTAAAAATTAACTCTTAAATCTCTGAATATTTTAGGCTACGAAAAATTACAAGAATTTCGACGTTCTCACCAGCCGCAACGGCTATTTCACAGTCCTGGGACCAGACAAGACAGTTTAATGCAGACGGCCAGCTGTGAAGCTGAGTCACCCCGGACATTTGGTGCTGTTGATAAAGATAGCATGTTAAGACTAAAGACGCATAGCAGCCTCGTTTTCTCGGGGTTCGCGTAGGAAGGGTGAAGGTTGAGTCAAAATCATCATTGCCGAAGAAGGCCCGAAATGTTCGTTAACGGACCGTTTGGGATAGTAGATAGAAAATATTGCGTTTCTAATGCGTATGTTTGATAAATGAAGGACGCTGTAGTAAGTAGTCGCCTATTAGATCTTGCAACACGCTGCTGCTTTTATATTTGTTATAGGAGAGAATCTACGGGTCAATACGCAACTCGGACATTTACCAGAAGCATCTGAAAGCTAAGTGAAGCTATTAGTGAGTTCAAGTGCATGATATAAGTACGTCATTCGTATGCTCTCTATGCCCATAAAATGCACTGAAAATGGTTGATCTTCTCCACGTAAAATACGCGTAGATTGTGAGCTTTTACTTGACCAGCTTAAATAACTTTCCCGCCACTCCATCCCACTCATCATCCCAGCGGTATGAACTCTCCTTGAGTGCTCCCTTCTTCAAGTTCGGCAAATCCGCCTCCCTCTCTGCGAACAGATCAACAAGCAGATGCAGCAGCTCTTCGGTATTCTGAAAACCTCGTCCGTTCACACCTTCTCTAACAAGCTCTGGCCAGGCCTCAAACTTGCACCAACCGACGACCGGCAAGCCTGCGCCAAACATATCCACGACCTTCATTGGAAGGTCAACGCCAGAGGAAGAAGTGTGCAGTGAGACCCCAAGATCGGCAGAACCGAGAAGTAGCGCATAATCTTCGGGCGTGAGCCAGGCTGTCAGAATGACTACATTCAGGAGCTTTTTATCTTGATTAAGAGCCCGGATTTTCGAGAGATAGTGCTCTTTAAATGGGCCTTTACCCGTGATAATGGCGAGAATTTTGGGAAGTTGGGTCTTGGAGGTGACGAGAGAGGAGTAGCTGACTAGCGCGTCGAGGAGAACAGTGAAGTCTTCATCAGCGGTCCAGGATGTAGGACTCACGAGGAGGCGCCATGGGCTTTTCGGGCCTTTGGATAAGTCTTTTGCATATTGGGCTGTTTCGACCAAGCGGGAAAGAAAGGCCGAGCGTTCGTCTGAGCCAAGAGGCTTGAAAATAGCAGAAGGTCGGTCATGTAGGGGACGAGCAGTGATGCCGTACTTCTCTTTGAGTACGCGAGCCATAGCGTTTGTGACAGCGAAATGAGCGAAAGCGAAGCGAGCGAATAAATTTTCGTACAAAGAAGCAATGATTACGAGAGGATGGCCATATCCAAGTTTAAGAGCAAGTATTGAGTACCCGAAATTGTGCCAATCAATTACAAAGTTGGTGTTGCGAAAGAAACAGATAAACTGTGCTATCGCTAGAGTAGGTATAGAAGGGGGATTCTGTAATCATAATTAGTGGCCTGGATATAGAGTGGTAATCAATAGTTGTAGAGGTCTGTGATATTTAGGTACCAATACGCGTAATCAGAAACGAGACGTGCTGATACGATGAGAGCATGTGTTTCCAAAACGAAGGAGACAGCAGGCTTCACACAAAAGAAAGCATCTTCAGCAGATTGACTGCTGATGGATTGTATGAGCGATTAAGAGGTGAAGAGGAACAGTTAAATGATGAAAGGTAAATACGCGCGAAATATAGAATGAAAAAGTAGATCTCACCTGAACAAGCATCCATTTCGCAGGCTTTGCCCGATATCCCAAGGCATGATACAAGCTCCATGCCTGCCAGAAAGCCTTCAGTGGGGCAACAAAAAGAAACAATAACTTGCTGTTAGTACGAAGCAAATTGGGGATAGGTGCTATTGGAACAATGTTGATCAAGGGACTTGATGCGACGACAGGGTGCACTTCCGATTCTTTATGATATCTCAGTACACTGCCGCACATTTCGAAATAGATATTTTCCACTTGCGACTAACCTTGATAACCAATCAGGTCCACCCGACCTCCATGCTTTGCGATGCTGATTGCATGATATTGCATGCGGGGACTCCGGCCGATGTCTCCAAGAACGACAACTTGGGTTGACCCTTCTACCTTTAACGCCTTGTTTGTAGCTCGATGTTTGTTAAAGTAGCCATATGCGGAATCGACAGATTTCTTCTTCTCTTCCTCAGGGACATCTTCTTGGACTAAGTCTGGGTTGCAAGGATCATACTGGGTAGGCAACGTAAACAGGAATAAAGTGACAAGAGAAGAAATTATTAGGGCTACGAAAATAGCGACATCTACAAAAGTCTTGGACGTCCAGTCAAACATCCTCGCACGAGGAGAAAGGGAAAGTAAGCCTAATGCAATTTCTTTGGGGAAGGCTAGTGTTATATGAAAGTCGATGTTGGACTGAAGTTCCAGAATGATTTTCGATATGGAGCGTTTGCGCCACACTTTTGACGATCTACTGATGCGGACCCCTGAAGGCCGGGGACGATGCATTTAGAATAGAAACATCGCACCAACATCGCCTGCTGCTCCGTTGTTTGACCCATTCACACAGTCGCAGTCGCCCATTACTGCTGCCATCATTCTTTGCCGTTTGACCCTCATGCCGACTGCACCTTTGGCCACGGGTACTGGTCTGCCCAGAACTTAGTGGCGGTGGAATCACATCGCCCTCTTACCCTACATGGCGTCTACATACGCGCTTCCTCTGAACCCAGGCAGTCATGGACATAGTCATGGGTATTCGCGCTCCCACAATCGCGCCCTTTTGGCTGAACGAGCTCCCGCTTGGACCAACGGTAGAACCCTAAAGAAACCAGCTTCCAGTAACAGCCTCCACGGCCATTCCCATTCTGATTTGGACGACCAATTGCGCATAGACAGCTTGTCGCCCTATACTAACCACTACGACCACTTCCACAATCACTCTCAATCAGTCGATAGCGGCTTTGCCTTCAACCCCTCAATGAGGGGCCGGCCTCGAGGAGAATCAGACCTTGGTCGCCCTCCCCAACGTCCAAGTAATGCTTCGAATGGATATGGATTTTCTCCGATACAAGAAAATCCGGTGGTGGCATCAAGGTTTGTAATAACCCTCTCATCAATCTTGGATCTGGTTCGACTAACCGGGGTATAGTTCATGGTTGAAGTTACCAGAAGTTCTGACGGCAATTCTCATTCCTCTGCCTTATCTATTCGCCTCATTGGCGTACCCCACCATTCCTATACCCTCGAATCCCCCCTCCGCAATCACCCCCTCTCACGATCGACTGCTACATGCCGTTACTAAGGACTCAGCCGGTATCCAGTTACGAAGCTTCTCCACCAACTCTCCACTCATACAAGCATGTACACTCTCCTCGGCGACACTGATACTGGTCGGAATACTGTCCAAGATACGCTCCTTAGGTCAGCCGCTGGATCGCCGAAAGAGCAGCTTGGGAAATTCAGAACGTTTAGGCAAGAAATACGAAAGATTCTGGAGTTTTGCTTCCCTTCGCCAAATAGGCGGTAGAATACTCAGTATTCTTCTCCCTTTCTATGCTACTATGCAGCTTGGTGGTTCAAGGACAGCCATTGTTCTTTTAACTGTTGTTGCGACTGGAATCGGCAGCTTCGATATAAGGCCGATGAAACATACATTCTTGGATAATTGGAAAAGAATAATCCGTACGAGGAGAACCACTTGTATAGTGCTATTGCTTGGGCTTCTATGCGACTTTCTGAACTTCTCGGCAAATAAACGGGCTCTTATTCTTGGTCATCTTGCTCTCGCTACCTCGGTGCTTGCATTTCCTCCTCCACTGCCAACAGCGGGCTGGTCTTTATTAACCATATCGCGAGGAGCCTCTAGGTTAAAATTGGCTACATCCGAAACCNCATGGGATGCACCAGCTTCTACTAGGCTATCTCTCCCGAAACCTTCGTCACCGTTAATTTCATCCCCCGAAGATACCAAACTCACCCTTTTGGCCGGTCTGACACTTAGCCTCTTCACGGTAGCTTCCGCTATTGTGCTGTCTACATCACCTCCAATCTCTTATGATGCAATTATATTCTCTGCTTTGTCTGTGGCTTCTGCTACAGCTCTTCTTTTCTTTTCATTACCTTCTTCTTTACGAACTCAACGAAAACCCGGCGTTCTCATTGGCTGCATCTTGATAACAGGATTCAGCTACCTGCAACATCCGGGTATCTGGAAAGGGTTTCCTTACATTGGTGTTCTATGTGTTTTGTGTTATGCGGCTGCCACATTTGACACAACTACTTCTGTTTCGAAACAAGACGCAGGAGATCACGACCATAAGCATCATGGCGATCATCATCTTCATGGCAATCACTCTAGAATATCTGGATACCTCATCCGTCGAGTTACTTCAGGATCAATCGCTCACAGCATACTTATCGAGAAAGACTCTAGGAGGATTGCGTATTTTGCGATGTAAGCAACATGAGGTCTTAATTGTCATTCAAGTTGATGCACTAACATATGTTTTATCTAGGCTCAATCTCACATTTATGCTCGTCCAGTTTTTCTACGGTTTTGTGAGTGGTTCATTGGGTCTCTTGACAGACAGTATTCATATGTTGTTTGACTGCGCTGGGCTGGCTGTGGGATTGGCAGCAGCAGTGATGAGCAAGTGGCCGTCCAGTGGGCGATTTCCTTACGGTTATGGCAAAGTCGATACCATTTCCGGCTTTGCTAATGGAATCTTCCTTATGTAAGTGCGCATTCTAGTACTTTTCCCACTCAACCTAACCACTTCCTAGGCTTGTAAGTGTTGAGATTGTATTTGATGCCCTCGAACGACTGTGGGGTGGGCACGAACTACATCGACTCAACGAGCTTCTCATCGTCAGTATACTTGGTTTCATCGTCAATATTGTGGGCCTTACAGCCTTCGGGCATGCCCACCATGGACATGACCATGGAGATCATGGGCATTCACACGATCATGACGGCCATTCTCATGGGGGCCATTCTCACCACCACGATAATGAGAATATGCAAGGAATATTCTTGCATATCATGGCCGACACTCTCGGTTCCTTAGCTGTCATCATTTCTACGCTACTTACCAAGTACTACGGCTGGTCGGGGTGGGATCCCCTTGCATCTTGTATCATTGCGATCCTAATTTTCCTTTCCGCCATCCCGCTTGTTAAGAGTTCTGGTATGCGACTTCTACTTTCTCTTCCCGCGGATGTCGAGTACGGTATCCGCAATGCACTACAGGAAATCAGCTCCCTACGAGGTGTAGTCGGCTATACCGTCCCTCGTTTCTGGCTCGAAGACGCCGGAGCAGCTCACGCAGAAGTGCATGCACATGAGCATAAACACGATCATGGCCATGGCCATGGCCATAATCACGGAGATCACTGCGACCATTCGCATTCTCACTCTCCGCATCATGCTCATGAGCGTGACCACTACCACAGCCATGGGCATGGGCATGAACATAGTCGTGATGAGTACAACCACTCTCCCTCTCATTCCCATTCCGATTCACGCTCTCACGCACACACTCACGAGCCCCAGCCACACACGCCGGCGCACCAGAAAGTCCTCGGCGTCATCCACATCATTGCAGCTCGCACAACCAATCTAGAAGACGTACGTGAGCGCACCGTGCAGTTCTTGAAAGGCAAGGGCATGGACGTGGTCGTGCACGTTGAGCGGGAAGGCGAAGGACGGTGCTGGTGCGGCGGGGGCAGTAGGATTGGTGGATAGCGCTGTCTTTATCAGTGCCACTATTTTCGACCATCTAAACTTTTCTTCATCCATGTTTAAGCTGCGTCCAACGAACCGGCTTCTGTTCAATATTGCGCACTTCCGCGCCCTGTTACGCCATGTTTTTCTTAGGCTACCCGTCACAAGATCCAGCGTAGATAGCTATACTGGATCCTAAAGCCCAAGCAGGAGGAGCGCTGGGCATGGGCACATCAATTGATACACATAACTCTCCACACACACGCACCAGCCTTCCAATCCTCAAAACCCAACCCACCTACCACGGCCACGACCGAAAACATCCGCCGCAACCCCAGCTCCCCCAGCAGTCCCTAGTCCCTGCATCCCCAACCCAGTAGGGAAACCCCTGAAGCAGGAAAAGATGGCTATCACAACGCACGTAATGCCCTTGCAGCAGCGAACCAAGACGCGTGGCGCTCTCGCGCGCAAGAAAACCAGATATCAGACATCCCGTCCTATCCCATCCCAATCCCCATCCTGCCTGCCCTGCCTGCCTACCTGCCCGTGCAATTGCTTGTCGGCAGGCCAATCGAATCCCGCCCCCTGGATGGTACTTTATCAGCGCGGATCCGGCTGCCTCCGAGCTGTGCATATAAAACATAACTGTTTGGCCTGAGCCCGCGAGAGAAAACTGGGCGCTGCTGGTTTATTTTTAGGTACTTTACATAGCTGGCGCTAGAGCTGGAGCTAGAAACTTGAGCTAGAATAATAAGCAATGGCATAATAGCGCGCAATGCGGAGTCTCCCGGCCCCTTCGCCGTCGCCGCCGCCGCCGCCGCCGCCGCCCTCTATCTCAGCTGCTCTTGTGTGGAGTGGAGGGGGGAGAAGGGTTGGGGGAGCTAGAAGCGGGGCTGATGATCCCCGTTCCGAGGGGCGCGATTGACTTTTCGTAAAACCGCATGCTGGAGCGAATAGAAGGCGCGGCACCTCCCAAGGTTTTTGCAGGAGATAAATTTTTATGGGCGATACGGGCGAGTCGTGCGTTGAGGGTGCGGTCTGGGTGGTTCGTTTTTCTTGGGGTGCAGCATTAGCTACAGGATGTTTCCCATGAATAGTGGAGATGTGCAGCCTGGTTGCATGCTAGGCTGGGGAAAGGATGCATTGCCTGCAAAACCCCGCAGTTTTGAGTGGCGATATTACAAAACGCGATTTAGATGCTTTGTCTGCGGAGGGTCGGGTGGTTCGAGATCATGGTGACTTGGATGAGATGTAGCGGCGTTGTACCTATCAGAAGAGAGGATGGAGCAGTCGATTACACATTTCACAACTAAGAATGAGAGATGGCAAGTTATGGCAATCGTAGTGATCCATTCAATTCATTCAACTAAACGTCATGACTCGTAAGTTGCGTTAACTCATCCCTTCATCACACCAATAAAGTTACAATCAGAATTATGCCGCCAGCCAAAAAAAACCAATATGCCTTAGATATCATTTGTACCGATTAACCAATGCCCCCTACCCCACGAGTGAAGTGAGAGTACGCCGTGCCTCCCAGGCCTTGAGGAATACGATGTTGATAGTAACGCCAGCTTCCAATAGCCTAAATAGCCGTTGAGCTTGTAACCCCATACAAAGGCAATCAAAACGTCCTGATAGACGTGGCCTATGATCGACATTTTCCTCCAAAATAATTGACGCAGCTCCGTCACTCTCATCTATTTCTGTGACTCGGCTCTTTTCGTGTCATTTTTCCGCCAGTAGTTTGACAGGTATTAAAAGTAAAAGTAAGAGCGAGGAGACCCCTACCACGTCATGNCGAGTACCTAAACCCGTTGTGCTCAAAGCGCTCGGCAATGCTTTCAGCAATCTCGCGGTCGATGCTGCTGCGACGTCTTCGTTGACGCCGCATCTCCATTTCGGCATCCATAAGCCGTCCCTGGATCCAAGTGCGGAACTTTTCGTCGTTCTTGACCGAGTCGGTGTTAAGGAGCTCGGTCAAGGTTGTCTTGATCTTTTGATTGATCTCGTAAAGCTTGTGGCCGTTCTCGCTCTGGTTCTCGTAGCCCATGCTGCTGCGGTGCTCGACTCCTGGGACGGTGGGAATTGGGTAAGCACCCATGGGTCGACTGGATGCTGGAGATATAGGGAATGGCTCAGGGCTAAAAGAGTTGTAATTAGGGCGAGAAGACACTGGTGATGAGGAAAGTGATTGCATTTCCGGAGAGAAGGCCGTCATTGGAGTTGGAGGGGGAATTTGGAGTGAGAGTCGACGACGAAGAACTTCTTGCTGGCTTGAGAGTAGCATGTACTTCTGCAAGGAGTTGTCCTAAGGTAGCAGCGTCAGTAATGGTGGATTTAGGAAACAGCAAGGCTGCATTGAGAGTTCTTACATCAGTCAGGCTATGTCTTGGCGAGGGCGCCATGATATTTTCGACGCGGTTGTATTTCTCGGTGAAGTTGTGTGGATTGTGAGGAGAAGGAGAATAAGGAAGGCTTGGATGCGGGGTGGGGGTTTGATATAGGTTGATAGAGGCGCGGTGTGCAAAGCGTGCAGGTTGTGCACACGGGTCTTGGATCTCGAATTCTCTGGACTGACCGGGAGGGCAGCTACTAGGGCGGGAGAAGGCATGGGTAAGGCTATGTTTGGTTGGTGGGCTGAAGTGGTAAGGTGATATCAGACGAGGCTGGTGGTGTGGTGGTGTGGTAACAGGATATGCAAGTGGTTTTGTTGGTTTTGACTAAATCCTTCATTACGATAACGGGTATATAACGATCTAATTTGTATTACGATCTACACGCCCTGATCAAGACTTTTTGGTGTAATTAACGATTATCTGACTTTCGACGATATCGTTAAGCTCTACCACCAATATCGGTATAACCGGTCGTATAGGAAGGGGGTATACCCTGCCCGTGAGGAAAATCTATACCCTTTACGCTTTAAGATTTACTTTTTATTAAGTTTTTACTGCTTATTCACGCTATACTTGACTCTTAATACAACCATACCATTGGTATTACGATACGGAGTACATTTGGCGCCAAAACCCATATCGTACTAAGGAGTCTTGTTTGTAATAGCAATTCAAGTCCTTTGGGGAAGTTACGGCCGGGGAAAATAACCGGACATTCGGATTACGTTCCTGACAGCAGCCTTGAGGTTTGGGCCCTTTTATCGATGCAGCTCAGCATTATTCCAGGCTCCTGTAATGGCAATGACATTCGATCGTTGAAACAGCCACCAGAAGGATCTTTTACAAGGGGGTAACATGTGCGGATTGCTAACGTATGGAACCTTCACTGCCTCGACGCTGGCAATCCGCACATGTACCCCCCCTTGGACATGGCCGCGGACGGTGAACCCGGCACCCTGGCAATAATAAAGCCCAGGCCGTAATTCTTTGCAGGATTCAGTGCGGCAGTTGAACAACTGAAGAAAAATCCGGTTCCTGCTCACCGGGCAAGGCTTGGGGGAGCTTGGGGGCTTAGAGCGGCTGCTTGGTGATGATTGGCCGCCATGTAAGAGGCTGTTGATCGCTTCCGTCTCAAGATTCCGAAACCGCCTAGGCTCGTCGGCCAGCCGTTGCACGCGAGACCGCAAACGTCACAAGCCCATGTGATCTTTCAGATGTCGATGCCATCGTCAACTACGGGCCTGCCAAGCAACACGGTTCCTGTCTATCACCAACGGGGTCCGACCTCTCGCACTTTTGCTGATACCGGTTGTACCTGCAGGCTGCTCAACAGTAATACTTCATGGTGAGCAATGACCCATGCTGCCACTTTCCCTCTCGGGAGTTGAGAGAGGCTACGTTTGTGAGATGGTGGCAAGAGTATGACGTCGTGAGAGTAACCCACAAACTCCACAAGTCCACGCACATGAAAACTCTTCTTCGACACTCTCGGGTCACAGCCCACCTATCACGAAGATAATTGTGGGCTCCTACACACAAACCCTCGCCGTTTCTCTCTCTAGGGTATGAATTTTAGAGTCGTTGAATGCATGGTTCAAGCTTGCCTCGGTGCTGGTTGGAGAGCATAGCGTTGCCGTTAGCTATATGCTATTGTTGAGTGGGATGATATTCAGCCTTTTCACCTAAATTGTAGATATCCGTATTCTCAAACCCGATCTTGTGCGATCCCATCGCGATTGCGCTTTTTTTTTACAAACAGGCCGATTGCTCCATCGGCGATGGCGATCGTCGTTTCTGACGTGTGGCTGAGGACAGCTTATGATGCCATTCCCGCTCGAAATAATAACAGCGCCTCAATCCTGACGCCTCAAACGCCTCACCTGCCACAAACCATTTTGCTACTCATAAAATAAACGTAAGTTTTGTTTCTTTCACGTGGACCATTTAATCCCCTATCGGTGGACACTCGATAGACGTTCTGTGTGCAAGGCTAACCTGGGGTCACGTTGCTGGGATTCGGACACACCCGACGTCATGCTGGCCGAGCACTTCTTAAATAGGTCGCTATTTGGTCTTCGGGGTGAATTTCCAGACCAATGGATATCCTATAACCTTCACCACACTCTCCGTTCTAGGAATCCAAAGTTGATCTGCATCCGCAGACTCCTGAACTCCAAGCGCAATTTCTTACGATCGGGACGTCGAATATCTACTTACCGTGTACAATGTTCACAGCGATTAGGTTTAGCGCATCCCTTAGTTGCTTGTTGGGTGGTATAAACGGAGGTGACAGGTAGCACATGCCTGTTGAGATACTCGTATTAATCCCTAGCCTAGAAAACTACCTAAGCTCGTCCTCGATACTAGGAAATACTCCAAGCGCTTATGGAACCGAGTCCCAGACCGTGTTAAAGCACCAAGGAGTCCTGCGGAACCACCCATGAGTCGCTGGAATCGCTCAACGAAGAACCGAGACTTCCGCACAATTGTGTGTTGATTCTACTCGATTATTTTAGTCGTAGCCGGACCTGTGGTGTACTCATATTTCCACGCAGATCCTGTCTTATGACAAAGGCATGATCTCGGCGGTTGCAGTGACTCTCTTTGAGACTGAGTGATAGTGCTTTTGACCTCGAAATTTAGATTCCTCTCGTTTTCGTAGGGAAATGAATAACGTCTACACTAGAAACAGAAACATCAACATAACAAAAAGACGGGCAAGGTAAAAAACGCAGACTAAAATGCCGCGGAAGAGCACACCAGCTGACCATTTCACCTTATCAACTAATCACTGCAGTGACCCCGTCTTCCAAACTGGGCTGCACTTGTTTGGGGCGCGCAATACGGCATCTCCGTACAGGAACGTCTAAAACTTCCATCTCATCATTAGACTTTCATGATTATGAAATTGTTGCACACGTGCAGAACCGCGACCATACGCACACCGATACTCCTTTGAGGTGTCACAGTAACATCGCCTTGCATTTATCGATCGGTCAAGCTCGTCTAACCCAATTTCCAACTCATACCTTGATCAAATACAGTCAGAGAGACCTCATCCAACTCGGACTGAACCTCTGCTAGCTGGTTGAGGACTTTGTTGTGAAGCTGTTTGAGTTCGGTATCTACTGCAGCGAGGCCTTGAGCTTCTAAGTAATTACTATTGACCTGTCTACGGAGGGCCCTAATTTCGCTCGGAGTTGCGGGTTTCTGAGAAAAGATGAAATAATGAGGTACATGACGCCAAGAGCAACGAGGCGAGCTAAGAATTGGTAATATGGATAAAGAAATGGAATCACAGTTGAGACCAGAGACTGAAACGTCAGTGGGTATAAGTCTCGTAATGAAAAGGATGTTGTCTGATGTATGCTTGTTGAAAAAGTTCAAATTGAGTGGATGCTGTTAAAGTGGTACTACTCCCTGTGCAGTGTTTGTATGAAGCCATGTACGCCTGAATTGCCAACTTGTCGACAACGCGAACGGCCCTAATTGTTCTCCCCACACGCCCGCATAGTGGACAAACGAACTAACAAATAGATTTGGCTCTTAGCATCCTAGACGGTGCCTAACGTCCTGTGCTTGACGGGCGATCCGGCTTAGCAGGGAGGTTAACAGCTGGCGAAGGCGCATCCATCGACTACCTTCCATCTCATTCAACTCCACACGAACTGCCAATGTCACTCTTGATCCTTCCTGCGCTCACTCCAGAAGCCTTTTCCGTAGCTGACAAGGATTTCCTCGCTTTTAGCAATACCCTTAGATCTCTTCCCACTCCTACCGGCACTAAGCACATATACTCCCATTATCTTCTCGGACTTTCCATTACCGGTGTCTACCCACATCTCCCTAAATTCTGCATTTGGTCCTGCAGGACTTACGCCACGATAATCATTGATAAACCTGGCCTCGTTACCAAACTTTGTCGCATCCACGCCAATACCCAAATCGCGGTCGAGGGAGAGATCATAATCAGAGTTGGAGTCCGCATCTTCTTTTCCATGAACAAAACCAAGGTAAGGAAGGATGAGGCTATCCGGTGCGAGGTGCCGCACTGCGAAAAGGCCATGCTGTCCGTTAGCAGGATGCGAGGGATCCGATATAGCACCAATACGAACGACTTGAGAGGGTCCTAGAGGTAAGCTAATAGTAGACGATAGAGTGGAAGTACTGCCAGTAGAGTTCGGTGCGTTTAGATCAGTTGAGAGGGCTTTTGAGTAGATTGGTGCACGGATGTATGTGACCTCTAAAGGCCATCCTTTGGGGACGCCTGAACCTGCCACTGACTTGGTCGCTTTTTTGTTCTTTCTGGAAATTGATTGCGATAGATTCCTACTTGGTGTTGGCATTTTGGTTCCGTGCTAGCGTGATGAAGATGGAAACTCTAGCGAACTCGCTGTGCGTTTCGCCAAGCAAACATTCACGCAGACCTTCAGGCTCTGGTCGATCTGCTTCCTTAACTTGGCATCCGCAGATCGATCGAGTCAACAGGAAAAATAGCTCGGCGCCAGGGTTGAAAATTATGTGAGACGCTGCCTGTGGGATATGCCGAAACTCTGCTTAAGGCCAGGCCGTGTAGGACTCGAGCAGTTGTGAGTGACTGAAAATGACCGTCTGGTGTTTATTCAACGTTGACAACAACTATCTAAGAAATCGATGCACTTCGTTAATGTATTCCATCAGCTGATGGTGAGCATTCTCACTAAATTAGTCACGACTCCTTGGACGAAAATATCCATGGACGAACTCCTGAGGGCAAAGTGGCATATCAGATGTTAGCTTTACTAAAAGGAGAAAGCGGTCGTGTGCGCGGACGTGTATTTTCTTATGCGCGTTCGTCTCCCGCGTGCGCCATTCCAGACTCATCTCCGGAACTCGAAGATCCACGCAAGCGACCCATCCTGTTGGTCACCCACAGTAATAATAGCGCTCGGTTGCGAACGTGGAGTACCGTTTTCTGGCAGGTTTGGAGCGAAAGCGCAGCGGGAAAAAGCGGAGAGTGGAAATGCAAACTTACAAATTAAAATTGAGCTATCGAATCATGCGTTGGCTTGAACAGCGCAACGCCCAGCCACCGAACGATCGTAAAGTCTAACACCAGCTCAGGGATGAGTTAGCTGGTCAGAGTGTGAACTATCTCAGGTGCTCACTTACCAAATATCAAAGTCATCCAAAGAAACTTCACGGATCAATAATTTGCCACCAGAGGCGAGGCCTCAGCAGCTCCGTGCAACCAAAAAATTTCCCTTTTCCGCTCGTAGGTCATGCAGGAACCCGTTCTCCTTACTTTCGTTTCGACCAATCGCCTTAACTTGACCTCAAGCAGCAAGAGGGGTTTTCATCTAACATCCAAAGAAACTAACCAAGGATAAGTCCCTATATTTGGAGTTATGCTAGTGCTTGAACTCTTCGAGAACAACGTGCGCAGATCGTACTTCCCGTCTACGGCGGCGAAAACGCTTACGCCTCTAGGTCAAAGCAACCCCCAGATCGATCTTGGAGACCCAGCAGAGCCTCCCACATATGCAAGAGGAGAGCTTGTATTCGGGCTCAGTGCACAAGAAATAGTTACATCTAGCGTTTAAATGTCTGTCGTGATCGCCGGCAGCGTTGTGAAACGGTCGGTTAGAGCCTCAGTCCCCAGACCCGCACAAAGGAGTTATTAATCTTTTGCGCGGCACGTCATAATTTTTCCAACCTCAGCAGTGAGGTGTTAACCAACATACCGCTGAGTAAGTGTGAGCAAGCAGACCACTTCGGCTGGACCGGACGGTTGCATCGACAACTGGAGAGCGTTTCGAGCCCTTGATAGGCCAAGCGGCAGAAGAGAAGCAGGCACACACATGGGATGCTGCCCATCCCCCGGCTAGCACAAGACCGTTGATAGTGCTCTGCAATTTCGTTTGAGGCGGCAATACCAACGCTGATAGGAAAGTGTTAGGGGAGTGTGGGATCCGTCAATAAACAACCCCGACAGCGGGTCTCGGTCCCCAAGCTCCGCACACCCCTTTTCCGTATCCTCTAGCCGGAGCGCCGCGTCCTTGGCCGCCTAAGCCCAAACGAAAGAAACAAGTCCAATGTCCAATTATACCTTGCTTGTGGGGCCAGCCACTCGTTGCCAGTGAATCAATTAGCCTAAGTCATATAAGATGCGTCGACGCTCACCCATCGTCCTCTTCTTCGTCACCACACACTCATTCACGAAACAACACACCGGTCTTCACCGATTTCACTCGTTTAATCAACAAACACGCTTACAACCTCAAACCCTCTCCATCACCAGTAACTCCGTTTACCGTTTTACCAACGTAAATAATTAATACCGTCAACATGCGTTTCTCCACTGCTGTCGCCGCTTCCGCCGCCTTCGTTGCCGGTGCCAATGCCTGGGGCAACTCCACCGGCCCAGTCTACACGACTGAGGTTGTGACTGCCTACACCACCTACTGCCCGGAAGCTACTGAGATCACCCATGGTGGCGTCACCTACACCATCACTGAGGTTAGCGAAAAACGGAGAGAATAGATTCTTGGCCACGTGATGCTAACTGGAATACCAGGCCACTACCTTAACTATCACCAACTGCCCATGCACGGTCACCAAGCCCGTCAGCTCCGCTATTGTCACCTCGTGCACCAGGTACATCTACAAAACCTCGAAGTCGAGGTCTTGCTAACAAGTCTCAGCACCCCGGTCCCGGGTTACTCCAGCGTCACTCCAGTCTACTCTAGCGTTGCTCCAGTCTACTCTAGCGCCCCCGCCTACAGCGCTCCTTATGTCAATGCTAGTACCCCAGCCTACACTCCTGCTACCAGCGTTATCGGCACTGGTTCATACACTCCTCCTGTCGCCACTTTCACTGGTGCTGCTAATAAGGCTTTCGCCGCCTCCGGTGCCGGTCTCGCTGCCGTCTTCGGCTTCGCCGCTTACATCTTGTAAACGGCTTGTCTTTGGTGGCCTGCCGAGCATAGGATCATTTCGATGTTCGGCGGGTTGCTTGCGGATGGGCAGTTTCTAGGGGATTTGGTTTCTCTCACAGTCAGTGGCTTCGGGCTCTTCATCACGATCTTCATGCGTTGCGATGGGAGTCCGGAGTCATTCTTCCAACGGTGCGGCGCATCACCTTTACGCAAAGGAGACTACTTATTGTACACCTTAATTTCTTGTTTACGCTTGGTACATCGATGGAAGGGCTCCTGCCAAAGCCTAAGGGGACTGTTTAGTGTGTGGTCTGGCAATCTTCATGTTCATAATAACTCTAGCACTCTTGGTAATATTTCCTGGAAGAGTTTGGACAAGCTTAATGACATGGTTCCGCTACTTTATTCTTCTGCACGCCATTCCATTGGTTGCCTTGCGAAACGTAATGTTAATTGATATCCTTTTATGGGAGTTTTATTGGTCTTCCTGTTTGCGATGAGATATCAATGCGGCGGCCTATAGAGTCTGTTACTGCATCTTAGCTTAGATTCAGGGCCGATTGTTCAAGAAGACGCATTGCCTGGGAAGCCAAGTTTTGGCCCAGCACTTTTTTGATATTGTTGACCTCTGAAACAGACGTGGATTCGTAGACTACTAGGTAGAGGTTTCGCAGCTAATGTTTGGGCGTAAGCCAAGCGAAGTCTGGCGCAAGGCTGCCATGTGGGCCCTCAATGAACCCAGTGCGGGAAATTACGCTCGGCTCTCCTCCACTTGGAGAAATGGACTACACCGATTACCTGGGTCACCAATCTTTTGATATTAACCCTAGCTCGCGAGCGCGCTTCAAATTGATTGTGGAGGATTTGGATAGTGGCAACGCTTGAGCTTCGGGACGCGTAAATGAGTGGGTTATCAAGTCCAAGACGCCGTGCACTGACGTTATCTCCATCGACATGATACTAAAACCCACTTGGGGAAGTTCGCGTCAAGACCTGGCAAGGTCTTTGTGCAAGTCCTCGTATCTCACTCGAAGCGCGTTACCATATTGATACTCATCTGCGTTAAAGCGTCGGATGGCGCCAAAGCACAGTGGTGTTATCGTCTCTCTCCACGACATTCGACAACACAGTAGATTCCCCGCTTTACCAATTTGCGTTCCATGTTGTAAATACTCGTGGGATATCATGCATATCCTATCTATATTTTGTCATCTTCTACTCATTTTTAGCCAAGATCTATCCTTCGTTCAAAACTTTTCTAGAAAGTCCACATAATAAGCACGTCAGTTCTGTATCATGGTAAACGCGAGGATATTTTTATCTCTCCTACCACATAATTTCCCATTTTCAATACGAGTTGGCGGTACTCCATATGCAAGGAGTCTACGTTCTGACCCGTCTTCATCACAAAAGAAACAGTGGATCATTCGCTGTAATCGGACTCTGTTCTACCTATGTTGCAGTCTACATGCCAAGACATATGCACCATATAGGCACCTTACTATCTGCATGTGGCTGTCGCATGGTGGCTGTCGCATGGTGAGCAGGCAATTAATTGTGGTCCTGTTATGTTTCATTTACGCTTACTCCCTTACACCGAGACCTGAAGGCTTGCTTTAGATGTGATATGTCCGAACTCGAATAAATCCGAAACGCACGCAGGATTAAACATGTTATTTCCAGTTCGATGCTGCTCTGATTAGCATTGCAGTTGTTTGTCTCCTCGGTTCGATTAAGCTGAAGGTGAATTTCCCCTGGCCAAAACACACATTCGTCATTTTAGGCTAATTGTAACAGAGCGTCGGAATGCAGAGACTTATCGTACATTCAACGGAAGTTCTTTCTGCACGTTTAACCCTATCCATTGCTAATGCGTTGACTATGAACATCGACATCCAATATCCGTGAATTGTAGACGTTCATGCGTAGAATTTATGTATTGAGTCAGGGGTTATATATCTTCCATAAAACACCACTATTTGCAGTCTATTTTTATCAAAACCTCAGCTTGATACATTCTAGCGTTTTTATTTGCTGCCAAACACTTCCGGACATGATCTACCATGGAACGGAATGCTTCCGTCTCCTTCCCCACGCAGCGGAATGAATACTCCGCCAAAGCAACAACTCTTAACTTCTCCAATTTACTTCATATAATCCCCAGAGTATGTCTGTTCAAAAAGTCGCCCTCATTACAGCTGGCTCTGCAGGCCTTGGAGCCCAAATCGCCCGCGTCTTTGCTCCGGACTTCCGCGTTGTACGTGACCCCTCTTCGCATTAGAATAGCCATCTACCTTGCCATTAAGCATCGCGTGCAGCTCAATCACACCACTCAGCAATCACTGATGCTCCAATTCCCCGATGGCAGGTAATCAACTACGCCAACAACACCGCCCGCGCTGAATCCCTCCTGCACGAGCTCTCCCAAATTCCATCCACACACCAGCAACCCTCCACTCCCCGCTTCCACTCCGTCCAAGCCGATGTCTCCGACAAGCCCTCCGTGCAGCGCCTCGTTGAGGAAACGGTACAGACGATGGGCCGGCTGGACGTAGTCGTCTCCAACGTTGGCTGGACGCGCATGACGACGTTCCTGAACCTGGAAGAAGGCGTTCACGACGAGGACTGGGACAAGTGCTTTTTGCTCAACGTCAAGACGCATATGTGGCTAGCGCATGCGGCGCGGAAGCATTTGGATGAGACGGAGGGCACGTTCATCTCGACGGCGAGTGTGGCTGGCGTTAAGCCGAGTGGGAGTTCGTTGGTGAGCGCACTGTCCACCATCTCCAGTTTCAGGATAACTAACTGCCAGTAATATGTAGGCATATGCTGTCACGAAGGCGGCGCAGATACATCTGGCGAAGTCCCTGGCTGTTATTTGCGCACCTAAGATCAGAGTAAACTCGGTGTCTCCTGGTCTGATGTTGACAGTAAGTAATCGTCCTGCCCTTGCTCCATTAGTGCACATAACAGAAAATCCCTGGCAGGAATGGGGCATGAAGTTTCCAGAGTCAAAACGCGAGGCCGCGAAGAACAACACCAAGCTGAAACGTTTGGCAACTGTAGAGGTATGTCGACTCTAAATTCAAACTCAAAGCCTATGATCTGCTCCTCCGAATGCTTCTTCACTATCTCTGGCAAGCGGACAAGATACTTATTCGACACAGGACGTGGCAGATCAGGTTCGGACATTAGCATTGAGTCGATCAGCGACAGGTCAGAATCTATGTATAGATGGAGGCTTGTCGCTATAGAATGTAAAACTATGGAGTAAGACCGACACATGAGATCGGGCTAGAAACCATCTTAAAGTTCCCTAAGCTTATGGTTCGGTGCATTGAGAAGAAGACACTAAGCAGCTCTCTCAAGTGCTCTTCAATGCTCAACTAGAGAGCTTAGAGACTAGCCCCCTCTAACACTTGGCTAAGGTACCTAACAATGTCTCCATCAATCTCTCATGTTCCAGTAATTTTTCCAAGTTTGGCCTGTCTTAAGGCGAAGCATCCCCTCCAAAGAAACGACGTGCGAGTCTTCAATAATACTATTTTTTGTTGCAATCTACAGAGATCTAAGAGGTGGCCCTCAAAATCGCTCAACTACAATGCCTATCGCCGCAAACTACGCAACTAGGCCCCTCCCAAGCCCGTGTTTCCACAACCGCACCCTTCGATGCACCATTAACCTGAAAAAGTGGCACACGCCGTCTAAAGAATAATGATACAAGCAGGCTAGCCCACCATTACCACCACCACCGCTGCTCCTCTCACGCACACCGACCTCCAGATCTGCTCTAATCTCTAGTTTTGTTTTAGCGCGGTGCATTACAGCATCGACTTAATGCCCTTCGTCCCCGCTAATGCTGCCGCTGGTGCGGGCTCCGGGACCAACTCAGGATCGCGCACGGGCTCCGATTCCATCTCCTCGCCCGTCATCTCCTCCTTAGCGCCGCCCTCGTCGCACTCATGGATGATCTTGCGCCAGCCCAGCTCCTCGGCAGGGTCCTTGACATACTCCATAGTGGGGAAGTAGTGCTCGTTCTTCTTCATGGTGGCGACCCAGGGCACGTTATCGAACGTCATGACCTTGAGCCTGAAGTACTCGTTGTCGCCGATCTTCTTGACCTCGCGCAGGAAGGCGGTCAGGTCGGGCGTCGGGACGCCGTTGACGTGCGTGAGGAAGCTGGTCGGCGCGAGTCCGTACATGTAGGCCGGCGACCCGCGCGCGCGCGCCGACACGTACACGTCCGAGTGCACCTTGCTGATCTGCTGCCGCACGGCGTGGTGCGGCCGGTGCAGCGTCGCGCCGCAGAAGATGACGGCCCGGTCCGTCTCCAGGTCTTCGGTTGGCACGGTGGGCACCTTGATACGCATCTGCTCGCGCTTGCGCACCACGACCGCGTCGAGCACGTCGTTGTCGTACATGATGTCGAGGTCGGAGACGCGCGTGATGAGCTTGCCGTTGAGCGTCAGGATCACGTCGCTTTCTTGCAGCCCGTGCTCGTGGCCCGAGTCCACTTTGCGCACCATGAAGAGTTGGTGGCGCTCCGGGTCTTCGTGTTCGACTTTCTCGATCCATTCTGGTGGGTCGTTAGTATCCGAACTTTAGTTACAAGCTGCTACCAATGGCTTACTCTCAGAAACACCCATGATCCGGACCTGGCTCATCTGTACGGTGTGCGTTTCGATGTTCAGGATCCTAAGTTTGGGCGTGTTACCCTTCTGGATTTCTTTCAGAACGGGTAGAACCATTGGTGTTGCAAGGCCAAGGTGATATTCCATGTCCTTGCCACTGTGAGGTGATCGTTCACCGAGGTAGGTCAGCCACAGTGCCTGGACAGTGCCATCTTCTGCAATCAAGACTCCGCTACCGCATTGGGTAGCGAGACCCGTGTCAACAGTCACTGCGTCTAGATTGATAGCCCTGTATCTTGGGGTTGAAGCGCTCGCAGGAATGGCAACAGTAGTGATATCTGTTACAACAGTCTTTGCCACGACCGGCCGGAGGTTTTGGTTGAATCCAAAGAAGATGGTCTCTTCTCCTTGCTTGATGAAATTGGTGGAAAACTTAGGAGTTTTAACGGGAGCGTCGACAAGGGAGGTGTCGTATTTGATGATGGCGTAATTTTGAAGTGGGTGCATAAAGACAATAGTGGCATCGACAATGATAGAGTCGGCAATAGTGAGAGAGATGTCGCAAAGGTTATAAGGAACAATGGCCCTGGAAACGATGACCAAGCCCTGATCAGCATCAACGACCAAACCATATCCAATCTTTCTAGCTCTTGGGAAGCCGTCAAGCTTGACAGGCATGGAAGCAGACACTCGAACAAAACTCCGAACGATGTCGACAGCCTCGGGATGCTTGGCATTGTCCATTCGGATGAAGTTGGCTTTCCGGGGAACTGGAGGGGTCGGAGCAATAGCATCAGCAATAACGGTGAAGTCCCAAAGCCCCGTCTCGTCATTGCGCTTGGCTAGCCTCATCTTTGCATGCCAATGGCGATCAATAGTGATGATGTTAGTATTAGATGTGTGCAAATCTCGAAGATGTTTGTACATCACCACAACACGAGAACGATCTGATTCCCTAGTCAGTCAAGAGTACTTTCGGGGGGGAATCTTAATTACCAGGAATAGACCTCATCACCTCGACGAATGCATCTAAATTAGGGGTCTCTCTATGGTCAATTGACTGAACAAGCCAACCGGAGTCGCTGCCATCGAATCTAAATGACCCAGCTGATTCGCAAATAAATACTCCAGGGTCTTTCGTTGCAATAGCGTAGAGTCGGGCCTGCTGGTAAGACAAGTCATGGAATGAGGCCCCTGCAACCGCTACAAATTTATCAGGGGTGATGTCGCTAAGATTACCAATTTCAAGTTCGATACTGATATCTTCACCACCACGCTGAAGCAGCATTGAAACTTTGCCACCGACGTTGTCATCCAGTACAGAATCTAAGCGAATGAATTGAGTAAGGAGCTCGCCATTGACCTTAATTAAAAGATCTCCTTCCTCGATCCTAGAATCCGCTGGTCCCTTGGGGAGAACAACTTCTGCAACCAGCATCCCAGTTTCTTTAGGAAATGCAGACCTAATCGCCTGCTCCCAGTCGCTGGATAACCCTAGTCTTCGACATTCGTCAAAAGGCTTGAGTATCCACTGGACTTGTATGGTGCCGCGAGTCACAGGTAGGCCTTTCTGAATGCAATTCAAAGCTCTCAAGGGGCGATCAAGAGGAAGAAAGTAGTCCGTAGCAGCCCCATCAGCTCTACCGCCAGCTTGAAGTGCAACCGCAAAGCCATCCTTGTTGACCACAGGACTCCCAGAACTACCGCCGCTGGCAGCAGCAGCAGCTTGGATATAGTTGGTATCTGCCACCTGTCAGCTTTTGTGAGGAAGAGTGGCGTGCATGCGTGACATACTGAAATCGCTGTAGCCTTCTCCATATTCCGGAGCGTTTCGATCTAGACGACTAATTACACCAGAAAGAATACTGAGCTTCTCTCCTGCATCATTACCAACAACGCGGATTTCCACTCCAACACCTGCACCATGTCAGTTTTAGTTCCTTAAGTGATTCCCAGGTGGCGCATACGAGCAAGGTCAGGTCTGAGTGTTAATGAAGCAACAGGCATATATTTTATAGCTTTTGGGTCGAATCTGAGAATACCAAAGTCGTGGACAGGGTCACGATAAACGGGGTAGACGTCGCACTACATATTATAGATTAGATGGCAATTTAAATTTATTCATAAAAGCTTAACATACCTCTTCATGATTGTCAAAAATACAATATCCCAAGAATGGCCCGGCGCCCACAACATGCTGTTTGTTTGTTAGTCTGAGTATCTCTGGGTGGATTTTGAGCCTCATACTCTGTTGGTAAGAATGTAACCCTTCTCGGCATCCACAACAAAGCCCGTAGCCTCACTCGAGACAGCAGCATCTGTGTCGAAAGAGCATGTCTGACAAAAATGTATCGAGACAACATTCCTGACCACCCTTTCTATTGTCTTTTGCCACTCCGCAGTGTCTTGAGTAGCCGCGACATGACTAGAGGGAATGTCCTCGAGGTCGGATTCGCCATCCATGGCCTGAGATGAAGGTATTCCCTGCGACGATGACATGCATGTCCCGTTCCTCTTGTGATAGTCGGCCTCTGGCTTCATTTGCTTCATAGGGCGCTCGTTCGATGGGGTTGGTGGCTGCTTGCGCTTGGTGCGGGCATCGCCGTTCTGCTCCATGGCCGCGGCGGAAGATATAGGTGCTATTTGCGGGGGGTGGAGGATAGGGCGGACGAGGTGAGTCCGGCGAATGATAGAAGGCGATTGCACAGATGTCGAGAGAGAGGAAAGGAACGGAAGCGGCCTTGGCGCAGCGAAGGGTGTGGACGGATGTTGTCGTTGGACGATGAGAACGGCGGGAAGACGTAGGCTGCGTGGAGAGTTTCTAACGGCCAAGGTAAAAGGACGGCCAACGAGCATCCAGAGAATTAGAGCAGGGCAGCGGCAAGCGACTACCACGACTGCAAGGAGAGGATGTGGACTTGCAGCGGTGCAGTTGGGATGTCTTCAATATTCGTACGACCTATTTCTCAACCCTCGAGCATCCCTAGGGTCGCGCAGGGGGCACAGGCCCGCATGACATATTATTCGAGGCTCGGCTGATCGTCGGTCAGCGAAAAAATCACGTGTTCAGCCAGCCACCCTGGGGCAGATACGCGTATATCCACAGCGCCACCAGCGCCAAGCTGTGGATATACGCGTATCAAGGGCTGCCCGCTGATCGAGCCGCTGATCAACGCCGACCATAGGGTAATTAGGGCCTTTAGGGCCCCAAGTGTATATAAAAAAAGTACTCCCTGCCTAATCCTTGATCGCGGCAGTACGTCTACTATTATACCTACTATATAAGATAGCGCCGACCAACCGCGTAGAGATTAATATCGCTAATAATGCCGAATTACACGCTAACGCGTGGTATGTCCTCGCCCTTACGCGTACTACTAGGCCTAAAAATACGTCTTTAACGTACAATCTAAAGCAGGAGTTTAAGGTAAGAAGGATATAATGCCCCCCCTCCTATGTTGGAAAACAAGCCCGCAACAATATCACGTGATGAGACTTGTGGGAGAAAGCTCTTGGCAGGAATCTGACCAATTAGACAACTTCGACCGGCGGTTGAAGTTCCTTAAAATCTCTTTAACCACCTATATAGAAAATAAGCAATATATAGAGTTTTTAGCTATATAACCTTAATTCAATAGGTTATAAGCCCGGGTTCGCGCCTAATAAGCTAAATCTAATTGCTTTATTATTGTTACGATAATTGCTGTCGTAATATTACTACACGGGCGTTAATAGAAGTCGGTAAATGTTTACCAACTTATAACGCTAAAAACCTACAATAAGTAGCTATGTAGCTACTGACGGACTCTACGCCAAATGTATAAGAGGATCCTACCGAGGATAAGCCTAATATAGTCCGTAACCAAATAGCGGCACTAGAGGCTTAGAAGGACCTCTTATTTAGTAAATAACCTTACTATCGTTATTATAGAACGATAGAGTTTTAAGAATAAAGCTTTATAATATCCGTATTAGTAGGGGATTAAAAGAAGCTTATTAGAACTGCCTATACTAGCTAAGGAATATATTAAGCCTACAGACTGCCTACTACAAACTACCTATAATTAAAGCCCCGCTAATATAAGCGACGAACGTACCGCTTAAGCCTCTGTTTAAAATCTTGTTAAACAGGAAGACTAGCTAATATTTAGTATTAATGTACAAAACTACCTCCGATCTAAGAATATTAAGTAAGTCCTTAATAATCTACCGCGGCCTCTTTCTATACTTAAGTTAATTAAGGAGAAATAGGCGGACTTGGGCTTTACTAGTAAATAGCTAAAAATTAAACTAGCTAAGCTAGTAAAGGAACGGGAGAAATATAAGGAACAGCTAGCCTATGTAGCCGGTTTTATTAACTAAAGCGTTAGTAATATTTATAAGCCGTTTATATTAAATACTAAACGGGCGCTTAAAAAATAGAAGGCCTTAAAAGAACGTTTTAAGGATCTTAATCCAGTAGCTGTTACTAATATTATGGCTACCCTCTTTACTAAATATATATAAGACTTTAAGAATATAAAGGAGTTTATCTCCTATATTATATTAAACCTTAATTATCTTATTAAAATAAACTAACCTATTAACTATAAACTCTTTACCTAAGCGGCCCTTCTATATAGGGTTAACTCTACTAAATACACTTAGTTTAAAATAATAAAACGAACGAATTAGATATAGGAAAATACTAACCCGCGAGCTTTAGGTAAGGAACTTATTATTTTTAATAGCAAACTTAATTAAGAAGTCTCTATACTAGTAGCATAATTAAATAATAGAGGGTCTATAAAGAGAAAAATAGCACTAGTTAGGATATGTAAGCACCCTAACTGCGTAAGATTTAATAGAACTACGCTGTTACGGACGCTTTAAGTACGATGTTACGACTACTTGGAGAAGAGACGGAAGAAGCTAGTTGGTTGATTCAGGCACGGTCTAGGATGGAGCCGATAGAACTATGTGACGAGGAATGGTAACCGAGGTCNCATGATGTGCTACGTATTGAACGAGAGGAACGAGAGGAACTCACGTACCTTACGTATAAGACGTACATCACGTACAAGAAGGATTTCATAGGAGTACGGTTATGTATTTAAGGACCCTTAGTCCCTACCTAGATAGTTCCTTCTTTATAGTGATTCTCAGAATATAATTGGAGTTAATCTGTTAGGCAACCACTCCACCAGTTGTTATTACGTTCTTGACTTTTGTACTTGCATTTCCTACACACCTAGCCCAATAACGAGCCCATCGTAGTTCTTGCTACAAGGTTCCGTTACATACGCACTACGAAGAAGACTATTAGAAGAGGAAGCTAGGTAACGCTCTAAAGGAGATTAGCAATAAGATCCGCGCAAGAAAGAGGCCTAGAACTTAAGCGTCTGTCTAGCTTAACGCAAATCTATAATAAGAGCTTGCAGTAGCAGTAATATAAGCTTAACTAAGTAGGTACAACTTTATCCTTAATACCGCCGCTACTGTCCACTGCTATAAAGATCGCGGACTTCTTTTTAACTATATTAATAACAACACCTTATTAGGGACAGTTGGTCCCTATAGGGCTTATTTAGTAGGTAAAGAGTCCGTCTTTATATAAACCGCACTACCTAATGGAAGCTATAGAAGCACGCTTACTATATATAATGTTTTTTATATACTATATTTACTAGCAAACCTTTTATTTAGAGGCCGACTTAAGGAAATAGGCGTTTTCTTTAATAATAAGACTTACGAACTTAAATATAATAGTGAGGTAATAGGATACGCGCCTAAAGTTTAATAACTCTACCTAATTTAATAGTATAACTACTTATTAGAATTAGTCCTCTATACAATTAAAGATAACAAAAGTCTACCTATTTAGCATTACCGATTTAGCTACATTAACTATAATAACCTTAAATGCTACCTAAATGAACTTGGTATTAAGTTTAATAACATTAATAATAAATACTATAAGCCCTGCGCTTAATCTAAAGCCAAAAAGAAGTATAATAAAACACCTTAGAAATAAGCTATATAGCTATTTTAATTTATTTATACAGATCTAGTGGGATATATTACCCCCGTTAGCTTTAAAGGCGAAAGATACTACGTATCTTTTACTAACGACTATATAAGGTTTACTATGGTTTATACTGTCCGTATAAAGGATAAGTAGCTCAGTACTCTATAGAGGTACTATAACTAGATCTACACTAAATTCGACCTTAAAATCGCTAGAATTTGTACTAACTACGGAGTAGAGCTTCGTAGTAAGAAAGCAACGACCTAGATAGACGATTTAGGTATAGAATTTAAACCTGCCGCCTTATACGCTTAGGAAGAGAACGGAGTAGTAGAGCGCTTACAGTGAACCTCTACCGAAATTACTCGCTTAATAATTCTCGCTAGTAATATACTAGACTTTCTATAGCCTAATATACTCCTTATAGCTATATATATTAAAAACAAACGCCTTATAAGAGCTCTTAGTGGTATATTACCTTATAAAAAACTTAAAGGTAAACCTCCTTTAGTATACTACCTGCGGGCTCTAGGATCTACTATCTACTCCCTTATAGCTAAAGAAGATCGCCTAAAATTAGCTAGGTTTGCTCTATAAGCAAAAAAGGGCGTTTTAATTAGCTATAATAGTAAGATAATTTATTGCGTTTAGCTACTAAATAAACAGAAGATTAAGCGCCTTAAAGACGTTAAGATCTATAAAAGTGACATTAGTTTAAAGACTACTACTATATTTATAGAAGAACTTATTAGCTTATTTAATAAATAAGGGAGGGAAGATAAAGATACTACTACTCCTTAGCCAAAGCCTCTATTAAGAAAAAGACAATAAAGAATTAATTAGAAGGAAGGCCGTGACGGCTTACCCTATAAGCTTAAGTCTCTACCCAAAAACCTTACTACTACCACTACTTGATCAGGCCGCTAGACGTTAATAATTAACCTATTAAGTAACCCTACTGCCTTCCTTATAAGCCTTATAGGTATAAACTAAAGCCTTAACTAATAGGCCGATAATATTAATAAGCTACTAAGCAACTAGGACGATAAAGTAGGTGATAAACTAATAGCCCTTCTATCTACCTTTCCCTCACAATCTATACCTTAAGATCCTCACTTAAACGACCGCGACGCGGTTAATCCTATGGCTCTACTAGCGGGCTATATTTAATATACTAGCTTACCTAATCTTAAAACATATATATTTACTACCTTAATTAATAAAGATAAGCCTTATACTTACGACTAAGCAATTAACGGCCTAAATAGCGAAGAATAAATAAAAGTAATAATAGAGGAAATAGGATCTCTAGTTAAGAACTAGATATAAAAACTTATTAACTTTACCTCCCTTAAGCCTCTTACTAGTAAATAGGTATTTAAAGTTAAAAGGGGACGTAATGGCGAGGTCCTCCGCTATAAGGCAAGATAGGTTATTAAGGGAAATCTATAGCAGTACAGTGTTAACTATGACTAGACCTTTACCGCAGTAGTAAAACCTATAGCTTTTAGAGCTCTATTCGCGATCGCTGCCTACTATAATCTTAAAATTAAACAAATGGACGTTAAAACAGTCTTTCTCTATAGACCGATTAACTAATAACTCTATATTATTATACTAAAAGGCTATAAAGAAGCTGGCAAAGTCTGCCGCCTTAAGAAGGCCCTTTACAGACTAAAATAATTACCTTAAATTTGGTATGAGACGCTCTTAAAGTCTCTACTAGAAAAGCTTAGACTTTCCTATCTATACGCGGATTATAGTATATTCGCCACCAGTAAAGAATAAAAAGGGTTAATTATTTCTACCTATATTAACAATACTAAAATTATCTATAAAGATATAGCGGTTGTTATAGTGCTGTAATAAAGTAGACTAAATAACTACGTTGTAGTATAAAGAGGGGAAGAAGGTGGAAAGGGGGTATTGTATATAAATAGTAGGGCCGGCCGCTAAGTCGCTAGTAGTAGGCTAGCCAATAGTAGGAAATAGTATAAGATAGTATAAAACAGTATACGTTAGGTCAGTGCCGTAACAGTACTCCTCTCCCCTAGATGGTTTAGTCCCTAAACTAAATAGATAACTTAAAAATAGGCGGTATATGGGGTTGCCTATTTTTATTTTTTATTTTTTTATTTTTACCGCAAAGATGTTAGTTCCGCTTACCGCCCTTAACTAAGCTAATAGCGATTTTCCATACCGGGCATGGAAAATCCTAATTAGTTAGTTTAGTAAGTAAGGTTAGTAGAACTCTATACCACCACCTAAATTAATCCGCGTGGCGTTTCTTAGCGAGAATTTGGCTAATTAGATAACTTTAACTGCTAATTAAAGTTCTATAACATCTTAACCACCACAAATTTTAATATGGTGGTTGGCCGCAACCTTAGCATAACTTTTCCTTATCTTATACCTAGTCTAGGGGTCCTAGCTTCTTAGGGTATTGCTTATAAAAGCGCTATATAGCTTATTCGCAACCGTTTAGGTCTTTCTTTAGCTGCCAGGTTATATCCTTATAATATTTCCATTTAATCTTATAACTTAGGCCCTAGGGGTCTTCGTTATATATATTAAGGATTTTCTTAAACTCCTTCTATATTTCCGTTATTATCTCTCTTTACTACTCATCCTTATATATTACAGCGCTTTATAGTATTAATATTTACTTAGCTAGGNATCTCTTTAGCAGCCTAGAGGCGGACCTTAGATATATAAAAGGATTTATTTACTTAGATATAGTCTAGAAGGTCTACTATAACTGCCCCTTAGTATACTGCGAGTATAGGGTATAGGCCGTCCTATTTGTTATCCTATTTCTTCTTAAGTCTCTTTATCTTTATATTTTCTAAGCTAACTATAACTATATCGCCTTTATAGAATAACGCGCTCTTATCCCTATAGGTATTAGCATTATCTTTATAGCGTTACTATAAAATCCAGGCTAGGGCCTTAAGCTATATTAATATCTGCTTAAAGCAGTTGGCTATAGCGTCTACGCGGAAGAACTCCTTCTTTACTTATACTAATAGTGTTAGTAGGTAAAGGCTAGTAGGCTTAATTCTAAGGCAAGGGTTAAAGCTATAGTTTGCAAAAAATGGGGAGATACCTATACTTTTATTAACTTAGTTATTTATAATAAACTTAGTAAGTAGTAGGTAGTTAACCTAGTCGTCCTATATAAAGCTAATAAAAGCATAAAGGTATTTATTTACGGCAGCGTTAATAATTTTAGTTTAGCCGTCCGTTTTTAGGTATTAGGCTAAGCTTAGTTATAAGGTTGTCTTAAGGCGTTTACTTAGTTATTGCTAAAAGTCGCTAATAAATTATATGCTATAATTAGATATAATTGTACTTAGTGCACCGTAGAGCTTATATATATTATTAATAAAGCTATTAACTAGCTCCTTTATTAAGAGTCCTATTACTAGAATAAGGTATCGCATTTTAGTTAGGCGGTCTATAATAATAAGGATATATTTATATGCCTTACTATAGCGTTAGTATACTAGCAGCGTTATAATATAGTTAATTAAGATATTGGTCTATAGGCGGGTAGGTAATTTTAGTAGCTTTAAAAAACCGGGCGGGGTAGAATAGGAGGTCTTAGTGCGAAAGTATAGGGTATAGTCTTTAATAAAGGTAGCCGTAAATTAGGAGATTCCTAGCTACCAGTATATTTAGTTTAAAAGGTTAAGAGTTTTAACCCGGCTGGGGTAATTAGTGGGGCCGCTACTATAAGAGCGATAGGTAACTTCTAGGTAAAGGTCTAGGGCGTTAGGGATAAAGAGATATTAGTAGAAGTAGATCTATTTATTAACGATACTGCATTCTAACTTATTATAATAGAGTAATTTCCTAATCTTCTTTAGCTAACGGCAAGCTTTCTAATTATATAGGGCTGCCACTATATCTCTTATAAGTTCGTTCTCCTAGTATCCTAGCTAGATTAACTTATTTAGTAACTTTTTAGCTATTTTAGGGTCTAAAGCGGCTATAAACTTTATATTATTAGAGTTATGGGACTTATATAATAATTCTTCTAAAATTATAGGATTAACTTTCTAGGGCGGTATAATAACTTAGGCTTAGTAGCGGAGGCGTTTATTATTAGCGTCCTTAGGCCTTATTCCTAGTAGCTAGCTTAGGGTATTAAGGAGTATAGCTTTGCTGTTAGGTCTATATATAATTATAAAGTTAAACTATAAAAGGAACTCTGCCTACTAGACTTAGTACTAATTTAGCTGCTTAGTAGTTATAAACATCTATAGGTTCTTATAGTTGGTAATAATTTTAAACAACTCCTTAATCCCTTATAGCTTAGAACGCTATTCCTTTAAAGCCTTAATAATAGCTAAGAGTTCTTTATTATAGATCTTATAGTTATACTTTAGCGTAAAGTGCTTTATAGAGAAGAATATAACTAGTTTTAATTTTCCATTATTATTATATTAGGAAAAGACTCCGCCGGAAGCCTAATTTAATACGTCCGTCTCTACTACTATTTTCTTTATATAGTTATAATATGCTAGTACTAGTGCTAAAGTAAAGGCTCCCTTAAGGGCCTTAAATAATTTAGCTTATTTTAGTTCCTATAGCTATCTAATATCCTTCTTTAGGATTTTGTTATAGGTATAGCGATAATAAAGTAGCCTTAGATAAATTGTTAGTAGAAGTTCGCAAAGCTAAGAAATTATTATAGTTCTTTAATTAATGTCGGGTCCTTTTATTCCTATAAGGCCTATACCTTCTTAGGGTCTATAATTATACCATTAGTTAAGATAATTAAGCTAAGGTATTTTATTTTAGTAGAGTAGAATTTAGACTTATTAATATTAATCTAAAGTCTAGCATTACCGAGTCTTTAAATAACTTTATTTATATACTTAGTGTGCTTAGCGCGTGTTTTAGAAAAGATAAGGATATTATTAAGGTAGGTAATACAGTAGTTGTTAAGGGCGTTGTGTAGAATATAGTTAATATAGTTTTAAAATATAGCGGGTGCGTTATAGAGGCTAAATAGTATAACTAGTATTTTATAGAGTCCGAACTGGGTAATAAATGCTATAAGCTATTTATAGCCCTCTATAATCCGGATCTGGTTAAATATAGCAATTATATTAAGTTTAGTAAAGTACTTAGCACTATAAAGTGCGTTAAGTGTCTTGTGGATTAATAGCAGTATGTATTAATTCTTAATAGTAACTATATTTAGGCCTTAGTAGTTATAGTAGATTTATATACTGCCGCCGGGCTTAATAGCGAGGAGAAGTAGTACGGTAGCTAGTGAGGTTAATTCGCGGATAAAACCCTTATCTAGTATCTTATTAATCTACTTCTTTATATACCTAAGTTTAGCAGGTAAGAGTGGTCTATTTTTATAATATAGGGCCTAGTTTTTAGGGGTAATCTTAATTTTATAGTCCTATAGTTAGTAAGGGGGCAGCTTATCTATATTCTTAGAAAGAAAGTGCTTAATATATTTACTAAACTCCTTTAGTAAGCATTATAGAATATCTTCATAGGTTAATCCTGGTTTACCTTTTAGGAATTTTTTAATATTAGTGTCGACTATCTTCTAACGTAAAAGCTTGGGTTTGGTTTTTAGATTTATCTTAAGGAAGTTATAAAAATGGGGGGGGAGCACTTTACGGGCTTTCTTTATTATATAGTTGCCTTTTACTAGCCAGCGAAAAGACCTTTTTAATAGGTTTAGTACTTCTATTAGGCCTATAGGCAGCTCTTTAAGTAGCTATTAGTGCTTATTTTATTTAACTAGTTTTACTAGCTCTGCTATATAAATCCTTATTACCTTTACGTCTTTTTATTTATAGAACTAGGTGAAATTAATAGTATAAGTGTATTTAATATTGTCTAGGTTAGGGCGTATCTAATTCTCTAGTACTATAGCTAAGCTAGTATAGCTTAGTCGGCCTAGGGGGGCAAAAATAAGGCGGTGGCTCTATATAGTACGCGCGGGAGATAGGTATAAGGTTAGGCGTTATAGTGGCGCGGTTTCTATTATTTAGGTCTTAGTAGTTCTATAGCTAGTCTATTACAGCACTAGTAAAACTTAGTAGAACTTTACACTAGCAAGTTACTATAGATTGCCGTATATTGCGGTTATATAACGCAAAGATCTTATAAAACATTAAACGGCGCTGCTCTCCTTCTCCTTTCCTTTCCCTAGCTTTAGATTCTTGTTTATAGACAATCCAATTGTATAGGCTTACGCGCCCCCTTTTGCCGTGCCTATGCCTTAATTAATTAAGTCGCTAACATTATCTAAAGCTCTCTCTACTCTTTCTTCCTAAGAAGGAACTTAAATATATCTATAAGAACATAGAATAGGACCTTAAGGGCATTACTAGGACCATAAGGACAGGACCTAAAAGAAAAGAATAGAACCCTAAGGAAAGGACCTATAAGACACATATAGACTAGAACCCCTAAAGAAATTACCCAGAATTACCTAATACCCCTACTACTATACCACAAACTATAGTAGTAGGTAAAGCAGCTATAGGACCCTTAAATACTTTAGACAAAGAAATAATTAACGTTTTAACCCCCTAGGCGGAGCTTGCGGCTGCTAATACCGAAATTAAACAACTACGAGAGCTGCTCAAAGCTAGAGATACCCCTATATCTAATAATAAGTCATTATTAGACAACTAAAGACTTGTTATAGTCCTTTAGGCCCTATTCTAGCGCCTTAGTAGATCTACTAAGGCCTATATAGCACCGAAGCGGTTAGTAAAGGTCGCGGATCCCCTACTACTTATAGATGGAACCAACCCTATATTTAATAATTAGAAGCTTTAATTACAGGATAAGCTTAAAGTTAATATAGACTATTTCCCTAACGCCCAAGCCAGAATGGCCTACGTTTTTAGCCGTACTAGTAAAGACGCCTAAACGTATTTACGCCTACAATACACTAAAGACTTAGTAGACACCTTTATCTCTAAAGAAGAAATAATTAAATACTTATCTTCTATTTATAAAGACCCTTTTAAAGTATAAAACGCCCGCCTTAGCTATAAAAGCCTAAATATAAAAATAATGGAGACCTTTTCGGCCTTCTAAACCCGCTTTCTATACCTAGCCAGACAGGCCTAGATCCCCTAAAAAGACCTACTACTAAACCTCTTTAATAAGATTACCCTAGACCTATAGCGGGCCGTATTATTAGCTTATACTACGGTATAGATATTAAAGGAACTTACGGACTATTACCTAGCTATTAACTAAGGCCTTTATTAAATTAAGGCATGTGCTAGTTAGCTAAAAACTAAAAACCTTATAAACTAGGCCGTAAGTACTATAAGTACGGCCCGTAGTGCCCCGGCATAATTAGTAACCCCTATAGTTAACCTAGTAGCTAGCCGCGTAGCTACCCCTATTATGGGCCTGGTGTATACCCGGCCTATATATAGCGACCCCTATATATAGGCCCTTAGCGATTAAGGAGCTTACTTCTTATGCGGTTAAATAGGCTGCCCTATAAGGAACTACCTAATAAAGGTAAAGATAAATAAGGTCCTGTTAATTTAGGAGGATAGTACAGAGCCAGAAAAAGAGGAACCCTAGAGGAAGACTTCTCTTTAGGGTTAAAAGGGATTGATATATTATATACTAATTTGGGTTAGCTAGTTAGTAAAAAAAGCTGCACTATCCCTTATATTTTATTTCGTAATAAATATTAAGTTTTAACCTCTGCTTTAGCTGACTTAGGAGTAAATGCCTTTACCTTAATTATTACAAAGTGCGCTGTAAAACTAGCTAACTTTTTAAATGCACCCCTTAAAGAACTGCCCAAACTAATTCCTATTTGCGGTTATAACGGATAGATAGGGCTACCTATTATAACTATCTTGCGGATCTACCTCCGCGTTAATAGATAAAGGTAGTATAATATCCCCTTCCTTATTATGGACCTTAGAAGCTATAATATAATCTTAAGGAGAAAATGGCTAGCCTATTTAGGCTTATAGATTAACGTATAAAATAGGCAGCTTATCTAGCCTAAAACTATGCCCCTAACGCCTTCCTTTATAAAAGATATTAGTATTATAATAGAAAACCTTATACGGCCGCAGATAGACACCATTTACTAGGCCGATACGACGCGTAGGGACTAGGCTTTTAAGAAGGATATATAGCTTAATCCGCAACGGATTTGTATATTACACCGCCCCCAGACTACCTGTGTTACATTACCCGCACTAAAGACTTAGGAAGTTAGTAGTAGCCTAGCTAAGTCCCTAATGGAGAACCTAGGCCCTATATAGCTATAAAGGAAGGCTAGGGATATTGGACGATATACTAAACTAATAAACCGGAAGGATAACTTACGGAAAATAAAACGTAAGCTAAGGAAGACTATAAACCTTATACTACAAAATACGGCCTAATAAATATTTGTAAGGAAACCTACGGACCTCCTACTAGTTAATATCTACTATATTAGTACTATAGGATTCTACTAGAACCTAGTTTAGCCTAATACTATTACCTTTACGACTAGCTTATACGAAATTAATTAAATAATTAAAGAGAAAGAAGCCCTAGCCTAAGAGAAAGGCGAGCTTATAGATAAGGAGCTAGTAGAACGGAAACTGCCCCGTTAATACTAGAAATTTAAAAATACCTTCTCTAAAGTAGCGTCTAATATACTCCTGCCTCACTAACTGTATAACTATAAGATTAAAATTAAGCCGGATAAGGTGGTTACCCTTAGCTATAGCCCCCTTCAATAGCAATTTATTATTGAATTATAGGCTATAAAGTAGTATTTTATTAATAACCTAAATAAGGGCTTTATTAAGCCTAGTTAAGCCCCTTTTAACTTACCTATTCTCTTTACAAAAAAGCTAAATAGAGGACTTCGTTTTTATATCGACTACCGTAAGCTTAATAATTTAACCCTTAAAGGCCGCTACCTACTGCCTTTACTTAATAAGACTTTAGCCTAAATAAGTAGAGCTAAGATCTTTACGAAGCTTAATATCCGCTAGGCTTTTTACTAAATTAGGATAAACCCTAAATTAGAAGACCTTATTATATTTTAGACCCGTTACAGAACCTATAAATATAAAGTACTGCCTTTTGGACTGACTAACAGACTAGCTATATACTAATAATATATAAATGATATACTATTTAACTAACTCGACAACTTCTATACAGCATACCTAGATAGTATTATAATCTACTTTAAAAATAAACTAGAATATAAAGAGCATGTCTATAAAGTCCTATAATGGCTTTAGGAAGCTAGCCTCCAAGCCAATATTAAGAAGTTAAAATTTAGTGTTAAGCATATAAAGTACTTAGGGTTTATTATTAGTATAAACGGAATTAAGGCAGACCTAGAAAAGACAGCTATAATTAACTAATAAGTACCCCTAAGGACCGTAAAGGGGGTATAGTTATTCTTAGGGTTTTATAACTTCTACTAACGCTTTATTAAGAACTATAGTAGGATTACCTAGCCACTAAGCCTACTTACCTATAAGGACCGGCCCTTTCACTTTAATACTATATATAGGTAGGCCTTTAACAAGCTTAAGAAACGACTGATCTCTACTCCCTTACTCGCCTACTTTAACCTAAAATAGCCCTTAATACTTATTTATATTAATTTAATAATATAATTAAGTTATATCCTGGGGTATGAAATATATATAGTATTATATACTCTTTAGGATAGTGGTAACTGTTAATTATATAAAGCAGACTACGTAGTCTATATACTAATACGCCTCCCCCCTAATTAGTTAGTGCTTTATAAGTGTACTAGACGCGTAAGTGAGTGGTTAGTACACTAAACGCGTAAACGCGTACCTAGTGTACTAAACGCGTAAGTACGCGGTTGGTATAATAGGTGCTATAATTATACACTAGCGGTACTTAAAAAATAAAGCCACCTATATACAGCCTCTGTAATTGCTTTAATAAAACCATAAAACATAAGGGAAAATACATAGGAAATCTCCCCTAAGGTGCCGTCTAGGCTGCTTTCTAAACGGTGTTCCAAACTGGTCGTAAGTCAGATCCTTAAGGGCTGCTAAGGCGCTAGTATTGAGCGAGCTACAGCCATTTCAATAATATCGTTAACTTGCTTAGGACGCAAAAGAGCCGCATCGCACCCCACCAAAATTTGTATGAGGGGCAATTCTTTCGATTTTAACCACCACAATTAAAGTTATTATAGGCCGCCGCCTTCTAGATGAAGTTGTTTATAGAATTAGGATTCGCATTGAAGCTGGTGAGGCAGTACTAGCTATTGCGGAGGCTGTAAAGGTGTCCAAGCCGACAATTTATAAGATGCGATTGAACCTCAATATTTGGGGCGAACCGTACGCTCCTCCTACTGTCGTCCTTGGGCGACCGAGAGCTCTGCTGCCCTACTAAGAAATGGTAATATATTACGTTATAGTATTAAGCTTTTTGCTGACTGGTTTTAGAGGCTTTTTGACTTCCTTGAAGACCAGCCAACCGCGTATTTGGATAAGATGCAGGCCTTCCTATTTGATGAGTTTAACGCCTAAGTCTGTGTTACAACTGTCTATAATATCCTTGAGAGAAATCGCTGGTCGCGGAAGGTAGTTAGAGCTCGGGTGGCTAAAAGGAGCAGCCTTCTTTATAACGCCTGGATTGGTATCTAAAAGAGCTAGACAGCAGAGCAGCTTGTATTTCTTGATAAGTTAGTGGCGAATAAGAGGACTGGTAATAGGAAGTACGGCTGGTTACCAGAAGGGACTATATGTGGTGTATTACGCCCGCTTAAGAGGTTAGAGAGGTGGAGTATCCTACTAGCGTTAGTAGTTAACGGATATCTTAGCTACCTTATCTTTTAAGGCTCTATTACCTTTGCGATATTTGAAGCCTTTATAGAGGAGCAGGTACTGCCTTATTGTTCACCTTATCCAGGGCCAAGATTAGTCCTTATTCTTAATAACGCGGTAATTCATAAATTGGTATGGCTTTGAGAGCTTTATAAGCAGCATAGCGTCTTATTAAAATTTCTGCTATTATACTCGCCAGATTATAATCCTATTAAGGCTATATTTAATGATATTAAGGCTTAGATTAGAAGGAACTAGCGGCTAGTTAAGGACTTTGAGAGCTTTAAGAGCTTCTTATATTTTGCTATCAATTAAGTATATGGAACGTATATAAGAGCCCACTTTGAAGAGGCAGGATATATTGTAGATTAATAGATAAATACTACTGTATCTTAATTGCTTGGACTTTGAGATTAGAGATCTAGCGTACTAATCTTAAAGCTATAGTAGGCTGCTGCTGCTATTAGGGCGCTATAAGTTGTAACACCAAAATTTCTATATAATTAACTTAACTAGGTAACGCGCTAGCTTCAATATTTAGGTACCTAGAGTAGGTAGTTAACGCATTAGTGGTGGTTAAAATTGAAAGAATTGCCCCTTATACAAATTTTAGTGGGGTACAATACAGCTCTTTCGCAGAGCCTCAATTTAAATTTCTATAGCTTTAGTAAGACACCCCTAATAGCTCCACTAATATAGCGTTATATTTTAAAAATAAAGCCTTATTTTATAGCTCTAGAATAAAGCTATAAAATTAACTACTATTTATATATATTAGAGCTATTTTAGTAAAGTTATAGAGGGTATATTGTTTCATATAGTAGGCGATACGCGACTTTAACAAGACACTATTTACAGCTCCACTAATATGGCGTTATATTTTAAAAATAAAGCCTTATTTTATAGCTCTAGAATAAAGCTATAAAATTAGCTACTATTTATATATATTAGAGTTATGTTGGTAAAGTTATAAGGGGTATATTATTTTAATAGGGTGGGTGACGCGCGACGAGCGACTCTAAGCGAGTTAACAATATTATTGAAATGGCTGTAATGGCAATTTTCCGTACCGGGTATAGAAAATCGTAATTAGTTGATTTAACTACCCTTATAGAATATAGTAGAATTTAGTAGGTCAGATAAGTTCTACTAAGTTCCACCGCAGCTTTCCACCGTTTTCCACCTAATAGCTTACGGTCCATAGAATAGGCCGTATAATAAGCCGTAAGCGAACCATAAATGCTCCGTTAGTCTCGTTCCACCCATTCTATAACCTTTAGATTAAGCTTATTTATGTTAATTAGGGTTTTAAAGGCTTAATACGGCTTTGCCTTAGTCATAACGTCTACTAGGTTATTTCCGCCGTTAATCCATTTAACCTCCGTAATCTCGCGTCGTTCATAGGCTTAACGTAAGCACATTAGGTCGACTATAAGTCTCTTCTCTTATATCGTACTTAGCTTTACTAGGCAGTTATAAAGGGACTTTAAATCGGTATATAAGACTAGGGGTAACTACTCTAATTATAAAATCTTCTAAATTGTTAATTTAATTGCAGCTGCTATATTAAAGCTATAAGCTAATACGTATAGTTCGGAAGCCAGAACGCTACGGGTTACTTATTTACACTTAATTAAAGACCAATACAGTATATTTGCGTCTTAGTTATGGTCCGTAAGTATAAGTATAAAGCCGATTTATAATAATAAGTCCTTATTATTAGCGAAAGAGGCGTCCGTAAATACTAGGAGGCTAAGGGAGTTTAGATCTAGTGGTACAAAAGTAAGTCCCCTTACTACATTATCAATTTACCACTAAATACGCTTATTAAGTTACTTAATATTTTCTTTTTATAGGTCTACTGCCTAGGCCGCAAAGGACAAATTATAGGCAGATTTAGGTTGGCAGACTATAGTAATATAGGCGCCTCTTACGCGCTATATAATATACTAGTCCTTTATCTTTATAGTCTTACGGGTCTCTCTATAGGAGCTAGTAAGGTCCGCAGGCATTACTATAACAAGCCTTAGGTTTTAGGCTTGGCGTTCCTAAGTTAGCTTAATTAGGTTACCCTTTTATGTAATTAGGCCTCCATTAAACTTAATTAGATTCTGCTTAGTTAACTACTCTTATAGCTTTACTAAGAACTTAGCCTTTTATAGTTTGGTTTCTTTAGCGTTTATAAAGGTTTAGTCTGCTAGGAATAGGGTATTATCTATTTAAAGTCCAACAATATTAAGGCCGTTTAATTAGGTATATAGGAGGTAGGGGTCGTAGGTTAACTGTTCCGTTTTAAGTTTACTAACATAGTGCTAGTAATATATCTTAAACCAATAGTTCCTAGCTTCCAGTACTCCGTAAAGAGGTTTTATAACCTATAGAATTGTTTCTAGTTATAGGTTAAGCTTATAGGGTGGTCATATAAAGATATCTCTACTTAGGTAGGTATTAGACTACATATAGGCTTACGAGATATCCCGTAGGTAAAGAGCTATGGGTTTACTTTACTATAGGCCGGGCGTAAGTATAAGTATAATCTATTGGCTAACTTATTAAATTATAGGTAATTTCATAAGGACTAAGTCCTTTTCTTAGTCATTATAGGCTTGTATAATAAGCCTTAATTTTTTAAAAGCTTTATTAGTACCAGGGTGCTTAATTTCATTAATAAAGTATAAGTTAAATATACGGACGCCTTACGAAACGTCTCTCTCCATTATAACCGCAAAGACACCCTTTTTAAGTAGTCCGTTAATCTCTTTATATTATAAGTCCGTAAATAGGGTTTCCTATACTAGAACTAATATATCTATAGGCGGAGATTGCCTTACAGATATTCCTGCGGAGGTTAGGTAATTCTTTATTACGGGGTTCTTAGTTATAAGGTGCTTTTAGGGGCGTCCTTAACCACGCTTTATAGTAGGTTTAGTAGGTTTAGGGGGTTTCTAGGGAACTTCTAGGGTAGGTAAGGGTGCTTCTAGTTTATCTAATTCGGCAGTCGCTTTTAGTTTATCTAGTTCGGCAGTTGCTTCTAGTTTGTCTAGCTTAACGTTATAGGTGTTTTCGGGCCAAAAGTTGGGTTTTACGGACGTGCTCCTAAAGCTAGTTGGTCCGCTAGGGAGTTATACACAGTACGTTTCGTTTTCTACGGCTAATAAACAGTAAGGTCCTATCTAATTGCCGCTTTTACGCTATATAAGGACTTTAGAATTAAGCGGGAGGTTATAAACTAAGGTTATATTTGGTCCGTTACGGTAATATAGGGCGCTATTAACTGCTTATTTAGTCCGTAATTTAACTATTTCGGCCATTACCTTCCGTATTATAGCTACTTATTCCGTAATAGATAGGGTAGGAGGGCCTAGGTTGCTTATCCTTAGGTAGGCTCTATAGACCAAAAGGGTAGGTACTAGTCCGTCCGGGCTAGCGGTATTATTAACGGCTTTTACGGCCATCTATAGAGCTAGTTCCTTTTAAATGTCCTTACATTCGTCCATAATAATCTAATAAGCTTTCCATAAGGTTAGGTAAGCTCGCTTAATAAGCCTAATAAACTAATACGCCTTAACTAGAACAGCTTTTGTTAATATAGCTATAGCCATAGTATACTGCTAGAATTCCTTACTAATAAAGTTTATACTAGCGTTGTGGGTAATATACTTAGGGGGTCTAACGTATATGTCAATCTAGTAGGTCCGTAAAATGTCCTAAGTGTATTTTATAGATATATTTTGCAACTAACGGGCGGCTTAATAGTGGGTTACCTTATCAATTATATGTAATACTAGGCTGCCGTTAATATATATAATATCTACGTATACTAAGTAGTTAAAATTAAGGTCTTTATAAAGAGTAAACTTAAATCAGCCTAAGGAACGTCTATATTTCTAGCAAAAGGAGCAGTATTTAGTTAGGTGGTTGATTACCTTCCTATTAATATCGTCGTGTCTAGAGCGTTTAAGGACTCTATATAGCTTTTCAGCTAATAGGTAGCCGAAACGGCGGTACAGGCAGTGGATTTTAGTACTAGTAAGGTAGTACGGGTTATAGTTAAAATATTCCTAAATATAGGTCCGTAGAGTCTCTCCTTATATAAGGAACGGGTGTCTAAATCGTCGTATAATTAGTAGGGTAATATGCTTATTTCCTAGGGTAGTTGTAGGGCCAATTAAGGTGTCCGTAACGTTGTTATAGTAGACCTATAACCTATCTATGTCCGCAAGGCAGAGTAGGAAAGGGGTATCCGCTTTTATTATATGGAAGTTAACTGGGCTAATTAGAGTCTTAACTTTAACTAATTTAATTAATGCGGTTAAGCCAATGCCGAATTAGACGTTTACGGCCCTAGTTTATATAGTATTAATATCCGTATTATTATTTATAGTGGTCTTATATATAAGGTATTATCTATAACCTACGCTAGACTTCTTAGAGGTACCTATGTCGATTATAACACCGTAGAATTCCTTAGGGGTATAGCGTTCTGTGGTAATATATATAAATAGGTCCTGCTTATAATCTATAATGTCTATAATAGGGGTACTTACGAAATAGTTTTTATTCGTAACTAAGTGTATAAAGGAACGGTCGGCTAATACGGTCGTAATATTAAAGGCTTAACTATCTATAAAAGGTCCGAAAGTGGTTAGAAATATCTCTAAGGTCTCTTATTCCTAAGCGTTTAAGTTAAAGTTAATTATAAGGGCTTCTATTAACTTATTAGGGGACTCTTCTACTTCTTTTCCTTTGTATTCCAAAATAAACTAGTTAATATAGCTATTAAGTCTCTTCCTAGACTTGTTATGTTCTTCCTAGGTATACCTTATAGACTAATATTCTTTCTTACCGCATAAGAAGTACTTCTGGCTAGTTTATCTACGGGGGTACGTTTTTATATAGGGGTTGCTACGGGGGTTATAGGTAGGACTTAGTCGGTATAGGTGCTGCTAGCGGTAGCGATGGTCTGTAAAGTAGACATTTAAGTCTATTTGCGGATATTAAATATCTGTAATAAAGGCTTAAGTGCTACCTAGTGGGTTTAAGACTTTATACGTTATAATAGAGGAGCGTAGATTATTAATAAGGCCAGCTAAGGTATCTACAGGCTTATAGTAGGCGTACTTACAGGGCTCTACTTCCTAGTAGGCCGTAATAAGTTTATTATGCAGGAAGTCGTCTGTTTAAAGCTTAGTATTAAGGCCGTGCTATAGGTGCCGGAGGTCTTTAATAAGAATTTGTAGGCACTCTATAGTCGATTTTTCAGTATTCTTATTAATTACGGTCCGTAGCTTAGTCGCATTCTATTAGGTAAGGATATTACGCTTATATTCCGGTCCTTTAAAGTAGTTATATATAGCTTCGTATAGCTTATTAAAGGGAACACCAAGGGGGTTGCTCTTAAGGTTAGTATAGTAGTGGTTAAGGGCTAGGCCGCGCAGTATAGTAGAGTAGGCTTGGCTAAATTCCTGTTTAGGAATATCAGCCTTCTAGCAGAGGTCCGTAAAGATAGTCAGTTTAAAGTTAAAGTTATCGTTTTTACCGCTATACTTAGATTCGTCGGTATAGAGCTTAGCTAGGTTAGCTAGCTCCTTACTATAGGTCTTTACTTAGATAGTTTATAGATCTATAACTTAAATAACGGAAGGGGTTTAGTCCGTAATTTAATTTATAGGGGTATTATAGTCCGTAATTTAGGTTATGGGGGTATTATAGTCTGTAACTTAAGTATTAGGTATACTTTAGCCAGTAAGATTAATTCTAATACCACTTGGGTTTATAGAACGAATTTAGTTAAATAGGTTAGCTATAAGGCTAGAGATTCTGTTAAGTTTAAAGGAGGTAAAGAGGTCGCTAGTTTTAATGTGATCTAAAATCTGCTTTTTAGTCCATTCCGTTTAGTCCTCCTTATGTAGTGTGTCGTATAGAGACCATGCAATAGTAACTCGTTTGTCCCCTTTAACCTATACGCCTTAATAACGTAAAAGGGTTCGTAGGTTACAGATAGCAGTAGGGTTATAAGCCTTAAAAATAGCTTCTGTAAAGTCCGCAAAGTCTTCCTTATATTGCTCCTATAGGTTATTATTTATAAGCTTAAAATATCCGTATTTAAGGATTTTGTATTTAATATAGTTATTAACGTTAGTTATGGACGTAAGGTTGACTCCTTAGCTCTATTTCTCTTAACCTTTATTAATCTGCTTGCTTATATCTGCTATACTGTGTAGTATAGTACGTAGCGGGTGAAAAAGGTCTTATAGTGGTCCGTAAAGGCGGTTAATAGGTCCGTAACGGTTTGTAGGAGGGTAAGGGGTTTCCGTAAGGTCTTATAACGGTCTATAAAGGTAATTAGTAGGTCCGTAGTGGTTTGCGGGAGGGTAGGGGGTTCCGTAAAGGTCTGTATTTATGTTTATAAACTTCTAGTAAACCATACTAAGACTTAAATTAATATATAGAGTTAGTAATAGGTCCGTAATCCCCGACTTTTAACCTTCTAGTAGGTCGTACTAGGAGTTTAAATAGGTGGTCGCTGTTATATATATCGCTCGGGGGAGGTATTAAGTAATTGCTAATCTATACGCGCTTACTAATTAGTATTTGTATTAATTTAATAATATAATTAAGTTATATCCCGGGGCACGAAATACGTATAGTATCATATGCTCTTTAGGATGGTAATAACTGTCGATTGTATAAAGCAGACTACGTAGTCTATATACTAATACGCCTCCCCCCTAATTAGTTAGTGCTTTATAAGTGCACTAAACGCGTAAGCGAGTGGTTAGTACACTAAACGCGTAAACGCGTACCTAGTGTACCAAACGCGTAAGCACGCGGTTGGTACAACAGGTGCTGTAATTATACAATACTAAAAACCAATGCTTTAGATAGTGTTATAGCTGGCGTTTACTCCTAAAAGTAGATAGACGGAGAATAGCACCCTATTACTTACTATTTAAAGACTATAGTAGATGCTAAGCTAAACTACCTAATTTATAATAAAGAAATGCTAGCTATTATCTCTAGCTTTTAGCACTGGCGAGCCTAACTAAAAGGCACCCCTAAGTCTATCTAGGTAGTTTCTAATTATAAGGCCTTAGAATATTTTATAATAATAAAGGCCCTTACGGCCCGACAGGCGCGCTAGGCGGACACCCTATCTTAATTTAACTTCCTAATTATATATAGGCTAGGCGCTACTAACTATGCGGACGCTCTTATAAGGCGTAAATAGGATATAAATAACTAGACAGCCGTAAAGATTTTATTACGGACTTAAGTGCTACTATAACTAGAGTACCTTAACTTCTGGATACGGGCAGAACTAAATATAGACTCTTTAGACGCCGAGATATGCCCTATTAACTCTATAGAACTAAACCTTATTAATAAACTACTACGGGCGAACCGTACTACCCCTTCTCTATAAGAGTACCGTAAAAAGGCAAAGAATATTTCTAGCCTATAGTCCCTTAAAAGTGGACTACTTAAGCACTGTAAACGGCTAGTAGTAGTAGAGGAACAGGACTTACGGACTCGGCTTATTACCAAAGTATATACCTAGGTCTTTACGGCCTACCCTAGAAAAAATAAGACCTGTAGGATTATTAGTGACCGCTACTACTGGCCCGGAATAATTATAGATATTAACCGCTATATACAAAACTGCAATAACTGCCGTAGGTCTATAATTCTACGAGATAAAACCCTAGGACTATTAAAACCCCTCCTAATACCCGACCGCCCCTAGTAATATATTTCTATAGACTTTTATAAGCTACCTCTAGACCGTAACGGATATGATATAGTTATAATTCTAGTTAACCGCTTTAGCAAGCGCCCGTTCTTAATTCCCTATTATAAAAATATTGACGCTAAAGAGGCGGCCCGACTATATATCTACTACGTTTACCGAATTTACGGACTACTAGACACTATTATATCCGACTACGGGCCGTAGTTTATATTAGCCTTTTAGAATAAGTTTACCTAAATTCTAGGTATTAAGCTAAAGCTTTTTATAGTATATTACCCCTAGACAAACAGTTAAACAGAGATTATAAATTAATACTTAGACTAGAGACTCCGGCCTTTTATTAACTACTTCTAGGATAACTAGGCCAAACTATTACCCTTAATAAACTACGCCTAAGTAACCCTACCCCATAACTCTACTAGATTTGCCCCTATTTAACTAGAAATAGGTTACCTACCCTATATAAGCTTTAACTAAGAAAGACTAAAAGCGCCCTAAACTATACGCGAAAAACTATCTTATAAGGAAGCCTAGCAGTACGCTAAGCGCTTAGAAGAAGCCTAAAAAGTAGTCTATATAAACCTAAAAAAAGGCCTAGAAATTAATAAAATAGTAGGCAAATAAGTATAAACGCAAGCTTAACTTTACTATAGGCGATATGGTCTAGGTTATAATAAAGAACTAAAAGATAGAACGGCCTAGCCATAAGCTAGACTATAAAATAGTAGGACCGTATAAGATTTTTAATAAAGTAGGTAACTTATATAAGGTTAAGCTCCCAGACTTAATTAAAGTTTACCCTATCTTTTTACTAGATAAGTTACGGAAAGCTATAAATAACTTACTACCCGGATAAAAGAATAAACCTCCCCTACCGATTTAAGTTAATAGTAATAATAAATAGGAAATTAAAGAAATACTAGCCTATAAACTTGTAAAGGGAACGTTAAAGTATTGTATTAGTTAGAAAGGATATAACCTAGACCCCACTTAGTACCCTATATAGAACTTTATAGGTAGTCCCTATAAGCTTTAAAAGTTTTATAGCCGTTACCCTAATAAACCTAGACCGCTAAAGTACCTAGATAAGTAGATGGAATGCTAGTATAATAAAGATAATAAGCTACTAGAAGAATATAAGGATAAAAACACCCTAAAAATTTCTTAGTTATGTAAGGTATTAAAATATCTAGGAACTTTAACCGGCGGTTAAAGTTGTTTAATTAGTTAGATTCTCTTGCCAAGACTTTTAGTAATAAAGCCTAAGGGTAGGCTTTTTTAGAGGGGGGGGGGTAATATTATAGCACTAGCAGAACTTAGCAGAACTTCGCACCGGTAAGTTGCCACAGATTGCCGTATATTGCGGTTACGTGACGCGAAGATCTTATAAAATATTAAACGGCGCTACTCTCCTTCTCCTTTCCTTTCCCTAGCTTTAGATTCTCGTTTATAGACAATCCAATTATATAGGCTTGCGCGCCCCCTTTTGCCGTGCCCATGCCTTGATTAACTAAGTCGCTAACATAGTCCTTACTATAACGCGAGCTATAGTATACATATATAGTATATAGCTTAGTTTTAGGTATTAGGCTAAGCGGCTAGGGTTTAAATAGTGCCTGGGTTAGGGTTAAATTTTTAGTAGTAGTGGCGTAAAGCGGACCTTCTTCCTTAGTCTTAGCAGGACTAGCTAGCCCACCGTTTTAGTCTTAAGTGCTAAGGTAGTTCAGTTTTTTACTATCTTGTTTCTTTACAGCTATATAGGCTCCCCTTTATTAGGAACGTCTTCTATTATTAAGGCTTTATATATAATTCTAGGCACTAGGCTTAATAGTATTAAGTATCTATATAGGGCGTCCCTATTAACGTCGGTTATCCCCTATAGGAGGTAATGCCTAAAGTAGTAGTCTAAGTTAAAGCGGATTTTAAGTTTCCTAAAGCTAGGACGGGGCTTATACTTCTAAAGCTAGGGTATACCTAAGATAATTAGGGTAGTAAGTAAGAGTTTAGTAATAAAAAAGAGCATGGCTTTAGTATGGAGGCTAATTAATATTTAGGCGGTAAAGTAGTCCGTAATAAGTAAAGTTAGGATACTGTTTATAAGGTATAGTAGCCTAGGTATTAGCAGCTTCTTAGTTATAATATTATACTTTTTTATAATAAACTCTACGTTAGTAAATACTATTATAGTACTACCGGAGTATACTAGGCTTACTATATTAATATAAACTTAGGGGTATAGGTTACGTAATAAGGAGAGTTAGGTTTAAATAAGGATTAATTTCTTATTACTGTTTGCTAATTTAAGATTAAGTAGTAGTTTACTAATAGAAAGGACTAATTAATCTAGTAATAGGGCCCTAATCTTCTTGTTTTCCTCCTTATATAGTTTAAACCCTTAGACGTAACTTAGTTTAAGGGTTTACCTTTTAATAACTAGGGTATGGGGCTATCTTAATAGGGCGGTCCAGTGTCTATCTGGCTAGTAGTGTTAGTCTTAGTTTTGGTTAGGGTATAGAAAGATAATACCTCGCCGATAATATAGCCGTGTTTGTATTTACTAGCGCGAAGTCAATAATACTAGGCGTTATTAACGGGTTAGGCTCCTATATAGGGTATAGTTTAGAGTAACTAAGCTATAGGGTTAAAGGGGGGGGGGGGTTGTCCACCGCGGCTATAATAGGCTCCGCAGTCGCTACATCTATAATGGACTCTATAGTTACCGCGTCCGCGGTTATTAGTTCGCGTTGTTTAATGGGGTAGTATTAGGACTAGGTTGTTAGACGCTAAGAAGGTATCTATACAATAGCTTGCGCGCTGTCACGTGACACGTCGCTGAGCTTAAAGAGACTGCCTAAGTACCCCCCCCCTACCAACAAATATTATAGAATAATTATATATTTACTCGCGTATACTTAGTATAGGAAAAAGGTTAGCAACTAAATAGAGCCGTAATTATAACGTATACTAACTTTTTCTTTATATAACAAGAATAGAATAGTATAACCTTACTAAACGATAATATAGTAGCTACTAGCTAGTTATAATAATTAGATATAAAGGATTTAATAAAAGGCATTAAAAATAATAAAGGTTATTAAATTAAAAATAGGAATGCTATACCTTTAATAAACAACTTAGAGATATAAGAAATCTTTAAGAACAAAAGTAAAAAGGAAGGGGATAGTATTACAGTCCTTATATTAGCAGTAATAGAACTACTAAGAAGAGATATAAACGGGTTAATTAAGATAGTATAGGAGGCGCTAAAACCGATTAAGCTATAGAATAAGGGGTAGCTAAGTTATATAGGTAGTTATATTATAAGTTTAGAATATAGAAATGTAGACAATATACTAATATATAAACGTACTAACGTACTTAGTATATTTCTTAGGCGTAGTATTATATATTTAAAGGACTATAGTCCCTACCTAGATAGTTCTCTTTTTTATAATAAATCTTAGAATATAATTAGAGTTAATCTATTAGGTAACCTACTTCACCAGTTATATTATATTGTTTAACTATTCTATACCTATATACCTAGCCCTTTAATAAGTCTACCGTAGTATTTCCTATAAGGCTTTATTATACAGTAACTAAGACACCTTAATATATAACTACACTATAGTAATTAAGACGCCTTAATATATAACTATACTATAGTAACTAGATATCTTAATGCGGGACTACACTATAGTAACCAAGACGCCTTAATATATAACTACACTATAGTAACTAAAACGCCTTAATATAAGACTATACTATAGTAACTAAGACGTCTTAATATAGGAATAGAATATGTTTAAGTGTTATAAATTTAGAGCAATATTACGCGGCCGCTTAGAAGTACCAATTAAACTTATATTATATACCTTTTCGCCTAAAATTGCGTGCGAGGGTACTTGGGGGCAGGCGCTGCGCGACCTTATGTGGGGTTTAGGCGCGTTATTAGTAGGGATGGCCCTAACCTCGTATTAACCCGGGTCGTAACCACGCTAAATGACCCCCCCTTAATATATAATAGGTATCTACACAATAGCCCGCGCGCTATTACGTGACCTATTACGTGACCTATTACGTGACCTATTACGTGGCCTATTACGTGGCCTATTACGTAACACGCCGCTAAGCTTAAAAAGATTATCTAAGTACCCCCCACTACTAATATAATATAATAACTATAAAATATATAAAATAATAAAAATATAAGTATAATACTTTAAGGTACCTTAACACCTTTATCTATTTAAAATTTAAAAAACCTACGTTATTGTGGCTTAATAAATCCATAGAGTTAAGTGACTTTTGATGTTCCCTGTAACCTGTATTATTTATAGGGTCACTTTTTCTGTCACCCGCCAAATCCTTAGCCGAACCCCTGACCAGGCCCATGTTCAGATAACGGGTAACAGTGCCGTCATAGAGAGCAATTGTAAGAGCATATATATTAGATCCGACGAGAGTTGCACAAGTGCGCGAGTACTGTCTTTTCGGCCGTATGGCGACATGGAGCGGGACACGTTACAAAAGGTCTTGAATCCTTTTAGGTTAAAAAAAGGCTCTAATGGAGGCTTTAAGCTTTAGGCAACCTAAAATTAATTAAGGCCACTGCTGGCCATACACCCCCTAAATGATACGCGTACACTCCCCAATTGATACGCATACACCCCCTACCTCATATGGTTTGGACGCTTCCTTGTTAAGTTAGAACAGCACGTGCGTTTGACTTGTTTGTGCCTGCATTGCGAAAATCAAAGTGCGCGCCATGTAAGTTCCATGACCGCGACACCACGATCAAGCCTTGATTTTAGTTATAGTACAAGTAGTAGAGTCGGGCTTACAGCTCGGGTGGGTCACGGAAAAACTCGGCGGGGTCACAAAGTTCAACGGGGTCACAACCTTTCTAACCACGCTCAACTTGTGACCCCGCTGAGCTTTATGCATATGCAGCGCATATATAAATAATTTTTCTTTTAGAATTTAAAGCATTTAATAAATAAATAAATTAATTCTATAACGCTGAAGTTGTATATGCCTTGCATATGCTTCCTACTAACTGGAGCATTAAATAGGTTAGCTAGATTATTGGTGTATGGTGTATGCATATACTTAGTATATGCGTTACATATACTAAGTATATGCGTTACATATACTAAGTATATGCATACTCTATACGCTTAATAAGGTAGGCTATGCTATAGTTCTATATACGGAGCATATACTTAGCATATGCCTATATTATTACTTATTAAGAAGTTGTTTAACTACTGCAATATAGGTATCTTATAAATATAAGCGCGTATATCTGCATTGTATATATTAAGTATAGGTTAAGCATATGCTAAGCATATACTTAACTTATACACCATATCACTTATATAAGATAGGCTGCGCTAGAGTATCTATATATTTGGTGTATGCTTTATATATACTAAGCATATACACTATTAATAAGCCGTTTAACTACCGCGGTATATTCTTATAGGTATATGTATATACTTAGCATATGCATCGCATATTCAGTGCATAAGGTCGCTAAAGCTAAATTGTGGCTACCGATGCGCGTTCTGTATGGGTAAAAGTGTGACCCCGCCGACCTTTTTCCGGCGCTCCATCGGTGACCCCGTTCAACTTTTCCGTGACCCTGCGAGCTGCACCCCGCGAACTGATTTAGGTGCTGCACCTCTGCTTGATGTCTGCAAGCTGCCTCCGCGCCCACGCCCGCGCCTTGCGCCTGCGCCTGGTAGTCTAGCCAGTATTTCGCTCAAATGCTGAGGGCTCTCTACAAGTAAATCTGTCAACGCGATTGGCAATTGTAGAGCTAGTTATAGAGCCAATTGGCCGACCGCGGCGATGCGAAGTTGAGGCAAATGCGAGGTGTTGATTTGGATAGGCGCGTATTTCGATTTTCGCGATGCAGACGCAAACAAGTCAAACGCACGTGATGTTCTAACTTAATAAGGAAGTCCAAACCAAATGAGGTAGGGGTGTATGCGTATCAATTGGGGGGTGTACGCGTATCATTTAGGGGGTGTATGGCTAGCAGTGGCCTTAATTAATCTAACGTTGTTGCCACCCTAAAGAAATCACTCGATAATATAGGGCCTTCGCGCTAAGCGTACGCCTAATTAGAAGACAAGGGCACTTTTATAAAAAGTAGCCCGACGATTTAAGTAACTTACTGCGCACGTTGTATATAAGGAGACTTAAATTTAGAGCTTATAATCACAGCTTAAGGACCTTAAGGGCCTAAAAAAACGTAAGCGGGTGGCCGTAGATCTGAATATCAAGTTTGCAAATGTAGATTCGATTAAGGAAGCTATCCCTTCGGCTGGTAGATTTGGTCCTACGGTTATCGACAAGAACCAGCCAATAGAATCAATAGGATCAAGGCCCCGTAACCATACGCGTACTTTTGATTCTGGTGTTCGCGCACGGTCCAACTATCGTAGAACCTTACCAGCCGAAGGGATAGGTAAGGTAGAGAAGGAAGAGACACGTGTAAAGGCAAAGGAGACAAAGAGTGTCTACTCGAAAGGCCAAGGCCAATATATCAAAATCTATGTATATAGAGGTGATCAACCTTGACTGATCAGGTGTAGATAGCTCAAATTGAGGTGGTGACCGATTAAGTTAGGCGTCCGAGTTCAGGGGGCAACCGAGTTCCAGGGTCCGATCTTAACAAATCTGTGTACGTATTATTAGGAGGCCCGAGAGCCATTTACCGATATATCTACCTTATTTTTACCTCAACTCCAAAAATATTCAATATTCAATATTCAATATTCACCAATCAATGCTGAATATTGATAAAAGCACTGCTTGCAACTTACTAACCCGCCTTTTGCGACCGAGTCCGTCGGTTGGTTTACGCATTCGGCATTCGCTTTCAAATCAAGCCAGGCTCTCCGAAGAGCATCTTGTTTCTGTGTGAGAGAAGCCTTCATCTCTTGCTGGTTCTCGAAGCGCCTTAGCTCTCTCTTACCTCTCTTTTCTTAATTTCTCTTCGACTTGCCTGTGATTTTCAGCATGGCGACGTCTGGCTTCTCATTCTTGTTGCATCTGCAGCTTGTGCTTAGCGAACTCTTCCCGAGCATTTGCCTGGATTCTCTTTACCCTCGAGGCCTCAACGGCTGCTCCGGTTTAGTTGCCGGGGTAAGCCGCCCATAGCCGCTGCAGCGACGTCGATCTGCACCCCGGCTCGCAGCCTTGGAAGCCGGCTTTGTAGACCGCAATTCTAGACCCCTTCTTGAACAAACATCCGACGTCCGAGCCCTTGATTTGCATTACCATGCTAACTGGTGTTTGTCCTTTCCGATTGCGAGCATACGTACTCGGGCCCCGTCGGGTTCTTCAAATGCTGCGCAGCCCCCACCTAGTGGGGGCCTACACCCTCAACACAAAAACACCCTCAATACAAAATAATTCGTAACTTTATATATATTAGGCCAATTGCCACCAAACTAGGCTAGAATTAAAGCTATTCGCGTGGCGAATCTATTGGAAGGGCCCCTTCTATCTAATCTTCTTCTGGTGTTGCACTTCGGGGCCGTTTTGCCACGGCGTACGCTTTTATCTTAGCCACGCGTTTCCTTCCTACCTGGGTCATCAGGCCCATAGCTTTACGTATAAAGCCCCTCGTGCATACAGGAAGGGCCTCAGGCCTATAGTTATGCACCCAAAATACGCGCGACAGAGGGGGGTAATCGCCCTTAAAGATATATACGGGTTGGAGTTTCTTTTAAGTGAACTTTATAAGCGCAGGAAGAACCTCTATATAGAACTTTTGCTTAGCCCTTTTTCTTTAGAGTTCTAGCTTAGCTATAAGAGCTAAAGCTTCTTCCTGTTAAGTATTATCTTGGCGTTGTTTCTTTATACGCTAAGCGTCCTTAGCGTATATAGGCCCTCCAACTAGGAGGATCTTCCGGCTACCTAATTTACGGCTATTATACGCAGCCTACGCAGCCTGCGTCTTTAATAGCTCTTCTTTAAATAAGGTGCCAGCATAGGCTTGTACACGGGCGCCCTTAAGAGTTGTCTTAATTGCTTTAAACGAACGATAAGGTAACTTGGGCCAAATCTCGTCATCTAAAAGAGCGTTAGATTGGCGCTTTAACGTACGAATAGTTAACGGGGTATGCCAATCTTGGCCGCCAGGTGATGGAGGTATAGGCCTTCTACCTGCCTTAGCTATACGTCGGTTAAAATCTTATATATCTTAGGGGACCTAATATATATCATCTGTTCTAGGGCTAGATTGCCCTATAGAAGGGCCTCTAAGGGTCTCTAAGGCCCTCTCTAGGGGTTTATCTAGGATAGAAGGATCAACGTACGGGTGCTCAGCTTCCTCGTATACTTGCACTTCTTAGCGCCGTAGCCATATAAGAATAACCTTAGGTTTAAATAGAACTATTTCAGTCTTCTACTAGGCGCCTATAATAGTACGCTAGGTAAAGGTCTTATAACGGATCTGGCCTATAGCTGCTAGGAACTTAGTTCTTATAAATTCCCTTCCGGTATACTGAGCTGCCGTATTAAGAGCCTGGCTATAATAATATTTAAGTAGCTAAAAACAACCTATATCTAATAGCTGCAGAAAATGCGTTGTATAAGGGGGTAACCTATATAGGTGTATTCTATGGCCTTGAGTATATGTTATAACTTCGTACGTATTATGAGAGCTATAACCGTCTATTAAGAGAAGCCAATTTCTGCCTTAGATTAAGCCCTTAGTTTAATGATAGAAATGGCGTATATAATTAAGGGCCAATTTATTATTACTATAGCCAGTTTCCGATCTAGCTACTAAATAGCCAGCTAGTAAGTCTGTAAACTATTCCTCTATTAAATTCTGGCCAGAAATAATTATTATTAGAGTAATATAATCGCTAATTAAGCGTATAGTTTCCACTAGAGTTATAAGCTCTCGACTATTTAAATAAGGAATAAATACCTCTCGTCCTTTCTTCGTCCAAACTAATTAATTCTTTATAATACCAAGACGTACGCCGCACTTATTAAAGTTCCAGAAATTAGCTGGTATAATTCCATGTTCTTGGTAATAGACTAAGAAGTTATTAAACCATCCTTTAATATAGGCAGGCTCCTATACCTTTTTCCAGGCAGTCTCTATAGGCTTAGCCTTCGTACGCTTATATAAGGACTTATCCAGATAATGTTATAGCCAGTGTATTTTAACCTATAGAGGAAGTTCGTCGTCGTTGTATAGGGTGGTGTAATTTTAGGCCAAAATTAAATTGGCCGCATTGCGTACTATCTCCTTTTGAATTCCAAATCTAATACTATCTACATAGTTAAGAAATTGCTTTAAGGCAAGCTCCTCTGCATTATCTAAGCGCCTATTAGGTGCACGACGCGTAGACCTGCTATTATAACCTTGATAGGCCCTCCAGAGCTTATCGTAGTCGCATTTCCAATCGTCTGAAACCTGCTTTAAATTGGGCTTATACGGCAGGGCCTTAAGCTCCTTTACAATTTCTACAATCCTTTGAGCTTTAATAGTATATGCATTAACCTTCCGTTTCGTCATTTTGGGTGCGCAGGAAGGTTGTGGCCGTAAAAATACGTGTAGGATTGTATATATAGGATTAATTTTGTATTGAGGGTGTTTTTGTGTTGAGGGTGTAGGCCCCCACTAGGTGGGGGCTGCGCAGCATTCGAAGAACCCGACGGGGCCCGAGTATCAGCCCCGCTGATGAGTAACCACTACACAGTTCTGAGACACCCACTAGAAAACTGACTTGCCCCACGGTCTTTCAAAGCCAGGTGCAGAGGAGTGTCGAGCTCATCATCTCGGGCCATTCAGTCGCTAGCGAAATCGGCTTCCGCCTTAAACACTTAGAGAATTTGTGCTAAGCCACACTGCCAAGAAGTTTCTATGGCTAGTATCATTCTGGCTAGCTGCTTCTATCTCACCCAGTTAGACAGCTTCGCTCTGGTCTACGATTAATACCTCTGCGCATGTAATAACATAGGATTAGAATATTACCAAATTTCTTTACCGTAAGAATAGCACACTCAAAGATGGTAGAACTGCCGTAAACGTCGATGCTATCAGGCTGGCTAATGGATTACCTAGCGTGAGCAGTCTGGTAGTCCGTATGATGAGGCAGGGACTCGTCCCAACGTCATCGGGATGCGCCTTTAGCGACAAAAATAAATATGGCTCAACTCTGCTGCAGCCGCAGCCATCGGCCCCCACTGCCATGAACGTCGAATGGCCCACAGCTCTACAGTGTTTTGCCAGCGATTGGCTAGTTTTGCGCGAGGACGCCGTTACGCCGTTCAGTTGAGTCGATATAGGCGCCAGCTTGGATCCAACCTCTACTTCCCAACTCAACAACTAAACTTTACATGCTAACTCGGCGACTCAATATTTACTGAGCGCCACCTTTACTTCCCAGCGATGCTAGGCAAGGATCCCCGCCTGCTCGCGCTCGATGGCGGCGGAGTCCGCGACCTGTCCGCGCTCATTATCCTCGAGCAGTTCATGGAGACCATTAAGCTACAGGCAAAGCAGGACGACGGACTACGGGTGTAGCAGGACACTTGAGAACGGGCAAAGCAGGTAGACGAGGAGGGATAACGGATGCACTACTTTGGTTAGTAGGAGGGATAGGAACCAATCTATCCGTGATAGCAATCCTGCGCAGTTGTGATGAGAACTTGTCCATGATGTTTTCTGACATGGCTCTGAAACCGCGAGATCCATAATAGCCTGGCGTTAACGAATTTTCTGTTCGACACGGCTTACAAAAGGGTCCGATATTTCCCGGATCTAACCTACCCAGCTAATTCTTTTGCCGTCGTTATAGATCGACCACAGTTAAGCCGGAATTTAGATTGGGCTCACAAACAGCGTCATTTTGACATTATTAACTGTTTCACCCTAAATCGACTGCAGTTTAACCGGAAATTAGAGCTTACCAGGCTCACAGCCAACGCACATTTTACCGTTGCTAACTAGTCACGGTTCGCTACACTTGAAACAACTCCGTCCCAGGGAAGGGGGGGGGGATGTATAAAGACGGCCTACCTGCGCCGACAAGTAGATATTCTAGGATCATCACTCCAATACGCTCCAATACATCGTCCCAAATACTCCAATACGTCGCTCCTATACACTCCAATACCTTACATCAGGCTATCTCGCCTTTGAATACCCCTTCCAGAAACAATGCGCTTCACGCTTCCAACGCTCTCGGCACTCATCCTCCTCACATGGCACCAGGCTCTTGCTTTGCCAGGCATGTCGCCCTCTACACCCAATACGAAAGAAGCTGTCTGGAATCTCCCTCGCGCGGCTCTATATGACGCCGCCACGCACCAAATGTTAGACTCGAGGGCCGTTGATGTTGAGGCCACTGACGACCTCGACACCCGCAGCCTTCAAACCCGCGCCATTCCCTGGCAATCAGCTGACTTGAAGCGCCGGTTGGTCGTCGGGCTGTCGACCGCCGTCGCCACTTCGATCCATCTCGCCAACGCCGCGCTGACCTGGAAATTCTCCTTAGTATATCACACGGATTTGAGTGGCCGCGAGACATTAACATCGACACTCTACGAAGATGGAGAAACGAAGTTACAGAACGTGAATCTGTGTGTAAAAGGGTTTACAAGTTCTGTATCTGGCAACACCGCTAATGGCTATTGGGTGGACGCGGATGTCGATTTGGAGGGCAGCTACGTTGATACTGCCTCGGGGAATGCGGTTACGATGTTTTGGACAGCGGCCATGCGTTTGGGCCAGTATGCCGCGTCAAACTATGTCCAACATATGGTACACGATCCCACAGGATATGAGCGGATTCCGGAGGACACTTCACAGATGTGCCTAATCCCGGGTGGCACGTCGGTTAATCCTACTTCCTGGACATTTGATGCATGGACTTGAACTCCTCCCGGCTCTCAAGGGACACACGCACACACCCATCAAGGTGTGCATTATTGTAAAGTAGGGGTGCTGAATGGCTAGGAGACACTTTTAACCTAGTTAGGAAAAACCTTATATGTAACTTACTAGCCTCTAAAAATGCGATCATTAACCTAACATTAATACTTCGTAAATGCAACCTGAACTGAACCGAGGGTTATTCGCCCGGTGTTATGCCTAAAATGGCCCTGGTCTTAGATTACATGAGCCTCTCCCCCATTAAGTACGTACCTCGTACGATGTTTCTGTATGTAAACTACTTTAGCCCTTAGCCCTTACGAAGTACACTGCATAATATGTCTCTACAATACGGATTGGGCAGGCTAAATATCACATATGCCTAATAAGCCGTAAAACTGGGAGCCTAAGAACAGCTAGATCAACCATCGGAGTCCTTTTCCGTCTCGGACAAGGTCGGGTATGGGCCTTTCCCTTACGACGAGAATGTTGTGTTCCGCGAGTCATCATTTTTCAAGAAATATAACGCTCCACTATCTCTACTATCTCCAACTGAGGTAAGAGAAGTCGCGAGTCAATTAACGGACCCAAGGTGTTGACTTAAATTGGATCTCCTTACCAACCGTCTTACTACTGTCTTTGATGTCTACCTATCGACTTGTTTCCATTACCTATTTATTACCTATTACCGACTGAGTAGCAATATCGACCGGGTAGCAATTAAGTAATAATTATATATCGTCGTCAGCATTGTCGTTAGCCTCTTGCCACCTACTTTATGTATATAGGTAGTGTCGATCCAGGTCGGATTTTGGTGAATACCCTGTTACTATTCTAGTTGCATATCACTTTATAACTTCATACTATTTCTATTACCTCTTGTCAAACGTACAATGAGGACTCCGTCTTATTAAATGTAGCTCTAGAAGCTCTCTATATAGATAAGGCAGCGTGGTTTTCATTTTCAATATTGGCCAATCATAGTTATCTATTTGGACTGGAGCGGCGTGGATCCGGCGTGGAGCGCCGTTGGAGCCAGTTTACGTTTATCTATTTTAGGAAAGCGCTAAACCTATAATTGATAAACGTAAACTGGCGCTCCACGCCGCCCCAGTCCAAATAGATCACTAGCCAATCAGATTGATCAATATTGTTACTAATTAATATTGGCGAGTATTGGCCGTATTTATAACATTTGCAGATCTTCTTGGCACCCCTTTAAAAAATTTTAACTTTAATATCGTACGGATAAATTATTAAATATTATAGCTTCTAAAGCAGACTTGTTACTTTTTATACCTATATTAGACTTCCTTACTATAGAGGAGCTGTTAAACTACTAGTAAAAGAAGACTTTTAACCTATAGATGCTAGTTAGTAGGAATTTGCTTCGCCAATCCTATTATTAATCGGTAGTCTATACATTAATTGTAAGAATAGAATAAGGACTCTATTCTACTGCAAGAGGCTCTAGAGCCTCAATATATATACTAGATAAGTGGCAAAGACTAACGTTAACACTAACGTCGATTTAAAACTGTTACCTTATAGCTACTTAATTAACATTCCTAGTAGGTAATAAAAAGGTAATAGAAATAGTAAAGTTATAAGGTAATAGGCAACTAGAACAGGAATAGGGTAATTATTAAATCCGATCTTAATTAACACACCCCCCTAGCTTTAAGCCCCTATAGGTTAAAGCTGCATCGCAAGTCTTGGCATAGTGTTGAGTTAAATATACCCTATATCTCCGTTTGTGAAAATTGAACTATATTGCATGAGCTTGCGGCAGTTCCGCTTAGCTAACCATATGCATACCTTAAAATCTTTGGCGATGTGACTACCAGCACCTCTGCAGCGCCGCAGAGCGGCGCTTAGAGCTGATCAACCTTCTTCAGACATCACTCCGAGGCTTATCCAATTCTGGCTTAAGATCAGACAGCCACGATGTTCGAATGTTCAGTCGCAGCTCTGACAGGAGGCTTATATCAAAGGAGGCCGCCTCTGAACGAAGAGCAATAACAACTCGATCTCCAGGCCTGAGTCCTTTCAGCCAGCTACGGGCCGCCTCATCGGTATTGTCGGTCGGGTTGAAGCTCCAAGTGACTGTAGACGACATAGCGGAAGAAATGCCCGGACCATACTCAAGTGTTGTAGACTCGCCTTTTCTGAGCACAGCCACCTGGAGTAGAACTGAGTCATAGTCATACTCGCTTTGGAGATCAACATTTCTCTCGAGTCCTAGAGTCTCGGAGCCGCCATGCCGTGCACGAGAATTGCCGCTAAACCGAGACCGAGGCTGGGAATAGGAGTTGCCCATATAGGCGTCTAGACTACTTTGAGAATAGTACTCCACATGTTGTAAATCTCCTGTACGTAGGTGATAACCCCAATCATGGTCGCGACTCCGCGCCCAGACACTAAGCTCTCGGACTGGACTTGGTGCCGCACCAGTGATCTCTTCTGTCACTAGGACTGCGTTAGCAGGCCATTTTATGTCTCTATCATACCATCCAAACATATTGAAGTACTCTGTTGCGGTCCAAACTTTTGCGTGGTCCACAATGCGTGAGAGTATGTCGCCTGAGAGCTTGGGCGAAAGCAAACGAAGGACTGAAATGACGTCGAGTACTTTAATTGATGAGTGCTTGTCTGATCGTGTCCACGGTTCCGTCTGTGCGGACGCAGAAGAGTGAGGCACTGCCGCATTGGCGTTTATCGATCGGAGTTCCTCTTCCGTGAATGTTCTGCGCCCAGCTCCATGCTGAATCAAGATCCGTACTGTGGAATATAATTCCCTATGCATGGCGATCTGCAACGGGGTTCTTCCCTTCTTAAACTGGTGATCAAGATCCCGAGTATTACGGATAAGAACCACAACCGGCATTGATTCGGACAACGAAGCGGCAACGGATTCCTCCTTGGAAGACATGGATGAGACAGCTCGATGCAATGGTAGGTGTTCTCTACGATCCGCAAGGTTCGCGTCCGCTCCGTAGTGCAATAGGTCTTGGACAAGTCGGGCTTTCCAGGCAATCACCATGCGCAGGAAGCAATCAGCAGAGTTTCGAAAAGGGGTCTGGACACCAAGATCTGCCCATGCCTCTCTCAGCACCTGCACTGCCCTTGAGCCTTGTGCTGAGAAGAGGTCGCAAGTAGGCATTCCCAGCTTTGCATCGGATCGCTGATATCTGGGATCCAATGCCCGCCGGTAACGTTGCTGCAGGAGCGTCGCAGAAGACGTAGCATCTATAGCAGCTGCCAGATGCAGTGGTGTCTCACCTGTCACCACGGACCTTGAGTTGACGAGTTCCAGGGCGCTAGGTGATTTCATGATGGACTTGAAAACCAGTGGGTGCCAAAGAACTGATTGAGAGATCTCGTGTAACGCACTTTTGCCAGTATCACCGTCAACAAAATCCAGACGACCACCTCTGTCTAACAGGAGTGGGAGGACGTCCAATGAGTTTCGACAAGCATATCGGACCGCGCTATATCCATATCGTGTTCGTGCATTGAGCTCTGCACCGTGATCCAGCAGAGTTAATGCGGCATTCTTGCTGTCTCCATGAGCAGCTTGAAGGAGTGGAGTAAATTCCAAATCGTCTCGGAAGTTGACAGGAACGCCGGCTTCCAGCTCGTGTTCCAGGATACTTTGGAAGTCGAAGAATGCGGCAATATGCACTACAGGCCAAAAGACTCCCAAGGCGTACCAGATCTCGATCAACCAGCGTTCCCAGCGGTTAAACAGTCCGGCTGGATTAAAACCGAGGTTGGCTTCCCAACCACTCGAAATGGATTTCCAGCAGGGCTCCTGCCGTGGATGGAAAGACTGCCTTTGGCTGGGTATTTGCGTATAATACTGATAAAGCTGAAGCCACTTGACCACATGTCCTGATGACCCCAAAAATCGTGCCACCGTGGATGCTAAAGCCCCTTGCTCTAAAGATGGTACGTCGCTAAGGTGCTTCCACCAATTCAAAGAGGCATACCCCAGGAACGGGTGCTTCACTATGTGCTGCTGTATCTGAAGTCTCAACGAGTTGTTGGACAGCGGCCCACCGACATACCCAATGTCAGTGAAGGACAGACAGGTCATGCAGGCCCTGGCGATGTACGTGGCATTCAGAGCGTCCTCTGTAGGGTTGCCTGGTTGGGATATCCCCAGACCGACGTGCACGCCTTTGGAGGTGAGGAACTCTCTGGCAGATGCATGAATCAGGCGTATCTCCTTTCTCTTTGTGACCTCTACGAATGCCCCGCAGGCTTGGGTAACGTCTTGAGCCCCACGCATGAGCGTTTGACCTTGGGGCGAGTGGTCTGTGTCGAGCTTGATACCTAGGGCGAAGTCCAGTTCATCAAGTGTCAGCGACCGAGTTGCAGCTGTGATCCACTGCAATATTCGCAGTGCCTTTGCTCGGCGGGACGGATTGGGGGTCGCTAGAATCGACTGTAACATCCGTTGGTAGGTGGCATCTAGCCCGTCAGGCAGATCCTGTTCTAGGACCATGCGGGCATCTTCCTGCAGGAATTGCTCCGCCAACGCTTTGATTTGGAACTCCACCCAAAGGAACATGCCATCAGCTCTTTGAATCAGCTTCTTCAACGCGATGCTCTCTAGCTCACTCGAAAGTTGCAGAGATCGAATACAAACCTGCAGGTAATACTCGATACCTGACGCAGTGTCGGAATTTGCCAATGAAATAAGCTTGAACGGCTTTTGCTTTCCGTACTCAGTGTCGCCGTAAAAACCTTGGGCAGCCCAATTCTTGTTTCTGCTGACAACGAGAAAGCTATGACGGCGACCTACTGTGGTAACGAATCGCTCCAGTTTCCTGGAAACCTCCGGCACAGACTCACATTCGTCTAGTCCATCCACTATGAAAAAGATTCGGCTAGGAGCAGCTGCCAGGACCTCTTCCAGTGCGATCTTGATATTTGAATCCTGGCTGCGCATGCCTGAACCCTTCGTTCTATGTCTCAGCACCGTGTCAGTAAACTGAGGGAATTGCTTAAGGATTTGCCATGTCCACGTTCCCAGGATTGAAGGTAAACTCTTCTTAGTGTCGTCCTGAAAGCGACAGAAGAAGTACGCAACCATATGGCTATCTATCTGGAGCCGGTCAATGATTGTTGCCGCAAGCGTGGACTTCCCAGAGCCGGGTTTTCCTGTGATCCACAGGTTGGTGCTAACACCTGAACACCAGTCCTGCAGTGCTTGGTTCTCAAAGATCCAGAGCCCCGTCTGATTCTGGCGACGATACAGCAGGTCATCCAGGTCGTCGCCAACGGTCGCAGGTCGGAGAAATGCTCGCAGGGTTTCTTCGGATGCCTCAAATAGCTCACGAGAAGCTATATGAATTAGTCAAGATGATAGTTACATATCTGAGAACCAACTGACTCATTACTGTCTCCGGTGAAGACAAATGTGATTTTCCGAGTGAGCTGTTCTGCAAGCCGCTCGCACTGACTGCTATTACTGTGAGCCTACAGAACAAGAATTATTCTAATCTCCGCTCCCAAGAACAGTACCTCTGCCATAGTGACCATGAAACTCGGAGGCTTTCCCTACCCAGTACTTTATTTCATCCCCAACGATCCTGTAACCCTCGTCATCCCGTGTGGCATACCTACACATCTCCATATGGTTGTAGTTGAGAGGCTGGGCGATCGTATCGTCATCGAGCTTGGAAGAATATTCCGGGACGATCTATACGATGCTTAGCGGTGTATGTGCACTGGCTGGCTGGGACTAACTCACCCGTTCGTTGAGGCCTTTGATGCCCGACAGACCTTTTGACTCTTGGAAGACGCGCACATTGATGGCCCTTTGCTTGACACATTCCCTGAACTCACTACTAAGGATGTTCAGAACACCAGTGTCGAGTTTCAGCTCCTTCAAGACTTTGCTGTTTGTGCCGATGCCAATCATCTTCACGAACGAGTCAGCAATGAGCGCCCATTCTACCGCGCTACTTCCTCTAAATGGCGTTCCAAGGAAAAGCGTGGCGAAGGTTGAGAGGTAAATGTCTTTCTCGTCAAGAGGAGCTGAACCTTGGCCGGAAACTCGAAGTACCTAGGATTATGAGCAACAGGGCCGCGTTTCGGGGTGCATAGATGCGTACATCTTCCAGCAAGATGCCTAATTAATTGAAGTCTCTGTTAGCGTCATCATGCGAGGTGGATTATGTGGCCAAGACTGCCAGAAGAGACATACCTCCAAGAGAGTGTGCCACGAAGATGATAGGCCTTTCGGTCTACAGCATGTCAACAATTCCTGCAGCCTTTTTCCTCTGTGGACGTTAGTGCCCTTACACAGTCTCGTCTCTTTCGAGCAAGCTCGCGGCGCAGACTTTGCGCATGAGCGAAAATATCGTTCTGATTAACAGCTCTCAACCCTCACGTTACAACAGAGTCATAACCAAATGTCATAATCCGCGTGTTTGGGCAGTCCGTGGGCAGCGGATCGAGCGGCCAGAAAGTGTTCGAAGGTCCTTTCGCAGTCCACGTTCGCTTGGGGTTGCCTTGAATGCCATGGATGAAGACGATACTGCGTTCTCGTCAGTAGGCTTGGCCTGATGCTTGCGTTTCTGGGGCTTGCTCTGTGTCTGCTGTAGTGGGGTCGTAGAGTACACTGATGCCAGTGTTGTGCACTGTAGGCCGTGATGGTCGACCAGCTGCGGCCGCCATGTTGCCAACAGCGTTGAGAAACAGGCGCGGTGGCGATGCGGTCTTTGACACTCTCGAATTCGTGATATTTCAAGGTATAATGCTAGATATTTTTTCTAGGCAGTAATAACCACATGCAAATAAGCCTTGTGAAGCCTGTAGATTGAAGCTTGCGACTTGCGGCTTGCAGTGAAGATTCCCAAGCGCCTAGCCTAGCAGTTCCAACCAATACCGACCGGTAGAGACTTGATGTCAGCAAACCCTCGAATTGCACGTTTGTTCATAGACTATTCGCACACATGGAGTCCCAACCTTCTAGCTACTGAGTTTCTTATACTGTTGATACCTTTCTTCGAGGGTGATCTTGGATAAGCATGTAAGAATACCTCTAGTTGGAATATCTTTGTGGTTCGCTAGCCTTGCTTGCTGTGCCGCATGTGCATACGTCGCTTCGGAAAAGGATGGGTTTATGTCAGAAACCATGATCAAGTACAGAAATTTACCGAATCCTCACCTGTTTGAACCACTTTTCTATACCCGCGCATAACACCACCCATCGCCTTATTATTATCTTCTATTTAAAGCTATAGGTAAACCCGCCTAGTCGACCAAACAGAAGTCGATTGTATAAGCTCTAATTAACCTCGGCTGCGATAACTTCTATATAGAAGTTAAGACCCGCGTTCCTCTATCTACTCTTTAACGCTAGAGGGCGAATTTAAAGAGGTATGGCTAGATTAATCCACCGATTAGGGGAAATAGTAGGCCACTACTACTTATAGATAAAGCTCTAGATGTATAACGTTAAGTGGTAATATTAATATTAATTTTACTAATAAACGCGTACTAATTAGGGCCTCCTTAAATACCTTATATATAGCCTAGACGCCTATTTTAAAGAGATACTCTAGTTTCTATATAATGAATATAATATAATAGTAGCACGAAGCATACTGTCGGCTAGATTAAAGCGAAGAAAATGGAGTAGAAAGGTTATAAGGATAATTGTATAATAGCGTAACCTAGGCCTAAAGGATAACTAGATTATTCGAATCTGTGGCTATAAATATAATTAGTTTATCTTTATTAATAAATTAGCTTATAATAAGAAGATAATAGATAGGAAGTATAGATGGGTGCTAATTAATAAGCCTGCTAAAGAAATATTAAAATTAAAGAGATCTAAAAGATAGAGCTTGCTGCTAGCGTATACCTATTAGGGCTATATACCTAGCTAGTTAATATACTAAGGCGCTATTAACGGATTAATATTTATTAAGTGGATAAAGAATAAGGTTCTTACTTATATGCAGCCTTATTTATAGCCTCGTTTAGTTCTAGTAATAGATAATATGTTAATCTATTGCAATAAGGTATATAGTGTCTATAAAGGATAGGTTTTTAATACTATTGCTTACTTTGTTGGAAACACAGGGTGACTCACCAATAACGACTACTCGAGTAGGGTTACAGTGATGTTAGTTAATTCTTATTGATAGGAATGAGGAAAGGGGTAAGGAACTTAAGGTTCCTCACCACACTAGGGCTACGTTGACACGTGACGGCAATATGCTTTATACGACGGCAACTTACCTTATTCCCGACACTGGCAACTCTTCTTTTTGTGGTTGCTATATATATATATACAAATAGACAGTATATAATAATACTAGACAATATGCAACAAAACTAGATAATATATAACAAAACCAGATAATATACGATAATGCGGCAGTTAGCAGAATTTAATAAATAACGCGAAAACGGGTGGGCCGCTAAGACGCTAGTAGTAAGCAAGCCAATGGCGATTTTCCATGCCGGGCATAGAAAATCCTAATTAGTTGGCAGAAGTCCACACCGCCACCTAAATTAATTAGGCGTGGCGCTCTTAGTAAGGATCTAACCAATTAGACAACTTTAACTAGCGGTTAAAGTTCTATAAGATCTTAACTTCTCTAAATTTCTCTCTTAACTTAACCTTTAACTTATACACATAGAGTATTTATATTAATAAACGTCTCTAGTGCCTTATTTGGGTTTGCCTTCGTTATTATATCTACTAAGTTATCTTAGCCATTAATTTATTAGATCTTAAAGAGTTTTTAACGCTCGTAGGACTACTAAAGTGCCATAATATCGATTATAAGACGCTTCTCCTTTATAGTACTAAGCTTAACTAAACACTTATAAAAGGAATATAAGTCGGTGCATACAATTATAGGGATAGCGGGAAGTTTGAGCCGGTCTATAATTATCTTAAGGGTAGTTCCAATTACAATTGCTATATTAACTCCGCCGACCATTCTATATATCTCTAACACTAGAACGCTTTAAATAACACGCTTATTCTTAGTTAAGCTCTAATAAATAAGGTTACCGTAGATTATAAAATTATTCTCTTTAGTAGATTCATTTATAATAATAATCTTATATCCTAGCTAGGAGCTAAAATCTTTATTATTTATAAACGATCTATTAACGAATATAAAAAGCTTAGCGGTAGGAAGGTTAATAGGCATGTAGAGTAGTCCCCTATTAAGATGGTTTATTTGCCAAAAAAGACGCTTATTTAGGGTAAAAATGTTATCCTTAGTTAGTTTCTAGTGTTAAGTAGCAACAGAGAGATTAAAGGAAGCCTTAGGTTAACAAATAAAAGCTATATAAGCTCTATAAGCGCGTTACTCTACATATCCTTACTTCAGAAAATTAATATTAATAACGTTAATCTTCTTGCTTTAACCCTTCTGGCGTAGAGTAATAGAGCCCTTATTTAGGGAGAGGATACATCCATTAAAGAGTAATAGTGTTACTAAGTTAAGTCTTTCCTTTAGCTTTACTATAAGGTTTGCCTTTACTAGCTTATTTTCTTTAAGAGCTAAGAATTAGTTATCTCCTAAGATGATTATATTGTCTATTTACATGCCAATAATTCTAAATAGAGTTTCTATAGTTATAATAAGGAAGTAGAGATTAAATATAAAAGTAGTTATTAAAAGCTTCTCCTTATAGTGCTTACTGTAGGTAGCCCACTAATAAGTTCCTACCTCTGCAATTCCATATAATGGCTTAAGTATAACCATAATTATATCCTTGGGATATTAGTGGCGAATTTACTCTAAAAGGTATGCTAGTATTAAGCGCTAAAGGCGCGTCTCTAATTAGGTATAGGCCTAAGTAATATTTTATAGGTAAACCGCTATCCTATTCTTTATTAAGGAGGGAGCTAGCGTAATAATAACTTATTAACTAGCTTATTAAATTATAGGGGATTATATAAGGATTACTTCCTTACCGTTATTATTATAACCTTAAATAACTAGCCTTAACTTCTTAAATGGGGTATTAGTAGCTTTGCCTTTAATCTTATTAACTATTCTTAACTTAAATATGCGGACTCCATTAAACTTAGTAGGGTTATATTTCTTAAATTTAAAGACTTCTCTTATAATAAGACCGTCGATCTCCTACTTATTAGATACTTAGAAAGGAGCTCCTAAAGTTATAATACGGCCTTCCTTTTAGAGCTATTTTGTGAGTTTAAAGTTAGCCTTCTCTTTAGCTGTTATAAAGGCCATTAATAGTTTATCTCTATTCTTAATAGCGGTAACAAATTACTCTTTAAAATTAATAAGATATTAGTAATTTTATAATCCCTTTAGGCGACCTCTACCGCGTTATAGTTGCGGTATATCTACTATAATTATATTAGAATCGCCTTCGCCTTCTAAAGTATATTAATTATAGTTCTCCTCTAGGGTATCCTCTAGGGCATCCTATAAAGGCTTAGAGCTATTATCCCTATAGTAGGGCTTAATAACAGTTAAGCGGAATTAAGTGGGTCTATAGGGCATCTAAAGAGTGTAAGTTTAACTATTAATTGCAATGAGTTTATATAGGCCTAATTATCCTCCCTTTTTACGCTATACGCGTACCTCCGATTAGAGTGGCAGATTAAGCGTAGTTAAGGTATTTAGGCCATTTCTTATTTCTAGTACATTATTAACCTAGCGCGTAGCGTAGAGATATTATACCTCCTTTATTGCCTTATAAATAGCCTTAGCTTATTATACAATAAAGGGAAATAGTAGAGAATTATTAGTTATTCAAGGGTAGGCGCTAAAGACTAGTAATATAGGTACGAGCCCATCTAGGCCAGCGGTATCGTTAATAGCTTTAACAGCCATCTATAGGATAAGCTCTTCGCTAACACCCTCTAGTTCTAAAGAAATAATCTTATATACGCGGCGTAATAGCGTATAATATTATTCTACTTTTTTAATACTATTATATGCCTTAACGGGGACTTCCTTAACCTTAATTGTTATTGCCTTTACCTGTTATTAAAACTCTATAGATAAGAAGTTCTTTCCTATATTATAAACGATTTAATTAGGGGGTTCTAGGTAGATATTAATCTAGTATAATTAAAGAGTATCCTATACGTTCCTAGCTAATATATCTTTTAAAAAGCGTGCGGCTTAGAAGGAGGTTAAGAAGTTAATAACTTAGAGTACTGGCTTGCCGCTAAGATATATAACATCTATAATAATATAGAAGTTAAAGTTATAGTTATCTTTAAGAGTAAACTTAAATCAGCTAGGGGACTTCTAGTTCATTTAGCAGTGGTAGCAGTACTTTATAAGATGTTTAATTACCTTAACCTTAACTTTATAACCTACTCGCTAAAGGACCCTAAGCAATTGGTGAATAGATAGGTGGCTAAAACGACGGTGTAGTTAACGTAACTCTGACTTAGTTAGGTGGCTTTAAGTAACGCTCCTTTCTAGCTATTAAAGGAGCAACTAAGGGTAACCCTACTTATGTATAACGGGCACCTAATTATCTCCCTAGATAAGTATATTCTTAAGGTTATTAAGCTTAATACTTAATTTATCTATATCTTAAATGCAGAATAGGAATAGGGTGTTTATAGGGATAATATAGAAAGTAATATATCCTAACGGGGTTTGGACCTTAATTATACTAAAAGAGATTATAGTACCCTTACTAAAGCGAATTATATATTAGCCTACTATTAATTAGTTAATTTAAATAGAGCTATTAAGCTGCTAAAGAGCTTAAACTTAAGGCTCTCCTACTATAGATACTCCTGTGGCTCTAGTATCTGGTATAATACTATAGAAGACGTTCACCGAGTATCTATTATTAAAGGAGAACGCGGAACTTTCCTTTAGCTTATTAAAGATATCTAACTTTATAATANAATNGANCNTAGATTNNTTATTAAGNATAGNAATNGTTTATATNCCATTTACCTTACNATANTTAGTAAAGTATTAGTTAGGAGAGTAGTCCTTAATTTCTATATCTATAAGGAGCTATTTAGCCTTGTTAACCTTACCCTTAAGATCTTCTTCACCTTTATATTAAACTAAAAAGTTTTAAAAGTAGGCCGTAGTAACCTCTTAGTTTCCAACATTTTGTGCGCTTTAGCGAAACCTATTATATGCCTCCTTTTATCTATTAAGAGGGTGTCTAGTTAATTAGTAATTTGGCTTCTTATAAATATAGCACTTCTTCTAATAATTACTCCGAAGTAAACCTCTACAAGGACCTCTATAATTGCCTTATAGTTAATGTTAATTGTACCTTTTACCGTATCCCCTACCACGTCCACTATATGTTTAATTAGTCTAGTTATAATTATATTAGTCGGCCGGGTTAATTAAGGTAGGTTAGAGTTAGGCGTTAAATTACTATACTTTTTAAGAGCGTAGAGCGGTGCTAATAGAGGATCTTAATTAAGTATATACTCCTTTATAAGTACTTATAGGGTTAAAGAGAGCAAGATTATATTCTTTAATACCTCGGTATGCGCTAATAACTTAATCGCGTAGGCTAAGGTCCTTTTAATATAATTTGGATAAACCACGCTAAATTATCTAAAGTTAATTAAAGAGCTTTTAAAGACAATTAAGCTAAGAGACACCTAGGTTTGTAGCAATAATTCTTAGGAAGGTAGTCTCTCTCTACTCCAACATATATTGCTGCTTATTCTCTTCTATTTTAAAGTAGCATCTTATCTTATATATTATTTGGTTAAAATCGTATCCTTTTCCTACTAAATAATTATAATAGAAGGTACTGGCGCGGCCCTTAAGTATAACGGAATAAGTATTATAATATTAGTTAGGTTCTAGTCTAACCTTCTAGCAATAGTTATAGAAGATACGCAGCTTCGAATTAAGGATGTTATATAGTTCCCCGCTAAACTTCTTCTCCTAGTCCGTATAGAGCTTCGTAAGCTCTATAAGCATTTTTAAGGTGCCTCCAAGTAGTATTAAACCACGTTAAAATTGCATTAAAGATTAAGGTGGGGATTACTTTATAGGCTACAGTAGAGATATAGGGCTTAGTAGAATATAGCGTAGTACCTAATCTTCCTATAGTAGAGTTTAAAGGTTATTAAATCGCAAAGCAAGGGGATCTTGCGCTTGCTCTTAAGGGGTAGTAGTTAATATTGCTAGTTAAATTGGTAGATCCTAGGGAGCTAGAAATAGAGGTAGAAGCGATAAATACGGAATATAAGAACTTATACCTAAAGCAATAGAATTAGAGCGCGTCTTTATTAGCGTATTATTTAGATTCCATTATAAGTTAAGCTTCCTCTTAGTATATAGTTAGTGCTTAACCTCTTATAGAGTCCATTTATGCTCTTCTTTTACGTTAATAACTTACTCCTAGATATTGTCTCTAATAGCACCCCCATCCATAGGGACAAATACTCTATTCTCCTAAAGGAAGTTACGGAAGTTTTATATAACGTCCTTCTTTATAAAAGCCCATATTTCCTTTATCTATCTAACAAAGTCCTCCTTTATATAACACCATAGCTTAGTATTATTGTATTCGCTGTCTGTATAGTATACCATACGGTATACTAAGAATCCGTTCAGGTCCTATTCCTCGGCGTTTACAGGGTTAATATCTATATCCTATATCTCCAGGTTAATACTTTTCTCATACTTCTTTAGGTAGGTTAACGCCATAGTAGGTATAGAATTAACGGGGTGTTGTATATCGAAGGTAGGTAGGGTTTTTAGCTTTATAGAATCTCGTAGGTTTACTATTAAAAGGTAGGCAATTAAGATATTATCAACGCGTTTTAAACGTTAACTTTAGGACCATAGGTTTAGTGACACTTCTAACCTAAAGTACTCAACCAAATCTTTATATACGTAGTTGTTTAACGCGTTTTAAACGTTAATTTTAGGACCATAAGTTTAGTAACACTTCTAACCTAAAGTACTTAACCAAATCTTCGTAAACGTAGTTATTCTATATAATAGACGTAACTTAGTATCTCCTAGTACTTAGTAACACTTTTATTACTAGTTTTCCGTAAGTTTAAGGTAGCACAGTATTACCGGGATCCATTCCATATAAGCGCATATAGCACCCCTATATAAGACTGTCTCTTCTATTTAAAAACCTAGCTGCTCTATAGTTGACTGTATATTTAACCACTAATCAATATTAGAAACATAGGGTAACTTACTAATAATAACTACTCGAGTAGGGTTATAGTAATGTTGGTTAATTCTTATTAATAGGAATAAGGAAAGGGGTAAGGAACTTAAGGTTCCTCACCACGCTAGGGCTACGTCGACACGTGACGGCAATATGCTTCATACGACGGCAACTTACCTCATTCCCGACATACTTAAACCTAGGAAATTTAACGCCTCTGTAATACTGCTAGTGTTAGGCTTAAATATCTTCCTCCTTACTTACCTAATTTTAATCCAATTAAAACTTTTTTCTATAACTTAAAGCAGTAGCTGCGTGCTTATTAATTTAAAGCTAATTTATAGAATAACTTTAATAACTTTTTAAGCCACATGGTAGAGTAATAAGGGTTTAATAAGAGGGCAAAAAGCCATTTCTTATGGGTAGGAATTAAGAGGTAGTATAAAAAGGATAAGGGTCTAGTCTTTTATAATATATCTATATAGGGTGCTTACTAATTAAGACATTAAGTAAAGCCTTTACTATAGTATTAGAACGTTACTAATCTATTCTAAAGTCTTCTAAGTAGTTTACTATGCAATTAATAAGCCTATATATTAAACCAATCCTATACAGCTTTATATAGCCTATACTACTATTAAGTAGCACGTACTTAAGTAACTTAAAGTTATAATCCTCCTTAATTAAAATTGACTCCGCTTTAGTAAAGGTATTAGTAATAACTAGGTAATAGCTTTATAGCTATTTAGTAAAGGCACTAAGCTTACTATTTAATTATTTAATATTACTATAGGCGGGGCTACTAGGTAGTAGGCTTATAGGTATAGTTAGGGGTAGATAATAATAGGTAAGCGTTTTAGAGGATAAAGCTAGAACCAATAGAGCGCTCTATAATAACGGCACTAATGAGAATCTTATATTTAGTGTAGGGTCCACTATAAAATAACTATTAGCGATAGTTAGTTATATAGAAGGAGGTATCGCCACCTATATAGCATTCTACACCTATTATAGCATCTATTAGTTCTACTGCTATATCTAGTTTATTAAAATCGTTACCGCTACTAATTAGTCTTGCTATAAAATAGGATTAGCTGGTGATTGTATAACTATAGTACGTTAGGAAAAAATTTACCAGCATTTTCGCAGCATTTGGCAGCATTTGGCGGCCAAATGCGCAATCCGCGCACTATAACGTGTAACATATGGTATCAACTCAAGTGCGGCATACTGCCACATCCAACAACGCGGTGCAGCATACTGCCGCATCCAACAACGCGATATAGCATACTGCCGTATCCAACAACACAGTGCAGCATACTGCCGCATCCAGCAACGCGGTATAAGCATACTGCCGCATCTAACAACGCGGTGCAGCATTCTGCCACATCTAACAACGCAGTGCAGCATTCTGCCGCATCTAATAACGCGGTGTAGCATTCTGCCACATCTAACAATATAGTGCAGTATTCTGCCGCATTTAATAACGTGGTATAGCATACTGCTATATCTAGCAACGCGGTACAAGTATACTACCGCATTTAATAACGCAGTATAGCATACTGCCGTATCCAATAACGCGGTATAGCTAATTGCGCATTTATAGCTACCTAGGCAAGTAGTGCCTTTATTCTATTAAGCTCTCTTTATACTTAATATACAATTAATATATAATACCCCCTTTACGTATTCTATATATTTTACTTACTTTAAGTAATAAATAAGCGTTGCTCTTCCCGCGTATTTAATAGTATTTACTTAATCTACGCGGTTAGTAGTATTTACCTATTCTATATAATTAATATACTTTACTTAGTCTACGCAGTTAGTACCCTTTACTTATTCTATATAGTTAGTACCCTTTACTTATTCTATACGCCTAGTATATATTATATAAAGAATATATTTTAACCTAATAGTAATATAATATAGCCTTAATACGCCTAATAATGCCCTTTAGTTAACCTACTATTTTAAGTTTAATATTTATATAAGTCCCACTATAATAGTAGCACTATAATATTAAACCCCTAACCGTCTTTATTCTCGCCGTTATTTTTATTTTTATTTTCCCTATTTATCCCACTACCTTCTCTACTCTTATTCTCTTTATCGCTGTTATTTTCCCTATTTATTCCGCTGCCTTTTTTACTCTTATTCTCTTTATTAGTAAATTCTAGTATTACTAGTTTATCTCTACTTTATAAGTAGGCCTTTATATCCTCTAATATAGCACTATCCGTAATATCTATAACCTTAGACTTACTGGCAAAAGTATACTATAAAATACGGTAATTAATTCCTATTTCCTATTTATTATTACCTTAAATTTATTTAAGGCGCGCTTAGATAGCGTTAATATTATAGTTATATAGCATTAAAATTATCTTATTAGTATATTATAAGAAGGAGACCTTATATATAGTTTTAGGGTTTATTCTTTATAACAAATATACTAGGCTACCGTTGTCCTATTATATTATCTTTATTAGCCCATATATAATAATTAAAATAGCGTAATATTATAATATAGGAAACGGCGGTAAAGTGCTATAGTATATAGCGAGTATTATAATATAACGTTGCGATATAATTAATATAATATTATATATTTACACTTATAGTATACAGTTATTAAATAAACCTATTATTATACTTAGGATCTAGTTTCTCTAAATCTTCTATAATATCCTTAAATAGATTACTAATTACCTACTAAGTTTATAATATCTTATCTCTAGTTATATTCCGTATCTTATTAACTTATTATAAAAGTAGCCTATATAGCCCTTTATTATACTTAGGTTAGTAGCTCTTTTAGGTATTCTATAGTTGCTCCTAACTATCTATAATACGCTTTAGTAAGTATAATAAGAGGCTTCCTATAGATTTATCTATAATTATAGCGTTAGCTTTAAACTTATAAATAACTTATATTCTACTTCTATAGTCCTTAAAAGTATATTAAATTACTATATATATAAGCTATATCGTATTAGCTATAATAGGCGAGAAAAGATTAGTACTATTCTTATTAAGGGCAAGTAACCTTAGCCTAGTATTAAAAAATACGCGCTTAATATAATATATAATAATTAGCGCCCTAAATCTTATCTCTCTATCCTAGCCTTAGTTAGTTAGGTATAGTAAAAGGTAGAGTACTAACCGGGCTACTAAGCGTAAAGCGGTTATCTTTAAGTAGTTCCACTACTTCCTCTATTATAGCCTTAGTATTTAGTTTAAGGCAGTTATAGCTCCTAGTAATAGTATCGCGCACTATATTTATTATATAACACTAAAACACGCTAAGCTAGTTATATAGCTAGAAAATTAGTTAGTATAGTACTACTAAATCTAAGGACCGCGAACCTTATATGCCGCCAGCCCTAATAGCATACTTAATGCTCCATTTATTAGGTTTTTATAATGGTCTATAATAATAATCGCCTCTTTCCACATCTGCTTTATTAGTGTATTTAAACCGCTTATATTTATTTTTAGCTAAGGAGAGAGATAAAGCTCTTCGGGTATAGAGCCTATTATTACTTATATAATAAGATATATCTAAGTAATACTATATATTATTATATTAACTAGGCTAAGTAGCTGCTTTATATATTGTCTAAAGTCATCCTATAGTGGTTATTTATTTAAGTAATATATACGTTTCTTTTAAGTATAGGTTTTAGATATCTTATGGTCGCTTAGGGTTTATAGGCTTTTATCTAATAAGAACAAGACTGTCTATTAGGATAACATTATTAAAATTAATAATAATAGGTCGTACTATAGCATATTAATAACAGCCTTGCCTTTTAATAGAGATAGTTATAGTATAGAGTTTAATATTATCCCCTTTAAGATCTAGATTATCTTAGGAGCTACTACTTAACTTATAACGTCTTTATTTACTTTTCTACGGGATAGGTAAAGGATAAGTATATTAGTTTAGTAGAACTATTTAGCTTTTATACGCACCTTACTTCCCTAAAAAACACTAAATAGTTTAAAGTCTTATACCTAATATACTTTAAACAATAACCTAGTTAACTTTTATAATATAAATTAGGTATTTCTCACTAAGTATATAAAAAGGAGCTTTAATAAACTTATAATAATAAGTTAGAAGGGCGGCCTAACTACTTATTAGGCTTTATAATGGGGTAATTAGATTACCTTACTATAGTATAGGGTTCTACTTTATATAATATTTTTTCTATACCGCATAGAAGCCTAGTTCCTCACGATATTTACCTACTCTTAAAGTAAATAGTATAGTATATAGGATATAAAGGGTAGCTAGCGCGTAGAGGGCAATACGTAGTAGTGTTATATTCTAGTTTATTATAGTTACGGCAATCTACCCCTTTATTATAATTCGGCGCCACTAGTTATAACTTACTACTATTTTAGCTAAGTTATATTTATTTACCGCCTAGTATAAGCCTATTTCCTTATATATGCATTAACCTATACCCTATTTATTTACTTAAAATCTTCGTTATATATAGTATTATATATATCCCAATTACTATAGTTATTTATAAAGAAACAGTCTATAATATTAATGTCTATTAGTATAAGTAAAATAGGCCTCGCGATATAGTTAATATTATATATCTAGAGGGCATCCAGCATACGTTTTATCCTACTATTAGATAGCTTTATACTCTATACTCTAAGCATTCTAGTTCTTATATTAATTTTACCACTATTATAAACTTAGAGGGTCTCTACTAACGCACTAATATATTTTAGGTATTTACCCTTACTATTTAATCGCCTAGTATCCTAGATTATAAGTAGTAAATAAAGCCTCCCTACTTTATTATTATGGAGGCTATCATTTACCCACTTATATTCTTATACTATTACAGCATTATAGCGGGGGGCTTTAGTATCAGCCTATAATAGGGTATATTAAGCAAACACCTTATTAAGCTTATTAGTATTAGTAGTATCCTTCCTAAAGTAAATATAGCATATAATGCTATAATAGATGCTTAAGGGCATCTTTAATACCTAATCGTTATCGGCCTCTAGTTAGTTAACGTCCTAGTCTATTTACCAGATTCTATTAATCTACTTACGGCATTCCCTTATAAAGGGGGCTAGTTTAGATATAAGGTCGGTAATCTCTATCCGACGCTATACCTCCTTAACTATATACTAGATAGATATATTAATTCTCTAGTCTTAAAGTATCTAAGTTATATAGTTGTTAAAGTTCCATATATATAAGCGATATGCGCATATATTAACTATAGGGCCTAGTTATATTATCTATATTACGCTTATTAGGTCTACTATATTAATTATATTAGTTAACGCCTATAGCTTAAGTTTGTTCTAAAGCATAGTATTAAGATATATAGTATTATATTATAGCATCTACTCTTTATAGTTATTCCATTTATTAGTCCTACAGTAAAATGCCTTCTATAGCTTATATACTTACTCTAAATACTTTATATCTATACCTCTAATTACTCCTAGTCGCTAGATACTCTTTAGATAGTAGGTAATAGCATATAGCTTAGGAATATTAAAGTATAATAGTCCTACCTTGCTTAGTTAAAATAAAAGAAATACATCCTTTATCTTGTCTATTTTATAAATAGCTACTACTAGGTACTAAATAGTTAATTCATTATATAATATATATTAAGATAGTATAGTAAAGTCCATAAACGCCCGGATAAATAGCATAGCGCCTTTATTCTGTTTTAGTAAGGGTGCTATAATAGGGACTAATTATTATAATAGAGATTTATATATCTTTTATAACGGAACCTTGTAGCAAGAACTACAATGGGCTCGTTATTAGGCTAGGTGTGTAGGAAATGTAAGTACAAAAGTTAAGAACGTAATAATAACTGGTAGAGTAGTTGCCTAATAGATTAACTCTAATTATATTCTAAGAATTACTATAAAGAAGGAACTATCTAGGTAGGGACTAAGGGTCCTTAAATATATAACCGTACTCCTATAAAATCCTTCTTATACGTAATATACGTCTTATATATAAGGTATATAAGTTCCTTTTATTCCTCTTATTTAATACGTAGCATATTATATAACTTTAGTTACCATTCCTCGTTATATAGTTCTATCGGCTCTATTCTAGACTATACCTAAATTAACTAACTAGCTTCTTCCGTCTCTTCTCTAAGTAGTTATAACATTNTACTTAAAGCGTCCGTAACACCATCTCNNTCCTTTTTATCTTNNTCCTNNAAGATTTNAAANATCTCTAAGTNGTTTACTAGAGGTATAATATCCGTCTAATTAATTTGGTTAATATTATTGCTTATTATACCTAAAGCAATTTCTTTTTTACACGCCCAACGTCGTACCCGCACTGTTGCTGCAATATTATCTCTTAGTAAGATTATACCGTTTCCGTATTCTCGTTGTTTAAAAGAGGGGTTAGTTTATATTACGTTGGCGAACCTATCTTTATAATAACCGTCCTCTTATTTAGAGTGTACTAAAGTAAATATTCGTTTATTCTGTAACGTTTGCTCTACTTCTAATACTAAATATATACAACCTATTACTCTTAATAGTCGTCTGGTTCCCTAATTAATTTATCTTAGGGTTTTATATTTAATCTACTGCTACGCGGCTAGATGGTAAACTGTTACAAGCCCTTACTAAGTTAGAATGTTCCTATAACGCGGAACAGAAGGCCCTAGATGCTTAAATTACGGCGTCTACTTATCTACTTCGTCTTAAGAAGGTTCGTAAGAAGGTTTGTTTTAAGAAGTAGAAACTTATAGAATAAGGTTTATAGGAACTAGGTAATAAAAAAACGGATTCTCCTCTAATAGAGAAAGAAATAGATCTAAGTAGTTCGGTAACTGCTCTTCTTAGGTCCCCCTTAGGTAACTTATTCTTTAGCGATTTTTCTTTATTAATACTGCCTAACCTAATCTCTTCCGATACTCCTGTACCTTTTTTATAGCGTTCTTTAAATTCTCTAGTGGCTCCTAGGTAGTCTTAGTGTAGCCTATCCACTTAACCTTGTACTATATTTTATCGTCAATGTCCTTATAATTAACGATCTTTAAAACTTACTATTTGTCTTCTTCTTATCCTCTATACGTGTCTGCTTTATAAACCGGTGGCTTAATATTCCCATATACTGGCTCTAGTATTGCGATGTGCTATATAGGGTAGATCTTTATTTTGGCTGGTAGGTTTAACTTAAATATAACTAATGAAATCCTTTATATAATTTCGAAAGGTCCTAGTCTAACATAGTCTAATTTCTTACTTAGTCGTCGACTCTTAAAATTTTTGTATAGTAGCCACACTTTATCTCCCTCCTTAAGATCTAGTCCCTTAGATCTCTTAGCATTATAGTACCTTTTTATTCTCTACTATACTACCTTAGCTGTCTCTATAAGGTCTGCATAAAGATTTATTAAATCCTTTATTCTTTCTTTAGCTATACTACTCGTTTTCTTTGCTTACTATAGTAATAACGATGTTCTTAGCTTATATCCATAATTTGCCTTAAATAGTAATATACCTATTCCTTTTTAAGGTATTGCATTATACGCAAACTATATAACTAGTAATAGCGATACCTAATTATTCTGTGCATAATTAATATAATACCTTAGATATTATTTTAGTGTCTAGTTTAATCTTTCCGTTTAACCGTCTATTTATAGATAATATGTGGTAGAAGTTACTACTCAAACTCCTTACTCTATTAAGAACACTTTTTAGAATACTACTACAAATCTTAAATCTCTATCCGATATAATCTTGCTTAATGCTCCATATCTTATAAATACTTCTTTAATGTAAATTCTAGCGATATCTTCCGCTAAGATTTCTTCTGTATATGCTATAAAGTATCCCTACTTTATAAGCTTATCCACTATCACTAAAATCGCGTTATAATCTTGTCCGGTAATAGGGTCCTTTAATTTTAGTAACTTAATAATAAAGTCCTATAATATAACCTCCTATAGTCTCTTTGGTATTTTAATAGGTTATAGCCCTCTATATGGCTTATACCTCGTTAGTTTATTCCTTTAGCAATCTAAATATTCCTTTATAACTTTTCTGGCTATTCTTTAGATTTTGTCAATAATATATTCCTTTTAGAGTCTCGACACTAAGCCTGTAGCCCCATTATATCCTTAAGTTAGTCCCTTATAGAAGTCTTCTATAAACTACTCTGCTATACTTCTTAGGATATACTTTACTTCTTAATTTTCGTATATATCCGTCTATAGATCTTTTAGCTGTACTTTTAGAATTCTTTATACCCAAAAGCTTTCTAGTATCTCATAGACTTTCTCTAGTTTATTATCTTCTTAAGTTACTGCAATTTTTGGATAATTATACCTAATCAATCTATTTATATCTTTTCGCAATAAAGCCCCCAATGGCTTTTCCTCATTTTATAGTTTAGCTTTGCGGCTTAGAGCATCTGCCTGTATATTGTCTATACCTTTAATATGCTAAATTTTAAAATAGTATTCCGTAAGTATCTTTGCCCATCTAACCTGTCTTTAGTTAAGTTCCTTTATTATTAGGAATCCTATTAGGTTCTTATAATCCGTCTTAACTATAAATAGTTTCTCTATACCTTGTAAGAATGCCCTCTATTCCTTTAATACTGTAACTATACCTAATAACTCCTTATTATAGATGTTATAGTTCAGCTCTAATAGTGTTATCTTCCGACTATAGTATGCCACTAGGTACCATCTATCTTAATACCTTTATATAAAGCACGCCCCTAGTATATAGTCTAATATATTTGTCTCTACAACCGTCTCTAGTCCTAGTTAATAGATTTTAAGAACTGGCTCCTGGGTAAATAACTCTTTAACTTTCTTAAAGAGTTCTCTTTACTCCTCTCCCCATGCCTATAGTTCTTCTTTCTTTATTAACCACGTAAATAGCTTAATATCCTTTAACCACTGCGCTATAAACCTTCTACAATAATTGTAAAACCCTAGGAATAATCTTAACTGTGTAATATTTTCTAGTTCCTACTAATTTACTATAGCCTCAATCTTTTTTAGATCTATACTAAGTTGGCCTAGTTTAATAATAAATCTAACGAAATCGGTCTTCCTAGTAAAGAACTCGCATTTCTTAATTGCTACTAGCATCTATTCTTTCTATAGTCTCTTTAAGACCTATTTAACGTGTTCCCCATATTCTTCCTTAGTTATTAAGTAGATAATAATATTATCAAAATATACTATAATAAATTTATCTAAGTATTCTCCTAATATATTATTAATACATTTTTGGAACGTTACTAGTGCGTTTATAAGCCCGAATTATATAACTAATGGTTTATATAGTCCTTCCTTTAACCTAAAGGCTGCCTTCTATTCGTTGCCTTCCTTAATCCTAATCTAATAGTACGCCTATCTTAGATCTATCTTCGTAAAGATTTGCGCATTACCTATTTTATCTTAGATTTCGCTAATTAAGGGTAAAGGATACCTATCCTTCCTAGTAATACTATTTAACTGTCTATAGTTAATACACAGCCTTAGTTTACTATTTTTCTTTAGTACGAATAGTACTAGATAACCCGCTAATAATTGCGATGGTCTAATGTATCCCTTTTATAGATTTTCCTAGACAAACTCTTTTAGCGCTCTACCTTCTTCTTTAGTAAGCTTATAGATTGGAAAGAACTTTAGACTTATCCCTAGTTTTAATTCTATCTTATAGTCCTATGCTGCATATTCTAACAGCTTTTTACTTTCCGGTAACTATAGTTTTTTGCTATACTTATGGTATCTCTTTAGTATATGACTTAGTCCTTTTTCTATTTCTTTATAGGTTACTCCTACTTAGTACTATACTAACTTGGCTTATTATTATATCTTGTGGTATTAAGTATCTCTAATATTAACCTAACCTGTAATCTAATCGATCCTTAAATTATATTCCTATAACTAAGGTATACCTAATACTGCCTCGTCCTGTCCTAATAGTAGGATATTAAAAGATATCTTAATTTATCTTCCTTTAATAGTTATCTAAATAGGTCCTATTTTAAGATTAATAATCCCTCCTCTATAGGTTATTAGATCCCCTAAAATCGTAACTAATGGGTAAGGTTACTCCTTTTATCTATAAGGTAGTCCTATTCTCTTAACTACTATTAGTAAGATATAGTTTCGTATTGCTCTACTATTTATTAGCGCTTTAAACTGCTAATCTTACCAATTAATTTGTAAATTTAGGTGTTGTCCTTAAATTCCTTTAAGGGTTTAAGGCTTTACTACTAGCTCCCTTTAGTTTTATGGGCCTCTACTTTTCCTAACTATTAGCTGCTTAATCCTAGTATACTTGGCTTACTCTTTGGCTAATACCTAGTTTACTTTTTATCTTTAATATACTATGGACACGTATTTTCTAGGTATTCCCACCACTATCATCCATCTAAGTATTCTTCCGTAAGGAATCTTCCTAGTTAAAGTACTATACTTCCTTTCTCTTAGACCTCTATTGGATGCTATCTATATATATATTTGGCATTCCTGTACTATTGCTCGTCTATTATCCAGTATATTCTTATAGGGTATTTCTAATTCTTTTCCTTCGGATTTTTGTGCATTTCGTATATATCGTCTATATACGCAATCTATAATAACGTATGGTATACTAGGTGCTTTAGGTTAACTTTTAGCTCTTCTTTATCCCTAAGTTTAAACCTTTATTATACTAATCTAAATATTATAACTTTATTCGTAGGTACTAAGATATATCTCTCGCTTTTCCAGTCCTCTAAATGTTCCTCTAGATCCTTTAACGTTATAATTAAGGCTTCTTTAATATGCGTTATAGCCTTTTCTATAATCGGGTGGTCCTAGATAACTTTTTTATCTAACTATATATAGAAATCTTCCCACTTATCATTATGCCTTTACCTATACCACTTTTAGTATAGCTACTGGAGTATATACGGTCTGTCCATAAGGAAGTATCTTCTTATTACTGTATTGTAACAGCCCTTTATATATCGTTCTTTGAACCTAATTAGAATCCCTAAATCCTCTTTACTTTCCAGTTTAATAAGCCATTTAGCTCTTAGTGTGCCTACTTTTAGCCTATTGGTAATTCTTTGTATTAGTGCTCTGTTCTTTATACGTCCTAATATACTAGATCTTTTGTCTAGTTTCTATTCTTACTATACGATAATTCTTTACCTAAACTTTTCTATGGTTTCTTTTAGTTTGCGCCTTACGCTCTAATCCTTAAAGTTATCTTACTTCTTAATCCTGGTATTAAACTTTTGATCTTTAGGCTGAACACTGCGTTCCCCTAGTAAGTCTTTTAGGTTTATATATCTGTCTCCTAGTCTAACTGCTATTTATATTGTAGATTCTCTAATCTATAAAGAAGCTCCTTACCTCTTATCTATGGGTGCCCTTATTTATACTCCGAAATCTTAGTCCCTTAGATTCTTTAATCCTAAGCTTACTTCTAACTTAAGCTTAGCTCCCGCCTTAGTCTAACTAGGCGTCTATAGTGTTCTTATCTTGTCTTAAGAGTTTTAAATTTTACTTATCTCGTCTTAAAAGTCTTATATTTGTGGGAAACTTTGTCCTAAGCTTATTCGTATATTTCTGAACTAAGCTACTGCCCTACTCTATCGGTTTTCGTCCGTTATAGGTCCTAGGGTATACCTTATCTCGTCTTAAAAATCTTAGTCGTTTTTTTATCTCGTCTTAAGAATCTTAAGCCTTTAGCCCTTTGCCTTTATTAAGTGCCGAAGTAATTCGCTGTCTTACTTCTCTTACGTTTTATAAAGCGATAGACATTGTGTCTAGTAGGGTTTTGATCCCTACTAATATTCCTTATTCTATAGTGGAATTATCCTCTGCCTCTAGTATAATATCTCTAAGGTTTACTCGCTCCTAGTAAGCGGCCCTTATTACCTTATCGTTACGGAATATTTCGCTTAGGTCGAATTTATTATCCTTAATATCCAATCTGCGAACTGGTTTATTAGTTCTTTTATATCCTATAGATGCTAGCTCTTATAGCTAATAGCTTACGCTATACTTAGCGTCCTTATAAATTTAGTATGCGTTGTTATAACAAAACGCAAAACTTCTAATTAAATATTCTTTTGTTCCTTACAGCATATTATCGTCCCTTTATACGTGTATATCGTCTGCTAGTCTTATACCCTTTACTATATAGTAACTCTGCCCACTTCTATAGTCTCTGACGTAATAACCCTGTTTTCCGCAATTTATATAAGCTTCTTTTTTAAACCATTTCTTTTGCTATAGAGTCCGCCTAAATGTCTTCTGCTATTAAGATCCCTAATTTAGCCTTTGCTCCTTAGACCTTTAATTACTTAATCCTTATCCTCTGGGTTTCTATAGTTTACTCCATTTCTTATAAGCTTCTTTAGTACTACTTAGGTCCATTGGCTCTGCGCCATACCATAGTTTCTAACTTAGCTTTTATCGTTACGTATTCTGCGCCTTATATAACTATAGAACTCTATCCTAGCCTCTCTTAGCCTATTCCCTTTAGTAGATCTAATTATTAATCTTAATCGCCTAATCTATTAGTTCCCTTAGGGTATCCACATCTTCTATTAGAATAATTACGTCCTAGACTTTAGCCTTAAGTCCCTGTTTATACTATGCTATAAGCACCCTATTATTCTACTCTACTTATATTGCTAGCGTCTAGAACTATATTATATACTTAATTGCTAAAGTTCGTTATATAAGGTTTTAGAGTTTTCTTTCCGCTATAGTTGTTTCTTCCGGGTCTCTAAATATCTGCGTAAGTTATTCTGCGAATTCTTCCCAACTTAAGAACATAAATCGCATATCTTAGTTAGTGGTCGTCATTCCGTTTGCCTATATCTCCGTAAGGTAAAGTTTAAACCACTTAAGTGCTTTTCCTAATAAGAATAGTCCTATATAGGCTATCCNATCNACNGGNNTAGGTAACTTTNCTCCCTCNTATNAGACCTTAAAGTNNATNTANNTAANGAATCCTTTAAGCTTTAACCTCTCTCCTATAAATCTCTTAATTAATAGTAGCTTAATCTTTGCTGCTCCTATCCTATTAAGTCTTTCTTCCAATACTATATTATTAGCTATTAGCTAGTTAACTATTTCCTATAGCTATCCGACCGTCATAGGTTACTATAAGTCAGTATCTGCTATACTAGTATCACCTCCTGTCCTTAAAGTAGTTGCTGCCATTAATAGCGTCGTGGTGGCTGCTTTTAGTGGCATATTGTTTAACTTCTTATATTAATACCGTAACTAGGTAGTAATTGTGTAACGGAACCTTATAGCAAGAACTATAATAGGCTCGTTATTGGGCTAGGTGTATAGGAAATATAAGTATAAAAGTTAAGAACGTAATAATAACTAGTAGAGTGGTTACCTAATAAATTAACTCTAATTGTATTCTAAAAATTACTACAAAGAAGGAACTATCTAGGTAGGGATTAAGGGTCCTTAAATACATAACCGTACTCCTATAAAATCCTTCTTATACGTGATATACGTCTTATATATAAGGTACGTAGCCGTCAAAAACGGACTCTGCACCTGTACGTAGTGACGGCTACGAACCTGGGTCTTCGAAGTTCAGACTCAGAGCCAACGCAGAGACGTTATACAGCGTGCGATAGGACCTGGTGGTCGTGGTTGTGAGCGTTATAGGCGGTGGTGAAAATTTTTCAGATAGTAAGATCTCGAAAACCACTACTGTGGCCCTCTACAATTCAGCTACGCTATTCTCCTATTAAGGCACCTATACAATCCAACGTGGATATACGGCATTNNATAGCATCCCNNGACCCCCAATAGAAAGCATNNANGACCTCTTANATNNACGAACGAGCGATCGCGAANNAANAAGNAGACGAATNAGCAAATATACGGCCCCTCCTAACCCCCAGGGCGATCGCCCGCGGAGCATACGGTCACTCGCCGTTTTTTCTACTAAATACTACCTAGCAGCCTGGATTGCGACCCACGGTTTTCCCTATCTTCTTTTAACGGAGTGGTGACCCTTAAAAAGGGCCTAGCTGGGGCCTAGGCATAAAAGATACCCAAATACAACACAATATCCCGCTCGCTTATTAGTATTACGGTGGTTAGAACGGATGAATCCCCCTTACGCCTTCAATAGGCCCTAGGGGGGAAAAGGCATGGCGTATATGGCAATGGTTAGACAAGAAATAGTATATAGGGGATGGCCAAGATATGGGAAACAGCAGTACGGTAATTAATTAGCAAGGCCTAGCTAGGACGTAGTAAACCCTAGCTAGGGTAAGCTAGAGAAGGAAGCAGTGGTTCCTAAGGAGTTCGAATATCCAAGGAGGATAGGACGTAGCCGTAGACCCGCAGGGCCGCCGCTATGGACGGACATGGCAAATCGGGGTTTTTTATCCTACTGAGGTGGCTTATAGGGTTTTTTCTCCCCCCCAGCAGCAAGGGTTTTTTCCCGTTAATATTACTTTTCCCTTGTGTACGGAGTAGTCTGCGTGGGGCTAGATAGCATCCGTATTAGACGTTAATCAAAGAATTATTATTATATAAGGTACGTAAGTTCCTCTTGTTCCTTTTGTTTAATATGTAGTATATTATATAACCTTGGTTACTATTCCTCGTTATATAGTTCTATCGGCTCCATCCTGGACCGTGCCTAAATTAACTAACTAGCTTCTTCCGTCTCTTCTCTAAGTAGTCGTAATATCGTACTTAAAGCGTCCGTAATATCTTTCCTATCTATTAGCCGATATTTACCTAGCTATCCTATACTATTATATTAGTAAATCGTTCCACCTATACGAAGTAGGTAGTAATAAGTATATTAACATTTAATATCTCCTAGCCGCAACTATCTATACGTGGGATATTAAGGCCCTAATATTTTCTAGCCTATATTTCGCTTTATATAAGCCCCTTAATCTAGTACATAAGATATTTACTAGTAAGGCCTTTAAGTACCTAGTATAGGAAATTAGGCGCCATTATCTTATAGATATTAGATAGATTATAGCCCTATATAAAGTTATAGAACGGCCAAATATAATCTAAGTTATCCTTTTTATTAGTATTACAACCTTCCTACTGCATTTATATTTAGTCTTTTATTAATTAGTATATATAGAACGGCCACAGTCGCTAGATAGCAGTTATTAAATTATACTATTTATTTGTATATATATAACAAGTTAAACATTTATAGCCACTCTTAATACCTATAAGCGTAACCTATTCTTTATAATTAGCTATAAATACAGCTAAAAGTGGAAAGCAGTATTAATCCTAGCCATCCGCGTATAGAAGACGTACTCCTTCTTTACTAGCTTTCTTTAATATTATAGGCATTATTAGCATAACCATACTAGTAGTAGGGTTGTCGCTAAAGTATACGTTTAAGGATGGCCGCGAGGGTCTTATATTATACTGCTAGTTATATTATTTAGTTACTAGGTATATAGACTGGGAGGTATATAAGCAGTAATAGGGCTAGTTAATTTACAGATCGTTAAATACGCAATTTAATGTTTTTAATTAAAATATAGAGCGGCCATACTTTCTTGCCGCCGGCGTATTATATTAGTTAGGTTTTATCGCTAGCTAATATAATTAGTACTATAGTTACGCTAAGCAGTAACTACTTTTATGTCTCCCACCACTAGTCTACCGTATTAAGCTTATTATATATTCTTATTCCTACTAACAAATACTACCTTACTAGTAAGAAAGTTATATCTTTTTAGAAAGGGCTATAACTAATAAGGAAGGATATAATCTTTAAAGCATTTTAGTAACGTACCAGCAGCTACTAGTCCCCTATAGTTACAATTATTTTAATCCACTGCGGTTAATTACTCTTAAATTACATCTATTTTAAAAGTAGTTTTACTTTAACATTATTAGCACTCTAGCAAGAAAAATAGTTAGTAAATACTCCCTAAAGCCTAATATCGTTAAACTACTTATTAATAGCGCGGTTAGAAATCCTATGGCTTACCTACTATAAGACCTATATATATTCTGCCTTATTACTAAATAGATAAAATAGGAAAGGTATTTTATCTAGTGCACTGCTAGTACGCTTAATACGCGGTATAATATTATATACTACCGCAGTATCGTCCGCAGTTTATGGATTTCCTTAGTTCCGTCTTAGAGGCTTTCCTATAATACAGCTAATAGCCTCTTTAAATATTTTAGTCTAAAAGACGTCTATAAATATTCCAGTTAAAGTTTGCTAATTAGTCTTAACTATTACTAGGTTATACACCCTATTAAATATTATAGAATTATTATTATAGTATACATCCGTAGCCCTATTATTTAGCTTATTAATAATATTATTACCTAGAGCTTATACGGGTAGCCACTTATTACCTTACTCTAATTCGGCCTTATAATTAGTTATATAATACCCTTCCAAAGTTTAATAGTATAATAGTGTATCGTCGTCTATATATTATATAAGTGGCCACTTATTATATTACTCTAGCTTGGCCCTATAATAAGCTGTCTAATACTCCTCTAAGCTTTAATAGCGTAAGGGTGTATTATTATTTATCTCTTTAATATTAACGCCCTTATATTTACCCTTCTTCTATTTTTGTTATCTTAGATAATATTATTTATAACAGGTTAGACCGCCTATGCTTTTTACTTTAGTCCTATACTTTCCATATTACCGCTAAATAGAGCTTATTTATAAATTACCACATTAAGCTATAATTTACTACAGTTTAGTTGGAAGGGAGCTAAAAACAATATCCGTATAGAACCGTATATTTAAAGTAGTATTTATAGCTTATATTACGTTATAAGCTAGTTAAAATAGGAGGAGTATAGTAAGAGTATAGCAATGTCTATAGACACTAACGCGCTAGATAGCGTAACCCGTTACATTTTGCGCTAATTTACGCTAGATCGCATTATATTAGGCTAGAAAACTCTACTTATTACTAACATCACGCCGCCTCTCTATTATACTAAGCATAGGATTCTAAATACTACTATTCCCTACTTAGGATACTAGACTGTTTTTTATAATAGAACGCGATATATAATAGCGGTATGCTATAAATACGGCGTAGTATAACTCTATAAGCGCCACAGACTTATAAAAAGATATACAGCTTATTACTAGCTTAGGTATTACTGCGGAGAGACTTAATACTATTAAGCGGACTTTTAAGCAGGTTATTATTAAGGACGGCATCCTATATATTTTATTTCGCGGATAATTAAACAATTCGCTACGTAAGCAGGCGATCTAAAAAGTTATCCGTTAGGTAGTAGAATATAAAAAAGCACTAGCACTATAGGTATATAAGGCCATGCAGAATATACTAGCCCGTGTATAGTTAAATATATATAAGAAGATAAAGGTGCCAGGGCGGCCTAGTATTAACTATATAGTAGATATAGAAAGGGGGCATACGGCTACCGTAAACTTATAAAGTTTATCCTAGCTTAACTATATATAGAACTGCGGCTATAATCTTAAATAACTTATTATACTACTTTATAAGCGGAAACTAGATAGTATAAACTTAGTCCTAAGTATAGACGTAGCCTTAAGTCTAGTATCGCTGTCTAATACGCCTTAAGACCTATATATAATCAAATATTAGCTACTAGTTAAGATATTTTTAGAGGCCAGGGTAGATTATAATAAGGAGTAGATATAGGCCGCCTATATAGAGACTATGCCTATCCAAAATAATAGGGCCTTAAGGGCTGCTCTATTAAGGGTAGTTTATTATAGGGTAGGCTAGGTTATATTTACAGCTATCCGTAGAGATAGTATATAGGTGTCTATTATAATTATAATATATTACTAACGTTTATCTAGCCCTATCTCTAGCGTAATACATTTCGCTAGGTAGGCTAAAAGGTATTAATTAATTACAGCTAATCTAATCTACGTAGAGATAGTAACTTTAGTTAAGTTTGCCTTATAGCAAGACCTCCTATTACACTAGAAAGCCCTAAGATTATTACCTATATATATAATCTTAGGTTATCTAGATATAGTATAGTAAATTGCCTTTACTATAGGCTCTTCTATTAGGGACAACTACATAGATATTATATTTATCCTATATTTTACTAGCTAGTAGCCAGTATAATAGGACAGGTATTATTCTAAGGGCCTATAGCATTAGTAACAAGTTTCTTAAGATATGGTAATAGTATACTAATACTAGGAATAGCATACCCAATATAAGTAGGAGAGGGTATTAGGTTACATTGCCTTAGCGGCAGCTATAGTAAGAAAAGAATTAGATCCTATTTAAGGTTATTATAGTTTAATAAAAATAGAGGCGGCCTATACTATACGGAGAGTAATTAATAATAGTTATGGTTACTAGTAAGATATCTAAACTACAATCTAACTAGTTAAGTACTTAAGAAATATTTGGTTATAAGTTTAAATTAGAATAAGGGCTTTAAAATAGAGTTAATTTAGAGCTCTAATCTAATTCTAAGGCAACCATTCGGTTAAATTCTAGTTCAACTTAACTTTAGCTATAAATTTTTAATGTTCTAAAAAACACGCTAAAAGTTACTAAAAAGTTAGCAACTTTACTATATACAGAATCTAAACTAAGGTCTTAGCGTTAGTTTAAATCAGAAGCTTAAAGCTCCTTATTTAAACTCTAGATTAAATCTAAAGGCTTTAGATTATATACGTCTATATAACCTATAGAGCTATAAACGCGTATTAAATTAGGAAGGAACGCATTCTTTCTATTAGACTTTTAGTTTAGATTTAAAAGTAACAGATTATAACTAAACAACCCCTTAAAATCTAGATTATAGATTAGTATTAATTAACCGCTAGCCTAAAAGGGATAGAAACTAGGATCACTAGGCTTTATAAATTAGGCTATCTTTACTATAATACGCTTGTCTATTTTAGAGATCTTATTTAGCTATAATATATAATATTATAATATACCGTATTTTACCTAGTGCTATAGCAAAATTGTAAATATTAAAGGCCTATAGCTACTACCGCTCTTAACTTCTATCTAGTATCCCTATTTAAGGGTCTCGCTGCTAGTAAAGTCTATAATATCTATCCTTACTACCCTCCTTATATTCCAACGCCACTAATATCCTCTCTATTATTATTATCCTTATTATTATTACCAGCACCGCCCCAGCTATTATTATTAGCGCCCTCTCTATTGGCCTTATTTTACGCTTTAGTATAATTACCAATGCCGCTAATATTTGCTATACCCGCGAAGTCAGGGATAGTAATATTAAAGTTAACGTCCATACTATATAAAATAGGCGTATAATCGGCTATACGCTAGCGGTAGACACGCTATATAGTTTTATTAATATTAAATAGGGCAATAAGTTACTAGAAGTGCTCTTTCCGCTTAGAATTCTTAAGGTTAATAAATACCTTATTATCCTTACACTACTTCTTAATTTTATAATACGCGGTATTTATAAAGGTTTTATTGTTAGTATAATAATTATAAACTATCTAGGGACTACTAATAATAATAAGGCCCGCTTATAGTCTAGTAATTATAAAAAGGTTCCTCGCTGTATCCTAGATAAATTTTAGTAAACTAGTAACTGTTATATTATACACCAATAACTCCACCTAGCCGCCTTAGATGCCGTCAACAGTAAAAACCTTAATCTCGCTAACTACTGGCGCAAATTCCCGCCACTTACTACCATCTTACTAGGCATAGCACCATTCTTTAAGCGCATGCAGCGCTGCGGAGTAGATAGCAAGTTAGGCTATATATAAAACGGCAAGGCCAACCTCTAATGGCTTAAATCCAAAGTTTATTAGCGCCATGGCTACCTAAAATACGCGTTAAGCATAGACTAGGTTATACGTTAATTAGCTAAGCTTATTTACCTATATAGTACTATTAACGGTAAAAAAGGTAATAGGGTGGTTACAGCGCAGCATATCCTTAAAAAAGCTCGCCGCCAGCTTTAACTGCTCTTAGTTCTTAACTATTAGGCTTATCTAAAGCTAGCTATATAGTAGGATGGTATTTATAAGATATATAATATCTTTAACAAATTGATATTATAGTAAGAACTATACCGTATCCGTACTAGCTGTGAGGAGACGTATATAGAGGGAGATGGATTTCTAATAGTAGAACAGATTATTAAAATTAGGACTAAGGATTGGTTTTAGTTAGTATATATTACTAAGAAAAACCTAAGGTATAGGGTCGCTAGCCTAGATCTATAAACCTCCCTAGATTAAATATAGTCTACTTTAGGTAAACCTAGCAAGATTACCTAGCTTAGACGCCTTCCTAGCCTCATTATAGAAAACTATGCGTGTAGCGCTAATAGAATATATACGAGTTTACAAGACTACATTAGGTATTATAAGAATAACATTAGCCTTCTTAGCCAGGTCTGCGATAACTACGTTAGCCGCGAGTATTAATCCCATCTTATTATTTTGTGGTATATTATTACTAAGCGCAAATTAGTACAAGTATTGGCAGAATTTGGCGTATTTAGTTGTATTAGGGTCTATAATAGGATATAGGTTTTTATCGCTGTCTAGGACACCTATAAGGTATAACAACTACTAACCTTTAAACAAATATATAACCTACAACCACTTATTAAAGCTGGTGGCATTACTAGCCTTAAACGTACGGTAGAGTAGGAATGCTATATTTAGCATAGACGCGTCCTTGTCAATCATAGCATAGTTATTCTATTCCTCGAAATACTTAGAACGAGTATTAATACCTGCCGCTGTTCGCTATATAATGGCATCCTACTTATAGACCTTAGTTTCCGTTAAGCGTATATAGCGGCAAAGGACGATAGGAAATTTAGTGGGACGGCCTTGCGTAATTAGTGCCTTATAGTCCTCTATAAGCGCATTATTAATTGTTTTAGCTAGTATATTTAGTTGGCGATTAAGCAGCAATAGGACCTAGATTTTAGTAGGATCCTACTAGGGTAACCTAAGTTAATACTAGTATCGTACTAAAATAGTTAGAAAGGTTAATTTCCTAATACTACCGGGGCCTTATATTAGCAAAATACCACCTATTATATATTTGAGCGCAGTATAGGCACCTATTTACTCTTTATTAAGTAGTAGTAAGACGGCCTTAAGGGCATTATTAATTAAGTTCTTCCTATACTTAGCAATATTATAGTTAAAGTAATTAATACGCGGGAGATCTATAAAGTTATTAGATAGCGTAATTTAGCGCTTAATATAGAAACTATTGCCTCCTTACTATAGGTGGCGTAAAGTATTAATCTTTTAGGAGATTCTAACCTTAGGGACACGCTTAGTTATAAAATATTTAATACCCTATACCGTAATTAGGGCCTTACTTAGGTTACTAACTATTATAAAGTCGTTGCTACTTAGGATATGCTTTAGAGCAAATACGGGGTTTAGTATAAACTTATAACCTACCTATAGTTAAAAGATAAAAGTATAGTAGTTATAGCCGGAGCTAAAGGGAGTAATATTAATAATAACTTCTTTCTAGCTAGCCTAGCTATCTATATCTTTACCTAGAAATAAGATATTAATAATAGAGTTAGTATAAAGGGTAAGACTATTAACTATCTAGATAGTAGCGTAGTAGACTTAATCCGCGCCACCTAAAAAAGTAATAAAATAAATAATAGTGGGTACCTAGGGGTTCTAATTAACGGCCTTAAGGCTCGCGACTGCGGTATAGAACTAGACCGTAAAATACTTAAGAACGCTATTAAACTAATACCTTATAGGGATTTTATACAATAGTCGGTCCTCTACTAAAAGCTATATACTAAGCTAGACATTTATATTATAGTTCTTCTACTAATAACCTAAAGGATTATTAACGCTCTACTATTATAGGCTTGCGTTTAGGCTCGCGATATAACTATTAAGCTATTTAGTGCCTAGTATAAAGAAGTGGATAACGACTATAGGACTATTTAACAGCATATCCTAAGCTTTATAGATTTACGGCGTAAATGGGCCGAAGTCCCCATTAATAAAGAAGTACTTACTAAGCAATTTACGCGTACCTAGTGTGAGTTTATTAGAGGCGATAACAAACCTAATATAGTAAAGTTATAGGGTTATAGCATCTTATAGAAGAATGCGAGTAAGATACTTAAGCGTAGTTAAATGTAATAGTTACTAAGTAACCGGAGAAGTAGTATTAGCAGTATTAACTTTAATATTGCCGGTAATATTAGCATCCGTAAATTAGATAGACGCTATCTTATATAAATAATAAATAGGCATTCTACCGGTTTTATAAGACACCTAAAATATAATACCACATACTATAATATACTCTTTAATAATTTGCATAACAAACTAAACTATAAGGTGGTTATTATTTAGAAGCTAGAGTATATTTAAAGGTTCGGCTATTATAGAATTGCTATCCTCTATATAGGTATCTAGATTATCTACTAGGCCATCCGCCACCGGATAAAAGCTAGTTATATTAAGAGGTTTGGGCAATAGAGAAGTAGCAGCTATACTTAAAGCGGTAGCACCTAGTGTATCTACTTTACCTAAAGCGGTTACGGCGTCTATCGCCCAAATTAAAGTAGGTCTACTTATGCAATCATTAATATTATGCCCTATAACTCTATAGTTCTTATATACCTAACTATAGAAGACAGTTTAATAGTTTAGGAAGCTATAGTTTAGGTAAGTTTACTTCTTCTTACCTAATAGTTAGGGACAGTCTTGCTTTCTATAGCCTATAGTACCATATTAGTTATATATTATACTAAGACAGTTACTCTTAAGATAACTAGCTTCCCTATAATTATTATATATAGGGTTAGGGTAGTTAGCTTTAAAATAACCGGCTTTACCGCAGCCGTAACAAAGTTAAGAGGCTTTTTTAAGAGGATAATTGGCGTATATATAGCCGGTAGATAAACAGAGATAGCATTTTAAAACATTGTTAGCTAAGAGGTATAGACTACCAAGCTTTAGAAGAAAAGGCTTATTAAGTATAGGGCCTTTGCCATTACCTTATAAGATACCAGAGCCTATAGTCGCTATAATTAAGGCAATTTTAAAAACCACAACGCCCTTAGTAAACTTTTTATAGTTATAGATATAGTTAACGTCATAAGTTATAAAATAATTAGTAGGTAGGTCTATTTTAGTAGTAGGCTATATTAAGCGGTAGTTTATATAAACGTATTAATAAATATAGACCCTCTATTATATAGCTAAGGCTAAAGATAAGGTAACTAACTTACTATATTATAAGGCTCTATAGCTTAGATAGATCTATAAAGGCACTAGTTATAAAGGTAAATGCTAGTAGGGTAGGAGTAAGGGTAGGTAGTTAATAGAGTTAGGTTAACTAGTAAAGGTAAGGAAATAAAGCGCGCCCTAATAAAATTATATAAGTAAGGCCTTGGTGGTAAAGTATATAGTTATATACTTTGTAGGTTAAACGCGTATAAGGGTAAATCTATAGTAACGAGACTAACTTATAGAGGAAGACGCGGTATAGTATAAGTTACGGGGACTACCCTATCTAGCCTATCTCTTAATATAGGCTAGGCGATAGTCTAGCACTATTAAGCTCTTATAGTTTATAATACAAGTATATAGATGTATAGAAGGGTAAGGGAAAAGAGAAGTAAATAGTAAAATAAAAGCACTTTACTATAGGTAGGCTAATTACGTTATAGGTAAACGGAAACTTAAATACTATAATCCGTTAAAAATGTTACTAATAAGCACAGCCTACTATTACTAGAAAGTATAAGTCTTTTCCTCCCTTAATTAGTAAGAGAAAAGGCATTATTAACTAAACAATCTCTTACTAGAGTACTAGGTAGGGAGTAGGATATTATAAAACTGTATATAGTTCTAAATAGATTTAAAATAAAGATATTAAATTTAAGAGACTTTAACGTAATAAATACTATAGTAGAATACTAACCTCTTATATAACACTAAATAGATAAATAGTAAGATAAGTTAACGTTACTAAGNNGCTNGATGCTNGTATATATAANATATCTANTATCCTAAAATNCNCTAAAATNCCNNAAAATGCNNNAAAATGCTATTAATTATATAAACTTATAATATAAGATATAAAACCTTCTACTACCTTTTATAGTAGATATGTGTTTAAATAAGCACTAGATATTTATACATAGACATAAATCCTATATACTAGATAATTATTATTCTAAATAAACTTATTTAGTAGGCCCTTAAGTACTATATAGTATAATAATAACACTAGTAATTACAAAGTGAGTATAATATATTACCGTTTACTAAAAGTACTACCTATTATATACTAAGCACTTTATAGTAATAGAGTCCGCATATATAAATATAGACTAGCCCTTTAACTCTAGTGGCGTATATATCTACCAACTTTATATAATAATAAGAAATATAGTAACGCCTATAATAAATGTAATATATCGCCGTCTATTAGAAATACTATCTATTATATAGCAAACACTTCGCAGCAATAGAGCCTACATATATAGACGTAGGCCAGCCCTTTAACTCTGGCGGCGTATATATATACTAACTCCATATAATAATAAGAAACATAATAACGCCCACAACCTCCTATAATCTACTATGCCGTAATAACTAGTTACCCCTTCACAGGTACTTAACAAATTGCTTATATTAAAAACTATAAGAATCTAGTAGTACTAGACCACTACCTAGCCCTAAATAGGCTAGGTAGGGTAGTTCCTATAAGTTATATAATTATACCCTTATTTAACTATATAGTACTAAGTCTAGCCACATTTACCTTAATTAGTAGCAGTAAGCTATAGCTAATTTCACCTCTATGCGGGTATATACGGGTAATTATAAGATTTACCTCTTTACCTCTTTTTAATTAACTTTACTTACTCTACCTTTTATCTCTCCTATAACTAACCTCTAACTACGTCTAATACTAGAGTTATACTAGTGTAGCGGTAGCTAGCTACTATACAAAGCCCTTCTGCTTTAATAGTCACCTTCTACTTAATATATACCGCAATATTATACGTACCTAACTAAATAAGCGACTTAATAATGACGTAACTATAGGCAAAGCTAAACGCGTGGTATAAGGCGAACCTAAAGCTAACTAAAGATATAAATATTGCCTAAGGCTTTGGAATAAGCATTAAAAACTATAATAGACTAAAAAAGAAGGTTAAAGATATCGCAATTAAAGTTAAGCCTAAGTACGTAATATATCGCGGTAACTTTATAATAATAAAAAAAGGGTATGTTAAGGAGTTTTATAAGTAACTTCTGTAATTTACTAATGCTCTACTAAATTAGAAACTGTAGGTAATCCTAAAAATTATAAAAAGTACTTATTCTAATTACGTAAGGAGGGTATTAAGTACCTCTAAGAGTAGGCATGCTCTATATAAATATATATTACCCCTAAAAACTAAAGCATAAGATAAAATAATGCTACCTTAGCTGCTATATGCGATATAGCCCATAGACGTTACTATAACCCTACTATATGGTATCCCTTCGCCTTAGCTAGTAACCCTAGCGGTAAGTAACGCAATTAATATAGGAGATATTAAGATTAAAATCTAATCTATAGGCTTAATGGGCAGGTTAATAGTTAGGGTGGTTTAAGTCTTATATTTAATAAGCGGAAACCTATATATAGCTCTAGGTAAGCTATAAAAGGAACTGTAAGCCTATATAGAGCTTAACATTAACAGTCTGCCTAAAAAAATATCTATATATTGCCGTAAAGATATAAAAACCTTATAATACGGTCAAAGGGTATACTTATTATAGCTCTTAGTAAAATAGCGCGAAATGGCATAAAAGAGGCCGTGCTTATAGCATTACTCTTACCTCTTAGCTTAAACTCCTAAGTTACTACCACTAATAATATACCGCTAGCCATTAAATCTAAGGCGCCTAGACGCGATAGATATAGTATAAAAGACAGCTAGTAAGTCCTAACGCTGTATAAGGCTAGCGGCAAAAGCAAACTAGGAGAAGGTAAAAAGTAAAGTTATTTAGGATTAGTAGTATATAGCTCTAATAAAGGTAGTAAGGGCAAGCTTATTAGATATAAGAAATTAGATAATAGTAAAACTAAATTAGGTAGATATAATAAATAGCCTTAACTAAGATTGGCAATAAGTGCCCTAGCGGAGGATAATAAAAGTAAGCTAGCTGCGCCTGGGAAGTTAAATAGTTATAAGGCTAACCTAAATAGAAGTAGGAAACGCCCTTAAGTAGAATTAGCGGTAGGCACCCTTATAGAAAATAGTAATAATGAGCCGGTTATATGTAGAAGGTAATTAGTAAAGAAAAGACGTAACCTATCTACCTATAAGCCTATATTAGCGAGTGATAGCAATACTAGAGAAATTGCCGCAGATAACGGTAAATCGCTATAATTTATTACCGAACCTAAAGGTATATATTAGCCTAACGATATAATAGATAACCCTACTACTGTATTACTAACCGTTAATATCCCTTAAGATGTTACTATAGAGAATAGTAAATTACCGTAACGTGCCGGTAGATATAATAATTAGTTCCCATATTATACTAACTCTAAGGACGCAGAGAGTGGAGATAAAGATGAGGATTTAGTTAATAATAGCGACTAAAATAAGGATTTAGTTAATAATAACGACTAAGATATAGACGTAGAGAAAGAACTTAACTAGTAAACTTTCTTAGCCTAGCTTTATAAGGCTAGGAAGGATAACCTAAATAGCGCACTAGCGTATATAATAGAGGCGGATCTTTTGCTTACTCTAGAGTATTTCCTACTTATCTTATTAAAAGCACTCTTTAAGACCGCCCTAATTAAACTCCCTAATTAGGGCCTCGTATTAGGCTTTAAATTCAGCCTATACTAAGTAGTATATATAGCTTAGGCATTTAAGTAAGAGAGGATAATTAAAGGAGGCAGCATTTGTGTAGACAAACCCGGCGTAGGCAAGACTATATAAATAATTACTTAATAGCTAATAAACTACTTTTATTATTAGAATGTAATAGATATTTAAGAGGCCTAAGCTACTAGGGATGTAACCTATTACCTACCTAAGATATATCCACTGGATTTAAAATACCTATAGGTAGTAAAGTAGCTAATTATATACTACTATAAAGATAACCCTAAGAAGCTATACCCTATAGACCTATAGTAAGGCTACTTAGTTATCCTTACGCCGACCCCGGGCCTACTAAGATTCCTAAAGGACGTAAGTATAATATTATAAGACGGCGCGATTATAAAGCGCCCTAACCCGCCCTAAATTACAATTCTTGCCCCTAACTATAATAAAGTTAAGATGTTTAGTAAACTAAAAAAGGACAAATAGCCGTAAATCTATAAGGCTCTTAAGTAAACCAATAAGGAATAATAGGAGAATAATAATAACACATATTTAGTTAGCAAGGCTCTCTTATTACACCTATAGGGTAAAGCTAGGTTTAAGAATAATTATAGCCCTACCCCTAATATAACGGAACTATTAGCGCTAAAATACTTAACCTAATTCCTTCTAATTACTATATAAAATTATATTACTATATAACTAATATACGGGTTTATTATTATATAAACTAATATATAGAAATACCTAAATAGCTAATTCCCTAGAATGTATTAGAAATTAAAGAGTATAATATAGGTTAGGCGTATTCTCTAGGATAAATGCCACCTAAACGCAACCGGTAGAGTCTTAATGTTATTTATTAAGGATGTGGTTAAGGAGTATTATATTATATATAATCGCAGCCCTACCGTATAGGGTGCGTTTGGTATGCCTAATAATAAAAACCTAATATAACTAATGTGGTTTATTATAGTAGGATTAAAGAGGCTAGAGTAGAAAGAAGCTAATAAGCTAAAGGGAACGGAGTTTAAAGTACTGCTTAAGCTTAAAGAAGAAAATATCTAGCTAAAGAAGAAGGAATTTAACCATCTTTATAAGAATGTAAAGACTAACCTAGCTAGAGTAATAGCAGATAGGAAATTCGGCAAACTAGTTACATTTTTCTATATAGTTATTCTAACGTTTTAGATATATAGAGGGGAGTTAACACTCTAGTTTAACTAGTAAAAGCTTATCCTAAAAAACAGCTGTTTTAAATTAGTTATATTATAGGCCGACCCTAATAATACTAAGGCGGCTATAATTATAGCTATAAAGGACTGAGTAAGGATAGAGTAGAGGCGCTAATATAAGGAACTTCTGGCTATATAGGAGGAAGATAGTAATGATTTAAATACTAAACCTAAGATACCGAAACTTACCTAAGCTAAATTATATACTAACGCGAAAACGGTAGTAAGTATAGCCTAGGTTATCTAATACTGGGACTAGTATGCCTCTATTATAATTAAGTCTAATAAGTCTAATAAGTCTAACAATAAACGCCTAAAAACTTAAAGTTGCACACTTAAGGACCTAATTATCGCTAAGTAAACTACTAACCTACTTAGTAAGGAGTTTATTAATATACTTAACCGCTATTTTTAACAGAATATAAAGTTCTTTTAAGCTAAAAAAATCTATAATTATATTTATGTCAAAAAACGAACGGATGGTTTAGCGTGTAAGATTATTATTACCACTCGCTTACCTCTTATACTAGCTTATTAGTTTAATAGGCTATATAAAGAATATAGCAAAGATAAGGTGCTTTACTATATAGCTAGTATATCTAATATTAAAAAAGCTAAGGCTAGGCAAACCTTTAATACTAATAACTCTAAGTAGATCCTACTTTGCACCTTTATATTAATTAGGCTATTTATTAACCTATAGCGCGCAAATTACACTATTATAGTTAAGCTAAGCCATAAGCTCTTGGAGGTAAAGCAACTATTTACTTAGATAAATTAATAAGGACAGACTAAGCCCGTCTACTATAGTACTATTATAGCCAATTAGAAGTCGAGTATTAAGTAGAGGATATTAAAGTTAACTAAATTTATGTTATTACTGCACAAGTTAGTATATAAGGAGAAGGCCAATTTAAGCTTAAAAGTAGGCTAAGGTAAAAAGGAAGACACTAAGACTATCTAATACTGGTAACAATTATAAAAGTATAATATAACTATAGATAGTTCTAAATACTATATATAGCCGCTATATAGCGAAACCTGTTATAATTATATAGTGGCGTATACGTGGGCTAAGGGACGTATCTTCTAGTAACTTATAGGTAGTAGCGTAGCGTATATAGTAAACTTAGTTAACTAAAATATTTCTAGTATTATTATTTCTAAAAGAGCATTAAGCTGCAGCTTGCAGCACTTTTATTATTAAGGCGGCGTTTAGCCGCAAATTATAATAATATTATTAGCGGTGTAGTATATGGCCGCAAAATGTAACTAAATACAGCTAAATACTAAAATTGCTTAATTAGCATAAACCTAATTTAAGATACTGGTAAATTTTTTTATAATGCCGCCCCGCCCCCTATACTTACTAATATTAATAAAATATATATAAAATATTAAATATTAAATTTTTATTAATAATATTAAATTTATAAAAATTATATATTTTTATATACTTAGTAATATTAATAAAGCGTATATAAAATATTAAATTTATAAAAATTATACATTTATATATGCTTAGTAATATTAATAAAGTGTATATAAAATATAAAAATTATAAAAATTATACTTTTATATATGCTTAGTAATCTTATAGTTAGCACTTAGTAGCTAAATACTAACACTTAATTATAAATGCGGTATTTGGCAGCTAAATGCTAACACTTGATTCTAAATGCGGCATTTAGCAGCTAAATACTAACACTTAATTCTAAATGCGGCATTTGGCAGCTAAATGCTAGGAAATGCTAGAAATGCTAGAAAATGCTAAAATGGTAGAAAAGTAAAATTAAATGCTGGTAAATTTTTTCCTGACGTATAAGCCTCTCCTTATTGCCGCTGTCGTCTTAGGGGGAAGCTAATTAATTTATTCGTGCTGCTAGAGTTACCTTAACAGTGCTTATAGCTATCCGACTTTATATCTTTTTTATCCTCCCTATCCTGTATGCGTTTACTATACCTAATCTTTAATAGTAGTAATAGATCTAGTATATTAAGCGTGGCTTTCTTCTATTTAATTACTTCCAACTAGCGCGCCTAGTGGTAAGCATATAATAGGTAGTGCTTTAATTTAAATTTAAGACAGTATATAACGCCATGCTTTTTGTTCTTATAGTGCTATTAAAGGCAGCAATAACGTTTAAGTAGCGGGTATATATGCTTGCCTTTAACTTCTACACAGTTACGTCGTTTAGCAGCCTCTTTCTGCATTTTGGTAGTAGTTAATCTCTTCTTTTTACTAATAACTTCCTCTACTATACCTTACTAGAGGACCCTACTTCCTTACCGGCCGCTGCTTTGGTTAGAAGACCTACCGCTTAAAGCGCTGCCTTAACACGCGCATTAACAGCCGCATTAACAGCTGTAGCGATTTTAGCATCTCTGGCTTTAGTAGACGCGTTAATAGCCGTAGCAGCGGTCTTATATCTAACTGTAAGATTAACCTAAAAAGCCTTCCTTGCGTACTTTAATTGTGTCTCTATTATTCTCTCTACTTTACGCTATTTATCTACGTTGTTAACTTCTTTGGGTATTATAGGATCCTTCGGACTCGATATAATAACGGCAGTTAATTAATTAAGCTAGAAAGAACAAAGGCCGTAATATTCGCTAGCTTAACGCGTATTTTCGGCAACAAACTTCTGGAATTTAAAGACTCCGAATGAGACGGGTCGAACATTACTAGATAGCGTTATGCTATTAGCGTACACGGCCATACTCAAAAGAAAGGTTTGAGGGCCTTTGGACTTTTCTACAGTAGTAGAAGGCATTAGTGCAGATTTAACGGTAAGGTCTACTTCTTAAGGCGCTTTAGCGGTATTCTTTATAGTATTCTTAGGTGCTTTAGCTCTTCTCCTATGTGCCATAGCGCTAACTGCAATAGGAAAAAATATAGGCTTTAAATAGCTTCAAAAAAATAGGCAACGGCGATGTGTTGGTATGGAGGACGGGCGGTATCATGCGCGGGTACAGAAAAGTGGTTCAAATAGGTGAGGATTCGGTAAATTTCTGTACTTGATCATGGTTTCTGACATAAACCCATCCTTTTCCGAAGCGACTGTATGCAGAAGTCGAGTGCTGCAGCAAATCATGTTGATCGTGGCATGAATCTATAGCCTTGCGGCGACTGCCTATTATAAAGGGCTTACCCTGGTCTTTAGAAATCCAAGCTCACATTCAAGCCTGATTCTTACATCTCTTGGCTATCAAAGCCCTAAATCAGGATGGACAAGAACCGTTGAGGTGGAAAATTTCCAGCATCAGTGTCATCTCGGCTTACGAATGATGCGGGTTCATTTTCCCGCTCCATGGACCTTGAGTAGAAGATCTAGCGGGAGTCCAACTCCCTTTTCGACAATGCTAGACTCAGTTCCGCTGCATTTAAGGCGGTTCCTAGACGAAAGTATCCCGTAGTGACTCGGATATCCATTACAGTACTTTGAAATGTGACCTTAATCTGCCAGTTAAACCAAGGCTTATGATGTTGGAATTGAAAGATTAGCCTGTTTTATCCTGATCAGGTGCCAAGATCTCGCGTGTCATTGGCTGGGACCACCTTGGCGTCTTAGCTCTCCCAGCCGATCACTTCTCAAGGCACAATTCCTCAGGTACGACAGCCTGGAGTCATGAGCCGCACGGACAAAATATTCATACTTCAAAGCAGCTCAATCTTGTAAGCCTTTGTGGCAGGGAAATTCCAAATATCAATTATCTGTACCTTCTGTAAAGCTGACCTTCGCTGAAACCTGAGACCTGCTCAAGAGTCACCAACTTGGCTTTGTCAACGCGACCATGCCCTTCAAGCCAGCCCTTGTGGTCGTAGACCTCCAAGAGGATTTTTGCCCTCCTGTAAATATCTCTGCTTCCCTATAAAGAGCGCCTACTGACTACTATTCCAGAACGGCTCACTCGCAGTTCAGGGTGGTCGTGAGATCGTTTCGACTGTCAACAAACTTCTTTCCTTTCCTTTCGCTCTTAAGATTGCCACGAAGGACTTCCACCCGCAAGATCACATATCTTTTGCATCGAATCATTCTCCACCTAACAATAAACCCTTCGAGACTATGATCACCATTAACAACCCTCTCAACTCAGAGGAGACCGAGACAACACGCTTATGGCCCGATCACTGCGTGCAAGGCACTCCAGGCGCTGAGCTGATTCCGGAGCTTGATATTGAGAAGGTGCAGCATACTGTGGAGAAGGGCCAAGACAAGAGGGTAGAAATGTATTCAGCATTTGCTGATCCGTTTACTAAACCAACCGTCTCTCGAAGTAAATTAGCAGACATACTCCATGATGCGGGAATTTCAGACGTTTACATTGCTGGCCTGGCAATGGATTACTGCGTAAAGTATACAGCTCTAGATTCCGTGAAGGAGGGTTTTAATACACTTGTGGTAGGCGAAGCAACAAAGGCTGTAGACCCGACAGCTGTGGATGGTGTTCACCGGGAACTGAAAAAAGCTGGTGTGAAATTCGTGACCATGGAGGGGAAAGAAATCAAGAAGATCGCTGAGTCTACGTGAAGGGCAAATATGGTCTAAGATACCCAGGATGGCGTACGGTTACAAGCAGTGTCCTAGAGACAGCCTTATGATACCTGATGTCCCTCGTACCCTTATTTCTTTTGTGATGAAATGGGGCCTAGGCAATTTCCTTTCGCGTAGCATGGGAGTGCATGTCGGAGCAATCCCAGATTCATCACTAATTCTGCGTCGCTGTGCAATGAATATTTTGTGAAACCTTTACAAGCATCGGAAGTGCTAACCCTCAAAAGGTTGGAAGCAACAGCAGTCGTTTAGATAAGCTTGCTTGAAAGTATTGATGCACTTCGGAACCGCATAAATATAGAGCTCGACAGCAATTTCTCCCAACCCTAAATTGAAATGCAAACATTTTGTGAAGTATTTGCATAATGTAGAAGTCGGAGAAATAAGTACTGGTAAAAAGTCCGAAACGAAGAAGTTTGCCAAGGGGTCTGAGGTGGCAGCCGAACTGACTGTCGTCACTGCCCGGCGGTGGCTTGTATTTGGGTGCCCTGACGCGAGGCGCTTTTTTGGACTTTCTCCCCGCCGAATGATAGCCGTCGCCATACAAGTAAAACTGCCCTGCCAGCAACTTCGCCCCTAGTTTGCTGCCTGTGAAAAGGGCAACAGGTAGAATTTTTACATTTCACCCTTATTCTCGTCCGCCGCGCCATTTTCTCTCGATACGCTCCTCGCGCGTGAGAATCCTCACTCTTCCACCATGGTTTTGGGCCATGGACACAGGCGGCACTCATTAGCCAGTGAGTGCCTGTTGCTCTTTTACCATACCCGAAATAAGGGTAATAATCAATATATATAGTTACAGGCTAATATATGGCAACCATGTTTATTATAGGCAACCGCTCGTCAATCGATGAGACTAGAGATCGAGGCGACTCAGTCACTCAAGAAGACGAGACTGTTGTGGATTCAGAGCAGGGCAATAGTGCGTATATACCTACGGCCTGGTCGGAGGCAGGTGCCTCTATTTGGGAATCAAGCTGATAGCGGAATCCTTGAATCAAGTGCTCATGCATATTATATCCCAACTACGGCCTGGTGCGGATCTGAGCCGAGTAACGTTGCCTACATTTATATTGGAGCCACGGTCGATGTTGGAAAGGATAACGAAGTGCGTTGAACCAATTCCGAGAACTCCGACGTACCTTGAAGGCTTATATCAAGGAATATAGTTTCATGGCACACCCGGAAACGCTGCTTCCCATGGCGGCAATTGATGATCCAGTAGAAAGATTTGTAGCAGTTGTGAAGTTCTACTTAAGCGGCTGGCATATTAAACCGCCGTACGTTCACTTTTTGAATGTTTCGTTGCGCAGTTTGGAAACAAAATTTAACCAAGTTGCAGGGGTGTTAAGAAGCCTCTGAACCCGATACTTGGCGAGACATTTACTTGTTACTGGGACTATCTTGACAAGACCAAAGGATACTACATTTCCGAACAAACTTCGCACCATCCTCCAAAGTCGAGCTACTTCTTTATGGCACCAGAGCATCATATACGGATAGACGGTACGCTGAAGCCAAGGAGTAAATTCCTTGGGAACTCCGCGGCAAGCATGATGGAGGGTATAGCAGTGATGCGGTTCCTCAACCGAAAGGAGCGATAGTACGTGCATGCGATAACCTAAATTTACCTAGATTGGTGATAGTAATCGTCTGCAGCTTCATTACTCAACCCAACATGTATGCTCGAGGCATATTATTCGGAAAGATGAAGTACGAACTGGGTGACCACAGTTTTGTCCGGTGTCCCGAAACAGGGCTTGTTGCAGACCTGGATTTCAAGACCAAAGGCTATTTTGGTGGCACATACAATGCCATTGGTGGATTCATAAAAGACATGAAGACCGACAAAAGCTTGTATGAGCTCTCCGGACTTTGGAATGAAGAGATGTATATCAAGGACCTCACTGTATGTATTCCTTTATATTATGCTCTCCGATCCCGAATCCTGCTGTATCAAATACAATACTACGCCAGCACTGCTAAATATTACCCTCTGAATGATACTAACTCGCATCTAAGACGGGCAAGAAAGTACTTCTCTTCGATGCTACTCATGCCAAAGAGACGCCTCCAAAGACGCGTCCTCTGAGTGAACAAGAGGAGCGAGAATCGCAGAAGCTTTGGGCTAACGTTACCCAAGCCATCAAGCAAAGAGACCAAGACACTGCTACGGACGAAAAGTCACGGATAGAAATCATGCAGCGTGAGGAAGCTGCAAAACGTGCAGATGAAGGCGTGGATTGGCATCCACGGCTATTCCGACGAGTCCGTGGAGGGCGTGGAGGGTCAGAGGAAGGTGAAGAAGACTTAGATTGGATCATAAACGCGAATATGTGAGCCTACCCTATCTCGGCATATCCATCTCAGCTGCAATTATAGCTACTAACTCGTCTATTCATCCAGCGACGGCAAAACGCCTGAGGAACAAACCAAGCAGACTCTTCAGATCGCCGCCATCATCCCGGGCCAAGGTCTACAACGGCGATTCTCCATCCCCTCTCGCAAAAATAGCCGTGAGAGCGTTCCGAGGTCTCAAGCACCTTCGTCATCCAATCCTCAAACCACCGACGACCTCATCGACTTTGGCGAGAACAACCCTCCAAACAACTTTCACCACGAACCGGCATCCATGGATAACTACCACGAGCACCCGCCGGGCCTCCAGCAACCGCTGCAGCCAAGCGGTCCCGCAGGGGGCATGACTAATATCTCGCTCATACGCAAGGACTCGGAGACGCAGGACGTGGACGAGTTTGTAGATGCTGAGTCGTGAGTAGAGCGAAGGATTATATCTCAGAGATTCTCCAGAAAAAATTCGCACGATTTTTTCTCATGGCTTGCACTGCTTACATGATCTTTCTCTCTAGCCAATGCTTTCCTTGCTGTGCCATCTTATAGAGGGTTTTTTTACTGTTCTCAATGCTACCTAATTCCCGGTATAGTACCTGGGTGTGGAGGTTGGTTGCGAGACGGCCAAGGGCAAAGGATGGACTGGTACTGAGGCGAGTAAGTGCGTTTTGATTCTGCGGATACCACGAATTAAACGGTTTTTTTAAGCGAGCTCTAATATGTTGTGATGGCTGCCTTCTTCCTATGACTTAGGGTCTCTTTCGCCCGCCTAAGAATTGTTTTGGACCAAGTCGGCACACTTCTAGGGTTTCACGCATTCTCAATTCGACTATCAAAGTTGCCATCTATCCCAAAGCCCGAGCCGAAAAGCCCAATGAACCCTGGGCTAGACTCTCAATCATGCATCACCACTCCTGAATACCATAGCCCAGCCAGCCAGCCAAAGCTGAGAGGTAAAGCTCAAGGACACTCACCACCTATCATTCCGTCCCTCGTTCCTCCCCTAGTCATATGCATAATCAACATCATCATCGAAGCGTTCCACATCGGCGACCTTCCGGCCAAAGAAGCCGCCAACGTCCTGCTCGAGTCTCTCCGGCGCGCACTCGACGTCCTGCACCGCATCGTCGAAGCGGGTCTCGACACGGTCGTCAAAGCGCTCGACGTCGCCGACACGGCGGCCTACGAAGCCCGCCACATCGTCCGGCACGTCCTCGATGTCTTGCTTTGCGTTGTCGTAGCGCCGCTCGACGCCGTATTCGACGTCCTCCGGGATGTCTTCGACGTCTTGCGCTTTGCGGCCGGCCCATTGTGCGGCGTCATCCGGGAAGTCTTCAACGTCTTGGGCCTGCGAGGGCGAGTATGTTAGCTCAGCTGAACAAAACACCAACCTCTCTCGTAGAAGCCGCACCCCTCCCCCTTTACCTTTCCCTCTCCATCACTCAAGAGAGAGGCAAGCGAAGAGTGAAAGACGGTTTTAAGTAGATAGTGGCATAGAATCGCGAATCAGAGGGAGCCTCACCTTCCGCTCAGCCCACCTGGCCGCATTCTCCGGCGCGTACTCAACATCCTGCACGTCGTTATCCCAGCGATTCTCCACGCGGTTCTCTTCATTACGCCACGCATTCCCTGTTCAACCGCTCGTCAGCCCAATCCTCAAACCCCAGCAGCCTTCCCCCCCCCAAAGCCCCCTCCCACCACCACCACACCACCACCAACAAAAGCACACCAAACACATCAAAAAAAAGAAGAGAAAAAAAAGAGCAAAGAACTCACTCACCAACCTGCAACCCCTCGGCATCCCACCGCCGCTCGCCCGTCTCCTCGTTCACGAAGATCCAGCGGTCGGCGTCGCCGTCCCAGCGCGCCCGCCGCCGCCGAAGCCGCCGCCACCGCCCGTCACCGCGCTCGCGACGTCCGAGGCCAGCTCGTCGAAGAGGCCCATTGTTTGTTATTCTAGACCGTAGTGTGCGTCGAGCTAATTGTCGTTGCCGTTGTTGTTGTAGTAGGAGCGGGGATAGGAGGGGAGGGAGGGAGAAGTAGTAATAGTAATAGTAGTGCTAGTGCTAGTAGGAGGAGGAGCAGTAGTAATTAGGGGCAAGGCAAAGTCAGGAATTAATGTTTAGGGCGAGATTGGCGGTTTAAGCAGGCCAGTAAGCGAAGGCGAGAGCTGAGGTTGCCGGGTGAAGGCGAGGAGGGGCAGCGCTGAGCGCAGAAGGGGGGTATGCACGGCCTGCATTAGCGGATTGCTTAGCGCGGTCCGGCCCGCCTGATAGGGTGACTTGGTATGATGCTGAGTCCGACGCGGGTCTCTTTGGCGCGCCGGCGAGATTCGTGCGAGAGGAGGCTGGGCGGACGCTGTGGCTGGGGGTGTCTTGCTCATGGTGTGGTCTTGAGCCCTGCCCGACTAGCCTACTCTTAATCCACCGTTTCTCATTCATGGCAATTGTGCACATTGTCTTACATCACTCTTTGCATCCTACAAGTGCCAGAAACAAACCCCGCACGAAGCAGAACAGTAGCAGTCAGGCATTCGATCTATTTATCTATCAACCCCGTCGTCGAATCATGCCCTTCTGCATTCGTAATCTCCCATACAGTCCATAAACCCAACCGTGCCATAAGAGAAGAATAGACATATACGAAATTATGACCCGTGACTCGTGGCCTAGGGAGATACAAAGAATTCGACACACATCATTACATAGTGAGAGAGCAGAGACTAAAAGAGGAAATGCACCCAAGGGGAAATACATGATTGGGTAAGGTGCTCATAAGATGTAGGCCGAAATGTGGTGTTTGGAAAAGACTTGTTCCACATAATAGAAGGGGAAAGGTAATACCGAAAATCCGGATTTTGGGAGTGGGGATATAGGGGAAATGAATAAATTGTTTCGAAGCGACAGAAGAGCAATAAGAGCTTGGCGAGCCAGAAAACCCAAGCCCCACTAAGAGCTGTTGGATTACACCAACGCGTGCACGACAGATACTATGATCCAGGGCTGTGCTCAAAGTCGAGTTTTCTTCTGGAGATCCAGCCCGAAAGCAATAAGGTGAAAAGTCAGAACTTCAGTCTCAACATCAAGGCCCGGGGACAGCAACTTGCTGATTCAGTGCACTCCGATCTGCCTTTCTGTGCCTCCTGCCAAGCAATGTCGCATTGTCCAAACTTAGCTCGAAGGCACCCCTATTTCTAACCTGCCTCTTTGCTGCGGCAGCAACGGTAGGGCTGTGTTGACCGTAGCCTCTCTCTTGAGGTGCAACTTTGGGCTGTGCCTGCTGTCGTGCCTGTGCTGCAGCACTAAGAGTAGTGTTGCGCATCTTCTGTTCCATGGCCAACACATCTACAGCCTGGGATTTGGGCATTTTGGCAGGCGGATTCTGTTGAGAAGTGTCGTAAGGGACGCTTTCACCATAGTCTTCCTCGTCGTCCAGCCCCTCGTCGAGTGCGTTGAGGTTGTTCATGGCATTGGCACCACGGTAGCCCTGTTTGAAGTTCTTCCGACGCTTGCCTTCTTCTTCCTGGCGGTGGACAGCATAACCAACGTCAAATACCTCGCGGAGATTAAGTGCGCCAGGCGACCGGAAGTCCATACGCTTGCCAGCACCTGGAGATTCAAGGTAGGCGAAATTAGGTTGGAGGGGAGCTTGATCGGCTGATTTTTCGAACTCCTTTTGCCGCGTGTAGAGAGGAGAAGCAAGCGGTGGAGCGTCCGCTGCGGCGTAAGTGGGTTCCTCTATCTCGCGGATCCAAGGGTGGTTAAGGAACTGCTTGATACCGTATCGTTTCTCGGGATCTACGGTCAGTAAGTGAGACACCAAATCCTGTGCTGGCTTGGAGATATCGTCCCACCAGGGCGAGAGGAAAGTATATTGGCCGCGTGCGACCTTCTCGGTGAGTGTTTGGATGCTCTCATCGTAGAAAGGCGGGAAACCGCAGAGCAGTGTATAGAGGACACAGCCCAACGCCCACATATCCACACTCTTTGAGTATCGCTCATCTTTGACTATCTCCGGAGCAGTGTAACCCACGGTACCGCAAGGGGTCATGGTCTGGCTATCCCAGATAACCTTAGACAGCCCAAAATCTGCAATCTTTATGACGCCGATCCCACCAGCGCCAACTCCCTTGATGAACTCGCCTTCATCGGCCTTGTCTTCCTCATCAGGGCCCCTTGGTTTAGGGTTCCTCGAAGGAACAAAAGGCCTTGGATAGAACAACAGATTTTCGGGCTTGATGTCACTATGAATGACGTCAGACGCCACCGAATTCTAACAAAAGAAAAAAAGGGGGTGGGACGAACCGATGTACTACTCCCGCTTCTTCATGTAGATATTCCAATGCTTTTGCAACTTGAATAATGACATGTCGTGAGAGATTTTCGCTGAAGTAAGTTAGACGGACGATCTGGTGGAAGAGCTCGCCTCCAGGGCACAGCTCGAGAATGATGTAGTAGTATTGTCTGGACTCGGAGAATTCGATGAGCTTGACGATGTTTGGGTGGTCGAGCTGCCGCATAATTTGCACTTCCTTGAGTATGTTCGCTCTCTACAGCTCATTACGTCAGTAATAAGTCTCAAAGTGATATTGGAAAGGAAACAAAGCCAAGGCCCTTAATGACGCGAAGAACGCTTGGTTTGGTATATTATCGCACCTCCACTGTTTTTGGCGCTTTCTTGAAATCCGCGTGGAGATGATTATCGCCCTACACCAGGCTCCTGTTGGCCAAAATCCCACAAACAAGCCCACAAAGTGTTTGAAAGAGAAAGAGGGAGACGAAGGAATCAATAAGGGAGATGCATGGAAATCTTCCCAGTATATAAACTCACCTGGCTTGAGTTCATTTCAAACTTTCTGACAACCTTAATCGCGACGTCTGGATACTGGTTGGCATCATCCCTCGCGCGATATACGTTGCTGAAAGCGCCATCACCCATCTTTTCTACCAACGTCCATCTTTCGAGGCCTGGGTATTTGGGGAGTTTTCCTTTGCTCTCGCGCTCTTCCGCTATAATTCGTTCAAGTACCGACGGGTCGTACTCAGCCTTCCGGTCGGTCGATCCTGCCTTTTGGTTTGCTTGCACCTCCTGATGCTCTCCTGCGGCTCTCGCGGCGGCATCTCCAGCCTTCGCAGCTACGTTCTTGTTGTCCACCGCGGCGGCGGAGTAATCCCCATGGGTAGCATTCGCTTGTAATGGTTTGTGATCGAAGACGCTGGGGTCGCTCAAGGCATACTGGTGGTCTTCAGAAACGCCATAGTTGTTATAGCGCTGTTGCTGAGCATGTACAGGCGAAACGTTGGTAGTAGCTTCTCCGTGGGGAGGATTTGCGGCGCGGGCTTGCTTGCCATGGCGCAGGAAGTTCTTGAAGTTCTGCATCGCGGCCATGATTCAGCGTCGAGTTGACGTGTACAAAGAAAAAAGAGCTCATGTGAGGGTTGCTGTAGGTGAAGGAAAGGCGACGACAAAACACGGTCAGCTGTGACGAATGAAAGCACAGTCCGGTCGGTAGAGGGGGAAAGGCTTGAGTGTGACGAAATGGGTGAAAGAACAGCGCTGCGAGATTTGGGAGAGTCGCAATCGAGATGGCTCCCCAGCTGATGATGTAATGGGGGTTGAGTTAAGCGAGAAATGACGGCGAAGGGTGCGAAGGGTGGCTTCAGGTTTCTGCACAACGAAACGCAGGTTTTACGATCTAATCCCTCTTACCTCGATCAGCATCGCGAAGGCTGTTGCGCTGCGTCTACTGTGATTATTCACTAACGTCTTGGCGCTGTGGACCTCTGTAGGCCGCTGTATGCCTCCCGCTTTAAAAGCAGCGGGATGACACCCCTCCAGCCTTCGTCGACTCTTTATCGTGTAGATCCGACCCCTAAAGAGCCGTAGATGTTTTGAATGGGACGATTATGCACCTGACGGCAGGGAAGGAAAGCGCAGTTGGACAGGTACCACGACTGCAACGAAGGGAGCTCGGCTCGATATTCTTCTCGACAATTCGACAAGATTTGATGTGATGTCTTTCCTGGCTGACGGTGGGGTTTTGTCGATCAAGGATTTTAGGAGAGGGCCTTGGGCTTTGAGTAGGAAATTGTTCTTGACGCGGCGCTGGAAAGTTTTCACGTCGACGGGATGCCCGGGAGAGCATCATTAATGTGACTTTCAAGCCTCAGGATCATCTGTCATCGCCCAAAAGCGGCGGTTGATTGGCGGAATCCACTCTTAGGCCTACTGCGACACGAGGACGGAGGAGTTGGAAGTTGGCAGCGGGCGTCCTTACCCGCCGACCAGAACAGCTTTGGCTGCATGACCACGGGAAGGCACCCTGGTTGTCGCGATAGCAGCTTTTTTTGACTTTGTTGACGCATTTCCTCTTTGGAATGCTCGCGAGGATGCACTGAAGAAGTCACGGAAATGAAACTAGCGGAATGCAGGGTCCGCCATCGTTCGCATAGCCCCACGTCACCTCTGACGAAAAAAAACGTGGACGGGCCAGGAGCTTTGACCATTTGCACCGGCTCTCCACTAGTGGCACCCAAAGGCACTCAGAGGCGATATCAGGCAAGATCAGGCAAGATTAGGCAAGATTTAAGGATCATCTGAATGGCCGTTGTGCCTTTTGCCACAGAATAATGTCTCCCCAGATGCAGATCTGCGATCGACAAAGAATTTGATGTCAATTGTTTCGTTTCAGACTGAGCACCCCAGTGCCTCTGATCTCGCCTGAGCTCGCCTTACGAGGCTCTTCGTCATACAGAGAATGCACAGTATCTACCAAGAGCACAGCAATGAAACGCTTCCCCCCCTCCCGGTACCGCTCAGATCTCACATCGCTCGCAGCCACATTCAAAGCCCCACGTTCGCCTCAGCCTCTCCATCCTGCGGCCCCTGCTTAGCTGTCTCTCTTCCCCGCTCAAATACGTGATGCACAACTCCTCTCCCTTCTGGATGTCCCTCGCTGTCGTGAACTCCCAGACCCTGCCAACACGCTGCTTGTTCAAGTTAGGCCCGCAGCTGTGATTGAAGTAGCTGGCAGCTGGCCAGCACCCGTACCCAAAGAATTCAGAGCCCTCGTCCTCGAGTGATCGAATACCGAAGCTGTTGTGCGAATCGCGGGTCGAGAGCACAAAGAGGATCTCGGGCGTCGTGAATTCTAGCAGGGGCTCTGGGAGGATGGCGAGAAGCTGCAAGTAGGAACGGGTGAACGCCAGAAGGTCGTCGGCGTTGTGATACGGTTTCGGGTCCGTCGCCAACGCGAGAAGGGAAGGCCAGACCTCGGGCTTGGAGTAGCGTAGAAGTATACCCGACACGCAAAACGCCAGGACATCTGGTGAAATGGGCGCAGAGATTGCAGCATGGATGCTCTTGCGGTGCTGTTTATTATCCGAGCCTTGCCTTGCGAGGCGGATGAGAGCGGCCCGGTTGGCAACCTTCTCCCATGCCTGAGTGATCTCTTTCGATGTAGGCCTCGGGTCATCGACGTCCTGCATCTCATCATCTTCTTTTGATCGGTTTTTAGTAAGCTTTTCCGCAGCAGTCCACGCAGCAACTCCAACGTCTCCGACGTCATCCCGCCACTTCTGTTGGCAATCAGCGGAGCAAAATGCAAACCCGATGTAGGAATCCCGCATCTTCAAGCCATTTCCGCGATCGTAGGAGAAGCAGTGAGCACAAACTTCTTTGCGGTATTGGCGCAAGAGGACTGTGATTGCCAGATTGTCCATTTTGGCAATCAATGTGTCAGCTGGGATATCCTGAGAGGCGAAGACAGCGCGTCCCGAGTTGGGTGTGCGGCGTATGGCGAACAGATCAGACACGGGGGCTCCATGCGGGTAAGGCATTCCAGATGCAGTCTTTCAAAACGCTTCTCTGTTTCTCGGTGGCGGCTTGGGCGTGGCAGTAAGTCAGTCTAAAAGGATCACGGGTAAATAATTCACAGGACAAAAGAAGGTCAATTTCTACTACGCAACGAAGCGTTGAAACAAGGGATTAGGAAGAGGTCCATTTTGAATAATAAGCAGCGTTTTCGGTTTCGTAAGAGTGAGGTGGTAAATGGAAAACGTGAGAAAAAGATGAGCACACAAGGAGAAGTTATCTGGGGGCAGCTCGGGCGGTCCGCAAAGGCCAGCCTTCCTCAGGAGATAACGCTAGGTAGCCGGCGGCGATTAGTAGAGCGGTGAAGCGTCAATAACGCGCACTAAATACAAGCTGGACAAATCGGTAAGCGCCTTTTGGAGCCTCAATTAACCGTGCTTTCCTGCATGTCTTCCGCAAGCGGCGTCGCGGACGGAGTCGCTCGAGGCTCCACCCTTTCACTTTTCGGACAATCTAGGGATCTCATCCTACCTATTGGCCCTTGAGTCAGCCAAGTCGTCGCGACTACTGACATTAGAGCTTGGCTAGGGGTGTGACTTAGAAACGCCGCTAAGGCTGCTGAGAACTGGCGGTAGCAAATTCACCAGATGCATGGTTTCCAATAAACTCACAAGGGACCGACCCAGAGTTGATGTTCAGTACTTTCGCAAGCCAAGAAGTCCTGCACGTGCCGTTTCAAGTGTTGGGACGGGACGGGACGAATTGCCGTGACCGAATGTACTCTGGGAGCAAGTCTTTGGAACGGCTTCCCACATGCCCATGTCCTTGTCTCTCCGTAGCATCTAGAGTGATGTTAATAATAAAAGAGTTTATTTTCGTAAAGGCTACCAGCACATGAATCTACAGAACGGCCCTGATGTCCGTGGAGAGAAATTATGCAAAAAAGAAAGAATAAGCGCCAATCCTGAATCCAGCCAAGCAAGAAAACTGCCAACACCAAAACACCCATGTATCGAAAAGGACGGTTATCCAGAATAACAAGCAGCACAATTGTGAATTACACCACGAAGCCCCAATACCGATTTTACCAAGTCTAAAGAACTTCCTCAACCCAACGCAATAGAAACCTGCGCCGTTATGCCGGAGAGAAAGCACGCTTTCGGTGCTCAAGGCGAACATTTGTGACACAAACCACCGCCGTGTTCTGTGGCCATCTCGACATCATAAAGACCACAGGGGTTAACGACATAGGAGTAACCCACATACTCTCTGAGCCCATCATTGCCGGAAGGAGAAAAAGCATTTGCGTATCGAGGCAGAGTTGGAGTTGGAAATGGAACGGTACTCGACAGTGGCACTCCGCTTGAAGGTGAGCTGCCTGCGAAACTTGATCCCGCACCTGGGTAGAGGCCATCTGTAGCTTGGCGGAAAGAACCACCGTTCCTACGACGCCCCGGAGAACGGTTGTAATAACCCCCATATTTGCCCCTGCCTGCAGATGTAGCGGGATCAAATTCGGCATTCGCCTTTCCATATGGGTAGGTGCTCCAGGTTTTGGAACGGCTACTTCCATCGTCTTGGCCCCACTCACGAGATCTATGGGCTATTACTTCCAGTTGCTGCGCAAACGGTAGAGAGGTCTCGAGCCAATCTTGGTTGGTTGGTCCCTGTTGAACATCCAACGAGGAAGAGTTCTGACAGGTGTCCTGACATGCCTTCGGCGTACTTAGTGAATATTGATTCACTAGGGCGGCGTTTTTGGTCAAACTTCCATCAGCAACAGGAAGATTATCAACTGAATCAGGACTAGCATCATTGGCTTTCTTCTTTTTCCTCTTGTTCTTCTTCTCGAATGGTCTCGGCTCCGCCTGAGAAGGAATACCATTAGACGTCTGCAACCCGTTGGAAGAAGGCGTGGCATCAAGGCTGCCCGCTATACCCTGGGGTTTCTTGTTCTTGTGCCTGTCATTGAATTTGGACTCTTTAGGGCTACAGCGCGATAAAGGGTGCTGCCCAGTGTGCTGCTCACTTGCGGCGTGAGTTGGTGAGTATGCATTTCCTGAATTAGTTGTCCAGAAATTGTGCCGGTGCAATTCTGAAGCCCATTCTCCCGGTAACCAAGGACGGATTGGAGAACTTTCCATTTGCATTGGCACGAATTCAGGAGCAGTTGCCCTCAAATCAGAAGAGCGGCTTGAATGAAGCGAATGCTCTCTAATTGGAGGGACAAATCCTTCAGCTTCAAATTGAAATTGTCTCGCTCGTGTTGGCGATAATTGCTGCCAGAGAGAAATAGTCCTGCTTTGTTCATCCAGTTCCGGTGCAATTGGTCTTGAGCTAACCCTTGGCCTGTTGTAGATCGTAGCTGGATCGCCTGTCGGCAGCCTCCTTTCCTCCCCCGAAGCCGCGGCAGATGAAACCTGGGGTGGGCTTCTGAGGGTGTCCAGGAAGATTCGACAAGCTGTGTCGCTCTTAGACCGCGCATGTTGGGTAAATATATGTCGAACGGACCACCCTATGTCTTACTACCCCGCTAATGTTTTACAAACCTGTTTCTATAACCTAGTCATTACGTACTACCTCATGTATATATAGTCTCTTTTCTTCGTAGATCAATCTACACACGAGTCCTCCTTTCCTGACCTTATTCTACGTTCAACAATATAGAACGAGTAAGTTTAACTATTGGCTCCATGTTTCGCTTTCCCCCTATGCTAGGATGATCTCCATTCACCTTGAATGCAGCTAGCGAAACACCGTTTTCAATTCTCATAGCTGCAGCCGAGATCCATTCATTATTTTCGGATCCAGAGTTTTTCTCCGTCGGAGACTCGGATATTTCAGAAATGGTGGGTCTCACAATGGTAAGACGCTCATCTCTAGCTAGGTCCCAAGCGGATAGAATAATCGAAGATAGACTCTTAGCTCTGCTCAAAGACTGGCTGATGTCGTCCGTTTCATTCTCCCCAAGTAATTTCGTTTTGACCACATTCATGACTTTCTCCTTTTCGGTTACTTCATCCGAACTGGTCTGATGGAATAATTCTTCGATTATAGGCGAATTTACTTGTCCATTCAAAGTGCGCGTGGCTTTAATGGCTTGAACTCGATGGTATTTTCCGAACTTTGAAGCTAAAGGAAGTGCAATAGCCTCTAATTCACCTATGCACGAGAGTTCGGGTGCTGCGACCGCATGGACTTCAATAGAAGGAGTCTGTCGAGCCACCAGCACGGTTTTGCCTTGAAAATTACTAATTAAATTCGGTAAGTCAGATGCTAAGATAGGTGGTGTCTTGCGGATTTGGGTTGAGTCTACAGTGGGATGCGACAACCGCCCATCGTTGTCGGGGGGACTTGCTGCATCAACCTCATCGGCTGACTCTTCGAACATTTCTTTGATAGCATGGGAAGATTGGGCTACCGTATCTACGGCATGGTACAAAATGTCGTCTCTAGAGTCCTCGGAATAGAGATGCTTTTCAGCTGTTCTTGACACACTACTAGTAGATGTATCGACCGGGGACTCTCCCAGTTGATCATCACCATCCGGGTTCGGTTTGCCATGAATTCTCGCTCGAAGTTTTGAAGCCTTAGGCGTTCTCGATTTACCACTTCGTGGAGATGAAACTGTGGAAATTTCGGTCCTTCGGACCCTAATGGACAAGCGAGGAATACGCGACGGAGATGCAGGAGATGTGGCGGCAGGGCTTCCATCTGAACTTGTCAAGCCTGGGAACTTTTTCTCTGGTCGCAATGTATCGGAGGTTTGAAGAATTTTCAAAGAAAGTTTTGGTAGTCCCTTCCTATCTAGATTCATAGCCGCGGAATGCAATGAGGTATTAGGACGAACGCGATATTTCTCTTTAGCGCTTTTGTAAAATGATGCTACGCTTTCTTTTGTTTCCGTCGGCTGGTGTGGGTGTTCAGTGTCAGCCAAAGTTCGATCAATGCAGATAGCCTCCGTGTCCTGATGCTCAACCGCAGCCACAAAACTATGGACCGAGCTTCTTGAGCTGCGACTCACCGGTGACGGGAGTGCAGAAGCAAAGGTTATATCCAACGGAGAATTATTACATGATCCAACATGACATGATAAACCTGCATCGGACTGATTTGCCGACCCTTCGCTATCCGTTCCTTGTGTCTTAGAATGCCTTGGAGGTCTTGCAGAAGATATAGTGATTTTGACATTTGGGCGTTGTTTGGCATTTTCAAGGGTTAGCGGTTTTGGGGCGACCTTCGGCGCACTTCTTAATGGGACAGTTTTCGATTTGCTAGTTGCTTGGACCAAGTGACGTTTTGCTACTATGTCGCCTTCGACTGGCTCTGCAGCCTCCTCGGTAATGAATGTAGTTGAATCCAAGATAGGGCCTTTGCGGGTATCTACAGCATCATGTCTTCCTCTAACAGTCTTCAAGCCGGAATCCTTGTGTGACTCCGCTGGAGTTCCTTTCCTTTTAGATTCTCGTTCGACTGCTCGTTGGGCTGTTTTGAGAACCGGTCCCTTGCTCTTCAGAAACCAATGAGCTAGCAATGGTTTCCTTGGGCTTCTCAGGTTAGCGCTTTCCGTTATGACAGGAGAAAGAGTTGTTGATTGAGGCGAATTCTCAGCATCTACATGCCCAACTAACCCCTCCACCGAAGGAACATTATTAGAATAACAGGCAAAATTCTCGTCATTATTTGTCTGTAATTCTTCAAACTTGGGGCTTGAAGGGTTCGGTTGCGAGGACTCCGTGTGCTCGAAAATTTCTTCAGAGATACTCGCTGCTATTTGCGCCCAAGAAATCCTGCGAGCCCTATTAACCAGAGCCGGTGGCCAATCTGTATTACCTTTTGGTGTCTCAGAAACGTGGGTTGGACTCTTTAGTGGTGGAAAGCCATTACATAGTGCCATGTCAGGATTGCTGTCCTGAGGAGCCGCGTCTGTGTCCTTCTTTGAGTCATTCTGGTAGGTGCCTTTAGGACGGGAATTCTGTAGAGATGAGTTGCTGGAAACACGTGTCTGTCCGCCGTTGGCTTTCTCTGTAATTAAGCCGTCATCTTCTGAGAGCATTTCAGCTGATCCCCCACAGTCCTGTAGACTTGATTCGAAACGTGCGACAATCTCCTTTACTTTGCCGTCACTGTGTATTAGTTCCGTCGTGAAATCAGGATACCTATCCATTCCGAAATCAATAGAGACAGTTATGCCTGATATCTGGTGACAGTTATTCAATTCTTGGGCATCACTCGCTCTATCATCACGCAGTTCCTCGGTCGATAATCTTGTTCCTGGGTCAGAGGGAGTAGCTTCGTAATTTTCAGGCGTATCGTTAAAGTCCCGATCTGCCGTTATGCTAGGGCCCTGGCATATCGGTTTAGCCCTCCAGCTCAATGAGAAATCCGTCTCCAAAGTTGTGTTCATTGCGATTGACTGCAAGTTGACCCAATCTAAACTCTTCTCTTTATACGCGTATGGCTTGCGCCCAGTTAGAACTGTGAAAGGACTGTAATCGTCGAGCGAGGTAGTAAGGTTGAGAGAGGAGATATCGGAGGAGTCTTGTTCTGCAGAGATCGGTTCAACCGACGCACCGTTATCGGCGTTGTCGGTGGGACCGAAGTGCGAGGGCGGCTGGCGGGAAGTGAGAGAGATGAGCCTTTTGGCCGCTTCGCAGTAGTCGAATCGAACGAGTTCCTGATGTTTGCAGGCTGAATAATAGACGTATTTGTACTTGCACATAGCGATGCAAGTTATAAATTACCGAGAGAATTGACGAGGAGCCGAAGTGGAAGGGTCGACGCGGATGTTTTGGGATCGCGGCGGTAGGAGTGAGCATTAGCAGAGATTAGGAAACGTCAACTGCACGGGAGGTAAATCCTAGGGAAGGCGTTCACATTCAAATAGATACCGGAATGAAAGAGCGCATGAGAGTTTGACATCTTGGTTGATTATTGCAGAGTCTACCGGGATATTTGTTTGAACTCGTGGTCGAATGTGGCCATGACAGTACTTCACTGATGACATCTCTAAAGTGAGAGGAGTTTAAAACCCGATCAACAATTCATCTACGTTGAATCACATTACTACGTAAAAGTAGGAAAATTTCCAACCGTATTAAATTTCGTCTTGACCTGCTATCTTAAACGTAGTTCAGATTCTTCAACATCAGATCTGCGAAAAGTTTGATATCCGCGCCATTTTTCAGACACGCTCTGGGCGGTGAAGAGGTTATTGCGACCAAGTTTGCGTTAGAACAATTGGATTGTTTTGGTAATAGAGCAATCTTATGTTTAGCGTGGCAAACGGCCGGAAGTGCCCGGAAATAGTGGGAGATGTTTGGACGGAGCACGCTGATACTAAGCGCAGGTGTATATCCGTGAATCGGCGCTGACGGTTCGCCGTGCTCTCAAAGCTCCAAGCTTTAGTCTGGCACTTAGAGCTCCAAGCGGGGAACATCAGAATCTACGTTTCTTCTTCGCTGGTGCCTGCACTTTTGCCTCAAGCTCACGTTTTAGCTCTTCTCTTTTCCGGTCAGCTCTTTCCCGTGACGATTCCCGGAGTGGCGGTGCAGTTCTCTTTGTTCCGACTAAGTCTCTTCCCCTCGGTTCATATCTATTAGCTCCGGCTTCCTTGACTGGTGCCTGCTCTTGAACGGGGGTACTGCCTTCGGATATAGCTTGGGGTGATCCCATAATCATACCGTCAACATGTGCACCCGTTAGCATAGATATGTTAGAAGTATCGGTCTTCGCCTCAGGCACATTCTTTTTCTTTCCTCCAATTATCCCCAATTTTGTTTTTCGTGTTGCCTGAGGGGTGTCCGAGGAGGTGGTTGAAATCTCTGGCATGGGTGAAGGGGACGGCTTCTCATTAGCAGTCTCCTCGTCCGTTATGTCTTCATTTACAGATGGATAAGGCGGTGGTTGCATTGGGCCATTATGTGAGTTTGTGGGTCTTTTCGCCTTTGATCCACCTATCACACCCAGCCTCTTCGGCTTTGCCGTATCCAAATTTCCTGTTGAGGGCGGTTTTTCTTTCTGCTGCATTTCCGGTAAGTCAAGATAACCCTTTGGTGACTGCTCAGCTCCCGCTATTTCCTTCGTCAATTTCGGTGGTGGAGCATCTAAATCATCGTCTTCGGTAGTCTCATCGTCGTCCATCAAGGATTGTTTCTTATGCGCTACTAATTTCGCCGATTCTGGGTGCTTGGTAGAGATTGGAGACCTAGACCCCTTCAGATGGGGAGGAGTAGCTTGCCTCTAGTGGTAGGACATTAGTCTTCATTTAGGCAAAAGCTAAGTTTGAATTCTACTAACCTGAAAATCTCCATCTTCATCGTCAACGCTTCTAGGCGTGCTTATCTCTGCGTTTAAAATAGCAGGTCCCGATTTAGCACTACTAGCTTCATCCGAAGGATCCTCCAGGCTCGTCCACCAGCTGCCGCTAGTTCCCTCTACATTCAAAGTTTCCAGCACTGATATGTCAGAATTTGAAAGTACACCACTCATCAGGTCTCCAAATATAGGCACGCTTCTCGTTTCGGGTTTTTTTGGGCTTACTCGCCATTGCCCCTCATCGAAAGCACCAAGGCCACTGACGTAGCGAGCAGCTTGTTGCCTCAGCGTTGCCTTTTTTGCGGGTCTTACACCACTAACGCTTGGGAACACCGCGGAAAGGTCAACATTATTCGATTCCAATTGATCAAGAAGTTTGGAAATCACGTTGTCTTTGTCCCTTAGATGAGAGATGAGATCCGCAATCTGCTGATTCTGTATAAACGAAGATGCGAGAAGGGGAAAAACAAACTCCTTTTTCAAGACGTCCGAGGTTAAGAGCTTTAAATGAATATTCCAATGCAACGCTTCGAGAGGCGGGGGAAGCGGAGTCGTAGTTTGTAAAAGGAGAGCATCTGTCTGGGTCTCAACAATTCGGCGTTTCGTGCCTTGAATACCTTTCACAGATGAGGCAATCTTATCAAGAAGAATTGGGAGCTGTGAAGCATTTTGGTATGGATCAATGGCCGTGTCGTCCTTGATTGCTCGTCTAATGATATCTCGACTTTCCAATTCTTCAGACCAAATGCGACTAAGATCGGTGACAAATATTTGATAACTTTCTGAGCTGAATGAAGCCTTGACTAGCAGCTTAGGAGTATTCTTAGTAGAATTAGATAGCTCAAGTGGCATCCACTTTGACTTCTCCATCGCTGATTGACATCAGATAAAGGTAGGCAGACGCGATAGCTGAACGTTACCTGATCGTGGGCGGATTTTCAATCGGCCCGCAAGCTAACCACATTCGTGGTGCACCACCGCTGTTTTCCAACATTTGTTAAGCAGCGTAACGCTTTTTATGATTTTCCCTATAAACCAATAAATCGCTCTATAACGGTAAGTTCATCGATTAGAGAGACCACTCGATAATTTATAAATATCGGGTCTAAATTAGCCCACGACTGTCTAAACTTAAGATTATTTTTATTAAAAACAAATTCATTATTGAGGATAGTAGACTTAGCTATAACGTCGCAACGAGTAGATATATAAGGCCTAAAAGTTAATCGATTATAGAGCTAGCTCTATAGATTAATTTAACGGTATTTTTAAGATAAGAGCTATTATAGGGGTATGGATTAATTTTATTGAAAAAGGCAACTACTCTATATATAAATTTAGACGACGCGCTTAATAAAACCTACGCAAGTCTCTAGACCATAGAATTAGCTTTTTAACCAAAAAGGTTAGCGATATCCGCTTGCGGATATACATTTGTCCGCTAATTGATTCTACGGTCTGCGCTTGCTGAGGTAAGGTAGAGCTGGGCGCGCGAGGAGATCCGCGAATTATTTCACGCGCCGCCTTGCAAGGAAGTCGTGTGTAACAACTGAAGAATAGTCCCCTCGTTGCCGCCATCTCTTGACTCGCCAGTTAGCACTCCAGGATTAAAAAACCAAAGTTGCAAGAACATGGACGCTCGAAACCCTCCACCATGGCGCAGTATCCCAGTTCGAGCTCCGCCAAAACCAGCGCCACCGCCCACTATTCCCAGCAAACGTTCGGCCGAGACTCAGGAAGCAGCCTGGGTTGCAGATGAAGACCGCTTCGTACTACAACAGGCAAAGAAGAAGGCAGCAATAAGGGTAAAGGGAGGTAGAGGTAGGCCCATCGACTGGCTAGCCGTCACTCTCAGGGTCATCGATCCTACGAAGAACCTTTTGGATGAGGAAGTCGACGACTCGGAGCTGGATATTGTGGATCCTGAGGGCGTGTTTGAGGGATTGAATGATGGCCAATTGGAGGACTTAGAGAAAGATATTGATATATATCTTACTCTCGAAACAAATGGTAGTAATCAAGACTTTTGGAATGTATGCTATAAACCCAGCATTTCGTAGAGATTGTACTGATATTTTGCAGACTATGAAGGTTATCTGCAAAGATTGCCGCCAAAATTCCAAGACCAGTGCACCCGAAGCACGCGGCGTCAGTTCAGTTTCCGCAGATGTTGACCGTTTACTTGGCCCAAAATCCTACGAGGAGCTGGAGGTCCTAGAGAAACAAATTCGAAAAAAACTAGATTCTAACGAGCCTGTGGATGTAGATTACTGGGAGCATCTTCTTAGACGTCTCATGGTCTGGAAAGCTAAGGCAAAAATGCGAAGAGTCTCCCAAACAGTTATCAGCAGTCGGCTACAAAATTTACGCAACCAGCAACATGAAGAAGCGGTTGCTGTCTGCCAAAAGCTCCAGAAAATTCTTCGTGACATTGAGCGTCCACTAGACGGACAAAGTACTTCCTCAGAACGAATTACGACTACGGCCATACCATATGATGCTGCACTTGATCCTGAACCGTCTCTGAAACTACGGCCCGAAGACAAAAATCTCGAATCGCTAGATGAGAAAGAGTTCCTTGAGAAAATTGTGAGTAGAATCGGTAAACTCGATGCAGTGCTCGGTACTGATTACCATGTAGGTTGATGAAAGGAGAAAAGTACTCAAGCTGGGCTATGTGCCAGTACGACAGAGAGTCTCTGAAAAGTTTTCCTCCCAAACATCGACGAAGCCATCGGAAGCGAGCGCTGTAGGACTTTCCAGGTTTGCCCCGGCCCGCAATGATGATTTCTCCCAGGCTACAACCGCCCTATACGAGCGTGAAGTTGCTAGAGGTGTAAATGAGAATGAGGAAATATTCGCCGGTGAGGAAGAGATCTCTACCACTAGCAAACCTCAGTGGGCGAACAAATACCGGCCAAGAAAGCCTCGGTATTTCAACCGAGTACAGATGGGCTATGAATGGAATAAATACAACCAGACACATTACGATCACGACAATCCACCTCCGAAAGTAGTTCAGGGCTACAAGTTCAACATTTTTTATCCAGATCTAATCGACAAGGCTAAGGCGCCAACCTACCGTATCGAAAGAGAGAATGGCAGGAAACGAGGCCAATCTTTTGCGCCAGCTGGCGAGGAGGATACGTGCCTGATTCGCTTCGTTGCTGGACCACCATATGAAGATGTCGCTTTCCGTATAGTGGACAAAGAATGGGATTACAGTGCCAAAAGAGAGCGTGGCTTCAAAAGCAGCTTCGACAAGGTAAGCCCTTAGCCCTTGCTACAACAAATTCCGACCGTGTCTTTGTACCACTTCGGGGGCGCAAAGATTTGGAAGCGCACCCTTGCTAACTGCCTACAGGGTATTCTTCAACTTCATTTCCAGTTCAAGAAAGTAAGTCACTATTTATCGAATTCTTAATTAAAGAGCATTGGAACTGACAAATTTCAGATTTACTACCGGAAATGAAGCTCGTTGCACGGATTATTTCTGCTCCCTGGTTTTCACAACGTTCCACCCTTCAAATTGGCTATTCTGTCATTGTCCTCATCCTGAGCCAGTCGTTTGTATTAAGTAATGCGGTATTCTAGAAAGGCACATCAGACTTGGGTATTATTGTCGAACCTATGCATTACTACGTTTGAACGTTGGCTTATATCCGTACTAGATAAACACAGCGCATCGCTACTCTCGTCGCCGGAAGGGCGACATTCATAGCATCAAGACAATGTTAAAGTCATCCAACAGATTTCAGATTTGACTGCATGCCGTGCGTCTTATTAAATGCCTGAAATCCCCGATTATATTGCAATCGTAAGACGCTAGGATGGAATTGAAGGTACCAAAGCCCCCGACGACCGGTTCCAGGTCCCTGGCCCTGGCCGAGAGCAATAGCATAGGACTACAATAGATGCTTGATATCGGAAACCTAGGCTAGCGTAGAGGGCTCGGGTGCACGCATTTTTGCTTGGGGTCTGATGCATCCCCAACTCTGCCTTACGGACGATCTGCTACAGTCGATCGTAAATGGGACAGTTTAGCACGTGTGAAGCGGGCTAATGGGCGGCGGTGCTTGCGGTGGGCAAACAGGCTTGTAACGGGCACCGGCGTGCTCTTTGTTGCTATAATTTGGGTTAGCGGAAATGTTGCGCCACGATGTCACCAACCCCTGTTGAAAATGTAGCTGAAGTCGCGCTTGTATGGGGCTCGTGTAACACGAGGCGCATCTTTCTAGAAACAATAGAAGGCGAGCGAAAGGGCAGGAGTGCGGCGTGTCGCGCGCTTTCGCAGGTAGGAATGTGCCGTGGCCAGGCAAAAACCCGGCGCTGTTGCAGGCTTCCGTCCGGGATCTCAGACGCCAACCGCTCACAAAAATCGTTGGATGCCGTGTGACGATACTGGTCATCCCCCTCTAGCTGGCTTTTCAATTGGTCGACCGCTGGGCTTGCATAGTGGAGTATGCAGAAGCCGTTGCGTACAGCAGCCCAAGCAATTGTTACATTAAAGCTGCTCCTCAACACAGTAGGCAGTAATATCTTGACTCTGTTTGCTCTCTACATGTCCACCTGCGGCAAGAGTCCTTTCTGCTTATGCGCTGGCAACCGAAGCCAGATGACTGCCCGTTGAGACTCCCGGTCTAGCTTCGCCCTGCTCAATAGAAATGTCCACTAGGTCGCTTCACTCTTTCTGGAAGACTTATTGATCCTTCCGCTTGCCGTCTCACTATTCGCTCCGTGTTACCAAAGGCGCTGGCATAGCATCTACCCATCGCCATCAGACAAACAGCACGGCCATCATGACACGGCCAGACTCACCCCTTCAGCCATGTATCAGGGACCACTCTACTGGCTTTGGCGCCTCAGCTGCTCCAAAGAATCCTTTTTCTCCCTGGCGTCCACTTTATGCTCCAATGCCCACTTCCTCTTCTCCAAGAACTACTATAACACACTTTATGGCGACCACACCTGGTGCCTCAGCAGATTCCAACGAATCTCGCTATCAACCTTCTCTTATGGCCGTAGATGAAGCTGCGCTGCCGTGGACGCCGAGTTGTGAGATTCCTCATTCTCACCTTCCGCAGGGAAATCCCAATTCTCAAAATTCTCAACCCTACAGACCTGAACCGAGCCCTCTTTTCAACTACGCCACCCACGGGTTGCCGTACATTTCCAGTTATCAGTTAGGCTACTCGCCCGTGGATACCGAGTCTAGCTGTCCTCGCGCGTATTCTGACCTTGACTTTGTCAGCTCCATAGACAACATCATGGAATCATACCCACCATCTGCATATCTTCTTGAACCTCAGAGACCTCAAGACGTGATAGACCTCTCAAGCAACCTCAATTCTCGCCAAGCTATGCAGTTTGATGACGAGTACAATCCGCAATGTCAGCAACACCTTGAATCTGAAGCAATAGACGTCGCTACGTACGCCACATCTCAATATGAGCCGGACAACCGTGTGACAAATACTACAGCTGTACAAGATCTCCATTCTTTATCAAATGAGGCTTGCAAGGGATTATGTGCTCTTGAGGAAAGCAATGTCGACAAAGAGCAGCCTTATGCTCAGCTCATATACCGCGCCCTGATGGAGGCGCCTGGCCATACTATGGTTTTACGGGACATCTACAATTGGTTTCGAAGAAACACCGACAAGGCAACCGATAAAGAGACCAAGGGGTGGCAGAACAGCATTCGCCATAATCTATCCATGAACGGGGTATGATGCTCCAACGTTCATTCACTCACATATTGCTAACTCAGATAGGCTTTCGAAAAAGTTGACCAGCCTGCTGGAGAAGAAGCCAAAAAGGGTTTTATGTGGCGCCTTACAGAGAGTGCCATTCGTGAAGGCGTGAAGTCGACGACGAGGTACCGGAGCAAAATACCCAACAAACGAGGCTGCAAACTACAAAACCCAGCACCCCAACGGCAGGCCTCAGGTGCCAAGGGTGGTCAAGCTGCAAGAAAAGCTGCGCGTTTGAGACGCTCCGAGAGGCTTAGGGACTCGCGCAGTGTACCTATACATAAGGCAGAGTCATTCGTCATGAGATCAGGACCGCCGCACCATGGCATTTTTGACAACGACAATTTCGCACCATCTGATCCGGCCATGAACTACCCTGCACCAGCATACTTTTTTTACCCGGAAATGGAATTTAGCAATTCTATCAAGCACGAAGCACTGCCGCCATCATTTGGGCCTAGTCTTGATCTTCTCACCCGGCATTCTTATCCGGGCTCCCCGCAGCGATCCATATGCGTCGATATGCCATTTCTTCTTCCCTATTCAACGAATGAGGCACTGTTCTACGGTAGTGGCTCCGACTCCGGGGACGAGCCAATGACGCCTGCTTCGCCACTCGGAGATTGCCAACTGGACACGTCAATGCGGATGGGACCATCGTCTTTTGCTGAGACTGAAGTCATGTACTAGAACCGTATCAAGAGCCTTGTTCACACAAACTGTCTATTCTGTATATTTGCCGCATTTACAAACTCGAATTCTCCATTGGATATCGCTGGCCATCTTACGTTCTAGGCTTGTGTATGACGGGATGGCTATTTCTTCAGCTTTCCAATGACGAATCCACACGACGCTAGGTAAAAGCCAAGACGAAGGCATGGCTTGCTTTGGCGTAGAATACTTCTGTTTTGTTCCAGTTAAATTTTCATTCAAGGGGTCCATTGCTCAGGTTCTCCACTCCGATATCCAGCTTTCAAGAATGGATAGAATTTTGTTCGCGCCATTAAAGTGCATTTTGCCTTGTAGCGGGATGTTGCTTCTGTACAGGTCTGTACAATAGCTATGGTTCTTGTACTCTAGAGCGCTGAGATGGCAGCAAGGAAGTCCTGGGATAGAGAACTATTTATTATCGACATTCGGTTTTGAATCTGCCGTGTGCCTCCATTTCCACCCTCTTACTACGAACTCGATAATTTCATAACTAACATGGTCTGTATATCTTAGCAAGTAGATTGTGCGGTTTCTCCTGCGTCGGATGTCTCGGTTCTATGTCCGACGCTCATTCTGCTTTCTTACATTCTACGAAAGATCCTTCTAAACTACACCTTTCTAGCCTAGCAGTCTCAAATTCTCTAAATAAAGTATACAGGAGGAAGAAACCTCACGCGGCCGGTAGTGATTGACCCACAGCAACCACTGTCGCTAATGCCTCCATTCTTGCTGGATGCTTGGCCATCTGTCACAAAATCCCTGCACATCGGATGTTACACAAAGCTCAGGCATGAACCCCCATGAATCCCTTGCATGTGGCGTTAACCTCGATAGCGTAATGCTTCATCTAGCCTTTCGAGTGCCATCGTATGTATTTCCCTCGCGAAAACCGAATCTAGAAGGTAATGTGGTGGTTTGTTAGTGCCATAACTTCCGAAGCCCTGAATTTTACAAGGAAAACTTGAGAATCTTACTCAATCACTTGAGTAAATTGCAATGAACTACTGCCAAGATCTGAGGCTGGCGGTCCCTGGAGTTATCACAACTTCAACGCGAAATTTTCTTTCCCCGGATCCCTGATCAAGCAATCATCAATGACCTTCGAAATCTAGCACTTTAGTCCAGCCCAAGGGATTTGGTTAAATGGTTCCACTAACGGGAACGCTGCAAGGGTATGACGGGGTTTCTTGACCTCGTCAGTAAGTGAATGACGACATTTTTTTTGGCTTGCGTAGGGCTTCGATGGCGTTTCATATTTTGGATTACTCTTTCTGGGAGGTTACTATTATTGACCGTTATTATTTGATGGAAATCTTCGATCAAGGCTGTCTTGCCTCTTCACACCGGGACTTCGGGGCATCCCAAAGTTAAGCCACCTAGAGATGTTGTAACTTAGATTCGATAAAATGAGTGCTTTGGTACTAAGTTAGAAAGTTCGTTCCTTAATATAGGACTAGGCCTGCGTTGGATGCCGTCGATCGTGGCTTGGTGCGCGAGCCGTTCCCAACACCAACGAAGACAATTCAAGGCCAATCGGAACTCTCCCCGCCTCAGAAACCCTTCATCCTCTCATACTTTGCATGAAGCTGTTCCCAATGCGGGCTGTCAGTTCCATCCAACTCAACGATATGGTCGGTTACGAACACAACACATGCACGTTTTATAGAGGTACGGTAGTGCGCTAAGTCAACACAAGTTCATCAATGCACTTGATTGCCAAAGGCGCTAGTTCGGCTACCGCGCCTAGTTCGGTTCTTATCTCGTCTCCCGCGTCTTTTGGCGTCTTTAGACGCTTTGGTCGCCTACTTACCGCCGTGCTTCACTCCTTTGGATAAAATGACAGATCACCTACGGAAACATTGTAACGGCCAATCTTGCGGTTCCTCATGGGCCTCCTAAGACCATTTCCTTGAGGAGACAATTGATCACTCGGCGAGATGTATATTTCGAAACGATGCAACGTCGACCGGGCGAAAGGTGACCGAGCATGGCCGAGAACCAATAGTCAACGCTTGGCGCCCAGCAATATGCACCCCCATCAAAATGAGAGATTCTATAGGGTTTGTATGGACGATGCATACAGCAGAGATAGGTCTACGGCCTTAGAAGGCTGGTAGGAGAAAGGGACAGATAACGCACAACTTTTGATCACGAATGAATAAAATGCGACTAGTAGAACTTATAATTCTTTATATCTTAATAACTATACGTTCGAATTTTTATAATTTCTATACCATTAGATTCGCATAAACAAGGTCTATATGTCTATAATATAAATATTTTAAATAGAACCTATAGGTAAAATGTTATTAAAAGAAATACAACTTTATATAGCATCGTGTTAAAAAAGGGATAGGACGTTAAAATATCGTGCTTAGTCAAACCTGCGGTTGACGATTCTGGGGGGTGACTTCTTAATCAGGAGTAGTCTGTGGCTATGCACGCTAAGATAGTGTCAATATTGAGTTATATTCCTGCGAAAGGTCCCTATTAGATATAAGGAGACTCGTGGCTAGATGTCAATAAGTTCACAACAGCTATCTAAACGTCGACAATGAGTGGAGACTGCGGACTTTTTGTCTCGTCCCCACGGATGTTGTCTCATATCTTTGACGTGACACCAATCCAGACTTTGGAAAGGGGAATGCAGATGGCGCTATGCGTACACACCTAACTGTTAGCATGGTACTCTTTCCATCCGCCGATCGTCCATCCATGGATCCTTCATTGCATCACTAAAACTGAATTCCAATCGGGGAGCCGGGTACGTATGCCCGGTGCTTCTATTCTGCAGAAAGCTCAGACGCCGCGCGCGGACCTTCGTCGGTGGTTATTAAGGACCGATCCCCGGTGTTTACTTACCTCAGCAAGCTCAGACGCGATTCTGTAGGTGCGGATTTTCAATCGGTCCGCAAGCTTACTAACTACGTTTGTGCGAAACCACCAGCGTGTTTCGCAAAGGTTCTTAGTAAATTCAACAATATCCGCGTTGCGGAAATTGCGGATATTAGAATAACTCAACACTAATATTTTATATTATTTCCTAAAGTTGATCGATTATATAACAGAACCTAGGCTTTTAGAATATATTATTTTTATTACTTAGGTATTTTCAGGTCTTAAGATTATTTTCGTTAAAAAAAAAAAATCGTTATTAGCAATTCTGTGACAATATATAACTTTATTAAACGCTAGCTAATATATATAAAACCTATATAAATCTACAATAGCTACCCTAAAGAACCTTAGGTAGTTATTGTTTGGGTAGGCCGTACAGAGGCTCCGTGTATAAAAGCTCTGCACGAAGCTCTGCGTACGGAGGCTCTGCACGAAGCTCTGCACGAAGCTCTGCATACGGAGGCTCTGCATGAAGCTCTGCATGAAGCTCTGCACGAAGCTCTGCGTACGGAGGCTCTGCACGAAGCTCTGCACGAAGCTCTGCGTACGGAGGCTCTGCACGAAGCTGTGCACGAAGCTCTGCACGAAGCTCTGCACGAAGCTCTGCACGAAACTCTGCGACGGAGGCTCTGCATATGGAGGCTCTGCACGAAGCTCTGCATGAAGCTCTGCATATGGAGGCTCTGCACGAAGCTCTGCATGAAGCTCTGCATATGGAGGCTCTGCACGAAGCTCTGCACGAAGCTCTGCGTACGGAGGCTCTGCACGAAGCTCTGCACGAAGCTCTGCGTACGGAGGCTCTGCACGAAGCTCTGTATACGGAGGCTCTGCACGACGGCTCTACTACGGAGGCTCTATATAAAAGCTTTGTGCAGAGCTTCGTGTAAAGCTTCGTGTAAAGCTTCGTGCAGAGCCTCCGTACGCAGAGCTTCGTGCAGAGCTTCATGCAGAGCCTCCGTACGCAGAGCTTTGTGCAGAGCTTCGTGCAGAGCCTCGTGCAGAGCTTCGTGCAGAGCTTCGTGCAGAGCTTCGTGCAGAGCTTCGTGCAGAGCTTCGTGCAGAGCTTCGCGCAGAGCTTCGTGCAGAGCTCGTGCAGAGCCTCCGTACGCAGGAGCTTTGTGCGGAGCTTCGTGCAGACCCTGAGTAGGCGAATCGCCCATTCGGCGGCGCTTTCTACTAGATATCGTGGAGGCGTACGGAGTAGATATACTGATCGATTATAGAGCTGCTTCTGCGGATCAATTTGACGGTATTTCTGAGATGATAGCTGTTGTGGGGGTGTAGATCAATTTCGTTGAAGAAGGTGACTGCTCTACATACAAAATAAGTCGCATCGCTTAATAAACCTCGCGAAAGTCCCTCAGACCATAGAATCAACTTTTTGACAAAAAAGGTTAGCGATATCCGCTTGCGGATATACGTAAGTCCGCTAATTGATTCTACGGTCTGAGCTTGCTGAGGTAAGGTGTTTACTATAGAATCAATTAGCGGACATACGTATATCCGCAAGCGGATATCGCTAACCCTTTTGGTCAAAAAGTGAATTCTATGGTCTGAGAGACTTGCGCTGATTTGCATTGCTTATACTTATTTAGGTTAGGGTATCCGAAAAGTAAACGGTGTTTGAGCGAACAATACCACCAGAGTTCCTGATTGGTAAGAATAATAGACGAGGAGTCGTGGATTTATTAAGTCGCTTATGGGCTATCAGCTGAAACCGAGATTGTAAGTTTTGGTCTTGGCGGCGGTTTTGTAAATAGTCCATAGACGCTAGCGCGTCGGCACGGGCGCAAGAACTCAACAACAACAACAAACATCACCAGAGTCGTATCCGGATGGAACAAGAACTTGCAAAACTCCGCTGACGGCTCGAGCAGGCCGAAGCTCGGGCAAAGGAGGAGCAACGCCTGCGGCGGGCAGCCGAAGCCAGCCGAAAACATTCATCGAGTATCTTGAAGCTTGCCACAAACTCTTGTTATCGAAATTATTACCGACAAAGCCTCGACGACCTAGGGAAACACAACCGACCCTACTAACAGATAACACCCGCTGCGCATCGTACCGTGGGACAATGTCTTACTGGAACAAGAAGAGGTCTGGGAACAATTCTTGACCAACCCAGATTTCCATTTGAAGCCGATCTTCCCGTCTGAGCACTAACTTGACTACGTTCGCAAAAACCTCCACCCAATTAGTACAGGGGTCGGGCTCCGACACTACGCACGCGAAACGGTTAAGAACTACGTGCGGAGCTTGGTTGAGGAAATACATAAAGATGAGCAGCTGCGGGAAGTGCTCGGGCTTTGGGGAAAGGTGGTGTTCGAAAGCTACACGAATATAGAGCTGAGCGGGACACCAATTAAGGAGGAAATGAAGCAAATGTCAATCAGCAGACCCGCTACGCCAAACCAGATAATGGAGACGGCGCAAGGCAAAGGGCAGAAAGCAGACAAAGGCAAGGGAAAGCCAAGCAGGACATTTCGAGGAGCAGGAGTCGAACGAAAGGTAGACTAGCAGACCAGTTCTGCATATACGAGCAGTTGAGCGGTGAAAAGACTACAATTATATCAATTAAGTACAAGGCGCCGCACAGGTTCTCCTTGGACAATGTAGTAGTCGGACTGGGAGATTCAACTGGTCGAAGATATAATCAAAATGGCTGGCAGCTGCAGTAATCACGCAGCTCTTCTCAGACATGATCCGCAAAGGCGTTCAATGGGGTACATCTTTATGGGAGAAGCTATCATTTTCCTGCATATTTCGGATGACCCTTCGATTATCCACTACCATTTCTCGATACCGAAGCTGGATTATTAAGAAGACGATAAAAACAGACTGTCCATGACGGCGGTTCTGGAGGGTTTTGCCTTTGTTGTTCGTGCAGCCAGGGCCGAGGAGCCTAGTCAGTCGTGGCACGACGAAGCAGAAAAGTTACCCATTTGGCCCGTGGAGCGTGTTAATATTCTGCAGCAGATCTTACCAACTCCGGAGAGAAAGAAGAACAAGGTCCACCACAGCGCGTACAGGTCTAAGCGCGAAAAAGGGTTTCTGCGCTCGCCGATTGTATTACGGTCTCGCGGCAAAGCGACTACCTGCAGCATAAAGAAGATGTCAGTGGCGATGACGATAGACATGGCGAGGGAGACGACTTCATTCCGGACTCACTACCCCCGCGTCAGGGCAGCAGTCGACGTGTGGCCGGGAACCAAGCGGCTACTGCAAAAGAACAAAAAGCAAGCAGAAGAACCAATAATGGCACGGCTAGTGGTAAGAAGCTAGCGGAACCAATATCCAGGCCAAGGATCGAGGAGCGGCCGTACTGCACGCAGCGGTGTCTACTTGGGCTAGCCCATGGTGGTGTGATAGATAAGCATTGCCCTAACTTTTAGGACTATAAAGGGAAGCATATCGACCAAAGGACATTTCCCCGCCTTATCCGGTAACAGCTTGCCACAAACCGTAGGAGTAATGCGGACTGCAAGCCACTATATATCAAAGGAGCCTGCGGAGCGTTTTTCAAAGTCAGACTGTCGTCACATAGATATACTCTGGTCGCGAAAGGGATGGTGAAACGCAATCTCGGCTACCCCCAGTATGAACAGCGCATCTACAATCACGTTCGTCCTATCCAAGGGAAATTCGTCCCCGTCTGCATTGGATCCGTCATGCTGAAGCTCCCATACTACTACGACGGTGGGGTTTATGTCAGTATGCTCTTCCTCAGCTGGGCTGGGCGGCCACTCTTCGACTTTCTTACTAGGGAGAATGAAGAGTACTTTGCAGACAAATCGGCTACGGCTTTACAGGCTTCGCACGACCTACAAGTACTGCAAAAAGATCCTGAACCACAGAACATTCTATGGGACGAGCACAGTCAGCGTCTTAGTTTTGTGGATTTGAGCGAGCGGAGATCCGTGCTAGGCAGCCGTTGGGTGTCATCACGCCTAATCGGAAGAGGAAGCGAGGGGCGGGGAAGCATAATGCGGAGGACGATTTCAGTCTTGAAATGCAGCGAGCCAAGCAGTGCATTTCCAGATGGCTAAGACCGAGCCGCCTATCTAGTGCTTTAATGAGTACTCGGTACTGATTAGCTTTACTAAATACTGAATATCGATTGAAGTACTATGTCTCCGACGCTATTCCACGGCGGTGAAGGCAATATTAAAGCAGTGGATTGAGATGTTAGTGCTCCGATAAACTTAGATAAGCTCATCTTTTCTTAATTTTAACTTTTCTATTAATTAATTCTATAGCTAAAAACTAAAGTAGTCTAAAGTAGTTTATTAAAAACTTTATTAAATCGGTTCGAGTCAAACAACACGAGAAAGACCGCTGGAAGTTTTAGAGCGCCGTAAGTAGCCCCACTAAATCCATTGCCGCTACTGCTAATATTATACAACCGCTGCGTTATGCATTCACAGGTATCTTTTTTGGGTGTGAATATACGCATTTTTGATTAGCGTGATCAACACGCGCTTTCAACCGGATGCGCCAGGGTGGTGTAGGCGCCGGACACCACGTGAAGGTGCGAACCCATCGTCCGGCGTATCCCACCGTTGACCGCTAACTAGCGCCAATTAGGACAATATATAGCCTTAAATTCTGGTCCACGCACCCCCCCCAGGGGCTAGTGGCTTGATAGCGGCTAGTAATTCCTGAAAAATTTCTCCATTGTGTCAAAAATTGTTTTTCTTTAGGATTCTGCCGTTTTAGTTATTTGACTGGGTCTAGTCCTTTCTAGATCTAGTTGCCGCTAAAGGCCGCTCTGGGCCCGCTTCAGTCTCGCTGACGGATTTAGCCTCTTAGATCTCGCTTAAATCGCACACAAAACGTGTTGTAAAATTTGAATTTTTCTCCGCTAGTTAAGGGGATGCGAACTCTTGTTATGTCTTATAGCCGCCGGTGATTCCCAAAATACGCTCGAAGTCACTTTAGGCCCATAACTATTGACCGCTAACTGGTACTAAAAAGACTGGTCCTTTTGGCAGCGCCAATTAAGACAGTGATAGTGCTGGGGCGCGTCACCTGCCATATTCTGCCATATTCTGCCTACTGCCGCAACATGCCGCATACTGCCACACTACTATGGGCTCGCCTACTACTAGCGCCTTAGCGGCTAGCTCTATTTATTTGTTTACACCGGCCCTAGCGGCCCCCTTTTCCTTCTCCTTAGCTTAGTATTTTCGTAATATAGCAATCCACAGGCTTCACCTTGAAGGCATTTGTGCGAGCTATCACAAAGACAATGTGGGGACCCGCGAAAATAGATTTCCCCTTCCTTTTTGGGACTAGTAGCTATCCGCATACGGCCCCAGAGTTATAGGGGCTCTATCGCCTAAGCAACTGCCTATAAGACCCGCCAAAGGTGTCGAACAGGACGATCAAAGAATGGGAATTCTGCTGCATTGAACGTGGCTCTAGAGCCTCTATATATACATTAAGAAATCGTCGTCAGCTTCGTCTAATCTACGACGTATTTGGTTAATCAGTTAAAGCTTCAAATGTCAGTCGTTTGACCAAGGACTGTTGCGACTTCTGGAGGGAAAACCACTAATTCCAAAAAAGAGGGGGAAATCTATTTTCGCGCGGTCCTCCATCACATTCCGGTTGACGCTTCCTGTGTACATTTAGAATATTGTAAGAACCTCTAAGAAGTTATGCCTTGGCTACTAACCTGGATTCGTTAGTGTTCGGATCCTTAGCTACAACTCCATCTTGGGAAACACTCGGAAACCATACATTCCGCTCAAATGGTCCGAAACTCCAATTAGATGGGTGTTTTCGTTGCGAGCGTTTAATCCTATCGGCGCTTTCGCCAATCTGGTTAAGACTGTCTCTACGCCCACTATCCGCTCTAGCGTAAGGATGAAGCTTCTCTGAAAGATTATCTAAGATAATATTCACTAATATTTACACCCAGGATTAGATGAGACCAATTAGGAAATAGAAACGGGGCTATACCGTTACTGCTGCTAGCCATAATATGGTTGACAAGGGCTTTACCAATGGTTTGACGAGCATAGGAAGTGTTATCCACACCGAAAAAACTCTCCGCGTGCTGGTCTATCAACGTACAGAGTCCTATTATGCCTTCCGTGATGTCGTTTTCCTCCGGTATGTCATCCTCGTAAATCGTCGGTTGCGGCGGATAGCTTGACTTTGGGCGCCGTCCCCCGTGCCCGGAGCTAGTTCTTTTAGAACTCGAGAGCCGATTCGAAGTCGAGAGCCGATTCGTACTGGATGAAGGCCGGGCCGAACTGGAGGAGGGCCGGACCGAACTAGAGGAAGACCGAACCGAACTAGAGGAAGGCCGCTTTGAATTAGTGGAAGGCCGAGTTGAACTAGATGAAGGCCTTTGGGAATGCTGTTTAGATACGGGCCGGTTTTGGCTGGTGCGAGGCCGATGTGAAGTGGGAGCTCTGGCAGTGGCAACCCTAGGTTGCTCCAACCGCATAGATTCGCTGGGTGTTTCCTTCGAGCCACACCCACCCATTCTACCGATTGCACGTATTGTCAATTCCAGTGGTCTTGTTGGATTGGAGTGGAGTGGATTTGACCCCCAAATCCACTCCAAAGCTACTGGAGCTCCACGAACGCTAAACCTAAATGGGACTAACGGTTACCTATAAAGGTTAGTAATCCAGCTCCAGCTCCAGCTCCTGTCCAGTCCAGTCCAACAAGATCACTGGTCAATTATCCTACGTAAGATTTATTTGTACTTGTACCCTGTGAATTTCACCGACTTTTCCGGTGTGAATTCATTTCCATTTCCGGTTATTGCAGGGCTCTGACATACAGCCTACAGAATTTGCCGCACGAGTTCCAATCTGCCAGGACACTCCGAGGCGTGCCAATGCCGGCGATCCGTATACGGACGACTTAGATTATTCAAGAGATATTCGATATGCTGGCGGCCTGGATCCGTCAAAGCCAAAATCTAGTCACGCTCGCATGTTTGATCTATACTATGGCCGACCGCTGGTGTGAATCTATTTATACAGCTAACGTCCAGCCCGCCCAGTGAGGGGTAGTCCGTTGAAGCAAACCCCTACGGGCACTACTACTCTACCCATCGGCGACAATCCAAGACCTATAGGCCGCCATCTTATGGAAGTCCAAAGCACAGCTTGGTAGGTGGTTCACCGTCGCCGTTCAATATACAGCCAACCCGCCAACGGCAGCCAAGTGTTATGGAAATTCAGCGTTTTAATCCTCGATATCCAAATCTTCTACTTTAACCCGACTTACGCCCTATTTCTTAAGAGCAGCTCGCCTTAGAAGTGAAGTCTATATATGCTGGCCTTACAATGGTAGAGACAAAATGTATTTATGTGGATAGAGCTTAGGCCAGTGGTCTCGATGATGAATGAATGAATAAATAGGCCTAATATCGTATTCAATTCATAAGCCAATCAGAATATCGCGATATGAATGAATAATCGCGATATTGTAGATATAGGCAATATCAACAGTCTTGGCATGGTGTTGTACCTAAATTGATCTAGGCGACGTCTCTATAGAGTCCTCTACCCCTTCCCTCCCCCCCTTATATTCACCAGTAGCTGCCTCCTCCAGCCTTGTACAACTCCTCCTCTTACCCACGACTTTAAGCACTCTGATCGCTTAATATTCGCTGGCCCAAGCTTTATCCGTTGCTAAGTAATTGTCCTTTAAGCTCCGGAAAATATTCGCTCTGGTTTAGCTGACATAGGTAGTATAGATAAGATATCTATTGCTATACGGTAGAGTGATGGGTAGTCTACGTAATTGCTTGGATTAAGCCACTAATTAAGGGCAGTAGTACCAGCAGGAAGATTAGTAGGGGAGGCGTTAATAAAGTGTTTAAATTTATCCTCAATCGCGTTAAGGATTGACTGCTTCCTGTTCCATATATTGTACTCGTTAGGCTCCTAATCGCGAGCAATATCTTCCTCTTCTGCTTGACTTGCATACTTATCCTTATACTTATTTACCCAAAGCCTCCGGGCCGCATTAACTACGGGCTTCCTCTAAGAAGCTTTCTAGTTGCGATTAATATAGGCCTTCCTACAGTAAGGAGCCAATAGTAAGGCTGCGCTGTATACGGTAACTTCGTCGGTCTTAAGGTAGTATTTATTAAAGGCGTGCCAGCTGGTTCGAATGCAGTCGCAGAGCTTTAGGTTGGCTGCGTACTTATATAGAGCTGATTTAAAGTGCTCTACTATAAAATCCATTATATAAAGCACCTTATTAAGGGTAGCCTTGTCACCTTCCGTCTCTTTTATAACTCTCTAGAAGGGCTGTAGAAAGTCTCTAATATTTTTAAGAGCTCTCTAATTGGCGGCGTTAAGGATGTCCTCCTTATTAAATTCCTTAATATACTGCTCTTAATATTTTATAATTGCGTCTTTTAATTTAAGAGCCATTAAGATTATATAATACCACGAGTTCCACTGTGTGTTATTATTTATAGAAATAGCTCAAAGAGCGGTCGCGATAAAGTAATTATAGTGGGCGTTAGAGCTTTAAATATATATAATAACATTATGCAACTTTCCTAGAGGACTAATCTAGCGATAAGTAAACTGGCTAGCCTTCCCTTTTTTAAACCTTTTAGCAAGGAGCTCCTTAATCCGATCGTCCTCAAGATCTAACTCTGCCTTAAGCTTCTCGCGAGCCTCCTTGAAGGCAGCGTCGACGGCTTCCTTATCCTCTAAGAAGAAGAAAGCTTGTGCGGCTATATTAAGTACGTGCCTATAGCAGCGAATACGGTGTTGCTGTGGATTGTATTAAGCTTCTGTCCCTACTTTCTAAAGCCTCTTAGATAGCTCTTAAAGAAGTTTATTATTACTGCCGTAATTATCGCCCATACAGTATCCAACCTTATTAAGTATTTAGTAGTCCTTAAGGACTTACCAGAGGACTTCCACCTGCTTATCGCCGCCGTGTTTACCAAGAAGAAAAGGTAGAGTAAGTAGAGCCTTTTGAAGTACGCCTGTATCGTTAATAAAGTGACTGTAGATTGCAATAAAAGTCTTTTAATTTGGCGAAGTCTAGGCGTTAAGTAAGAGGTGTATTGATATAAGAGAGGACTGTAGCTTCTGCTTAAGAACTTCCTTATTAAGGATGTAGGACTCCTTAATTATTCTAGGCACCGTAGTATTGGAGTCTATTAGAGCCTCTTCGTAGGTGTAGTTTACTGTAAGAAGTAGCGCTCGAAGCTCCGGCCAAGTTACTACCTTATATGGTAGATTTCGAACCACAATTAGCTGTGCAAGGGCATCGCGTACTAGGGCTGGATTTACGCTCTCTCGTAGTATAGTGTCCTTCTGCCTTTTAAGCTGCTGCGTATAAAGCTCTCCTTGCTTATAAAATAGGCCCTAAAGACTCTGCTATATGGCCCGCTTAATAACTAAGTCTTCCTCTTTAACAACTACGCCGTGGGCATTAAATAGATAAGTGCGTATATTTATGGTGACTATATTACGCTAAAATACACATTGCCTATAGTACTAGTATTGCCTTCCTTTACTATTTATAAGCGGCTTACTACCAACAGGCTTACGCGCGAGAGCCCATGTATTTATAGCCCGAACTTTCCGTTTTTTATAGGCCTGTTTAAAGGATTAGGGGGAGAATTGGGGGGAGGACTTGGAAGAGAGTGACGCGTCGTATTCTTCGTTGGGATTTAGGTCTTTAAAGAGCTCGCTTTTAAGCTTAGATAGTTCCGATTGGGCGTTAGAATTGCTATCAGAGTTAATAACAATGGATTGCGAGAGAGAAGGAGGCATGGTACTAAATTGTGGTTGGTATTAGGGGGGGGGTGTTAAATAATATTATAGAAAGGAAGCATCTGTGGGCGAGTCTAAAAAATTTGACTCTTGCGTATATATNAGAACGTACAGTGTAAAACTGGTCCTGTGTTTACACCTTAGTATCCTTTTACTACACCCTACTACCCCATGAGAGCTTTAAGTCTCTATATATATTTATAATCTTATGAATATTCATTCATAAGGGCTATTAAAATATTCAATCATTATCACTCCTTATGAATGAATATATCGTTAAGAAGCAATGAATAAAAATATCATCGAGACCACTGAGCTTAGGCCTCTGCGTCTCCTGAAACCGAAGGAGATCCAAATTCCAAATTTGCAAATAATCACTGGCAAGTATTGACTACTCTACACCGAACCTTGCTGCATAAGCATCATGACTTCTTTTTGGCCTCTTAACATCCTTCTACTTCCCCCGCATTACGTTGTCTGGTAACTAAGTACTCCATGCCTGCTAGAATGTGGAAACATAGTATCCACTCTTTCCTTGAGCTATTACGTCGTTGGCTGCCCGAAAGTTTGGATTATATGCTCGCTTTTATATACCTTGCTTATTAGATGCTGACTCTTCTCTACGAGACCGTGCCTACATTTGAGGATACTTGGATCGAATGTCTTGGTGATCTTGGTTGATATCGCATGGCTATCGAAAATGAGGACCTGCGCGATCGCGAAACCTGGGCAGGCGTTGCACGTTTCTGGTATAGTAAAGCTGCCGATAAGAGCCCAAACCCATCCTGCCATTTGCAGACCGGAAAGGCACACGACCTGACATCATAGTTATCAAATGAGTATGGTAGACACCCAAATCAAGCCCTGGATCTTCGACGAGCAAAAGCAGTTCCACTGCTGCAAGAGTAATTTCCTCATCCCCAAAAAAGGTAAATATAAGAAATTCGTCCATGGAGATCGTGGACGGGAGCTCCCAGTTGTGGGATAGCTGCTGGGCCAGTAATTTGAGAAAACGGGCGGCTTGCCAATAGTATTCATCGGTGTCAGCAATCAATTGGCTGCGATATAGACCATGGCCGTAGGTGTCCAACGAAATGGCGCGGAAGAACGCTTGTAAGGCTGACACACCGCCCGCCGGGGGACCCTTTAGGATATTTTCGTATAGGACCTCGAGACCCTCCTTACTAACGAAAGGTGAAACCCCATGGTAGATGTTCTCAACGTAGTCGATAGTGTATCCCTTGCAGTAAAGGATACGGTCATTGTCGGTGAATCGAACCAAGCGAGTGAATTGAATAGCAGTACTCTGTTGATACTAAGGTACGAAAGACGCGAGTGGCAAGTTGCTATTGCTCCTCTGCCAGCTTGGTACCCAAGATGGCAAGGTGCTTGGTATGGGACTTCTTTCGGCAGCACAGTGAAGGACTCTCAGGTTTTCATCCTTAAGTAGCAATGCTTTAGCAACTTCACGAAATAAAGCATCTATAGGTTTAGTGTAGTCCGGCTGAATAGCAGGATCTATGTTCTGTGGTAAGATGCCTAGTAATCCGTAGATTTTGTCTCGTGGATCAGTTGCTTCGAGACTTTGTAAATTAAGTAGAAGGGCAACGGAGAATTCGGAGCTTGGAGCGTGATTACGGGCGATCTGGCTGCGATCTGGCGAAAAGGTATTGACCATATCCAACATGTGGAACATCGGCGTGCCGCAAAGCGATAGGTATTGCAGAGATCTCTCGTCCAATTCGTCGGAATAAACGTGGGAAATCTTCGACCAAGCGCTGCTAGCAAGCCGAAAGCAAGAGAATGGAAGTTGGCTTCTGCCGCATAGAACATCGACACTCTTTGCAAGTACTAGCTCTTGGAGGATCTAGATTCGTGTCCAATAGAGGCATGCTCCCAGTGTTTTGGTGGCTGTTATTGCGTTTACTTCAAAAGCGAGCCGCACGTTCTGTCGACCCTTACCACCATCGTAATACTGTCTGACGACCTAGATCATCTATACGAACTATGTCTTAGTTGTCTCTCAACTTATGACTAAATGTCTCATCGAATGCCTCATTACCTATTTTCTATTACCTATTTTAACTTAGTTGTCTAGACCTACCTAATGTATATAAAGAGCTTCTAGAGCCCTTATTAATAGATAGAGTTCTTATTCCTAATCGTCCGTTTAATAGTTATTAGGCCGTCTACTGTATTATCTTTAATTCCAAAGCCTTTATTCCCATTAATTTTAATTATTATCTTAATTATAGACAACTACCTATAATAACTTCTTAATAAGAAACCCCTCCCGTTATTATATTATTCGTTATCCTTATAAGCCTAAACAATTAGGACGAATGGATTAAGGTTATTAAGTTAAAAGCGAATAATAATTGTCTCTAGAAGTATGTTGACCTATTAATACCTAAGGCCGATCTACTATAGCTTAAAGAACCTGTTTGAGCCTTACCTAAGGATACTAATAGCTGGGGGAAGATGAAGCTCGTAGAGGTAGATAAGGAGGAGAAGGAGGAGCTTTATATACTTAAAGCCGACTATAGGGATAATATAAAGCTATATAGAAAACAGCTGTTAGCTTTTAATACGTTACATAGCTATATTCTAAGCTCTATCTTATATACCTACCTTATTTATACGTTTAAATGCGTAACTACCTATAATATCTTTGTGTCTCTTAAGTAGAGAATTACTCTAACTAATAGCGCCTAAAAGCTTTAACTAGCTACCTAGTATATAAGGCTTAAGAAAGCGCCTTAGAACTAGAACTTTAAGGTTTAGTTATAAGAGTAGGAGACGGTGTATACTAAGTGTAAGGAGCTAGATCTACCTAAGGTAAATAATAATTATTTAGTAAAAGATTTTATATACGCAGTTAAATCTATTATACTAAGCTAGTTAGAATATTAGAAGAATTAGCTTAAAAGGCTTAAGTGGAAGAAGAAGACGCTTCCTACTTTCTTTAAACTAGTTAAAATATACCGAAACTACTATTGTACGGAGCTCGCCTAAAAGGGTAAAACCTTATAAGGATCCTTTGGTATTACCTTTACGGATAAGTTGCCGAATTTAAAGCCTAAATTAAAGCCTTAATTATTAGTAGATAAGTAGAAGAAGAAAAGGCGACCGCCGCTGGAGTGCTTATACGGAAAACGTTACTACTTTAATAAGTGCTGGTATATTATAGAGTCGATTTCTTACCTATCTTAGTTTAAACTAAGTAACGAAATTTAGAAGAAGGTGGATAAGAAGATTGCTAATGCAACGCCCGAAATTAAGGCTTGTATTAAGTAAATTAAAAAGGACGATTAAGCTAATAAAAAGCTAAAGAATAGTAACTAGTAGAGCTCTTAAAAGCCCTATGGAAACTTTATAGTTTATTATATAGGAGCCTATAACATAGCTTCTAATTATAAGGTTCGTGATAGTATTATTCTTAACTTGGGAACTAGCCTATATGTCTTTAACGATAAAGCTAGGTTTATTAGTAATATCGAGCCTATATTAGAATGCGTTTATATAGGCTCGCATATAGAAGAAATCGTAGGCTATAGTTTAGCGTTTAGCTATAATTATAATTAACTACCCTAAAGGGAAGAGATAGATATAGCTCTTAGGAGCAGCCTTTATACTAGGCTTCTATACTAACTTAGTATATCTTAATAAGCTTAATAATAAGAGAGTTTACTGGAATAGTGAAGAGAACACTCTCTTCTATGGCGACAACGAGACGTACGCCTACTGTGGCTGCTACTATAGTTAGAACCCTATTAAATACAATAGGCTAAAAAGTAACTTACTAGAGGCTTTATTTGCGACTTAATTATAGCTAATAAAGTATTTATTAAAGCCTCTACTAAATTAGGCAGAAGGCTATATATAGCACTAGCGATTAGGCTATGCAGGAAAAGAAGCAATTAAGTAACTACCTTAATTAGTAATGGGCGCGATTCTAAAAGGTCCGATAATAGTAGAATATAAACTATATAGAGTAAGTAAAGCTTATAAGGTAATATCTAGAAGACCTTTAACTTAGTTAACGGTTCCTTTCAATAGAATCTACCTTAATTTAATACCCGGAATAGTTGTATTTAATAGTAATAAGTAAGGACCCTAAGAATCCCTTACCCCTACCTCCTAGGCTAAGGTTTTTAGCGGAGTATAAGCCGTTTAGTGGTCTACTACTAGGTCCTAGCAGCAGTAATATGGCGTAAGGGGAAAAATAGGGGGTTAGCGTTACTTTCTGGCACTCTAGTAAGCTAAAGTGGCGGCTTTTATAGCATATTCTTTATGGGTAAGCTTTAATCTAGCTGTGTTAATCTAAGGGGTAAAACCTAAACAATAATACTATTTAGTACAGGCTAAACTATAAAGCATCCTTTATAGACAAGCTTTAATCCGGCTATATTAATCTAAGGGGTAATCCTAAATAACGGTACTATTTAGTATAGGCCTAACTATAAGGCGTTATAGAAGCCCTAAAGTTGTCTAGTAGGTAGTATAGGTAGATAGTAGTTAAATATAGTTACTAGGTTCTATTATTGCCTTATATATAAAAGGTCGTATAAAAGGTCGTATATAGGTTTATATACAAGTTTATATAGATTAGTTAGCCTAGTTAAATAGAAATATAGGCATTTAATTAGCCTAGAAGTTCGTAAGAGTTTATAAAAGTTTAAAAACGGAGTAAATTTAACCTAAGGGGGTTATTATAGGTATACTGGTTTAAAGCATTAATAAATATAGGCATTTAATTAGTTTAGAAGTTTATAGGAGTTTATAGAAGTCTAAAGATTAGTTAGCTACTCTAATTTCTATAAGATTAATTATGTTAATTGTTATAAGGTTAATTATTAAAGGTCGCCACTATTTATACACCCCCTAAATGATACACGTACACCCCCCAATTGATACGCATACACCCCCTACCTCATTTGGTTTAGACGCTTCCTCATTAAGTTAGATAAATCCTCATCAAGTTAGAATATCACGTGCGTTTGCGCCTGCATCGCGAAAATCAAAGTACGCGCTATGTAAGTTTTACAACTGCAACATCACGATCAGGTCTCGATTTTAGTTACAGTATAAGTAGTAGAGTCTAAATTTAGATCGCGCCTAAGTTAATTAATTAGATTGCGTAGTACTTTGTGAGGCGTCGCGCAAACTAATTTGGGTGCTGCGACCTCTGCTTCGCGCCCAACGCCCACGCCCACACCCGCGCCCGCGCCTGCGCCCGGTGGGACCTAAATCAACACCTCTGCTTCGCATTTAAGAGCCTGCAATTATAGAGCGTCGCGGCGGTCGGGTAATTAATTCTATAACTAGCTCTACAATTGCCAATCGCGTTAACAGATCTACTCGTAGAGAGCCCTCAGCATTCGAGCGAAATACTACGGACTTGCACTTTAATTTTCGTGATGCAGGCGCAAACAAGTCAAATGTACGTGATATTCTAACTTAATAAAGATGCATCTAACTTAATAAGGAAGCATCCAAACCAAATGAGGTAGGGGGTGTATGCGTATCAATTGGGGGGTGTACGTGTATTATTTAGGGGGTGTATGAATAGTGGCGACCTTATTAAATTAATAACCCTATTTAACCTTTCCCTAACCTAGTTAGTATAATCTTCTATATTAACAAATCTATTAAAATTATCTAGGGTATTAAAAGGGTATAACCCCCTAAGTATATCTAATTATTAGACGTACTGCTAGTTAAACTAATTAACTTTATCCGCTAGTACCTTAATACTATTAGCGACTTAGTTAATTAAGGCATGAGTATAGTAAGAGGGACACGTAAGCCTATACAATTAGTAGTCTATAGATAAGGATTTAAAGTTAAAAAAAGAAAAGGAGACGAAGGGTAGCGCCGCTTAACGTTATATATAATCCTCTAGTTACATAATAGTAATTATCTAAAACTATCTAAAACTATCTAAAACTATCCGCTATAATCCACTAGTTTCTACTAGCGCCGTAACATTACCCTCCCCTCTAAAAAAGTCTGCCCTTAGGCTTTATACGTCCGTATTATATCTATAGGGTATTATATCTATAGGGTATTATATCTATAGGGTATTATATCTATAGGGTATTATATTATTATATCTATAGGGTATTATATCTATAGGTATTATATCTATAGGGTATTATATCTATAGGTATTATATCTATAGGGTATTATATCTATAGGGTATTATATCTATAGGTATTATATTTATAGGGTATTATATCTATAGGGTATTATATCTTATAGGGTATATTATATCTATAGGGTATTATATATATCTATAGGGTATTATTATCTATAGGTATTATATCTATAGGGTTATTTATATCTATAGGTATTATATCTATTAGGGTATTTATATCTATAGAGTATTATATCTATAGGGTATTATATCTATAGGGTATTATATCTATAGGGTATTCTTATCTTTATGCTTAATGGGCAGTTTATCGTCTTCGCTATTCTAGCACTTTATCTACTTATTGAGGTACTTTAGGGGTTTAGGTTTATTAGGGTAACGATTATAAAACTTTTAAAGCTTATAGGGACTACCTATAAAGTTCTATATAGGGTACTAAGTAGGGTCTAGATTATACCCTTTCTAACTAACACGATATTTTAATATTCCCCTTATAAGCTTATAGGCCAGTATTTCTTTAATTTCGTATTTATCTTCGCTATTAACTTAGATTAGTAGGGGAGGTTTATTCTTTTATCTAGGTAATAGGTTATTTACGGCTTTCTATAGTTTATCTAAAGAGAAAATAGGGTAAACTTTAATTAAATCTAGGAGCTTTACTTTATATAAGTTACCTATCTTCTTAAAGACTGTTCGTACTAACTTAATAGCACAAGTAAGTCGTATCCACGGGCACGAAATACATGTAGTATCGTATACTTGTTTGGATGGTGACTGTCAATTATATGAAGCAGACTACGTGGTCTATATACTAATATACCTCCCCCCTAATTAGTTAGTGCTTCATAAGTGCACCAGACGCGTAAGCAAGTGGTTAGTGCACTAAACGCGTAAACGCGTACCTGGTATACCGAACGCATAAGCACGCGTTTAGTACAACAGGTGCTATAATTATACACTAGCAGTACTTAAAAAATGAAACCACCTATATACAGCCTCCGTAATTGCTTTAATAAAACCATAGAACACAAAGGAAAATATATAGGAAATCTCCCTAAGGTGCCGTCTAGGCTGCCTTCCAAACGGTGCCCCAAGCTAGCCGTAAGTTCTGCTTACGGTCCGTAAAATAAACCATACGGCCTTTTAACGGGCAGTAGACGAGCTATAAGTTAGATTTTAAGGGCCGCTAAGGCGCTAGTGCTAAGCAAACCAATAGCGATTTTCTATCCCGGGGATAGAAAATTATAATTGGTTAATTTAACCACCTTGCAAAATTCGGCAGGTTATATAAGTCCACTAAATTCCACCGTAGCTTTCTACCATTTTCCACCTGTACCGTATAACAAGCCATACGGCCTTCCAACGGGCCGTAGACATACCATAGGTGCTCCGTTAGTCCCGTTCTACCTATTTTATAACTTTTAGGTTAAGCTTATTTATGTTAATTAGGGTTTTAAGGGCTTAATACGGCTTTGCCTTAGTTATAGCGTCCACTAGGTTATCTCCACTACTAATCTATTTAACCTCCGTAATCTTACGTTGTTCGTAGGCCTAATATAAGCACATTAGGTCGACTATAAGCCTCTTCTCTTATATCATACCTAGTTTAACTAGGCAGTTGTAAAGGGACTTTAAATCGGTATATAAAACCAGGGGTAACTACTTTAGTTATAGAATCTTCTAGACCGTTAATTTGATTATAGCTGCTATATTAAATTTATAAGCTAGTATATATAGTTTAAAAGCTAGTATACTATAGGTTACTTATTTGCACTTAATTAAAGACTAGTGTAGTATATTTGCGTTCTAATTACAGTCCGTAAGTATAATTATAAAGCCAATTTATAATAATAGGTCTTTATTATTGGCAAAGGAGGCGTCCGTAAATACTAGTAGGCTAAGGGAATTTAGGTCTAGTGGTATAAAAGTAAGTCCCCTTACTGCATTATTAATTTGCTACTAAATGCGCTTATTAAGCTGCTTAATATTTTCTTTTTATAGATCTACTGCCTAGGCCGCAAAGGATAAGTCATAGGCAGATTTAGGTTAGCAGACTATAGCAATATAGGCACCTCTTGCACGCTATATAGCGTATTAGTCCTTTATATTTACGGTCTTATAGGTNTCTCNNNNGGANCTANTAAGGTCNNTAGGCTTTNCTATAANAAGCTTTAGGTTTTAAGCTTAGCGTTCCTAAGTTAGCTTAATTAGGTTGCCCTTTTATATAATTAGGCCTCTATTAAACTTAATCGGATTCTGCTTAGTTAACTACTTTTACAGCTTTACTAAGAACTTAGCCTTTTATAGTTTAGTTTCTTCAGCGTCCGTAAAGGTCTGGTCTGCTAGGAATAGGGTATTATTTATTTAAAGTCTAACAATACCAAGGCCGTTCGATGGGCTGTATAGAAGGTAGGGGTCATAGGTTAACTATTCCATTTTAAGCTTACTAACGTAATACTAATGGTACGTTTTAAACTAGTAGTTCCTAGCTTCTAGTACTCCATAAAGAGGTTTTATAACCTATAAAATTGTTCCTAGTTATAGGTTAAGCTCACGGGGTGGTTGTATAAAGATGTCCCTACTTAGGTAGGTATTAGACTGCACGTAAGCTTGCGAGATATCCCGTAAGTATAGGGCTATAGGTTTGGTTTGCTATAGTCCCAGCGCAAGTACAAGTATAATTTATTGGCTGACTTATTAAATTATAGGCAATTGCGTAAGGACTAAGTTCTTTCCCTTATTATTATAAGCTTGTACAATAAGCCTTAATTTCTTAAAGGCTTTATTAGTACTAGGGTGCTTAATCTTATTAATAAAGCATGAGTTAAATATACAGACGCCTTGCGGGACGTCTTTCTCTATTATAACCGTAAAGACACCCTTTTTAAGTAGTCCGTTAATCTCTTTACGTTATAAGTCCATAAACGGGGTTTCCTATACTAGAACTAATATATCCGCAGGCGGAGATTGCCTTGCGGATATTCCTGCGGAGGTTAGGTCATTTTCTATTACGGTATTCTTAGTTATAGGGTGCTTTCGGGGGCGTCCTTGACTATACTTTATAGTAGGTTTAGTAGGTTTAGTAGGTTTCTAAGGGACTTCTAGGGTAGGTAAGGGTGCTTCTAGTTCGTCTGATTTGGCGGGTACTTCCGGTTCGTCTAGTTTAACGGGTACTTCCAGTTCGTCTAGTTTGACGTTATAGGTGTTTTTAGGCCGAAAGTAGGGTTTTATAGACGTGCTTCTGAAGCTGGTTAGCCTACTAGGAAGCTATACGTAGCACGTCTCGTTTTCTACGGCTAGTAGACAATAAGGTCCATTCTAACTACCGCTTTTACGCTATATAAGGACTTTAGAGTTAAGCGGGAGGTTATATACTAGGGTCGTGTTAGGTCCGTTACGGTGGTGTAGGGCGTTATTAATAGCTTACTTGGCCCGTAGCTTAACTATTTCAGTTATTGCCTTCCGTATTGTAGCTGCTTGTTCCGTAATAGACAGGGCAGAAGGGCCTAGGTTGCTTATTCTTAGGTAGGCTCTATAAACTAAGAAGGTAGGTACTAGTCCGTTGGGGCTAGCGGTATTATTAATAGCTTTTACGGCCATCTATAAAGCCAGTTCCTTTTAAATATCCTTATACTTGTCCGTAATAATCTGGTAAGCTCTCCGTAAGGCTAGGTAAGCTCGCTTAATAAGCCTAATAGACTAGTGCGCCTTAACTAAAACAGCTTTTGTTAATATAGCCATAGCCGTAGCATACTGCTAGAATTCCTTACTGATGAAGTTCCTATTAGCGTCGTGGGTAATATACTACAGAGGTCCGACGTATATATCGATCTAATAGGTCCATAAAATATCCTAAGTATATTTTGCGGATATATTTTACAACTAACGGGCGGCTTAATAGCGGGTTGCCTTGTTGATTATATATAATACTAGACTGCCGTTAATATACATAATATCCACGTACACTAAGTGGTTAAAGTTAAGGTCCTTATAAAGGGTGAACTTGAATTGGCCTAGGGAACGTCCGTATTTCTAGCAGAAGGAGCAGTATTTAGTTAGGTGGTCAATTGCCTTCCTATTAACGTCGTTATATCTAGAGCGTTTAAGGACTCTATACAGCTTTTCGGCTAACGGGTGGCCGAAACGGCGGTATAGGCGGTAGATCTCCATACTGGTAAGGTAGCACGGGTTATAGTTAAAAGATTCCTAAATATAGGTCCGTAAAGTCTCTCCCTATATAAGAAACGGGTGTCTAAATCGTTGTGTAATTGGTAGAGTAATATACTTACTTCCTAGGGCAGTTATAGGGCCAATTAGGGTATCCGTAACATTATTATAGTACACCTATAACCTATCTATATCTGCAAGATAGAGTAGGAAGGGGGTATCCGCTTTTACTACGTAGAAGTTAACTAGGCTAATTAGAGTCTTAACTTTAACTAATCTAATTAATGCGGTTAAGCTAATGCCGAATTAGATATTTATAGCCCTAGTTTACGTAATATTAATATCCGTATTGTTATTTATAGTAGTCCTATATACAAGGTATTATCCGTAGCCTATAGTAGACTTCTTAGAGGCACCTATATCGATTATAACACTGTAGAATTCCTTAGAGGTATAGCGTTCTGTGGTAATATATATAAATAGGTCCTACTTATAATCTGTAACATTCGTAACGGGGGTACTTATAAAATGGTTTTTGGGCGTAACTAAGTATATAAAGGAACGGTCGGCTAATATAGTCGTAATATTAAAGGCTTAGCTGTCCGTAAAAGGTCTAAAAGTGGTTAGGAATATCTCTAAGGTCTCTTGTTCTTAAGTATTTAAGTTAAAGTTAATTATAAGGGCTTCTATTGACTTATTAGGGGGCTCTTCTACTTCCTCTCCTTTATATTCTAAAATAAACTGGTTAATACGGCTATTAAGTCTCTTTTTAGACTTGTTACGTTCTTCCTAGGTATGCCTTATAGACTAACATCCTTCCTTACCGCACATAAAGCACTTCTGGCTAGTTTATCTATAGGGGTATATTTTTATACGGGGGTTGCTACGGGGGTTACGGGTGGGACTTAGTTGGTACAAGTATTGCTAGTAATAGCGGCGGTTTGTAAAGTAGACGTCTAAGTCTATTTATGGATATTAAATATCCGTAATAAAGGCTTAAGTGCTGCCTAGTGGGTTTAAGACTTTATACGTTATAATAGAGGAGCATAGGTCATTAATAAGGCCAGCTAAGGTATCTATAGGCTTATAGTAGGCGTACTTATAGGGCTCTACTTCCTAGTAGGCTGTAATAAGTTTATTATACAGGAAGTCGTCTGTTTAAAGCTTAGTGTTAAGGCCGTGCTATAGGTGCCGAAGGTCTTTAATAAGAATTTGCAGGCACTCTATAGTCGATTTTTTAGTGTTCTTATTAATTACGGTCCGTAGCTTAGTCGCATTCTATTAGGTAAGAATATTACGCTTATATTCCGGTCCTTTAAAGTAGTTACGCGTAGCTTTATATAGCTTATTAAAGGGAATACTAAGGGGGTTGCTCTTAAGGTTAGTGTAGTAGTAGTTAAGTGCTAGGCCGCGCAGTATAGTGGAGTAGGCTTAGCTAAATTCCTATTTAGGAATATCAGCCTTCCGACAGAGGTCCGTAAAGATAGTGAGTTTAAAGTTAAAGTTATCGTTTTTACTGCTATACTTGGATTCGTTAGTATAGAGCTTAGCTAAGTTAGCTAGCTCCTTACCGTAGGTCTTTACTTAGGTAGGTTGCGGATCTATAATTTACAGATCTGTGGCTTGCGGATATATAGCTTGTGGATCTATAACTTAAATAATAGGGGTAATTTAGTCCGTATTTTGGTTTATAGGGGTATTATAGTCCGTAATTTAGGTTACGGGGGTATTGTGGTCCGTAACTTAAGTATTAGGTATACTTTAGCTAGTAAGATTAATTTTAATGCCACTTAGGTTTGTGGAACGAATTTAGTTAAATAGGTTAGCTATAAGGCTAGAGATTCTATTAAGTTTAAAGGAGGTAAAGAGGTTACTAGTTTTAATATAATCTAAGATCTACTCTTTAGTTTATTCTATTTAGTCCTCTTTACATAGTATATTGTATAGAGACCGTACAACAGTGACTTGTTTATCCCTTTTAATCTATACGCCTTAGTGACGTAAAAGGGTTTGTAGGTTATGGATGGCAGTAGAGTTATAAGCCTTAAAAATAGCTTCCGTAAAGTCCGCAAAGTCTTCCTTATATTGCTCCCACAGGTCGTTATTTATAAGCTTAAAGTGTCTATATTTAAGGATTTTAAAGCTAATATAGTCGTTAACGTCGTTTATAGACGTAACGTCGACGCCTTATTTTCACTTCTTTTAACCTTCACTGACTTGCTTGCTAATATCTGCCATACTATAGTATAGTGTAGTGCGTAGCGGGTGGTAGCAGCTTATAACGGGTGGGGGAAGTCTTATAACGGTCCGTAAAATCGATTAACGGGTCCATAATGGTTTATAGGAGGGTAAAAGGTTTCTGTAAAAGGTCCAAAGAGGTTTAAGGTTTAAGGGGGTTAAGGATAGGGGTTCCGTATAGGTCTATATTCGTATCTATAACTTCTAGTAAACCGTACTAAGACTTAAATAAGTATATAGAGTTAGAGATAAGTCCGTAATCCCCAACTTCCGACCTTCTAGTAGGTTGTACTAGGAGTCTAAACGGGTGGTTGCTGTCGTGTGTATTGCTCGGGGGGAGGTATTAAGTAATTGCTGATCTGTGTGTGCTCACTAATCAGTATTCGTACTAACTTAATAGCACAAGTAAGTTGTATCCACGGGCACGAAATACATGTAGTATCATATGCTTATTTGGATAGTAACTGTCGATTATATAAAGCAGACTACGTGGTCTATATACTGATGCACCTCCCCCCTAATTAGTTAGTGCTTTATAAGTGCACCAGACGCGTAAGTGAGTGGTTGGTGCACTAAACGCGTAAACGCGTACCTGGTATACCAAACGCGTAAGCACGCGTTTAGTATAACAGGTGCTGTAATTATACAAAGACCTTATATAGTCCTACTATCTAATAGTCTAGCTTATAGCTAGGTCGTTCCGTCTTTTAGTTCTTTATTATAACGTAGACTATATCTCCTACCGTAAAGTTAGGCTCTCGCCTATACTTATTTGCCTACTATTATATTAATTTCTAGGCCTTTTCTAGATTTGTATAGGCTACTATTTAGGCTTCTTTTAAGCGCTTAGCGTACTACCGTACTTCCTTATAAGATAGTTTTTTTGTATATAGTTTGGGGTCCTTTTAGTCTTTTCTAATTAAAGCTTATATAGGGTAAGTAACCTATTTTCAGTTAAATAGGGGCAAATCCTATAGAGTTATGGGGTAAGGTTGCTTGGGTATAGTCTATTAGGGGTAGCAGCTTAGCCTAGTTATCTTAGAAGTAGTTAATAAAGGGCTAAAGTCTTTAATCTAAGTATTAATTTACAATTTCCGTCTAACTATCTATTTAGGGGTAGTATGCTATAGAAAGATTTAGCTTAATGCCTAAGATCTAGGTAAATATATTCTAAAAAGCTAATATAAATTGCGGCCTATAATTAGATATAATAGTATTTAGTAGTCTATAGATTTAGTAAACGTAGTAGATATATAGTTAGGCCGCTTCTTTAGCATTAATATTCTTATAATATAGGATTAAGAATAGGCGCTTGCTAAAGCTGTTAACTAGAATTATAACTATATTGTATCTATTACGGTCTATAAGTAGCTTATAAAAGTCTATAAAAATATACTACTAGGGGCGTTTTAGTATTAGGAGTGGTTTTAATAGTCCCGGGGTTTTATCTTATAGGATTATAAATTTATAGTAGCTGTCGTAGTTCCGTATATAACAGTTAATATTTATAACTATTCTAGGCTAATAGTAGCGGTTACTAATAATCTTACGGGTCTTATTTTTTTTAGGGTAGGCCGTAGAGACCTAGGTATAAGCTTCGGCAATAAGCTAGGTTTATAAGTTCTATTTTTTAGCTACTACTAGCTATTTCTAGTGCTTAAGTAGCCTATTTTTAAGGGACTATAGGCTAGTAATATTTTTTGCCTTTTTATAGTACTCTTATAGAGAGGGGGTCGTTTAGTTAGCCTATAGTAGTTTATTAATAAGGTTAAGTTTAGAGGAGTTAATAGAATATAATTCGGCGCTTAAGAGGCCCGTGCTTAGTTCTGCCTATATTTAGGGGTTAAGGTATTTTAGTTATAGTAGTGTCTAGGTCCGTAATAAGATCTTTATAGCCATCTAGTTATCTAGGTCTTATTCGCGCCTTATAAAAGTATCTATATGGTTTATAGCGCCCAGTCTATATATAATTAAGAAGTTAAACTATAATAGGGTATTTGTAAGGGATATTATTGCGGACACCTCGGGTTGCCCTTAGGACAACCCCCAGACGCCCCTTAGATAGTCGCCGGTCACGTGCCGGAGGCACGTACCCTTAGTATATAGTCTCCACGATCCCAGAGGCCTTACCTCCTTAAGGATTCGTCTTTCTTACCAATTTATCCTGTTCCACAATCGTGTCCTTATAGCCCCCTGTCTATAAGATCCCCTTACATTCAAATCCTTCCTACTCTTTTTTAGAAGGGTAGTTAGCTTAAAGGACCAGATTATTTATTTATATCTTTTATTTATAACTACCATTCTCCCTTAAAATCTCGCGATAACTTAAATAGAAACTCCACGGATACCTTATAGAAAGCCGTCGCGTAAAGGTAAGAAGGTCCCTCTGATAGTAAGAGATTGCGATAATATAACCCTCTGGGCAAGACGGCTGAACGAGCCCTAATACCTAGATGCTCTAGGAGCTCGAAGACTCTCGTACACCTATAGTTACTGCTAAGGAAAACGCAGACACCCTTTATAACGGTTATAACGCTGCCGGAAAGTAACTAAAACCCCTCTAGCCCCACCTAGGCCAATTAGAAGATTAAGCGCTAGAGGTAACCCTAAGATCTTCCCCTAAGCTAGAAATGCTAGAGGAATATACTAATATATTTAACTAGGGACCTAACTGGAACCCTCCTAGAAGACCACCGGCCTATAATTAGTATAGTAGTGGTATATAGACTGCTTATAAGCTAAGCGGGCCTACCCCTTTAGGAAACTAAACCTAAATACTAACTTAAGACCCGAGGCTTATTAGGAAACCTATACTAGCCACTAGTACTAATACTACCTCTATAGTAGGAGCTTCCCTAGGCCCAAGTTCGGAAGGTTAAGAGCCCTATACTAATCTCCTTTAAAATGGATATTGGGAAGCTATTATAAGGCTCTTAGAAGCTATACGGGAGAAAGCCACTAATAAATATATTAGAACCCTTTAAGGGTAAATCTATATCTAGTAGGGTTTAATCTAAGCTAGGCAAATTCTTTTATAACCTAGTTAAGGCTAAGGGCTTTCTAGGGGCTACCTAGTACCTACCTAAGGAGGTGTAGAAGACTTAGAAAGGCACCTACGTAATAAATAGAAAAAGGATATAAACTAACTGGCTAAGGCCTTTAGTAGTCTAGAACTTCGTTATAGACCTAACGCCTAACAGCTAGACAATTGGGTTTGTAAGGTAGATAACTTCTTTAAAATACTAATAATACGAGATAATACTAAAGAGCGTATATGCTAGATTATTAGCAAGATTAAAGACCAATTGCTAAACCAGATCGCGCTTAATTAACTTAATAAAGAGTAAATTATAACATAGCTATAGCTATAGACCTTCCTAAAGGGTTGGACCTAAGATCCGTATATTATATAATATGATAATATAAAATAATTCTAAAATAGTACGTAGCTAGACCGTTAAGACTTCTGCTAGTTTATAAACTTTATAAAAACTTATACTTAATAGATAGATTTAGAGCCCTTTAAAAACAAGGACGGCAGCGTCCGCAAGAAGGAGAAGATTAGATTTATTTAGGCTAGAATTAAGCTAGCAATTTGTAATAAAATAAAGCGTATAAAAGCCCTACCGCGGATTACCGCATATGCGGATTTTAAACGAGCGGTTCTAAACGCTAAGGATGTGGTAAGGAACTAAACCTCTTTTAATAGGAAGCCGGGGGTTACTAAAAGTGTAGGCACTTTAGTAGTAACGTAGGGCAGACCTAACCTTTAAAGAAGCCGTTCTTAAAAAGAACTTCGGAAGGGTTAAAGTTAGAAACCTTAAATAATAGAAAAGACTCCTGGGGTTAACCTGATATCTATCCGGCACCTTTATAGAAATACTCTAAGAAGTTAAGAGAAAACTCTAGAGGTAGATCCTATTAGAAAAACAAGTAGGGTAATAACCACACTAACGATCTAAAAAAAGAAAAACCCTAGTCGCGGACCTCTCCTAGCTATAACTAGGGCAAGATACAGAAGGAGAGACTCTCTATATTGCTGTTAAGCTGGAAATAATACTCCCTATAGGTAAGGTATAATAGTTCTAAGCACTATATAACAGCGGCGCCGAAATCAATCTTATATAATATAATTTAGTAAAAGAGTATAAACTTATCCCATTATAAAGGTGGCGGAAACCTATTATAGGCTTTTTAAATAAGCATTGGATTAAGCTATATAGTGCCTATAAGCTTATAGTATTAGTAGCTAATATACATAACCGCACTAAGGTGGTCGGCCCGCAACCCTTCTAGGTGGCTAACTTTATAGGTTACAACCTTATCCTTAGATACCCTTAGCTTACGGAAGTAGATCTTAAGATATGCTTTAAGACTAGAGCCTTTAAATAGTAGAATAATAAAGATTTAGAAGAGTGTATATTACTAATAAGCCTAAAGGACATCCTAGAGAATATAGCCCTAGGTAAAATAGTATATACTTTATACCCAAAGGAGTATTAAATCTAACCCCTATTTAATAGCAAGATGGGTATAAAGCCTAGTATAGGTAATAACCCCTCTATAATGGAAACCCTATAGGAAACTACCGGATAGGTCATGGAGACATTATAGGGAGGCGGCGATCTTAAGGATTTTATAAGATACTTTAACCGCCACGGATTACTCTGGCTTAAGTAATATATAGAGAGTATATTACGGCACCTTAAACGCTGCGTTAAGGAGTTCCCTATCCTCTACTGGCTACTATATAAAACGGTTTAACGTACGGTAGCAACTATATATAAGCAACTACTATAACGTATAACACTGCCTATAAGTATTCTAAGGGAGCTCTAGGACCTACCCGATAATAATACGGAGGATAAACGCGACCCTAATTTATTAAATATTCTAGTAGGCCTAAGGGACTTACTAAGGGTATTTTTAGGTAGGAGAGCTAAAGTCCTACTATAGAACTCGGAGTATGATTATATAATTAATCTAGAAGAAGGCAAGCAACCGCCGAATCTTTCTATCTATAACCTCTCGCGTAAAGAGCTTAAGATCCTATAAGAGTACCTTAATGGCTTACTAGAAAAGGGATAGATCCGGCCTAATAAGTTACTATTAGGCGCACCAATCCTCTTTATTCTAAAACTAGATAGAACTATAAGGCTATACGTAAACTATCGCGGTCTTAACAAGATTATAATTAAGAACCGTTACCTACTACTACTAGTTAGTGAAATGCTATATTAACTATCTAGGGTGAAGATCTTTACAAAGTTAAATCTATAAGACGCCTATTATAGGCTCCGTATTAAAGAAGGGGATAAGTAAAAGACTGCTTTTAAGACCTAATACGGCCACTTTAAGTATTTAGTGATGCCTTTTAGGCTAGCTAATGCGCCTATAATATTCCAATTATATATTTACAGAGCCTTAAGGGGACTAGTCGACCGTATATACGTTGTCTATTTAGATAATATCTTAATCTACTTAAAAGATAAGGATTAATACGAGTAATACGTCCGCGAAGTGCTGAAACGTTTAAATAATTAGGGCCTTTACGCCAAGGCGTTAAAATATATCTTTAATACTAAGTAGGTTAAGTTCCTGGGTTACATTATAACGCCTATAGGTATAGTTATGGACCTAGTACGGGTGTAGATAATCTAGGAGTAGCCGGAGCTAGAGAGCTACTAGGATATTTAAGTGTTCCTAGGCTTTACTAATTTCTATAGGCGCTTTATCTATAACTACTCGGACGTTACCTAATACCTATCCAACTATATTACGGAAGCTTTCTAAGACCCAACCTAAGGAGTAAAAAGCTTAAAGGCGGTAAGGAAGAAAACTAAAAAGGGACTAATTAAATGGTATAAGCCATAGTTATAGCCCGGAAAGGTTTAGGAGGCCTTTTAGAAACTTCGCGCAAAGTTTATAAAAGCTTTATTACTATAGCATTTTAACCTAGATTAGCCATTAATAATAATCACTAATGTATCAAATTTTGCCCTTATTAGTATCCTACTATAACCCAATAGGCATCCGGACGCTACCCAGCTCTATTAGAGACTAGTAGCATTTTATAATAGAAAATTCCAGGGACCTAAAGTTAGGTATTATACCCACGATAAGGAACTGCTAGCTATAGTTAACTGCTTTAAATAGTGGCGATACTACCTTAAGTACGCGAGCTATACCACTCGTATACTCTTAGATCACTATAATCTACGCTACTTTATAACTGTAACGGCGCTATCGCACGTTACCTGCCAAATTCTGCCATATTCTGCCGACCTGTGATTGGCCCGCCTAAAGCTAGCGCCTTGGCGGCTCACCCTACATATTTGTTTACATCGGTCCTGGCGACCCCTTTTCCTTCTCTTTAGCTTAGTATCTTGGTAATATAGTATTCGTTTAAGCTTCGGTTTAGAGGCATTTGTTTGAGCCGTGATATTATACTAAGCTCTCCCTACCTTGCCTGGGAAGGCCTTAATAATATCCCACCCTAAAGAAACTTCGTCTGCAACGACGTATTGACGCGCTATACTTAGACACCAAAACAACCCTACATTACCTGGGAAGGCCTGGATAATATCCTACCTTATAAGCTAGATAGGACTGGACCTGTACCCCCAGAATTAAAACTAAAGCGTATAATACTAACGAACCTTAGGAAGCTAACGATGGCACCTAAAGTAAGCTTATTTAAGAGAGCTGCCTCTACCTAAGAGGAACCTAAGATTTAATTGGGATTAGAAATCGAAGATAATAATAATGTTGTAGATATACGCGAGCAGATTCGCGCCCTTACAGCCAGCTAGGAAGCTGATTGTCTTAAAGCGAGAAATATATAAGAGACCCTATAAGAGATCCTAGAAAGCCTTACGGCCCTATAAAATAGCCCGGCTTCCCCTTCTTAAAGCCCTAGTTAACCTGTTTACTCTACTAAATATAATACACTAGGGAGTACGGATATAATAACGAAGCAATTAAAGTCCGTTAAGCTCCCTAACCCCCTACCACTATCTAATAGGATAGACCCTACCTTTAAGAATTGGAGGATTTAAGTATAAGGAAAGCTCCGCGTTAACTATAACNATTTCCTTTCCNAAGAAGCCAAAATGCTCTACCTCTTTAGTCGAACTACTGGGGACGCCTAACGGCACCTTTAAGCCAAGTTTAAGGACGACTCCCCTGTCCGATTTATATCTGTTAATAAGATAATATAGCACCTAGCGGCTATCTATGTTAACCCGAATAAAGTACGGGATGCCCGTTATAACTATAATTACCTAATAATAAAACCGAACTAACCCTTTGCCGAATTCTAGACTTAATTCCTATACCTTATAGGAGAAGGCTAGGTTCCCCTTAAGAACTACTAATTAGACCTATATAATAAGCTAACAATCCGGCTATAAGAAAAGATCGCTATAACCTTAGATAACCTGCTAACCCACAAAAGACTCGCAGCTTGTTGCCTATTATTAGACTTAGAACTAAAGCGGATCGACGCCCGCCCTAATTAGTAGAAGCGACTCCGTAATGATTAGAACTTACTAGCTATACCTATAGGAGCTAGAGCAGGAAGATAAGTTATAACTGCTCTTATACTAAAGGCGGTTATAACTACGTACCGGTAAGCCTTGCCCGACCAGCTACGTACTATGCCATTAACTAGTATTTACCGTAATACTCCGATTGACCCTGCCTTGGCTACGTGCTTTAACTGTAATAAGTAAGGTTACTTTGCCTTGTCCTGCCCGGAGCTAAAGGATATAGGCGATATTAAGGAGATAGAGGAAGGAGAAACGTCCGATGAGTCGGGAAAAGAAGAACCCTAGGGAAAGACTCCCCCCTAGGGTACCCTATTGATCTTGAAGAGATTAATTTTAGTTAGTTAATGGGTGGAAAGTATTTTATGGTTCTATGTATAGTATCTCGAAATGGATATGGAGTTAATATAACCGCCCTTATTAACACTAGAGCAAATGGCTTCGCCTTTATAAATACTGCCTGTGCGAATAATGTTGCCAAGTTTCTAAATGCAGAAGCTATCCAACTAGAGAAGCCTGTTTAGGTAAAGGGCTATAACGGCTAAGCCGGTCGGCCTATTACCTACGTCTTAAAGTTATATATCGCTCTTGATGGATAACGCTAATACGGTATCCCCTTTTGCATCCTAGACCTAGGGTCCTATGATATAATCCTCGGATAAAAATAGATGTCCTATTTTAATATTTGGTTAAATATATGAAAAAGACGGTTCATCTAGCCGGAGGATAGACTAAGGTTGCCCTCCTTTATTAGGGAGATCTGAACTAACCGCAAGACACTAGCCGTAAGGGCTAACCCTACCTACTAGTAGGATGTTTGGGCCCGTGACCTAGCCTTTGCCTAAGAGGACGCCCGCCGCGAAGCTGGAAAGAACTCCGTACTAATAAAGATACTCTCCCGAAGTACTACGTTTAAAGAGGACTCTATGTACGGAAGCGGGATAGATAATGACGTAGATAATGTCTAAATTGTATAGATCTAACCGTTATAGAAAAGAACGTATTAATAGGATATAAGGGATGACCTCTAAAAGATATAACAGGAGCTAAAAGGAGTAACGATGACGCTAGTACCCTAGAAGTCCCTAAAGTTATATACGCCCCTATTATTAGTTAACCCCCCTACTATAGACATTGCCGCAATTAGCGCTGTAGTGTTTTACTTTAATATATACCGGAAGGATAATGAGGTCTTTATAACGAGCCTATATGAGATTAACCGAATTATTAATAATAGAGAGGAAAGGCCAGATAAGGAAACCGACAAGGAACTAGTTAAACGCCTCCTTTTTACCATTTATATAGGCTATAAGGATACATTCTTAAAGGCGGCCTTAGATAAGTTACCCCCCTACCGGACGTATGATTATAAGATTTAATTAGAGGCCCATAACTCGCTAGGCTATAGCCCCCTCTATTATTAATTAATGGATAAGCTAAAAGCAATAAAGTAGTACTTGATTGATAACCTGGATAAAGGGTTTATTAAGCTAAGTTAAGCCCCTTTTGCTTCCCCTATCCTGTTCGTAAAAAAGCCTAATAAAGGCCTTCGTTTTTGTATTGACTATTAGAAGCTAAACGCTATTACTTAAAAGGACTGGTATCCTATTCCTTTAATTAACGAGACCCTTATACGTCTAAGCTAGGTAAAGATCTTTACTAAACTTAATATCCGCTAAGCTTTCCACTAAATTAGGATAGACCCTATATCCGAAGATTTAACAACGTTCCGTACCCGCTATGGTTCCTATAAATATAAAGTTCTTCCTTTTAGACTAATAAACGGACCGGCTACGTACCAAAGGTATATAAATGATGTTCTTTTTAATTACCTCGACGAATTCTGTACGGTATACCTAGACGACATTCTTATATACTTGGACGACGAACTTAAGTATTAAGTTTATGTTAAGAAGGTCTTGGAGAGACTACGGAACGCGGGCTTATAAGTTGATATTAAGAAATACGAGTTTAGGGTAAAATGTATAAAATACCTCGGGTTTATTGTAACTATAGAAGGAATTAAGGTTAACCCTAAGAAGGTAGAGGTAATCCGTAACTAGAAGCCCCCTTATATAGTAAAAGGAATCTAGTTCTTCTTTAGTTTTTGTAATTTCTACCGCTGGTTTATCCGTGACTACGGAATTATGGCAAAACCTCTTATATAACTAACTAGGAAGGATACGCCTTTTGTTTTTGACGATAGCTATATAGAGGCCTTTAAAGAGGTAAAGGATCGGCTTATCTCTTCCCTAATCCTTTGTTACTATAACCTAGACCTTAAATTAATGCTAGAAACAGACGCCTCTGATAGGGTCGTAGCGGGAATCCTATTATAGTTATATCTAGACGGCGAATGGTACCCTATGGCTTTCTTCTTAAAGATAATGGACCCGGCTGAGTGTAACTACGAAGTATATAATAAAGAAATGCTAGCTATTATTTAATTACTCTCCTAATGGCGCGTAGAGCTTAAAGGTACGAATTTCCGGATTAAGATATATATAGATTATAAAGCCCTAGAGTACTTTATAACTATAAAGCAGCTTATAGGGCAATAAGCCCGGTGGGCTAAAATACTCTCCTAATTCTTCTTTACGATTATGTATTGTTTTGGTAAGCAAAACTTTAAGGCTAATGCCCTAACCCGAAGAGAATAAGATGTAGGACCCTAGGATAAGCTAAAGACCCAATATCGGACGCGCGCCCTCCTTTATCCAGAATAGCTCGACCCGCGGATTCTTAAGGAGCTAGACTCCTAGTAAAATGAGCTAGCACCGATGGAGGAGTCCTTGGATAAGCTAATAGGGCTAATTAACTGCCTCTTAACTGTAAACCGCACGGTTGACGCCCTAAGGGCCTTCCGCGAATAAGCCGTGAAAGGAGACCCCGATTTTAAGACGGAGGAAGGATTGCTCCTATACTAGGAGCGGCTTATAGTCCCTGATGTTGATAATCTATGGACCGAACTAATCCGCGAAGCTTATTGTTAAGTCTCTACGGTATACCCTAGCAAGAATAAGACCCGTAAAATTATTAACTACCGCTATTACTGGCTAAGAATAGTTGTGGATATTAATTGATATATACGGAACTGCGAAGACTGCTGGAGAGCTATAATCCCACGGGATAAGACCCTAGGACTACTTAAGCCACTTCTAATACCAGAGCGCCCTTAGCAGCATATCTTTATAGACTTCTATAAACTACCTAGGGACCGTGACGGATATAATATGGTTATGGTTATAGTTAACCGCTTTAGTAAACGCCTGTTTTTAATTCCATGTTATAAGAATATCGATGCTAAAGAGGCAGCCCGGCTATATGTCTATTACGTCTACCGAATCTACGGACCACCAGATACTATTATATCCGATTATAGGCCGCAGTTTATATTAGCCTTCTAGAATAAGTTTACCCGGATCTTAGGTATTAAGCTAAAGCTTTCTATGGCTTATTACCCCTAGATAGACGGTTAGACAGAGATTGTAAATTAGTACCTAGACCAGAGGCTTAGGCCCTTTATTAACTATTTCTAGGACAACTGGTCTGAACTACTACCCTTAATAGACTACGCGCAAGCAACCCTACCCTATAACTCCATAGGGTTTACCCCGATTTAGCTAGAAATGGGATACTTACCCTATATAAGCTTTAACTGGAAAAGGCTAGAAGAACCCCAGACTATATAAGAGAAGCTATTCTATACTAAGGCCTAATAGTACGCTAAATGATTGGAGGAGGCCTGGATGGTAGCCCGCGAGAACCTAGAAAAAGCTTAGAGGTTAATGGAATAGTAGGCGAATAAACACCGTTGAGAGCCCGATTTTGCCCCTGGTGATATAGTCTGGGTTATAATAAGGAATTGAAGGACTGAACGACCTAGCCGTAAGCTAGACTACTAGATGGTAGGACCGTATGAGGTTCTTAAGAAGATAGGCAACTTATACAAGATAAAGCTCCTAGACTTAATTAGGGTTTACCCTATCTTCTCGCCAGATAAGTTACGGAAAGCTGCGAATAACCTATTGCCTGGATAAAAGAACAAGCCTCCCCTACCAGTTTAAGTAAACGGTGATAATAAATGGGAGGTTAACAAAATACTGGCCTATAAGATAGTATGGGGAGCGCTAAAATACCGTGTTTAATAGAAGGGCTACGATTCTGACCTAACCTAGTATCCTACGTGGAACTTTATAGGCTGCCCCCAGAAGCTTAAAGAATTCTATAACTAATACCCTAATACACCTAGACCCCTAAAGTACCTAGACAAATAGATGGAATGCTAGCATAATAAAGACGATAAGTTACCGGAAGAATATAGGGACAAAAACGCCCTAAAGCCCTAATACAGCTGTCTGCCAAATTCTGCTATATTCTGCCGTTTTCTGCCAGTACCGTAAAATTTCAAATGTCCAGGAACTTTGACCGCCGGTTGAAGTTGTCTAATTAGTTAGATCCGTGCCAAGACTTTTAGCGGCTACTCTTTCTAGCCTAGTGTTTCCACTTAGCCCACAATTGCCCTTTATACTTAGTCAGGACGGACTTATATCCCCTTTTATCTCCTTATCTTATATTTTTGTAATCCTACGTTTATAAGCCTAGTGCTACCCTATTTTTTCTAACTAAGCCTAAGGGCAGGCTTTCTTTTAAAGAGGGGGGTGATGTAACGGCGCTATTGCACATTACCTGCTAAATTCTGCCATATTCTGCCGACCTGCGATTGGCCCGCCTAAAGCTAGCGCCTTAGCGGCTTACCCTATATATTTGTTTACATCGGTCCTGGCAACCCCTTTTCCTTCTCTTTAGCTTAGTATCTTGGTAATACAGCATTCGTTCAAGCTTCGGTTTAGAGGCATTTATTTAAGCCGTGACAATAACTATAAAGAAGCTTATACCTTAACAAGCTAGATAGGCAGAGGAGCTTATATAATTTAATTTCGAGATTAAATATAAGCTAGGGGAAAATAACCCTGCTAATAAACCGTTATGATAGCCAGACTATACCAAAGGCTTTAAAACGGGAGAAGGAAAACAAATAATAGATATCTTACTCCCTATATTATAGAATAAGCTCCGGGTATAGGATACTTAAGTACCTATAGCTCTATACACTAAGTCTTAGGTAGTATAAGCCCTATTAGTTTCTACTAACGTTCCGGCTAGTACCTAATCCGTTGCTAATAAGGGTCTAAATATACCTAGATAGGACGTCCCCAATACATTCTTAGAACCTAATAATACACTATCTCTAATTACTAAGCTATCCCCTTAAACAAATAGCGAAGCTATAGAGCAATCGGAACTTAGAGCCCTGTAATAACTAAAGGACTTTAACCTTATAGCGGCCTTCTTAACGTATACGCATCGAAGAGTTACGAGATCTATAGTACCATTTAGTTTTATACTTAGAGCAGTATGGGACGAAATAGCTTTTACCTAGGAACTATCCGAAGGGTTAACGGATCTCATCCGTAAGGTATAATGGAGGGACGCTTTCTATACCACCTTTAATGCAAAAGTAGACCGGAAACGTAATAGAAAGGAAGCTGCTAGGCGCTACTATTGGGAACTAGACCCAATAGGCCTACTGCATAGAGGTGGTAAGGTTTAGGTGCTATAAGAAGCAAATCTACGACAGAAGATTCTTATAAAGAATTACGATAATCCCCTAGGCGGCCACTATAGTTAAGTAAAGATAGTGGAATTACTTTAGCGCAAATACTATTAGCTAAGGCTTAAGCAGGAAGTAAAGGAGTACATTAGCTATTGCGAGAAGTGTTAAGTATATAAGATCCGTAGGCACAAGCTATAGGGTCTACTTAAATTAGTTCCCCCCGCTAGTAAGCTATAGTAATATTACGCCATAGACTTTATTACGGATCTCCCGCCATCTAAAGATAGCTAAGGACAAACATACGATTCGGTCCTCGTACTTATTAATAGGTTTTTAAAGTATATCTAATACCTTTCCGTTAATAAGACAATTAACGCATAAGCGCTTACCAACCTAATTAAGGAGAAATGCTTTCTTAAAGTAAATTAGCCGCACTCTATTATTACTAATAGGGGCAGCGTCTTTATAAGTTAGTACTGGTTAGATCTATACTTCTATTTAAAGATAGACCACTATTATAGTATGGCTTTTTACCTATAGACGGATAGGTAAACAGAACGCTAGAACTAGGAACTAGAGTCTTACCTACAGATATATTTAAACTACTAGCAAGACAACTAGTGCGAGCTACTTCCGTACGCGGAGTACGCTTACAATTTAAAGCAATATATATTGTATAAGTATGCACCAATCCAGATTGCCTATAGCGTCTAACTATTTGGGTTTAATAGTATACCCAATAATCACTAGCTAAGGCCGTATAATTAGTTATAGGATCCTACTGGGAAGTCTAAGGATATCCACTAGAGAGTATAAGGATACCTCTAGGAATAGGAGGAGTAATAAATGTATACGAAGTAGAGCCTATAGGATGCCTAAGAGCAGTAGAGACTTTAGTATAACCGCAAGCACTAGGATAAGCATTTTAGAGTAGGCGATAAGGTTCTATTACGTTTAACAAATATTAAAACCCGTTAACTATTAAAAAAGCTTAATATAAGATACCTAGGTCCCTTTTAAATTAAGAAATAAATTAGTAAGTTAGCCTACCATCTCTAGCTACCCCCATTTATAGCCTATATATATTTAGTGTTTTACGTAAACCTACTAGAGCTATGGCATAGACTACTACCGGAAAAGAACTTCCGTTTAGGCCTAATTAAGCACCCTAAGGTAGTGGGCGAGCGGTATAAGGTTAAAGCTATACTACGCTATAAGTCTGTTAAAAACAAGCTTTAATTTAAAGTTAAATGGCTAGGCTAGCCTGCTAAGGACTCTATATAGGAACTAGAGGATTACCTCAATTATTATAAAGATATTTTAAAAGAATATTAGGACTAAGGTCTATAATCTATAAATTGTAAAAAGCGCTCTAATATTATAGTGTCATCGCGACCTATAAAGAAGGCTCGCGAAAAGAGTAAATAGGTTAAATCGGATATAGAACGGATAGGCTTCGGAAACTATAGGGATAGGGCTACGGCCTAAGGCAGGATAGGTCCTTAGCCTTTTTATATACATAGCATAGAGTTAATAGGGCATTTTGCTAGAATTGCATTCCCATTTATTTATCTATATTAGGAACATTATTCCTAGGGCTTCTAAGCCCTTCCTAAAAGCCTTTTAAGGCCTTCCTAAGCACCTAATCAAGGTCCTTAATTGCTATTATATATAAAAATAAATCCTAAATGCCTAATCTGAAAAGCCACTATACCTTACCCTTAGGAGCAGGATTAGTATCCATCGGGCTACTAAGTAATGGCTGATGAGAATAGGATCTAGACCCCTTAGTAGGGGTATAAGTAGGTATAAAAACAGGGGGAGGATAATAAGGTGTAGATGGAGCAGAGACTCTTAAACGCTTAACACTAATATTAGGTCTAAACCAATACCAACGAAGCTCTTATGGCGTAAGCTTATAGTTAATAAAGATACGCTTAAGCCTAGAATGAACAGAGACGTTAACTAGCTGGTATAGTCCAGAACCACTAAGACCTTACTACGGCAACTATTAGTCACCTATCCGCTAGGTGCCTAAAGGGTAACCTACCTAATACCGCATTATGTTATGCTCTTTTGAAACTTAACGCGTATACGCGAACTTCTTCCTGTAGTAGACGGCAACCTTCTTCTCATTACCCCCATTATGTACCCTATCCTTAGTATACTAACCTTGCTCTTATATTAGGCGTTACTAGCTAGCTTGCTAGGAATTATAGGTAGTATAGATAGCCGTGGCATAGTCTTAAATTTGGCTAAGTTGTTTAGCATTTGCGCTAGAATAAGAGAGAGCCCGGGCGATATAGTAGTTAAGGACATTAAAGGAACATCGCCACTTAGGCCCAGGCTATTAAAGCTTAAAGTCAGCAATGGAAATCTATTAAGGATAGAAAAACTCACCTTAATATAACTGCCGCTCTTAGTACGCATGTATTAATTATAAGGACTAAAGGTATTAGATTTAACGTAGTGCGTCTTATTACAAGCCTCTAGAATCCTATTATTAGATTTCTGGTCTTTTAAAGATATATAGGCAAAATTATTTAGGTAGGACTAGTACTAGTTACGGGTTAGTAGGGGTTAAGGTTCTATATACAAAGGCAGGGCTAGGATACGCTGTGAAATTTACTTAGAAGAGTAGTTAGTAGGAGAACAAAGAGGCATATTAAATTAATGATGAAAAAGAAGAAAATCTTAATGATATATTAAAGATACGTCCAAATTGGACGAAGGTTAACGATGGGAAGTAAGGTATTAAGGAAAAGGATTAAGCTTAATAAGTAAAGTATCTTTATACTTTACCGTCTATTACCCTTCCAGTAAATAGCCGCAACCTTGCCGATATAACTCCATTATAATAGCGTTATTTAGAAGGAAGGAAACACGCGTATAAGTTATTTAACCATTACTTCCTTATAAAAACTAACTACGCGGCCGGGGGAAGGCAATTAAGACGTTAAATTAGACCTAAAACGATACTATAGTATTAAAGAACAACGTTATAGACGTTCTTGACAATCGCATAATAGCTATAATTACTATCGCGAAATGTCCTTATTTGCTAGGTAGTAGAGCTACGCCAAATATATAGTATAGGACCACCAGATTTAAAAGCATATGCACTAAATCTTAAGAGATAAGTCTCTTTAACTAACTAATTAATACCTTAACCGCATCTAATAGCCTAAGGGTAAATATAAGAGTAATATATTAGTAACGCAGAGGATTATAAGAAAAGGATTATAAGAAAGAATTATAGACTATATCTTAGTAGTTAAAGACAATAGCAAGCCAAGGCTCTATACGTTAAATCCTATACTAAAAGGTTCTATAGAACTATACTAGAACACTAAATTGCCTATAATATTTGTAATTAATTATAGACTGACATAAAGGCTTAGAAGCAGAGTTGTATAAAAATCCCTATATTAGCCTAGGTAGTTACCGGTATGCTTCTAGTAGGCTTCTAATAGGTCTCCTAGTAATTCTCACGTTTTTTCTCCAGTTATATTTTTTCCTTATTAAGGGTTTTTAGGAGTTTAAAGCAGGGGTTAGATAGATAGATAATATATAGCGGCATACCGACACCTCTCTAATATCTCTCCGAACCTCTTCTAGGACAAGCCTTTATAATCTCCCTACTGTAGGGTAATAGCGATTAGGGGCCAACTGTAAGAAGGGGGAGGGTAATATAAGGGATATTATTACGGACACCTTAGGTTGCCCTTAGGACAACCCCCGGACGCCCCTTAAATAGTCGCCGGTTACGTGCCGGAGGCACGTACCCGTAGTATATAGTCTCCACAATCCCAGAGGCCTTACCTCCTTAAGGATTTGTCTCTTTTACCAATCTATTTTGCCACAATCGTGTCCTTATAGCCCCCTATCTACAAGATCCCCTTACAGTATTCGCCTAGCGTACCTACCGGGCTATAAGGGCCTTAGTTATTATAAAGTATTCTAGGGCCTTATAATCTAAAACTACCTTAATTAGCTTAGGGGTCCCCTCTAGCTATATACGCTAGTGCTAAAAGCTAGAGATAATAGCTAGCATTTCTTTATTATAGATATGGTAGTTTAGCTTAGCATCTATTAGAGTCTTTAAATAGTATATAATAGGGTGCCATTCTCTATCCGGTTGCTTTTAGGAAAAAATACTAGCTATTACGCTGTCTAAGGTATTAGTTTTTAGTATTAAGGGCCGTTCTGGGTTAAAATATATAAGTAATAGAGCTAATATTAGCCGTTTTTTTAAGCTTATTAAAGGCCTACCTATATATGGCGTTAAAGTAAAAGGGCTAGTCTTTTTTAGTAAGATAGTTAAGAAGCCAGGCGATTCTGCTATAGTTTTTAATAAAGCGTTAATAGATATTATAAAAACCTAAAAATAATTGTACCCCCTTTATGGTCTATAGGGGTACCTATTAGTTAATTACGGCCATCTTCTCTAGGTTAGCTTTAATTCCGTTTATACTAATAATAAAACCTAGGTACTTTATACGCTTAATACTAAACTCTAACTTCTTAATATTAACCTAGAGGCTAGCCTTATAGAGCCGTTACAGGACTTTATAGACGTGCTCCTTATATTCTAGCTTATTCTTAAAGTAGATTATAATATTATCTAAATAAGCCGTATAGAAGTCGTTAAGGTAGTTAAAGAGTATATTGTTTATATACTACTAGTATATAGCTAGTCCGTTAGTTAGTCTAAAAGGAAGTACTTTATATTTATATATTCTATAATAGGTCTAAAATATAATAAGATCCTTAAACCCAGGGTTTATTCTAATTTAGTAAAAGGCCTAGTAGATATTAAGCCTTATAAAGACCTTAGCTCTACTTATTTAGGCTAGAGTCTTATTAAGTAGGGGTAGCGGATAGCGGTCCTTGCGGATTATATTATTTAGCTTATAATAGTTAATATAGAAGCGGAGTCCTCTATTTAGCTTTTTAATAAAGAGAATAGGTAAGGTAAAAAGGGCTTAGCTAGGCTTAATAAAGCCCTTATTTAGGTTGTTAATAAAATACTACTTTATAGCCTATAATTTGGTAATAGACTACTTATAAAGGGGGCTAAAGCTAAGGGTATTTTTCTTACCCTACTTAATCTTAATCTTGTAGTTATATAGTTAGTAAGGTAAAAGTATATTAGATACTACTTTAGAAAATACGTTCTTAAATTTCTGGTATTAATAGGGTAGCTTTTATTCTACTAGTTCCTTATCTATAAGCTTACTTTTTTATCCACTAAGCTTACTTCCCTTTTTCTTAATTATTTAATTAATTTTATATAAGCTTATTATGAAGGTAATAGTATTAGGCTAAACTAAGTTCTAGTGGAATCCTACGGCACTAATATAGTAGATATTAACTAGTAGGAGGTCTACTAGTTTCCTTATAGCCGTTTTCCGGACCGTATTTTACGGTTTAGGGTTTATAATCTTTCTTAGCTCCTATTCTATCTTCTATATATTATCCCTCTAATCTATTAGTTTAGTATAACATTTAACGTCCCTTATTATTCTCTATAGCTATATAGGGCCTAAGCTCTCTATAGGGGGCTTTTTTTAGGTCACTACTAACTTCTTAGGTCTTTAATGCGAGTAGTATAATATAGGTAGTCTAGGGGCGATATAGTATACAGATCTGTTACGAATTAAGCTATATATTTTTCTTAAAGGCCTAGTCCTTACGTATAGCATCGGCCTAATAAATAGTATTAATCTAGGGCCGTATAAGGTTTTCTATTATAATACTAATTTCTTTTATAAAGAAAGGGGTTAGGGGTAGGGTTTTAGGCTAAGTAAGCCGTCTACTCTATATATTAAGCTATAAGCCTAAATAGGCTAGGTATTTTCGCCTTAAGATTATATTATAGCTACCTAGGTCTATAATAAGGAAGGGAATATTATATTACCTTCGTCCGTTAACATAGAGGTAAATCCGCAAGATAGTTATAATAGGTAGCCCTATCCGCCCGTTATACCCACAAATAGGAATTAGTTTAGGCAGTTCTTTAATAGGTGTATTAAAAAAGTTAGCTAGCTTTATAGTATATTGGGTATCTATTAAGGCAAAGGCATTTACTTTAGAGTTAACTAAAGCAGAGGTTAAAACTTAATATCTATTACGGAATAAAGTATAAGGGATAGTATAGCTTTTTCTACTAACTAGCTAACCTAGATTAATATCTAATATATTAATCTCTTTTAACCCTAGAGAGAAGTCTTCCTCTAAGGTTCCTCTTTTTCTAACTCTATACTATTCTCCTAGATTAATAAGACCTCGTCCGCTTTTATATTTATTAGGTAATCCTTTATATAGTAGCCTTTTAACTATAAAAGAAGCAAGCTCCTTAATTACTAAGGGCCTATATATAGGGGTTACTATATATAGGCTAAGCATTTGCTAGACCTATAGTAGGACTAGCTGTATAGCTAGCTACTAAATTAGTAATAGGCTGTATAGGTGGTGCTATAGGGGTTGCTAATTATACTGGGACATTACGGGCTATTCTTATATTACTTATAGTCTAATTTAAAGGGTTTTTAGCCTTATACCGTTTAGTATATACCTTAGTTTAGTAGAGGCCTTGGTTAATAGCTAAGCGCTAGTCTATAAGTTCCTTTAGCGTCTATATAGTAATAAAAACTAGTAGTACGGCTTATTGTAGGTCTAGGGTAAGCTTATTAAATAGGTCTAGCATTAGATCTTCTTGGGGAATTTAAGCCTAGCTAGCTAGGTATAGAAAGCGGGTCTAAAAAGCTAAGAAGGTCTCTATCGTTTTTATATTTAAGCTTTTATAATTAAGTTAGGCGTTTTATACTTTAAAGGGGTCCTTATAGATAGAAGATAGGTAGATAATTATCTCTTCTCTAGAGAGGAAGGGATTTACTAAGTCCTATACGTATTACGGACGTAGGTGCGTCTATACATCCCCACTAGTATGGCTAAAGACGTAGGCTATTTTAGCCTAAGTGGTAGGGAAATAGTCCGCATTAACTTTAAGCTTATTCTATAGTTAAAGCTTCTAATTATTAAATATAGGGTTGGTTCCGTCTATAAGCAATAGGGGGTCTATAACCTTTACGGACCGCAATAATACTAATGCTATATATTAGACTAAGGTCTTAAGGACTATAGTAAGTCTCTAGGTGTTTAATAACTCTTTACTAGGTATAAGGGGTTCTCTAGCTTTAAGCAGCTCTCAAAGTTATTTAATTTCGGCATTAGCTGCTATAAACTCCTCCTCATCAGCATTTTGTTGGGGTGCCAAGATCCTGGAGGCCTCCTGACAGGATTTTGATTTTCCTGGAGGTCCTGATTGTCCTGACAGGCTCCTGACAGGCTCCTGGCAGGATTTTAATTTTCCTGATCATCCTGAACGTCCTGAATGTCCTAAACGTCCTAATGTCCTAAACGTCCTGATCGTCCTAGTTGTCCTAATAGGCTCCTGACAGGACCCTACTATCCTAATGCGCTCCTGACAGGACCCTACCATCCTGATGCGCTCCTAATAGGAAACTAGTATTTCCTAATCGTCCTGTCAGGTTCCTGGCAGGATACCCCCCCAAAGCAACACCCTATGCGCACCCCCCAAGCAACACTACTGGGGCTCTGCACGAGGCTCTACACGAAGCTCTACGTATAAAGGCTCTGCACGAGGCTCTGCACGAGGCTCTGCGCGAAGCTCTGCGTACGGAGGCTCTACACGAAGCTCCGCATGACACATTACTATCGGGTCCCCGCTATATTCCCGATAGCCTACACGTGCCTTTGCATGCCCCTTGTACACCTAAATGCCACCTTATTTTTTACCCTTACATCCTCCCTACCTTAGGAGGCACAAGAACGACAGCCAGCAGAGGACCGTCGCCAGAACCAGACGACCGTCGCCAGAACTAGACGACCGTCGCCAGAACCAGACGACCGTTGCCAGAACCAGATGACCGTCGCCAGAACTAGACGATGACCGTTCGAACGACCAGCCAGCAAACACCACGAACGATTCAATTAATTGATCGATTGAATTGAACCAGAGCTTTAATATCTGCCCGTCACTGAATCGAACCAAGGCCTCCTAGGAAGGCACCCCAGACGACTACCGTTCGAATGTACAGCCAGCGAACGGCCATAGAGAACGATTCGAATCAATCAGAGCCTTCGATCAGGCCGACTCCTCCCCCAAATTGAACCAGACACTGACGCAGGCAGGCAGGCAGGCAAGCAGGTAGGTAGGTAGGTAGGTAGGTAGGTAGGTAGGTAGGTAGGTAGGTAGGTAGGTAGGTAGGTAGGTAGGTAGGTAGGCAGGTAGGAGAGGACCGTCGCCAGAGCCAGACGATAATCGTTTCAACGACCAGCCAGCGAACACCACGATCAATTCGATCGATCGATCGAATCGAACCAGAGCCTTGATATCACCCTATTACCAAATTGAATCGAATCAAGGCCTCTTAGGGAGGCACCCCAGACGACCACCGTTCAAACGTATAGCCAGCGAACGCCCATAGAGAACGATTCGAATTAATACAATCAATCGCAATCGAATCAAGCAGAGCCTTCGATCGGGCCGACCTCTCCCCCGAATTACAGATACAGACAGGTAGGCATAGACAAGTAGGCACGATAGGCAGGCACAGACAGGTAGGCACCGACAGGCAGGTACAGACAGGTAGGACGGTCAGACAGGTAGGACGGTCAGACAGGTAGGACAGGCAGGACAGGCAGAACAGGCAGAACAGGCAGGACAGGCAGGACAGGCAGGACAGGCAGGACAGGCAGGACAGGCAGGTACTAGGCCTAGTTAGGAAATCAGTACACGGCCGGCGGATCATCGGGAACACCGCCAATTGACGATTTGGAACCTCTGCGAGAGCCTTCTCCCTTGTCTCCTCGATCGATCGCGACGCAGGTAGGTAGGCAAGAAGGATTTGGATTATTTAGATTCCTTAAAGTATCCTGTATATAGAATAGAGTCTAAAATTAAACTGGTTTTTATATTTATTGGCTAGCTGTAAATACAAGAGCATTAATATACCTTATTTTTAAATTTAATTTTTAAATTATCCTAATTGTCCTAATTGTCCTNATTGTCCTGATTGTCCTGATTGTCCTGACGGTCCTGATGGTCCTGATGGTCCTGGAGNTCCTGGAGTTCCTGGAGGTCCTGGAGGTCCTGGTGGTCCGGGCGACCTCCTGACAGGTTCCTGACAGGAAGCCGAGTGTGAGTGTCTCCTGGAGCTCCTGACAGCCCTGACAGGAGCTGTCAGGAACCTGTCAGTACTGTCAGGAGGCATAAACATTTTCCTGATGCTAGAAGTTTAAGTTAGTTACTATTTTACTATTAGAGGTATTTAAGGGTCCTATAGCTGCTTTACCGGCTGCTGTATTTCTTAGTATAGTAGTACGGTTATTAGGGTAACTTTTAATAAAATTCTGCAGGGGTTCTGGTCTATACTTATTCTATAGGTCTTATTATTCTTTTCTATTCTTTAAGTTTTGGTAGTAGTTTTTAGGTTTACTTCTGTATTCTATTCTTATTTATAGTCCTATAAATATATTTAAGTTCCTTCTTAGAAAGAATGGGTGGTTTAAGCTTTGGATAATATTAGCAACTTAGTTAATTAAGGCACGAGTACGGCAAAAGGGACGCGAAAGCCTATATAATTAGTAGTCCATAAATAAGGATCTAAAGCTAAAGAAAGGAAAGAAGACGGAGGGTGGCGCCGCTTAACGTTATATATAATCCTTTAGTTATATAATAGCAATTATCTAAAACTATATAAAACTATCTGCGACTATCCGCTATAATTCACCAATATCTATTAGCTATAATCCACTAGTTTCTACTAGCGCCGTAATAAATACCTTCTTATAAAATATTATAAGAATTAAAAAACTTCCTACTAGCTAATTATTTAGTACTTTATAGTTTAGCTAGATCTAAAGTAAAGAGGGTATAAGCGAGTAAAAACATATCCGGTAGTATAGTAGTAGTATAAGTCCTAAGCATATACTCGCTAAATATAGCCTCTACTCTCTTACGTAACGCCTTAACCCAAGTATTAGATAAATATACTCGGTTAAATATAACATCTATATTATAGGTTAAATTCTTATAACACTTTATCTTAATCTTATAGCTACTATTAAGATACTTAAGCCTAAGGTTAATTGCTTTATATATAATAACCCTATTAGGCCAGTTAATAAATCTAGAGGATAGTATTACATGCTATAATTTAGGAGTATTTATTAAGGAGAGATTCCATTAATAGAATAATATCTTACGGCTATAGTTAAGCTGGGACGTATTAAAAAAGTAAATAATAAGAGGGTTAATAAAGTGCCTTAATATGCCTATATTAGTATATTTAACAGTATACTAAATAGTTAGAAATAGCTTAACCTCCTAAAGCATATAACATATTATTTAGAATTTAATATTATTATACGGTTGCTTATTAAAGCTATTACTATTCTACGCATCTAATACAAAGGCGGCTAGATGGATGTCTTTAATAAGTTCTAAAAATTAATCTAATATAAGAAAACTAATGGCGTTAGTAATATAGTCTATTTACTTAAAGAAGTCTCTACTAGAGGTAATAAGGTAGCCCTTACGTTATATTACTGTATAGAATAATGCAACTACGTATGCCGTAAAGCCCTACGCAATAATTAGTATTCTCCTAACTATACTAACTGCGACTCTATATAGTAGTATTAGCTTATAAGTAATAATAAGCCTCTTCTTTAGAAATAATAGGTGCCTAATATATACAGATAATAGTATTTAGTAAGTTTATCTAAATATAAAACTACGTAGGTATACTAAAAAGCTAATCCCGTTAATTATATGGTCGGCAAGCCTAAGTTTACTTATTTTTAATAGCCCTAATATAAATTACCGTAAATTAGTCTCTATAGATAAGCTAAAGTTAATTACCGAAGTTATTACAGATAGCTTTAGCTTTAGTAAAATCTTCTAGTATATATAAACTAAGCTAGTTTAGAAATATACTTTTATAGACGCTATATATACCTTTAATAGTATCCTTATCCTTAAATATAGCGCTAAATTACTGGAACGTAGTCTTATTTATAGGAAGATAATATATACTTAGCATTTTAGGATAGCGATTACTATCTCTAAATATAGTATTAATGCTATTTATATAACGGAACCTTGTAGCAGGAACTACGGTGGGCTCGTTATTAGGCTAGGTGTATAGGTAATACAAATTAAAGTTAATAACGTAATAATAACTGGTGGAGTGGTTGCCTAATAGATTAACTTTAATTATATTCTAAGAATTACTACAAGGAAGGAACTATCTAGGTAGGGACTANNGNNCNTTAAATANANAACCGTANTNNTATAAAATCCTTCTTATATATAATATACGTCTTATATATAAGGTACGTAAGTTCCTCTTATTCCTCCCGTTTAATAAGTAGTATATTATATAACCTTAGCTACTATTCCTTATTATATAGTTCTACCGGTTTTATTTTAGACCGTGCTTAAATTAACTAACTAGCTTCTTTTAACTCTTCTCTAAGTAGTTATAATATTGTACTTAAAGCGTTTATAATACTATCTCCCTCCTTTTTATCTTTGTCCTTAAAGATTCCTAATATCTCTAAGTTGTTCACTAGAGGTATAATATCTATCTAATTAATTTAGTTAATATTATTACTTATTATACCTAAAGCAATTTCTTTGTTATACGCCTAACGTCATGCTCGCACTATTGCTACGATATTATCTTTTAGTGAGATTATACCGTCTCTATATTCTTGCTGCTTGAAAAAGGGGTTAGTTTATATTGCGTTAGCGAACCCATCTTTACGATAACCGTTCTCTTATTTAAAGTGCACTAAAGCGAATATTTATTTATTCTATAACGTTCGCTCTACCTCTAATGCTAAATATACGCGACCTATTACTTTTAATAGTCGTCTAGTTTCCTAATTAATTTATTTTAGGGTTTTATGTTTAATCTACTACTGCGCAGCTAGATAGTAAACTATCTTAAGCCCTTACTAAGTTAGAACGTTCTTAGGATGCGGAATAAAAGGCCCTAAATACTTATATTACGGCATCTACTTATTTATTCCGTCTTAAGAAGGTTTATAAGAAGGTCTATTTTAAGAAGTAGAAGCTTATAAAATAGGGTCTACAAGAGCTTAGTAATAAAAAAACGGATTCTCTCTTAATAGAGAAGGAAATAGATCTAAGTAGCTTGGCAACTGCTCTTTTTAGGTCCCCCTTAGGTGACTTATTCTTTAGCGATTCTTTTTTATTAATACTACCTAACCTAATTTCTTCTAATACTCCTATACCTTTCTTATAGCGTTTTTTAGATTCTCTAGTAGTTCCTAGGTAGTTTTAGCATAGCCTATCTACCTAACCTTGTACTATGTTTTATTGTTAATGTCCTTATAACTAATAATCCTTAAAACGTACTATTTGTTTTTTTCCTATCCTTTATACGTGTCTGCTTTATAAACTAGTGGCTTAATATTCCTATATACTAGCTCTAGCATTATAATATGCTATATAGGGTAGATCTTTATTTTAGCTAGTAGGTTTAATTTAAACGTAATTAGTGAAATCCTTTATATAATTTTGAAAGGTCTTAATCTAACATAGTTTAACTTCTTGCTTAGTTATTAACTCTTAAAATTTTTGTATAGTAGCTATACTTTATCTCCCTCCTTAAGATCTAGTCCCTTAGATCTCTTAGTATTATAGTACTTTTTTTATTCTTTTTTATACTTTCTTTACTAATTCTATAAGGTCTATATAAAGATTTATTAATGTCTTCATTCTTTCTTTAGCTGTATTACTTATTTTTTTCGCTTATTGTGGTAATAACGATATCCTTAGCTTATATCTATAATTTGCCTTAAATAGTAATATACCTATTCCTTTTTATGGTGTTATATTAAATATAAACTATATAACTAGTAATAGGGATACCTAATTATTCTATACGTAATTAATATAATATTTTAGATACTGTTTTAGCGTCTAATTTAATCTTTCTATCTAACTATCTGTCTGTAGATAATATGCGGTAGAAGTTACTACTCTAACTTCTTATTCCGCTAAGAATACTTTTTAAAATACTGCTATAAATCTTAAATCCCTATCTAATATAATCTTATTTAGTGCTCTATATCTTATAAATACTTCCTTAATATAGATTTTAGCGATATCTTCCGCTGAGATTTCTTTTGTGCATACTATAAAGTATCCCCACTTTATAAGCTTGTTTACTATTACTAAGATTACGTTATAATCTTATCTAGTAATAGGATCTCTTAACTTTAGTAACTTAATAATAAAGTCCTATAATATAACCTTCTATAGTCTCTCTAGTATTTTAATAGGTTATAGCTCTCCGTATAGCTTATGCCTTATTAGTTTATTTTTTTTTAGTAATCTAGATATTCTCTTATAACTTTTCGCGCTAAGCCCTAGATTCCGTTAATAACGTACTCCTTTTAGAGTCTTAATACTAAGCCTATTACTCCGTTATATCCTTAAGTTAATTTTTTATAAAAATCTCCTATAAATTGCTCTACTATGCTTCTTAGGATATACTTTACTTTTTAATTTTTGTATATATCTATCTATAGATTTTCTAGCTATGCCTTTAGAATTCTTTATGCCTAAAAGCTCTTTAGTGACTTATAAACTTTCTCTAGTTCTTCCTAAGTTGCTATAATTTTTAAATAATTATACCTAATTAATCCGTCTGTGTCTTTTTGCAGTAAAGCCCCTAATAGCTTTTTGTTATTTTATAGTTTAGCCTTTTAACTTAGAGCGTCTACCCTTATATTGTTTGTACCTTTAGTATACTAAATCTTAAAATAGTATTCTATAAGCATCTCTGCCTATCTAACCTATCTTTAGTTAAGTTTTATTATTATTAGGAATCCTATTAGGTTCTTATAATCCGTCTTAACTATAAATAGTTTCTCTATACCTTATAAGAATGCTCTCTATTTCTTTAGTACTGTAACTATACCTAATAACNCCTTATTGTAGATGTTATAGTTTAACTCTAGTAGTATTATCTTCCAACTATAGTATGCTACTAGGTGCTATCTATCTTAATGTCTTTATATAAAGCATGCCCCTAGTATATAGTCTAATATATTTATTTCTATAACCGTCTCTAGTTCTAGTTAATAGATTTTAAGAACTAGTTCCTAGGTAAATAACTTTCTTAAATAATTCTTATTGCTCCTCTCCCCATACCTATAGTTCTTCTTTCTTTATTAATTGCGTAAATAGCTTAATATCCTTTAACTATTGCGCTATAAACCTTCTGTAGTAATTACAAAACCCTAAAAATAATTTTAACTGTATAACGTTCTCTAGTTCTTACCAATTTACTATAGCCTTAATCTTTTTGGATCTATGCTAAGTTAGCCTAGTTTAATAATAAATTTAACGAAATCGGTCTTCCTAGTAAAGAACTCGTATTTTTTAATTGCTACTAGTATCTGTTCTTCTTATAGTTTCTTTAAGATATATTTAATGTGTTCTCCGTGCTCTTCCTTAGTTATTAAATAGATAATAATATTGTTAAGATATACCATAATAAATTAATTTAAGTGTTCTCCTAATATATTATTAATACGCTTTTGGAATGTTACTAGTGCGTTTATAAGCCCGAATTATATAACTAATAGTTTATATAGTCCTTCCTTTAACCTAAAGGCTGCCTTCTATTTATTGCCTTCCTTAATTCTAATCTAATAGTACGCCTATCTTAGATCTATCTTTATAAAGATTTGCGTATTACCTATCCTGTCTTAAATTTTGCTAATTAAGGGTAAGGGATATCTATCCTTTCTAGTAATGCTGTTTAACTGCCTATAGTTAATATATAACTTAAGTTTTCCGTTCTTCTTTAGTATAAATAGTATTAGGTAACCTACTAATGACTATAATAGTCTAATATATCCCTTTTATAAGTTTTCTTAGATAAACTCTTTAAGTGCTCTACCCTCTTCTTTAGTAAGCTTATAGATTAGAAAGAACCTTAGACTTATTCCTAGTTTTAATTCTATTTTATAGTCCTACGCTATATAATCTAATAGCTTTTTACTTTTTAGTAACTATAATTTTTTGCCATATTTATAGTATCTTTTTGGTATATAACTTAAGCCTTACTTAGTCTCTTTGTATATTACTCCAACTTAGTACTATACTAACTTAGTTTATTATTATATCTTGCGGCGTTAAGTATTTTTAATATTAACCTAACCTGTAATCTAATTAATCTTTAGATTACATTTCTATAACTAAGGTATCCCTAATACTACCTTATCCCATCCTAATAGTAGGATATTAAAAGATATCTTAATTTGTCTCCCTTTAATAGTTATCTAAATAGGTCCTATTTTAAGATTGATAATCCCTCCTCCGTAGGCTATTAGATCTCCTAAAATCGTAACTAATAGGTAAAGTTGCTCCTTTTATCTATAAGGTAATCCTATTCTCTTAACTACTATTAGTAAGATATAGTTTTATATTGCTCTACTATCTATTAGCGCTTTAAACTGCTAATCTTACTATTTAACTCGTAAATTTAGGCGTTGTCCTTAAATTCCTTTAAGGGTCTAAGGCTCTACTACTAGTTCCCTTTAATCCCGTAGACCTCTACTTTTCCTAACTATTAGCTACTTAATCCTATTGTACTTAGCTTACTCTTTAGCTAATACCTAGTTTGCTTTTTATCTTTAATATATTATAAACACGTATTTTCTAGGTATTCCCACTACTATTATCCGTCTAAGCATTTTTCTATAAGGAATCTTCCTAGTTAAAGTGTTAAATCTCCTTAGTTTTGCACTTCTACTAGGTGCTAACTATGCATATACTTAATATTTCTATACTTTACCTCGTCTAATAACTAATATATTCTTACTAGGTACTTTTAGTTCTTATCTTTTAGTGCTCTATATATATTGCACGCATTACCTACATATATAATCTATACCAACGTATAATATACTTAGTGTTTTGGGTTAACTCTTAGCTTGTCTTTATCCTTAAGTTTAAACCTCTTTTATATTAATCTAAGCGTTACAACTTCGTTTATAAGTACTATAATTTACCTCTTACTCCTCTAGTCCTCTAATTACTCCTCTAGATCTTTTAACGTTATAATTAAGGCCCCTTTAATATGACTTATAGCCTTTTCTATAATTGGGTGGTTTTAAACAACTTTCTCGTCTAACTATATATAGAAATCTTCCCACTTATCGTTATGTCGTTGTCTATACTACTTTTAGTATAACCCTTTAAGTGTATATAGCTCGTCCGTAAGGAAGTATCTTCTTATTACTACGTCGTAATAGCCTTTTGTATATCGTTCCTTAAATCTAGTAGGAATCCCTAAATCCTCTTTATTTTCTAGTTTAGTAAGCTATTTAGCTCTTAGTGTGCCTGCCTTAGGCCTATTAGTAATTCTTTATACTAGTGCTCTATCCCTTATACGTCCTAATATACTAGATCTCTTATCTAGTTTCTGTTCTTGCTATATAATAATTCTTTATCTAAACTCTTCTATGGTTTCTTTTAGTTTGCGTCTTATAGATAGATCCTTAAAGTCTTCTTACTTCTTAATCTTGGTATTAATTCTTTAATCTTTAGGTTAAACACTATGTTCTTTTAGTAAGTCTTCTAGGTTTATATGTCTATCTTTTAGTTTAATCGCTATTTATACTACAGATTCTCTAATCTATAAGGAAGCTTCTTACTTCTTATTTATAGGTGTCCTTATCTATACTCTAAATTCTTAACCCCTTTGGATTTTTGATCCCGAGCTTGCTTCTATCTTAAGCTTTACTCTAGCTTTAGTCTAATTAGGCTTACTTAGTGTTTTTATCTTATCTTAAGAGTTTTAAATCTTACTTATTTTGTTTTAAAAATCTTATACCTATAGGAAACTTTGTCCTAAGCTTATTTATATTTCTTTAAACCAAGCTACTACTCTGCTCTATTAGTTATCGTCTATTATAGGTCCTTAAGCTTACCTTATCTTATCTTAAGAGTCTTAGTTATCTCTTATCTTATCTTAAGAATCTTAAGCCTTTAGCCTTTTGCCTTTATTAAGTGCCGAAGTGGTTTACTGCCCTACTTCTTTTACGTCTTATAAAGCGATAGATATTGTATCTAGTGGGGTCTTAATCCCTACTAATGTTCCCTATTCTATAGTGGAATTATTTTCTGCCTTTGGTATAATATCTTTAAGGTCTATATGCTCCTAGTAAGCCGCTTCTATTGCCTTATTGTTATAAAATATTTCGCTTATATTAAAGTTATTGTCCTTAATATCCAATCTGCGAACTGGTTTATTAGTTCCTTTATATTCCGCTAAATATAGCTCTTATAGCTAATAGCTTACGCCGTACTTAGCGTCCTTATAAATTTAGTATACGTTATTATAACAAAACGTAAAACTTTTAATTAAACACTCTTTTGTTCCTTACAGCATATTATTATCCCTCTATACGTATATATTATCTACTATTAGTCTAGTTCCCTTTATTATATAGTATCTCTAACTATCTTTATAATCCCTTATAAAGTAACCTTATTTTCCATAATTTATATAAGCTCCTTCTCTAAACCATTTTTTCTATTATAGAGTCCGCCTAAATGTCTTCTGCTATTAAGATCCCTAATTTAGCCTTTGCTCCTTAGACCTTTAATTACTTAATCCTTATCCTTTAGGTTTCTATAATTTCTTATTCTATTTCCTAAATTCTTTAGTACTACTTAGGTCTATTGGCTCTGCGCCACACTATAGTTTTTAACTTAGCTTTAGTCGTTGCGTACTCTACGCCTTATACAACTATGGAACTCTATCCTAGCCTCTTTTAGCCTGTTCCCTTTAGTGGATCTAATTATTAATTTTAATCGCTTAATCTATTAGTTCCCTTAGGGTGTTCGTATCTTCTATTAGAATAATTACGTTTTAAACTTTAGCCTTAAGTCCTTGCTTATACTATGCTATAAGCGCTTTATTATTCCACTTAACTTATATCGCTAACGTCTGGAACTACGTTATATACTTAATTACTAAGGTTCGCTATATAATATTTTGGAGTTTTCTTTCTGCTATAGTTACTGCCTCTAGGTTTCTAAACATTTATGTAAGTTATTCCGTAAACCCTTCCTAGCTTATAAATATAAACCGTACTTCTTAATTGGTAGTTGTTATGCCATTTGCTTATATCTCCGTAAGGTAAAACTTAAACCACTTAAGTGCCCTTTCTAATAAGAATAGTCCCGTATATGCTATTCGATCTATAGGTATTAATAGCTTAGCTTCTTCTTGCGTAACCTTAAAGTATATTTATATAAGAAATCTTTTAAGTTTTAATCTCTCTCCTAAGTACCTTTTAATTAATAGTAGCTTAATCTTTACTGCGCCTATCCCATTAATCCTATTTTTTTTAACGTTATATTATTTTCTATTAGCTAGTTAACTATCTCTTATAGTTATCTAACCGTTATAGGTTGCTATAAGTTAGTGTCTGCTATACTAGTGTCGTTACTTAACCTTAAAGTAGTTGCCGCCGTTAATGGCGTCGTGGCTGGTGCTTTTAGTGGTATATTGTTTAACTTTCTATATTTAATACCGTAATTAGGTAGTAATTATATAACGGAACCTTGTAGTAGGAACTATGGTAGGCTTATTATTAGGCTAGGTATATAAGTAATGCAAATTAAAGTTAACAACGTAATAATAACTGGTGGAGTGGTTGCCTAATAAATTAACTCTAATTATATTCTAAGAATTACTATAAGAAAGGAACTATCTAGGTAGGAACTAAGGGTCCTTAAATACACAACCGTACTTCTATAAAATCCTTCTTATATATAATATACGTCTTATACATAAGGTATATAAGTTCCTCTTATTCCTTCCGTTTAATACGTAGCATATTATGTGACCTTAGCTACTATTCCTTATTATATAGTTCTACCGGTTCCATTTTAGACCGTACTTAAATTAACCAACTAGCTTCTTCCGACTCCTCTCTAAGTAGTCGTAATATTGTACTTAAAGCGTCCGTAACAATTTATATAAATTCTCTTAAGTGTATCTAATATAAGGCTTCGTGTAATATTTACCTTAATTCTATTATCTTTACTAGATATACTAGGGGTATTTAGTATATCTTTAAGCCTAAGTAGTATTATTAATTATATATACCTTAACGTAAACCTAAAGGTAGTAGCTTAGGGCAAAGAATAATAGCCGCCGTTATTATTACCCGCATTATAGCTATATAGCCTATAACCTCGTCACGTTTTTTATCTTTAAAATTAATATTATTATAGACAATTACTACCTAATTACTAAACGCTTAATGCTAAAGCTATCTTTAAGGAAGTTAGCTAATTGGCTTAGGAGTTTATAGGAGTTTATAGGAGTTAGGTACTATACTTCTACCTCTTTAGCAACTTTAACTATTAACTAACTATAAGGTAAGGATGTGGATAGGGAGTCCAATAATAGAATAATAGGTATATTGTATAGACAGAGACAAATCCTTAAGGAAAAAGGAGGAGTCTGTGTGCGAGGTAGGAAGGGTTTTCCCTAGGCATGTATAGAGCACGTGCCTTACGGGCGAGTCACCCCTGGGTTGCCCTAGGGTCGCCCATACCTTGCGGCTATATAATTATCTACTTAGGTTTTACCTAATAATGCCCCCCCCTTTAAAAAGGGTTGTCCCCGATCCTTTATATACTTAAGCCTTAATAAAACCCTATAAAAAACCTTAGTAAGGAAAAAATTTAGAGGGGAAAGAGCGTTTTAATTTTGCGTATAGAGAGACGGGTAGTATATATACGCGGCGCGAAGATATTAAGGAACTTCAACCAGCGGTCAAAGTTGTCTAATTAGTTAGATTTGCCTTACTAAGACTCCCCCATATTTAACTAAGCTAGTAGTAATTTTATATACCCGGTATAGAAAATCCTAATTAGTCCATTTAACAGGTAGAGCTAGTAGAGCTTAATACTATCGCCTAAATTTAGTAGACTAGAAATATTCCAAAGCTTACTTATATAGGTAGGTCGCTAGTACCTTATAGGTAGGTTATAGGTTATTTATATGCAGCTAGATTTATAGATAATAAGGCTATATACCTATTAAATCCGCCGCTAACCCTACTTTAGCCTTACGCTATACCGGCGTAGCGCCGTGTATACTTTATGGGTAGGTTATAGGTTATTTACATACAGCTAGATTAGGACGGTAAGGCTATATACCTATTAGACCCGCCGCTAACCCATATTTTAGCCTTATATGTTATCTACGTAGTATATACGTAGAATAGTATAAGTTATTAGTATAGGTTACTACTAGCGGGTTACTAGCAGGTTATAGACTCTGGTTAAATAAACCCCGGTTATAAACGGGCCTATTCTCTAATATATAAATAATCTGCTTAGCTGGTATAGAGTAACAGATTAGGTCTAGGGAGGGTGCTTTCTAAATTAAGCTTCGTTGCTAGTATACGCCGTAGCCTCGCCTGCGAGTTATAGCAATCGTTACTTATTTTTTAATCCCTTTGGACGTCCTTTATTCCGCTTTAATGTAGGTTATATTTTAACAGCGGCGCTTACTTTTCGCCTACGCTTTAGCTGTAAGGCTAGGGTGTCCCGCTTACGGTACTTATCTAACAGTTATTAACAATTCTCGAGTTCTGTCTTATATTTCTATTTATTATACTTATTTAGCTATCCTAGCCATTTAATGAGGTATTATAGTTGTCTAGCACGATCTTAGTGGGCGATAATTACTTCTACTTCCTAGCTACCTTCCTTAAGCTCTTCTACTACCAGGGGTTAAAACCTAGGGCGTGATCTATAAGGCTCTAGTAGGAAGATATAGAAGACTAGGTAGAGCCGTGCTATAATAGGTGGGAGCTCTAGCTTATATACTTACTGCCCTACACGCTCTAGGATCTAAAACGGTCCTATAAACTTGTAGTTAAGCTTTTTATAGGGACGTTTTGTGCGGATGTTCTTAGAGGAGAGTAGGACTTATTTACCAACAGCGAAGTGTTTAGCTAGGTGGTAATAATTATAGTATTTTACCTAAAGCTTTTAGGCGTATATTATTAACGCTGCCGCTGCCTTATGTATAAGGCGTAGGCGTTATAGATTTATCTCTGCGAGTTGGACATTTGTTAACTTAAACCCCTTCCTACCTTACTAGGCGTTTTAGATACTATCCAGGACTCTATCTAGGACGTTTAGTAGCTAGCCATAGGCGAGCTTAATAGGGGAACGCTTTGTTATGGCATAGACCTTAGAGTTATAGGTAAAGGCTGCTTCTTTAAGTAGGGAGGCCTAATTAGACTATTTCTAGTTCGTAAATATATATAGGTATATCTTAAGCTCCTAGTTCTAACGCTTTATCTAACTATCTATCTGCGGGTAGAATATAGTGCTAAGTTTACGTTAAATATAGAGATGGTAGTATATAGTGCTCTAGTACTCGCTTATAAATACACTACCCCTATTAGAGACAATATTATCTAAAGGCCCTATTTATATAAAGACTCTAAATAAGAGTTCTGCGAGTTACGTAGTATTAATTATCTTATATACTAGATAGTAGCATACTAGCTTTATAAAACGGTCTATAAGAACAAGGACGGAGTTATACTCTACGCTATTAGGAGTCTTAGACTCTAGGAGATCTATAATAAAGTTAAGTAAATAATGCCGCTAGGCTCGAGTGGGGGCTTAGAGAGGCTGCAGCTTACTATAGGGTTTATAACGGCGCGATTTAAAGCGTTAGTAGGCATTATAATTATCTAGGTATTTATAGAGGTCCTAAGTAAGGCCGTTCTAAGTATACTTTTACGCGATTACCTTAAAGGTATAGTTAAAACTATAGTGGCCGCCCATAGGATTATCATAATTTCGCTTAAGGATCTCCTATTATAGTAGTATGCAATTCGGCACCTAAACCTTATTATTTTACCTTAAAAGTCCTTAATTATTAAGGGTGTAGTCCTTATTACTAGCGGGAACTTATTTCTAGGTTAACTAATTATATATAGAGCGTATAAAGGCGTCCCTTTTTTATACTCTATAAATAAAATTAACTAGTAACTTAGGGGGGTATTCTATAAACGCCGTTTCGGCTAAAGTAGCTATTACTACCTCTTGCTATAGCACGAGACTTTGCGTAAAGTTAGTGCTAGCGAAGTAACGTATAATATATAGGTGACTTACTAGGTTATTACGGGGGACCATAGCCTAGGCTAAGAGGTCTTTCCTAGGGTTAAGCGCTATTAGGCCAGTTAAGGTAGTCTTAAAGAGAATAGTAGGACGCTCTAATCCGCCAGCGCCAAGTTTATAAGGGTTGCTCGTATACTGCACGCATGCTACTTACTAGTTTAGTATAGTAGCACTAGGGCCGCCTATAAGGCCTATAACCCACAACTTTTACTATAATATAGGCAGTATGGTATTAAGGATTGTCCTCTTACTACTATCTTTAAAGCCTTTAATATAATCCGGGCGCCGGAATAGTATATTAGTAGGATTTATTTTACCTAGCTTATATTTAATCTTAAAATTAAATTTAGCTAGTTTCTTAGCATACCGGGCCTAGTAAGTAGATAAGCTTTTAGTGGTTATAAAGTACCTAAGATTATTATAATTGCAGAGCACGCGCGTTATATGCGCGGCGTGTTTAAGGTAATAGCGCCACGTCTTAAAGTATTGCACTATAGCGAGTAGTTCTTTATTATACGTATTATACTATACTTTTAGGCTAGTAAGCTTCTAACTATAATAAGCGATCGGGTACTAGTAGAGTTAATCTCCCTACCCTAAAGGCTGCAGAAGTATACCGCTATAGGTATAGTCAAAAGCGTTAGTAATTACTATTAGGGGTAGATTAGGGTTAAAGTGGCGAAGTAGAGGAGCTTACGTAAACGCAGCGCGTAGCTTGTAAAACGCCTACTACGCGTTATTAAGCCAGGACTAGGGTTAATACTATTTAGTAGGCCCTTTTAACTTATATTTTTTCTTCTTCTCCCTATCTAATGTTAGGTTGCGATATACCTATGCAAGATATATATATAGGGGGTATGCGGTATCTGAGTAGTTCTAGATAAATTGCCTATAAAAGTTAGTAAAGCCAAAGAAGACCTAAATATCTCTATAAAACTTAGGCTTAGGCTATTCCTTAATAGCTTTTACGCGGTTAGGGTCCATTACAATACCCCTAGGGGTAATGATAAAGCCTAAAAACTTAACGTTCTTAGTATAAAAGATATATTTTAATAGTTTGGCGTATAGGCCCTAAGCGCGAAGCTGTCGTAGTACCTACTTAACGTTCTTAACGTGCTTATCCTCGTTATTTAAGTAGATAAGAATATTATCTAGGTAAACTATATAAATAGTATCCACTAGGGTTTCTAGAGCTTTATAAATATAGCTCTAGAAAGTTATAGGGGCGTTAGTAAGACTAAAGGGCATCACTAGGTACTTAAAGTGACCGTAGCGTGTCTTAAATGCGGTCTTCTATTCGTCTCCCTTTTTGATACAAATTCTATAGTACGCATTACGAAGATTTAGCTTTATAAATATCTTCGCATAGCTAAGCCTATTAAAGAGCTCGCCGACTAGCAGTAGGGGGTACCGATTTTTGATTATAATCTTGTTTAGGCGTCTATAGTCAACATATAGCCGCATTATACCATTTACTTTTAGCATAAAGAGGATGGGCGCTCTAGCAGGCAACTTACTAGGCCTAATCTAGCCCTTTTTAAGAGCACTATCTAGGTACTTTTATAAGATCTGTAACTCTTTCTATAAGAGGTTATAGAGGGGCATTTATAGTAGCGTCTTACCTTCTTCTAAGTCGATCGTATGGTCGTACTTAGAGTTCTACAGTAGCATGCTTGCTAGCTTATTAAAAAAGACATTAATTTCCTCCTTATATACCTCTAGTAGGCCAGGGGCTATAGAGGTTAAAGCGACTATTATATAATAGTGTGCTTCCGGGAGCTAGTAAAGAGAAGGGTGCGGCCAATATACGTTTTGTAGGTATGCTCGCATAGAGAGTGTATATAGCTCTGCTATAGTATACTTAATAGTTTTAGGGTTTCAATCACCTCCCCCTTATATATAGGTAATCTGCGCTAGCACTAGAGGGTCTCTACGGGTACTCGCTACTAGTGACGGTAGGTCCTCTACTATATTTATAACTGGTATCTCTACGTCCGGAGGGTCTGCATAGGTACTTACTGCTAGTAATAATAGGTCCTCTATTATATTTATAACTGGTGTAGAGAAGGAGTCTTCTAGCTATAGTGAATAGACTATTTTACTAGCCTTAATGTCTACTAGGAGAGCGTTAAGGGTAACTATTTAGAGGTGTCTAGGGTCTAAAGTACCCTAGATAAACTATTTAGAACGGAAGCTAATTAATAGATCTGCTTCTGCAAGCCAATCCTATCTAAAAACTATATTATAACTATTAAATAAGCTGCCCTAAAAGATCTGCGGGTTAATAGTGCAAGAGGTACCCTAGGAGTCGCTAGTAGTAACTATTAGATTATAAGCATCCTAAATTGTTATCTAGTTATTATTAAGGAAACGTATAATAGGTTTATGTAAACGTAGCGCGTAGCGTATAAGCAGGTTAAACCTATAGATAACCTCTTAATTAATAAGATTAATTTAGTACCTATTATTATATAAAGCACGTAGGCGGACTTCGCCCTAGGGCGTATCCATCGCGATATATACTATAATACGTTTCTTTTCTCCCTCTATATTAAGCCCTAGTTACAGTTAAGAGAGATACACTACTAGGGCTTCGGGTTTTCCAAAGCCTAAGCTAACTTCTCTTTATTAGCCTGCTTTTAGTATTCCTTATAGTGGCCGCCTGCGGTCCTTTAACTCGCCTGCGTAGCACTAGCGTTTAGGGGGTCCCCTAAGCTATCTAGCTTTTAGGTAATCTCCCTAGAAGTTTGCTTAAAAAAGCGTCGCCCTTTTTAGGTTTTATTCCCTAAGCCTAACTCTATAGAGCCTGTGCTACAACCGCGCTTCGTACATAATAATTTACCGCTACCACTTACGCGATCTTCCGTAAGCTTTGTGGTATTAAGTAATTACTCTACACAGCGGATTTTATTAAAGAGGTCTTTAGCGGTTCTTACCCGTTAGGTAAAGTTCTAGCAAAAGAGCTCTACTTATAGGTAGGCTGGGAGATATAAGAACCAAAAGTCTACCTATTACTTAGGATTAATAAAAGGGGTATATAAGAAGAGGTCCTCTAAGCTACGTATATAGGCTAGGAAGACGTTAAACCTCTAGTTCTCCTTTATAATAGCTATATAATACGCCATAGCGTTATTAAAGCGTCTTACTATAGGGTTCCTAATTTAGTCTTAGACTATAGTTTTAAATTTATTCTATAGTAAAGGACCCTTATCCTTAATACCTAACCAGTAATAGACTAGTTAGGTAATTATCTTCTCTTTTATAAGACCTTTAATAGCCTAGCGCGTGCGTCGCTTATAGTTATAGTCAGCGTTATTAACCTTAAATTGGTTCTTAACTGCAGCAATCCACCGGTTAAAATGCTGTTAAGTAGTACCGCTAATATTAGGTGGTGACTTCTTAACCAGGGCGTTGAGATTTAATTAGCGTATGCGTTTACTATATAACTTATACTCTTCGCTAGAAAGGTAACAGGAGGGCTTTATTAAATCGATAATACTCTATAAGTTAGCTATTTTCTTAGCCAGCTTATCTAGCTCCTTTATATTAGCGGTATAAGGTAGGACGCTAGTAACCTTACTAAGCTCCTGTTAAGCCTAGGTATATAAGTCAAACTAGTTTTTAGCATTTGTAGATATCTAATCGTTTTAGGATTTAGAAAATGGCTTAGATACTACTAGTATACTTCTAGCGGTTTCGTCTACACTAAATCCTAAGGCGTTCTGCGGTCGCATCGCTAGCGTATTACTATTAGGTATAGGCGTCGGTTTTCTTTTTAGAGGTATTATAGAAAAATTAAACCGGCTATCCTCTTAAGGGGATTAGTAAGGATTTGAATATAAAGTAAGGATGTGGATAGAGAGTCTAATGATAGAATAATAGGTATATTGTATAGACAGAGACAAATCCTTAAGGGAAAAGGAGGAGTCTGTGTGCGAGGTAGGAAGGGTTTTCCCTAGGTATATACAGAGCATATACCTTACAGGCGAGTCACCCCTAGGTTGCCCTAGGGTCGCCTATACCTTGCGGCTATATAACTATTTACTTAGGTTTTACCTGACACTAACTAGCCTAATAATAATTATAATATATTCCAAGCCCTAATAGAGTCTTAATTACTCGCCGCTTTATACTAAAGCCTATTAAAAAGAGGAAGCTAAATCGCTTTTTAGCCTAAGAATAATATATTATACTAGTAATAGTAAACAATCGCCTAGATAACGTATTAGACTAAGGTATAGCATTATAACTAGCTTAGTAAGCGCGTGAATTATTTATAAGTTTTTTTTTAAAAAAAAAATAGCGTACTATATTAAAGCAACCTCTTAGATAATTTTAAAGGCTAGCTTAAAGTCTAGTATTTCTAAGTCTATAGTATAATTAAATTAACTAAAGTAGGGCTAATAGATAAGATTATTAAGCTCTATAATAAAAGAATTTACTAAAAAAGGACGCTAATAGATACCCCTTATATATAGATTATCTATAACACATATTAGTACACGCTATCGCTATTATAGTTAGGCATATTAGAAGTACTAAATTATAACCACTTTACCCTTTTTTACCTTAGCCTAAGTAAGTATAAAGGTTTAAAAACTCTATTAAACGTGGTAGAGTATATTAGCTACCTATTATAGCTTAAATTATATAGACTACCGTTCCCTAGAGCTTATATTATATTAACTATAAGTAAAAGAAAGTTTATTAAAGGAAGGCTAAAGAGCCTTAATAGCGCCGCTATTAAGCTTATTATTAAGGTAGTCTATATTACTATTAGAATATTTATCTAGGTATTTATTAGGGTATCTATTAAAAGGTAGAAAAGGGTTAAGAGGGGTATTAAATAAAGAACTTTGCGAATTATTAGATAGGGGCATATATATTAGGCCGGCAACATCTATTATTTCTTAATTAGATAGAGTAAATAAATAGCTTTTAATTAATTCTAATTGCAAATATTTTAAAGTTAATTTAGGGTTACGTTTTAGCTACCCTATCGAGCCACCCCAAAACATATTAAAATCTACCAACTTTAACCTTTTATAACTCCCCCTATTACAGATATTTAAATAAAAATTTAACTATGGCTGCTTATATATAGAAATATTCTATTTATAATATTTTTTTAAAAAAGGTATGTTCGTACTAATTTAATAGCACGAGTGAGTCGTATCCACGGGCACGAAATACATGTAGTATCGTATACTTATTTGGATAGTGACTGTCAATTATATGAAGCAGACTACGTGGTCTATATACTGATGCACCTCCCCCCTAATTAGTTAGTGCTTTATAAGTGCACCAGACGCGTAAGCGAGTGGTTAGTGCACTAAACGCGTAAACGCGTACCTGGTGTACCGAACGCGTAAGCACGCGGTTAGTATAACAGGTGCTGTAATTATACACTGGCGGTACTTAAAAAATGAAACCACCTATATACAGCCTCCGTAATTGCTTTTAATAAAACTATAAAATATAAAGGAAAATATATAGGAAATCTCCCCTAAGGTGCCGTCTAGGCTGCCTTCTAAATGGTGCTCTAAGCTGGCCGTAAGTCCTGCTTACGGTCCGTAAAATAAACTGTACGGCCTTTTAACGGGCCGTAGCTAAACCGTAAATACTCCGTTAGTCTCGCTCTACCCATTCTATAACCTTTAGGTTAAGCTTATTTGTATTAATTAGGGTTTTAAGAGCTTAATACGGCTTTGCCTTAGTTATAACGTCTACTAGGTTATCTCCGCTACTAATCCATTTAACCTCTATAATCTTACGTCGTTTATAGGCCTAACGTAAGCACATTAGGTCGACCATAAGCCTCTTCTCTTATATCATACCTAGTTTAACTAAGTAGTTGTAAAGGGACTTTAAATCGGTATATAAAACTAGGGGTAACTACTCTAGTTATAAAATCTTCTAGACCGTTAATTTAATTGCGGCTGCTATATTAAATCCATAAGCTAGTGTATATAGTTTAGAAGCTAGTACACTACGGGTTACTTGTTTATACTTAATTAAAGACTAGTATAATATATTTGCGTCCTAATTACGGTCTATAAGTATAATTACAAAGCCAATTTATAATAATAGGTCTTTATTATTGGTAAAGGAGGCGTCCGTAAATGCTAGTAAGCTAAGGGAACTTAGGTCTAGTGGTATAAAAGTAAGTCCCCTTACTACATTATTAATTTGCTACTAAATGCGCTTATTAAGCTACTTAATATTTTCTTCTTACAGATCTACTACCTGGGCCGTAAAGGACAAGTCGTAGGTAGATTTAGGTTGGCAGACTATAGCAATATAGGCGCCTCTTACACGCTGTGTAGTATATTAGTCCTTTATATTTACGGTTTTACGGGTTTCTTTACGGGAACTAGTAAGGTCCGTAGGCTTTACTATAATAAGCTTTAGGTTTTAAGCTTAGCGTTCCTAAGTTAGCTTAATTAGGTTACCCTTTTAGGTAATTAGGCCTCTATTAAACTTAATCGGATTCTGCTTAGTTAACTACTCTTACGGCTTTACTAAGAACTTAGCCTTTTATAGTTTAGTTTCTTTAGCGTCCGCAAAGGTCTAGTCTGCTAGGAAGAGGGTATTATCTATTTAGAGTCCAACAATACCAAGGCCGTTTAATGGGCTGTATAGGAGGCAGGGGTCATAGGTCGACTATTCTATTTTAAGTTTACTAATATAGTGCTAGTAGTATATTTTAAACCAATAGTTTCTAGCTTCCGGTACTTCGTATAAAGGTTTTATAACCTATAGGATTATTCCTAGTTATAGGTTAAGCTCGGGGGGTGGCCGTATAAAGATATCCCTACTTAGGTAGGTATTAGACTGCATATAGGCTTATAAGATATCCCATAGGTAAAGAGCTATAGGTTTGCTTTGCTATAGTTTAGGCATAAATGCAAGTATAATCCATTAACTGACTTATTAAATTATAGGTAATTGCATAAGGACTAAGTCCTTTCCCTAGTTGTTATAAGCTTATATAACGAGCCTTAACTTTTTAAAGGCTTTGTTAGTACTAGGGTGCTTAATTTTATTAATAAAGCGTGAGTTAAATATGCGGACGCCTTATAGGACGTCTTTCTCCATTACAACCATAGGGATACCCTTCTTAAGTAGTCCGTTAATATCTTTACGTTATAAGTCCGTAAAAGGGGTTTCCTATACTAAAACTAATATATCCGTAGGCGGAGATTACCTTGCGGATATTCCTGCGGAGGTTAGGTGATTTTCTATTATAGGGTTCTTGGTTACGGGGTGCTTTTAGGAGCGTCCTCGGCTACGCTTTACGGTAGGTTTAGTAGGTTTAGTGGGTTTTTAGGGGACTTCTAGGGTAGGTAAGGGTGCTTCTAGTTCGTCTGATTTAGCAGTCGCTTCTAGTTTATCTAGTTTAATAGTTACTTCTAGTTCGTCTAGCTTAACGTCATAGGTGTTTTTAGGCCGAAAGTAGGGTTTTATGAACGTGCTCCTAAAGCTAGTCGGTCCGCTAGGGAGTTATACGCAGCATATTTTGTTTTCTACGGCTAGTAAACGGTAAGGTCCCGTCCAGTTACCACTTTTATGCCATATAAGGACTTTAGAATTAAGCAGGAGGTTATAAACTAAGGTTATATCTGGTCCGTTACGGTAATATAGGGCGCTATTAACTGCTTGTTTGGCCCGTAGTTTAACTATTTCGGCTATTACCTTCCGTATTATAGCTGCTTGTTCCGTAATAGATGGGGTAGGAGGGCCTAGGTTGCTTATTCTTAGGTAGGCTTTATAGACTAAAAGGGTGGGTACTAGTCCGTCCGGGCTAGCGGTGTTGTTAACGGCTTTTACGGCTATCTATAGAGCTAGTTCCTTTTAGATATCCTTACATTCATCCGTAATAATCTAGTAAGCTCTCCGTAAGGCTAGGTAAGCTTACTTAATAAGCCTAACGGACTAATACGCCTTAACTAGAATAGCTTTTGTTAATATAGCTATGGCCGTAGCATACTGCTAAAATTCCTTACTGATAAAGTTCCTACCGGCGTTGTGGGTAATATACTTAGGGGGTCTAACGTATATATTAATCCAACAGGTCCATAAAATGTCCTAAGTATATTTTGCGGATATATTTTGCAACTAACAGGCGGCTTAATAGCGGGTTGCCTCATTAATTATATATAATACTGGGCTGCCGTTAATATATATAATGTCTACGTACACTAAGTAGTTAAAGTTAAGGTCCTTATAAAGGGTGAACTTAAATTAGCCTAGGGAACGTCCGTATTTCTAGCAAAAGGAGCAGTATTTAGTTAGGTGGTTAATTACCTTCCTATTAACGTTATTGTATCTAGAGCGTTTAAGGACTCTATATAGCTTTTCGGCTAACGGGTGGCCAAAACGGCGGTACAGGCGGTGGATCTCAGTACTAGTAAGGTAGCATAGGTTATAGTTAAAAGATTCCTAAATGTAGGTCTGTAAAGTCTCTCCCTATATAAGGAACGGGTGTCCGAATTATCGTATAATTAGTAGGGTAATATGCTTGCTTCCTAGGGCAGTTGCGGGGCCGATTAAGGTGTCCGTAATATTGTTATAGTAAACCTATAACCTATTTATGTCCGCAAGGCAAAGTAAGAAAGGTGTCACAGTACGTGCGGACTGTCAAGGTACGATGTACGAGGTGACTGTATATCATTGACAAACGATGTTGTGTGAGGATCTATGTAGGAGGTGAGGTGGTATATATACACGTCGCTCAGGGGTCAGGTCCGTGCTCGTGTCATGACAACACTAAATCATAACAACGTGTCAGGTCAGTGCCGTGACAAAAGGGGTGTCTGCTTTTACTATGTGGAAGTTAACTAGGCTAATTAGGGTCTTAACTATAACTAATTTAATTAATATAGTTAAGCTAATGCCAAATTGGACGTTTACGGCCCCAGTTTATATAGTGTTAATGTCCGTATTATTATTTGCGGTGGTCCTATATATAAGGTATTGTCCGTAACCTGCAGTAGACTTCTTAGAGGCGCCTGTGTTAATCATAACACTGTAGAATTCCTTAGGGGTATAGCGTTCTGTGGTAATATATGCAAATAGGTCCTACTTATAATCTATAACGTTTATAACGGGGGTGCTTACGGAATGGTTTTTAGGCGCAATTAAGTATATAAAGGAACGGTCGGCTAATATAGTCGTAATATTAAAGGCTTAGCTATCCGTAAAAGGTCTAAAAGTAGTTAGAAACGTCTCTAAGGTCTTCTATTTCTAGTTATCTAGGTTAAAGTTAATTATAAGGGCTTCTATTAACTTATTAGGGGGCTCCTCTTCTTCCTCTCCTTTATATTCTAAGATAAACTAGCTAATCCGTTTATTAAATCTCTTCTTAGACCTATTACGTTCTTCCTAGGTATGCCTTATAGACTAATATCCTTCCTTGCTACACACGAAGCATTTCTGGCTTGTTTGTCTATAGGGGTATACTTTTATACAGGAGTTGCTATGGGGATTACGGGTAGGACTTAGTCGGTATAGGTGCTGCTAGCGGTAATAGCGGTCCGTAAAGTAGACGTCTAAGTCTATTTATGGATATTAAATATCCGTAGCGAAGGCTTAAATACTGCCTAGTGGGTTTAAGACTTTATACGTTATAATAGAGGAGCGTAGGTCATTAATGAGGCCAGCTAAGGTGTCTATAGGCTTGTAATAGGCGTACTTATAGGGCTCTACTTCCTAGTAAGCCGTAATAAGTTTATTATACAGGAAGTCGTCTATTTAAAGCTTGGCGTTAAGGCCGTGCTATAGGTGCCGGAGGTCTTTAATAAGGATTTGCAGACACTCTATAGTCGATTTTTTGGTATTCTTGTTAATTACGGTCTATAGCTTAGTTATATTCCATTAGGTAAGGATATTACGCCTATATTCCGGTCCTTTAAAGTAGTTACGGGTAGCTTTATATAGCTTATTAAAGGGGACACTAAGGGGGTTGCTCTTAAGGTTAGTGTAGTAGTAGTTAAGTGCTAGGCCGCGTAGTATAGTAGAGTAGGCTTAGCTGAACTCTTATTTAGGAATATTAGCCTTCTGGCAGAGGTCCGTAAAGATAGTCAGTTTAAAGTTAAAATTATTATTTTTACTGCTGTACTTAGATTCGTCGGTATAGAGCTTAGCTAGGTTAGCTAGCTCCTTGCCGTAGGTCTTTACTTAGGTGGATTATAGATCTATAACTTACGGATATATAGCTTGCGGATATATAGCTTACAGATCTATAACTTAAATAGCGGGGGTAATTTGGTCCGTATTTTGGTTTATAGGGGTGTTATAATCCATAACTTAAGAGTAGGGTGTATTTTGGCTAATAAGGTTAAGTCTAAAGCCGCTTAGATTTATAGGACGAATTTGGTTAAGTGGGTTAGGTATAAGGCCAGCGATTATATTAAGTTTAGAAGAAGTAAAGAGTTCCTTAGTTTCTTAGAACTGGTCTAGGATTTCCTCTTTAGTCTATTCCGTTTGGTCCTTCTTATATATTATATTGTATAAGGACTATACAATAATGACTTATTTATTCCTTTTAACCTATATACCTTAGTTACATAAAAGGGTTTATAGTTTATAGATGGTAATAGGGTTACAGGCCTTAAAAATAGCTTCCGTAAAGTCCGCAAAGTCTTCCTAGTATTACTCCTATAGGTCGTCATTTATAAGCTTAAAGTGTTTATATTTAAGGATTTTAAAACTAATATAGTCGTTAACGTCGTTTGTAAACGTAACGTCGACTCCTTATCTCTACTTCTTTTAACCTTCACTAACTTGCTTGCTAGTGTCTGCTATACTATATAGTACGTAGCGGGTGGAAGAGGTCTTATAGTGGTCCGTAAAGGTAGTTAATGTCCGTAGTAGTTTGTAGAAGGGTAAGGGTGTCTATAAGGGGTCTTAATAGGTCTATAGTAGTTCGCAAAGGGGTAGGAGGTCTCTATAACGGTCCGTAAAGGTAATTAACGGGTCTATAATGGTTTATAGGAGGGTAGGGGGTTCGAGGTTTGAAGGAGGTTAAGGGTAGGGGTTCCGTACAGGTCTATATTCGCGTCTATAACTTCTAGTAAACCGTACTAAGACTTAAATAAGTATACAGAGTTAGAGATAAGTCCGTAATCCCCAACTTCCGACCTTCTAGTAGGTCGTACTAGGAGTCTAAACGGGTGGTCGCTGTCGTATACAGTGATGTGCATGACCAGCTTCACCCCCCCTCCTTTGGCGAGCGCTGCGAGATTTCAAATTCGGTACGCGCATCCAATCTCGCGAGAAATTGTAGCGAACGGCTGTGGCTACACGCAAGGACCTTTTTGGTTGCCATGGAGAATCGCCTTGGTTGGCCAGGAGAACCAAATTAAAGACGTACGCTTCTTCCTCTCCCCCTTAACTACCCCTCCCGTTGTGGCCGCCAAAACGCGAGTACAACGCTGTCTCTGCAGAGAGGTCGATGGAATTTGGCAATATCGTACGGGTGGAAACCTCACGATATTTGACAAAGATCCCGACACTGCGGAGAAAGGCCGATCGCTGTCAGCATGTTCTTGCAGCCAAGCATACAGCTTCGCTGCAAGAACTTTGCTTCTGGGGGACTTGCGATCAACCTTCCTCCGTAGTGTCGTGATCTTTGTTAAATATTGTAAGGCTTCCACCCGTACGATATTGCCAAATTTCATCGACAATTGCAGCGTTGTATTCGCGTTTTGGCGGCCGCAACAGAGGCGTCGTTAGGGGGGAGAAGAGGAAGCGTACGTCTTCAATTTGGTTCTCCCGGCCAACTAAGGCAATTCTCCCGGCCAACCAAGGTGATTCTCCAGGGCAACCAAAAAGGTCCTTGCGTGCAGACACATGCGTTCGCTACAATTACTATGTACAGTTGGTAGCGATTTGGCGAGCCCGCGTACCGTAGCGAAATAATATTTTTGCCAGAGGGGGGGGTGAAGCTAGTCGTGCCCAGAGCTGTATATCGCTTGGTGGGAGGTGTTAAGTAATTGCTGATCTGTGCGCGCTTACTAATTAGTGTTTATACTAATTTAATAGCACGAGTAAGTTGTATCCACGGGCACGAAATACATATAGTATTGTATGCTTGTTTAGATGGTAACTGTCGATTATATAAAGCAGACTACGTGGTCTATATACTAATACACCTCCCCCCTAATTAGTTAGTGCTTCATAAGTGCACCAGACGCGTAAGCGAGTGGTTGGTGCACTGAACGCGTAAACGCGTACCTGGTGTACCGAACGCGTAAGCACGCGGTTAGTATAACAGGTGCTGTAATTATATAAGGTATTATATATTTAAGCTAATAAATACTTAATAAATATATATATAGACCTAAAAGGGACCGAATTAGGTAATAAATAGAATTAATAATGTAATACTTTTTTTAAAAATATTATAAATGGAATACCTTTATATATAAGCAACTATATTTAAAATTTTATTTAAATGTCTTTAATAGGGGTGGAGTTATAAAAGGCTAAAGTTGGTAGATTTTAGTGTGTTTTGGGGTGGCTCAACTGGGTGGCTGGCTTGACTGGGTGGCTAATACATTATATATAAGATACAGCGTTATAATAGAAGAATTATCGCCTAATAAGAAATATTAAGTTCTTATATAAAGGGCGCCTATAAGCTCTTAGACCCTTTAGGAGAATTTTTTTTTAGTATAATCTAATTGGTTTAGGAGTTTAAGGAGTCTCTAGGACTAGGGTAAGGTAATCTTATTGGCTCAGGAGTTTGCAGGACTCCACAAGCGCAGCACTAGCCCTTAGCGCCACGCCGTGGCGCAATTTCTTTCCAGGGGTCTGATTTATGAGATAAGTCCACGGGCTAGTAACCCACACGGGCCAGTGATTGACCCCACCAGGAACGCGTCTCTATAGCTTCGAAAATGGCCTTGCTTGTAGGCTTAAATAGCTAGTTCAAGCCTACCTTCTTTGCGTAAGGCTGCATGTTGTTGTAGTGTAGTTATAGCAGTAGTAAAAAAGATCGCGACGCGTTCTTGGTGGGGTGAGTCACTGGCCCATGTGGGTCACTAGCCCGTGGACTACATTAGCTTTCCGACACCACCGACGCGGGTACTATCATGTAAGTAACGCGTTCTGCAGAATAGAGGCACCCCGTGTGCCGATAAGAGTTGTTTAAGGACCTTCTTTTGAATCTAAACCACCGAAAAGTAGTTGATGCAGGTGAACCCCGGCTTGATTGAGCCTCATGCCGCTCAAAGAGCTGGACAAGGGGTATCCAATTCTCCCTGACACAGACAGGCATCGTATTAAAGCGTGATTTCTCATGTCTTCTGAGTTATTTTCTGGCCTTAATCATTTTCGGGAGCTTATTATCGCCGATCCCTGCTTGTAACCAGGGCGAAAGACAAATCGAATCTTAATCGATGATTAAACGAAGAGAAATGGCTCAAGTGGTGGCTTCAGGATAGAGTTGTGAAGCGAGCACTGCTGCTTGTTCCAACTTGGTTTTCGACTGGGCCTTGAAATAGCTCTAGGAGCTTTAGAGCACCTTAGAAATAGTTCTTAAATAGTCGTGAAGACATCAATGCTGAGTTTACGACGATGTGCAAATTACCCTTCAAGCCCTATTCTCACCTCTCTTCGCAAAATACGTGACAGTTGACCCAATGATGCGTGCATACTCCGTATGGTACTTTGATATTCCGAAAGGGGTTCTGGAGGTCCCCAGAGGTCAAAATTAACATTTGTCTTAAGTTAGTGTTCTCGCTACCACCTCGCGTTGAACCAACGGAATACGAGAAGTTTTGCCAGCAACCGGGTTTACTGCCGAGCCGTGGCTCGGAGCCTCCGCTATTTCCCTCGGCGATTCCTGTAGCCATGGGGATCGCGGGTTGGAAATTGTCCACCAAGTGAAACGGATTGAACATGTTGAGTCCAGGGTGAACCATGAAAACCAAGCTTTTTCTGGACTAGACGCGTGTGGCTGGAGTCAGCATGAACGATTCAGAAACCATCATTATCCAGGAACTGATTGTTTCGGAAAAATCACCACCTGTGTACCCAGCGGCATGCATTCCTCAATTTCGTTATATTGCCTTCCTGGCATGTCCATGATGCGTTTGCTCAGCCTGATCACCACCTCGAAATCTACAAATTCTTCTAGGCCAGGCCAAAATGCGCTTCCAGTGGCATATTGCGTTCGCTCTTTTCGAGGCTGCGGCAGTCCTAGCAGCCCCATCATGGTCCGCTCTTCAAGAATATAAATCGCATCTTCCAAAGGTCATCTCGAGTAAGCCAAGCAGTCGGCCGAATCACCCAATTGGACCAAAACACCCCGGGAAACCGATGCCTTTGTCGCCGCCACGAGTAAAGTACTGCTATGTTAACAGCCACGGTAGTGGGCAAGATGATTCCAACTACATTCTGGAGGCCCTTCACGAGTGCAACAATGGAGGCCATGTAGTGTTCTCTCAAGGAACTCAGTACACCATTGGCACTGCTCTGGACATGACGTTCTTGAAGCACATAGACCTTGGTATTGACACGATCTTTGGCATTGATTTCCCCCACCGCCGCTAATTATTTGATTCTACTAGACATCCGAGGCTATATCCAATTCACGAACGACACGGACTACTGGCAAGCCAATTCGTTCAAGCAGATCTTCCAGAATGCCACAACATTCTTCCAGCTTGGTGGAGAGGATGTCAATGTCTACGGCGGAGGCACCATTGATGGTAATGGGCAGATCTGGTACGATCTATATGCCTCCAACATCTACATACTCCGGCCCATACTCTTTGGAACAATTGGCTTGAAGGGTGGCTCCATCTCTGATTTAAATCTGCGGTTTTCACCTCAATACTATAACTTCGTCGCGAACAGTTCCGATGTCGTATTCTCGAATATTTCCATCAGTGGAGCTAGTGTGAGCGCCAATGTTGCCAAAAACACAGACGGTTGGGATACATACAGGAGTAGCAATATTGTTATCCAAAACAGCAATGTCAACAACGGCGATGACTGCGTTTCATTCAAACCAAACAGCACAGATATCATAGTCCAGAATCTTATCTGCAATGGTAGCCACGGCATCAGTGTTGGATCTTTAGGACAGTACATTGGTGAGGTAGACATTGTGGAGAACGTCTATGTAAGGCCTTACCTAGCTCTCCTCTCATCCTTGACCTACCACTCACGTGTAATACGTCAGGTCTACAACATTAGTATGTCCAACGCCTCCGACGGCGCCCGTATCAAAGTCTGGCCCGGCCTCCCATCCACGCTCTCCGGCGATCTCCAAGGCGGCGGTGGTACAGGCGCTGTCTCTAACGTGACATATGACACGGTGGAAATCACCAACGTCGATTACGCGATTGAAATCACGCAGTGCTACGGCCAGAAAAACCTAACGCTATGCAACCAATACCCGTCCTCTCTCACCATCTCCGGCGTGCTAATGCAGAACTTCTACGGCACTACAAGCACCAAGCTCGACCCTATCGTTGGATACTTGGTCTGCTCGAGCCCGGATGTCTGCAGTGATATTACAGTCAGGGATATTGCTGTGCATAGTCCCACGGGCGGAGATAGGTTTACTTGTGCGAACATTCCAGAGACTGGGCTGCAGGTTAATTGTACCACTATAAATAAAGGCTCGAATTAGTAAAATTGAATTGTAGATAGGTAATATCATAGTCAAAGTCCTTTCCCTGCCGGTTGATAATCCAATTCTTTTGGTACTGCCTATTTTCTTGAAAGTCTAAATTGGTTAATTGACATGCTGGGGAGCTAGCGTCGAGTGTTCTGCTATCCAGGGGGAAGACATTAGAACACTGTTTTCTTACCATCGCGAGAACCATAATATAATTGTCAGCTCCAAATACTTTGAGCATAAATATACGGACATGGATGCGTAGTAGCGCGGTCATGAGCGTGAGCCCAAGAAAACACCAACGATAGACAGTACTTGGTCAGCATTGCTGAAAGCAATTTCTCCAGGCGTTAGTGGTGGAGGTGTATCCCGTCTGGCAGCGATCACTGAGATAGACCAGCAGTGTTTTTATCAGTACTTGGTACTAATTACATTTATTAAAATATTGAATATTAATATTCAATATTCAATATACTAATACGATATGTCCAATACTGAAAGCAGTGCTTTTATCCATATTCAATATTGTTTAACATTTACTGAATATTGAATATTTACACTCAATATTCAATATCAATACAATATGTTCAATACTGAAAGTTATTGAATATTAACAATTTTTGGAGTTGAGGTGGTAAAAATAACGTGTAAAATGCCTTGGTATAACTCTGGCCCTTAAGCGATACGTGCGCATTTTAAATTTAGGCCAGCGGTAAATTGACACCCCCTAATTGATATGCGGACACCCCCCAATTGATACACGGACACCCCCCACTGATTGAGTTTAGTTCCTTCCTGATCAAGTTAGAATATCACGTGAATTTAAGTTGTTTGCATCAACATCGCGAAAATTAAATTGTTAAAACATAACCCTTATGACCGTAATGCCTCAATTGCGCAGTACCCTGTGAGGCACTGCGTGAACTTATTTAGGTGCTGCTCCCTCTGCTTAATGTCTACGAACCGCCTCTGCGGGCACGCCCGCCCTCGCGTCTGCGCCTGCGCCTGCGCCCACGCCCGCGTCCACGCGCAGCCCACGTCCACGCGTATTATACCCGGTACTTTATTCAAATGCTGATGACTCGCAATGGGTTGATGTATTAACGCGAACAAAGCCAGCCGCGGCGGCCCTCAACAGTTAGAGGCTGGGAGGGAATAGGTAAGGCAAATGCGAGGTAATGTTTTGGGTACGGTCGCGCACTGATGCGGATGCAAACAACTTAAATTTACGTGATATTCTAACTTGATCAGGAAAGAACTAAACTCAATTAGTGGGGGGTGTCCGTGTATCAATTGTGGGGTGTCCGCATATTAATTAGGGGGCGTCAATTTACCGCTGGCCTAAATTTATTAGGTAAACATATATAAAGTTAAAATGTATAAATATTAAACTTGGTTTTGCAGAATGTTATATACCACATTCTTAATTTTTTACGCGCCCTCTATATACCCAATCTTTAACCACCTAATCCTTAACTAACGCTATGTCTCTCTTATCTACTAACGTAACAGATAACGATAATATATCTTCCTCTACTATTTCGGAGCTTAATTCAGATTAGTTTACCTACTCTAGCGATAACAACGCGTTAAGCGGCTCTACACTAAGTATACCAGGTATAACTTTCTCTTAACCACCTTATAGAAAATAAAAGCTTACTGCTACTTCTACTTAGTAATTTACCCGCGATCCTCTTCCTTATAAAGCTACTTATAACGGCAGAAATTAAATATAGTACTGCTTAATATGCGAATAGGACTCTGCCTCTTTAATATCTATTCGCGCCTACCTTCCTAAAAAGCACGGTATAGAGATTTAAGCTAGAGAGGTTAAAGCAAAGCGACTAAGGTAGGAGTGCCTTATAAATATACTAAACAAATTAGAAGGCTTTAAACAGCTTAAACGCGAAGCTAAAAAAGAGTAGATCCTTAGGGCCGCTATTAATCGCAAAGCCTTTAACGAAGCTCTTATACAGCTAATTGCTATACGCAATCTACCGTACAATACGGCTACCTAGCTAGAGCTACATACATTACTTATAACGGTTAATTACACTATAGAGGAAGTTATAATTAATATAGTAGGAACTATACTAAAGCTAATTAAGCAATTGTACTTAGTATATCGCGATATTCTAAAACAAAAGCTTTAAAGCTCCCTTATAAAAATATACTTCTTAATTAATATATAGACGTTATTAAATTACCGCTCCCTCTAAGTAATTATCGCCTATTTTATTAACGCGGAAATAAGGCAGTTATAGAAAGCTCTACTTACTCTACCAAAACTTCCCTTATATGGTGGCGAGGACCAAGCTAATACCTTTCTTTAAACTGCCAAGAGCTATAGAATTCTAGGTAGAATTGGCTATATTTATAGCGATAATTACGGCGCAAATAATAAGATATATTACTATATATCTACAGGCCTTTAGGCAAAAGGACTCCCTTATTAGGACCCAGTTTAGCACCAAATTTAATATAGTAGCCATATCATTAATCTCACCCTTTAAGCCTTCCTCTACCTTAAAGATAAAGACGCAATTAATGAAGCTATTCGGTAAGCTATATTTAATAAGAATTTAATAATTAATAAGAAGCTTATATAGAAAATAAAAGAAGTAAAGGCCGTAGGCTAGAGAGAGATTAGTACGCTTAGTAAAGTTTATAACCTTATTATATATATATAGGCGTTAGAGGCTCGCTAGAATAAGTTTAGAGCCCTTACCAGGTAATTAATTCCTTTAAATAATAACACTTAATGGAACTCGTGGTTTATTATACTTAATATTATAAGGGATAAGAGAGTTTAAACGGCAATTAATATATACTCTTAGAAGTGGTATACGGAAGCAAAAAACAACTACCTCTTACCTAAGGATTAGCAGATTATTAATAAAACGCACACCTTCTTAAAGCTATTCTATAAGGTTACAATAATAAACTAAGGTAACTTCTTATTAATTAACTAAACGCTATTAACTATGGATATTCTTATTAAATACTTTAAGCGATTAAAGGTAAGCTTTTTTAGAGGCTATTAAGGCTCTACTAATTAGCAATATTAGTAATATTTAGGATTAATATCGCCCAAATTAACGCCTTTTCTCTGCCATTATTATAAGCTAGTATACCTTTAATAAATACTACAAGCTTACTAACGATACCCCTATATACGCGGCCTTAATTCTACTTCACCCCTTACGTTAGAAGACTTATATTAAGAGGTACTAAAATAAGAAGTAGTATAAGCGGTCATTTACTGCAGTAAGGAAGCTTTAGGAGGATTAATATATAGAACGCCTAGTCAACCCTACAGCCTTTAAATCTACTAGATCTACTACCTCTATTAAGCCTTCTAAAACTAAACTCTATATACAAATGCTTAACGTTACTAGTAGTATTAAGAAAGAGTATAAGGAATTTATTAAAGGAAAGCCTACCTTAATAAGAGGCATAGCTCTTAACTAGTGGCTTAATCTAACTTATTAAGCTAACTACCCACGACTTTCTTAGATGGCTATTAATATATTATTTATTCTATCTATATTAGCAGAGGCCAAGCGAGTGTTTTTAGGTGTACGGCGAATAGTCTTATAGGACCGTATATTATTAGGAAGCACAAATATTAAGCGTACGGAGTGCTTAAAGAGTTGGCTGCTTAGTAATATTACAGCTAAGAGGAGGCTTATAGCGGCGAACGTAGTAATAGAAGCTCTTATATACTTAGTATATTAAGGAGAGCCTAATAAGCCACCGCCAACTACACCAAGCCAAGGATCGCGAAGTTAACAATAGGTAAGAGCGGAGGTAAGAGCTATTATATTTTAGAGCTCTACTAAAGCCTAGAGCTATACGGAGCTTAATTATAATATTAAGGCTCTATATATACGCAATCTAGATTTAATATTTAATAATCTATTTAATATCAAAATCGTCTTCAATATCAACTTCAATACGGCCTTATATTGATATTGAATACTAATAAAAGCACTAACTGAAAGTTATTAAATATAAATATTTTTGGAGTTAAGGTAGTAGAAATACGGCCTAGTGGCCCAGTAAATAACTCTTAAGCCCCCTAACGATACGTGTATATTTTAAATTCGTTAGGTAACCCTATATAAAGTTAAATTACTTAGTAGTAGGGTAGCTAGGCAGATATTTATAGGAGCTTCCTACAATTACGTAATAGCCTCGCTAGTATATTATAGTACTAAGCGTTAGTTAATTAATCTATCTAGGGCCTTAGCTTATTTACAAATTTTATTATTATAAGGGGACTTTATAGGTAGGAGGCTATAAAGTATAATTATAGAATAAGATAGATTATAGAGGAGATAAATTCTTGAGGTAAGGCCTTTAAAATTAGAGAGACTATATACTATAGGCACGTGCCTTTAGTCTATAGTCTATCTACTAGGAATTTAGTAGAAGTTCCCTCCTTCTAGAAATCCTCCTGCTATTAGCCACTTTCTAGTAGCTATTTTTATCTTACTTAGAAATAGAAAAAGCGTCTCTCTTTCTTTCTTTATGTAAAAAAGCTTCTTTAAGGAGAGATAAAAGCCTATTTATCTTTGTATTTCCTTTCTATCTTCCTAATATAGTTTGCATTTTAGTAAGAGATACGTAGGGATTTATATAGCACTATAATCCCTAAAGCGTTTACCTTCTTTATCCTTCTCTATTATTTTAGAGAAGGATTTAAAGAAGCCTTTTCCTAGTTTTAGTTAAAAGAAAGCTAATTATAGCCTTTTAGGATATTTATCCTTAGGGGCTTAAAGAAAAAGGTGTAGTTTCCTTTATAGGTTTTAGTATAGTATTTCCCTCTACTTTTATTCTATTACTAATTGTTTTTCTACTATTTTAGTATCTTTTCTCTTGCTTATCTCTTTAGGTAGGTTAAAGAAGTATAAAAAGATTATATATTTCTTTTAGAAAGGCCCTTTTTAGCTAGTTTATTTACTATTTTATTTCTATAAATTCCTAAGTAGCTAGGAACCTAATAAAAGTTAATAAAGATATTTTTACTAGCTAGATAGAGGCAGATTTACATAATTTTAAAGACTAGTTCTTGCCTCCTATAAGAGAATTAAGTTATAATCTTTTAATAGCCGCCTAGCTATCTATAAAGATATAAACTTATTTCTCTTCTAGTCTTTATTATTTTAGTTATATTATAAGTTTAAAATGTAAAAACGTAGAAATATAGAGACGTAGGTAATATACTAACGTACTAATATATTAATATACTTAGTATATTTCTTAGGCGCTGTTAGTAACACAGGGGAAATCACCAATACTACTCGAGTAGATACAGTGATGGAAAAGCTTTGTTGTATTAGATAGGGGAGGGTAAGGAACTTAAGGTTCCTTACCGCGCTAGTGCCACGACGGCACGTGACGGCAAGTTGCCTTACGTGACGGCAATTTGCCGCACGTAAGGGCAAATTGCCTTATTCCCGACACTGGCAACTCTTCTTTTTATGGTTGCTATCTATATGCAAATAGACCGTATGCGATAATACGACAGTGGGTAGAATATAGTAAACTTTGGCAGGTAACACGCCTTATTCTACTAACCCGGACTTCTACTAGCTAATTACGATTTTCTATACCCAGTATAGAAAATCGCTATTGGCTTGCTTACTACTAGCGCCTTAACGGCCCTTACCGTATCTTCTACTCCCTCTTAACCTAACCTTTAACTTATATATATAGAGTATTTATATTAATAAACGTCTCTAGCGCCTTATTTGGGTTTGCCTTTATTATTACATCTACTAGGTTATCTTGGCCATTAATCTATTAAATCTTAAAGAGTTCTTAACGCTTATAAGATTGCCGTAGTGCTATAATATTAATTATAAGGCGCTTTTCCTTTATGGTACTAAGCTTAACTAAATACTTATAGAGGGAATATAAGTCGGTGTATACGATTATAGGGATAACGGGAAGTTTAAGTTAATCTATAATTATCTTTAAGGTAGTTCTAATTACAATTACTATATTAACTCCGCCGACTATTCTATATATCTCTAATACTAGAACACTTTAAGTAACGCGCTTGCTCTTGGTTAAGCTCTAATAGATAAGATTGCCGTAGATTGTGAAGTTATTCTCTCTAGTAGATTCGTTCGCGATAATAATCTTATATCCTAGCTAAGAGCTAAAATCTTTATTATTTATAAATAACCTATTAACAAACACAAAGAGCTTAGTGGTGGGAAGATTAATAGGTATATAGAGTAGTCCTTAATTAAGATGGTTTATTTACTAGGAAAGACGCTTATTTAGGGCAAGAACGTTATCCTTAGTTAGTTCCTAGTATTAAGCGGCAATAGAGAAATTAAAGGAAGCCTTAGGTTAATAGATAGAAGCAATATAAGCTTTACAAGCGCGTTACTCCACATATCCTTACTTTAGAGAATTAACGTTAATAACGTTAATCTTCTTGCCTTAACCCTTCTAGCGCAAAGCAATAGAATCCTTATTTAGGGAGAGGATGCATCTATTAAAGAGCAATAGTGTTATTAAACTAAGTCTTTCCTTTAGCTTTGCTATAAGATTTACCTTTACTAGCTTATCTTCTTTAAGAGCTAAAAATTAGCCGTCTCCTAAGATAATTATATTATTGGTTTATATACTAATAATTCTAAATAGGGTTCCCGTAGTTGTAATAAGGAAGCAAAGATTAAATATAGAAGTAGTTATTAAAAGCTTCTCCTTATAGTGCTTGCTATAGGTAGCCTACTAATAGGTTCCTGCCTCTACAATTCCATATAATGGCTTAAGAATAACTATAATTATATCTTTAGGATATTAGTGGCGAATTTGTTCTAGAAGATATGCTAATATTAAGCGCTAAAGGTGCGTTTCTAATTAGGTGTAGGCTTAAGTAATATCTTATAAATAAACTGCCATTCCGTTCTTTATTAAGGAGGGAGCTAGTACAATAATAACTTGCTAACTAGCTCGTTAAATTATAGGGGATTGCGTAAGGATTACCTCCTTACTATTATTATTATAACCTTAGATAACAAGCCTTAATTTCTTAAATGGGGCGTTAATAGCTTTACCCTTAATCTTATTAACTATTCTTAACTTAAAGATACGAACTCTATTGAACTTAGTAGGGTTATACTTCTTGAATTTAAAGACTTCTTTTAAAATAAGACTATCGATCTCTTGTTTGTTAGATGCTTAAAAAGGAGCTCCTAGGGTTATAATACGGCCTTTCTTTTGGAGCTATTTTGCGAGCTTAAAGTTAGCCTTCTCTTTAGCTGTTATAAAGGCCATTAATAACTTGTTTTTACTCTTAATAGCAGTAACAAATTACTCTTTAAAATTAATAAGGTATTGGCAATTTTATAATTCTTTTAGGCAACCTCTACCGCGTTGTAGTTGCGGTATATCTACTATAATTATATTAGAATTATGGTCTCCTTCTAGAGTATATTAATCGTGGTTCTCCTTTAGGGTATCCTCTGGGGTATCCTCTAGGGAATCCTCTAGGGCATCCTATAAAGGCTTATAACTATTATTCCTATAATAGGGCTTAATAACAGTTAAACGGAATTAAGTGGGTCTATAGGGCATTTAAAGAGTGCAAGTTTAACTATTACTTATAATGAGTTTATATGGCCCTAACTATCCTCCCTTCTTACGCTATACCTATACTTCAGATTAGAGAGGTAAATTAAGTATAGTTAAGGTGTTTAGGCTATTTCTTATTCCTAGTGCGTTGTTAACCTAGCGCGTGGCGTAGATACGTTATACCTCTTTTATTGCCTTATAAATAGCCTCAGCTTATTGTATAATAGAGGGAGATAGTAAAGAATTATTAGTTATTTAAGGGTAAGCGCTAAAGACTAGTAATATGGGTATAAGTCTATCTAGACTAGCGGAATTATTAACAGCCTTAATAGCTATCTATAAGATAAGCTTTTTACTAGCGTCCTTTAGTTCTAAAGAAATAATCTTATATACTTGGCGTAATGGCGTGTAGTATCGTTCCACTTTTTTAATACTATTATATACCTTAATAGGGACTTCCTTAACCTTAATTACTATTGCCTTTGCTTATTACCGAAACTTTATAAATAAGAAGTTCCTTCCTACGTTATAAATGACTTGGTTAAGGGGTTTTAGGTAAACATTAATCTAGTATAATTAAAGAGTATCCTATGCGTTCCTAGCTAATATATCCCTTAGGAAACGTGCAGCTTAGAAGAAAGTTAAAAAGTCAATAACTTAGAGTACTAACTTACCGCTAAGATATATAATGTTAATAATGATATAGAAGTTAAAGTCATAGTTATCTTTAAGGGTAAACTTAAATTGGCTAGGGGACTTCTGGTTTATTTAATAGTAATAGTAGTACTTTATAAGATGCTTAATTATCTTAACCTTAACCTTATAACCTATTTACTAAAGGACCCTAAGTAGTTAGTAAACGGATGGGTGACTAAAATAATGATATAGTTGGCGTAGCTTTAACTTAGTTAAATGGCTCTAAGCAATGCTCCTTTTTAGCTATTAAAGAAGCAATTAAGGGTGACCCTACTTACGTACAACGGGCACCTAATTATCTCCCTGGATAAGCACGTTCTTAAGGTTGTTAAGCTTAACGCCTAATCTATCTATATCTTAGATGTAGAATAGGAATAGGGTATTTGTAGGAATAATGTGGAAAGTGATATATCCTAATAGGGTTTGGACCTTAATTATACCAAAAGAGATTGTAGTACCCTTACCAAAGCGGATTGTATATTAGCCTGCCGTTAATTGGTTAATTTAAATAGATCTATTAAGCTGCTAAAGGGCTTAAACTTAAGGTTCTCCTGCTATAAATACTCCTGCGGCTCTAGTATCTGGCATAATACTATAGAAGACGTTCGCCGAGTATCTATTATTAAAGGAGAACGCGGAACTTTCCTTTAGCTTATTAAAGATATCTAACTTTATAATANAATNGANCNTAGATTGGTTATTAAGNANAGNAATAGTTTATATNCCATTTACCTNACTATATTTAGTAAAGTATTAGTTAAAAAAGTAGTCTTTAATTTCCATATCTATAAGGAGCTATTTAGCCTTATTAACCTTACCCTTAAGATCTTCTATACCTTTATATTAAACCAGGAAGCTTTAAAAGTAGGCTATAGTAACCTTACAATTTCTAACGTTTTATACACTCTAGCGGAACTTATTATATACCTCCTTTCGTCTATTAAGGGGGTGCCTAGTTAACTAGTAATTTGGCTTCTTATAAATATAGCACTTCTTCTAACGATTGCTCCGAAATGAACCTCCATAATTACCTTATAGTTAACATTAATTATACCCTCTGCTATATCCCCTACCGCGGCCACTATATATTTAATCGGTCCAGTTATAATCGTATTAGTTAGTTAGGTTAATTAAAGTAGGTTAGGGTTAGGTATTAAATTACTATACTTCTTAAGAGCGTAAAGCTATGCCAATAGAGGATCTTAATTAGGTATATACTCCTTTATAAGTATTTGCAGGATTAAAGAGAGTAAGGTTATATTCTTTAATACCTTAGCATACGCTAATAACTTAATCGCGTAGGCTGAAGTCCTTTTAATATAATTCGGATAAACCACGCTAAATTATCTAAAGTTAATTAAAGAGCTTTTAAAGATAATTAAGCCAAGAGACACCTAGGTTTATAGTAATAATTCTTAGGAAGGTAGTCTCTCTCCACTCTAATATATACTGCTGCTTATTCTCTTCTATTTTAAAGTAGCATCTTATCTCATATATTATTTGGTTAAAATTATATCCTTTTCCTACCAAACGATTATAATAGAAGGTACTGGCGCGGCCCTTAAGTATAACGGAATAGGCGTTATAATATTAGTTAGGTTCTAGTTTAACCTTTTAGCAATAGTTATAAAAGATACGCAGCTTTAAATTAAGGATATTATATAGTTCCCCGCTAAACCTCTTCTCCTAGTCTAAATAGAGCTTTATAAGCTCTATAAGCATCTTTAAGGTGCCTTTAAGCGGTATTAGGCCACATTAAAATTGTATTAGAGATTAAGGTGGGGATTGCTTTATAGGCTACAGTGGAGATATAGAGCCCAATGGAACACGGCGTAGTACCTAGTCTTACTCTAGTAGAGTTTAAAGGTTATTAAATCGCGAAGTAAGGGGGTTTTATACTTACTCTAGAGTAATAGAATTAAAACGTATCTCTATTAGTATATTATTTAGATTCCATTATAAGTTAAGCTTCCTTATAGTGCGTAGTTAGTGCTTAATTTCTTATAGAGTCTATTTATGCTCTTCTTTTGCGTTAATAACATGCTCCTAAATATTATCTCTAATAGCGCCCCCATCTATAGGGATAAATACTCCGTTCTCCTAAAGGAAGTTATAGAAGTCTTGCATGATAACCTTTATCGCAAGAGCCTATGTTTCCTTTATCCATCTAACAAAGTCCTTCTTTATACAATACTAAAGCACAGTATCGTTATATTCGCTGTCTTTATAGTATACTATACAGTATAGTAAGAATCCGTTTAGGTCCTATTGTTCGGCATTTATAGGGTCGATATCTTTATACTATATCTCCAGGTTAATGTCCTTCTCGTACTTCTTTAGGTAGGTTAACGCCATAATTAGTATAGAATTAACGGGGTGTCGTACGTCAAAGGTAGGTAGGGTTTTCGGTTTTATAGAATCTCATAGGTTTGCTGTCAAAAGGTAGGCAATTTAAGATATTGTTTAACGCGTTTCGGACGTTAATTTAGGACCCTAGGTTTAGTAACACTTCTAACCTAGAGTACTCAACCAAATCTTTGTAAACGCAATTGTTCTGCGTAATGGACGCAACTTGGTATCTCCTAGTACTTAGTAACACTTCTATTACTAGTTTTCCGCAAGTCTAAGGTAGCACAGTATCGCCAGGATCTATTCCATATAAGCGCATATAGCATCCCTATATAAGACTGTCTCTTCTATTCGAAGACCTAGCTGCTCTATAGTTAACTATGTATTCAACCACTAATCAGTGTTGGTAACATAGGGGAAATCACCAATACTACTCGAGTAGATACAGTGATGGAAAAGCTTTGTTGTATTAGATAGGGGAGGGTGAGGAACTTAAGGTTCCTCACCGCGCTAGTGCCACGACGGCACGTGACGGCAATTTGCCGCACGTAAGGGCAAATTGCCTCATTCCCGACAGGCGCAGTATTATATATTTAAAGGACCTTAGTCTCTACTTAGATAGTTTTCTTCTTGTTTATACCAATTTAATAGCACGAGTAAGTTAGATCCAGGGGCACGAAATACGTATAATATTGTATGCTCTTTTAGATAATAGTAATTATCGATTATATAAAGCAGACTACATAGTCTATATACTAATACACCTCCCCCCTAATTAGTTAGTGCTTTATAAGTGCACCAGACGCGTAAGTAAGTAGTTAGTGCACTAAACGCGTAAACGCGTACCTGGTGTACTGAACGCGTAAGTATACGGTTAGTACAACAGGTGCTGTAATTATACACTAGCGGTACTTAAAAAATAAAACCACCTATATATAGCCTCCGTAATTGCTTTAATAAAACCATAAAATATAAAGGAAAATATATAGGAAATCTCCTCTAAGGTGCCGTCTAGGCTGCCTTCCAAACGGTGCTTTAAGCTAGCTATAAGTCCTGCTTACGGTCCGTAAAATAAACCATACGGCCTTTTAATAGGCCATAAATTAGATTTTAAGGGCCGCTAAGGCGCTAGTACTAAGTAAGCTAATAGTAATTTTCTATCCCGGGGATAGAAAATCGTAATTGGTTAATTTAACTACCCTAGCAGAATATGTTAGAATTTGGCAGGTTACGTAAATCTACTAAGTTCTATTACAGCTTTCTACTGTTTTCCACCTAATAGCTTACGGTCCGTAGAATAGGCCGTATAATAAGCTATACAGCCTTCTAACGGGCCGTAGGCGTACCGTAGGTACTCCGTTAGTCCCGTTTTACCTATTTTATAACTTTTAAGTTAAGCTTATTCGTGTTAATTAGGGTTTTAAGGGCTTAATACGGCTTTGCCTTAGTCATAGCGTCTACTAAGTTATTTCCGCCGCTAATCTATTTAACCTCTATAATTTTACGTTGTTTATAGGCCTAATATAAGCATATTAGGTCAACTATAAGCCTCTTTTTTTATATCATACCTAGTTTAACTAGGCAGTTATAAAGGGACTTTAAATCGGTATATAAGACTAGGGGTAACTGCTCCAATTATAGAATCTTCTAGACTGTTAATTTAATTGCGACTACTATATTAAAGCTATAGGCTAATATATATAGTTTAGAAGCCAGTACACTGCGGGTTACTTATTTGCATTTAATTAAGAACTAGTATAAAATATTTACATCCTAATTACGGTCTGTAAGTATAAGTATAAAGCTAATTTGTAATAATAGGTCCCTATTATTAGCAAAAAAGGCGTCCGTAAATGCCAGTAAGCTAAGGGAACTTAGGTCTAGTGGTATAAAAGTAAGTCCCCTTACTATATTATTAATTTGCCACTAAATACGCTTATTAAGCTGCTTAATATTTTCTTTTTATAGATCTACTGCCTAGGCCATAAAGGACAAATTATAGGCAGATTTGGGTTAATAGACTGTGGCAATATAGGCGCCTCTTGCACGCTATATAACGTATTAGTCCTTTATATTTACGGTCTTATAGGTCTTTTCGCGGGAGCTAGTAAGGTCCGTAGGCTTTACTATAATAGGCTTTAGGTTTTAAGCTTAGCATTCCTAAGTTAGCTTAATTAGGTTACCCTTTTATATAATTAGGCCTCTATTAAACTTAATTAGATTCTACTTAGTTAACTACTTTTACGGCTTTGCTAAGAACTTGGCCTTTTATAGTTTAGTTTCTTTAGCGTCCGTAAAGGTCTAGTCTACTAGGAATAGGGTATTATTTATTTAGAGTCCAATAATACCAAGGCCGTTTAATAGGCTATATAGGAGGCAGGGGTTATAGGTCTACTATTCTATTTTAAGTCTACTAATATAGTGCTAGTAATACGTCTTAAACTAATAGTTTTTAGCTTCTGGTACTCCGTATAGGGGTTTTATAACCCATAAAATTGTTTCTAGTTGTAGGTTAAGCTTATAGGGTAGTTGTATAAAGATATCCCTACTTAGGTAGGTGTTAGACTATATATAGGCTTATAAGATATCCCGTAAGTATAGGGCTACGGGCTTAGTTTGCTATAGTCTAGGCATAAGTGTAAGTATAATCCGTTAACTAACTCGTTAAATTGTAGGCAATTACGTAAGGACTAAGTTCTTTCCCTAGTTATTATAAGCTTGTATAACAAGCCTTAACTTTTTAAAGGCTTTATTAGTACTAGGGTGCTTAATTTCGTTAATAAAGTATAAGTTAAATATACGGACGCCTTGCGGAACGTCTTTCTCCGTTATAACTATAAAGACGCCCTTCTTAAGTAGTCCGTTAATCTCTTTACGTCGTAAGTCTATAAAAGGGGTTTCCTATACTAGAACTAATATATTTATAGGTGGAGATTGCCTTACGGATATTCCTATGGAGGTTAGGTAATTCTCTATTATAAGGTTTTTAGTTACGGGGTGCTTTTAGAGGCGTCCTTAGCTATACTTTATGGCAGGTTTAGTAGGTTTAGTGGGTTTTTAGAGGACTTTTAAGGTAGGCAAGGGTGCTTCTAGTTCGTCTAATTCGGCAGTCGCTTCTGGTTTGTCTGGTTTAACATCATAGGTATTTTTGGGCTAAAAGTAGGGTTTTATAAACGTGCTTCTAAAGCTATTTAGCCCGCTAGGAAGTTATATATAGCATATCTCGTTTTCTACGGCTAGTAGACAATAAGGTCTACTCTAATTGCCGCTTTTACGCCATATAAGGACTTCGGAATTAAGCGGTAGGTTATATACTAAGGTTGTGTTTAGTCCGTTACGGTAGTATAGGGCGCTATTAACAGCTTATTTAGCCTATAGTTTAACTATCTTAGCTATTACCTTCTATATTACGGCTGCTCGTTCCGTAATAGATAGGGTAGGAGGGTTTAGGTTACTTATCCTTAGGTAGGCTCCGTAAACTAAAAGGGTGGGTACTAGTCCGTCCGGGCTAGTAGTATTATTAACGGCTTTTACGGCTATCTATAGGGCCAGTTCCTTTTAGATATTCTTATATTCGTCCGTAATAATCTAGTAAGCTTTCTGTAAAGCTAAGTAAGCTTACTTAATAAGCCTAACGGACTAATACGCCTTAACTAAAACAGCTTTTATTAATATAGCTATAGCCGTAGTATACTGCTAGAATTCCTTACTAATAAAGTTCCTACTGGCGTTATAGGTAATATACTTAGGGGGTCTAACGTACGTATTAATCTAGCAGGTCCGTAAAATATCCTAAGTATACTTTGCGGATATATTTTACAACTAATAGGCGGCTTAGTAGCGGGTTGCCTTATTAATTATATATAGTACTGGACTGCTGTTAATGTATATAATATCTACGTACACTAAATAGTTGAAGTTAAGATCCTTATAAAGGGTGAACTTAAATCGGCCTAGAGAACGTCCGTATTTCTAGCAGTAGAAGCAGTATTTAGTTAGGTGGTTAATTACCTTCCTATTAACGTCGTCGTGTCTAGAGCATTTAAGGACTTTATATAGTTTTTCGGCTAATAGGTAGCCAAAATGGCGGTATAGGCGGTAGATCTTAGTACTAGTAAGGTAGTACGGGTTATAGTTAAAAGATTCCTAAATATAGGTCTATAAAGTCTCTCCCTATATAAGGAACCGGTGTTTAAATCGTTATACAATTAGTAGGGTAATATGCTTGCTTTCTAGGGTAGTTGCGGGGCCAATTAGGGTGTCCGTAATGTTGTTATAGTAGACCTATAACCTATCTATATCCGCAAGGTAGAGTAAAAAAGGGGTATCCGCTTTTACTATATGGAAGTTAACTAGGCTAATTAGAGTTTTAACTTTAACTAATCTAATTAATGCGGTTAAGCCAATGCCGAATTAGACGTTTACGGCCCTAGTTTATGTAGTATTAATGTCCGTATTATTATTTATAGTGGTCTTATATATAAGGTATTATCCGTAACCTATAGTAGACTTCTTAGAGGCACCTATATCAATTATAACGCTATAGAATTCTTTAGGGGTATAGCGTTCTGTGGTGATATATATAAATAGGTCCTATTCGCGGTCTATAACGTCCGTAACGGGTTTAACGGGTATATTTATAGGCTAGTTTTCGGGTATAATTAAGTATATAAAGGAGCGGTTAGCTAATACGGTCGTAATATTAAAGGCTTAGTTATTCGTAAAAGGTCTAAAAGTAGTTAGGAACATCTCTAAGGTCTCCTATTTTTAAGTATTTAAGTTAAAGTCAATTATAAGGGCTTCCATTAACTTGTTAGGAGACTCCTCCGCTTCCTCTTCTTTGTAGTTTAAGATAAACTAGTTAATCTAATTATTGAATCTTTTCTTAGACTTATTACGTTCTTTCTAGGTATACCTTATAGACTAACATCCTTCCTTACCATATATAAAGCACCTCTAATTAGTTTGTCTATAGGGGTATACTTTTATATAGAAGTTGCTATAGGGGTTACAGGTAGGACCTAGTCAATATAGGTGCTGCTAGTAGTAGCAGCGGTCTGTAAAGTAGGCATCTAAGTTAGTTTGCGGATTTTATAGGTCTGTAATAAAGGCTTAAGTACTACCTAGCGGGTTTAAGGCTTTGTACATTATAATAGAGGACTATAAATCGTTAATAAGGCCAGCTATAGTATCTATAGGCTTATAATAGGCGTATTTACAGAGTTCTATTTTCTAGTAAGCTATAATAAGTTTATTATACAGGAAGTTATCCATTTAAAGCTTAATATTAAGACCATGCTATAGGTGGCGGAGGTCTTTAATAAGGATTTACAGGCACTCTATAGTCGATTTTTTAGTATTCTTATCTATAACGGTCCGTAACTTAGTTGTATTCTATTAGGTAAGGATATTACGCTTATATTCTAGTCCTTTAAAGTAGTTGTATATGGCTTTATATAGCTTATTAAAGGGAATACCAAAGGGGTTACTCTTAAGGTTAGTGTAGTAGTAGTTAAGTACTAGGCCGCGCAGTATAGTAGAGTAGGCTTAGCTAAATTCCTATTTAGGAATATTAGCCTTCTAGCAGAGGTCCGTAAAGATAGTTAGTTTAAAGTTAAAGTTATCGTTTTTACTGCTATACTTAGATTTGTTGGTATAGAGCTTGGCTAGGTTAGCTAGCTCCTTACTATAGGTCTTTACTTAGGTAGTTTGCGGATCTATAACTTAAGTAATAAAAGAGGTTTAGTCCGTATTTTAGTTTATAGGGGTATTATAGTCCGTAATTTAGGTTACGGTAGTATTATAGTCCGTAACTTAAGTATTAGGTATACTTTAGCTAGTAAGATTAATTCTAATACTACTTAGGTTTATAAAACAAATTTAGTTAAATAGGTTAGCTATAAGGCTAGAGATTCTATTAAGTTTAAAGGAGGTAAAGAGGTTATTGGTTTTAATGTGATTTAAGATTTACTCTTTAGTCTATTCTGTTTGGTCCTTCTTATATAGTGTATTATATAGAGACCGTGCAATAGTAACTCATTTGTCCCTTTTAACCTATACGCCTTAGTGACGTAAAAGGGTTTATAGGTTATAGATAGCAGTAGGGTTGTAAGCCTTAAAGATATCTTCCGTAAAGTCCGTAAAGTCTTCCTTATATTACTCCCACAGGTCGTTATTTATAAGCTTAAAATATCCGTATTTAAGGATTTTGTATTTAATATAGTTATTAACATTAGTTATAGATATAAGGTCGACTCCTTAGCTCCATTTCTCTTAACCTTTATTAATCTACTTGCTTATATCTGCCATACTATATAGTATAGTACGTAGCGGGTAGAAAAGGTCTTATAGTAGTCTGTAAAGGCAGTTAATAGGTCCGTAACAGTTTATAGGAGGGTAAGGGGTTTCCGTAAGGTCTTATAACGGTCTGTAAAGGTAATTAGCAGGTCCGTAATAGTTTGCGGGAGGGTAGAGGGTTCCGTAAAGGTCTATATTTACGTTTATAAACTTCCGGTAAACTATACTAAGACTTAAATAAGTATATAGAGTTAGTAATAGTCCATAATCCCTAACTTCCGACCTTCTAACAGGTTGTACTAGGAGTCTAAACGGGTGGTCGCTATTATATATCGCTTGGTAGGAGGTGTTAAGTAATTACTAATCTATACGCGCTTACTAATTAGTATTTGTACCAATTTTATAGCACAAGTAAGTCAAATCTAGGGGCACGAAATACGTATAATATCGTATGCTCTTTTAGATAATAGTAACTGTCGATTGTATAAAGCAGACTACGTGGTCTATATACTAATGCACCTCCCCCTTAATTAGTTAGTGCTTTATAAGTGCACCAGACGCGTAAGCGAGTGGTTAGTATACTAAACGCGTAAGTACGCGGTTAGTATAACAGGTGCTGTAATTATACACTTCTTTATAGTAAATCTTAGAATATAATTAGAGTTAATCTATTAGGTAACTACTCTACTAGTTATATTTATATTGTTAACTATTTTATACCTATATACCTAGCCCATTAACAAGTCCACTGTAGTATTTCCTATAAGGCTTTATTACCGCGATCTAGGCTTATAACTATTAAATAAGCGACTTAATTATAAATGTAGCCCTAAAGACTCTATATATATATAAGGTAGGTAGTAAGAAGATAATAACAACGATGCATAATTGCCTCGGTAGACAGCGCTTACAGTCGGCAATAGGTAATGGAAATAGGTAGTAAGGTATACGATATCAAGAAATAAGGTAGTAAGTCACGAGGTGTTGGAAGCTTTAGTAGTCGGTTACAGCTTTTATTAAGCTTTAGTAGAGCTCTGTATAGGGCTCCCCCTAAGCCTTATTCCGCAGAGCTTTTATAGGCTTTATATCTATATAATATTACTTATCCTTAGGATATTTAGATAAAAGTGGTACCATTTTAAAGCGCTTTATAAGCTCTATAAATATATACTAATAGAAAAATTATTTATTTAATATTGGGGGGCGTATTATAAGTGTAAGTATATTAGGGGATTTTGCTAAGACTATCCGGATACTATTAGCTAATAGGTCTATTATCCGAGAGGGCTATCTGGCCTATCCTCCAAAAGTACGCGCATGATTACAAAGCCTTAATCCTACACGTACTTTTGATTCGGCAGAACCCTACTAGGGGAAGGGATACATGGAACAGTGTATAACTATCCCAGAAGATACTAGAAATCAAGTGGCAATCATAGACTACTATAAAGACGTATGCTACCCTTGACCCTCTATGAAATAGAGATATGAAGAAAATAATATATTATGAATTAGGCTATTACAAACCTACTACTGATCTGTATGATACTATTTAGTATTATATAAGCTTTGACCCTTGCTTAAATTCAAGATACGAAATACCGCCTGATGAATGTCCTAACACGATAATTCCGTTCCAAACAGCCACATCAGTCGCTCGATAGTCTGGTGGAAGCCAAAGAACCTTTCCTGACCTTTCTACTACCCAATCATTCGACACAAATAGACCATGTAACTGCTCTAACGAATCTGATGATGTGTCAAAAGTGACCGTCTCGTCCCTTGACCCTGACACGACTAGCTCGCCGTCTGGCGAGAAGGCTACTGATCTGACCGAATGGCCCTCGAGCGTCTGCAGCGCCGCTCCTGTAACGGCGTCCCGGAGCCCGACCGTCTCGCCATCTGACCCTGATACGACCAGCTTGCCGTCTGGCGAGAAGGCTACTGACGTGACCGAGCCCGAATGGCCCTCGAGCGTCTGCAGCGCCGCTCCTGTCACGGGCGTCCCAGAGCCTGACCGTCTTATCATATGACCCTGACACGACCAGCTTGCCGTCTCTGGCGAGAAGGCTACTGACGTGACCGAGCCCGTATGGCCCCTCGAGCGTCTGCAGCGCCGCTCCTGTCGCGGCGTCCCAGAGCCTGACCGTCTTATTCATCTGACCCTGACACGACCAGCTTGCCCGTCTGGCCGAGAAGGCTAGTACTGACGTGACCGAGTTTGAATGGCTCTCTCGAGCGTCTGCAGCGCCGCTCCTTGTCGCGGCGTCCCACAGAGCCTGACCGTCTCGTCATATGACCCTGACACGACCAGCTTGCCGTCTGGCGAGAAGGCTACTGACGGTGACCAGTCCGAATGGCCCCTCGAAGCGTCCTGCAGCGCCGCTCCCGTTCACGGCGTCCCAGAGCCTGGACCGTCCTGTCCCCTGACCCTGACACAACAGGCTTGCCGTCTGGCGAGAAGGCTACTGACCTGGACCGAGCCCGAATGGCCCTCGAGCGTCTGCAGCGCCGCTCCTGTCACGGCGTCCCAGAGCCTGACCGTCTTATCATATATGACCCTGACACGACCAGCTTGCCGTCTGGCGAGAAGGCTACTGACGTGACCGAGCCCCGTATGGCCCCTCGAGCGTCTGCAGCGCCGCTCCTGTCGCGGCGTCCAGAGCCTGACCGTCTTATCAATCTGACCCTGACACGACCAGCTTGCCGTCTGGCGAGAAGGCTACTGACGTGACCGAGTTTGAATGGCTCTCGAGCGTCTGCAGCGCCGCTCCTGTCGCGGCGTCCCAGAGCCTGACCGTCTCGTCATATGACCCTGACACGACCAGCTTGCCGTTCTGGCGAGAAGGCTACTGACCTGACCCAGCCCGAATGGCCCTCGAGCGTCTGCAGCGCCGCTCCTGTCACGGCATCCCAGAGCCTGACCGTCTTATCATCTGACCCTGACACGACCAGCTTGCCGTCTGGCGAGAAGGCTACTGACCTGACCGAGTCTGAATGGCCCTCGAGCGTCTGCAGCGCCGCTCCTGTCGCGGCGCAGCGCCGCTCCTGTCGCGGCGTCCCAGAGCCTGACCGTCTTATCATATGACCCTGACACGACCAGCTTGCCGTCTGGCGAGAAGGCTACTGACCTGACCCGGTCCGAATGGCCCTCGAGCGTCTGCAGCATAGCGTTCCAATTTGCTTTCACTTTCGGTTTCCTTTTGATCCAAGGTGGGATATACTCCTCAAATCGTCTCCGAACGATACTCTTCTCTGGGGCAAAGACGAGGGCCGAACAGTATATTTGGAGGGGTGCCTGTTCAATCACTGATCGGTTGTGTAGGACGAATCGCTTCGTATCGTGGACGAACGCCAGTAGACTGGGACTTTTATCAGCCTTGGTATAGATTAGCCAGGATTCTCCAGCATACTCTAAAGACTTACTTCTAAAATGGACTGTAAAGTTGTAATCATCGTAATACTCTCTGATGTATTTCTTAAAAGACTCATAGCTTCAAGCCAATGAAGCAAATGCGCTTGAAGGAAGACGTGGACCTGATCTTCGTCATAGATACTTCTTTTGCTCTGCTCCAAATGGTAGACCCAGTAACGACAAGCATATTGGACTTCTGCTGGCAGGTAGATATCTATAACTTGACTATCGATCTCACTTCGAAGCGCTCCAGGTCTCTGTAGGTTACAAATGTTCTTCTTAAGATACTTGGATGTCGCCATTAGTTGAATGCACCTGCCGGCTATTATCTCGTGTGTATTTCTTCCATCTACCCAGAATGGGCTTTTTTCACGTTTCAGGGGATCGAGAAGGAAGTCCCGGAAAGAAAGGTGCAGCAATCTCACAGGGTGAGCTTGGCTGGTAGGAATGCTGAGAACAGAGTGTAATAAGTCTAGTCTGCAAATAATATCATCCTCTGGAATACGAAGGAGGCTTGCTAATGAAATGATAGAGAGCGGGCTGGCAAGGATGACGATTGCACCGACTACTTCTCGGAACTCCCTAGCTAGCTTCTCCTTTTCTACTTCGTCTTGTCCAACAAGCAGCTGGTCCAAAATTGGAAGGTACGTTCTATCGAGTTTCGACGCCTGACTTGCCGTTTGGTACTCGAGAATAGTGGCCAGGCGCTTTTTCGGGTCCCATCTTGGATCTCCAACAAAGCGACACACGGTCGCGGCGAAAATGAAAAGAGGAACCGCCATCTCAACTAGAACTTTGATGTTCTCTCGTCCGGGCCAATCTATAGTTAGCGACCGGTCGACTTGTATTTTCGTAAGCTCGTAATGTAGGAATGTGGATATATCGTGCTTAATCGTTGCCCGAGATATTTCGTGAAGAACCAGATCCTGATATGTACCTCTTTCCATGTTCTTGAAGCCAAGCCGAATGGGCAGCTCTGGCCTACTAGTCACAAAGATTCGTAGATACACCGATGTCATATCCCGGAATTGCGATAGAAGAAGAAGAATAGCTTTTATATCTTCTTCTCGTTCACATTCGTCCAACGCGTCAACCACAATGACTAGTCTCAAAGCTTGCGGAGAAACGCCTTGTATCCTAGATAGAGGCTGAAAGATAAGCTTCTCGAATTGCTCCTTTAGAGGCTTTGCCGAAATGGCAGGGTCGCCGTCGATCGCATCCCTGATGAATGGGCTTAGACTAGGTACCTTAGTTATTAACTGAGCAGCGATGGTAGTGAAGAACCTGGCTGCGTTGCCCCGATCGCCTTCGCCTCTCTTGAAGAAGAAGCTACCTCCTAGTTGGCCTTTGTCGGCGAAAGACTGGGCAACTGTGCGGGAGATCGTAGACTTTCCAGTACCAGCCATACCATTTAGCCAGAATATACATTTGCCTCGCGTATCTTCCGCCCACTCCGTGATCTGCAGCCGCAGGTCAACCCTAGTATTCGAAAGGCATCTTGCATCGTGCTCATCGAGGTGCGAGTCGAAAGCTGCGCCATTTGCAGATGGCAGTTTAGCTAGGTCAATCTTCTGGTGTATGCCGAGAACAAGCGCACTAGAACCGTTAGCAATCACAGCTTACAGGATAGGAAATAAGGATTAGTAACCTAAACCTACATTTGATCGACTTGTAGAGCCAGAGAGATTGTCTGCTTGCACCTTTCGAGATCGTTGATAACCTTTTCCACCCCCTTGCTCTCGAATGGCCACTTTAAAGCTCGAATTCCGAAACGGCTCATAATCTTCCGCGTCTTCCCAGAATGCAGTTGTGTATCTAGTTGTGTTAGCTGTGAGAAGCAACCCTTAAGCGCATCTTGTAGTTTCTGGGAAGTCGAGAGCTGCGTGTTGTCTGGCCTTTGGAGCAGCTTCTCTACTGCTCGAAGCAAATCGGTAACCCTATTAACTTCTCCTCCAAGGCGTTCGATATCGGCTCTAGCATGCTTGACGGCGAGGGAGTACTGGACGCAAAGTGAGGCGACCTTCGCGGACAGTTCTACAACTGCGATAACGTTTGCTGCGACCCCAAGGCCCTCCATTATGCAAGCTGGCAACTAAGTAGCGGGAGCGAAAATGGCGGGGGAGCGGCAGTTTGCTGCCCTCAGTCACTCCAAGCGTTTTAGTTAGGATGCCGATGTGATAAGTATCGCTGGCTTGCCATGACACATCTAAATCGGACGTCGCATGTGGAGGGAGGGTCCCGTCGGCATCATGAGGCTAGGGTGCACGTGCAGAACAAGTAGCCGAATTCGCGCACGGCCCTATTGGGCCACCAGGTGTTACCTCAGTGGACTCATACTAAGAAATCGATTGCGCTGGCGCGCTAAACTCCTTCGGATATTTGATCGATTTCTTGGTCTGAGGGACTTTGGCGAGATTTGTATGGAAGCATAAGCTTTTTTTGTAAGGAAAACTTATAAACCCCAACAAAATTAATTAATCTCCCCACAACGTATTTTAAGGTAAAAATTATATTAAATTACTTAGGAGATCTAGCTCTATAAATTATAAGATTTTAGGCTTTTTATACCTTACGTAGGCCCATATATAAGGGTACGTAAAGGTGCTTATGCTTTTAACAACAGGAATTTTAACTTTAACGAAATTAATCTTAGATTCAGGAGGGGATATTATAATTCTAAAGCTGTTAGTATATAAAGTAGCCACCCAAGATATATCTATGAACTTTTGAAGACTTTATTTTATTATGTTGTAGAGAAAATCCCCATACAAAATTGCTAAAACTAAGATTTTTGCTTATGCTTTTAACAAAACTCGCCAAAGCCTCTCAGACGTGATTTTGCAATTCGGAAGACGGCGTGCTAGCTAAAAAATCACGTCTGAGCTCGCTGAGGTAACACCAGGTGATCAGAGCTGGTTGGTGACTGTCCAGAGCCCCGGAACCGGGGCGCAGCTGAGCGTAGGGGTGAGAATTACAGTGTATCTTTGGAAGGTAACAGTAAGCTTGGCGTATTGAGCGTATTTTTGCTCAATACCGTGACATTGGGTATTTTTCAGGGGCTGGTGGTAGTTTATAATATACGCCCAGTGTGATATAAAATACGCTAAAACACGTGACCGCACGGACCTTCTGTAATGTTTAACGCGCTTAACGCGCATTATTAAATTATTAACTACTACCTCTACTACTATATTGATCTGTAATAAGGCTTTTAAATAATAAAGTATTGCTAGCGTTTAAGTCTTTTATATGTCCTAATTAATTGGTAAGTTCCTTATAACCCCTATAGGCCTAAAGCTAACTTTTCTACCAGTGTAATTATATACGCTGCTTATACTGCGGTGACAAAGCTATAAAGAATACCTTTCGCTAATTTAACCACCTTATACGCTGCTAAAGCTATCTAAGCGCCTATAAGGCTAAAGGCAAAGTAACTCCTACTACTTAAAAGGCTTTTAAGGCCTGTAATAACTCTACCAATAAACCTACTTAGAAAAAGCTGAAGACGAATTCCACTACCTATATACGCCAACGCCTTTTAAAAAGGAAGGCTATATGCATAATTATATACAACGCTCGCCCGTTTTAACTATGTTAAGATATAGCCTTATAGGACTTTATATTAAGTCTTAATAATTTATTTAAGATACCTAATAGAATAACGTTTGCTAGGATACTACTTAAGGAGATATACGCTATAACTATAAAGGATGTTAAGCAGTATATTAGCACCTAAAAATACCTTAACTTTATTATCGACGAGTCCAGCAATATACTCTACGAGTGTGTAATTAACCTCTATTACAATACGCCGAATAGTATACTTTATATTAAATTAGAAGTAGTAGATCTAGGGGCAAAATATAATACAGAATAGATATTTAGATGGGTTAGAAAGGAGATTAAGTATTTACTTAGTTTGTAAGGTATATTAAAACTTACTAAAGCTTAGTGCTAAATAATATAGATTTGGACTTTAAGTGTGTTAACTTCCTTATTACTAATACTTGCTTAACTATATAATCCCTATAGGAACTTATTGTTACGGAACACCCCTATAATACCTTATATACGCCTACCTGTTTCTACTAACTACGAGACCGTAATTTGCTGCGACCTATGGCAATCTAACGGTAATTTGCTATATTCTGCTATATTCCGCTAAGTTCTACTAAATTCTACTATATTCCGCTAAGTTCTACTAAATCCTATTAAGTTTTACTAGGACTATAACCTAAATCCTATTCTGCTTTATATATATATTAACTAAGCAACTAAGTTAATAATATATACCCTTTCTTCCCGTTTTCCTACCCTCTTTCCTTATATATATGGCTTAATAATATCTACTTTACTATATATTATTGTTGCTTATACTTACTCCGTAATACTATATTACGTTAAACCTATACTTTATACTAGCCTAATTAGCATATAAAATAACCTAGAAGCCTTTATATCTATAAAAAAAACCCTATATACTATATTTACTAAATAAATAGAAACTTTATAATAGGCTTTTATAGACACCCTTACCCGTTAAAAAGCCTAATATTATAAGTTAATCAAATCTCTAAAAAAAAAATTAAAGAGATCCGCCGAAACCCACCATTTACCCTACTATTATCCCTACTTACTGCCACTAGTATTAACCTATAAATACTAGGTAGAAAGAATATATTTAGAACTAGCTCCTTAACCCCAAGTTTACTAACTAGTACCCCTAGAAAAAAGTTAACTAAATGTCTCCCTAATCCTCCTACCTATTTAGGTAAAAGGAGTAAACTACGCTCCTTCCTTAACTAACTTAAGAATAAGCTAAATAGTAATATTAATTACTACCTAACCTTTAATAGCTAGTTGCGTTACGCTATAAGCCGCCTAATAGAAGACGCCGTAGAAACTATATACCTATTTTAGCTAAACACTATAGAAGAACTAGTTACTATACTAGAAGTATTTTATAGCGACCCTAACCAAATTACTATAGTATAAAGAAAACTAAATAAGATAATATAAGGCTTTAAGAGCTTTCCATTATACTTTACTAAAGAGACTACTATACTAAAGAGACTAGATAGAACGAACCCGCCTTAATTAATCGCCTAGTAGAGTCCCTAAACTCTAAACTAAAGGCTTCCCTTATAGGAGTTAAGCTGCTAGATACCCTTACCGCCTATACTAATATTATTAATGGCCTATATAATAATATACTACGCCTTATCCTAAAATATACACCCTAATACTCCGCCCCTTAGCCGCCTAAAACTTGTAAAGATCCGGATGCTATAGATATAGACACTAGAATACTAGAGTATGCTTTAGTAGGGTCCTTTAAATAAGAACAACGCATTAAGCTAGGCCTTTACTTTAAGTGCGGAAGCAAAGACTATATCTTAAAAAACTATTCCGTCCCTTTATCTACGCCCTAAAACTATTTATAAATGGCTAATTTTAGTAACTATCTACTGCGCCTAACCTTAAGTTATATTACGGTGCTATAATAAAGTAGACTAAATAACTACGTTATGGTATAAAGAGGAGAAGAAGGTAAAAGGGGGTATTGTATATAAATAGTAGGGCCAGCCGCTAAGGCGCTAGTAGTAGGCTAGCTAATAGTAGAAAATAGTATAAGATAGTACGAGACAGTATTAAATAGTATATATTAGGTTAGTGCCGTAACAAGTTATCGCTTATAGCCTTTCTTGTCTAGTTCTAGCCTTATACTTAGTAAGTACCACTTATAAGGATAAAGCTATAACTAATACGCTATAAGGACTTCGCCCTAATTACCTCTAAAAGAAAGGTCTTAGAGCTAAGTTACTCTCCGGAACGGCTCTACCTTAGGATCTTATTAAATGCTTTAGATATTACGAACTCTAACTTTTAGGATTATAGTATAACCGTTAACTGCCGTCTTTAGTAGAACAATTAATAGGTTAATACTTAAGTCTTAATTAATATAGGAGCTAGTAGTATAGGATTTATTAACAAGATCTTTATATAAGATAATAGTTTTACTCTAACCTACCTTAACCGGTATATTAACGTATTTAGATTTAATAGTAAACGCACTATCTTAAGTTATATTACCTACGTAGTATTTCTAAGACTCTAATACCTAAACTATAAAGAATTAATTAAACTTTTCGTTACCACCCTAGGTTACTTAGTAATCCTTAAATAACCCTAGATAAAGCTATATAAGGTGACTGTTAATTAGGACAACCTTAAGCTTTTATTTACTACCTCCCGCTATAAGCAGAAGTGACTTATAGCTTACTACTTAGACCTAAAACTAAAATTTAAAAAATTTACTAAATCTGCCCTATACCTAAGAAGTCTACCCAATTCTACTAGCCTAGGAATTCTATTAAACTCTACTAATATAAGACTTTTACTAATATTTATTAAGGATTTAAAAATTCTACTGAACCCTACAAACCGATTCTAACTACTATACCGCCCTAAGCTAAGCAGAAGCTTAAGCTTAATATACGAAAATACTAGAAGGACTGGTATTCTACTATAAAAAGGATTTTTAAAGAACCTAAATCTAATACTAACTCTATACCTAATACCAAACCTAAACCTAAATAAGAAACTATAAAAAATCTAAGCAAGCTCGGCACCCTAGATATCCGTATAATTAGAGCTACCCTACTAGCATAACTTACTAAGAAACCCGAGTATACAATCTTCGCTATTATAATAGCCGATATTAAGAAGGCCTTAGCACTAAAGAAGTATACTAACCCTACTATAAAGGTACTAATAGAGTATTATTACCGCCTAGATATATTTTTATAAAAGGAAGCTAATAAGCTACCGGAATACTAACTATACGACTATAAGATTATACTTAAAAAAGGAAAGTGGCCTAGATTTGGACCCCTATATAGGATATCCTAAAATAAACTCTAAGTGCTATAAAAGTATTTAGACGAGAACTTAAGTAAAGAAGTTATTAGAGTAAGCTTGTTGCCTATAGCTATACTAGTAATCTTTATTGAGAAACCTAGTAGCGGTCTACGCTTCTATATAGACTGCTAAGCTCTTAACGCCGTTACTATTAAGAACTAATATTTAATCCCGTTAATATAAAAGACGCTAAACTAATTAAGTAAGGCTCGCTACTATATGAAGCTTAATATTATCTCTATATTTAACTATCTCCATATAGCTAAAGGAGATAAATAGCTTAGGGCGTATTTAGTTACAATCTAGAGCTTTTTCAATCTGATATTAATCCGTGCTTTTACCGGCGTCAATTAAAAGATAATTAGTGGCGCTTAATCTGGTGGTCGTACTCAATCTAAAATAAAGCCGACTATTTAGTTAATCGTTCTAATAAAAGGCCTTAGATGGGGCTTAGGATTAGCGACGTCTTTTACCTAGTCAGATCTAAACGGTAATAATAAGAATTAATTAAGAGGACATCGTATAGGCCTGCAGCTGCAGTAGTAATCTGTCGTTAGTAAGGGTGGTAGCGGTTAGGGGCATAGTGGGCAAACGCACGAGCAGAGCTCCAGATTTGACTTAACGATTAATCTGGAGAAAAAAACTCCAGATTGATCTGACGCCAAGAGCTTAAGTTTAACTACTATATACGGTAAAGCGTGCGAATTTGACGCGGTTGCTAATCTAAAAGAGCTTTAGATTAGAAAGTCGCCAGATTAACTAAACAGACACCTCTAGATTAGATTAAGGCTCTAGATTAACTTAGTTCTAAAGCCTTTAGATTTAATCTAGAGCTATATTATAGAACAAGGGCAGTGGCTATAGAGCGTATGTATTTGAGGAGTCTATAAGACGTTGCGCGATTAATCGTAAGGGTCGAGGGCGTAAGGAGGTGATATACTTACGTGTAGCTAATATAAGCTGTACGTAAGGTATATGTAAGAGCACGGGGCTCTCCTATAGAGGCCCCTATGGTGGGGTTCTATAACACTACCCCCCCTCCTATAGAGGCGGAGCTCCGGCGATGCTGTGGTTACTATATATATATAAAAGGGGCACTTAAGGTATAGAAAAGAAGAAAGGGGGGTATTGCTAAAGGTTTTAAAACAACGTTATATAATAAGACTTGGCATCTAAGAATCCGACTAATTAGATAACTTTAACCGCCGGTTAAAGTTCCTAAACATCTTAAAAATATTCTAGTTATATAATCGCACTTTGCCGTAATCTAATGGTAATTTACCCTTACGTGGTAATGTATAACGGTTTAACTCTATAAAGGCTCCTATAGAGGATTGGGTATAAAATCTCTACTTAGGCCCAGTTTCTATGGGTTCGCGTAGTAAAAGTTGCTAATTAGATCCTTTGCGTTTTTAAAGTCTTCCTATAATTGCTATTTTGGCTAATCTATATCGAATCCTATATATATAGCTCTGTAATAGAGCCGTTGTCCTCTGCCTTTACTAAAGTATTTAGAGTCGATAATTTGTTTAATAGTCCACTCCTTATAGTTCTCGTCTTTATTCTTATCTCAGATTAGTACTAGTAGGGGTTTAGGCTATATCTGCCCCAGTAAGGGGTTAGGCTAATAGAGGTATAGTAGCTATAGGTAAAATATAGGCTATATCCCGCGGGTAGCTAGGGTAGGCGGGAGTTCTAGCTTATATGTGGCTCCCCTATTAATAACTTGTTTAATTAGATAGGGGCCGAGGTTCTTATAATTAAGTGACTTTATAGGCCTCTATATAGAGATATTACGTATATCTAGCTATACCTAGTTACTAACACGCATCTCCGGTGGTGGCGTTTTATAGCAGTTAGCAAAATAGGCCTACTTTGCTTAAGCCTAGGCCATTTCTCCCTTGCAGTAGTTAAGTAGATTTTTTATATGGTCTGTATGCTGGTTGGCAAGTAGTATCTTAAGGCGTTTTCCATACGGCAGTTTCTTATTAATAGGTTCTAGTGGCTCTATACTAGATTAGGGGTAATAACCCTTATTCGCGAAGAACGGGGTAAGTCCTATAGTGGTTAAGACGTAGTTATTCGCTATAAATTCACCTAGTGGGAGGTAATCTACTTAGTTATCTTAACTATAGGCGACTACCTATTGTAGGTACGCTTTTATACTAGCATTAGCGTTTTTTAGTTACCTAGCAGTTTTATAGTAGAAGGATGTAGATATCTTAACGGAGATGCTAAGGCGTTAGTAGATTCGTCTCCATACATTGAAGTTAAATTATATGCCTTGGTCGGACGTAATTAAGTTAGGTAACCTATATAGTCGGTAGACTTCGCGGAGAAAGGCGTTAGTAATATTGCTAACGGCTACGCCTTTAGTTGGGACGTAGTGGCGCTCTTTTATAAGTCGGTATATTATTATAAGGATGTTCTTATAGGTACGGCCGTGTCGTTTATAGGGTGGTAAGTTAATAACGAAATCTATAGCGATATCTGCCTATTATTATATAGGTACTAATAGAGGGTGCAGTAGTCCTTAGTACTTTATATTAAAGGCCTTAGCGCGCTTATAACTATAGCAGGCGCCTATAAAGCGTTTAACTAAGTCTATTATTTTTAGCTAGAAGTAATATTGGCTAAGAAGCTTGTAGATTTCTTCTCTACCTAGGTAGCCGCTTAATTGGAGGTTATAGGCCATTTAAATTAGTTGCCGTTATAGATTTTCTAAGTTAGGGATAAATAGGCGACCTCTGTAATAGAGCCTATTCTCTTTTACTTCTAAGGCTGCTATATTAATCTAGCCTAAGCTTTAGAGGTTAGTAGGCAGTATATAGGCGCTAGCGGTCTTTGCGGTAATAAGTTAATATAGTAATAGGTTAATAGGGGTGTTATATACTATGGTAATAAGCTTATTAATTTTGAGAGGTAACTCTAGTTCTGTAGTATAAAGCTAAGGTACAGTTAGCTCTATTATAGGTAGTATACCTAAGGCCAAATTTTGTGCTTTTAGGATTATCTATTATTGGAACTAATTATAGGGGTTATCTTTAGACTAAGGAAGGTCTTATAAGCGGCGTGTTAGGCTATTAGGTTTAGTACCTTATACTTCTAGTCTATATACGATTTTAAAGTTAAAACTAGAAAGGAACTCGTTCTAATATACTTAGCATTAGTTTAGCTACTTTATAGTTATAAAGTACTTAAGGTTGCGATAGTCTATAAGGACTTTAGTTAGCTAGTCGGGCTCTGCTAAGGAGAGTTCTAGTTAGAATTCTTTAAACGCTTATATAATTATAAGGAGTTCTTTATTATAGATCTCGTAGTTATACTCTTATAGTATAAGCTTAGACGAGTAGAATATAACTAGGTAAAGGAAACCGTTATTGCCCATCTAGGAGAGGACGCCTGCGTTAATATGGTCTAAGGAGTCGGTTTTAAGATAGAGTTGTCGTCCTGGTATAAAGTGGGCTAGGATAGGTGCTTTGGTAAAGGCATTTTTAAGGTCTTAGAACGCCTTCTTATATTTAGGCGTCTAGGTAAAGCGTAGGTGCGTTTTTCTTCCTTTTATAAAAAGGCCCTTCGTTTATATTATTGCTATAAGTGGTGCTACTACACCTAAGAAGTTATATATAAATTTCTAATAGAAGTTAGTAAAACTAAGAAAGGCTTATACGTCCTTAATGCAGTTAGGGGCTTGCTATTTAGTAATTATGCGTACCTTCTTAGGGTCTATACAGACACCCTTAGTGGTAATAATTAGTCTAAGGTATTTTACTTCTATAACTAAGAATTTATATTTCTTTAAATTAATATAAAGTCCTGCGTCCCTAAGGCGCTATAGGACCTTTTAAATGTGTTCGGTATACTTAAAAGGGTTATTACTATAAATAAGTATGTTGTCTAGGTACGCGGAGTAGAAGTTATTAAGGTAATCCTGTAAGGCGTTATTAATATAGCTTTAGAAGGTGCCTGGGCCGTTATATACGCTAAAGGGCATAATAGTATATTTAAATTAGCTAAAGCGCGATATAAATGCGGTTTTCCATTCGTTACTTTTCTATATTTAGAAATAGTTAAAGGCGGCGATAATATTAAGCTTAGTATAGATTTTGGCTTAGCTAAGCCGCTTAAGGGTCTCCCGTATAAGCGGTACTAGGTATTAGTTTTTAATTGTAATAGTATTAAGTCCTCTATAGTTAATGCAGAATTAGATACCTCCTTTTAGCTTCTTAACGAGAAGGATAGGGGCGGCTGCTAGTAATATACTAGGATAAATAAACCCTTTATTAAGGTGCTTATTAATATACTTTCTTATAACTAGAAGTTTATCTTTTAATATTAGGTAGGGTCTTTTATAAAGTAGCGTTTTTCCTTATTTAATATTAATAGTATAGTCATTAGGTTAATATAGGGGGAGTATATCTACGCCCTTTTATAAGCATATATTAATAAAGTCGTAGTACCTTTTAGGGAGGAGCTTACGGAGTTCTTCGTTAGTAAGTCCTTTTTTAAGTTTTATAAACTTCTTAAAGTTTAAAGGTAAAAGTTTATAGAGTTCCGCGGGGGCGTCGTCTTCTAAAAGGTTAACTATGTCTATTTTATTACTATAGAGGACGTAGTCTTATTCTTTATTAAGCTTATATAGTTATAATTAGGAAGTTATAGTAACGGTCTAGCCTTTCCTACGTGCTATATAGTAGAAGGCCGCGGCACTTATATAGTGGTAGTTAGTTATAGGTAGGGTAATAAGGGGTTTCGTAGGTTAATATCCTAGTGAGTAAATAGAGGCGGCTAGGCTATGTCCTAGGTAAGTCTCTTTATAGTATTTAAAGTTAAAGGTTACTTTTCTCTTTTCCCAGTTAATAGCGGGGTTATATTATTTAAGCTAGCTTATTCTAAGGATAATAGAGGAGTTAGTAAGTAGTGTAATATAGGCCTAGAGCTCTTCCTAGTGCCCGTTTATATTTAAGTAAAGTTATACTATATAGGTAATCTTCTATATGGTATAACTACTGTTAGCGAGTTATAGGGCGCGGGCTTTAGTAAGGGGTAAAGTAAGTAGGTTATAAGTGTATACGAGTTAGGTATCTATAAATTGGTTAGTAGCTCTGCAGTTAATTATAGAACGGCTTTTATATTGTTTTATAGCAGTAGTTCCTATTATAGGTAAAGCTATCTATTTCCGTCTATTTATCTTTACTAAGTTATCTATTAAGTAGGCCGATATATAGATCCCTTTATTATTAGGGCGTCCTAACCCGTGACTTAGGGCTAAGACTTAGCGTTTTCCGCTTCCGTATCCGATTTTACTATTATTACTACGTCTTTATCTTATATAGTAGTGGCGCGTAGCGACGTATTTAGTATTTGGGGCATTAGGTTAGGTATTAGGTGGCGGGTACTAAACCTAGCTATTAGGTAGTTTAGGTTATTATAATAATAGCCTTCTTAATAGCATTTATAGCAACGTCCTAATTTCTAAAGTAGCTCGCGCTCTCCGTCTAGGAGTTTTTGCGGAAAGGTTAGTATAGAGAGGTCAATGTTAGCTCTAGTGGTACTTAAGGTAGTAGGCGTTAGTGGCTTAGTATATATAGGTTTAGTAGGCCTGGAGGGCTTCTATAGAGAGGTTTTTAAGTAAGGGTTAGTAGTAGCAATCTAATTTAGTCGTTATTTAATCTTCCGTAGGGCTGCTACCATTTTATAAATATTGTTATAGTTATGGCTAGCGGCTGCGTAACTAAGGCAATAAGTAACTTTTTTAAGGAGATCCTTCTAGTCTTTAGTATTGTCTTAGGTAAGGGCTCCGGTATATTCCTAAAATTTAACATAAAACTTGTTAAATGATTTAGTAGGGCTTATCTTTAGGGTACATAGTTTAGCTTAGTTGGTGGCCAGTAGGTCGTAGTCGCGGTATATTAGGTTGAGATTATTAAGAACTTTTTAGTAAGACTACCACTTTTAGGGGCCACTAGTCTCCTATTAGGCGAAGAGTCTATTAAATAGTATACCCTTTATTTACCCAATAATATAGCCAATCTTAGTGTCTTCCGTAGGAAAAAGGTAGGCGCTTTAAGTTAGTTTCTTACGGATTTATATCTTTTAGTGGCTGTATTCCTTACGGTCTCCTTAGAAGACTAGGGGATTAGGGTAACGTATATTAAATCCTATAGTAGCAGTTTAGGTCCGATTATTATAGCTTTTATTATCGCTGCTTTAGTAGGGGTTCCTATTAGGTAAAGCTGCTTAGCGCTAACCCTCTATTAAGTATTAAGTAGGTAAAGTTGCCGGGGGCGTAGAGACTTAGGTGGCGTTATATATAGTAAAGAGGTATTTAGCGTTGTTACAAATGTGCTTATTAAGCTAAGATTATAGGTATTTAATTGTGCCTTCTTTTTTAGTGACCGTAGTAATTAGTGCAATTTTATTCTTCTTTAACTGTTAGATATCGCGTTTAGATATACGGAGGTCGTCTTTGGTTTCTTAACGTATATTATTAGCGAGCGCTTTATAAGCTTATAGGTCTTGGATAATATCGCAATCTTAAGTAGTACGCATCTTAGCTTATATAAGCTTTAGGTAGTAGTTTTATAGAAGGCGGTAGTATTTATTAGGGTCTTATACTACTATTTTTGCAAACGTCTTGGCGTCTTATATTTTAATTTTAATAGGTAGTAGTCCTTTTATTTGCTTGTCCGTAGTTATATAGTTAATAAAAGATAAGATATTATCAGTATCTATCTCCTTAGGGGTTAGGGCTAATAAATCAAATTCTCCTAGGATTAATTGGCGTTGTAGGTTAAGTATAGGTATTAGATTGTTCTTTAGGTTTAATATAGTAGCTAGTAAGGAATATCGTCTTACTATTATGGGTTTCTTGGGGGTATAGGGTGGGGTAGTTCGTAGATACGCTGCTTTTAGCAGTGCCTATAGTATTATAGAGACGTAGAATTGGTTATAGGCTAAGCGTTAGTGGTAAAAAGGCGTAACGTAATGTTATGGAACGAGGGCAGTGGCTATAGAGTGTATGTATTTAAGGAGTCTATAAGACGTTACGCAATCAATCGTAAGGGTTGAGGGCGTAAGGAGGTAATATACCTACGCGTAGCTAATATAAGCTGTACGTGAGGTGTACGCGAGAGCACGGGGCTCTCCTATGGAGGCCTCTACGGTGGGGTTCCGTAATAAGCTGCAACCGAATACGCCCTTACTATATTTCGTACTTAGTATAGATTATTTAAATACTTAATAACGCTATTTGGCCTTATAAATATATAAGGTAAGGATATAGATAGGGAGTCTAATGATAGAACAATAGGTATATTGTATAGACAGAGACAAATCCTTAAGGGAAAAGGAGGAGTCTGTATGTAAGGTAAGAAGGGTTTTCCCTAGGTATGTGTAGAGCATATAACTTACGGGCGAGTTACCCCTAGGTTACCCTAGGGTCGCCTATACCTTACGGCTATATAATTATCTACTTAGGTTTTACCTAATAAAATGCCCTAAGCTTGTTTAAATATTATATAAATAACACCCTACGTCCCTACCTAGATATCTTCTATACCGCTTATATTAACGATATTTTAATATATAGTAATAACCTAACTAAATACTAAAAATACGTTGACCTTATTTTATAAGCCTTATACGGAGCTAGTCTATAATTAGATATAGATAAATACAAGTTTTATAAAATAGAAGTCCTATACCTTAGACTTTGTTAGAAAAAAATTTACTAGCATTTAATTTTACTTTTCTGCCATTTTAGCATTTTTTAGCATTTCTAGCATTTCCTAGCATTTAGCTGCTAAATACGGCATTTAGAATCAAGTGTTAGCATTTAGCCGCTAAATACGGCATTTAAAATCAAGTGTTAGTATTGGCCACTGCTAGTTATACACCCCCTAAACGATACGCATACACCCCCTACCTTATTTAGTTTAGACGCTTCCTCGTTAAGTTAGGTGCTTCCTCATTAAGTTAGAATATCACGTGCGTTTGACTTGTTTGCGCCTGCATCGCGAAAATCAAAGTACGCGTCATGTAAGTTTTATAACTGCAACATCACGATTAAGTATTGATTTTAGTTATAGTATAAGTAGTGGAGTCTAAATTTGGATCGCGACTGAGCCGATTAATTAGATTGCGCAGTATTTTATGAGGCGTCGCGCAAACTGATTCAGGTACTGCTACCTGCTTCGCGCCCGGTGGGACCCAAATCAACACCTCTACTTCGCATCCAAGGGCCTGCAATTGTAGAGCGTCGCGGTGGTCGGTCAACCAACCCTACAACCGGCTCTATAATTACCAATCGCGTCGACAGATCTACTTGTAGAGAGCCCTCAGCATTTGAGCGAAATACTGGCTACACCATAGGCTCGCACTTTAATTTTCGCGATGCAGGCGCAAACAAGTCAAACGCACGTGATATTCTAACTTAATGAGGAAGCACCTAACTTAATGAGGAAGCGTCTAAACTAAATGAGGTGGGGGGTATATGCGTATCGTTTAGGGGGTGTATAACTAGCAGTGGCCTTAGTATTTAGCTGCTAAATGCGGCATTTATAATTAAGTATTAGTATTTAACTACTAAGTGNTAACTATAAGATTACTAAGCATATATAAANGTATAATTTTTATAATTTTAATATTTTATATACNCTTTATTAATATTANTAAGCATATATAAATGTATAATTTTTATAATTTTAATATTTTATATACGCTTTATTAATATTACTACCAGCAAAGATAACAGTAAGAGAGAGAAAGGAGCCAAAGTAGAGCATAAAAGAACGCCAGGAAACCATCTACCGCAATACAATACTGGTTGGACCAACGCTAGAGAGGCGCATGGGAGTTAAAGGTACAGAGGCTAACTAAGGCAAGAGGAACCCAAGCCGTAGCATGGTTAACGCCATAGGGGGTAAACACTCTAGGGCTCCGAGAAGGCCTAACGAAGGCAGAAAATATAATGGCAACACTTTTAAGAATAGGAATAATAGGACTAAAAGACTGGCTCTACTAGGTGGGTGTCCTAGTAGGTAGCCCGAGATGCGAATGTGGCTGGCTAAGACAGACACCAAAACACGTAATACTGTTATGCCCCTTACGCACTAACTAAGAAGTAATACTCTTAGTAGCTAGCACAGAGAACTATAATACACTGCTCTTAATATAAAAAGGCCTTAAGGCGGTTACCTAGTGGCTTATTAGCTAAAATGTACTAAACCAGTTCCGGGTTATAAAGGAAATGGTAATAGAGGGCGGGGGGGCGAGCAACGGGCGCCCCCTGATGACTCTATAGTAGTAGAGTAAAGTTTGCGATACTAGCGCGTTCGTAGGCTTGTTACGGCAGCAGTGGTTCCTAAAGAGGTTAAAAAGTAAGGTAGTAGAGCACTATAGGTGACTCGTAGGCGCCTTGTAGGCGCCTTATAGGCGAGTCCTAAAAGGCGGGGAGATGGATTACGGGGTTTTCTTAAATAGAGTTTTCTCCCCACATGTATATAAGGAGTAGTCCGCGTGGGCCCAATAGGGATCCGAATCGGACGTTAAGTAATGAATAATAATAATAATATTACTAAGTATATAAAAAAGTATAATTTTATAAATTTAATATTATTAATAAAAATAATATATTTTATATTTTATATATATTTTATTAATATTAGTAAGTATAGGGGGCGGGGCGGTATTATAAAAAAATTTACTAGTATCTTAAATTAGGTTTATGCTAATTAAGCAATTTCGGTATTTAGCCGTATTTAGTTGCATTTTGCGGCTATATACTATACCACTAATAATAATGCTATAATTTGCGGCTAAACGCTGCCTTAATAATAAAAGTGCTGCAAGCTATAACTTAATACTCTCTTAGAAATAATAATACTAAAAATATTTTAGTTGACTAAGTTTACTATATACGCTACGCTACTACCTATAAGTTACTAGAAGACACGTCCCTTGGCCTACGTATACGCCACTATATAATTATAACAGGTTTTACTATATGGCGGCTATATATAGTGTTTGGAACTATCTATAGTTCTATTATACTCTTACAATTATTACTAGCATTAGATAGTCTTAGTGTCTTCCTTTTTACCTTAGCCTACTTTTAAGCTTAAATTAGCCTTCTCCTTATATACTAACTTGTGTAGTAACAACGTAAATTTAGTTAACTTTAATATCCTTTACTTAATACTTAACTTCCGATTAGCTATAATAGTACTATAGCAGACAGGCTTAGTCTGTCCTTATTAATCTATCTAAGCAAATAGTTACTTTACCTCTAAGAGCTTATGGCTTAGCTTAACTATAATAGTGTAATTTACGCGCTATAGGTTAATAGACAGCCTAATTAATATAAAGGTGCAAAGTAGGATCTACTTAGAGTTATTAGTGTTAAAGGTTTACCTAGCCTCGGGCTTTTTAATATTAGATATACTGGCTATATAGCGAAGCACCTTATCTTTACTATATTCATTATATAGCCTATTAAACTAATAAGCTAGTATAAGAAGTGAGCGAGTGGTAATAATAATCTTATACACTAAACTATCCGTTTGTTTTTTGACATAAACGTAATTATAGATTTTTTCAGCTTAAAAGAACTTTGCATTCTGTTAAAAATAGCGGTTAAGTATATTAGTAAACTCCTTACTAAGTGGGTTAGTAGTCTACTTAGCGATAATTAGGTCCTTAAGTGTACAACTTTAAGTTTTTAGGCGTTTGTTATTAGACTTATTAGACTTATTAGACTTAATTATAATAGGGGTATACTAGTCCTAGTATTAGATAACCTGGGCTATACTTACTACTATTTTCACATTAGTGTATAACTTAGCTTAGGTGAGTTTTAGTATCTTAGGTTTAGTATTTAGATCGCTACTATCTTCTTCCTATATAGCCAGAAGTTCCTTATATTAGCGCCTCTACTCTATCCTTACTTAGTCCTCTATAGCTGTAATTATAGCCGCCTTAGTGTTATTAGGGTTGGCCTATAATATAACTAATTTAAGACAGCTATTCTTTAGGATAAGCTTTTGCTAGTTAAACTAGAGTATTAACTCCCCTCTACGTATCTAAAATATTAGAATAACTATACGGAAAAATGCAGCCAGTTCGCCAAATTTCTTATCTACTATTACTTTAGATGGGTTGGTTTTCGTATCCTTATAGTGACGGTTAAATTCCTTTTTCTTTAGCTGGATATTTTCTTCTTTAAGCTTAAGTAGTACTTTAAACTCCGTTCCCTTTAGCTTATCTACTTCTTCCTACTTAGGCCTCTTTAATCCTGCTATAATGAACCGCATTAGTTATATTAGGTTCCCGTTATTAGGTGTGCTAGACGCACCCTATATAGTAGGGCTGTAATTATACGCGATGCGGTACTTCTTAACTATATCCTTAATAAACGATATTAAGACTTTACTGGTTGTGTCTAGGTGGTATTTGTCCTAGAGGATACGCCTAACCTATATTGCACTCTTTAATTTCTAATATAATTTAAGGGTTTTGCCCTTTAGGTGTTTCTATATACTAGTTTATATAGTAATAAACCCGTATATTAGTTATGTGGTAATATAATTTTGCGTAGTAATTAGAAGGAATTAGGTTAAGTGTCTTAGCGCTAATAGTTCCGTTATATTAGGGGTAGGGTAATAATTATTCTTAAACTTAGCTTACCCTATAGGTATAATAGGAGAGTCTTACTAACCAGATATGTGTTATTATTATTCTCCTATTATTTCTTATTAGTCCACTTAAGAGCCTTACAGATTTGCGGCTATTTGTCCTTTTTTAGTTTACTAAATATCTTAACTTTATTGTAGCTAGGGGTAAGAATTATAATCTGGGGCGGGTTAGGGCGCTTTATAATCGCGCCATCTTATAACATTATACTTGCGTCCTTTAGGAATCCTAGCAGGCATAAAGTTGGCGTAAGGACGACTAAGTAGCCTTACTATAGGTCTATAGGGTATAGTTTCTTAAAGTTGTCTTCGTAGTAGCATATAATTGGCTGCTTTACTACCTATAGGTATTTTATATCTGGTAAATACATCTTAGGTAAGTGGCGGGTTATATCCCTAGCGGCTTAGGCCTTTTAAATGTCTATTACGTTCTAATAATAAAAGTAGTTTATTAGCTATTAAGTAATTATTTATATAGTCTTGCCCGCGCTAGGTTTGTCTGCATAGATACTGCCTCCTTTAATTGTCCTCTTTTGCTTAAATGCCTAAGCTATATATACTACTTAGTATAGGCTAAATTTAAAGCCTAATACAAGGCCCCAATTAGGGAGTTCGATTAGGGTAGTTTTAGAAAGTACTTTTAATAAAATAAGTAGGAAATACTCTAGAGTAAGTAGAAGATCCGCCTCCGTTATATACGCTAGTACGCTATTTAGGTTATCCTTCCTAGCCTTATAGAGCTGGGCTAAGAAAGATTACTAGTTAGGCTCTTCCTCTGCGTCTATATCTTAGTCGTTATTATTAACTAAATTCTTATCTTAGTTATTATTATTAACTAAATCCTTATCTTAGTTGTTATTATTAACTAAATCTTTATCTTTATCTTTACTCTTTATATCCTTAGAGTTAGTGTAATATAAGAACTAATTATTGTATCTACTGGTACGTTACGGCAATTTGCTGTCCTCTACGGTAATATCTTAAGGGGTATTAACAGTTAGCGATGCGGTAGTAGGGTTATCTATTATATTAATAGGCTAGTGTATACCTTTAGGTTTAGTAATAGGTTACGGCAATTTGCGGTTATCTGCGGCAATTTCTTTAGTACTGCTGTTACTCGCTAATATGGGCTTATAGGTAAATAGGTTACGTTTTCCCTTTACTAATTACCTTCTACGTATAACCGGCTTATTATTACTATTTTCTATAAGGGTGTTTACCGCTAATTCTGCTTAAGGGCGTTTCCTACTTCTATTTAGGTTGGCCTTATAACTATTTAACTTCCTAGGCGCGGCCGGCTCGCTTTTATTATCCTCCGCTAGAGCACTTATTACTAATCTTAGTTAAGGCTACTTATTATATCTACCTAATTTAGTTTTACCGTTATTTAATTTCTTATATCTAATAGGCTCGCCCTTACTATTTTCCTTAGAGCTATATACTGCTAATTCTAATTAACTCCGCTTCTTACCTTCTCCTAGTTTATTCTTACCGCTAGCCTTATATAGTATTAGGACTTACTAACTATCTTTTATACTATATCTGTTACGTCTAAGCGCCTTAGGTTTAATAGCTAGCGGTATATTATTAGCAGTAGTAACTTAGGAGTTTAAGCTAGAAGGTAAGAGTAATGCTATAAGTATAACCTCCTTTATGCTATTTCTTGCTATTTTGCTAAAAGTTATAATAAGTGTGCCTTCTAACCGTATTGCGAGGTTTTTATATCTCTATAGCGATATATAAATATTCTTTTTAGGCGGACTATTAATGTTAAGCTCTGTATAGGCTTGTAGTTCCTTTTATAGCTTACCTAGAGCTATATATAGGTTTCCGCTTATTAGATATAAGACTTAGATTACCCTAACTATTAACCTACCCGTTAAGCCTATAGATTAGATTTTAATCTTAATATCTCCTATATTAATTATATTGCTTACCGCTAGGGTTGTTAGCTAAGGCAAAGAGATACTATATAGTGGGGTTGTGGTAATATCTATGGGCTGTATTGCATGCAGTAGCTAAGGTAGCGTTATTTTATCTTATGCTTTAGTCTTTAGGGGTAATATATATTTACACAGAGCGTGCCTACTCTTAGAGGTACTTAGTACCCTCCTTACGCGATTAGAACGAGCACTTTCTATAATTTTTAGGATTACCTATAGTTTCTAATCCGGTAGAGTATTAGTAAATTATAAGAGTTGCTTATAAAACTCCTTAATATGCCCTTCTTTTATTATTATAAAGTTGCCGTAATATATTACGTGCTTAGGCTTAACTTTAATTGCGATATCTTTAACCGTCTCTTTTAGTCTATTATAGTTTTTAATACTTATTCCGAAGCCTTAGGTAATATCTATATCTTTAGTTAGCTTTAAGTTTGCCTTATACTATACGTCCGGCTTTACCCATATTTACATTATTATTAAGTCGCTTGTTTAGTTAGGTACGTATAATATTACAGCATATATTAAGTAGAAGGGCTTTATATGGTAGCTAGCTAATGCTATACTACTATAACTCTAGTATTAGATATAGTTAGAGGTTAGTTATAGGAGAGATAAAAGGTAGAGTAAGTAAAGTTAATTAAGAAGAGGTAAAGAGGTAAATCTTATAATTGCCCGTATGTGCCCGTATAGAGGTAAAATTAGCTATAGTTTACTACTACTAGTTAGGGTAAATACGGCTAGACTTAGTACTATACAGTTAAATAAGGGTATAATTATATAACTTATAGGGACTACCCTACCTAGCCTATTTAGGGCTAGGTGGCGGTTTAGTACTATTAAACTTTTATAGTTTTTAATATAAGCGATTTATTAAATACCTATAAAGGGGTAACTAGTTATTACGGTATAGTAAAATATAGGAGGTTATAGGCGTTACTATATTTCTTATTATTGTATAGAGTTAGTATATATACGCGCCACTAAAGTTAGAGGGCTAGCCTATATCTATACGTGCGGGCTCTATTACTGTGAAGTGTTTATTATATAACAGGTAGTATTTTTAGTAGATAGCAACGTATTGCACTTATTATAGGCGTTACTATATTTCTTATTATTATATAAAGTTAGTAGATATACGCGCCACTAGAGTTAGAGGGCTGGCCTATATTTATATATACAGACTCTATTACTGTAAAGTGCTTAGTATATAATAGGTAGTACTTCTAGTAAACAGTAACGTATTATACTTACTTCGTAATCGCTAGTGTTATTATTATACTATATAGCACTTAAGGGCCTACTAAATAAGTTTATCTAGAATAATAATTATCTAGTGTGTAGGATTTACGTCTATATATAAACATCTAGTGCTTATTTAAACGTATATCTACCACAAAAGGTAGTAGGAGGTTTTGTATCTTATATTATAAGTTTATATAATTAATAGCATTTTGCGGTATTTTATAGCATTTTAGGGTATTTTAGGATAGTAGATATATTGTATATACTAGTATCTAGCCGCTTAGCAACGTTAACTTATCTTACTATTTATCTATTTAGTGTTATATAAGAGGTTAGTATTCTACTATAGTATTTATTATATTAGAGTCTCTTAAATTTAATATCTTTATTTTAGATCTGTTTAAAACTATATATAGTTTTATAATATCCCGCTCCCCACCTAGTACTCTAGTAAGAGATTATTTAGTTAATAATGCCTTTTCTCTTACTAATTAAGGGAGGAAAAGACTTGTACTTTCTAGTAGTAGTAAGCTATACTTATTAGTGATATTTTTAACGGATTATAGTATTTGAGTTTCTATTTACCTATAACATAATTAGCCTGCCTATAGTAAAGTGCTTTTACTTTACTATATACTTCTCTTTTCCCTTACCCTTCTATATGTCTATATACTTATATTATAAACTATAAGAGCTTAATAGTACTGGACTATCGCCTGGCCTATATTAAGAGATAGGCTAGGTAAGATAGTCCCCGTAACTTACATTATACTATATCTTCCTTTATTAGTTAGTTTTGTTACTATAGATTTACCCTTATACGCGTTTAACCTACGGAGTATATAACTATATACTTTACCGCCAAGGCCTTACTTATATAATTTTATTAGGGTACGCCTTATTTCCTTACCTTTACTAGTTAACCTAACTTTACTAACTATCTACCCTTACTTCTACCCTACTAGTATCTACCTTTACGGCTAGTACCTTTGCAGATCTATTTAAGCTATAGAGCCTTATAATATAGTAAGTTAGCTGCCTTATCTTTAGCCTTAGCTATATAATAGAGAATTTATATTTACTAATACGTTTATATAAACCACCGCTTAATATAGCCTGCCACCAAAATAGACCTACCTACTAATTATTTTATAACTCGCGATATTAACTACATTCGTAACTATAAAAAGTTTGCTAAGGGTATTATAGTTTTTAAGATTGCCTTAACTGTAGTAATTATAGGCTTTAGTGTCTTATAAGGTAATAGTAAGGGCCCTATACTTAATAAGCCTCTTCTTTTAAAGCTTAGCAGTCTATATTTTTTGGCTAATAATGCTCTAAAATACTATCTCTGTTTATCTACTAGCTATATATACGCTAATTATCCTCTTAAGAAAGCTTCTTAACTTTGTTACGGCTACAGTAAGGCTAGTTATCTTAAAGCTAACTGCCTTAACCCTATATATAATAATTATAGGGAAGCCGGTTATCTTAAGAGTAACTATTCTAGTGTAATATGCAACTAATGTAGTGCTATAGGCTATAAAAAGTAAGACTGTCCCTAGCTATTAGGTAAGAAAAAGCGGACTTACCTAAACTATAGCTCCCTAGACTATTAAACTATCTTTTATAGTTAGGTATATAAGAACTACGGAGTTATAGGGCATAATATTAATAATTGTATAAGTGGACCTACTTTAATTCAGGCGATAGACGCCGCAACCGCTCTAGGTAAGGTAGATATACTAGGTACTACCGCTTTAAGTATAGCTGCCACCTCTTTATTACCTAAACCTCTTAATATAGCCGGCTTCTATTTAGTAGCGAATGGCTTAATAGATAATCTAGACACCTATATAGAGGACAGCGATTCTATAATGGCTAAACCTTTAGATATAATCTAGCTTCTAAACAATAACCACCTTATAGTTTAGTTTGTTATGCAAATTATTAAAGAGTATATTATAGTATATAGCATTACGTTCTAGGTGTCTTATAAGACTAGTAGAATACCTACTTATTATTTATATAAGACGGCGTCTATCCAATTTACGGATGCTAATATTACTAGCGACGTTAAGGTTAATACTACTAATACTGATTTTTTAGTTACTTAACAACTATTATATCCAACCACGCTTAAATATCTTACTTACATTCTCCCGTAAGATACTATAACCCTATAACTTTACTATATTAGGTTTATTATCGCCTCTAATAAACTTATACTAGGTATGCGCATATTACTTAATAAGTACTTCTTTATTAATAGGGACTTCGGCCTATTTACGCTATAAATCTATAAAGCTTAGGATATACTATTAAATAGTCCTATAGTCGTTATTTACTTTTTTATACTAGGCACTAGATAGCTTAATAGTTATATCGCGAGCCTAAACGTAAGCCTATAATAGCAGAGCGTTAATAATCCTTTAGGTTGCTAGTAGAAGAACCATAATATAAATGTCTAGCTTAGTATATAGCTTTTAGTAAAGGACTAACTATTATATAAAATTCCCGCGAGGTATTAGTTCAATAGCGTTCTTAAGTATTTTACGGTCTAGTTCTATACCGTAGTTACAAGCCTTAAGGCCGTTAATTAGAACCCTTAGGTACCCACTATTATTTATCTTATTACCTTTTTAGGTAGCATAGACTAAATCTACTACGCTGCCATCTAGATGGTTAATAGTCTTGCCCTTTACACTAACTCTATTATTAATATCTTATTCCTAGGTAAAGACGTAAATAGCTAGGTTAGCTAGAAAGGAGTTATTATTAATACCACTCCCTTTAGCTCCGGCTATAACTACTATACTTTTATCTTTTAATTATAGGTGGGTTATAAGTTTATATTAAACCCTATATTTACTCTAGAGTATATCCTAAGCAGTAACAACTTTATAATAGTTAGTAACCTAAGTAAGGCCCTAATTACAGTATAGGGTATTAAATATCTTATAATTAAGTGTGTCCCTAAGGTTGGAATCTTCTAAAAGATTAATACTCTACGCCACCTATAGTAAAAAGGCGACAGTTTCTATATTAAGCGCTAAATTACGCTATTTAACAACTTTATAGATCTCCCGCGTATTAATTACTTTAACTATAATATTACTAAGTATAAAAAGAACTCGGTTAATAATGCCCCTAAGGCTATCTTACCGCTACTTAACAAAGAGTAAATAGGTGCCTATACTGCGCTTAAATATATAATAGGCGGTATTTTATTAATATAAGGCCCTAGTAGTATTAGGAAATTAACCTTCCTAACTATCTTAGTACAATACCAGTATTAACTTAGGTTACCCTAGTAGGATCCTACTAAAATTTAGGTCCTATCGCCGCTTAATTGCTAACTAAATATACTAGCTAAGATAATTAATAATATACTTATAGAGGACTATAAGGTACTAATTACGCAAGGCCATCCCGCTAAATTTCCTATTATCCTTCGCCGCTATATACGCTTAACGGAAACTAAGGTCTATAAGTAAGATGCCGTTATATAGCGAATAGCGGCAGGTATTAATACTTATTCTAAGTATTTTAAGGAATAGGATAACTATACTATAATTAATAAAGACGCGTCTATACTAAATATAGCATTCCTACTCTACCGTATGTTTAAGGCTAGTAATACTCCTAGCTTTAATAAGTAGTTATAGGTTATAGATTTATCTAAAGGTTAGTAGTTATTACGCCTTATAGGTGTTTTAGATAGTAACGGAAACCTACATTCTATTATAAACCCTAATATAACTAAATATACTAAATTCCGCTAATACTTGCACTAATTTACGCTTAGTAATAATATAACGCAAGATAATAAAATAGGATTAATACTTACGGCTAATATAGTTATCGCAAACCTAGCTAAGAAGGCTAATATTATTCTTATAATACCTAATATGGTCTTATAGACTTATATATATTCTATTAGCGCTATATATATAGTTTTCTATAACAAGGCTAGGAAGGCGTCTAAGCTAAGTAGTTTTACTAGGTTTGCCTAAAGCGGACTATATTTAATCTAGGGAGGTCTATAAATCTAGGCTAGCGACCCTATACCTTAGGTTTTCTTTAGTAATATATACTAACCAAAACCAATCCTTAGTCCCGATTTTAATAATCCGTTCTACTATTAAAAATCCATCTCCCTCTATACGCGTCTCCTTGCGGCTAGTGCGGATATAGTATAGTTCTCGCTATAATATTAATTTGTTAAAGATATTATATATCTTATAAATGCCGTCCTACCGTATAGCCAGCTTTAAATAAGCCTAATAGTTAAGAACCGAGAGCAGTTAAAGCTGGCGGCGAGCTTTTTTAAGGATGTGCTGCGCTATAACCACCCTATTGCCTTCCTCGCTATTAATAATACTATATAGGTAAATAAGCTTAGCTAATTAACGTATAACCTAGTCTACGCTTAATGTGTATTCTAGGTAGCCATAGCGCTAATAGACTTTAGATTTAAGCTATTAGAGGTTAGCTTTACCATTCTATATATAGTTTAACTTACTATCTACTCCGCAGCGCTGCATGCGCTTAAAGAATAGTATTACGCCTAGTAAGATGGCAGCAAGTGGCGGGAATTTGCGCTAGTAGTTAGTAAGATTAAGGTCTTTACCGTTAATAGCATCTAAGGTGGCTAGGTAGAGTTATTAGTATATAATATAATAGTTGCTAGTCTACTAAAATTTGTCTAGGATACGGCGAGGAACCTTTTTATAATTACTAGACCACGAACGGGCCTTATTATTATTAGTAGTCCCTAGGTAGTCTATAATTATTATACCGGCGATAAGACCTTTATAAATACCGCGTATTATAAAATTAAGAAGTGGTGTAAGGATAATAAGGTATTTATTAACCTTAAGAATCCTAAGTAAAAAGAGCACTTTTAGTAACTTATTGCCCCGTTTAACATTAACAAAACTATATAGCATATCTACCGTTAGCGTATAGCCGATTATACGCCTATTTTATATAGTATAGATATTAACTTTAATATTGCTATCCCTGACTTTGCAGGTGTAGTAAATATTAGTAGCACTAGTAATTATACTAAAGCGTGGAATAAGGCTAATAGAGAGGGCGCTAATAATAACGGCTAGGGCGGTACTAGTAATAATAACAAGGATAATAATAATAGAGAGGATATTAGTGGCGTCGGAATATAAGGAGGGTAGTAAGGATAGATATTATAAACTTTACTAGTAGCGAGACCCTTAAATAGGGACACTAGATAGAAGTTAAGAGTGGTAGTAGCTATAGGCCTTTAATATTTACAATTTTGCTATAGCACTAGGTAAAATACGGTATATTACGACATTATATGTTACAGCTAAATAAGGTAGACTTTTAATAATTATAATCTCTAAAATAGATAAGCGTATTATAGTAAAGATAGCCTAATTTATAAAGCCTAGTAATCCTAGTTTCTATCCCTTTTAGGCTAGCGGTTAATTAATACTAATCTATAATCCAGATTTTAAGGGGTTGTTTAGTTATAATTTATTACTTTTAAATCTAAACTAAAAGTCTAGTAGAAAGAACGCGTTCCTTTCCAATTTAATACGCGTTTATAGCTCTATAGGTTATACGGACGTATATAATTTAAAGCCTTTAAATTTAAACTAACGCCAAGACCTTAGTTTAGATTCTATATATAGTAAGTTACTAACTTTTTAGTAACTTTTAGCATATTTTTTAGAACATCAAAAATTTATAGCTAAAGTTAAGTTAAACTAGAATTTAACTAAATGGTCGTCTTAGAATTAGATTAGAGCTTTAGATTAACTCTATTCTAAAGCCCTTATTCTAATCTAAACTTACAACTAAATGTTTCCTAAGTACTTAACTAGTTAGATTATAGTCTAAATATCTCACTAATAACCGTAACTATTATTAATTACTCTTTATATAGTATAGGCCGCCTCTATTTTTATTAAACTATAATAACCTTAAATAGGATCTAATCCTTTTCTTGCTATAGCTGCCGCTAAGGCAATATAACCTAACGCCCTCTCCTACTTATATTAGGTATGCTATTTCTAGCATTAATACGCCGTTACTATATCTTAAGAAACTTGTCGCTAATACTATAGGCCCTTAGAATAATACCTGTCCTACTATACTAGCTACTAGCTAGCAAAATATAGGATAAATATAATGTTTATATAGTTGCCCCTAATAGAAGAGCCTATAGTAAAGGCAATTTACTATACTATATCTAGATAATCTAAAATTATATATATAGGCAATAATCTTAGGGCTTTCTAGTACAATAGGAGGTCTTACTGCAAGATAAACTTAACTAAAGTCACTATCTCTATGTAGATTAGATTAACTATAATTAATTAATACCTTCTAGCCCGCCTAGCAAAATGTATTACGCTAAAGATAGGGCTAGATAAATATTAGTAATATATTATAATTATAACGGATACCTATATACCATCTTTATAGATAGCCGTAAATATAACCTGGCCTACCCTATAATAAACTGCCCTTAATAAAGCAGCCCGCCCGCGAAGCCCTACTGTACGCGTTTACGTCGCCGCGGGTGGAAACATCATTAGGAAATTGTTTCTTTTGATGGCCAAGTGCAGAGGCGATGGTAGGGAGCCGTCGCAGCGCGTGCAGCGCGCTGTCGTCGCGGTTCTGTGGTGTTGAGCCTGCGACGCGTACGAAGCATCGTATAAAGCATCGCCCTTAACAACACCAGGAGTCCTACTGCCCCCGCCTAGGGCTCCTGCTCTACTATCTAGGGGGGCCATTAAGGGAAACTGGGATATGAAAACTACCCGATATACGACTATCTGGCTTGTAGCCAGGCCCGAAACTACCCTTATTACCTAGCTAGTCGACGTAGACGCGTCCTAGTCGTATAATAGGACACCCTTGGGCTTACACTAGCTCTGAGACCGTAGGGACACGGCGAGGGCGTAGGGAACCTCTTTTTTATAAGAACTTGTTAAGGTTAACGCGTCGCAGAATTATATGAAACTTGTTAAGGCCCTAAGGCCACCGCGAAGAACTTATTAAGGCCCTACCTAGAGAACTTATTAAGGCCCCTCTATAAGGGCCTATCTGGTATACGATACCCAGGTGACTTAAAAGAGGGCCTTAATAGGCATAGTGCGCGCGACCTAGACGACAGAGACGCGATAGCGACGTAATAGCGACGCGACGGCGACTAGATAGCTCGTCGAGGTAGAAACACGGGCAAAGCTCTAGGCAGCGGAAATATAGGCCAGCTTTAACGGCTCTATGGCGCTCGACTAGGTGACTTACAGAAGGGTCTTAATAGGCGTGGTGCACGTAACCTGCGTATATATATGGGGGAGGCTCTAAGGAAACATAGGCTAGTTATACGAGGACTTAATAAGTTAGAGACACAGGCTAGCTTATAAGGAGGGGGGATATAAGCTTAGTTAGTAGGAGAGGGCAGAGTAGGTCGTCTGGCGTGGGACTAAGTATTTACAACTCCTCTTATAAGACACAGTCGGCCTATTATAAGGAGACTCTTATAGGCAACGCGAAATAGGAACTGGCAGTAGTATAGGGTGTTACGCCCCTATATTACTACTAGCCTCCTACGGGACGTAGTGCGTAGTAGCTACTGCTAGCTCTAGGGACCTTACCCCTTAGCTAGGCTTTAACCCCTAGTACACCTAATAGGTAGGTAGGATTACGTCCTAGCCGGAGAAACTACTACGTGGCTTAAGAGAATAGATGCGTATATCGGTGTACTAATAGATAGGACTACTCGCTAGGGCAGTACGGCTGCTCGCCAGGGTAGTACGGCTGCTCACTAAGGTAGTACGCTAGTGAGGTACGCTTAAGGAGTAAATAGGAGTTACTTAGGCGGGGGAGGCTTTAGGCTAGGCTTTAACCGTAAAAGGTACCTAAGGCTTCTACATTGCAGGATGCAGCTACAACGCCCTTATAGGATTACGTTAGTAGGCGTGTAAGATAGGAGTTGCGACCCCTATAAATAGCAGCTTATACCTATACCAGCGGAAATAATAATAAGAGGCGTGAAACTAGAGGCTATAGAAGGCTCCTAAGCTATATAAAAGCGTACTAACTTTAGGAGGAGACTCTTATATAGACTGCTGGGGGGCAGACTAGTACTTAGGCTTATAACCTATTATAAGATACCCGAGAGAACTGGTGAAATTCCCTATATTATTAGTAGTAGCAGTTAACTGCTTATAGAAAGCCCTAGGCCCTTAGGCTTAGTAAGGGAGAGCTACTTAAAAACTAAGGTAGAGGCCTGGATAAGTAGGTATGTCAAACTCTACTATATAACTACCTGCTCGTCTATTACCTTTTAAGGCCTCTTATTTACCCGCCTTTATTATTACCTAATAGCTTAGACTTGCCGCACGCGGTATATGTCCTCCTTTGTGTTACAAAGGACCTAGGTTAGGGCTCTAGGAGAAGACACCTAGCACTAATTACTGTCCTGTTGTTTTGGTTTTAAAAAAAGGTTATACAGGACTGGATATAAATGCATTATATAGGAGGGCAGTGGATTATACTAGAAGGTATAATAATAAGATTGGATTATACTGTAAGTAGGGAAGCTGTAAATAGTATATGTGTATGTATACAGGGCGGAGTAGGGGAAGGGTAGGTATATAATTCTATATAGGTAATAACAGATAGGGAAAGTGGTTTAAAAGGCAGATAGGGCAAGACAGGCATTCGAGACACCTTCCTTAGGGGTCTCTGAGCAGTAACCTGACGGTGTTTTTCCCCCCGTTGATGTAGTACGAATGCTATCTGGAAGTATTACCTCTTACGTTTCCCTTGGGGGTTTTTTGTTCACCCAAAAAATGTGTTTTTCTCAGTATATATATTGAGTTTTTACCATAGGAATTAGTTTGCGCGGACCCATTAGGGGGACCGGGTCGGACGGTAAATTAAATCTATTATTATTAATAAAGCAGCCCTTAAGGCCCTATTGTTTTAGATAGGTATAGTCTCTATATAGGCGGCCTATATCCACCCCTTATTATAATCCACCCCGGCCTTTAAAAACATCTTAACTAGTAGCTAATATTTAACTATATATAGGTCTTAAGGCGTATTAGACAGCAATACTAGACTTAAGGCTACGTCTATACTTAGGACTAAGTTCGTACTATCTAGTTTTCGCCTATAAAGTAGTATAACGAGTTATTTAAGATTATAGCCGTAGTTCTGCGTATAGTTAAGCTAGGATAAACTTTATAAGTTTATAGCAGCCGTATGCCTCCTTTCCGCATCTACTATATAGTTAATGCTAGGCCGCCTTAGCGCCTTTATCTTTTTACATATATTTAACTATATGTGGGCTAGTATATTCTATATAGCCTTATATACCTATAGCGCTAGTGCCTTCTCGCATTCTACTACCTAATAGATAACTTTCTAGATCGCCTGCTTACGTAGCAAATTATTTAGTTATCTGCGAAATAAAACATATAGGATGCCGTCCTTAATAATAACCTACTTAAAAGTCCGCTTAATAGTATTAAGTCTCTCCGCAGTAATGCCTAAGCTAGTAATAAGCTATATATCTTTTTACAGGTCTGTGGCGCTTATAAAGCTATACTATACCGTATTTACGGCATACTGCTATTATATATTGCGTTCTATTGTAAAAAACAGTCTAATATCCTAAGTAGGGAATAGTGGTATTTAGAATCCTATGCTTAGTATAATAGAGAGGCGGCGTAATATTAGTAATAAGTAAAGTCTTCTAGTCTAACGTAACGCGATCTAGTGTAAATTAGCGTAAAATATAACGGGTTATACTATCTAACGCGTTAGTATCCACGGACATCGCCATGCTCTTACTATACTCCTTCTATTTTAACTGGCTTATAATATAGCACGAGCTATAAACACTACTTTAAATATACGGTTCTATACGGATATTATTTTTGGCTTCCTTCTAACTAAACTATAGCAAATTATAGCTTAATGCGGTAATTTATAAATAAGCTTTATTTAGCGGTAATATAGAAAGTATAGGACTAAAGTAAAAAGCATAGGCGGTCTAACCTATTATAAATAATATTATTTAAGATAATAGAAACGGAAGAAGGGTAGATATAAGGGCGTTAATATTAAAGAGATAAATAATAATACACCCTTACGCCATTAAAGCTTAAAGGAGTATTAGATAGCCTATTATAGGGCTAAACTAAAGCAATATAATAAGTGGCCACTTATATAATATATAGACGACAATATACTATTATGCTATTAAACCTTAGAAGGGTATTATATAACTAATTATAAGGCCGAATTAGAGTAAGGTAATAAGTAGCCACCTATATAAGCTCTAGGTAATAATATTATTAATAAGCTAAATAACAGGGCTGTGGATATATATTATAATAATAATTCCGTAATATTTAATAGGGTATATAACCTAATAATAGTTAAGACCAATTAGTAAACTTTAACTAGAATATCTATAGACGTCTTTTGGACTAAAACATTTAAAGAGGCCACTAGCCGCGCTATAGGAAAGCCTCTGGGATAGAACTAAGGAAATCTATAAACTATAGACGATACTGCGGCAGTATATAACATTATACCGCGTATTAAGCGTACTAGTAGTATACTAGATAAGACACCTCCCCCATTTTATCCATTTAGTACATTAGGAAATTGTTCATGCCTCTTAATAGTACTAACAGGCTCCTAGTAGCTCCTGTTAGGGCTGCTAGGATCTCTAGGAGACACTTACACTCGGTTTCCTATCAGGAGCCTATTAGGAGCCCACCCGGACTACCCGGACCACCCGGACTACCTGGACTACTAGGACCACTAGGACAACTAGGACAATTAGGATAATAAGACAAATAAAATCCTAGATTTAGGGATTAAGTATATTAGTAAAATACTAGTTTTTCTATTACCTTTAAATTATTAAAATGCTTAAGTAAATATAATACTTTAGCATTTATAGCTAGCTAGAAAAAGTAAAAGATAGCTTAATTATTTAACAATACTAAAGACTTTAATAATTTACTATATTAATAAAAGTTAAGACTATAAGTATAAGAGGCCTGGCCTAACTATTAAAGCAATATAAATATTGTTTTATAATCACGTGCGCTGGTATGAGTATAAAATACTTAGGCTTAGACTTGGTGATGCTATATAACGCTATATGCTTTGGAAATCCTCCTCGCTGCTTTACCAAAAAATAACCCCACTATGACCTTTTACAAACCGTATAAACTTCTAAAATGCCTTATTATTATATACATACTAATCCTTACTAGCGTCGCTATTATACCAGCCAGCTCCATTATCTGGTAAACCTAGGGTATTCTTAAAATTATTCTATGTAAATTTGGAGTGGATAGGTACTTATGCCCGCACTTTCTTCTAGCCTGTTATAATTAAGTAGAAATCTAATATTTCCTCTTAGCCACCCTATATACTCGCAATTTCATAGACGGTTATCTATATAGATACTTAGAGTTAGTATATAACCGTATAAAGAAACTTAGAATTAAAGAAACCCAATATTGTACTAGGTTATTCCCCTTTAAAGCACTTCCTCTAATTAGGCTAGGCCTAGGTAAGTTAAAAAAGTAGAGCTGTATTAATAAGGTAGAGTAATTTAAATTAGCACCACCGCACCGCATTTAAATGGCAGCCTTTAAGCTTTTAGTGCTCTCGTTATCTAGATCCTTAAATAAATTATCTAAGATATTGTTATATGGATTCCGCCATGGTTCGGCATTGAAGTACTGTTTATTATTGTCATTATTATAGAGTTGTGCTCTTGTCTTTATATCTTTAAATATGCAAAACTTAATTATAACCCGGCGGTATAGTGCCGTAGCGTCCTATGTTGTAAGTGGCTCCCTATAGATTGCTTTATACTTATTAGCAGTAAGATATAAGATATAGTAAATTTGTTCTACTTCAAACCTCCTTACTACCAACATACTTAATAGTCTTATAGTGGCCAGATAGGTACTCTAGGATACTATGCCTTATACCAACCGCGATAAAGCATATAGTTGCGCTAGTAAGCTTATTAAAATATTTAGCGGAAGACTAATATTAAGCTATTCCTATTAAACTATTTGCCTAAAATATATCCGCGTAGGCAGCGACAATTGCTTTATAGTAGAATTGTCTCTTACCAACCTATTAATATTAGCAAAGTAGTATAGTTTTTATTTGTAATATAGGTAATATATAAAAGGGGGGCTACTAGTAGAAGATAATAGAAAGTAATAGAATTTATAGTGAAAAGAAGTAGAATTATTATATAAAAGTATATAAATTTGTGAGATGGAAAATAGTGGAAAGTTTGGGTGGAAAATGGAAGAAATTTAATACAAAGGATGGTTGAATTTAGGGGGTGGAAAACGGCGGATCTCTAGCATGGAGAATTAGGCATAGTAATAGAGGGGTGCATTTAAGAAGCATATACCTTTTCGGCCAGTTTATATGTAAAAGAGTGGTCTTTTAGTAACCTCTTTACCTTTTTAGCATTATAACCGAAGCCTAGGCTATATACTTCCTTAATAATAGCCTAGAACTTGCAATTTGCCTTAACTCTAAAGTCTCTTAACCTATCCTTTATCTACGCGTATTTAGTTAGTATAACTCCCTAATATATTAATATACTCTAAAAGTACCTTACGCGCGCTAACTTAATCGGGTTCACGATTTACTTATTTTTATTCCTCCCTTAATAGACTAGCTCAGGTTACAGTCTATAATTTAATAATTAGCGTCTCTAACGTAGAAGGAAATTAATCCACCTAGGGATCAACTTATAGGTTTGAGGATACCCCCTTACCTGTGTATATTTTCGCAAGAAATATACTTATCGCTTGGTTGAGAACGGCTTTATAAGCATTCTTAACCTTCTAGTTTATATAGTATCCATAATAGTCCCATATAAAGCGCGCTCCGAGATAATATTATATTTATACTTATATACGCATCCTTTTCTAGTTAGTTTTATTTATATTAGATTCTGCTAATCTGTTATAGGGAGGTAAGTTAAAACCACTATTAATGTTATAGATAAATGCGGCATCTAGTGATTTAGGGCTTAATTAATGGGGGCGTGAGGCCGAAGCAAGTATTGTGCGAGATAGTCGCTTAGGTTAAGTGCTTTTGTACATAATGCCTCTTTTAGGCGAGCTAGGTGGCTTTAGGTGGTGCTATTTATATTTAATATTGCGTAGCATTTTGGGTAAGCCTAGTATATTAGACCTTAGTCCTCTTCTAATGCAATAAAGAGAGACGGACTGCTAATTAAACTGCCTATTAGTACGCAATTAGTAATATAGACAAGCCCTATATATATAATTTTAAAGGTGTCCTATTTATAAGACTTAGCTTAGCGTCTATAGCCGGTTTATTGGTCAAATTAAATGTAGTATAGTTTAAGAATAAAGTGACAGAGGATATATTCTTAGTTGTACTATTAGGCAGGTGCCTCTTACGGGTGCCTAGCACTAGCATTAATATATTACTCTTATTTTGTAAGGTATCTTAGGTATTAGTATTAGTATATTATACGTTAGCCGCGTGTATATTAACATAGTATCTAAGAAGCCTACTTAAAAGCGCGTCTGCGCCGCTTTATAAGAACCTTCACTATTCTCTTAGGGCGTATTATAGCTCTGTATATTATATAAGTTAATTAAATACACCTCTTAATAGAGCTTATAAGCCTATAGTAGCCTCTATTTATTTAGCCTAGCGATATTATCTTCTTTCTATACGACTAGTAGCACAGGGACTTCGTAGTTTCTAGTTTTATGGCATTATTTATAGGGTTAAGCAAATAGTCTAATAGCGGTAGAAAAAGTACTATATTGGAAGCAATTGTTTATATAATAAGGGTTATTATTAGAGAGACGGATAAGTATATAGGAGAAAATAGGGGTTATAGTGCGTTGTTTATAGTTGGAACGTAGACGAGCTAAGCTATTCCCATTAAGCTACTGTCAGAATTATATTAAATTAACACCATAATTTACAACTTCGTCTACTCTTTCTAGCCTTTAAACTAATTTTCTTAATAGCGCGCCCAGGATTTAATACTAAGAGATGTACTATATATGGCACACAATTAACCATCTCGGAGATAACTATAAGAAAGATATAATTAACCACCTCAAAGACAATTATAAGGAAGATATATATACTAATACGCCAAAGACGAGTTACCCCTACCCTACTTAAGCGATAGCTTACGGGTTATTTACTATTAATAGATACCAACCCTAACCTAATTCCCCTCTTAACACCTTTATCCAATTCGGACTTTAACAGTATAGAGGAATAAGAAGTTACGTATATTTGGACTAAGGCCCTACTTGACCCTAGAATAGAGGCAACAGTTAAAAATTATACTCTAAGTCTACTACCGTTTACTACATCTACCTCCTATACCTAAACCCCTTGTCCTACTCTGTTTTATAGTCCGCTATTATAGCGGCGGCTGGTGTTATATACTTACTAAGCCTCTAGAACTATTGCACTATAGGTATCCAACACTAAAAGCAAGTTAGATAGTATTCTATTTACGCAAGAAATTACAAACCCAGGCTCTATATTATATTAATTTATAACACAGCTATAGATAGAAGATTCTATAATAGTAGATTTAGGCAAGACTTTAAGTCTATAATTATATTGCCCTAAAATATAACTCTAAGCGTTATTATAGTTGCAGATAAGCCTAGTTCTATTACCTTTATTATTGCTAGAAACCGAGGGCCGGTTAAAAAAGCGTTTTAATAGTAATAGGGACCTAAGCGTTACGCCCTCTATACCGGCTTTTATTCCCTCTAAAGGGGAGGGAAAGGGAGACCGTATTTTTAATAGTGAATACTTTAATCTTGCCCCCTTTACTACTAGCCTAAAGGCTATAGGTTATAGGTCTATCTTTACTTGTAACTTTATCCGCCTAAAGCTCCCTGGCGCTTTAAGGGGGGGCGAACTCCTAATTTAATACCTTTTCTTTTTGTAAGAGGCCAGCTTAACCAGAACGTATAATTATCTAATTAACAGTGTTACCGGTAAGTAGAAGGTAAGTCAAAGGTAAATAGAAGGTAAGTTAAAGGTAGAATGAGTTTCGCGTATTAAAGGACAAATACTTCTAACCACTTCTATTTAGAGACTAATTACTAGTTCTTCTTTAGAGGAGAACTAGCTCTCTATATAATCTTTCTAAGACGCTAGTAAAACCCTTTGCCCCTTATCTATCTAACTGTGTCTTCTAGGACGTAGATAGAATATAGGTAAAACCTCCTTTTGGAACATAGATAAGACCTCCTTCTGTCTTATCTAATATGTACCTTCTAGGGAATTCCGTTATAATTGCCTCCCCTTTAAGGGTCTTGGTCCTCTAAGACTTTACCTCTACTAAGCTTTTATAGAGTTCCGGCTAAAACTACTAGGGAAATTCTTAGTAGAAAGGTACTCTATAATATGGCTTATAGCTAGTTCTTTACTAGCGTGGAACCTTACTTTATCCTTAGTTCCTCTACTCTTTTCCTACTATAGTTCCTTATAATGCCTTTATAATGGAACTAAAATAATAATAATAAAAATTAGATGGGATTTACCTTTCTTATTATAAGAGTTTGTTATAAGTTAATCTGGAGGTTGTCCTGTGTAACGCGTCTATAAGCTACTATCCCTATTCACCTAAAATGGATTCTAATAATGACGTCTTTATTTTAATTTTCTTCCAGTTTATAAGCTGTTGCCTCTTACGCGTCTTTTTATTAACAACACTATTCGTCTCGTCTTTTAGCAGACTATTTCCTCTATATCTCCGCTTTTAGCTTCCGTGTCTCTAGCTATTCTTTTATAGCTGCTTTATTCTCTTCTTATAACACGTTTATAAGCAATAAAATCCCTACCTTATCTTCTTATAATAATGCTAACTTCTTAGAGTATTCTCTTATAATGGCTCGTGGTCCCCAGACCGGCGGCAGTATTATTAATCTCCCGGTAACGCCCTAGATAGCGTCTATTACTCCTATAGCAGTTTCCCTAAAATACTATTGTTACTACGTTTATACTCTTACGCAGGATCCTTCCCACGTCTATAAGATGCCTTGCTCTAGTAAAAATAAATCTAAGTGCTCCTATTATCGCAGCAGGAGAAAGACCTGTGTCCTGGTATTTCCTATTCCGTTCTATTTTAGATTTTGCTAATTATACTAGATCCCCGCTATCTATGCGTATAAGACTTATAGGCTCTAATACGCTATCTAAGATTTCCGCTAATATCCTAATAGTAATAGGCGGGGATAGAAGGTGTCTTCCCTCGCTTGCAGACTCTTTAATTCTATAAGGGTTTCCACTACTATGGAGACGCAATGTTTTTGGATATATAGTGTCTAGGAGCGTATATGCGAATAGCTCGTCCTTATTAATAATAACATTTATACTCTTATATGGGCTACTTTAGCTAAGTAAGTTTCTCTAGTAACTTACTTGGGAACTATACTAACTCCTTTAGCCAATATCTCTTTAATCCCTACTTAGACGCCAATTTAGAACCTAGGGATACTAAGGATAGTAATAAAGGTTAAGATAAACGTTCTCCTCGCTAGTCTTCCGCCTATGCTAGTCCTTCTAGTACCCATTATTTTAAGAAGAATTTTAGTAGAAGTGCTAATACTTTTAGGGATAGAGGAGCCGATAATACCGTTAATAATAACGTTAAGATAGAAGAGGAGGCTCCTATTGCTGCTGCTAGTGTTTAAGTTATTACCTAGCTCTTTCCTTCTTCTTATAGAATAGCTTTATATAGTGCCTCTTAGGTGCCTCCAGGATGCCCTATTATTGGGAATTAACTTTATACTTTAGGGATGCCTTTATTCTAAGCTTTAGTAATAATCTATATAAACGCAGTGCACTATTATAATCCCCATATATAATAAATGGGTAGTGTTCCTATAGGTGCCTTATAATTCCTTAAAATTTCTAATTCTTTATAGGCTGTCCTTTTGCTCCTCTTTATACTATTAACTTTATTGCGTATCTCTAGTGCTAGGCCAGATACTCTCCTTTTATCCCTAGGGGATCTTTCTAAATCCCCGAGGCCACTTCTTATAGTGCTACTACTCCTTCTTATACAGCGTCTTCTTTAAATAGTATCCCTAGTAGTTCTCCTATAGATCCCTATAGGCTTCCTCTTATAGGATTCTAGGATCCCTGTTATAATAGCGAAACGTTTTTATTCTTAATGCCTATGCTTAATCCTATAGTTTTAATTTACGGGGTCTTCCCTATTACTTTACTTATAGTATATCCGGAACCATTTCTAAGTCTTTACCTTTAGTTCTTAGGAAGGTTTTAATTACGGTGTTATATTCTAGCTAAAGGTACTCCTTAGGTTCCTAACTGTTATATACCTAAAAGTATCCTTCCTAATAAACTAAAAATTCGCGCTTCTTTTAGCGCCATCTTTAGTCTAGAATGTCTTCTATATTCCATTCCAGTTCCCTATTAATTTTGCTAGGTAGGGGCGGTTCCGTACTATCTCTTCTCCGGTATAGCTTTAGCAAAGAAATATAAAATATAGGATATATTAGATAAGATTTCAGTAATTCCAATTTATAGGCTTAGTTTTCTTTAGTTTTCTTAACTATCTTAAAGGGTCTGAGCTACTGGTAATCCAGCTTCTTCTTAATGCGTTTTATTTAGATATTTTTTATAGATAGTAAGACTTTATCTCCTATCTCGAATTCTTTTGGTATATATTTTTTATTATAGTACCTTTTTTATACGGCCTGGGCGTCTAGTAAGTGCTTTTTAAGTTCCTCTTTGCGAATTCTTATTTACTTAATTCTTTTAGACGCTGCTAGTACCTCTCTTTTAGAAACGATGTCCTTAATATTTTAGGGGTTATTTACTTTTACCCCAAACAATACTTTATAAAGGGTCATTTTTATACTACTATAGATGCTTATATTATACACGTGCTACGCTAAAGCTAACTATAATATCTAATTATCCTGTTGATAATTAATATAGTAGCGGAGGTAGTATTCTAATAATATATTTAGACGCTCTGTTTACCCGTCTGTTTACAGGTAAAAGGTAGTGCTTATTCTTTACTGTATTTTTAATAAGAGACAGAATAAAGACTAAAATGTACTGTTAAATATGGTGCCTTTATTAGATACAATTCCCCTTAGCGTGCTAAATAAAAGCCACCGTTCCAAAAACAGGTCTGCTAGTTTTGCTACTATAATCATTATTATAACAGCAAAGTATCCTAAAAACTTTATATACCTATCGACGATTACTAGGATAGCGTTAGCAACCTCTTTAGTTCTTGTTTTAGTAGGGGGTAAGCCTATAATAAAATCCATTATTAATTCTAATATGGGTCCCTGCGGAATAGAAAGCACTAATAACTCGCCGTATAGGCGATACCTAGATATCTATATCCTTTGGCACGTATTATACCTTAATACATAGTCCTTAACCTCTTTAGAGATTCCGTCCTAAAAGTATTTCCTTTAAACGGCCTTAAGGGTTCTATTAGCGCTATAGTAACCCCTAAAAGGGTCATTATAGAAGACCTTTAGAATTTCGTCTTAAATTGCTTAGTCCTTTAGAATATATACAGCACCCTTAAAGCGTAATAGACCCTTTTAGTCTTGCTACTATAGCTTCTTAGTAACTCCGGCTAAGTCGGTCTCTACTATATCTTTTTACCTCTCCCTAGAGGCGAAGGCGTCCCTTTATTAAGCTTAAAGAAGAAGATCTAGAAAGGTTTTGTATAGATCGCTTGCTTCCATTTCGCCTGCCGCTATTATAGACTTAAGGCATAGCACGAGACGTTTTGAACCATTAGTGCTAGTAGATTCTCCTACTGTTGTGCAGTATACTACGCTATAGATAGGTATCTTACCTATCCCCCTTAGATCTAAGAACTTATAGCTAATACGCTATTAAGTTAAAGGTACCGCGACACCTCTAGCACATCCCATAGAATTCTCGCTAATTCTAGGGTATACCAACTTTATAATATCTGCTTGGTCTATAACCTAGTCTATAACTATATCCTACAGCTCTATAATTATATCGCTTCGCAGCTATATCGCTGGGACCTCTACCCTACCGCGAAATTCTATAGTTCTAGGGAAAGAGTCTTCTTTCTTTTTAAGCAAATTTTGCAATATGGGGATCATTTCCCCTATACTATCCTAGATCCTCCCTGTCTTATAATCCGGACGTTTTAATAACCTATTAGCAGGATTTGTCTTTCCTAGGCGGTACATAATCTTAAAATTATACTATAATAGTGCCTTTACCCACCTAGCTTGTTAACCGCTTAATACCTTTATAGTTATAAAGTATTCTAGGTTGTTATGGTCTGTAAGGACTTTAATGGGATAATTGCTTCCTATACAATAATATCGCCAGTACTTTATTGCTATAATTATCGCAAGTAGCTCCTAGTTATGCGTTATATAACGCTACTCTATAGGGGTTATTTTCCTTAACTAAAACGCCATAGGATGCTATTTTCCGTCTTTTAATTAAGATATAATTGCCCCTAGGGTAAAGCTAGATATATCCGTTTTAAGGTATATATATAGCTTCTAGCAGAAGTATATTAGGATAGGCGCCGATATAAATAAATCCTTTAACCAGTCTATAGTCTGCTTAGCAGCTTCCCTAAATATAAAGGGTCCTAACTTCCTGCTATTCTTAAATCCTTTTAGTAAATTAGTAATTGGGAGTATTACTTATAAGTAGTAAATAATAAACGTTTGGTAGAAGTTCGCCGTGCCTAAAAAAACCTATACTTCTCTAAATGTTATAGGGTAGGGCTATTCCCTAATAGCGTCCACCCGACTTTTCTCTATTAACACTCTATTAACGCTAACGATAAAGCCTAAAAAATTAATGCTAGTAGCATAGAATATGCACTTTTTTAGGTTTATATAGAGCTTATATTCCTATAGTCTTTCTAGTACTATTTATATATAGTGCGTATATGCTTTGTAGTTATTAGAGTAGACTATAATGTTATTAAGGTAGACTATATATATTATATCTAATAGGCCTAATAATGCTTTATTAATATAGGCCTAAAATATCGCTGGTGCGTTAGTAAGCCTAAATAGTATTACTAGGTACTTAAAGTGGCCGTACTATATTTAAAACGCCGTTTTCCACTTATCGCCGGCTTTAATCCGGATTTAATAGTATATATCTTTTAGATCTAATTTTGTAAATATCTTTACGCCTAATAGCCTATTAATAAGCTCCCCTATTAAGAGTAATGGGTAGCGATTCTTTATAGTAATCTTATTTAGCGCCTAATAGTTAATATAGAGGCGAAGGGTCCTGTTCTTCTTAGGTATAAATATAATTAGTACCCCTACTAAGCTTATAGAAAGCTAAATCCATCCTCTTTAAAGATTATCTACTATATATTAACGCAGTACCGCTAGCTTATTTTTTAATAGGTTATATAGCGGTCCAAAAGGAGGTTATTTATCCCCTATATCTATCTTATACTTAACTAATATAGGGTTAGGTAAGGTTTATATAGCCTCTTTACTGGAAATATCCTCTAAGTCCGCATATTCCTATGGAATCTCTGGTTCCTTAACTATATATAGCCGGATATCCAAAAATGAATATCCCGTATCCCCGTTCTTAGTGTTAAGAGTAGTATATATAGTATATGCCCACCCTTCTTCTTATATATAGTTTAAAAAAGTCTCTTAATCTTTAACTATAATGCGTGGTTAAGAATTCTAATATTAATATAAGGCTAAAGGCTAATTAATATCCGAATTAACTTAGCGAAGCTATAGGTATCCCAAAACAAGGTTATACCCCTTAATTTCTGCGGCATAAAAGCGCATTTCCTGTGTGTCCTATAAACCATCACGGTCCTAGCTGGCTATAGAAAAAGCCTATTCCCTATAATATGGAATCCGGTAGCCTCTAATGCTTTAAATAGTGCGCACCTGCGAGCCGCTAAGGTCCAAATCTAATTCTTTTACTAATAATTAAGAAATGAACCCTATACTCACGCCACTATCCATAAGGCAGTCTCGCGTTACCTATTTATTATTAACTTAAATAGAGATAGGAATAACCATACGGTAGTTTACTCCCTCCTTCTCTTACTAGCCTAGTGTAAGGGAGTAAAGATCTACTAGGCTGTCTCTTTTCCTAATTAGGCTAACTCTTACTTCTTCTGCCAGTAGAAGCGGCTTATATAGCCCTTCTTGCCGTAGTTATAACAGGTATATATCTCCCGGTTCCCCTCCTACGGATTAGGTCTCTGCCTATTATTATTTTAGGGTTAACTAGCGTTGCTCTAGGGCTGCGAGGCCTGCTCGCGTTGTCCTTCCGCAGAGCGATTAGGTTAGAATCTACCCCTATTATTAAAGCTAGGTCTAGTCCTACGCTCTTTATTATTAGCGTCTTATTCCTTTTACTTACCTAGATAGTCTCTTTTAGCACTTTTGATCTAAGTAGCTTTAGAGATAATCTTTTCTTAAGAGGTAGGAATTTCGCCCTTCTTTTATATGGCCTATTAAATCTTAGGTTATAGCTTAGCAAGTAGCTAGTAAAGTTATATAGCGTTATCCTATAGATCTAAGTAGGGTATATTATCTTCTAGTTCTTTTAAGTAGTTTATAAACTAGACCACAGTCTAACTATCCTACTGTTTAGCGTTGTGGTATCGCTAGTTATAGTCTATCCCTTAATTAGTAGGGTCTTGGACCTAATTAACTAACTAGGTCCTAAGTTCGCTAAATTTAAGGGGTATAGTAAGTTTCTTTTTATAGCGTATCTATAAACTCTTAATAGTGCTATGTAGGAAGGTAGAAGTAATTAGTGTCTAATTATACTTGTTAGAGTAACGTTTCGGATCTAGCCGGAACTTAGTTTCGTATTATTGGATAAAATAATTGTAGTTCCGGAGACTATTACTATAGTACTCATCAGGTTTCTTTATGCGAAATTTAGGTTTTTCTAACGTTATAGCATAGTATAGCGTTACCCCTTTGAGTCTACTTCGTGTCTAGGATGTCTGTGCTTCCCCTAATTATCCTTATAATTGTTCTTAGTAGTCTTAATATACTTATCTTAATTATATCTCTAACTCCTTTGTTTTTTATAGGGTCTTATATAGCGACCGCTCTAATAACTCCCCAGCGGTAATCGTTTTTAAGGGTCTTGTAAGGTTAGACGGACTAGCCGTGGCTTCTTTATAGGAAGAGGGAATGCGCTCCTCTAGGGAGACTCTTTAAGCTTCTTACGGTAAGGGCGTTGCTTTGTGGGGTATAGGAGTATAGTTCGTTATTATTAATTAATAGCCGTACGTTCCTAACGGATTGTAAGTGATTAGAATTATAAGAGGCTAGTTTAACCAGAACGTATAATTATCTAATTAATAGTATTACCGGTAAGTAGAAGGTAAGTTAAAGGTAAATAAAAGGTAAGTTAAAGGTAAAATAAGTTTTGTGTATTAAAGGACAAATGCTTTTAACTACTTCTATTTAGAGACTAATTGCTAGTTCTTCTCTAGAGGAGAACCAGCTCCCTATATAATCTTTCTAAGACGCTAGCAAAACCTTTTACCCCTTATCTGTTTAACCGTGTCTTCTAGGATATAGATGGAATATAGGTGAGACCTCCTTCTAGAATATAGATAAGACCTCCTTTTGGAATATAGATAAGACCTCCTTCTGGAATATAGATAAGACCTCCTTCTATCTTATCTAATATGTACCTTCTAGGGAATTCCATTACACTTTTTACCGGCGTCTTAATAGTTTTAGATTAATTTAGAGGAGATAAACATAGTATATCCGCTAGCACATTAGCAGTTAGTGGTGTTAAAATATCCTAGTAAGGTTGAGTTGGCGTATATACTTTTAACGGTAGTAGTGTATAGCTTTATTGCTCTAATATAGGTAGTAAATTCTTTAATATAGTTGTTACTATATAAGTTAGTACGTGGAATTAACTCTAATCTAGAATTTATAGCGTACTTAGGTGGTTTTATTTAATTGTAAAATTAATAAAATTTAGACTAAGCGTAAACGTATAATCTATAATAGTCTTCTATATCCATTTACTGGTAATCTTTTACCGGTCTCCACTCTGAAAAACGTATATTAATATATCGTAGTCCTTTTTAAAGCCTACGTCCTACTTTAGGGTATCCTTAAATATTAAGAAGATAAGCTTATCTACAGAAATATTATCTATACTCTTTCCTTTAGGAAGCAGATCTCTTAGCTGTATATATATTAATACTCTAGTGTCTAGAAATTATTTAACGTATATTATTATCGCCCCAAACGTCTTAACCACCTACTACCATTTTTCTATTATTCTATCTGCGGTTAATTTAGTAATAGGATCTTTAAGGCTCTTTTAAGAGTGCTTTAAAGGTAAGGGTTTAGCATATTTATATTCTATTTGTCGCTTCTTATTATAGTTATAGCGTTAAGTAACTGCTTAAATGTACCGCTCCTTATCTACGTCCGTAAGATCTATAAAAATAGAATAAAATTACGTGTATAAGTAGGTTGTGGCATTATAAAGTTTATTCCTCTTTTGCTTAGTATTTAAGGGCTTCTCTAGTAGACTAGACGCTTACATCGCATCCTTAACTATATTATATATTGTTTTATATTACGTATTAGTGATGCCTATCTTATCCTTAATCCGTTAAACTAACCAAGATCTATTTCTTACATCACGTCCTTAATAAGGCCGCTAGGATAAGCTATTGGAGTCTAATATAGGGCTAACAGCGGTATATAACGCGTACGCCGGGAAAAAAAGGGATTTCTATATTAGTAATATGTTGTGCCTATTATAGTTTAGTCGGCAATCCTATTTTCTAATGTTAATAATTACAGTCTTATATAGGCTGTTCTGTAGTTCTTAAAAATAGGCGCCAGCTCCAATATATTAAGTCGCGATAGTAGGCCGTATATATAAGGGGTGGTGGTCTAAGCTTACATAACCAAATAGGGGAAATTAGATTAGATAGTCTTCTTAGCTATAGATAGTAGGCCATAATAAGGCAAATAATTGAATTATAGTATAAATTAATAGTTACCTTTTTAATTAAATAATATAGTATAATACAATTACTATATATCTAGGACAACTTAAAGGAACTGGTTAATACTAGTAGAGGGTAATAGAAAGGGCATCCCCGTATTATATCTAAAGAGGAAAAGTATAGTGGATTTTATGGTGCGGTAAAGGGTAGTAGAGAACAGTAAAAAGGGAATTTAGTAGATTCTGCGGTGCGGTAGAGGACAGTAGAGGGTAATAGAAAGAGTATCCTTATATTACGTCTAAAGAAGTAAAATGCAGTGGATTCTATAGTGCAGTAGATAGGAGTAGAGAGTGGTAGAAAGAGTATCCTTATGTTATATCTAAAGAAGTAAAATATAGTAGATTCTATAATACGGTAGAAGGGAGTAAAGGACAGTAAAAAGGGTATCCCCATATTACGTCTAAAGAGGTAAAATTTAGTAGATTCTGCGCTGCGGTAGAGGATAGTGGAGGGTAGTAGAAAGAGTTCCTTATATTAGTCTAAAGAAGTAAAATGCAGTAGATTTTATACTGCGGTAGATGGGAATAGAGGATAGTAGAAAGGGCATCCCTATATTACGTTTAAAGAGGTAAAATATAGTAGATTCTATAGTACAATAGAGGATAGTAAAGGGTAGTAGAAATAGCATCCCTATATTATATCTAAAGAGGTAGAATATAGTAAATTCTGCAGTGCGGTGGGGGGGAGTAGAGGGTAGTAGAAAGAGTATCCCCATGTTATATCTAAAGAGGTAGAGTATAGTGGACCCTATAGTGCGGTAAAGGGTAGTAGGGAGTAATAGAAAGCGTACTATCCCCTTATATCTAAAGATGTGGAATATAGTAAATTCTATAATATAGTAGACGCTAGTAAAGAGCAATAAAAAGTAGATTATCCTCCTACCTCTAGGAATATAGAATATAGTGGATTTTATGGTATAGTAGATGCTAGTAGAGAGTAATAGAAAGTAGATTATCCTTTTACCTCTAGGGATATAGAATATAGTAGATTCTACAGTATAGTTAATGCTAGTAGAGAGTAGTAGAAAGTGCATTACCCTTTTACCTTTAAAGGAGTGGAATAAAGTAACTTTTACGGTATACTAGATATAAGTAAAAAGTTATTAAATAGACTCCCTACCTAAATATAGAACTCTACTATTAAAACTAACCCACAAACACAGAACCTCTAAGTAATAGCCCTAGAATAGGAAGTAGTAATTTGCTAATAATAAGATAGACGCTACTTCCTTATTTATACTTAGGCCTTATATATATATAGAAAGGATATACGCCTAACTAAACCACCTAAGCTGAAATATAACCTTTATAACTACCCTACCTATAGCAACTATACTATTGTTTAAATAATCATATTATTATTATTATAGAAGTTCTGCTCCTCTACGCGCTCTTTACCCTTATATCTCTTCTTATTAGTAACCTTAAACTTTTTAGCCACGCGTTTATTTTTATAGAGTTTACTAGTAAAATTAGCAGCGTCCCGTTTATTGTCAGCGGTTAATAGCTATATAATACTAGCAATAAATTTACGTAATATAGTCTTGTTACTAAGGATAGCTTCTAATATTATATCCTTGTTAACTATACGATTCGCAATTACCTTACAATCTTGCTCTAAGCGGTAAGCTCACTTTATAGCTTGCTCTTTATATATTAATAAGTGCTGTAATTTAAGGAGTATAATACGTCTGCCGTAGTATAAGGTATGGCCTATGCCAATAGTTCCTATTGTTCTAATAATGATATCCATTTCGGCCGAGACCAGATAAATAACCTTATTACTAGAAACAGTTATTGTTTCTTAATAGCTATAGATAATTTCCTATTAGTGTTTTAGACTTTAATAAGACCTATAAATGGCAATATAGAACTCTAGATAGAACTTTCGCGCCTATTTATATATAATTAGGGTATATATAGGAAAACAAGATATAATAACAATCTTATCTTTTTTCTTCTTCTTACCGTCCTAGTCCGTAGGGTTTTAGATAATTGCCTAGTTATTTACGTATATCTTGTTTAAAACTTTATTAAGGTAATGGAGCTTTACGCTAGTGTCGTATAATATATTAATATGGCGTTTTATTAGCGAGTCGCTGCTATTATTATCAAACTAGCCCTTTTTATCCAAATTCTGTAAGTTCCAGCCTCTATTAAACTCCTTTTTGATCTTCATTAGACCTAGGAAGGAGTATATTGGTCTCATTTAGTATTATAATGCCTTAAAACGACCTATAGCCTATCTAATAGGATAACATTAGCCAGGATGTTTTCGTTCCTATTCTTACCTCTACTTTTCCCATTTTAACCGCAGCACTACTCTAAGATTGTTAATAAAGGCTTTAACATCCTTAATAACCTTGTCTTGTTAAACCCAGTTAGGTAGGACGTAGTTTAACTAATTATTATAGTTAAGTTTCGGCAGTTTAATAAGTGGCTTACTATTTAAACTAAGGGAATTACCAGTCTGACGAATTATAATTACCTTTAAAACTAGACCGAATTTATTAACTTAAGCCTAAACGTTTACTAACTCCGAAGTTAATATAATATAATCCCTACCCTTAGCAGTCTGCTATCTCTAGAGTGCGTTAAACGCGAGCTAAATATTTTATAGATTCTCTTCGGAGCAAATATTATAGGATAATTTAATTTCATTTAAAGGGTTAATGTTTATCTTCTAGTTTTATTATAGGAACTTAATATACATTCCTAAGTCGGCCAGGCCTTTTTTAAACAGAGTTCCGGATATAGCCTATAGTATTAGTTACCTATAAAGCCTATAAAGAGTGGTCTTATAGAAATAAGACTTTTTATTTTTAATTAAATAAAGTTTATTAATGACCACTATCGCCCACGAGATATAATAAATATTAGGTATTAGCCGCTTTGTTAACTTAATAAAGACTTTCTAAATTCTAGGCAATTTGTACTCTTTTTTAATATCTTTAAAATACCCAACTATATTAAGGATCTGGCCCTTAACGGATCCGGATATAGTTAGAACTATATATTGCGTTTAATTAGAGTGCCCTAAGTAGATATCTTTATTACCTATTATAGTAACAGCTTTTACAGTTCTTAGCTTGGTTATATTTCTTCTATAACTAGGCCTTTGCGCAGATAGCGCAGAAGTATATTCTATTAGTAAAATTATTGCTAGATAAGGCCCTATCAGATTACCGTTAAAGAGGTTATTAAACTCTTCTATCTAATTTTGTAGTAGTAGTATAGGAGTAATAACAAGACTGGGGCCTAGACGGTATAGCAGCTTTGCGGTACTACTACCTACTTTACACCAGTATTAGATAGGCTAATACTCTGCAGATAGATAAGGGCCGGATTCCCTACCCGCGCGATGTCTGCGCTATAGTGTATTATCCTTTCTATTATTCTTAATATCGCGGGCATTCTATACTAGTAGGTAATTAAAGGTAGTAAGAAGTAGTGCAGAGTAGGTTTTGCCGAGGCTTTGTTCATCACTAATAATTCTACTAAAAAAATCACGATGCTGTATAAAGCACTAAGTGATTAGTAAGACCTGGTAGAGATAAAGTGTATGCTTAAACCCTAGTAAAGTGACTTATATCTTAAAATTGTTTTTATCTCGTTTAAAAACGGTACACATTAAAGACTAATTTTCTTTTATTAGATGTTCGGTTTTGGCGTTCTTACCCTTTATCTTATTAAATATCTTATTAACTAGTAAAACGCGATCCTCTAATTCTATTGCAAAGTTACAGTCTAGCAATGCCGCTGCCTCTTTATTAGTAAGGCCGGCCGTAAGGTTAACCACTTAAAAGTGTAACCTATCTTCGCCTTCTTCTACTGCCTTAGCGGTAAGGTTTATATATTCCTCTAGAGTAATAGGCGTATTAAATATATTATCTTTTAATTTAGTGGTATTATTATCCTTCTCTTCCTTACTATCTTCCTTTAGAATAGTTGCTAGTTTAATTTAGCGGGCGTTATCTCCTAAGAAGTAAATAGCGGTGCTCTTGCACGCCGAGCGCTTAATAAAAGCTTCCAATAAAGCAGTACTTCTATTAAGCCTTATAGCTGCCGTTTCCTTATTAACAAGCAAATTAGTAATAAGTTTGCCTATTCAACCAGGACGTACTGCGTCGCTAGCATTATCCTTATTAGTAGAGGGGTAATCAGTACTATTAGTCGAAGGTTTTAAAACCGCTTAATATTTACTCTACTAGAGGTGCAGAGCTAGTATAACGTTAAAAATAAGCGGATAATGACTTTTATTATACGCCGCTATTAAAAGTATAAACATTTCGAAGTATAGGGATACCTACTTGCCGCTAAATATAGACCTGCCGTTTTTAAGTGCCAACGTTTCCGACTTAAGATTAACAATACCCTTAGCGCAGAGACGAGCGAGAAGTTTGTTATAGTTAAACTGTGCGAAAGTTACGGGTTCTTTAGCACTATCGCGCTAGAATTAAGACAAAGTAACTGTATTAAGGTCCTTTCTATTCTTTTATATAACTATTATTACATAATATTCGTTATACTTTAGCGGTTTAGCGGGGATAGAGAGGCTTATTTATAATAAGGCCGTATTAGCAAAGTAATAGCCCAACGTATCTCTCCGTGCAGTAGGCTTATGTAATAATTAGTATCTAATAGGAGTGCTTAACTCTAGGGTCGGCAAGGCAGGGCTGTTATTAGTATTATCTAAACCAAGCATTAGAGTATTAGGAGAAGGGTTTAAGAGGTTAACTAGTTCGCGTAAGGGCGTTAACTTCTTAGGCGTTAGTGCTAAGGGAACGCCATCCTTATTTTTTATTTTAGCGGTAGCTTGCTTAATATTAAGTTTAATAAGGCTATAGAGAAGGTTAAAGAAGCTTAGGTAATAAATTGGTATATTAAAAGCCGGTCCCTATTTAGTAATAACCGGTATAAGAATTTCTTACCCATACTAACGCTTCTTAGTTATAGTACATTTTAAAGGCCATTATTTGTTAGGAAAGTAATTTATAAAGCACTTTATAATATCTGCTTTTAGGGTAAGAAAATTATCCGGTTCTTCTTCTATATTAAATATCTCTTAGATTATACTTTAACGCCATTCCTTAGCCTTTCCTTTAATGGGCTGCCAATCATCCCTCTATTTTACGCCCCATTGCTTTTTTAGGTTTAGTTTAAGGATATAGCTTAGTAGTTTTATACTTATGGTTATATTAAATATAAAAGAATTATAAAGCTAGCCACAGCCTAAAGAGATAAATTTATAGAACTAATGGGAATAAGTAAGTTAGTTGTTAAGTATATACTTATAGGAATAACACGTTAGAGGATTCTATCTATATATACCTGCTTAGATTAATCCGAAATTATAAATTAAATAGAGTTTAGGTAAAGGTAAAGGTAAGGCAAGAGTATAAGCAAATATTAAATAATAGGTAACTTTACTAAAATTAGTTACATAAGGCTAGTAAGTAAATAAGATTAAGGTATAAAGTAGACTTATACGTATATATATATAAATGGAATATAATAGAAACCTTAACCCAAAGTAGAATATAGTAGAAAGAGGTTGGCGTAGTAGAGGGTAAGTAGTAAAGTAGAAACTATTAGCTACCTAGCATAAAACCAATTAATAAGATTAAATAAGATAGAAATTAATTAAAAGCTAACGAAGCTGGTAGGTATTATAAAGTATAGTAAAAGTTGGCATAAGACTAGTAGAATATAGTAGAAGATATAACGAGAAATAGAGGCTAGTAGAGTACTAATAGAATCCGGCGGAGAATGATATAAAAGGTTAAGACGGATAGAAGGTTAGTAGAATCTAGTAGAGAATGATATAAGAAGTTAAAACGGGTAGAGCACCTATAGGGTTTAGTAGTAAGTAAGATAAGAAATGGAAACTGGTAGAGTGTTAATAGAATCTAGTAGAAAATAGGATAAAGGGTAGAATCTAGTAGAGCACTAATGGAATTTAGTAGTAAATGTGACGAGAGAAGCAGACTAGTGGTTACTAGGTGGTTTTTAGTAGAAAAGGTGCCATTAAAATAGGATAAGCAGCAGGATATACCGGAAAAGGATATTAGTGGACTTTAGTGGAACTAAATTAAGTGACACTACTTTACTGCATCCGCTCCTATATAATAACTTCTTACCAATCTATTACTAGGCTACTATGCCAATGCTCCCCCCCCCTAAAGCTTATAATATATCAAAAGCAAATACTATACGCATGCTAATAGCTTATCGCACCTCGTGCGCGACTTTAATTGAATTCTTACGTTATATACCCCTATCTAAGGTCCTCTAAATAACCAAGATAGCAAACGCATAGAGTAAAAGCCTTATCCCATCTCAATTTTATATATTTACCCCCTATTAAATTTCCGTCGGACTACCGTTCTATAGCTTACTCTCTAGCTTCTTAATCGCTCGGCCAACCTCTCCATAATAATCGTTGGCTATTAGATTAACGGAGTTGCTGACGTTGCTTACGACTTCAAAGAGCTGTTTATATTTGTTATTTAGACGGATAAAGGTTTTCTGGGTACTATTAAGTCTTTAGTTTACAGCGTCCAGTTTAGCTGCCTTAGACTCTTTTAAGTCCTTAAAATTAGTGTTACTTTCTTAATCTATTTAATTTCTGCCTTTAACTTATCGCGCTCCTTTATAAGACGGATTTCTAGGGCTAATTAGGCTGCCTTTATACGATCTAGCTCTACCTTTAGCTAATCGCGCTTAAGCGTCCAAGAATCTACTATTGACTTTCGTACGCTTTTTATGGCCTCTAATTCCTACACGGATTCTTAAGCTTGGTCTATTTTAATGGACTCTTATATAATATATTAGATATAATAACTATTAATGCGCCCTGTATAGCTTATTAGGGGATATAAATAATATTAAAAAATAGGCGAAATAATTACCTGTAGAATTAAAGGATAGAGTAATAAATATACACACCTTTAGAAAGTAAGGGAATGTTCAGTTATAAAAGCGTCAGATTAGATCTAAACTAAAAGTCCGGCAGAAAGAACGCGTTCCTTCCTAATTTAACACGCGTTTATAGCTCTATAGGTTACACAGGCGTACACAATCTAAAGCCTTTAGATTTAATCTGGAGTTTAAAGAAGGAGCTTCGAGCTCTAGATTTAAACTGACGCTAAGACCTTAGTTTAGATTCCATATATAGTAAAGTGCGTCTAGTTTTAGCGTGTTTTTTGGGCGGTTAAAGGAACATTAAAAACTTGTGGCTAAAGTTAAGTTAAACTGAAATTTAACCGAACAGTCGCCTTAGAATCAGATTAGGGCTCTAAATTAACTCAATTTTAAAGCCCTTATTCTAATCTAAACTTATAACTAAATATTCCCTAAAGCTAGTCGTATATAAAGCTATAGAGCTCCTCTATCTAAAGCTTTAGTAGAGCTTTACGCGGGGTAGAGCTTCGTCTAGTAGAGCCTCTAACTTAGTTTTAGCGCGTGCTATGTTTAACTAAGAGTTTACTAATCTATAATAATTCTAGCTTAAAGTAGACTCTATAATTAATTTCCCTAGCTACTAAAGTTTTACTAAAGCTTTACTAGAGGCTCTACACCAGGCTCTATACGGAACTCTACTAAAAGCTCTACTAAAAGCTCTATATAAAGCTCTACTAGAGGCTCAAAGCTCTATACGGAGCTCTACTAAGACTTTATATAGAGCTCTACACGGAGCTCTATTAAAGCTCTATATTTACTATAACATCTACTATAATATACAAAATGGCAGCGAAAAGGGTATACCCTTATTAAGTTTAAGGAAGTAGAATATAAAGGTATTATAGTCTAGATAAATACTAGTAAAGGGTAATAGAAATAGCATACTAGTGTTATATCTAAAGAGTTAGGGTGTAGTGGATTCTGCGGTCTAGTAGATATAAATAGAAGGTAGTGAAAAGGGTATCCTTATATCGCGTTTAAAGAAGCGGAACGTAGTAGATTTTATAGTGTAGTAGAGGGCAGCTAAGGGCAGCTAGGGGCAGTTAGAAAGGCATCCTAATATTATATTTAAAGAGTTAGGGTATAGTAGATTCTGCGGTATAGTAGAGTATAGTAAAGGGTAGTGGAAAGAGTATCCCCGTATTACGTCTAAAAAAGTAAAATGTAGTAGATTTTATGGTACGGTAAATAGGAGTGGAGGACGGTAGAAAGGGCTCCCTATATTACGTCTAAAGAGGTAAAATGCAGTAGATTCTACGCTACGGTAGATAGGAGTAAAGAATAGTGGAAAGGGCATTTCCGTATTACGTCTAAAGAGGTAAAATATAGTAGATTCTATAGTGCGGTAAAGGGCAGTAAAGGATAGTAGAAAGAGCATCCTTATATTACGTCTAAAGAAGTAGAATGTAGTAGATTCTATAGTACGGCAAAGGGCAGTAGAGGGTAGTAGAAAAAGTATCCCTATATTACGTCTAAAGAAGTGGAATATAGTAAATTCTACGCTACGGTAGAAGGGAGTAAAGAATAGTAAAAAGGGCATCCCTATATCACGTCTAAAGAGGTAGAGTGCAGTAGATTCTATAGTATAGTAAATAGTAGTAGGGAGTAATAAAAAGCGCACTATCCTTTTACGTCTGAAAATATAGAACATAGTAAATTTTACGGTGTAGTAGATACTAATAAAGAGTAATAAAAAGTAGATTATCCTTTTACCTCTAGGGATATAGAATATAGTAGATTCTATAGTATAGTAGATACTAGTAAAAAGTAATAGAAAGTAGATTATCTTTTTACCTCTAGGGATATAGAATATAGTAGATTCTATAGTGCGGTAGATACTAATAGAAAGTAATAAAAAGTAGATTATTTTCTTACCTCTAGGGATATAGAATATAGTAAATTCTATAGTATAATAGATACTAATAAAGAGTAATAGAAAGTAGATTATCCTTTTACCTTTAGGGATATAGAATATAATAGATTTTATAGTATAGTAGATACTAATAAAGAATAATAAAAAGTAGATTATTCTTTTATCTCTAGGGATATAGAATATAGTAGATTCTATAGTATAGTAGATACTAGTAAAGAGTAATAAAAAGTAGATTATTCTTTTACCTCTAGGGATATAGAATATGGTAGATTCTATAGTGCGGTAGATACTAATAAAAAGTAATAAAAAGTAGATTATTCTCCTACCTTTAGGGATATAGAATATAGTAGTTCCGCTAAATAGTAGTCCTAATACTAAAAGGAGTAATTTAAAATATTTAAGTTTTATAACCTTTAATACTTATATATACTTATATAATAATATATATAGGCTTAAAGCTATTTAATATATACCTATTATAGATAAATTAGTAGTAAGGTTTTAAAGGTCTTTTTTTTTAATTTAAATTTAATACTTATATAGTAGAAGATCTTATAAATATATATATATATATAATATATATTAGAAATTTAAAAGATAATATAATATTTTATATATAAAAATTAGTTATATATATATTTTAATAATTAATAATTATAAGATCTTCTACTATATAAGTATTAAATTTAAATTAAAAAAAAAGACCTTTAAAACCTTACTACTAATTTATCTATAATAGGTATATATTAAATAGCTTTAAGCCTATATATATTATTATATAAGTATATATAAGTATTAAAGGTTATAAAACTTAAATATTTTAAATTACTTCTTTTAGTATTAGGACTACTATTTAATAAAACTACTATATTTTATATCTCTAGAGGTAAAAGAATAATCTATTTTCTATTACTCTTTACTAGTATCTACTATACCGTAGAATCTACTATATTTTATATCCCTAGAAGTAAAAGAATAATCTACTTTCTATTACTCTTTATTAGTATTTACTATACTATAAAATCTACTATATTCTATATCTCTAGAGGTAAAAAAATAATTTACTTTTTATTACTTTTTATTAGTATCCACTATATTATAGAATCTACTATATTCTATATCCCTAAAGGTAAAAAAATAATCTACTTTTTATTACTCTTTATTAGTATCTACTACACTATAGAATTTACTATATTCTATATCCCTAAAGGTAAGAGAATAATCTACTTTTTATTACTTTTTATTAGTATTTACTATACTATAGAATCCATTATATTTTATATCCCTAGAGGTAAAAAAATAATCTACTTTCTATTACTCTCTATTAGTATCTACCATACTATAAAATTTATTATATTCTATATCCATAGAAATAAAAGGATAATCTACTTTTTATTACTCTCTACTAGTATTTACTATACTATAGAATTTACTATATTCTATATCCTTAAAGGTAAAAGAATAATTTACTTTTTATTACTCTTTATTAGTATTTACTATACTATAAAATCCACTATATTCTATATCCCTAAAGGTAAAAGGATAATCTACTTTTTATTACTCTCTATTAGTATCTACTGCACTATAGAATCTACTATATTCTATATCCCTAGAGGTAAGAAAATAATCTACTTTTTATTGCTTTTTATTAGTATCTACTACACTATAAAATCTACTATATTCTATATTTTTAGATATAAGGGTAGTATAAAGGGGGCAACCTAAGCGGGCTATTTATCCTCCCTATAAGTTCTGGTGGTATTATAGCTACGCACTTACTATTTTCCTAGGATATTACTATAATATTATTAAAACTTATAGGGAGGGCGAGTGACCCGCTTAGGTTGCCCCCTTATAGGGTAGAAAAATTATATACTATATAAGACTATACGTTATATAAAGATCTATAGTAGTAGCTACACCGGCGTTTAAATAATTTTATTGTTATATATAATCTTCTTTTAACGCCTAGTAGCTCTTTCCTTCTATATATTTACAGCCTAAGCTTTCCTAACTAAGTACCCTTCTTCCTTAATCCTATTAACAAAAATAGCCGTATTCTCTTTATCGTTAGCATTTAGAGGCTATATAATACTAGCAATTAATTTTCTTAACTTAGTCTTATTACTAAGCATAGCCTTTAATAGTATGTCCTTATTAACGAGGCGCTGTGTAAATACTTTATAACATTGTCTTAGACGATAATTAGCTTTATAGCTTGGAGGTTATATATTAGTAAGGGCTAAGTCTTAAGGAGTATAACTTATTTACCTTAATGTAAAGTATAGCCAGTCCTAAGTAATCCTATTGTCCTAATAATAATGTCTATATAGGACGGAATAACGTAAATAGGGTTGCCCTTGCTATTATAGGATATTATCTCTTAGTAGCTGTAAATAATTGTCTACCATGGCTTTGCCCTTAGGTAAGACCTATATAGTATAATACTAAAATCCGGATAGGCCTTTCGCAGTCATTTATATATAATTAATATGCATATAGGAAAGACATATATAATGTCAATTTTTTCTATATTGCGCATTTTGGAATCCTTATCTATAAAGTTTGCCCTAATTTCCTAGTCAAGTTTGCAGATCTCTTCTATAAATCCGTTAATATAATAGAGCTTTGCGCTAGTGTTTTATAATATATTAATACTTCTCTAAACTAGTAAGTTATGGTAGTTACTATAAAGCTAGCCCTTCTTAGTCAAGTTATCGAGGTTCCAGCCTCTATTGAAATTTAAAAGTTAGCTTAATTTTAACTAAAGCTAAGTTTGGTACTGCAGCGCTTTAAATTAACCTAAGGCCCACCCAATTAGATAAATCTGGCCAGGGTGGCTTTGTCCTTATCCTTATTTCTACCTTTTACGTTCTAATTATAGCACCGACCGGAGATTTTCAATAAAGGCTGCAATATTATTAGCAATCTTCGCTTACAGAACTGGGTAATAGGATATAGTTTACATTACTATTGTAGTGGAGTAGTGGCAGCTTAATAAATGGCATTCTATCTAGCTAAAGGGGATCCGCAGTCTATAGAATTATAATAACCTTAAGGACCTAACCGAATTTAATAATAGAAGCCTGGACCTTTTCTAGTTATATATTTTTTAAACTAAACTCCTTTACCTTTACCTTCTAGTGTTTCTAAAGGGTGTTAAATATAGACTAAATAGATTTACTCTTTAAGTCTAAGCAAAGGTTATAAGTAGCTTGAATTTATTTAGGAGGGTTATTATTCTTCTTCTATATTTATTGCAGAAATATAATATATAAAGCTAAGTTGGCTAGACCTTTTTTGAACGGGGTTCTAGATATAGCCTATATTATTAGTTACCCGCGAAGCCTATAAAGAGTAATCTTATAAAAATAAGACTTTTTGTTCTTAGTTAAATAAAGTTTACTAATAACTACTGTCGCCTATAAGACCTGATAACGGTTAGGTCTAGCATAATTAATATCTTAATTTTAACTTTCTAACTTCTAGGCTAATTGAACTTTCTCTAACCTTATGGGGATGCCTAACTACATTAATAACCTGGCCTTTAATAGATGCGGATATAGTTAGAATAATATATTGCGTTTAATTGGAGTGCCCGAAGTAGATATCCTTATTATCTTTATAGTGGCAGTTTTTATAGTTCTTAGCTTAGTTATATTATTTTTATAACCGGGCCTTTGCGCAAATAGCGTAGAGGTATATCCTATTAGTAAAATTATTGCTAGATAAGGCCCTATTAGATTACCGTTAAAGATACTGCTAAACTCTTCCATCTAATTTAGCAGTAGCGGTGTAGGAGTAAAGATAAGACTAGGGCCTAGATAGAACGGCAGCTTTATAATACTACTGTACTTTATACCGGCATTAGATAGGCCAATACTCTATAGACGGATAAGGGCCGGGCTCCCTATCTGCGCGATGCCTATACTATAGTGCATTACTCTTTCTGTCGTTATTAATATCGCAGTTATTCTATACTAGTAAGTAATTAAAGACAACAAAAAGAGGTCTAGAAAAGATTTTGCCGAAGCCTTATTTATCGCTAATAACCCTACTATAAAAATCCTAATACTATATAAAGCCTAAAGTAACAAGTAAGACCTCGTAGAGATAAAATGCGTACTTAAACTGGGTGAGCAAAGACGAGTCTAGAATATGACTTTTGTCTAGATTTAATTGGTGCGTATTAATAACTAATTTTCTTTTATTAAATTTTCTGTTTTAGTATTTTTTGCATTTATTATTTTAAATAGTGTAACTAGCAACTAGGTTAACGACCTAAAAGTGTCCTATCTTTACCTTCTTCTACTATAGCGGTAAGGTTTATGCATTCTTCTAAAGTAGTAGGCGTGTTAAATATATCATCCTTTGATTTAGCAGCGTTATTATCCTTCTTTTCCTTATTGTCTTTCTCCGGAACGGTATTAAGCTTAGCGTCGCGGGCTCTGTCTCTTAGTAAAGGGACAGTAATGCTTTTACGCACTAAGCGCTCTACAAAAGCTTCTAGTAAAGTAGTATTTCTATTAAGCCTTATAGCTGCTGTTTCTTCATTAATAAACGGCTTAGTACTAAGTTTACCCGCCCGACTATGCCGCACTATATCGCTGGCGTTATCGTTATCGCTAGTAAAGTAATTAGTACCATCAGCTAAAGGATTTAAAACTACTTAGCGCTTTTTATACTTAAGGTGTAGGGCTAGTATAACTTTAAAAATAATAGGGTACTCCCTTTTATTATACGCCGCTATTAAGAATTAGGAAATTTGGGGCTATATACTTGCCGCTAAATGTAAACCTATTATTTCTAAGTGCTAAGGTTTCCGGCTTAAGATTGATAATGCTATTAGCGCATAGATAAACGAGAAGTTTATTATATTAAACTATATAAAAGTTACGGGTTCTATAGCACCATCGCGCTAGAATTAATAACTTAGTAAATATGCCAACTGCCTATAACTGCATAATATTTGTCGTACTTTAGTCGGCTAATGGGGATAGAGGGACTTGGTTATAATAGGGCCGTAGCTATAAAGTAGTAGCCTAACGCATCTCTCCGTACTATAGTCTTGTGTAATAATCGGAGCCTAACGCAAGCGCTTAACTCTGGTTGGCGAGGTAGGACTGTAATCAGTGTTATCTAAATCGAGTATTAGTATATTAAGAGAAGGGTTTAAAAGGTTAACTAGTTCGCGTAAGGGTTGGGGAACAGCGTTAGCAGATTTAATTTATTAGGCGTTAGTTTAAGGGAACGTTATCCTTAGTCTTAATTTTAGCAGTAGCTTGCTTAATATTAAGTTTAATAAGGTAATAGGGAAGGTCGAAGGAGCTAGGGTAATAAGTTGGTATATTAAAAGCCGGTCCCTATTTAATAATAACTAGTATAAGAATTTGTCTACACTAACGCTTTTTAATTATAGAAGCTTTCGCAGGCTATTGTTTATTAGAAAAATAATATATAAAGTATATTGTTATATCTACTTTTAGGGTAAGAAAGTTTTCTGGTTCTCGTCCTATATCTAGTATCTCTTAGATCTAATTTTTACACTATTTTATCTTACCTCCTCTATTAGGGGCCTAATAATCCCTTTATTCTACGCCCTATTACTTCTTTAGATCTAGTTTATAGATATAGCTTAGTGGTTCTAGACCTATAGTTATATATATAAAATAGTTATAAAAACTGCTATGGCCTAAAGGGATGAGTTAGTAGACCTAGTAGGAATAAGTGAGTTAGTTATTAAGTATATACTTGTAGGAATAACACGTTGGGGGATTCTGTATGCATATACCTGCTTAGCTTAATTTAAATTACTTTTTTACTAAGATTACGGGATAAGTATAAAGAAGAGAATATTAGATAAGGTATAGAGCTTAGTAAGTGAAGCAGAAAACTGTTTTATTATTAAAATTTAGCGGAGACGTAAGGCTAACCACCTAGCATAAATAAATTAATAAGGTAAAACGAGACGGAAATTGGTTAAAAGCTAATAGGAGCTAATAGGTACTATAAAGCTAGGTATAATAGAAGCTGGTATAGAACTAGTAGAATACGGTAGAAAATATAACGAGAGATAGAGACTGGTAGAGTACTAATAGAATCTGGCAGAGAATAATATAAGAGGTTAAAATAGATAGAGGGTTAGTGAAATCCGGCAGAAAGCAAAATAAGAAGTTAAGATAGGTAGAGCGCTTGTAGGGTCTAGTAGGAAGTAAGATAAGAGATGGAAACTAGTAGAAAGCTAGTGAAATCGGATAGAAAATGGGGTGAGGAGTGAAAACTGGCAAGCGCTAGTGGAATCTAGTAGTAAATATGATAAGAAGAGGAGACTGGAGGCTACTAGGTAGTGCTTAATAGAAAAGGTGCCATTAAGATAGGGCGTTGCTAGACTTTAGTAAAACTCTTAAGCTTTATAGATTTTAATAGATTAATAGTAAGTTATCTTAGCTATAATAATAGCTATTAACCCTTTATAGTATATATTAAGGATAGTAATCTAGAATTTAAAATATATACTACTTTATGCTAGGGAGCTATAAATATAATTTATATATAATTTATATTATTATATAAAAGGGTTAAAAAGTTAATATATTTTTATTTTAGTAGGGTAGAAAAGTATATATCCGTATATAAGATAGCCTAAACGCCTAGCTAAAAAACTGCTTTACTAAGACTAATTTTCCTTACTAAAATACTATCTTATCAATATAAACCGCGGATATAGATAGTGTAACTTTATTCCTAAGAATGACTAAGGCCTATTACTCTATTTATGCTGCTGTAAATTACGACCCGAAGCCTAAGCCTAAATTCTACGCGACGATACTAACGCAGACACGCCTCTGTATGCCTACCTTAACCTATAGGTAGAGCTTAATGTAGGGATACACCAATATTTAGCTAGTGGGGGTGGCGAGTTTAAGGGTTTTAGCGCGTCTGGATACTAAGAGGAGTGTACTTTAGAAAATGGGAATAACATACTACGTAGTGGAGACAGCAATCGCACCGGACTACTGTCTATATTATTATCGCTATGTATTAAAACTTTTAAGGAGCGGATAAATAAATAAGCCGGCATCCCAATTGCAAGCATTAAGGATTAGGTAGATGAGTAATAAGTAGCAACGCTGTCCTAGGTAATCCTACTAATCTAAGCCGTAAACCGCCATTTTCATTCTACCCCTTTACCAGTGAATTCGACTATGCCTTTACAGTATGGCTATACAGTATATAAAGTACAAAAGGCGATATTAATCGGTTGTTAAATAATACCCGGCTTAACCAACTAACATCCTACCTTAGTTTTAAATTAGCGAATGATTAGGAGGAGAAGTTGTATAAATTACTACTAGGTATAGTTAATAAAGAATAGATAAAAACTTGCTATGAACCTATTATACGTATATAAGGTATCTACCGGCCTTTGTATTACTGTATATACCGAGATGTTGTAAAGGTAATTAAGTTTCTTATTAGTTATAGACCCTTTAGAGATACCCTTATGTACGCCCTAACGAGAGTATATAATACCTGTAATTAGAGGGTCTATAACAAACTATATACTGCTAATTAGTAGTAAGAAACCCAGGCACGGCTACTAGACGGCGCGACTATTATACTAGTGCTACTCGCCATAGACAAAACATAGCTGACAACGCATTACGGCGACAAGTCCTTATGGCCAGTATATATTACTATTAGTAATCTTAATTAAAAAACGCGTAGGAAACAGAACTTACCCGCTAACCTACTGCTTAGGTTTATTCCTAATATAAAGAATATAAACTATAATACGCGGAGTGCTTATTATTATAAAGCTATAGAGGAGATGTTAAAACGTAAGTGCTTAATATATAATAAGTAGGAACCCTATTTAATAAGTCTTATAGCGCTTAGAAGTCTCTAGTATAGAGGTATTAATATAGAATGTGCAGATGGGAGAATCCGCTAATATTACCTTATTATATGCGGAATAATAGTAGATTATAAGGAGCAGGTTTTTATTACCGGTGTGAAAAGCTAGTAATACTGTATAATATGCCAAGTACCACCTAATAGACACGAAAACCTTTTAGAGCGTCACCTGCTTAGGATATATAAATTAACTAAAAAGCAGATTGTAGCCTAATAAGTAAATAACACACCTTAAACGGATTTAGATTGGGTGTACCCTGTACCGTACTTTATATAGAAATACGGCCTAATTAATATACATAACGCAATGATGGTAGATATTCTCCATTAACTGCTAAAAGGTATTATTATGCGTCTTATTAAATGGATATAAAAGGTAATAAGTAAAGTTATCCCTGCTAGTAAGAAACGAAAATGTTATAGGAGAACTGTTTAAGACATTTTAGCAGAGAGTTAGATTGATTAGCGTTTTATAGAAATACCTTAATACCCTAGCTTAAAAGTATTTTATAATACTCTATTTAGTTAAATATTATAGTGGACTAGCGATAAGTAAAAGTTAATCCTAAAGCAACTAATTCCTGCCCTAGCTCCACTTCTTACTAGTAAGGCACTATATGCGATATACTTTACTCGGGCGATACTGGATTTTGTTACTATAGTACAGTACCGAACTTATAATGAAGAGATACTCCAGTATATAGAGTATGCGCTATATTGGATTGATAAACTAAAAGGCGTGTTTTAAGGTTTCCGACCTAAAATAAGGGATTTAGATAAGGGGCATTTTAACTTCCTAAAGTTTTATGCTATAACCTATTTTATGGATTATATCCACTAGTTTGGCGCCGCCAATGGTTATAATATATTAAACGGAGAAGCTGCCTATAAGTACGCTATAAAGGCGTATTAGTATTAAATAAATAAATAGAGTGATTTCGAGTTACAGATCTGCCTCTATAATACTCGGCGCGTATTTATGCTAGCGATAAAGAGTTAGTTGTTGCATTGTAATTCTAGAACTATATCTACTATAGAACGTAGTATGGTACTGTAATTAACTAAACCGACGCGTTATATCGATATATAATTAACCCCTTGGGGTCTAGAAACGGACTAGTATACCTATATATCCTAATACGGTCTCGGTCTTATAAAATAGCGGATAGTAGGGATATTAGCTAATAGTCTTAAGATATCTAATTTTAAGGACGCGCTTGCCGTATTTCTTTGTAAATGTAGAAGGAAGGTTATCGGCTAAAATTCTACGTAAGCTAATATGGACTGCTGTGACCTGGACCCTTTTTAGATTAGGCTATACTTTATTTAAGTATACCCCTCCTTAAAATGCTAAAAGTAGATAGGTGTGGATCTAAACGACCTTAACTAAGTAGCTAAGGAAATTGTATACTGCGCACCAAATTGGCAAAAGTTGAGTAATTGGAAGCGTGACTATGTATAGGTACAGGAATACACGGCCGATAATAGAGATGGGAGAGGGAAGACTAGGCCTATAGGCGGAAGAATGGTAGGATAACTCCAGGTTGTTATTACTATATTAGATCATTCTACTTTAGGGGATAACGGCCTCCCTTTTTAATTTACTGGGGTAATGGTAAACCTTATGCAGTACTAAAATAATAGTAGGCCTTACCCCGTCTATAGTATAACTAAGGTTAAACACTAGTATCTAACTACTGCTAGAAACCCATGCTCCCTGGCTAGTAGTAGATTTTACTCTATACAGTCTATACTACGAAGTGCTTATATAGTTCTAGCTGGTTATAATTACCCTAACCTATTTTATATTAATAACTATATTAACTAGGGCTAATATAATATAGTATATTTACCAGATTTCTTAGAAGGAGGGTCTTGAGTTATATTAGTATATTAATAGGCTACCGCTAAAAGGCTATTTTTACTATAAGTTTTAACTATATATTCCGTTTACTGTTTTCTATATTACTTTCTACTGCTTTCTACTGCTTTCTACTGCTTTCTACTATCCTACTGCTTTCCACTGCTTTCTATTATCCTACTGCTTTCCACTACTTTCTACTATCCTACTGCTTTCCACTACTTTCCACTATCCCACTGCTTTCTACTACTTTCTACTACTTTCTACTATCCTACTACTTTCCACTATACTTTCTACTATCCCACTGCTTTCCACTGCTTTTTACTATCCTACTACTTTCTACTACTTTCTACTATCCTACTGCTTTCCACTGCTTTCTATTATCCTACTGCTTTCCACTACTTTCTACTATCCTACTGCTTTCTACTACTTTCTACTACTTTCTACTATCCTACTACTTTCCACTACTTTCTACTATCCCACTGCTTTCCACTGCTTTTTACTATCCTACTGCTTTCTACTACTTTCTACTATCCTACTGCTTTCTACTGCTTTTTACTATCCCACTGCTTTCCACTACTTTCTACTATCCTACTACTTTCTACTATCCTACTACTTTCTACTATCCTACTACTTTCTACTATCCTACTACTTTCTACTATCCTACTACTTTCTACTGCTTTCTACTATCCCACTGCTTTTTACTATTCTACTGCTTTCTACTGCTTTCTACTGCTTTCTACTATCCTACTACTTTCCACTGCTTTCTACTATCTTACTGCTTTCTACTGCTTTCTACTGCTTTCTATTACGTTCTACTACATTCTATTGCTTTCTACTACGTTCTACTACGTTTTATTGCTTTCTACTACGTTCTACTACTTTTAATTTTGTTATCTTCTAATTGGAGGTCCTGACCTCCGCCGAAATACTTTAATATCTATAATGAGGGCCAGAATATTATCAGCAAAAACGGAGATACTCCACTATAAGTTAACAAGATCTTAGGTCCGTATAGCTCGACAAAGGAGTATCTAAGCTCTTAGTACAATTTTTTAAGAAGACACGATTAAACCGTTAAGAGAGGTAGTGGGTTAAAGTAGGGAAGGGTGCACGCGGTAAATAGTCTACAGAGGTGGCGTATGTTGGGGACGGTTAAGACATAGGAAACTGCTATAAGTATATGGTAATTAATTGGTTAATAGTAAGGCCCAGTTGGGACGTAGCGAACCCTAGCTGCGGATAAGCTGGAAGAAGGATGTAGTGGTTACTAAGGAGATCCAATATCTATGGAGGTCTGGACGTAACTGCTGGGTAGCCCTAGGGGGCCGCCAGCTGCGCGTGGAGGTGGTTAATGGGGTTTTTTATCCTACTGAGGTGGCTTATAGGGTTTTTGTCCCATAATACCAGGGGGTTTTTCTTGTAAAATATTAAATTTCCCCTAGGTGTAGAGTAGTCTGCGTAGGCCTAATAGGGATCTAAATTAGACGTTAAGCAATAAATAAATAATTAATAATTAATTTAATTAGTGGTATATAACTATAGGGCTTATATTTAAATAAAATTCTGTTAGGATCCTGCCAGGAGCCTTATAGTACGATTAGGAAATACTAGGTTCCTGCTAGGAGCCTATTAGGACGATTAGGAAATGCTAGGTTCCTGCTAGGAGCCTATTAGGACGATTAGGAAATGCTAGGTTCCTGCTAGGAGCCTATCAGGACGATTAGGAAATAATTATCCTGCTAGGTTCCTGTTAGGAGCCTATTAAAACGATTAGGACAATTAGGAAAATTAAAATCCTGCTAGGAGGCCTCTAGGATCTTGGCACCCTAACAAAATGCTGATGTAGTAAGGTAGAATATATATAGGTCTTATAGTGGGTAAGCTATAGGACTTCTAACCGTGCTATTAACGAGTGGTTTAATAATATTAGGCTTTAGGGAGTGTTTACCAACTATTTTTCTTACTAGAGTGCTAATAATATTAAAGTAAAACTACTTTTAAAATAGATGTAATCTAAGAGTAATTAACCATAGTGGATTAAAATAATTATAACCGTAGGGGACTAGTAGCTGCTAGTATGTTACTAAAATGCTCTAGAGATTATATCCTTCCTTATTAGTTATAGCCCTTTTTAAGGAGATATAACTTTCTCGCTAGTAAGGTAATACTTATTAGTAGGAATAAGAATATATAATAAGCTTAACACGGCAGACTGGTAGTAGGAGACGCAAGAGTAGCTACCACTTAGCGTAACTATAGTGCTAATTATATTAGCTAGCGATAAGACCTAATTAATATAATATACCGGCGGCAAAAAAGCATAGCCACTCTATATTTTAATTAGAAATATTAAACTACGCGTTTAATAATCCGTAAATTAACTAGCCCTATTACTACTTATATACCTTCCGGTCTATATACCTAGCAACTAAATAATACAACTAGCGGTATAATATAAGACCCTTATGGCTATCTTTAAATATATACTTTAGCGACAACTCTACTGCTAGTATAGTTATACTAATAATACCTATAGCGTTAAAGAAAGCTAGTAAAGAAGGAGTATATCTCCTATACGCGGATAGCTAGGATTAATACTGCTTTTTACTTCTAGCTATATTTATAGCTAATTATAAAGAATAGGTTACGCTTATAGGTATTAAGAGTGGCTATAAATATTTAACTTATTATATATATACAAATAAACAGTATAATCTAACAACTACTATTTAGCGACTATAGCTGTTTTATATATACTAATTAATGAAAGACTAAATATAAATATAGTAGGAAGGTTGCGATACTAATAAAAAGGATAACTTAGATTATATTTGGCCGTTCTATAACTTTATATAGGGCTATAATCTATCTAATATTTATAAGATAATAGCGCCTAATTTCCTACACTAGGTGCTTAAAGGCCTTACTAGTGAATATCTTATATACTAGATTAAGGGGCTTATAAAAAGCGAAATATAGGCCGGAAAATATTAGGGCCTTAACAGCCTGCGTATAGATAGTTATGGCTAGGAAATATTAAATATTAATACATTTATTACTACCCGCTTTGTATAGGTGGAACAATTTACTAATATAATGGTATGGGATAGCTAGGTAAATATCGGCTAATAAATAGAAAAGATGTATAAATCTCTGTTATAATAATTGGTCCCTACTATAGCACCCTTACTAAAATAGAATAAAGGCGCTATACTATTTATCTAGGCGTTTATAGACTTTACTATACTATCTTAATATATATTATACGACGAATTAACTATCTAATACTTAGTAGTAGCTATTTATAGAATGGATAAGATAAAGGATGTATTTCTTTTATTTCGACTAAGTAAGGCAGGACTACTATACTTTAATATTCCTAAGCTATATGCTATTACCTACTATCTAGAGAGTATTTAGTAACTAGGAGTAATTAGAGGCATAGATATAGAGTATTTAGAGTAAGTATATAAGCTATAAAAGGCATTCTACCGTAGAACTAATAAATGGAATAACTATAAAGAGTAAATGCTATAATATAACACTATATATCTTAATACTATACTTTAGAACAAACTTAAGCTATAGGCATTAATTAATATAATTAATATAGTAGACCTAATAAGCGCAATATAGACAATATAACTAGGGTGAGGAACTTAAGGTTCCTCACCGCGCTAGTGCCATAACGGCACGTGACGGCAAGTTGCCTTACGTGACGGCAATTTGCCGCATATAAGGGCAAATTGCCTTATTCCTAATACTAGCAACTCTTCTTTTTATAGTTGCTATCTATATGTAAATAGACCGTATATAATAATATAATAGTGGGTAGAATATAGCAGACTTTAGCAGGTAACACGCCTTATTCTACTAACCCAGACTTCTGCCAGCCAATTATAATTTTCTATGCCCGGCATAGAAAATTGCTATTAGCTCGCTTACCACTAGCGCCTTAGCGGCCCTCGCTGTATCTTCTACTCCCTTTTAACCTAACCTTTAACTTATATATATAGAGTATTTATATTAACAAACGTCTCTAGCGCCTTATTTGGGTTTACCTTTGTTATTATATCTACCGGGTTATCTTAGCTATTAATCTATTAAATCTTAAAGAGTTCTTAACGCTCGTAAGATTGCTGTAGTGCCATAATATTAATTATAAGGCGCTTCTCCTTTATAGTACTAAGCTTAACTAAATACTTATAAAGGGAATATAAGTCGGTGTATATAATTATAGGGATAACAGGAAGTTTAAGTCGATCTATAATTATCTTTAAGGTAGTTCCAATTGTAATTGCTATATTAACTCCGCTAACTATTCTATATATCTCTAACGCTAGAACGCTTTAAGTAACGCACTTACTCTTAGTTAAGCTCTAATAGATAAAATTGCCGTAGATTATAAAGTTATTCTCTCTAGTAGATTTATTTGCGATAATAATTTTATATCCTAGCTAGGAGCTAAAATCTTTATTATTTATAAATGACTTATTAACAAACACGAAGAGCTTAGCGGTGGGAAGATTAATAGGTACGTAGAGTAGTCCTTAATTAAGATAGTTCATTTGCCAGGAAAGACGCTTATTTAGGGCAAGAACGTTATCCTTAGTTAGTTTCTGGTGTTAAGTGGCAATAGAGAGATTAAAGGAAGTCTTAGGTTAATAGATAGAAGCAATATAAGCTCCGCGAGCGCGTTGCTTCACGTATTCTTACTTTAGAAAATTAACGTTAATAACGTTAATCTTCTTACCTTAACCCTTCTAGCGTAAAGCAATAGAATCCTCGTTTAGGGAGAGGATGCATCTATTAAAGAGCAATAGTGTTATTAAACTAAGTCTTTCCTTTAGCTTCACCATAAGATTTGCCTTTACTAGCTTATCTTCTTTAAGAGCTAAGAATTGGTCGTCTCCTAAGATAATTATATTATTGGTTTATATACCAACAATTCCAAATAGGGTTCCTGTAGTTATAATAAGGAAGCAGGAATTGAATATAGAAGTAGTTATTAAAAGCTTCTCCTTATAGTGCTTGCTATAGGTAGCCCACTAATAGGTTCCTACCTCTGCAATTCTATATAATGGCTTAAGAACAACTATAATTATATCTTTAGGATATTAGTAGCGAATTTATTCTGAAAGATATGCCAATATTAAGCGCTAAAGGTGCGTCTCTAATTAGGTATAGGCTTAAGTAATATCTTATAAATAAACTACCATTCCATTCTTTATTAAGGAGGGAGCTAGTATAACAATAACTCGCTAACTAGCTTATTAAATCGTAGGGGATTGCGTAAGGATTACCTCCTTACTATTATTATTATAACCTTAGATGACAAGCCTTAATTTCTTAAATGGGGCGTTAGTAGCTTTACCCTTAATCTCGTTAACTATTCTTAACTTAAAGATGCGAACTCCATTAAACTTGGTAAGGTTATACTTCTTAAATTTAAAGACTTCTCTTAAAATGAGACTATCGATCTTTTATTTGTTAGATGCTTAAAAAGAAGCTCCTAAGGTTATAATACGGCCTTCCTTTTAGAGCTATTTTGCGAGCTTAAAGTTAGTCTTCTCTTTAGCTATTATAACGGCCATTAATAACTTGTTTTTACTCTTAATAGCGGTAATAAATTGCTCTTTAAAATTAATAAGGTATTAGCGATTTTATAATCCTTTTAGGCGACCTCTACCGCGTCATAGTTGCGGTACATCTGCTGTAATTATATTAGAATTATGGTCTCCTTCTAGAGTATATTAATCGTGGTTTTTCTTTAGGGTATCCTCTAGGGCATCCTCTAGGGAATCCTCTGGGGTATCCTATAAAGGCTTGTAACTATTATTCCTATAATAGGGCTTAATAACGGTTAAACGGAATTAAGTAGGTCTATAGGGCATTTAAAGAGTACAAGTTTAACTATTACTTGTAATAAGTTTATGTGGCCCTAACCATCCTCCCTTTTTATACTATACCTGTACTTTAGATTGGAGAGGCAAATTAAGCGTAGTTAAGGTGTTTAGGCCATTTCTTATTTCTAGTACATTGTTGACCTAGCGCGTAGCGTAGATACGTCGTACCTCTTTTATTGCCTTATAAATAGCCTTAGCTTATTATATAATAAAGGGAGATAATAGAGAATTATTAGTTATTTAAGGGTAAGCGCTAAAGACTAGTAATATAGGTATGAGTCTATCTAGACTAGCGGAATTATTAATAGCCTTAATAGCTATCTATAAGATAAGCTCTTTACTAGCATCCTCTAGTTCTAAAGAAATAATCTTATATACTCGGCGTAATGGCGTATAGTATTATTTTACTTTTTTAACGCTATTATGTGCCTTAATAGGGACTTCCTTAACCTTAATTGCTATTGCCTTTGCTTATTACCAAAACTCTATAAATAAGAAGTTCCTTTTTATGTTATAAATAACTTAGTTAGGGGGTCCTAGGTAGATATTAATTTAATATAATTAAAGAGTATCCTATATGTTTCTAGCTAACATATCCCTTAGGAAACGTATAGCTTAAAAGGAGGTTAAGAAGTTAATAACTTAGAGTACTAGCTTGCCGCTAAGATATATAATGTTAATAATAATATAGAAGTTAAAGTTATAGTTATCTTTAAGGGTAAACTTAAATTGGCTAGGGGACTTCTAGTTTATTTAATAGTAATGGCAGTACTTTATAAGATACTTAATTATTTTAACCTTAACCTTATAACCTACTCGCTAAAGAACCCTAAGCAGTTAGTGGATAAATAGGTGACCAAAATAATGATATAGTTGGCGTAGCTCTAACTTAGTTAAATAGCTCTAAGCAACGCTCCTTTCTAGCTATTAAAGGAGTAACTAAGGGTAACCCTACTTACGTATAACGGGCACCCGATTATCTCCCTAGATAAGCACGTTCTTAAGGTTATTAAGCTTAATGCCCAATCTATTTATATCTTAGATGCAGAATAGGAATGAGGTATTTGTGGGAATAATATAGAAAGTAATACATCCTAATAGGGTTTGGACCTTAATTATACTAAGAGAGATTATAGTACCCTTACTAAAGCGGATTATATATTGGCCTACTATTAATTGGTCGATCTAAACAGATCTATTAAGCTGCTAAAGGGCTTGAACTTAAGGTTTTCCTACTATAGATACTCCTACGGCTCTAGTATCTAGTATAATACTATAGAAGACGTTCGCTAAGTATTTATCGTCAAAGGAGAACGCGGAACTTTCCTTTAGCTTATTAAAGATATCTAACTTTATAACGGAATGGAGCGTAAATTAGTCATTAAGGACAGCAATAGTTTGTGTGCTATTTACCTTACTATACTTAGTAAAGTATTAATTAGAGGAGTAGTCCTTAATTTCTATATCCATAAGGAGCTATTTGGCCTCATTAACCTCACCCTTAAGATCTTCTATACCTTTATATTAAACTAGGAAGCTTTAGAAGTAGGCTATAGTAACCTTATAATTTCTAACATTTTATACGCTCTAGCGGAACTTATTATATGCCTTCTTTTATCTATTAAAGGGGTGCCTAGTTAACTAGTAATTTAGCTTCTTATAAATATAGCACTTCTTCTAACGATTGCTCCGAAATGAACCTCTATAATTACCTTATAGTTAATATTAATTATACCCTCTGCCGTATCCCCTACCGCGGCCACTATATATTTAATTAGTCTAGTTATAATTATATTAGTCGGTTAGGTTAATCAAAGTAGGTTAGGGTTAGGTATTAAATTGCTATACTTCTTAAAAGCGCAGAGCTGTACTAATAGAGGATCTTAATTAGGTATATACTCCTTTATAAGTGTTTATAGAATTAAAGAGAGTAAGGTTGTATTCTTTAATACCTTAGTATACGCTAATAACTTAATCATGTAGGCTGAAGTCCTCTTAATATAATTTGGATAAACTACGCTAAATCATTTAAAGTTAATTAAAGAGCTTTTAAAGATAATTAAGCCAAGAGATACCTAGGTTTATAGCAATAATTCTTAAAAAGGTAGTCTCTCTCTACTCCAATATATACTGCTGCTTATTCTCTTCTATTTTAAAGTAGCATCTTATCTTATATATTATTTGGTTAAAATTATATCCTTTTTCTACCAGACGATTATAATAGAAGGTACTAGCGCGGCCCTTAAGTATAACAGAATAGGCGTTATAATATTGGTTAGGTTCTAGTCTAACCTTCTAGTAATAGTTATAGAAGATACGCAGCTTTAAATTAAGGATATTATATAGTTCCCCGCTAAACCTCTTCTCCTAGTCTAAATAGAGCTTCGTAAGCTCTATAAGCATCTTTAAGGTGCCTTTAAGTAGTATTAGGCCACGTTAAAATTGCATTAGAGATTAAGGTAGGGATTGCTTTATAGGCTATAGTAGAGATATAAAGCCTAATAGAACACGGCATAGTACCTAGTCTTACTCTAGTAAAGTTTAAAGGTTATTAAATCGCGAAGTAAGGGGGTCTTACGCTTACTCTAGAGTAATGGAATTAAAACGTATCTCTATTAGTGTATTATTTAGATTCTATTATAAGTTAAGCTTCCTTATAGTGCGTAGTTAGTGCTTAATTTCTTATAGAGTCTATTTATGCTCTTCTTTTACGTTAATAATATACTCCTAAATATTATCTCTAATAGCGCCCCCATCTATAGGGATAAATACTCCATTCTCTTGAAGGAAGTTACAGAAGTCTTATATAATAACCTTTATTATAAGAGCCTATATTTCCTTTGTCTATCTAATAAAGTCCTCCTTTATATAATACTAAAGCACAGTATTATTATATTTGCTGTCTTTATAGTATGCTATATAGTATAGTAAGAATCCGTTTAGGTCCTGTTGTTTGGCATTTATAGGGTCGATATCTTTATACTATATCTCCAGGTTAATGTCCTTCTTATACTTCTTTAGGTAGGTTAACGCTATAATTAGTGTAGAATTAACGGGGTGTCGTACGTTGAAGGTAGGTAGGGTTTTCGGTTTTATAGAATCTCGTAGGTTTGCTGTTAAAAGGTAGGCAATTTAAGATGTTGTTTAACGCGTTTCGGACGTTAATTTAGGACCCTAGGTTTAGTAACACTTCTGACCTAGAGTACTTAACTAAATCTTCGTAAACGCAATTATTCTGCGTAATAGACGCAACTTAGTATCTCCTAGTACTTAGTAACACTTCTATTACTAGTTTTCCGCAAGTTTAAGGTAGTATAGTATCGCCGGGATCCATTCCATATAAGCGCATATAGCACCCCTATATGAGACTATCTCTTCTATTAAAAACCTTGCTGTTCTGTAGTTAACTGTATATTTAACTACTAATTAGTATTAGTAACACAGGGGAAATCACCAATACTACTCAAGTAGATACAGTGATGGAAAAGCTTGTTGTATTAGATAGGGGATGGTAAGAAACTTAAGGTTCCTCACCGCGCTAGTGCCACGACGGCACGTAACGGCAAGTTGCCTCACGTGACGGCAATTTGCCGCACGTAAGGGCAAATTGCCTTATTCCCGACAAATATAATATAGCTTATATGCATAGCAATTTAATATACTCTTAAGGACTATAGAAGTAGAATATAAGTTATTTATAAGTTTAAAGCCAACGCTATAATTACAGGTAAATCTATAGGAAGCCTCTTACTATACTTATTAAAGCGTATTATAGATAGTTAGGAGCGACTATAAAATATTTAGAAAAGCTACTAACCTAAGCGTAATAAAAGGCTATATAGGCTACTTCTATAATAAATTAATAAGATATAGAATATAACTAGAGATAAGATGCTATAAACTTAGTAGGTAATTAGTAATTCGTTTAAAAATACTATAGAAGATCTAGAGGAACTAGATTCTAAGTATAATAACGGGTTTACTTAATAACCGTATACTGTAAGTATAAATATATAATATTATATTAATCGCATTACAACGTTATATCGCGATACTTGCTATATACTATAGCACTTTACTACTATTTCCTATATTATAATATTACGCTATTTTAATTATTATATACGGGCTAATAAAGATAATATAATAGGACAACAGTAGCCTAGTATATTTATTGTAAAGAATAAACCCTAAAACTATATATAAGGTCTCCTTCTCACAGTATACTAATAAGACGATTTTAATACTATATAACTATAATATTAACGCTATTTAAGCGCGCCTTAAATAAATTTAAGGTAATAGTAAATAGGAAATAGGAAATAGGAATTAATTACTATATTTTATAGTATACTTTTACTAGTAAGTCTAAGGTTATAAATATTATGGATAGTGCTATACTAGAGGATATAAAGGCCCGCTTATAGAGTAAAGATAGACTAGTAATACTAAAATTTGCTAATAAAAAGGATAAAAGTAGAGAAGGTAGTAGAATAAATAGGGAAAATAACGGTAATAAAGAGGATAAGAGTAGAGAAGGTAGCGGGATAGATAGGGAAAATAATAGTAAAAATAACGGCGAAAATAAAGATAATTAGGGGTTTAATAGTATAGTACTACTATTATAGCGGGACTTATATAAATATTAAACTTAAAATAGTAGGTTAACTAAAGGGCGTTATTAGGCGTATTAAGGTTATACTATACTACTATTAGGTTAAAATATATTCTTTATATAGTATATGCTAGGCATATAAAATAAGTAGAGAACACTAACTATATAAAATAAGTAAAGGGTACTAACTATATAGAATAAGTAAAGGGTACTAACTGCGTAGACTAAGTAAAGTATACTAATTGCGTAAAATAGGTAAATACTACTAACTACGTAGACTAAGTAAATACTATTAAGTACGTGGGAAGAGCAACGCTTATCTATTACTTAAAGTAAGTAAGATATATAAAATACGCGAGGGGGGTATTATATATTAATTACGCATTAAGTATAGAGAGAGCTTAATAAAATAAAGGCACTACTTACCTAGGTAGCTGTAAATACATAATTAGCTGCACCGCGTTATTAGATACGGTAGTATACTTACACCACGTTGCTAAATACGGCAGTATGCTATACCGTATTATTAGATACGGCAGAATGCTATACCGCGTTATTAGATGCAGTAGAATACTGCACTGTATTATTAAATACGGTAGTATGCTTACACCGCATTGCTAAATGCGGCAGTATACTACACTGCGTTGTTAGATGCGGCAGTATGCTATATCGCGTTATTAGATGCGGCAGTATGCTATACCGCGTTATTAGATGCGGCAGTATACCGCACCTAAGTTAATACTATACGCTACACGTTATAGTGCGCGGATTGCGTATTTGGCCGCTAAATGCCGCTAAATGCTGTGAAAATGCTGGTAAATTTTTTCCTGACGTTCTTAACTCTATAAACGGCATATAAATAAACCTAAAGAAAGTTAAAGTAATTGTAAACTGGTAAAAACCTAAGAATGTTAAGGACGTAAGAGCCTTTATAGGATTTGCTAATTTCTACCAATAGTTTATTAATAACTTCTTCGCCCTAGTTTTACCCCTTATAGCTCTAACCTAAAAAGATAAAGCCTTTATCTTTAATAAGAAATATAAGAAGGCCTTTATCTATCTAAAGGTTATATTTAATACTGCGCTAGTGCTTTAATACTTTAACCTAAACTGAATAAGAGTTATATAAAGCCAACTTATCTAACTATATTACTAGAGGTATCTTATCTTAATATAATAAGGATGGGGTATTATACCCTATAGTATACTTCTTAAAATAACTAAGCCTAGCTAAATATAACTACGAGATCTACGATAAGAAATTATTAGCTATTATTAGATATTTTAAATAATAGCGATCTAAACTAAAAGGCGCTAGGTTTTTAATTAAGGTCCTTAGCAACTATAAGAACCTATAGTACTTTACAACTACAAAATAGCTAAGCCACCGTATAGCCCGCTAGTTAGAATACCTATCCTATTTTTAATTCTTAATTATATACTACCTAGACGTTTAAGGCTAAAAGCCCAATGCCCTAACCTAACGCTTGTAAGACGCGCCAGTATTAAAAAAAGCGCGCTCTTACTAAAATTAGACCTTGCTTTACCCCAAACTATTTAACCCTCTTACTAAAGATATTATAGTATATATCCTTAAAATAACTAATTAATTAATTAAATAGATTATAACTAATAAATACTTAAATAACGAGTTTATTTAAGAGACGCTTAAGCTAATACAAAATAGCATTAGACACTCTAAAAGGATTTCTCTAAGTAAATATAAAGCCTATGGGAACCGCTTATACTACTAAAACCGCCTAGTTATACCTAACTATAACGAAGTTAAGCTTAAGCTCCTTAAATATGTATATAACCTACTAATAACTAGTTACCTAGGTTAAGGAAAAACCCTAAAGCTACTCTAATAAGAATATTACTAGCTAAATATATATAACACGATATAAAGATACGTCTTTAGTTGCTATATTTACTAACGAGCTAAAGCTTCGCATAAGATATATAACGGCCTACTAAAGCTACTACCTATTCTAGACTAAAGATGGAAGGATATCTTAATTAACTTTGTTATTAACCTCCCTATAAGTAAAGGCTGTATAAACATTATAGTAGTTATAAACTAACTATCTAAGATAAGGCATTTAATCGCCTGCCCTAATATATTAACGCTTACTATTGCCTAACTATTCCTAGATTATATATAGAAACTCTACAGACTCCTTAAACCGATTATCCCCGATAAAGGTAGCTAGTTTATCTCTATATTTTAAAAAGAACTAACTACCTAACTCCGCATTAGGGCACTATTATTTACTATATATTACCTAGAAATAGATAGTTAAACGGAACGTATAAACGCTATAATAGAATAGTATATCCGGATATATACGTCGTATTTATAAAATAACTAAATTAACTGGCTTATATTTGCCAAGTTTACTATAGGTAATTCCGTTTTAGAAACTATAAAGGTCTCCCCGTTCCTAGCTAACTATAGCTAGCATCTATAAATAGGTTTTAACCCCTTTAGTAACGTCCCTTATCCTGCTTATTATGCCTTATAAGTTATAAAAGCAAATAATTTATAGAAAAGATAGAGTAACTATAATAGTTTTTTACTAATAAAATAATATGGGCTTAATCTGTTTATAAAGCCGTAGCGAACAAAAAATAAACCCTAGTACTAGCCTATTAAATTAGTAACTTTATCTAGCTAAATATAAGAAATCTAAATATAATTAAAAGAACGCTGGCCCTTATAAAGTTAAAAAGGTTATCTCCTCTTACTCTTACTAATTAAAGCTCCCTAATATAGTTAAAATCCCCCCTATATTCTACACGTTAGTCCTTTACCCTACTACCCCTATATTAAACGCCTTACCTAAATAGATATAGGACCCTCCCCTACTAGTTAAAGTAGATGGTAAGAATAAGTGCTTTATTAAAAGATTTAATAATATTAAGTATAATAAACGAAAACGCTAATATATATATCTTATAAAATAGAGAGGCTTTATTAAGCTTTTATAGGAACCTATTAACTCTATAGGACTTATATAAGCCGTAAAAGACTTTTATAAACTTTACCTAGAACTACTATACCCCTATCTCGCAGAAGCTTAAGTTTAAAGGGGGAGTACTATTATAAGACACCCCTGTAACACCTTATACACACCTACCTATTTCTACTAACTATAAGACCGTAATTTGCCGCGACCTATAGCAATCTAACGGCAATTTGCTATATTCTGCCATATTCCACTAAATTTTACTAAATTTTACTATATTCCGCTAAGTTCTACTAAATTCTGCTATATTCTGCTAAGTTCCACTAAATTCTACTAAGTTCTACTAGGATTACTATTATGGCACTATTATAGATTCTAGTTAGGGGCTCGGCCGAGCTTAGCTAACCCTTAGCGCTATATATATAGATATATCCTTTTCTTAACCTTCTTCTAATCCTCGTCTTGGAATTCTCGTTTACTAGCTACTAATAGATTCTATTCTTTTAACTAAGCCTTTATAACTATAACCTAAATCTTATTCTGCTCTATATACGTATTAACTAAGTAACTAAGTTAATAATATATACCCTTTCTTTCCGTTTTTCTACCTTCTTTCCTTATATAACGTTTTAATTTTATTACCTAGTTTATGTATATAGCTTAATAATATCTACTTTACTATATATTATTGTCATTGGGAAAATATAGTACCCTTTCAATAGCCCCAATAGTTGGTGGTTGACGCAATTGGCGCGCAGTTGAGGTCATTTGGCAACTCGACCGACTAGCCTATATCGTGTTTTTTTGACACGCAGCCTGCGCGCAGCCTGCGCGCAACCTACGCGCAACCTGCGAGTAACCTGCCAGCAATCTGCGCCATTGGCAACCACAATTATATTTACCTCTTTTATACTAATAGCATATTTTAAATAAATAAAAGCTACTTTAAAGCTATTTATAAGGCTAGCAAAATAAATATTATTATTTTAGATAATTTAATATAATATAGCGATGGTTCTCTTCTACCTATCTACCTATTAACTTACCTACCTGCCTACATTGCCTACCTGTCTACATTGCCTACCTATCTGCATCGCCTACCTATCTATATCTGCTTGCCTGTCTGCATCTGCTTACCTATTTATATCTGCTTACCTATCTGTATCTACCTACCTATCTGCATTACCTACCCGTCTGCATCGCCTACCTGTCTGCATCTGCTTGCCTGTCTGCATCTGCTTACCTATCTGTATCTGCCTACCTGTCTGCATCTGCTTGCCTGTCTGCATCTGCTTACCTATTCTGTATCTGCACCTACCTGTCTGCATCTGCTTGCCTGTCTGCATCTGCCTCCTTACCTGTCTGTATCTGCCTACCTGTCTGCATCTGCCTACCCGTCAGCATCTCCCTGTTTTGTGCCTACCTAATCTGTGCTACCTTGATTCGATCAATCGATCGAATCGTTTATAGTGTTCGCTGGCTAGTCGTTGTCGTCTGGCTCTGGCGACAGTCGTCTGGTTCTGGCGATGGTTGTCTGACTCTGGAGACGGTCGTCTGGTTCTGGCGACGGTCGTCTGGTTCTAGCGACGGTCGTCTGGCTCTGGCGACAGTCGTCTGGTTTTGGCGACAGTCGTCTGACTCTGGAGACGGTCGTCTGGTTCTGGCGACGGTCGTCTGGTTCTGGTAACGGTCGTCTGGTTCTGGCGACGGTCGTCTGGTTCTGGCGACGGTCGTCTGGTTCTAGCGACAGTTGTCTGGCTCTGGGCGATAGTCGTCTGGTTCTGGCGACGGTCGTCTGGTTCTGGCGACAGTCGTCTGGTTCTGGCGACGGTCGTCTGGTTCTAGCGACAGTTGTCTGGCTCTGGCGATAGTCGTCTGGCTCTGACGACGGTCGTCTGGTTCTGGCGACGGTCGTCTGGCTCTGGCGACGGTCGTCTGGTTCTGGTAACGGTCGTCTGGTTCTGGTAACGGTCGTCTGGTTCTGGTAACGGTCGTCTGGTTCTGGCGACGGTCGTCTGGTTCTAGCGATAGTCATCTAGTTCTAGCAACGGTCCTCTGCTGGCTGCCGTTCTAGTGCCTCCCTAGGTAGGGAGGATGTAAGGAAGGAGGAAGGGTAAAAAATAAGGCGGCTACATAGGCAGAGACACGTGTAGACGCTATCGGGAATATACGCGGGGACCCGATGCAGAGCTTCGTGTAGAGCCTCCGTACGCAGAGCTTCGCGCAGAGCCTTGTGCAGAGCCTCTGTACGTAGAGCTTCGTATAGAGCTTCGTGTAGAGCTTCGTGTAGAGCCTCCGTATGCAGAGCTTCGCGCAGAGCCTCGTGCAGAGCTTCGTGTAGAGCCTCCGTACGCAGAGCTTCGCGCAGAGCCTCGTGCAGAGCTTCGTGCAGAGCTTCGTGCAGAGCCTCCATACGCAGAGCCTCGCGCAGAGCCTCGTGCAGAGCCTCTGTACGTAGAGCTTCGTGCAGAGCTTCGTGCAGAGCTTCGTGCAGAGCTTCGTGCGGAGCCTCTATGCGCAGAGCTTCGTGCAGAGCCTCTATGCGCAGAGCTTCGTGCAGAGCCTCTATGCGCAGAGCTTCGTGCAGAGCCTCTGTACGCAGAGCTTCGTGTAGAGCTTCGTGTAGAGCCTCGTGCAGAGCCTCGTNCAGAGCCTCTAAGTAATAAGACTATATAAGATTNTATAAGATTATATTAGATAATATATAATAGTTAAATATATAGCATATAACTTTACCTTAATTGCATGTTAAGAAATATATAGTTACCTTTTAAAGTTGCTAAGTATGTTAACTGCGTATTATTTAACTTTTAAATATATTAAGTTAGTCAATTGCGTGTTAATTGCGTATTAAGTTGGTTAAATTACGTATTAAGTTAGTTAATTGCGTATTAAGTTAGTCAAATTGCGTGTTAAGTTAGTTAATTACGTGTTAAGTTAGTTAAATTGCGTGTTAAGTTAGTCAAATGCGTGTCAAGTTGGTCAATTGCGTGTCGAGTTAGTTAAATTGCATGTTAATTACGCGAAACGCGAAAATCAAAGTCTACTTAAATCTCATCCTGCGAATATTTTACCGATAGTCGCTTATACTCACTCCGTAATATAGGGTTAGTAAAAGCTAAGCGTAGTCTCTAATAGAATTATCGGTATAAACTAAAATATCTAAAGTATATGCTATATATATATACATTAGCAAAATGTTTATGCCTTTTAATAGTACTAATAGCTTCTAATAGCTCCTATTAGGGCTGTTAGGAGCTCTAAAAGACACTTATACTTGGTATCCTATTAGGAGGTTACTCGGACTACTAGGACCTCTAGGACCTTTAGGACCTCTAGGACTATTAGGACTATTAGGACTATTAGGACTATTAGGACTATTAGGATAATAATAAAAATTCTAGATTTAAAAATAGGGTATATTAACACTCTAGTATTTATAGCTAGTTAAAAAATACAAAATTAATTTAATTATATATAATCTAAATAATCCAATCTGCTTATCGCCTATATCTGTTATAGGAGCTCTACAATTGCTTAGGCGTTAGGCGATTAACTAAGGAGCCTCTTACGGAGGCTCTAAATTGTTAATTGGCGATGTTCCCGATAATCTACCGGCCGTGTGCTGATTTCTTAACTAGGCCTAGTGCCTATCTGCCTGCCTGCCTGTTCTACCTATCTGAGCCTGCCTATGCCTGCCTGTCGTGCCTACCTGTCTATACCTACTTGTCTGTATTTATAATTTAGGGGAGAGGTTAGCTCGATCGAAGGATCTGCTTAATTTAATTGCGATTAATTATATTAATTCGAATCGTTTTCTATAGGCGTTCGCTGGCTGTATGTTTAAACGGTGGTTGTTTGGGGTGCCTTATTTAATAATAGGCTGATATTAAGGCTCTGGTTCGATTTAATTCAATTGATTAAATTAATTGGCTGGTTTTGGCGACGGTCCTCTCCTACCTGCCTACTTACCTGCCTGCCTACCTACTTACCTACCTATTTGCCTGCCTACCTGCCTATTTGCCTATATTAGTATCTAATTCAATTTAGGGGAGGAGGTACTTTATACGCTTAACACTAAACTTTAACTTCTTAATATTAACCTAGAGGCTAGAATTATAGAGCCGTTATAAGACTTTATCAATATGCTCCTTATATTCTAACTTATTCTTAGAGTAGATTATAATATTATCTAAATAGGCTGTATAGAAGTTGTTAAAATAGTTAAAGAGTATATCGTTTATATACCGCTAGTATATAATAGGTCCGTTAGTTAGTCTAAAAGGGAGTACCTTATATTTATATATTTTATAATAAGTCTAAAATATAGTAAGATCCTTAGACCTAGGGTTTATTCTAATTTAGTAAAAGGCCTAGCCGATATTAAGCTTTATAAAGACCTTAGCTCTACTTATTTGGGCTAAAGTCTTATTAAGTAGGGGTAGCGGATAGCGGTCCTTATAGGTTAGATTATTTAGCTTTTTAATAAAGAAAATAGGCGAGGTAAAAGGAGCTCGGCTAGGCTTAATAAAGCCCTTATTTAGGTTATTAATAAGATACTACTTTATAGCCTATAATTCGGTAATAAACTGCTTATAGAGGGGGCTAAAGCTGAGGGTGTTTTCCTTACCCTGCTTAATCTCGATCTTATAGTTATATAGTTAGTAAGGTGGAAGTATATTAAACACTGCTTTAGAGAATATATCCTTAAATTTCTAGTATTAATAGGGTAGCTTTTGTTCTACTAGTTCCTTATTTATAAGCTCGCTTTCTTATCTACTAAGCTTACTTTCCTTTTCCTTAATTATTTAATTAACTATATATAAGCTAGTTATAAAGGTAACGGTATTAGGCTAAACTAAGTTCTAGTATAATTATATAGCATTAATATCGCAGATATTAACTAGTAGTGTGGGAGGGTACGACCTCTCTAAGATAGAAAAGTCACAGTGCTGTCTGTCTTTCTGTTAGTCGGTCGGTTAGTTAGTTAATTAGTCGTAATTAGTTAGTAGAATAGGCAGTAAGAAAGAAAGAAAAGAGTGTATTATGTGTCCGTTGTGCCTGTTTGAGTTATTAAAGACTTTAAGGGCTTTAGACCGATCTATATAACTTATATAAGGCCTAGGCTCTTCTAAAGCTATGCCTAATCTAGATATTAAATCTAGGGGCCAAATTATACCACCACATACCTCCCCTACCTAAGTTGTTGTCCCCTAACGACTTCTAAAACTCTAAAACTCCTTATCTTTAAAATAAAGGCGCGGTAGGTAATTGCATGCGTTTCTTACCCTTACCATAAACCCGAGATAGCGAACGAGGAGACTCCGTTCTGGTTAAATAAGACCGTTCTTATCTACTTAGCTAAGTAGCAAGAGAGACTTTAGACTGGCGGCTCTTAGATAATATAGCTCTTTCGCGCCCTTTTATTTACTTAGTTCTGTCCTATAATTCTTTAGGTAACTCCGCATAACTCTATTCTTTTACAACAACTAGGGGCACTCTACTTAGATTTACCGTAATAGCTAAAGGATCGATTCTATTATTAATGCAGTAGAAGTAAAAGCGGCTATTAAAGCGTTCTATCTTAGTTATACGCATTAGCTTAAACGCATCTTTGTAATTCTTAACGGCCCTAAGACGGTAGAAATGTATCTATTTCCTAACTTCGTTTCTATTGCTATTGAGAAGAAGGTTATAATCTTAAACTACCGCTGGAGAATCCTATCGTCGTTTATTAAAAAGGGCGTCGGATAAAGCGCTAGCAGCTATAAGTTTAACTGCTATAGGGAAGCGATATAGAATTGTGCTGTAGAGATTAGTATGCCTAGACGGCGTATGGGGCGGCGCTCTTAAGTCTTAGTGCGCATCTGCCAACTCTGCCTAAGTACCTCCTTTAGTAACCTTAAGGTTATTATAATCGTCCTAAATACTAAGGAACTATAGTAGTATTGTTTGCCGGGTTTTAGTTAAAGGTCCTTTTACTCTATAAGGAAGGTAAGGCATAGTTATATATATATCTCCTTTCTTATATAGCTAAGCTACCTAGTTGGTTATATACTTTTCTACGTCTTTAATAGTCCAGTTTTGGTTAGAGATCTTGTGAATAAATCTGTTGCCCTTAGTTAATCCTTACGCCTTAAGATCCTCCTACTATAATTCTAGGTGGTAATATATGCTAAGTAGGATAATTGTGTAGTTATCTTTAGTCTTATTATTTAGAGAAACGCTTCCTTAGATTATATCGGCACTATATCTACTTTTAAGGAGTAAGGGAATATTAATGTTAATATAGCGGAAAGCTATAGAGTCTCCTTTAACTGCGAATTTTGTATAATAAGGGTAGGAGATAAGTCGCCACTAGCTGTTAGGTCTAAGGGCGTAATAGAGATAATAATACTAAGGGTCTTGTTTTATTAGCTGTTAGCAAAAACTATAGACTATTATTCTTAACTAGCCGTAATTTGGCCGCCTATTAATTAGACGCTAATAATAGCGGTATATACGCATTTTCTTATTAATTATTGTTAAGATGCTAGAATCCCACTACTATCCAAATACGTTTAAAATTACGGATCCTTCTTGCTGCTATACTTTTTAGTCTTTTAGTAATATTATCTAATTAAGTAAAGCCTCTCTGTTATAGGAAAACCTTAGCGCTAAGTTATAAATAAACTTATATGGTCCTAAGGAATTGGACGGAACTAGAGGTCTATAAGCCTTTCTAAACTAGGAATATGTAGTAGGATCGGTCTTTATGGTGCTGAGGTAGTTATAGGCGTAATATATTAAACGGAGTCTGTAATATAGTACGGCATAGTTTAGACCTTTTATCGCTAAACCCATACGTCCTCCTATTACTTAAGTATATATCTAGCAGACCTTATATATCTCCGGATTAGAACTAGCCGCCCTATACTAGCTGCGCAAGAGCTTTATAACCTCTATTAGTTTGATTTTAGTAGTTTAATTTAGGGATACCTTAAGATACGCTAGCACGTTATCCTTGTAGTCGCATCCTTATTTTGCACAGAGTACCGCCATAGTATCTATAGCCTCCTTAATATACTCCACATTATCTCCTAGCTTAATAATGTTTTTATTAAACATTAATTCTACTCCTAGCCCCCCTACTTCCGGGTAAGCAATTATTAGCCCCCTTTTTGGATTCCTTTTTAATAAAGATACTAGTAGCCGCGGGGGCGAGCTAATAGGCGTTCTAGCTGCGAGAATGCTCTTGTTTATAGATAATAAAGGCAAGTTAACTAATATAGGCGATCCTTATTAGGATGGGCTTGGTATAATATTAATACCTCCTCCTTAAATAGGTGTTAATGGCTAAAAGGCTAAGGGATTTATTATATTAGAAGTATGCCGTAAATATATTCGCAGTATAAGAGCTAAGCTCTCTCCTACTTATCTAATTCCGATATTAGTAACCTCTAGTCCTATAGTAGTTAGTCTCCTACTTCTTAGCGGCAGGTCCTTATTTGGAATAAAGAAGCTAGTTAAGTGTCTTCCTAAACCATACTTATTTACCACCTAGTCTAATATTACCCTTTCTAATATCTTAGATGCGAGTATAAAATTAGTTAGCTGTAGTTGAGTAGTGTTCTTAATACCACGTCCTAGACGTTTAAGCCTGTTAATTAGAGCTTTATTAACTCTTACTATAACTTTAAAAAGTAGGTGTATTGCGAGCTTTTAGACGGCGAAGAGGAAGTTATAGGAGACTGCGTATTTTAGCGGTCCGTTAAGAACATCTTATCCCTAGGCCTTTTAAATGGTTTCTCTAGCTTCGTTATATTGGTTTCTCTAATCTTTAGCCATTTTGCTAACGTTAGAGATGTCCTTAAAGATTAATATAAATGCGTCCTTTTCTAGAGATGCTTACAGTCCGTTATCTTAGTTAATAAAATTAACTACTATACTAGCCGTATTTACGTAGTTTTCTTATAAGAGCAAAATCTCGTTATAGATTTGGATGAGTACTACTTAACGCTAATTAACCGCAAAGCCTCTAACTTCCGTTAGGACGTTACTAATTTATTACTTAACTCCTTTATAAAGGACTAATAGTTTACTAGATAAAGATATAATAAGTATACCATTATTCTTAATTCTGCTTAGTTTCTACTTTAGCTAATTATAACTATCTCTAAGGTTTATTAAGGGCAAAAAGGTAAAGTTCTAAATAGGGTTTCCTGATCTAAATAGTCTACTGAATCTAGGTGGCGGTGTAGAGTTCTACCGGCTCTAATCGTTAAATAGACCAATTATGATTTTCTATGCCCGGTATGGAAAATTGCTATTAGCTTAGTAAAGGCGGTAAGCGGAACTAACATCTTTGCAGTGAATAATACTATATGGTTATTCGCAAACATTCTTCTACCCTTACCTTATTGTTAATACGCATTAGATTCCTAACTAAAAAAGCAAATAAGAACGCGTAATAGAAAGAGCTTTAGGAACTACAGCAAATAAAAGGATTGCACGGCTGTTATCTATATCCCCTCCCCCGCCGTAGAACTTAACTGTCCCCTAGTTAAATGTTTTATACTTAGTTTTATTAAACGATCTTTTTAGAACGCGCACTTCTTAAACTACGCGGCGTTGCGATACTGGTGGATTTTGTATGTCTTTCTTAGGCTCTGGCTCTACTGTTATTTTTTATAGCATAGTTCCGCCTAACTGGTTAAGCTAGTCTTCCTAGTATACTTTAGATATCTATTATTAATAGAACCTCTTTAATCTATTTCTAGGAGTTTAATTACGGAATGGTGTACTATTAAGATCCTTAATTAAGTACCATCCTTTATAAGGGTAACTTTTACGTATACGGAATAGGCCTAGCCATTTTAGATTTAACTTATAACTGCTAGAATAGTCTTACTTAAGCTATATATTATAAAGCATAACTATATCTCTAACCTTAAATCCGTCCTAACGAATGCGGTAGGTGTTATTAAAGTACTCCTTATTTATTAGCCTTAGTCGTCTTATACGCGCGATAGCCTCTTTTATATCTACGTCTCTTTAGTTAAACTACTTTATATAAAGTACTAGTAGCTCTGCAGTGGTCCGGACTATTTACTAAGGTAGTATCTGCTAAGTAAGTATATAGAGTTTAATAGGAAGGACATGCTTATATCCGCATATAACTCTTACCGGTGTTATTCCTATAGGCCGCTTAATAGTCGTCCTATCTACCTATAAAATAGTATAAAGATTATCTAGCTATAAGCCATCCATCTTCGCTAAAGCGTCTATTATAGGTTTGTGGCCTCGCTCTATAAAGCCTTACGCCTAAACGTAGTAAGCGGAAGCTATAACCCTCTTAATATTATAAAGCTCTGCGAGCGTAGCGGTAACGTTAGTATTCTCTCCTCCACTATCTATAGAGAGCTATTTAAATGCTCCCTATTAGCAAATAACGTCTTTGTAAAGGAACTTCGCTATACTTTTTATATCCTTATTTTAAAGGGCCCGAGCTTTTACCTATCTAGATATATATTCTTAAGCAATATCCAGGTACTAGAATCCGAGATAGCTTAAAGGTATAAATGTAATGTTTACTGCTACTTATTACCATAAGGTGGACTCCTATATAGGGTATATTGCTTCTTCTTCCTATCCTAGCTGTTGCTCCTAGTATTATAGACACGACTTAATATACTATGATATCTGATCCTATAGCCCTAGCCACTAATATTAATTTAAGATCCTCTAATACGTTCCTTCTTATTTATAATATCCGCTTTGATTATAAAGGCTTTTAATAATCTCTTGCTAAGCGTCCTTATTATTAACTACCCTTTGTATCGGTACATTTTTCGATTATTAGCGGAAGAGCTATTAATCGCGCACTAGGAATTTCAGCGTATGTTATTTAAACTTTTTAAATTCTTTGGTATTTATTTCTTCTAGACGTTATAAGGTTACTAACTATTTTATAATCTTTTAAGACTCCCTAGAATATAAGTCTTCCAGTGGCAGATTTACCTCTATTTTAACTAGGCTAGCCGTATATTTTAAAGCACTTAGTTCGCAGTTAATAAACTCTTTAATATCTTCAGTCGGCTTATTAGGTTGTTTACCATCTAGTAGTCGTTGTAATAGTCTATTAGCTAGGCTATTCTTCTTCCCTAAAATATGCCTAATATTAAAGTCCTATAACTAAATTTATGCTAGCCATTATATTATTAAGGCTTTTGGTAAATCGGTAGTAGTATAATTTAGTTACGCAACTAAGGTATTTATATTTATCTTAACTCTAAAGCGGACGCTATATAGGTATACTTAACACTTCTTTAATATATATAGTAATGCCTAATATTTAAGCTTTCCTAAATCGTACTTCTGCTCCGCTTAAGACTAGATGCCGCTCTTATATTAATATAGGTGGCGACGACCTTATATATCTAGTTGCATAAGACCGTATCCCTACCCATTTTTATATCCGTTAACGGCGAGAATAATTAGCCTAGCCCCCTTACTATAATCTAGTTAAACTAACGCGGGTATAGTAGTAATTGTATGCTTTAGAGTCTTTATAGTAGTTATCTGCTCTATGCCCTATATAAACGGAACGTTTACTTATAGTAGTTGGAAGATTGGCTCTGCCTTTATTGCGAAGTCTTCTACCTATATTTGGTAATATATAACAACTCCTATAAAGGCTTAGGCAGATATAACGTCTTCGCAGTCTCTCTAGTAAATAATCTTTACGACTTTTGACTTTTCCAGATATCGCCCCTTTCTATTATAGCGGTAACTAATTACTATAATCTCGTCCTTATAGAAATGAGACTTTGCGCCTAAGATCGTACACCTAGCTCGTTCCAAATCTGTAAGTACTCTGTTTAGCTATATAATGTGTTTTAGAATATATCTGCGCATGCCTAAAAGGCTCTCTTCTCCATCATATATTATCTATGGTCCTTTTACTATAATATTATCTAGAAACGGCAAGGTATAGTATAGGATGTGTTGCTCTAGAATTTTAGTAATTATCCTTATAAACTGGGCTACCGAATTCGTTCCTTTTATAGGTACCGTTGTTTATTACAGAAGTCCTAGAGGTGTTGTAAAGGCCGTTAGGTTCCTGCTTTCTATATTTAGCTCTAATTAGTTATATCTAGAGAAGAAGTCCACTAGAGATATAACTTTATACCCTATAAACTTCTTAGAAAACTCATTAGTATATAGCGGCAGATTTGTATCCCTAATAGTTACTTGGTTGATATTTATTGCCGTATTAATTAGCTAGTACTTTTTATGTTCTTTTTACTTATAAGAAACTATAGATTCCTATATAGGCTTTTACAATATTCCAGAGTCCCTTAAGCTAGTTATTCTCGTAATATATTTATTACTTCCCCTTATAGGGCTCTTAGTATAGGGAAGTTTGGTACTTACTATGCTTTATATAGTATAGTCTTAATCTTTAATGGTAGAGTTACGTCTCTACTAATACGACCTATCTTAGAGAACTCCTATGCTAGAGCCTCTTCTTGGTTAAACAATATAGCCTTAAAGATTTCTTGTTCTCTTGGCTGGAGGTTCCCTATAATTACGCGCTCTAATTATTCTGGCTTTAGCTGTGCACCATAGGCCAGCTTGGTATACTATAGCTTAAGGAAATAATTATATAGACTAAGGGGCAACTCTTAAATAGACGCCTTTTGCCGACGCAAGGCCACTTCTCGCCACTTTATTATTCCTCCTATAACCGTTCTATCTGGTGCTAACGAATTAACTAGGCGGACCTTCTCTGCCTTTTATTTATACGCAGTTGCTATACTTATAGCGTTCTGTTAGGCCTTACTCCTATAGCCTTCTATTTACATTATAAATAGATCCGTTGTCTTTAATATTTAATATATAAGGGATCTAGCCTTTGCTTTAAACACTGGCTTCTACCTTCCTCCTAAGTGCTTCTTTAGGACTTCCTTTAACGTTTTACTGTTAAGCTTTCTCTATCTAGTGTTATACTCTTCTTCCCGTTAATTGCCCTGTTTAGCGGATATCTAGAATAGTAAACGTCCTTATTAAAGTCGCACCTTATTTCCCTCCTCTCCGTCCTTAGCGTCTTTCTTATTTTAATACACTAGGTTATAAGTAACCCTGGATATAATCTTAGCGGTTATACTAGTTATATATTTTCTAAACTACTACCTATACTAATTCCTTTATCTAGTCTAAGGAATATTACGTCCTTGTAGGATATTAAGAACCTTATTTTAACTCCACTATCTTTTAATTAAATAATATAAGATACCTAGCCTATTGCGGTTTGCTGCGTTACTAGCCTAGCCCTTACTAACTACAGCTTACTAAGTATTACCTTATATAATATTTCTCCCACAGTAATAAAAGTCGTGGATATTAAGACGTCCCCTATAACTATAGCGGCTATATATACTAATCTAATAAACTTAGACTAAGTCCTATTTATAGATATTAGATGTATGCCCTACAACTATAGGGGCAGACTTAATATTGGTAAGCTATATTATAAAGCCATACTTTCCTTAATAAGGTTAAGCTCCGCTTTAGAGTTAATTAAGTACTTAACCCTTTTGTCTCCTATCTATGCTTCTATCTTTAGACATTATCGTTAAAACCGGGTAAATCCTGCTTCCCATTTAATCTAGTCTACCTCCGCAGTTATTAGGCCAGCTTAATTAGTATAAAACATTAGGTACGCTAACAATATAGATACCTTAACGCCCTCTTACTTTTATTGGTAAGGTTCTATAAGAGGTAGCGGGAGCGGCTTAAAGAATAACCTTGCGACTTTAGGCATATACATAAGGCAGTTACTAATAGTAACTTTAATAGTTTTTAACAAGATCTTATCCGCTATTACGGTTGGGCTTAGGACGTTCCCTTTTAATATATCCATTATCCTAACCAGCTTTAGTCGCGGTGCTTTAGCGGTCGCAGTCGCTTCTGTTCCTTACTCTGCTTCTCTTTTTAACTACTTAGCATAGTCTATTTTATTAATCTCCTTATTATTTACTAGTAAATGGGGGGCCTACCGCTGTGGTTATAGTGCGATTTAGATATATCCTCCTAGTTATATATTTCGAACTATTGCTGGTTACGAACCAGTCGGTTTTAGAGGTAGTTTTGTTACCCTAACGTCTCCTCTTAGCTTCCTAAGATTGTATAACCGTATTATAGGCTATAACTAGGTTGCTGCTTCTACTAAATTAATGTATACCAACTCTACTTAATACACATCTTCCTAAAACTCGCCGAGCTCTTCTTTACTTTTAGCGCTATTGCTTTCTATAAGCTCTACTAAGGACGTATTTAGTTAGATGCCTATCGCCGTCGTATTGGGATTAATATTTGCATTCTGCCTTAGCTAGTTTTTAAGGAACTAAATTTAATGGCTGCTTAGTAAATACGGGAGCAGATTTCCTAGGCGCTAACATGTTCTAGTATAGATTCGGTTGTTTTTGTTTATATATAGGAACCCCTAGCTAACTAGTTCTTAGAGCTCTAAATATTGGTTAATAAAACAATAAGGGCCTCTATATCTATAACACGTCTTATCTTATACCTAGTATATACTAGGGTTTTCTAGTCCTTTATACCTTCCTAGACCTAGCTTATATCGCTTTTATAGCGCCCCTTTATAGGACGGTAGTAGTCTGTTATTATTTATTACCGGTTATAGACCTGCTTATTCTTAACGCGCTAATGCCTTATTTAGGAGCTGTATATACCATATTAGGTCTTAGCGAATTCTATTAAGGAACGGCATTAAAGATATAACGTTTACTAATTTAACCGTTCTAAAATTAAGCTTCCGGAGTTAACTAGTAAGGCTCTCTAGCTTAGGGTTTGTCTCTTAGGTTATATAACGGGCACTTGCCAACTTATTTAGCTAAGAGACTATAGGCGGCTAAAGAGCAGCATCTCTCTAGTTTAATATAGCCGGTTGCTACTTGCGGAATTATTTAACTAGTTAACGGAGACCTTGCTCTTTAGGGTTTATTATTAATAAGTGGTCTACGCCCTTATGCGAATTAAGCCTGTCTTTTACAGCCCTCCTTAGTAGGTAGAAGTTAAAAGACTCTCGTCTATCCGGGTTAGCTCCTATCTTAGTTATAGTATATTTTTAATATTTAAATAGGAGTCCTTTTGCAAACTAGTATCCTTATTTACGGTTTTCTAAATTGCTAGCTTTAGTAACCTTCTAAAAAATTAGTATAAATTGTCTGTAGTACTCACGTATACTACTAGGTAGGTTATTCCTATACTGTAGTATATACGCTTCTAAGAATTCTACCATCTTAACTTATTAAAAGTAGTTACTTCCTTAGTAGTCTATCCAAAGCTTTCTTATAAGTTCCGTCTATTTACTAATAATAAACTTAGGCAGACTTTGGATCTAGGTCCCTATCTAATAGTCGTAATATTCTAGAAGTCCTTAATGCTTCTTATTGTCCGTAATACGGTGTTGAATATATAGTCGCTTATATTGTTTGATAAATTATAACACGTTTTATCCCGTAAAGTAAGGAGTCCCTAAAGTCTTTAGAGCTAGTATAGGCTAGGCTATAATATATACCTTATCTTATTCTATTAATGGTTTATTATAAGGTAACGGACTGGTAGTTTCTCTTAGGATAGGTAAGTTAACCTTCTAGTTCTTATCCTCTCTTTGCTAAAGGTTATCGGTTTTAGACGTTATAGGAGTCGGGTCTAGTACCGCATCCTCTAGGTTAGGAAAACTTCGTAAGTTAGCAGGCTGCCTGCTTTCTTCTCCGCCGTCATTATAGAATAGGCCTAGCATCCCTAGTATTCCCTTTATCGGTCCTGTCGCTATTACTCTTATAAATTTAAGGGAGGCTTATATAAATATTAGAAGAATTGTATAGACCGTTACAAATATAGTAAATAAAAAATTAAAGACTTCTTTTTACTGGTCCTGATACATTATAACCCTCCCTTTTATCCTCTATCCTGCCATACCCCGTGCTTATATTCCTACTCCTAGTCGTCTATTCCGTCTACTATAGGTCTTAAATAACAATCTCCAAAAGTGTTATTAACTTATCTTAGTAATGGTGATGCCTGCGCGTACGTCGCTAGTAGTTCCGTGCTTAATTTCCGCACCTATTAGTGACTTAACAGCTTCCGGTAATGGTGACTTAACAGTTTTCAGTAGCTGCAGCACGTTCCTATGCGTCTCCTGTATATGTAGCGCTGGACTTCTAATCCAAAGAGCTTGCCGTCGTTCCTACGTGGAATGCCATAAAATATATGGGAGGGTACGACCTCTTTAAGATAGGAAAGTCACAGTGCTGTCTGTCTTTCTGTCAGTTGGTCGGTTAGTTAGTTAGTTAGTTAGTCGTAATTAGTTAGTAGAATAGGCAGTAAGAAAGAAAGAAAAGAGTGTATTGTGTGTCCGTCGTGCCTATCTGAGTTGTTGAAGACTCTGAGGGCTCTAGACCAATCTATATAACTTATGTAAGGCCTAGGCTCTCCCGAAGCTATGCCTAATCTAAATATTAAATCTAGGGGCTAAATTACACCACCATAGTAGGAGGTCCGCTAGTTTCTTTATAGATATCTATTAGGTTATATTTTACGGTATAGTATTTATAGTCTTTCTTAGCTTATATTCCATTTTCTATAAGTTATCTTTCCTATCTATTAGTTTAGTATAGCGTCTAATATTTCTAGCTTTCCTTTATAGCTACGTAGGGCTTAAGTCCTCTATAGTTAACTTAGCTAGGTTACTACTAGCTTTTTAGGTCTTTAGTATAGGTAGTATAATATAGCTAGTCTAGGGGCGGTATAGTATATAAATCCGTTACGGGTTAAGTTATCTTTCTTAAAGGCCTTATTTTTACGCATAGCATCTACCTAGTAAATAGTATTAATCTAGGGCCGTATAAGGTTTTCTATTATAATATAGATTTCTTTTATAAAAGAAGGGGTTAGGGGTAGAGTTTTAGGCTAGATAAGCCGCCCACTTTATATGTTAAGCTATAAGCCTAAATAGGCTAGCTATTTTCTTTTTAAGATTATATTATAGCTTCCTAGGTCCGTAATAAGGAAGGGGATATTATACTACCTTCGTCTATTAACGTGGAGGTAAATTCGTAAGATAGTTATAATAGGTGGCTCTATTTATCTATTATACCCATAAATAGAAATTGGTTTAGGTAGTTTTTTAATAAATATATTTAAAAGGTTAGCCAGCTTTACGGTATACTGGGTATCTATTAAGGTAAAGGTATTTACTCTAAAGTTAGCTAAAGTAGAAATTAAAACTTATTCTTTATTATAAAATAAAGTATAAGGGATAGTATAGCTTCTTCTACTAACTAGCTAATTTAGATTAATATATAATATATTAATCCCTTTTAACTCTAAAGAGGAGTCCTTCTCTAAGGTTCTTCTTTTTCTAACTTCTTGCTATCCTTTTAGATTAATAGAACCTTATCCGTTTTTTTATTTATTAAGCAGTCCTTTATACGGTAGCCTTTCTAACCGTATAAAAAGTAAGCTCCTTAATTGTTAAGGGCCTATCTTTAGGGGTTGCTATATATAGGCCAAGTATACACTAGACCTATAGTAGGACTAGCTATATAGCTAGCTACTAAATTAATGGTAGGCTATATAGCTAGTACTATAGGAGTTACTAATCATGCTAGGGCACTATAGGCCGTTCTTATAGTGGTCTAGTTTAGAGAGTTTCGGGCTTTATACTATTTAGCTTATACCTTAATTTAATAGAGGCCTTAGTTAATAGCTAAGCACTAGTTTATAAGTTTCTTTAGCGTCTATATAGTAGTAAAAACTAGTAATATAGCTTGCTGCATGTTACGGGACGGGGGTAGTGGCTATAAAGCGTATGTATTCGAGGAGTCTACAAAACGTTGCGCGATTAATTGTAAGGGTTAAGGGCGTAAGGAGGTGATATACCTACGTATAGCTGACATAAGCTGTATATAAGGTGTATGTAAGAGCACGGGGCTCTCCTATAGAGGCCCCTGCGGTAGGGTTTTATAATACTACCCCCCCTCTTATAGAGGTGGAGCTCCGGTGACGCTGTAGTTACTATATATATATAGAGGAGACACTTAAGGTATAGAAAAGAAGTAAAAAAGGGGGGTATTGCTAAAGGCTTAAAATAACGTTATATAATAGGGCTTGGCATCTAAGAATCCGACTAATTAGATAGCTTTAACTGCTGGTTGAAGTTCCTAGACATTTTAACGATATTCCAGTTATATAATCGTACTTTGTCGCAATCTAATAGTAATCTAATAGTAATTTGCCCTTATATAGTAATATACAACGGTTTAACTCTATAAGGGCTCCTATAGAGGATTAGGTATAAAGTCTCTACTTAGGCCCAGTTTCTATAGGTTTGCGTAGTAAAAGTCGCTAATTAAATCCTTTGCATTTTTAAAGTCTTCCTATAGTTACCATTCTGGCTAATTTATGTCAAATCCTATATATATAGCTCTGTAATAGAGCCGTCATCCTCTACCTTTGCTAAAGTATTTAGAGTTAATAATTTATTTAACGGTTTACTCCTTATAGTTCTCGTCTTTATTTTTATCTCGGATTAGTACTAGTAGGGGTTTAGGCTATATCTACCCTAGTAAGGGGTTAGGCTAATAGAGGTGTAGTAGCTATAGGTAAAATACGGGCTATATTCCGCGGGTGGCTAGGGTAAGTAAGAGTTCTAGCTTATATACAGCTCCCCTATTAATAACTTGTTTAATTAAATAGGGGCTAAGGTTCTTATAATTAAGTGACTTTATAGGCCTTTATATAGAGATATTATATATATCTAGCTATACCTAGTTACTAACATGCATCTTTAGTGGTGGCGTTCTATAACGGTCGGCGAAGTAAGCCTACTTTACTTAAGCCCAGGCCATTTCTCCCTTATAGTAGTTAAGTAGATTTTTTATATAGTCTGCATGCTAGTTAGTAAGTAGCATTTTAAGGCGTTTTCTATATGGCAGTTTCTTATTAATAGGTTCTAGTGGCTCTATGCTAGATTAGGGGTAATAACCCTTATTCGCGAAGAACGGGGTAAGTCCTATAGTGGTTAAGATATAGTTATTTACTGTGAATTTACCTAGTAGGAGGTAATCTACCTAGTTATTTTAACTATAGGCGACTACCTATTGTAGGTACACTTTTATACTAGCATTAGCGTTTTCCGGTTGCCTAGTAGTTTTATAATAAAATAATATAGACATCTTAACGGAGATGCTAAGGCGTTAGTAGATTCGTCTCTATATATTAGAGTTAAATTATATACCTTAGTTGGACGTAATCGAGTTAGGTAACCTATATAGTCGGTAAACTTTATAGAGAAAGGTATTAATAATATTACTAACGGCTACACCTTTGGTTGGGACGTAGTGGCGCTCTTTTATAAGTCGGCATATTATTATAAGGATGTTCTTATAGGTACGGCTATATTATTTATAGGATAGTAGGTTAATAACGAAATCTATAGCAATATCTACCTATTATTGTATAGGTACTGGTAAAGGATATAGTAGTCCTTAGTACTTTGTATTAAAGGCCTTAACGCGCTTATAACTATAGTAGGCGCCTATAAAGCGTTTAACTAAGTCTATTATTTTTNGCNANAAGTANTATNNGCTAANAAGCTTNTAGGTTNNTNNTNTNCNTAGGTAGCNGCTTAATNNNAGGTNNTAGGCNATTTNGATTAGTTGCCGTTATAGATTTTCTAAGTTAGGGATAAATAGGCGGCCTCTATAATAGAGCCTGTTCTCTTTTACTTCTAAGACTGCTATATTAATCTAGCCTAAGCTTTAGAGTTTAATAGGTAGTATACGGGCGCTAGCGGTCTTTACGGTAATAAGTTAATATAGGAATAGGTTAATAAAGGCGTTATATACCGTAGCAATAAGCTTATTAATTTTGGGAGGTAACTTTAGTTCTATAGTATAAAGCTAGGTATAATTAGCTCTATTATAGGTAGTATACCTAGGGCTAAATTTTATGCTTTTAGGATTATATATTATTAGAACTAATTATAAAGGTTATTTTTAAACTAAGGAAGGTTTTACAAGCGGCGTATTAGGCTATTAGGTTTAGTACTTTATACTCCTAGTTTATATACAATTTTAAAGTTAAAACTAGAGAGGAACTCGTTCTAACGTGCTTAGTATTAGTTTAGCTACTTTATAGTTATAAAGTACTTAAGGTTGCGATAGTCTATAAGGACTTTAGTTAGCTAGTTAGGCTCTACTAAGGAAAGTTCTAGTTAAAATTCTTTAAACGCTTATACGATTACAAGGAGTTCTTTATTATAGATTTTATAGTTATACTCTTATAGTATAAGCTTAGACGAGTAAAATGCGACTAAGTAAAGAAGACCGTTATCGCCTATCTAGAAGAGGATATCTATATTAACGTAGTCTAAGGAGTTGGTTTTAAGGTAGAGTTGTTATCCTAGTATAAAGTAAGCTAGGATAAGTGCTTTAGTAAAGGTATTTTTAAGGTCTTAGAACGCCTTCTCGCATTTAGGCGTCTAGGTAAAGCATAGGTATGTTTTTCTTCCTTTTATAGAAAGGCCCTTTATTTATATTATTGCTATAAGTGGTGCTACTATGCCTAAGAAGTTGTATATAAATTTCTAATAGAAGTTAGCGAAACTAAAAAAGGCTTATACGTCCTTAATGCAGTTAGGGGTTTACTCTTTAGTAATTATATATACCTTTTTAGGGTCTATATAGACACCTTTAATAGTAATAATTAGTTTAAGGTATTTTACTTCTATAACTAAGAATTTATATTTCTTTAAATTAATATAAAGTCCTACGTCCCTAAGGCGCTATAGGACCTTTTAAACGTGTTTAGTATACTTAAAGGGGTTATTATTATAAATAAGTATATCATCCAGGTACGTAGAGTAGAAGTTATTAAGGTAGTCCTATAAGGCGTTATTAATATAGCTTTAGAAGGTGCCTGGGCCGTTATATATACTAAAAGGCATAATAGTATATTTAAATTAGCCGAAGCGCGATGCAAATATAGTTTTCTATTTATTACCTTCCCGTATTTAAAGATGGTTAAAGGCGGCAATAATATTAAGCTTAGTATAGATTTTAGCTTAATTAAGCCGCTTAAGGGTCTTGCATATAAGTGGTATTAGGTATTAGTTTTTAATTGTAATAGCGTTAAGTTCTCTATAGTTAATATAAAATTAAATACCTTTTCCTAGCTTCTTAGCGAGAAGGATAGGGGCGGCTACTAGTAATATACTAGGACGAATAAATCCTTTATTAAGGTGCTTATTAATATACTTTTTTATAACTAAAAGTTCGTCTTTTAATATTAGGTAGGGTCTCTTATAAGGTAGCATTTTTCCTTATTTAATATTAATGGTATAGTTATTAGGTTAATATAAGGGGAGTATATCTACGCTCTTTTATAAGTATATATTAGTAAAGTTATAGTACCTCTTAGGGAGGAGCTTGCGGAGTTCTTTATTTGTAAGTCCTTTTTTAAGCTTTATAAACTTCTTAAAGTCTAAAGGTAAAAGTTTATAGAGTTCCATAGGGGTATTATCTTCTAAAAGGTTAACTATATCTATCTTATTACTATAGAGGATATAGTTTTATTTTTTATTAAGCTTATATAGTTATAATTAGGAAGCTATAGTAACGGTTTAGCCTTTCTTATATGCTATATAGTAGAAGGCCGGGGTACTTATATAGTAGTAGTTAGTTATAGATAGAGTAATAAGGGGTTCCTTAGGTTAATATCCTAGGGAGTAAATAAAGGCGGCTAGGCTATGCTTTAGGTAAGTCTCTCTGCAGTATTTAGAGTTAAAGGTTACTTCTTTTTCTTCTAGTTAATAGCAGGGTTGTATTATTTAAGCTAGTTTATTCTAAGGATAATAGGGTAGTTAATAAGTAGTATAATATAGGCCTAAAGTTCTTCCTAGTACCCATTTATATTTAAGTAAAGTTATATTATATAGGTAATCTTTTATGCGGTATAATTACCGTTAGCGAGTTATAGGGCGCGGGCTTTAGTAAGGGGTAAGGTAAGTAGGTTATAAGTACGCATAAATTAGGTATTTATAAATTTATTAGTAGCTTCGCAATTAATTATAGAATGGCTTTTATATTATTTTCTAGCAGTAGTTTCTATTATAGGTAAAACTATCTATTTCCGTCTATTTATCTTTATAGAGTTATTTATTAAGTAAGCCGATATATAGATTTCTCTATTATTAGGGCGTCCTAACCTATAACTTAGGGCTAGGACTTAGCGTTTTCCGTTTCCGTATCTAACTTCACTACTATTACTACGTTTTTATCTTATATGGTAGTGGTATATAGCAACGTATTTAGTGTTTAGGGTATTAGGTTAGGTATTAGGCGGCAGCTACTAAACCTAGCTATTAGGCAGTTTAGGTTATTATAATAACAGCCTTTTTAATAGTATTTATAGTAGTGTTCTAGTTTCTAGAGTAGCTTATACTCTTTATCTAGGAGTTTTTATAGAAAGGTTAGTATAGAGAAATTAATATTAGTTCCGGTAGTACTTAAGGTAGTAGGCGTTAGTGGCTTAGTATATATAGGTTTAGTAAGCCCGAAGAGCTTCTATAGAGAGGTCTTTAGGTAAAGATTAGTAGTAGTAATCTAATTTAGTTATTATTTAATCTTTTATAGAGCTGCTACTATATTATAAACATTATTATAGTTGTGGCTGGCGGCTACGTGACTAAGGCGATAAGTAATATTTTTAAGGAGGTCCTTCTAGTCTTTAGTATTATCTTAGGTAAGGGCTCTAGTATATTCCTAGAATTTAGTATAAAATTTATTAAAAAATTTAGTAGGGCTTATCTTTAGGGCACGTAGTTTAGCTTAGTTGGTGGCCAGTAGGTTATAGTCGCGGTATATTAAGTTAAGATTATTAAGGACTTTTTAGTAGGACTACTACTTTTAGGGGCTACTAGTCTCCTATTGGGCGAAGAGTCTATTAAATAGTATACCCTTTATTCGCCCAATAATGTAGCCAATCTTAGTATCTTCCGTAGGAAAATGGTAGGCGCTCTAAGTTAGTTTCTCGCGGATTTATATCTTCTAGTAGCTGTATTTCTTACGGTCTCCCTAAGAGACTAGGGGACTAAAATAGCGTATATTAGACCCTACGGTAGTAATTTAGGTCCGATTATTATAGCTTTTATTATTACTGCTTTAGTAGGGGTTCCTATTAGGTAAAGCTGCTTAGCGCTAGCCCTCTATTAAGCGTTAAGTAGGTAAAGTTGCTAGGGGCGTAAAGGCTTAGGCAGCGTTATATATAATAAAAAGGTATCTAGCGTTATTATAAATATGCTCGTTAAGCTAAGATTATAGGTATTTAATTATGCCTTCTCTTTTAGTAACTGTAGCAATTAGTATAATCTTAGCCTTCTTTAACTATTAGACGTTGCGTTTAGATACACGGAGGTTGTCTTTAGTTTTTTAACGTATATTATTAGCGAGCGCCTTATAAGCTTATAGGTCTTAAATAATATTACAATTTTAGGTAGTATGCATCTCGGCTTATATAAGCTTTAGGTAGTAGTTCTATAAAAGGCGGTAGTATTTATTAGGGTCTTATACTACTATTTTTATAAACGTCTCGGCGTTTTATATTTCAATTTTAAAAAGTAGTAGCCTTCTATTTACTTGTCCGTAGTTATATAATTAATAAAAGATAAGATATTATTAGTGTCCGTCTCCTTAGGGGTTAAGGCTAGGGCTAATAAATTAAATTCTTCTGGGATTAATTAGCGTTATAGGTTAAGTATAGGTATTAAATTATTCTTTGGGTTTAATATAGTAGCTAGTAAGGGATATTGTCTTACTCTTATAGGTTCCTTAGAAGTATAAAGTAAGGTAATTTATAGATACGCTGCTTTTAGTAGCGCCTATAGTATTACAGAGATGTAGAATTAGTTATAGGCTAAGCGTTAGTAGTAAAAAAGGCGCAACGTAATGTTATAGGACGGAGGAAGTGGCTACAAAGCGTATATATTTGAGGAGTCTATAAGACGTTACGCGATCGATCGTAAGGGTCGAGGGCGTAAGGAGGTAATATACCTACGCGTAGCTGACATAAGCTGTATGCAAGGTGTACGTAAGAGCATGGGGCTCTCCTATAGAGGCCCCTGTGGTGGGGTTTCGTGACACTACAGGTCTAAGGTAAGCTTATTAAATAGGTTTAGCATTAAATCTTCCTAAGGGATTTAAGCTTAGCTGGCTAGGTATTAGCGACTTGGTTAATTAAGGTATAAATATAGCAAGAGGGATGCGCAAGCCTATATAATAGGTAGTCTGTATATAAGGATTTAAAGCTAAAGAAAGGAAAGAAGATAAAGGGCGGCGCCGCTTAACGTTATATACAATCCTCTAATTACGTAACGGTAATTATCTAAAACTATATAAAACTGTTTGCGACTATCTGCCATAATCTACTAATATCTACCAATATCTATTAGCTACAATTTACAAGTTTCTACTAATACCTATTAGTTTCCACCAGCGCCGTAATATTACCCCCCCCTCTAAAAAAGCCTGCCCTTAGGCTTTATACGTCCGTATTATATCTATAGGGTATTCTTATTTTTATACTCAATAGGCAGCTTATTATCTTTGCTATTCTAGCACTCTATTTACTTATTAAGGTACTTTAGGGGTCTAGGTTTATTGGGGTAACGGCTATAAAACTTTTAAAGCTTATAGGGACTACTTATAAAGTTCTATATAGAGTACTAAGTAGGGTTTAGGTTATACCCTTTTTAATTAATATAATATTGTAACGTTCCCCTTATAAGCTTATAGGCCAGTATTTCTTTAATTTCCTATTTATTATCGCTATTAACTAAAATTGGTAGGGGGGGTTAATTCTTTTATTTAGGTAATAGGTTGTTTAAGGCTTTCTATAGTTTATCTAGAGAGAAAATAGGGTGAACTTTAATTAAATCTGGAAGCTTTACTTTATATAAATTGCCTATCTTTTTAAGAATTTTATACGGTCCTGCTATTTAATAGTTAAGCTTATAGCTAGGTCGTTCCGTCTTTTAATTCTTTATTATAACCTAAACCATATCTCTTATAGTAAAGTTAGGCTCTTGCCTATACTTATTTGCCTACTATTATATTAATTTCTAGGCCTTTTCTAAGTTTATATAGGCTACCGTCTAAGCTTCTTCTAAGCGCTTAGTGTACTGCTATGCTTCCTTATAAGATAGTTTTTTGCATACGGTTTAGGGTTCTTCTAGTTTTTCCCAGTTAAGGCTTATATAGAGTAAGTAACCTATTTCTAGTTAAATAGGGGCAAATCCTGCGGAGTTGTAGGGTAGGGTCGCTTAGGTATAGTCTATTAGGGGTAGTAGTTTAGCCTAGTTATCTTAGAAGTAGTTAATAAAAGGTCGAAGTCTCTAATCTAAGTATTAATTTATAATTTCCGTCTAACTATCTATCTAGAGGTAGTATGCTGTAGAAAGCTTTGGCTTAATACCTAAGATTTAGGTAAACTTATTCTAGAAAGCTAATATAAATTGCGGCCTATAATTGGATATAATAGTATTTAGTAGTCCGTAAATTTGGTAGATATAGTAAATATATAGTTAGGCCGCTTCTTTAGTATTAATATTTTTATAATATAGGATTAAGAACAGGCGCTTACTAAAGCGGTTAACTAGAATTATAACTATATTATATCCGTTACGGTTTATAGGTAACTTGTAAAAGTTTATAAAGATATACTACTAGGGGCGTTCTAGTATTATAAGTGATTTTAATAATCCTAAGGTCTTATTTTGTAAGATTATAAATTTATAGTAGCTATTACAGTTCTATATATAACGGTTAATATCTATAACTATTCCGGGCTAGTAGTAGCGGTTACTAATAATCTTATAGGTCTTATTTTTTCTAGAGTAGGCTGTAGAGACTTAGGTATAAGCTTCGGTAATAAGCTGGGTCCGTAAGTTTTGTTTTTTAGCTACTACTAGCCGTTCCTAGTGCTTAAGTAGTCCGTTTTTAAGGGACCACGGGCTAATAACGTTCTTTACCTTTTTGTAGTACTCCTATAGAGAAGGGGTTGTTTAGTTAGCCTAAAGTAGTTTATTAATAAGGTTAAGTTTAGAGGAGTTAATAGGATATATCTCGGCGCCTAAGAAGTCTATACTTAGTTTTACCTATATTTAGGGGTTAAGGTATTCTAGTTATAGTAGCGTCTAGGTCTATAATAAGATCTTTACAGCCGTCTAGTTACCTAGGTCTTATTTACGCCTTATAAAAGCGTCCATATAGTTTATAGCGCCTAATCTATATATAATTAAGAAGTTAAACTAAGATAGGGTATCCGCCTAGTATGCCTACTAGGCTATAAGGGCCTTAATAGTTATAAAGTATTCTAGGGCCTTATAATCTAAAACTACCTTAATTAGCTTAGGGGTCCCCTCTAGCTATATACGCTAGTGCTAAAAGCTAGTAATAATAGCTAGCATTTCTTTATTATAAATATAGTAGTTTAGCTTAGTATTTATTATAGTCTTTAAATAGTATATAATATGGTGCTATTCTCTATCCGGTTGCTTTTAGGGAAAAACACTAGCTATTGTGCTATTTAAGGCATTAGTTTTTAGTATTAAGGGCTATTACAGTACTGTAATAAAGTAGACTAAATAACTACGTTATAGTATAAAGAGGAGAAGAAGGTGGAAATGGGGTATTATATATAAATAGTAGGGCCGGCCGCTAAGGTACTAGTAGTGGCCTAGCTAATAGTAGTAAACAGTACAAGATAGTATAAAACAGTATACGTTAGGTTAGTGCCGTAACAGTACTCCTCTCCCCTAGATGGTTTGGTCCCTAAACTAAATAGATAACTCTAAAATAGGTAGTATTTAGGGTCACCTGTTTTTTACCGTAAAGATATTAGTTCCGCTTACCGCCCTTAACTAAGCTAATAGCGATTTTCCGTACCAGGCATAGAAAATCCTAATTAGTTAGTTTAGTAAGTAAGGTCGGCAGAACTCTATACCGCCACCTAAATTAATCCGCGTGGCGTTTCTTAGCAAGAATCTGGCTAATTAAACAACTTTAACCGCTGGTTAAAGTTCTATAACATCTTAACTACCACAAATTTTAGCATAGTGGTCGGCCATAACCTTAGCATAACTTTTCCTTATTTCGTGCCTAGTCTAGGGGTCCTGGCTTCTTAGGGTATTACTTATAAAAGCGCTGTATAGTCTATTTATAACCCTTTAGGTCTTCTTTTAGCTACTAGGTTATATCCTTATAATATTTCTATTTAATCTTATAAGTTAGGCCTTAAGGGTCTTTATCGTGTATATTAAGGATTTTCTTAAATTTCCATTTATCTTCTATATTACCGTCATCGTCTCTCTCTACTACTCGTCCTTATACATTACGGCGCTCTACAGTATTAATATTTGCTTAGCTAGAGATCTCTTTAGCAGCCTAGAGGCGGACCTTAGATATATAGAAGGATTTATTTACTTAGATATGGTCTAGGAGGTCTACTATAACTGCCCCTTAGTATACTGCAAGTACGGGGTATAGGCCGTCCTATTTATCGTCCCATTTCTTCTTAGGTCTGTTTATCTTTATATTTTCTAAGCTAATTATAACTATATTACCTTTATAGAATAACACGCTCTTATCCTTACGGGTATTAGTATTATCTTTATAGCGTTACTATAAAATCCAGGCTAGGGCCTTAAGCTATATTAATATCCACTTAAAGCGGTTAGCCACAGAGTCTACGCGGAAAAACTCCTTCTTTACTTATACTAATAGTGTTAATAGGTAGGGGCTAGCAGGCTTAATTCCAAGGCAAGGGTTAAAGCCATAGTTTACAAAAAATAGGGAGATGCCTATACTCTTATTAACTTGGTTATTCGTAGTAAACTTAGTAAGTAGTAGGTAGTTAACCTAGTCGTCTTATATAAAGCTAATAAAAGCATAGAGGTACTTATTTACGGCAGCATTAATAATTTTAGTTTAGCTGTCTATTTCTAGGTGCTAGGCTAAGCTTAGTTTTAGGATTGTTTTAAGGCGTTTACTTAGTTATCGCTAGAAGTTACTAATAAATTATATGCCGCGATTAGAGATAATCGTGCTTAGTACACCGTAGAGCTTATACACGTTATTAATAAAGCCGTTAACTAGCTCCTCTATTAAGAGTTCTATTACTAGAATAAAGTGTCGCATTTTAGTTAGGCGGTCCATAATAATAAGGATATATTTATATACCTTACCGTAGCGTTAGTATACCGGCAGCGTTATAATATAGTTAATTAAAATATCGGTCTATAGGCGAGCGGGTAGTTTTAATAGCTTTAGGAAACCAGGCGGGGTAGAAGGGGGGGTCTTAGTATAAAAGTATAGGGCATAGTCTTTAATAAAGGTAGCCGTGAATTAAGAGATTCCTAGCCACCAGTATATTTAGTTTAAGAAGTTAAGGGTTTTAACCCGACTAGGGTAACTAGCGGGGCCGCTGCTATAAAAGCGATAGATAACTTTTAGGTAAAGGTCTAGGGCGTCTAGGATAAAGAGATGTTAGCAAAAGTAGATTTATTTGTTAATAATACTGTATTCTAACTTATCGTAACGGAGTAATTTCCTAATCTTCTTTAGCCAACAGCGAGCTTTCTAATCACGCAGGGCCGTTACTATATCTCTTATAAGTTTGTTTTCCTAGTATCTTAACTAGATTAACTTATCTAGTAACTTTTTAGCTATTTTAGGGTCTAGAGTAGCTATATACTTTATATTATTAGAGTTACGGGACTTATATAGTAATTCTTCTAAGATTATAGGGTTAATTTTCTAGGGCGGTATAATAACTTAGGCTTGGTAGCGGAGGCGTTTATTATTAGCGTCCTTAGGCCTTATTCCTAGTAGCTAGCTTAGGGCGTTAGGGAGCGTAGCTTTACTACTAGGTCTATATATAATTACAAAGTTAAACTATAAAAGGAACTCTGCCTACTAAACTTAGTATTAATTTAGCTACTTAGTAGTTATAAACGTCTATAGGTTCTTATAGTTGGTAATAATTTCAAACGGCTCCTTAGTCCCTTATAGCTTAGGACACTATTTCTCTAAAGCCTTAACAATAGCTAAGAGTTCTTTATTATAGATCTTATAGTTATACTCTAGCGCAGAGTACTTTACGGAGAAGAATATAACCAGTCTTAATTTACTGTTATTATTATACTAAAAAAGGACTCCGCTAAAAGCCTAATTTAATATATCTATCTCTACTACTATCTTTTTTATATAGTTATAGTATGCTAGTACTAGTGCTAAGGTAAAGGCTCCCTTAAGGGCCTTAAATAATTTAGCTTATTCTAGTCCCTATAGCTATCTAATATCCTTCTTTAGGAGTTTTATTATAGGTATAGCGATGGCAGAGTAGCCTTAGATAAATCGTTAGTAGAAGTTCGCGAAGCCAAGAAATTGTTATAGTTCTTTAATTAATGTTAGGTCCTTCTATTCCTATAAGGCCTGTACCTTCTTAAGGTCTATGGTTATATCATTAATTAAGATAATTAAGCCGAGGTATTTTATTTTAGTAGAGTAAAACTTGGACTTATTAATATTAATCTAAAGTCTAGTATTACCAAGTCTTTAGATGACTTTATTTATATACTTAGTATACTTAGTACGTATTTTAGAAAAGATAAGGATGTTATTAAGGTAGGCAGTACAGTAGTCGTTAAGGGCGTTATATAAGATATAATTAATATAGTTTTAGAACGTGTCGGGTGCGTTATAGAGGCCAAATAGTATAACTAATATCTTATAGAGTCCGAACCGGGTAATAAATACTATAAGCCACTTATAGCCCTCCGCAATACGGATTCGGTTAAATATAGCAATTATATTAAGTTTAGTAAAGTACTTAGTACTATAAAGTGCGTTAAGTGTCTTATGGATTAGTAGTAGTAGGTACCAATTCTTAATAGTAACTATATTTAGGCCTTAGTAGTTATAGTAGATTTATACACCGCTACTAGGCTTAGCAGTAAGGAGGAGTAGTATAGTAGCTAGTAAGGTTGATTTGCGGATAAAACCCTTATCTAGCATCTTATTAATCCACTTTTTTATATACCTAAGTTTAGCAGGTAAGAGTAGTTTATTTTTATAGTAGGGGCCTAGTTTCCAAGGATAATCTTAATTTTATGGTCCTATAGTTGGTAAGGGGGCAGCTTATCTATATTTTTAGGGAGAAAGTGCTTAATATATTTGCGGAACTCCTTTAGTAAGTAATATAAAATGTCTTTACGGGTTAATCCTAGTTTGCCTTTTAGGAATTTTTTAATATTAGTGTTAACTATCTTCCGGCGTAGAGACTTAGGCTTAGTTTTTAGGTTTATCTTAAGGAAATTATAAAAATAAGGGGGTAGCGCTTTACGGGCTTTTTCTATTGTATAGTTGCCCTCCACTAGCCAGCGGAAAGACTTTTCTAATAGGTTTGGTACTTCTATTAGGCCTATAGGCAGCTCTTTAAGCAGCTATTAATATTCTTCTTATTTAACCAGTTCTACTAGCTCTGCTATATAGATCCTTATTACCTTTACGCCTTTTTATTTATAGAACTAGGTGAAATTAATAGTATAAGTGTATCTAATGTCGTCTAGTTTAGGGCGTGTTTAGTTCTCTAGTGCTACGGCTAGGCTAGCGCGTCTTAATCGGCCCTAGGGGGCGGAAACGCGGCGGCGGCCCTATATAGTATACGCGGGAGATAGATATAAGGTTAGGCGTTACGGGGGGGAGGTCTTAATTGCTCTAGTTTTAGTCTTAGCTATAACGCCTTTAGCTATTATACGCGCGGTCGTATATATATATAGCAAATAACTTAGAGTTAGGTATCTTATTAGCTAGCCTAGGTTAAGCAGGTGTATATAGGGGACTTATAGTTTTAGCGGTGTTTATATTCTTAGGGGTAGGGTAGTATTTCTTAGGGGTAGGGCGGTGGTCCAGTCTTCCAGAATCTCTATTTTATTTACTGTGTATATTAGCTTACCAGTATTAGGTACCTCTTTTACTATTAGCTAACGGTATCTAAGCGTTAGTCGTGTAATACGTCCGTATAGTGCTATTTAGTTATAATTAGGGATATACTATAGGAGACAGTTATAGGCGTAGTAATTAGACTTAAACTTAAGCCCTAAAATAGGGAAGTTTATACTTAGGTTATGCTTTTTAAGCTAGGGCATTCTAAGGATTACTAGTGTTAAGGGTAATAACTTTATAATATAGAAAAGTATAGATTCTATATAGTAGCCGATTGTTATTTTTGCTATAAAGTAATAGGTAATAAAGCTAGATTGGAGTCCGTTAGCAAGGCGGAGTAGTTTTAGGACTAGAAGTCTTTTTATTATAACATTGTGCTTCTTTATAAGCAAGTCTTTATCTATAAACGCTAGTACTATACTACCACTATTAATAAGGCTTACTGTTTTAATAAGAACTTCTAGAAGTAGGTTATATAGTAAGGAGAGGTAAGTCTAAATAAGGATAGAATTTTTATTATTATTTACTATTCTAAGATTAAATAGCAGCTAGCTTAGAATAAGGTTTAACTAATCTAGTAATATAAATCTAATCCTTTTATCCTCTTCCCCGTATAGTTTTAACCCTTAAAGGCGACTTAGTCTAAGGGTTAGCCTTTTAATAGCTGTATTATAGGGCTTAGCTAGTAGCTATAGTCTTAGCTAGTATATCCTAACGTATTAGTCTCTAACGGTATATATATACTAGGGGGTACTTCGCTAATAATATAGCCAGTCTCGCAGTTAGTAGTAATATAAAGTACTTATCTATAGTTTGCGTATGGGACTATTAGCTAGGGCTGCGTTAGGGAAGGGAATCGCGGGGGCGGGTTTCTATATCTAAACCCACGTCCTTATCTGCGGTTACCGCCTTAATTACTATCCCCTCTATTAAAGAATCCGCCGCGGCTAAGGGGGGGTTAGCGTGGTAGCATTAGAACGGGATTTAGGTTTTATTAAGGGTTATAAGTATTTTTCTAGTGGCTAGGTTAACTACACGCTATATAAAGTCTGTTATTTATATAATATCTTTAAACATTATTAGGGAGGCTATTACTACTACTACCGAACTTAACGGCGTCTAGGTCTATTAGGTTATTCTATAGTAATACGGGTTAATAGCCGCTAGCGGCACTTAGCTTAGCGGTATTTAACTTAGTATAGTAGGTATAGTTCTATAGGTTATAAGCGAACATATCCATCTACTTACTCTAGCCTTTATAGTTAGTATTGCTAATTTTACGGCTAAGGGTAAGGGCCAGGTCCTTTATCTTAGAGGAAATATTCTTTTTAAGTAAATCCACTTTTTATTCCTTGGTCTTGTTTGCTTTAATTATTAACTTATTAAGCTCTACTTTCTAGGACCAGTAGTTACGCTTACCTTAGCTTAAGGTATCTAACTTATTTTTAGCCGCTTAGGTTATATCTATAGTCCTATAGTATCCTCTTATATATATAAGCATAGACTCTTAGTTAGAAAAGGTTTATTTACTTAGGTTGTTTAGGTATATACGTAGCGTGTTAAGGCTATATTTAATATAGTTATAAGCTTTATCCATTAGCATGTCTAATATATAGAGGATTTCGTCTATTAGGGTCTTAAAGTACTTTATATCCCTCCGGAAAACGCCTTAGATTTTTATTTCCTATATTTTAAATTTTTCTTACTTTTTAATTGGTGATCCCTTGCCATTAAACGGGGTTAGATCTTTTACTTTACGCTTTTTTCTATAGGGCTTAGTTAAAAGAGGGGAGCCAGTAGTAGGGTTCTTGTTAGTAATAGTTTGGTAAGTATAATAATCTAAGAGCTTAAGTTTTATATAGTCTCAGTGTATGCGAGGGCTTGCTATTTATATTGTTTAATATATAGTTTAAATATCTTAAGGGAGTTAATTCTATGTTAAGCTTTTTTAAGTTAGGACTTTATAGCTTAGCCTTCGCTATAAACGGCTTAAAGGCCGCTCTTAATACTAGTTAAGAAAGCTGCACATATAAAGAGTTGCTAAAAGGTTCCTACCATATTAAGGTCCTTTAGGTATTTGGGACCGTTCCTAATTGCCTAGGCGATATTAGTATAGAAGGTGTTAAGGAGGCGGGCGAGCGCTTCGCGAGGGTTCGTTAGCGGGACGTCGTCTATATTATGGTCGCCTATTCTAGGAGATCTGGGTAAGGCAATCGGAATCTATAAGGCTAACTGTAATACTAAGATTACTAAGACTGTACTAAGGCTATACTAAAACTGTGCTAAGATTATCTAGGACTATAGTACGGTATTATTAGTTGCGCCAGGTCGCGATTGTACTAGGAAAATGGAGACAGTAGACTAGGAAAAATAAAGATCGCGATAGGGTGCAATTAAAGATACTATAAACTATCACAGTGCTATAATAAAGTAGACTAAATAACTACGTTATGGTATAAAGAGGAGAAGAAGGTGGAAATAGGGTATTATATATAAATAGTAGGGCCGGCCGCCAAGGTACTAGTGGTGGCCTAGCTAATAGTAGTAAACAGTACGAGACAGTATATAATAGTATGCGTTAGGTCAGTGCCGTAATAAAGGCCGTTTTAGGTTAAAATAGGCAAGTAGGGGAGCTAATACTAGCCGTTTTTTAAGCTTATTAAAGGCTTACCTATATATAGCATTAAAGTAAAAGGGCTGGTCTTTTTTAGTAAGACGGTTAAAAGGCCAGGTAATCCTGCTATAGTTTTTAATAAAACGTTAGTAGAAGTTACACAAACCTAAAAATAATTATACCCCCTTTACGATCCGTAGGGATGCCTACTAGTTAATTGCGGCCGTTTTCTTTAGGTTAGTTTTAATTCCGTCTATACTAATAATAAAACCTAAATACTTTATACGCTTAATACTAAACTCTAACTTCTTAATATTAATCTAAAGGCTAGCCTTACGGAGTCGTTATAGGACTTTATAAATATACTTATATTTTAGCTTGTTTTAAAAGTAAATTATAATATTATCTAAATAGGCTGTATAAAAGTCGTTAAGGTAGTTAAAGAGTACATTATTTATATACCGCTAGTACGTAGCTAGTCCGCTAGTTAGTTTAAAAGAAAGTACCTTATATTTATACGTTTCGTAACGGGTCTAAAATATAGTAAGATCCTTAGACCTAGGGTTTATCTTAATTTAGTATAAGGCCTAGCGGATATTAAGCTTTATAAAGACCTTAACTTTACTTATAGGTTATATTATTTAACTTATAGTAGTTAATATAAAACCGGAGTCCTCTATTTAGCTTTTTAATAATAAAAAAATAGGTAAGGTAAAGGGGGCTTAGCTAGGCTTAATAAATACTTTATTTAGGTTATTAATAAGATACTATTTTATAGCCTATAATTTGGTAATAGACTGCTTATAGAAGGGGCTAAAGCTAAGGGTATTTTCCTTACCCTACTTAGTCTTAATCTTATAGTTATATAGTTAGTAAGGTAGAAGTATATTAGACGCTACTTTAAAGAATATATTCTTAAATTTCTGGTGTTAATAGGGTAGCTTTTATTCTACTAGTTCCTTATCTATAAGCTCGCTTTTTTATCCACTAAGCTTACTTCCCTTTTCCTTAATTATTTAATTAATTTTGTATAAGCTTGTTATAAATGTAATGGTATTAGGCTAAACTAAGTTCTAGTAGAATCTTACGGCACTAATATAGCAGATATTAACTGGTAGGAAGTCTGCTAGTTTCCTTACAGCCGTTTTTTAGACTATATTTTATAGTTTAGAGTTTAAAATCTTTCTTAGTTCCTATTTTATCTTCTATAGGCTATCCCTCTAATCTATTAGTTTAGTATAATATTTAACGTCCTTTACTATTCTTTATAGCTATATAGGGTCTAGGCTCTCTATAGGGGGCTTTTTTAGGTCACTACTAACTTCTTAGGTTTTTAATGCGGGTAGCGTAATATAAGTAGTCTAGGGGCGACGTAATATATAGATCTGTTATAAATTAAGCTATATATCTTTTTTAAAGGCCTAGTCCTTACGTATAGCATTAGCCTAGTAAATAGTATTAATCTAGGGCCGTATAAGGCTTTCTATTATAATACTAATTTCTTTTATAAAAGAAGGGGTTAGGGGTAGGGTTTTGGGCTAAATAAGCCACCTACTCTATATATTAAGCTGTAAGCCTAAATAGGCTAGCTATTTTCTTCTTAAGATTATATTATAGCTTCCTAGGTCCGTAATAAGGAAGGAGATATTATATTGCCTTTGTCTATTAACGCGGAGGTAAATTTACAAGATAGTTATAATAGGTAGCCCTATCCGTCTATTATACCCGTAAATAGGAATTAGTTTAGGCAGTTCTTTAATGGGTATATTTGAAAAGTTAGCCAGCTTTACGGCATACTAGGTGTCTATTAAGGTAAAGGTATTTACTCTAAAGTTAGCTAAAGCAGAGGTTAAAACTTAATATCTATTACAAAATAAAGTATAAGAGATAGTGTAGCTTTTTTTACTAACTAGCCGACCTAAATTAATATATAACATGTTAATCCCTTTTAATCCTAAAGAAGAGTCTTCCTTTAAGGTTCTTCTTTTTCTAACTTTATACTATCTTTTTAAATTAATAGGACCTTGTCCGCCTTTATATTTATTAGGTAATCCTTTATATAGTAACCTTTCTAACTATAAAAGAAGCAAGCTCCTTAATTGCTAAGGGCCTATATATAGGGGTTGCTATATATAGGCCGAGTATTCGCTAGACCTATAGTAGAACTAGCCGCACGGCTAGCTACTAAATTAGTAGCGGGCTATATAGGTGGTATTATAGGGGTTACCAATTGTACCGGGGTATTATAGGCCGTTCTTATATTACTTATAGTCTAATTTAAAGGGTTTCTAGCTTTATACCGTTTAGCGCGTGCCTTAATTTAGTAGAGGCCTTAGTTAATAGCTAAGTACTACTTCGTAAGTTCCTTTAGCGTCTATATAGTAGTAAAAACTAATAGTATAACTCGCTGTAGGTTTAGGGTAAGCTTATTAAATAGGTCTAGCATTATATCTTCCTAGGAAATTTAAGCCTAGCTAGCTAGGTATAGAAAGCGGATCTAAAGGGCTAAAAAGGTCTCTATCGTTTTTATATTTAGGCTTTTACAATTAAGTTGGGTGTTTTATACTTTAAAGGGGTCCTTATAGATAAAAGACAGGTAAATAATTATCTCTTTTTTAGAGAGGAAGAGATCTGCTAAATCCTATATATATCGCGGACATAGGTACGTCTATACATCCCCGCTAGTACGGCCGAAGACGTAGGCTATTTTAGCCTAAGTAGTAGGGAAGTAGTCCGTATTAACTTTAAGCTTATTCTGTAATTAAAGCTTCTAATTATTAAATATAGGGTTAGTTCCATCTGTAAGCAATAAGGGGTTTATAACCTTTATGGACCGCGATAATACTAATGCTATACGTTAGGCTAGGGTTTTAAAAACTATAGTAAGTCTCTAGGTATCTAATAACTCTTTACTAGGTATAGGGGGTTCTTTAGCTTTAAGCAGCTCTTAAAGTTGTTTAATTTTAGTATTAGCTACTATAAGCTCTACCTAAGAGTTTAAGTTAGTTGCTGTTTTACTATTAGAGGTATTTAAGGGTCCTATAGCTGCTTTGCCGGCTACTATATTTCTTATTAACTTCTAGTAAAATTCTATAGGAGTTTTAATCTGTGCGTGTTCTATAGGTCTTATTATTCTTTTTTATTCTTTTAGTTTTATTTTATTCTTTAAGTTCTAGTAATAGTCTTTAGGTCTACTTCTATATTCTATTCTTATTTATAGTCCGTAAATATTTTTAAGTTCTTTTTTAAGAAGAGTAGATAAGCTTTAAATAATATTAGTAACTTAGTTAATTAAGGCATAAGTACGGCAAAAGGGTCGCGTAAGCCTATATAATTAGATTATCTATAAACAAGGATCTAAAGCTAAAGAAAGAAAAAGGGAAGAAGAGTAGCGCCGCTTAAGGTTTTATGCGATCATCTAGTCACGTAACTGCGACTATTTAAAACAGTAAGAAACTGTCTACAATTGTCCGCTAAAATCCACCACCACAATCCACCGTTTTCCGCCAGCGCCGTAATACTAATATTAGGTCCAAACCAATACTAATAAAGCTCTTATAGCATAAGCTTATAGTTAATAAAAATACGCTTAAGCCTAAAATAAATAAAGATATTAAGTAGCTAATATAGACTATAACTAAAGACCTTACTACGGCAATTATTAGTTACTTATCTACTAGGTACCCGAAGGATAACCTACCTAATAACGTATTATATTATAGTCATTTAAAACTTAACGCCTATACGCAAACTTCTTCCTTTAGTAGACAGCAACCTTCTTTTTATTACCTTTATTCCTTACCCTATCCTTAGTATATTAACCTTGCTCCCGTATTAAGCATTACTAGCTAGCTTACTAAAAGTTATAGGCGGTGTAGATAGCTATAGCATAATCTTAAATTCGACTTAGATATTTAGCATTAGCGCTTGAATAGGAGAGAGCCCGGGCGATATAGTAGTTAAGGACATTAAAGGAACGTTACTACTTAGGCCTAGGCTATTAAAGTTAGTAATAGAAATATATTAAGGATAGAAAAGCTTACCTTAACGCAACTGCCGCTCTTTGTACGTATATATCAATTATAAGGACTAAAGGTATTAGATTTAACGTAATGCGTTTTATTATAAGCCTCTAAAATCCTATTATTAGATTTCCGATCTTTTAAAGACGTATAGGCAAAATTATTTAGGTAGGACTAGTACTAGTTATAGGTTAGTGGGGGTTAGGGTTCTATATATAATAGTAGGGCTAAAATACACTATAGAATTTACTTAGAAGAGTAGTTAGTAGGAGAATAAAGAGGCATATTAAATTAATAATGGAAAAAAAGAAAATCTTAATAATATATCGAAGATACGTCTAAAATTGGACGACGGTTAATAGCGGGAAGTAAAGTATTTAAAAAAAAAAGGAGCAGCCCAATAAGTAAGGTGTCTTTATACTTTACCTTCTAATACCCTTTTAGTAAATAGCCGCAACCTTGCTAATATAACTCTATTATAATAGCGTTATTTAAAGGAAATAATATATAAGTATATATTATTTAACCATTACTTCCTTATAAAAACTAAGTACGCGGCCAGGGGAAGGCAATTAAGACGTTAATTAAAGACGTATATAGGTTAAATTATACCTAAAACGATACTATAGTGTTAAAGATTAACATTATAGACGTTCTTAATAATTGTATAATAGCTATAATTACTATTATAAAATATCCCTATTTGCTAGGCAGTAGAACTACGCTAAATATACGGCATAGAACCACTAGATTTAAAAGCATATATACTAAATTTTAGGAGACAAGTCTCCTTAATTAACTAATTAATACCTTAACCGTATCTAATAGCCTAAGGGCAAATATAGGAATAATATGCTTGTAACGCAGGGGATTATATAAAACGATTATAGATTATATTTTAATAGTTAAAGACAATGGCAAGCTAAGGCCCTATATATTAAGCCATATACTAAAAGGTTTTACGGAATTATACTAGAACACTAAATTACTTATAATACTTATAATTAATTATAACCCAGTATAAAGGCTTAGAAGTAGAGTTATATAAAAATCCCTATATTAGCCTAGGTAGTTACTAGTATACTTTTAGTAGGCTTCTAATAAGTCTCCTAGCAATCCTTACGTCTTTTTTCTAGTTATATTTTTTCCTTATTAAGGTTTTTTAGGAGTTTAAAGTAGGGGTTAGATAGATAGATAATATACGGAGGCAGCGGCCAAAATTTGCTGGCCCCCCCCTATATGCGCTAGCCTTTAGTGGCTTAGTATAGCGTAAGCGATTCTTGGCGCGCGCCGCGGGGTCGCGGCCTATACAGCTCTCCCCTTAATACTATACTCTATTAGCTTTTAAAATCCATTAAATCCTTATTAAATCCTACTATTTATAATGGGTAACTCATATTATAGTAGTGTAGATTAGACGACGCCTAGTCGCTTAGCATCTCCCTATATCTATAGAGGCTTCGGCTTCCCTCCTTATATATTACAACCTTACCAGTTACCGGAAATATACACTTTTTTTTCTTTCTTACTAACTGTTCTACTAACTAATTATAACTAACCGACTGACCGACAGACTAACCGACAGACAGACTGACTAATAGCACTGTGACTTTCCCATCTTAGAGAGGTCGTACCCTCCCACAATATAATATCTATATATATCAGATAATGTAAGCTTTACAGTGCGAAGAATTAAATAAACGACTTACTAAGTAACTTGCTCTTAACACTAATATTAGCGCCAGAACTATATAGCAAATCCTTAGGTCGCAGAATTTCTGTAAAACTAAGTTTACTTATAAGCCTGGCCTTTTAGCGTAGATAAAGAAGAATAGGCTTAAGTTTTGCCTTTACTATAAGGACTAGACTTTAAAAGACTAGATAAACGTTATCTAGAGTAATAAGACTTTAGTTATTCTTAGCTATTGCCTTAGAGGCTATCGCGTATAGAGGCAGCTAGAAAAACGCTTTCTTAGATTTACAATAAGACCTTAATAGAAGGGCTATTTAAAGTTTATGTTTTAGGGCAGCTTTTTTTATTACAGAAAGGGTCCCTATTATATTTAAACCCCTAAGACAATATAATAACAAGCTACTATAACAGCTAATCTTACTAGAATTAACGCTAAACTTAAGCCTATTATAAGAGTAGAATAGGAGCTTACTACCGCTATAAGGAGAACAGGAATTTAAAATCTTATAGGTAAGAAACCTATGTAAAAATAGGACAAAAGGCACGGTAAGCTTATAAGAGGTAATAATAAAGGAGTTAATTAGTATTGCTATATAATGTTTATTCTTACGCTAAAGCTAATTCTATTTACTTAAGCTTACTAAAAGAATCTTCTAAATACGCTAATTTAAGAAGATAAAGCTCCCTCTTATGTTGCTAAGTATTATAACCTTTTAATAAGTGCTGCAGAAGTTTAACACCTTACCTAATATGGTAATTCACTTAATATAAATATGATAGAGCTAGCGTAGCTACACCTTAAGAGAGTTACTACTAAGAAGGGCGCCCTTATAACTTAAAAGCCTACTAAAAAAGCCTAGTATAAAGTATAGAGGGAGCTAGAGCAGTAGTGGATCCAGCGTTAGATTAAAAGGATCCCTTATTATATAAAGGAGATAATAAGGCTTAAGGGAGGCAATAAGTATCGCGAAGGCTTATTAGATAAACTACGTTAACTAGGGCCACTAGATTACTAAGTCCCGTACTATAATTAGGAGGATATATCTAATATTAAGGAAGAGCTACAGCTAAAGCTAAAGCTACGGCAGTGTGTTCTAAAGAAGACACTAGCAGTAGCAGCTAAGAGCGCTGCTGGCGCTGCCCTTACTGCTATCTTCGCGATATAAGAAGCTTATTAAATATCTTAAGAACTACCCCAAGAGCCTCTAGAGCCACCTCTTAAATTACCTCCTAAATTACCTCCCAAACTACCACAAGCTCTACCTCCAAAGCCACGACGAAACCCACGACGGCGCCTGCCAATCGAGCTACTTAATAAGACGTTTATTGAGCCCGAGTAAGAGCCACAACAGCAGCAGGAGCTACAGCGAGGTAGTAGGCGAGGTGGTGGACGAGGTAGTAGACGAGGTGGTGGACGAGGTAGTAGACGAGGTAGTGGACGAGGTAGTGGGCAGAAGCAGTAATCTTATATATCAATACTAGCCTTCTTCCTAATCTGGAACGCCAAGAAAGTAGTTTTATAGCTTATTAGTGGCGCATTTGTGGCACAGGGGGGGCTAGGTACTTTTGCCTGCGCCTTTATATAGCGGCATACTAACGTCTCTTTAATATCTCTCTAAACCCCTTCTAGGACGAGCCCTTATAATCTCCCTACTATAAGGTAATAGCGATTAGGGGCCAACTATAAGAAAGGGGGGGGCAATATAAGGGATATTATTGCGGACACCTTAGGTTGCCCTTAAAATAACCCCTAAACGCCCCTTAAATGGTCGCTAGTTATATACTAGAGGTATATACTTATAATATATAGTCTCCACAATCCTAAAGGCCTTACCTACTTAAGGATTTATCTCTCTTATTAATCTATTCTATTCCTATAATTATGCCTTATAGCCCCCTATTTATAAAGTCCCCTTATACCTTACGTCTATTATTTAATAGGCATTAATAATTGTATATAAGTCCTGTATATATATATTATATCCTTTCTTTCTTTAATATATCTAACTTATATATTAGCGTTAAGTAGGTTAAAATCCACTATAATAAATTAGCTAAGTTTTTTTTTTTTTAAAAAAAAGCCTTATATTTTATATATTGGGTTTTATGCTATTATTTATACTATAGCCTACTACATCTATAAATTTATATAGTATTCGTCTCTAATATACCTTAATTACATTTTCCTTCTTAATTTAAAAATTCTTTACGTGCTATTTAAGGTATATTTTAAATATATCGGCTATATACTAATAAAGGGCCTTAGTTAGGTTAGACTTAACTTTTAGGCAGAATCTAAATATAAATCGTTTATAAGGGATATTATTGCGGACACCTCGGGTTACCCTTAGGATAACCCCTAGACGCCCCTTAAATAGTCGCCGGTTATATACTAAAGGCATATACCTATAGTATATAGTCTCTACAATCCTAAAGGCCTTACCTCTTTAAGGATTTGTCTCTCTTACTAATCTATTCTATTTTACAATTATGTCCTTATAGCCCCCTATCTACAAGATCCCCTTATATTTAAATCCTTCCTACTCTTTTTAAAAAGGTAGTCGGCTTTAAGGACCAGATTATTAATTTATATCTTTTATTTATAACCACTATTCTCTCTTAAAATCTTATAATAACCTAAATAGAAACTCTACGGGCACCTTATAGAAAGCCATCGCGTTAAGGCAGGAAGGTCCCTCTAATAGCGAGAGATTGCGACAATATAACCCTTTAGGTAAGACGGCTAAATAAGCCTTAATACCTAGATGCTCTAGGAGCTTAAAGACTCTTATATACCTACGGCTACCGCTAAGGAAAATATAAATACCCTTTATAACGGTTATAATGCTACTAAAAAGTAACTAGAACCCCTTTAGCCCTACCTAAACTAATTAAAAGATTAAGCGCTAGAGGTAACTTTAAAATCTTCCCCTAAGCTAGAAATATTAGAGAAATATACTAATATATTTAACTAGGGAACTAACTAGAACCCTTCCGGAAGACTACCGGCCTATAATTAGCATAGTGGCGGTATATAAACGACTTACGAGCTAAGCAGGCCTACCCCTTTAGGTAATTTAAACTAACTACTAACTTAAGACTTAAGCCTTATAGGGAAATCTATACTAGCTACTAGTACTAATACTACCTCTATAGCCAGAGCTTCCCTAAGGCTAAGGTTAGAAAGTTAAGAGCCCTAAACTAATATTCTTTAAAATAGATATTAGGAAGCTACCGTAAGGCTCTTAAAAGCTATATAGGAAGGAGCTACTAATAAATATATTAAAAACCTTTAGGGGTAGGTTTAGATCTAGTAGAGCTTAATTTAGGCTAGATAAAATCTTTTATAACCTAGCTAAGGCTAAGGGCTTTTTAAGAGCTACCTAGTATCTACCTAAGGAGGTATAAAAGACTTAGAGAGTTATTTACGCTATAAATAGAAAATGGATATAAATCGACTGGTTAAGGCCTTTAATAGTTTAGAACTTTGCTATAAACCTAACGCCTAGTAGTTAGACGACTGGGTTTATAAGGTAGATAACTTTATTAAGATACTAATAATATAAGATAATACTAAAGAGCGTATACGCTGGATTATTAGTAAGATTAAAGACTAATTACTAAACTAGATTATACTTAATTAGCTTAATAAAGAGCAAATTACTATATAGCTATAGCTGTAAACCTTTCTAAAGAAATAGGCTTAAGATCCGTATATTATATAATATAATAATATAAAGCTATTCTAGAATAGGATATAGCTTAACCGCTATAACTTCCGCTAGTATAACGGAACCTTATAGCAAGAACTACAATAGGCTTGTTAATGGGCTAGGTGTATAGGTGATGTAAACTAAAGTTAACAATAATAATAACTAGTGGAGTGGTTGCCTAATAGATTAACTTTAATTATATTCTAAGAATTACTATAAGGAAGGAACTATCTAGATAGGGATTAAGGGTCCTTAAATACATAACCGTACTCCTATAAAATCCTTTTTATACGTAATATACGTATGCTCTATCTACTCTGTTACGGATTATATAGATCCTATAGATTATATAGATTACCCTACGTAACCTTAGTTACTATTCCTCGTTATATAGCTCTATTGGCTCTATCCTAAACCGTACCTAAATTAACTAACTAGCTTCTTCTAACTCCTCTCCTAGTAGTTATAATATTGTACTTAAAGCGTCCGTAACACTATCTCCCTTCTCTCTATCTTCGTCCTTAAAGATCCTAAATATCTTTAGGTTATTTACTAAAGGTATATATATAATTACAGCACCTACTGTACTAACCGCGTGCTTACGCGGTTCAATACACCAAGTGCGCGTTTACGCGTTCGGTTCGCTTACGCGTCTAGTGCACTCCTAAAACACTAGCTTAGGGGGGAGGTGCGTTAGTATATAGACTACGTAGCCCACCTTAATAGAATTGACAGTTACTACCGTCTAAATAAGTATACGATACTATATGTATTTCGTGCCCCTAGACACGACTTACTTATACTATTAAATTAGTACTGACACTGATTAGTGAGCGCGCATAGATTAGGAGATACGCACTTGCTTAGAAGACGTCTGACGCTCCACCTTATAAGCCCCTATTTCAGTTAAAGAGAATTAAAGTACTTTAGATTTGGAAGACGTCTAACGCTCCACCTTACCTAGAATTACCTTAAATCTACCCTGGTTTTGGAAGACGTTTACGCTCTACCTTAATTAGAGATATTGACTACTGTACCAGTAGTTAACGCGACCACGTTAAGAACGCGATTATACCAAGAACGTAACTACCCTAACTACCTTAATACCCCGGCCTCCTTTTTAACCCCTTATGGAGACCCCTTACCCTCCTATGAACCGTTATGGGCCCGTTAACCGATTTTACGGACCCTTATAAGACCTCTCCTACCCGCTATACACCAGAATATATTATACAGTATGGCAGATATTAGCAAGCAAGTCAGCGAAGGTCAAAAGAAGTGGAGATAAGGAGTCGACCTTACGTCTATGGATGACGTTAACGACTATATTTAATTCAAAACCCTTAAGTACAAATACTTTAAGTTTATAAACGACGACCTATGGGAATAGTACTAGGAAGACTTCGCGGACTTTACGGAAGCTATTTTTAAGGCCTGCAACCCTACTACTATTTGTAACCTACGAACCCTTTTACGTTACTAAGGCGTATGGGTTAAAAGGGACAAACGAGTTACTGTAGTATAGTCTCTATATAATATAATATATAAGGAGGACCAAACAGAATAGACTAAGGAAGAAATCCTAGACTAGTTTAATACTACTAAGGAACTCTTTACTTCTTCTAAACTTAATATAATCGCTAGCCTTATACCTAACCCTCTTAACTAAATTTGTCCTATAAACCCAAGTAGTTTTAAAATTAATTTTACGGGCCAAAGTATACCTAGTACTTAAGTTACGGACCGCAATACCCCTGTAACCTAAATTACGGACTATAACACCCCCGTAAACCAAAACACGGACTAAAACCCTTTTGTTATTTAAGCTATAGATCCGTAAGCTATATATCTATAAGCTATAAATCTATAAGCTATAGATCCGCAAACTACCTAAGTAAAGACCTACGGTAAGGAGCTAGCTAATCTAGCTAAGCTCTATACCGACAAATCCAAGTACAGCGGTAAAAATAACAATTTTAACTTTAAACTGACTATCTTTACGGACCTCTGTTAGAAGGCTAATATCCCTAAATAGGAGTTTAGCTAAGCCTACTCTACCATACTGCGCGGCCTAGTACTTAATTACTACTATATTAATCTTAAGAGTAACCCCCTTGGCGTTCCCTTTAATAAGCTATATAAGGCTATACGCAACTACTTTAAAGGGCTGGAATATAGGCGTGATATCCTTACCTAATAGAATGCGACTAAGTTATGGACTGTAATGGACAAGAATACTGAAAAATTAACTATAGAGTGCCTATAAATCCTTATTAAAGACCTCCGCCACCTATAGTACGGTCTTAATATTAAGCTTTAAACGGACGACTTCTTATATAACAAACTGATTACGGCCTGCTAGGAAATAGAACCCTACAAATACGCCTATTACAAGCCCGCAGATACTATAGCTGGCCTTATCAATAATTTACGGTCCTCTATTGTAATGTACGAAGCCTTAAACCCGCTAGGTAGTACTTAAGCCTTTATTACGGACCTATAAGATCTGCAAACTAACTTAGATGCCTACTTTACGGACCGCCGCTACCGCTAGCAGCACCTGTATCGACTAGGTTCTACCCACAACCTTTATAGCAACTTCTGTACAAAAGCATACCCCCACAGACAAACCAATTAGAAGTGCTTTATATATAGTAAGGAAGGATATTAGTCTATAAGGCATACCTAAGAAGAACGTAACAGGTCTAAGAAGAAATTTAATAAATAGATCAACTAGTTTATCTTAAAATACGAAGGAGAGGAAGTAGAAGAGTCTCTTAATAAGTCAATAGAAGCCCTTATAATTGATTTTAACTTAGACGCTTAGGAATAGGAGACCTTAGAGACATTCCTAACTACTTTTAGACCTTTTACGGACAGTTAAGCCTTTAATACTATGACTATATTAGCCGACCGTTCCTTTATACACTCAATTGCACCTAAAAACTGGCCCATAAGCACACCCATTAGACCCGTTATAAACATTACGGACTGTAAATAGGACCTATTTATATATGTCACTACAGAACGCTATACCCCTAAAGAATTCTATAGCGTTATGATCGATATAAGTACCTCTAAGAAGTCTACTATAGGTTATGGATAATACCTTATATATAAGACCACTGTAAATAATAATACGGATATTAATACTATGCAATCTAGGGCCGTAAACGTCTAATTCGGCATCGGCTTAACTACATCAATTGGATCAGTTGCAGTTGAGACCCTAATTAGCCTAGTTAACTTCCACGTAGTAAAAGCGGACACCCCTTTTCTACTCTACCTTGCAGATATAGACAGGTTATAGGTCTACTACAACAACGTTATGGACACCGTAATTAGCCCCGTAACTACCCTAGGAAGCAAACATGTTACCCTACTAATTATACGACGTTTTAGACACCCGTTCCTTATATAGGGAGAGACTTTACGGACCTATATTCAGGAATCTTTTAACTATAACCCGTGCTACCTCACTAGTACGGAGATCTACCGCCTGTACCGCCGCTTCGGCTACCCGTTAGCTAAAAAGCTATATAGAGTCCTTAAACGTTCTAGACACGACAACGTTAATAGGAAGGCAATCGACTACCTAACTAAATACTGCTCTTTCTGCTAGAAATATGGACGTTCCCTAGGCAGATTTAAGTTCACCCTTTATAAGGACCTTAATTTTAACTACTTAGTGTACGTAGATATTATGTATATTAACGGCAGTCTAGTATTATATATAATTAACGAGGCAACCCGCTATTAAGCCGCCCGTTAGTTGCAAAATATATTTATAAAATATACTTGGGACATTTTACGGACCTGCTAGATTAATATATACCTTAGGCCTCCTAAGTATATTACCCACGACGCTAGTAGGAACTTCATTAGCAAGGAATTCTAGCAGTATGCTACGGCCATGGCTATATTAACAAAAGCCGTTTTAGTTAAGGCGCACTAGTCTATTAGGCTTATTAAGTAATCTTACCTAGCTTTATGGAGAGCTTACCAGATTATTACGGACAAGTGTAAGAATATTTAAAAGGAACTAGCTTTACAGATGGCTATAAAAGCCGTTAACGACACCGCTGGCCCTAACGGACTGGTACCTACCCTCTTAGTCTACGGAGCCTACCTAAGGATAAGTAACCTAGACCCCCCTGCCCCGTCTATTACGGAACAAGCAGCTATAATACGGAAGGCAATGGCCGAGATAGTTAAACTACGGGCTAAATAAGCTATTAATAACGCCCTACACTACCGCAACGGACCTAATACGACCCCAGTACACAACCTCCCGCTTAACTCTGAAGTCCTTATGTGGCGAGAAAGCGGCAATTAGACTAGACCTTACCGTCTACTGGCCGTAGAAGACGAGACCTACTGTGTATAGCTCCCTAGCGGACCAACAAGCTTCAGAAGTACGTCCGTAAAACCCTATTTTCGGCCTGAAAGCACCTATAACGTTGAGCCAGACGAACCAGAAGCACCCGCCGAGCCAGATAAACTAGAAGCACCTACTAAATTAGATAAACTAGAAGCACCTACCGAACCAGATAAACTGGAAGTACCCTTACCTACTAAAGAAGTCCCCTAGAAACCTACTAAGCCTATAAAACCTACTATAAAGCGTGGCTGAGGGCGCCCCCAAAAGTACCCCGCAACTAAGAACCCCGTAATAGAGAATTACCTAACCTCCGTAGATACCTCCGCAGGTATATCCGCAAAATAATCTCCGCCTACGGATATATTAGTTCTAGTATAGGAAACCCCCTTTACGGACTTATAACGTAAAGAGATTAACGGACTACTTAAGAAGGGCGTCTTTGCGGTTATAACGGAGAGAGATGTTCTGTAAGGCGTCCGTATATTTAACTTGCGCTTTATTGACGAAATTAAGCACCCCAGTACTAATAAAGCCTTTAAAAAGTTAAGGCTTGTTGTATAAGCTTATAATAACTAGGAAAAGAACCTCGTTTTTACGCAATTGCCTATAATTTAACGGGTTAGTTAATGGATTATACTTGCGCTTATACTGGGTCTATAGAAAACTAAACCTATAGCTCTCTACTTATGGGATATCTTATAAGCCTACGTGCAGTCTAATATTTACCTAAGTAGGGATATCTTTATACGGCCACCGCTTGAGCTTAATCTATAACTAGGAACAATTTTATAAGTTATAAAACCACTTTACGGAGTACCAGAAGCTGGAAACCACTAGTTTAAGATGTACTACCAGCACTACGTTAGTAAACTTAAGATAGAGTAGTCGACCTATAACCCTTACCTCCTATATACCCTATTAAACGGCCTTAGCATCGTTAGACTCTAAATAGACGATACCCTCTTTTTAGCGGACTAAACTTTTATGGACGCGGAAGAGACTAAACTATAAGAGGCTAAGTTCCTAGTAAAGCCATAGGAGCAGTTAACTAAGCAGACTCTAATTAAGTTTAACGGAGGCTTAATTATATAAAAGGGCAACTTAATCTAGCTAACTTAGGAACGCTAAGCTTAAAACCTAAAGCCTATTACGGTAAAGCCTACGGATCTTACTAGTTCCCGTAAAGAGACCTGTAAGACCGTAAATATAAAGGACTAATACGCTGTATAGCGTGTAAGAGGTGCCTATATTGCTATAGTCTGTTAACCCGAATCTGCCTACAACTTATCCTTTATGGCCTAGGTAGTAGATCCGCAAGAAGAAAATATTAAGCAGCTTAATAAGCGCATTTAATGGCAGATTAATAACGCGATAAAAGGACTTACTTTTATACCACTAGACCTAAATTCTATTAGCGTAATAGTATTTACGGACGCCTCCTTCGCTAATAATAGGGACCTATTATCGCAAATCGGCTTCGTAATTATACTTATAGACCATAATTAAGACGCAAATATACTGTATTAGTCTTTAATTAAATGTAAGTGAGTAACCCGTAGTGTACTAGCTTCTAAACTATATGCACTAGCCTATAGCTTTAATATAGCAGCCGTAATTAAATTAACGATCTAGAAGATCCTATAACTAGAGTAGCTACCCCTAGTTTTATACACCGATTTAAAGTCCCTCTACAACTGCCTAGTTAAACTAGGTACAATATAAGAGAAGAGGCTCATAGTCGACCTAATGTGCCTACGTTAGGCCTACGAACGATGCGAGATTACAGAGGTTAAATGGATTAGCAGCGGAGATAACCTAGTAGACGCTATAACGAAGGTAAAGCCGTATCAAGCTCTTAAAACCCTAATTAATATAAATAAGCTTAACCTAAAGGTTATAGAATAGGTAGAGCGAGACTAACGGAGTATTTATAGTTTAGTTACGGCCTGTTTGGAAGGCCGTATGGTGCATTTACGGCCCGTTAAAGGGCGTATAGTTTATTTTACGGACCGTAAGCAGGACTTACGGCTAGCTTAGAGTACCATTCAGAAGGTAACCCAAAAGGCACCTCGGGAGGGATTTCCTATGTATTTTCTTATGTCTTTTATAGTTCTATTAAGGCAATTACAGAGGCTATACGCAAGTAGTTCCATTTTCCAAGTACCGCCAGTATATAATTATAGCACCTGCTGTACTAACCGCGTGCTTACGCGGTTCGATACACCAAGTACGCGTTTACGCGTTCGGTTCGCTTACGCGTCTAGTGCACTCCTAAAATACTAGCTTAGGGGGGAGGTGCGTTAGTATATAGACCACGTAGCCCACCTTAATAGAATCGATAGTCACCACCGTCTAAATAAGCATACGATACTATACGTATTTCGTGCCCCTAGACACGACTCACTTATACCATTAAATTGGTACCGACAGTATAATATCTATTTAATTAATTTAGTTAATATTATTACTTATTATACCTAAAGCAATTTCTTCTTCTTTAACTGCTTATTGTACTCATACTATCGCTATAATATTGTCTCTTAGTGAGATTATACTATCTCTATATTCTCGCTATTTAAAAGAGGGGTTAGTTTATATTACGTTGGCAAACCTATCCTCGCGACAACCGTTCTTTTGCTTAGAGTGCACTAAAGCGAATATTTATTCGTCCTATAACGTTCGCTCTATCTCTAATGCTAAATATACGCAACTTATTACTTTTAATAATTATCTGGTTTCCTAATTAATTTATTTTAGGGTTTTATATTTAATCTGCTGCTATATAGCTAGATAATAAACTATCTATTACCTTAGCGGAGTTATGCCATTCTTATAATACTAAATAAGAGGCTACTAATACTTAGCAACAGGCCCTTAAGTCTCGTCTTATAGCGTCTGCTCGGTTAATCTGTCTTAAAAAGGTGCGTAAGAAGGTCTATTTTAAGGAGTGGAAGCTTATAGAATAGGGTTTATAAAAACTTAGTAATAAAAGAATAGACTTTCTTTTAGCTAAGAAGAAAATAAATCTAAGTAGTTTAGCAACTACTCTTTTTAGGTCCCCCTTAGGTGACTTATTCTTTAATAATCCTTTTTTATTAATACTGTCTGACCTAATCTCTTTTAATACTTCTATACCTTTCTTATGGCGTTTTTTAAATTTTCTAGTAGTTCCTAGGTAGTTTTACTATAGCCTATCTACTTAACCTTATACCATATTTTATCGTTAATGTCCTTATAACTAACGATCTTTAAAACTTACTATTTATCCTCTTCTTATCCTCTATACGTGTCTACTTCGTAAACTAGTAGCTTAATATTCCCGTATACTAGCTCTAGCATTATAATATATTATATAGGGTAGATCTTTATTTTAGCTAGTAGGTCTAACTTAAACGTAACTAGTAAAATCCTCTTTATAATTTTAAAAGGTCTTAGTCTAATATAGTCNAACTTCTTACTTAGTTATTAACTCTTGAAATTTTTATATAGTAGCCACACTTTATCTCCCTCCTTAAGATCTGGTCCCTTAGATCTTTTAGTATTATAGTACTTTTTTATTCTTTTTTATACTTTCTTTATTAATTCTATAAGGTTTATATAAAGATTTATTAATATCTTTATTCTTTCTTTAGCTATACTACTCGTTTTCTTTGCTTATTATAGTAACAACAATATTCTTAGCTTATACCCGTAATTTACCTTAAATAGTAATATGCCTATTCCTTCTTAAGGTGTTGTATTATATATAAACTATATAACTAGTAATAGCGATATCTAATTATTCTGTGCGTAATTAATATAGTGTCTTAAATACTACTTTAGTATCTAATTTAATCTTTCCGTTTAACCGTCTGTCTGTAGATAATATATAGTAAAAGTTACTACTCTAACTTCTTATTCCGCTAAGAATACCTCCTAAAATGCTGCTATAAATCTTAGATCTCTGTCTAATATAATCTTACTTAGTACTCTATATCTTATAAACACTTCTTTAATATAGATTTTAGTGACGTCTTTTGCTAATATTTCTTCTATATATGCTATAAAGTATCCCTACTTTATAAGCTTATCTACTATTACTAAGATCGCGTTATAATCTTGTCTAGTAATAGGGTTTTTTAACTTTAGTAACTTAATAATAAAGTTCTATAATATAACCTTTTATAGTCTCTCTGGTATTTTAATAGGTTATAGCCCTTTATATGGCTTATACCTTATTAGTTTATTTCTTTAGCAATTTAGATATTCTTTTATAACTTTTCTTACTAAGCCCTAGATTCTATCAATAATGTATTCCTTTTAGAGTTTTAATACTAAGCTCCTAGCTCTATTATATCCCTAAATTATTCTCTTATAGAGATCTTCTATAAATTGTTTTACTATGCTTCTTAGGATATACTTAACTTCTTAATTTTTATATATATCCGCTTATAAATCTTCTAACTATACTTTTAAAATTCTTTATACCTAAAAGCTTTCTGGCGTCTTATAAACTTTATTTAACTCCTCTTAAGTTACTATAATTTTTAGATAATTATACCTAATTAATCCATCTATATCTTTTTACAGTAAAGCCCCTAATAGCTTCTTATTATTTTATAGTTCCGCTTTTTAACTTAGAGCATCTGCTTGTATATTATCTATACCCTTAGTATACTAAATCTTAAAATGGTATTTTATAAGCATCTCTGCCTATTTAACCTATCTTTAGTTAAGTTCCTTTATCGTTAGGAATCCTATTAGGTTCTTATAATCTATCTTAACTATAAATAGTTTCTCTATACCTTATAAAAATGCTCTTTATTCCTTTAGTGCTATAACTATACCTAATAACTTTTTATTATAAATGTTATAGTTTAACTCTGGTAGTGTTATCTTCCAACTATAGTATGCCACTAGGTGCTATCTATCTTAGTATCTTTATATAAAGTATATATAACGGCTCGCATAAATGCCTCTAAACTAAAGCTTGTGGATTGCTATTTAGTAAAGATACTAAGCTAAGGAGAAGAAGAAGAAGGAGAATCGTTTAGGAGTAGTAGGTAGACATATTGCGAGGGCCGCTAAGGCGCTAGTAGTAAGCGAGCTAATAGCGATTTTCTATGCCGGGCATGGAAAATCCTAATTGGTTAAATGTGGCAGGTAACGCGTATTAGCACTATTACATCACCCCCCCCCTCTTAAAAAAGCCTGCCCTTAGGCGTTATCTAAGTTCCTTATTATTGTCTAGATTATTATAATTATCTAACCCTTCTTCCCAGCATTTAATCTAGCTATTTAACTTACTTGGTAGTCCGGGGCATCGGCAAAATATAGTACCCTACTAATGGCCTCAATGGTTAGTGGTTAACGCAATTGGCGCGCAGTTAAGGGCATTTGGCAACTCGACCGACTAGCCTATGTCGTGTTTTTTTGATACGTAGCCTGCGCGCAGCCTGTGAGCAACCTGCGCGTAACCTACGCGCAACCTGCCAGTAATCTGCGCATTTGGCAACTATAATTATATTTACCTCTTTTATACTAATAGCATATTTTAAATAAATAAAAGCTACTTTAAAGCTATTTATAAGGCTAGCAAAATAAATATTATTATTTTAGATAATTTAATATAATATAGCGATGGTTCTCTTCTACCTATCTACCTATTAACTTACTAACCTGCCTGCATCGCCTACCTGTCTATATTACTTACCTATCTATATTACCTACCTATCTACATTACCTACCTATCTATATTGCCTACCTATCTACATTACCTACCTATCTGCATTGCCTACCTATCTGTATTACTTACCTATCTATATTACCTACCTATCTATATCGCCTACCTATTTATATCTACCTACCTATCTATATCTGCCTACCTGTTAGTATCTGCCTACCTATCTACATCTGCCTACCCGTTAGCATCTCCCTACTTATGCCTACCTGTTTGTGGTACCTTGATTCAATTAATCGATTAAATCGTTTATAGCGTTCGCTGGCTAGTCGTTGTTGTCTAGCTCTTACGACGGTCGTCTGGTTCTAGTAACGGTCGTCTAGCTCTAGTAACGGTTGTCTAGCTTTGGCGACGGTGGTCTGGTTCTAGCGACGGTCCTCTCTTACCTACCTACCTGCCTGCCTGTGTTAGTGTATAATTTAATTTAGGGGAGGGGTCGGCCTAATTAAAGGCCCTGATTATATTTAAACGGGTGCCTCCCTAGGAGGCCTTAATTTAATTTAGTGATAGGCCAATATTAAAGCTCTGGTTTAATTCGATTGATTAATTAATTAAATTATTTATGGTATTTGCTGGCTAGTTATTTAAACGGTCGTCGTCTGGTTCTGGCAACGGTCGTCTAGTTTTAGCGATAGTCGTCTAGCTCTGGCGACGGTCGTCTAGCTCTAGAAACGGTTGTCTGGCTCTAGCAACGGTTGTCTGGTTCTGGTAACGGTCGTCTAGTTTTAGTAACGGTTATCTAGTTCTAGCGACGGTCGTCTGGCGACGGCGACGGTTGTTTGGTTCTAGTAACGGTTGTCTAGTTCTAGCGACGGTCGTCTAGTTCTAACGACGGTCGTCTAGCGACGGCGACGGTCGTCTGGTTCTAGCGACGGTTATCTAGCTCTAGCGATAGTCGTCTGGCTCTGGCGACGGTCGTCTGGTTCTGGCGACGGTCGTCTAGTTCTGGTGACGGTCCTCTACTGGCTGCCGTTCTGGTGCCTCCCTAGGTAGGGAGGATATAAGGAAGGAAGGATAGATAAAAAAAAATAAGGTGGCTACATAGGAGAGGCTATCGGGAATATAGCGGGGACCCGATGCAGAGCTTCGTGTAGAGCCTCCGTACGCAGAGCTTCGCGCAAAGCCTCGTGCAGAGCCTTTATACGCAGAGCTTCGTGCAGAGCTTCGTGCAGAGCTTCGTGTAGAGCTTCGTGCAGAGCCTCATGCAGAGCCTCTGTACGCAGAGCTTCGTGCAGAGCTTCGTGCAAAGCTTCGTGCAAGAGCTTCGTGCAGAGCTTCGTGCAGAGCTTCGTGCAGAGCTTCGTACAGAGCTTCGTGCAGAGCTTCGTGCAGAGCTTCGTGCAGAGCCTCCATACGCAGAGCTTCGCGCAGAGCCTCGTGCAGAGCCTCTATACGTAGAGCTTCGTGTAGAGCTTCGTGTAGAGCTTCGTGTAGAGCTTCGTGTAGAGCCTTGTGCAGAGCCTTTAAGTAATAAAACTGTGTAAAATTCATTTGCGTAATTAGCATATAACTTTACCTTAATTACATGTCAAGGAATATATAGTTAGCTTTTAAAGTTGTTAAATAGGTTAACTGCGTGTTAAGGAATATATAGTTAGCTATTAAGTAGGTAACTGCGTATTAAGAAATATATAGTTAGCTTTTAAAGTTGTTAAATAGGTTAACTGCGTGTTATTTGACTTTTGGATATGTTAAATTGGTCAATTACGTGTTAAGTTGGTCAATTGCGTGTCGAGTTGGTCAAATTGCATGTCAATTACGCGAAACGCGAAAACTAAAGTCTACTTGAATCTCATCCTGCGAATATTTTCCCAATGGGAGGTCTAAGTAGGCTAGGTGGAAGTCTTGTAGTTTATAGGGGGAGTACTTAAAATTAGATGTAGGATACTATTTTAGGTCCTCGTTGTGGCCAACCTAGCTTATATAGTATTTTAAAACACTACAGACCTTCTTAACTGCTAGGATCTCTTAAACTTCCTATTCCTTATCCTCTACAATCTAAATTAGCGGCAGAGGGTCGTTATACTGTCCCGGCAGTAGGTCGTTCGCAGCCTTTTATAATTAGTCTAAGGAGAAAATAGAGTGGATCTTTATTAAATCTAGTAGTTTGACCCTAAAAGAGTGTCCTACCTTCTCTAAAATCTTATATAGACTAGCCATTTGGTGGTCTAACTTACGGCTTAGCCTCTGGGTTTTTTAGTTCTTTATTAACACCTATACCTTATCTCCTACTTAGAAGTCTACTTCGCGACAATACTAATTTACGTCGCCCTCTTTCTTCTCTTGCACCTTTTTTATAATTATTTAAGTAATCTCCTAGGCCCTGTGTATTCTCTCAGCAAATGCCTAGGCCTCTTTATAGCTAAGGCGTTCGCGAGCCGTAGTGGGTTTGGTAGGCCTATCCTAATTAAAGGACGTTCGTAGTGCGTACCCGTTAAGTAGTTTAAATGGCGACATCCCTATGCTATTATGGGGGAGCGTAAGCTGCGCGTAGTCTATTATAGGCAGTAATTCTAACCAGTTGTCCTAATAGTAGTTTACGAAGGGACGTAGTCGCTAGTTAAGGTACTGGTTTATAATCTCGGTTTGGCCGTTAGTCTAAGGGTAGAATGCGGTAGAGAGCTTAATCTTAATCCTAAGGATATGGTAGAATTTATTTTAGAAGTCCGATATAAACTAGGGACTATAGTTAAAGACAATTAATTTGGGAGCGCCGTAGAATTAATAGATATTGTTAACGTAAAGGCGAGCTATATCCTTTATAGTTGTGGTCTTAAAGCAAGGGAGGGAGACGGACTGCTTATATAGTCGGTCTATTACTATAAAGGCCGCGTCATGGCCGTAGGCGTCCTTTAGAAATAACTTAAAGTTTATTATAATATATTACTAAGGACGTTCTAAAACTAGCAATGGACGTAACTACCTAGGAGTTTAATTCCTAGGGGCATCTACGCGTTTATAGGCGTGGCAGTTTCTAATAAATCGTTTTATATTAGATAAGAGTCTTTACTAATAGTAATGGGGCGCTAGTAGTTGGTAGGTCTTATCCTAACTAGGGTACGCTATTAAGACTTAACAGTGGGCCTTATGGATTAGCTCTATCCGTAGGTTTTTAATATCCGGAACTATAAGCCGTTCTTAGAATAAGAGTAGTCCTTCTTCTATTTCTAAATTAGGGTTACCTTTTAAGGCCTAGTCGCGAAGGGCCTTTAGGGAGTTAACCGTACGGTTTGCGGTTAAGATACGGTTAATTAATCCTATTAGCTCGTTTAAGGACTCTCCTTCTATAGGTGCTAGCTTATTTTCTTTAGAGCTTAGTTCCTTAAGGATATATAGGTCGAGCTATTTAGGACGGAGGAGGGCGCGTATCCAATATTGTGCCTTTAGCTCGTCCTGGGGGCCTACGTCCTATTCTCTCTAGGTTAAAGTATTAGCCTTAGAGTTTTGTGTACCTAGGCGGTATATAATTATAAAAAAGAATTAAGAGAGTATTTTAGCCTATTAAGCCTATTAGCTAGTAAGCTACTTTATTATTATAAAATACTCTAAGGCTTTATAATTAGTATAGACCTTAATCTAAGAGTTCGTGCCTTTAAGCTCCGCGCGCCATTGGGATAATAATTAAATAATTGCCAGCATTTCTTTATTATGTACTTTGTAGTTATACTTAGCCGGGTTTATTATCTTTAAGAAGAAAGCGATAGGGTACTATTTACCGTCCGGATATAACTGTAATAGGACTTCTGCTACGACTTTGTTGGAAGCGTCCATTTCTAGCATTAATTTAAGATCCGGGTTATAATAACGTAGGATTAAAGAAGAGATAAGCCGATCCTTTAACTCTCCAAAGGCCTCTATATAGTTATTATTAAATATAAAAGGCGTATCTTTCCGGGTAAGTTGTATAAGAGGCTTTACTATAACTTTATAGTTACGGATAAACCGGTAATAGAAATTACAAAAGCTAAGGAAGAATTAGATCCCCTTTATAGTATAAGGGGGCTTCCAGCTACGGATTGCTTTAACCTTCTTAGGGTTAACGTTAATCCTATTTATACTTATAATAAACCTAAGGTACTTTATACGTTTTACTCCAAATTTACATTTTTTAATATTAACTTATAAGCCCGCGTTCCGTAATCTCTCTAGGACCTTCTTAATATAAACTTTATACTTAAGTTCGTCGTTTAAGTATATAAGGATGTTGTCTAGGTATACCGTGTAAAACTCGTTAAGGTAGTTAAAAAGGATATTGTTTATATACCTTTGGTATATAGCTAGCTTATTTATTAACCCAAAAAAAGGACTTTATATTTATAGGACCTATAATAGGTACAGAACGTTATTAAATCTTTAGATGTAGGGTTTATCCTAATTCGGTAGAAAGCTTAGCGGATATTAAGTTTAGTAAAGATCTTTGCCTAGCTTAGACGTATAAGGATTTTATTAATTAAAGGAATAGGGTACCGATCCTTTTAAGTAATAGCGTTTAGCTTTTAATAGTTAATATAAAAACGAAGGCCTCTATTAGGCTTTTTATAAACAAAATAGGGGAAGTAAAAGGGGCTTAGCTAGGCTCGATAAACCCTTTATTAAGGTTATTAATTAATAATAATTAATAATAATAATAATTCATTGCTTAACGTCCGATTTGGATCCCTATTAGGCCCACGCGGACTACTCCTTATATATATATAGGGAGAAAACTCTATTTTAAGAAAACCCTATAATCCATCTCCCCGCCTTTTAGGACTCGCCTATAGGGCGCCTACGAGGCGCCTACGAGTCACCTATAGTGCTCCTACTACCTTACTTTTTAACCTCCTTAGGAACTACTACTGCCGTAACAAGCCTACGGACGCGCTAATATCGCAAACTTTACTCTACTACTATAGAGTTATCAGGGGGCACCCGTTGCTCACCTCCCTACCTTTTATTACTATTTCCTTTGCAACCTAGAACTAGTTTAGTACATTTTAGCTAATAAGCCACTAGGTAACCGCCTTAAGGCCTTTTTATATTAAGAGCAGTGTCTTATAGTTCTCTATACCAGCTACTAAAAGTATTACTTCTTGGTTAGTATATAAGGGGCATAGCAGTATTACATGCTTTAGTGTCTATCTTAGCTAGCTATATTTATATCTTAGGCTACCTACTAGGATACCTACCCAGTAGAGCTAGTCTTTTAGTCCTATTACTCTTCGTGCAGAGCTTCGTGTAGAGCTTCGTGCAGAGCCTCATGCTTTAGTGTCTATCTTAGCTAGCTATATTTATATCTTAGGCTACCTACTAGGATACCTACCCAGTAGAGCTAGTCTTTTAGTCCTATTACTCCTATTCTTAAGAGTATTGCCATTATATTTTCTGCCTTTATTAGGCCTTCTTAGAGCCCTAGAGTGTTTACCCCCTATAGCGTTAACCATACTACAGCTTAGGTTCTTCTTGCCTTAGTTAACCTCTATACCTTTAACTCCTATACACCTCTCCAGCGTTAGTCCAGCCAGTATTACATTGCGGTAGTTGGTTTCCTAGCGTTCTTTTATACTTTACTTTAGCTCTTTTCTCTCTCTTACTATTGTCCTTACTGGCCTCTTACGCGTCTCCCTTCCTCCTCTATATAGGCCTAGGCCCTAAAGCAGCACTATTTTTCTTCTGCTTTATTTACCTGTTTCTTTAATATATCTTCCCTACTTTAGGGTTGTTAGTTTATTCTCCTATAAGGCGCCCTAAAGTCCCTCCATAGTTTATTTAGGCGTATCTTAATATACTTTATAACATTAAAGTTGCGTTCTTTTTACGCCCTTTATATTACAGTGGCTTTAATATATAGTTATAGGGGGGGAATATTAGCTTCCTTCTTAAGCAGTACTGTAGCCGTTCGCTTATATCCGCCTATTATACTCCAGAGGCAAACTATTTAGACCTTTTAGAGTGGTTTAAGGAGCGATTTAGGGGGGCCTTTCTCAGATTCTCTAATAGCCCAAATACTAGACCTATACGTTATAGTTGGCCGGACAACTACTATATATAGTAGGCGTGACCTCTAAAAGCATGGGCCCTATATAGAATTAACGATTCTAGATAATGCGATATACTGTACTTAGCCCTTACGGGCCGCTTAGGCCGCATATGCGCTCCACTAGAGCTTACTGTCTACCTATACTCCTAATACTCTTAGGCCTTAAACTAGCTAACCCCTAAAGCCTTAGATACGAATTATATGCTAAAAATCTACAGATTAGTTGCGTTTTCTTATAAAGTAGATTAGCTGGTACTTCTCTAGTAAGAATTAGACTCTATATCGTCTTACCCATTCTATATAGGTATTATAAGCTTTCTCTAGCGTTCTGCAATTCTCTACGGCTATTAGCCCGTATATAATTAGGTTTATATCGTTAATAAAGCCTATCCCCTAGGTCGCCCCTTTCTTAAAGGAGTTAAGTAGGTTACTTATAAAGAAAAGGAAAAGTATAGGTAAAAGGGGTGATCCTTATAGTATTCCTGTTGCAACTGCGATAGGGGGGCTTTAGTATCCGCTAAAGACCAGCAATATTTCTTTTTAGCCTATAAACCCTTAAACAAATTATATAATCCATTCTAGGAAGCCTTTTACTCTAAGGATATATAGGAGACGCTTATAGGGTACGTTATTATAGGCGCCACTAATATCTAGGCTAAGCATTAATACTACAAAGTCCCTTCGCATCGCCCATGCTAATTTAATAGTAGTAGCGAGTAGCGTAAGTGCTAATAGTGTTAAGCGGTTCTTTCTTGCCCCTATTTGGCTTTATAGTAGTAAGGCATATTCCTCTACCGTATCTGCTATGTAGTCCGCTATTACCCTTTCTAAGATCTTACTAAGGGTATTCTCTAAGGCAATAGGGCGGTAGCTCCCTAAAAATAAGTAGTCTGCTTTACCTTCTTTACATAGAATAAACATTATCATAGCTCTTCTAAGTCTTAGGTAGTAGCCTATTATAAAGCATACTTTGGCTATATCCGCAAGCTAAGGTGCTATTAGTAGTCCACAGGTCTTTAGGGCTTTATTTAGGATCCTATCTAGTCCTAGTACTATATTATTTAAAAGGCGGCTAATAGTTCTGGCTATTTCTTTAGTTGTTATATTACTATTAACCCTTAGGCGAGTTACCAGTACTTCGCCTATAATATTGCTAAGGTCTACTAAAGCTAGTTAGGGGAAAAATCTTTCTATAAGGATTTTTACCTTCTTCTTATTATCGCTTATAGCTAGTAATTCACCTAGTCTTCATAGGGGCGGGAGGTGTAGGTCTTTTACTGAATATCCTGCCTTTCTCTTTACCTATTTTGCTATCCTCTAAAGATCTTTATTATAGGGGAGGCTTGGGTTAGTAGTATACTTATTTATAAACCATCTCCAGCTATTCCTTACTTCTTTTTTTAGGGTATTCTTTAGCTAGTTTCTTATGTCTTTATAATATCTCTCATCTTTAGGATCGTGGCTGCTTATATATTTTCTTCTTACTCATCATTAGCTAGTAATAAGAACCGCGCATTATACGGACCATACATATCGCGTATAGGGGCCCGCTTTTAAAACTAGGCAGTACTCTTCTAACCCATTTTTAATTGCTGCCTAAATCCTTTCTAGTCTTTAGTTAATTTCCTTAGGGGTAGCTACTAAGCCTCGCTTATTTAATATCGGGTGGATTTTTTCTAGGTCTTAAAGTTGTTACTTAACTATATTAAGGAAGCTGTCTATCTTAAGCTTTCTTATTACGTATCTTTTAATATTTAATTATGCCTTAATATCCAGATCTAGCTGTATTTAGATAGGGATATAGTCTAAAGCAAGTACCTATTCTTCTTTAGGGTTATACCTTTTAAGTCTCTAGTATAGGCCTTCGTCTATAAATATAAGGTCAATTATACTTCTAGCAGTGCCTCGTTACCATATAATTGCTCCTAGGGGGGTGTCTATAGCTTTTAGTAGGCACTCTACCTATCATTTAGCAGCAATATAGATACCCCCCTACTACGGGTAGTAGAGGTTCATATCTCCTAATAGAATAGACTCTATATCTTTATTTTCTAGTAAGCTTATTACCAATATAATATTCTCTATTTATAGGACCCCTTCGACCCTAGGGTTATATACATTAATAATCTAAACCGGTCCCCTATATATCTGGATTGTTATAACTATAATATCTAGGTTAACTGCCTGCTATAACCATAAGGATAGGCTAATAGCCTTACTAATCATAAAGCATACGTATATGGCTGCTTTTAGTTTATATAGGAGCTGGAATCCTTAGGGGCAGTATGTTAATTATATATAGGCATTATAATACGGCTCTTATATAGCAAGGATATAGTATTTCTCTAGGTCTAAGCTATCTAGTAAAGGCCTTACAAGACGGTGGTTTGTGTTGCCGCAGTTATACTATATAATAGATAGGTGGCGGACCCCCAGCAGGGGTCCTTTACCTTTCCTTCGTTCCTCGCTTCCTCTATTTCCACTTTCTCTACAATATTTAGAGCTTCTATCTCTTATATCTATATCCTAGTTACTACTTATTTTATATAGAGCTTTCTATTCCCGTATCTTATATTTCTAGTAGCGCTTCTATATCTAAATCTGTTATTATCTTTAGTTCCTCCCCTATTCTTACTAGTTAGCTATATACCCTTTAAGAGTCGGCTATAAATATTATATTTACCACGTTAAGTTTAATTTTTAATTATCCTAGTCTTAAGCTTACTATAGCTGTCTATAATAGTCTTCCTACAGGGCGTCCTCTCCCTTATGTCCCCTATAACCCTTATATCCCTATATAGTCTAGTAATATTACATAGCGACGCTTCTGGCCCGTTAAGGCTTAGGATAGCTGGCCTAGCCCCCCGGTATTAAAGGTAGGAAATGCTAGAAAGGCACCTACGCCCCCCTAGCTCATCGCCTGTTATTTCTATTTATATAACCTAGCATATAGTTATTCCCGCAGCTGTTAAGCCCTTACCTTTTATCTCCTATATTTAATATAGTCTCCTCTCTTCTACGCCTTATATATGCTTCGGTAGCAGTTTACATATTTTATTTAGTCTTAATTTAAGTAGTTTCTTATATTATGGGGGCCTACACAGTGGCCGCAGCACACCTATACTGCGTATGTAGATTAAGTGTGTCCCCATTATACGCAGCGGTAGTATTATTCTAGGCGGAGTTTATAGTTATAGAGCCTTACGTTATGTATAAGGCCATTTATAATAATACCTTTTTAGATAAGGAGTTTTTGCATTCCTAGTGTATATATGCTAACAATAAGGGAGCTATATATTCAACCGGCGTCTCCCTAGCGAGTCTCTAGCGACCCTTATATTCTTTCATTATTCTCATTATATACTTAGTTTACATTTTCCTATTAAAGTTATTAAATTTAGGTAATCTCAAGTCCTAGTATAAGGCGTTCCGTTTATTTTACTATCTTATATATAGTTACCGTATTATCCGCCTAGCATTCCTTTTCTACCCTAAGGCTTAGGGGAACCGCTAGGACTTTAACTGGGTAATCTTTACGGAGTACTTTTATGCTAATACGTTCTCCTAGCCTGCCCCCTACCCTTATAGCTTATTCCTTTACCTGTTAGTCCCTTAGGGTAACTTTAATATCTCCGCTCCTAAGGTATCGGACTATAATAGCGTTGTAGACCTCTTTATAAATTTCTATAAAGACTTCTGTTTCTAATTATCCCCTAAGCCCCTCTACTTTCTCTATATTTAGTTATATTATAATTATATATCCGGATATTATCTTTAGGGGGGTAGGCTCCCTATACTATAGAGGCGCAGCTACGGCGGCCTAGGTGCGGTTCGCCAGTAAGGAGGGGTTTTATTTATTTTTGATTTTGCTTAGCTATTAGAGGATTTAGTTAAGGGTTTGCTGGAGGGGCGCCTAAGGTACGCTAGATTAGCGGAGCCATTCTACTAGCTATATTAGTTCATTATGGCTAACGGTCGCTCCCCCGTAACTGCAGATACTAGACGCGTCTAATAGGCTTTATATTTTGTTAGATGCCTTCTTAATAAAGGTCTTTCCGCTTTATAGTGTGGTATTCGCCCATTCTTATTATAAAGGGCCATTGCTAGGCGTGGTTCTAGTGGGCGCGCGCGAGTGCGAACCACCATCGTTTGACGTGTACCTCCCCTGCGATGCGTGCATCTTAGGGGGATTCTCTAGGTGTTTTTCAGGGTTCTTATGGTTATTCTTGGTCTTTTTGGGCCGGGTGTAGCAAGAGCTCCTCGCAGCTATAACTATAAGAAATAACTAAGGTTATATAATATGCCAAGGTTATTAATTAAGTACTACTTTATTACCTTTAGCTTGTCCGTTAATTATTAGTAGAGGGGGCTATATCCTAGCAAGTTATTAGCTTTTAATTAAATCTTATAATTATACGTTTAGTAGGGGGGTAGTATATCTAAAGCTACTTTTAAGAACGCGTCTCTATAGCTTAAAAGATAGGTAGGAAGGAGGCGCTTAACCAGCTCCTTATTACTTTCCTTAGCTAGCCCTTCTTCCTTCTCATTAATAATCTAGTCAATTTTGTATAAGCTAGTCGTAAAAACCTTATTATCCTTTTAGTATATATTAAAGTGGAACCCTATAGCACTAATAGCCGCGATATTTAATGTAGGGGGGTTACGTAATAGTAGGGGTATACGTAATTTCCGAGGCTTCTAGGGTATCAACCTTTTCGTTCCTCCCTTTAGCTCCTACTATATCTTCTAGAGGCTATCTCTTGTATCCTATTAGTAGGTCCTCTTCCATATAGGTTAGATCTTCGCAACTTAGGCGACTTCTATATTACTATTCGTTCCGCTTCTATACGTAGAGTCCTCTTTAACTATAGCACTATAGGAGAGTATTTTCGTTAGTATAGGGTTCTTACCAGCTTCGCGACGGGCGTCTTTTTATATAAAGGCTAGGTCCCGGTCCCTAATATCCTACTTATAGGTAGGATCCGCCTCTACGGCTAATGTCCTACGGTTAGTTTGGATTTCTTTAATAAAGGAGGGTAATTTTAGTCTATCCTTCGGCTAAATAAGCTGCCTTTATTATACGTTTAGCTAGATATTAAAATAGGATATCTACTTCTAACTAAGGATTATATTATGGGAACCTAGGTCTAGGATATAGAAGGGTATACTATATAGGCGTCGTTTATTAAGAGAAATATATAACTTTAACACGTAGCTAACCGGCTTACTAGCTTGGCTGTTATAGCCTTTTACTTAGATAGGCTTCTCTAGCTAGGTGGCTTTTATATTTAGGAACCTAGCAACGTTAGTTATATAGGCAGTATCTATAAAGGCAAAGCCATTTACTCTAGTGTTAATAAGGGCGGTTATATTAACTTTATATACATTTCGAGATACTATATATGGAACTATAAAGTGTTTTCCACCTATTAACTGACTTAGATTAATCTCTTTAAAATCGATAGGGTACCCTAAGGGGGAGTTTTTCCCTAGGGTTCTTCTTTTCCCGACTTGTCGGATATTTCTCCTTCCTCTATCTCCTTAATATCGCCTATATCTTTTGGCTCCGGGCAAGATAAGGTAAAGTATCTATCTTTTCCGCAGTTAAAGCACGTGGCTATAGTAGGGTCGATTAGGGTGTTATAGTGGGTATTAGTTGGGGGTATAATATGTAGTTAATCGGGAGAGGCCCGCTAAAGGGCAGTTATACCTACCTTAGGTATAGGGGTACTTTCTACTAGTTTTCCAGTGCCAGCCCTAGTAAGTATAATTGTCGGTTTTTAATCGCTATAAGATTTCTTCTACCGATTAGTGCGGGTATTAATTCGCTATAGTTCTAAATCCAATAACAGATATCGGGCTATAAGTCTTTAGTATATTAGTAGGTTGTCTAGGGCTACCGCGATCTTCTCTTATAATTAAACTGTTAGTTTATTATATAGGTCTAATTAGTAGTTTTTAAGGGGGACCTAGCCTTCGCCTGTTAGGTATAGGAATTAGGTTTAAAACTTAGCAAAGGATTAATTTGGTCTTATTATTAGGTAATTATAGTTATACCTAGCGTCGCGTACTTTGTTCGGGTTTACGTAGATAACCGCTAGGTGCTATAGCATCTCGTTAACGGATATAAACCAAATAGGTAACTCGTCCTTAAACTTAGCTTAAAGGTGCTTTTAGGCGTCCCTAGTAGTTTAACCAAAGAGGCAAAGCATCTTAGCTTCTTTGGAAAGGAAGGAAATAGTTATAGTTAACGCGGAGCTTTCCTTATATTTAAATCCTCCAATTCTTAAAGGTAGGGTCTATCCCGTTAGATAGTGGTTAGGGGTTAAGAAGCTTAACAGACTTCGATTGCTTTATTATCGTTTCCGTACTCCCTAGTATATTATCCTCGGTTAAGTAGATAGGTTAACTAGGACTTCTAGAAGGGGGAGCTAAGCTGCTTTAAAGAGCTATAAGGCTATCTAAGATCTCTTATAGGGTCTCCTATATACTTTAAGCTTAGAGGCGGTCGGCTTCTTAATTAGCCGTTAGGGCACGAATCTGCTTATGTACGTCTATAATGTCATTATTATCTTCAATTTTAGATCTCAATTAAATCTCGTATTCTTCTTGGGTCGGGGCAGCTCTTTTAAATGAGCTCGCTTTAGGTGCCATTGTTGGCTTCCTAGGGTTTATCGGAATTATATAATTTGGTTTTAATTCTAGGGGTTATAGGTCTAGTCCTATCTGGCTCGCAAAGTAGGGTATTATTAAGGCCTTCGCAGGCAGTATAGAGTTGTTTTAATGTCTGAGTATAGCGCGTTAACGCGTCGTTGTAGACGAAGATCTTTTCTTTTTTAGGGGTGGGATATTATTAAGGCCTTTCCAGGCAGTATAAGGAGAGCTTAGTATAATATAACGGCTTATATAAATGCCTCTAAACCAAAGCTTGTGGATTGCTATCTAGTAAAGATACTAAGCTAAGGAGAAGAAGAAGAAGGAGAATCGTTTAGGGGCAGTAGGTAGACATGTCGCGAGGGCCGCCAAGGCGCTAGTAGTAAGCGAGCCAATAGCGATTTTCTATGCCGGGCATGGAAAATCCTAATTGGTTAAATGTGGCAGGTGACGCGCACTAGCACCGTTACAGTATACCCCTAGTATATAGTTTAATATTTTTATTTTTATAACCATTTTTAGTCCTAGTTAATAGATCTTAAGAACTGGCTCCTAGGTAAATAACTCTTTAACTTTCTTAAAGAGTTCCTACTGTTCCTCTCCCTATACCTATAGTTCTTCTTTCTTTATTAATCGCGTAAATAGTTTAATATTCTTTAACTATTATGCTATAAATCTTCTATAGTAATTACAAAACCCTAGAAATAATCTTAACTATATAACGTTCTCTAGTTCTTACCAATTTACTATAGCTTTAATCTTCTTTAAATCTATAATAAGTTAGCCTAGTTTAATAATAAATCTAACGAAATCGGTCTTCTTAGTAAAGAACTTGCATTTCTTAATTGCTACTAGCATCTGTTCTTCTTATAGTCTCTTTAAAACCNATTTAACGTATTCTCCGTGCTCTTCCTTATTTATTAAGTAGATAATAATATTATTAAGGTATACTATAATAAATTTATCTAAGTGTTTTTCTAATATATTATTAATACGCTTCTAGAATATTACTAATGCGTTTATAAGCCCGAATTGTATAACTAATAGTATATATAGTCCTTTCTTTAACTTAAAGGCTGCCTTTTATTTATCGCCTTCCTTAATCCTAATCTAATAGTACGCCTATCTTAGATCTATCTTTATAAAGATTTATACGTTGCCTATCCTATTTTAGATTTCGCTAATTAAGGGTAAAGAATACCTATCCTTTCTAGTAATGCTGTTTAACTATCTATAGTTAATATATAGCCTTAGTTTACTATTCTTCTTTAGTATAAATAGTACTAGATAACCTACTAATAACTATAATAGTCTAATATATTTCTTTTATAAGTTTTCCTAGATAAACTCTTTTAATACTCTATCCTCTTCTTTAGTAAGCTTATAGATTAGAAAGAACCTTAGACTTATTCCTAGTTCTAATTCTATTTTATAGTCCTATACTATATACTCTAATAGCTTTTTACTTTCTAGTGACTATAGTTTCTTGCCATACTTATAGTATCTCTTTGGTATATAACTTAGTCCCTTTTCCGTTTCCTTATAGGTCGCCCCTATTTAGTACTATACCATCTTAGCTTATTATCGCATCTTACATTATTAAGTATCTCTAATATTAACCTAACCTATAATCTAATCGATCTTAAGATTGTATTCCTATAACTAAGGCATTCCTAGTACTGCCTTATTATTTCCTAATAGTAGTATATTAAAAGACATCTCAATCTGTCTCCCTTTAATAGTTAACTAAATAGGTCCTGTTTTAAGATTAATAATGCCTCCCCTATAGGCTATTAGATCTTCTAAAATTATCATTAATAGGTAAAAACATTCCTTCTTTCTATATGGTAATCCTATTCTCCTAACTACTACTAGTAAGATATGGTTTCTTATTACTCTACTATCTATTAATGCTTTAAACTGCTGATCTTACTATTTAACTTATAAATTTAGGTGTTATCCTTAAATTTCTTTAAGGGTCTAAGTGTGAGGGGATCTTATAGATAGGGGGCTATAAGGACACGATTGTAGAATAGGATAGATTAGTAAGAGAGACGAATCCTTAAGGAGGTAAGGCCTTTAGGATTGTAGAGACTATATACTACGGGTATATGCCTTTGGCACGTAACCGGCGACTATCTAAAGGGCGTCCGGGGGTTGTCTTAAGGGTGTCCGCAATAATATCCCTTACATTGCCCCCCCCCTTCTTACGGTTGGCCCCTAATCGCTATTACCTTACGGTAGGGAGATTATAAGGGCTTGTCCTAGAAGAGGTTCGGAGAGATATTAAAGAGGTATTAGTATATTGCTATATATTATCTATCTATCTAACCCCTACTTTAAACTCCTAAAAAACCTTAATAAGGAAAAAACATAACTAGAGAAAAGATATAAGGATTGCTAAAAGACCTATTAGAAGCCTACCGGAAGTATACTAGTAACTACCTAGGCTAATATGGGGATTTTTATACAACTCTACTTCTAAGCCTTTATACCAGTCTATAATTAATTATAAGTATTATAGGCAATTTGGTATTCTAGTATAGTTCCGTAGAACCTTTTAGTATAGGATTTAATATATAGAGCCTTGGCTTACTGTTGTCTTTAACTACTAAAATATGGTCTATAATTCTTTTTTATAATCCTTTTCTTATAATCCTCTACGTTACTAACGTATTACTCCCGCATTTGCCCTTCATCAGGAAATTTTTTTTGGGGCTCATTGTTGCGGTTTGCGGCAGGTGGATATAGTTAATAGCAATTTGCGTAAAACGCACGTTTTGTAACAAAATCGCAGCACCTAATAGCAAATTGCGGCAAAATGCTACCCCTATAAATAAATTGCAGCAAAACGCTACCCTATAAATAAATAGCGCGCANNCTNTACNNNTTGTAAAAACTNTACGAATTGTATAAACCGTACGAATTGTACAAACCGTACGAATTGTACAAACTGTACGAATTGTAAAAACTGTACAAATTGNAACTATATAAATTATAATTATATTATATAATAACCAAATTATCACATATTCCCATAGATTTCTATAATATACTTTTATATATATTTATATTATAACTATATAAAATGTAGAGCTATCTACTTTGGGCGTCAAGGGGGAAGCCTCTCGCAGAGGCTCTAAACCATCTACCTACCTACCTGCCTGCCTGCCTGCCTACCTATCTGCCTGCCTGCCTGCCCTACCTGCCCTGCCTACCTGCCTGCCTGCTTGCCTACCTACCTGTCTGTCTGTCCGTCCGTCTATACCTACCCGTCTATGCCTACCTGTCTGTGCCTACCTGTCTATGGTCACCTTGATTCGATCGATCGATCGAATCGTTTATCGTGTTCGCTGGCTGGTCGTTCGAACGGTTGTCGTGTGGCTCTGGCGGACGGTCGTGTGGCGATGACGACGGTCGTCTAGCTCTGGCGACGGTCATCTGGCCTCCGGCGACGGTCGTCTAGCTCTGGCGACGGTCATCTGGCTCCGGCGACGGTCGTCCAGCTCTGGCGACGGTCATCTGGCTCCGGCGACGGTCGTCTAGCTCTGACGACGGTTGTCTAGCTCTGACGACGGTCGTCTGGCTCTGACGGTCGTCTAGCTCTGGCGACGGTCATCTGGCTCCGGCGACGGTCGTCCAGCTCTGACGACGGTCGTCCAGCTCTGGCGACGGTCATCTGGCTCGGCGACGGTCGTCTAGCTCTGACGACGCTCGTCTAGCTCTGCGACGGTCGTCTGGCTCTGACGGTCGTCTAGCTCTGGCGACGGTCGTCTGGCTCCGGCGACGGAGTCGTCTGCTGGCTGTCGTTCTGGTGTCTTCCTAGGTGGGAGGATGTAAGGAAGGGTAAAAAATGAGGTGGGCTACCTAGGTGTATATAGTGTGATACTGGCAGAGCTGTTAGAGGCTACGGAATATAGCTGGGACCGATAGTAGTGTGTCGCGCGCACAAAAGGTTTTTGTGTAGAGCTTCGTTAAAGCCTCCGTATGCAGAGCTTCGCGCAGAGCCTCGTGTAGAGCTTCGTAGAGCTTTATGCAGAGCTTCGTGTAGAGTTCATATAGAGCTTTGTGCAGAGCTTCGTGTAGAGCTTCTCGTGCAGAGCCTTGTGTAGAGCTTCGTGTAGAGCTTCGTGCAGAGCCTCGTGCAGAGCCTCTATATGCAGAGCTTTGTGTAGAGCCTCGTGTAGAGCCTCGTGCAAGAAGCTTCGTGTAGAGCTCGTGTAGAGCTTTCGTGTAAGAGCTTTTGTGTATGAGCTTCGTGCAGAGCTTTCGTACAGAGCGTCGTGTAGAGCCTCGTGCAGAGCTCGTACGCAGAGCTTTGTGTAGAGCCTCGTGTAGAGTCTCTCGTGCAAAGCTTCGTGTTAAAACTTCGTGCAGAGCGTTGCGTGTAGAGCCTCTGTACGCAGAGCTTCGTGTCAGAGCATCGTGCAAAGCTTCGTGTAGAGCTTCGTGTAGAGCTTTGTGTAGAGCTTCGTACAGAGCTTCGTGTAGAGCCTCGTGCAGAGCCTCTGTACGCACGAGAGCTTTGTGTAGAGCCTCGTGTAGAGCCTCGTGCAAAGCTTCGTGTAAAGCTTCGTGCAGAGCTTCGTGCAGAGCTTCGTGTAGAGCTTCGTGTAGAGGCTCTGTACGCAGAGCTTCGTGTAGAGCATCGTGCAAAGCTTCGTGTAGAGCATCGTGTAGAGCTTCGTGTAGAGCTTCGTACAGAGCCTCGTGCGAGCCTCTGTACGCAGAGCTTCGTGTAGAGCCTCGTGTGGAGCCTCGTGCAAAGCTTCGTGTAGAGCTTCGTGTAGAGCTTCGTGTAGAGCTTCGTGCAGAGCTTCGTGCACGAATTCGTGCAGAACTTCGTGTAGAGCCTCGTGCAGAGCCTCTGTACGCAGAGCTTTGTGTAGAGCCTCATGTAGAGCCTCGTGCAAGCTTCGTGTAGAGCTTCGCGCAGAGCTTTGTATAGAGCTTCGTGTAGAGCTTCGTGTAGAGCTTCGTGCAGAGCTTTGTGTAAAAGCCTCGTGCAGAGCTTTGTGTAGAGCCTCGTGCAGAGCCTCTGCATCAGGAATTTTTTTTTGGGCACGTTGTTGCAAGTGAAAATCGGGGTCTGCAAAACCTGCAGGCGTAAGTCGCAATTTTAGCATTTGCGGCAATTTGCAGCAATTTGCTACGAACACATAGATAGGGCAGGCGCGTGCATAGGTAGCCTATCCGTGGCCTTTGTAGCTACGCCTCGACCACCCACCTAAAGGTGGGTGGTGGACATCCAAATAGCCAGGACAGCTCAATAGCCACTATAAAACCCACCAAAAATTAGAAAATTCACACCTTAATATCTTAACAACCACTAAATAATAAATTCTAATAATTTAGATTTAGGCTTTTATATATACTCTATAGCTTTTTATTAAAGTTATAAAATAAATTATTTAGTAGTTTTAAAGATATAGTATCTTAGCCTTATTTTGGCCTTATTTTAGCCCCTAAATTTTACTATTTTAAAAACTACTAAATAATTTATTTTATAACTTTAATAAAAAGCTATAGAGTATATATAAAAGCCTAAATCTAAATTATTAGATTTTATTATTTAGTGGTTGTTAAGATATTAAGGTATAAATTTTCTAATTTTTAGTGGGTTTTATAGTGGCTATTAAGCTATCCTAGCTATTTAGATATCCACCACCTACCCTTTAGGTGGGTGGTCGAGGCGTAGCTACGAAGGCCATAAATATGTATTTGTAGCAAATTGCTGCGAATTGCGACTTACGCAGGTTTTGCAGACCCCGATTTTCGTTTGCAACAACGCGCCTAAAATTTTTTTTCCTAATATTAGGCTATTAGATGCGGTTAAGGTATTAATTAGTTAGTTAAAGAGACTTATCTCTTAAGATTTAGTATATATGCTTTTAAATCTAGTAGTCCTGTGCTATATATTTGGCGTAGCTCTACTGCCTAGTAAATAGGGACATTTCGCGATAACGTAGTCGGCAAGCCAATGGGCCATGCAAGCCTCCGGGCCACCCCACCAAACTATATATCTTTACGGCAGATCGGAGACTTGAGAATTGGCCTTGCTTATGGGCATTAAGAGCTGGAATAAGTCTACCCTCTTGAAAAAGGGGGTTTTGTTATTGTAGTGTAGCCATTGAAGTAATAGTTGAGTAACGCGTCGCGTTTTTCGCGATTTTGGTGGGGTGGCCCGGAGGCTTGCATGGCCCATTGGCTTGCCGACTACGTTAGCAATTATAGCTATTATACGATTGTTAAGAACGTTTATAACGTTATTCTTTAATACTATAGTATTGTTTTAGGTCTAATTTAACCTATATACGTCTTTAATTTAACGTCTTAATTACCTTCCCCTGGCCGCGTAGTTAGTTTTTATAAATTAGTAATAGTTAAATAACGCTATTATAACAGAGTTATATTAGTAAGGTTGCGGCTATTTACTAAAAGGGTAATAGACGGTAAAGTATAAAGACACTTTACTTATTAAGCTTAATCCTTTTCCTTAACACCTTACTTCCCATCATTAACCTTCGTCTAATTTAGGCGTATCTTTAATATATCATTAAGATTTTCTTCTTTTTTCATTATTAATTTAATATACCTCTTTATTCTCCTACTAACTGCTCTTTTAAGCAAATTTTATAGCGTATCCTAGCCCTACCTTTATATATAGAACCCTAATCCCTACTAACCTGTAACTAGTGCTGGTCCTACCTAAATAATTTTGCCTATATATCTTTAAAAGACTAGAAATCTAATAATAGGATTCTAGAGGCTTGTAATAAGACGCACTATATTAAATCTAATACCTTTAGTCCTTATAATCGGTGTATATGTACTAAGAGCTGTAGTTATATTAAGGTAAGTTTTTCTATCCTTAATAGATTTTTATTACTAACTTTAAGCTTTAATAGCCTAGGCCTAAGTGGCGACGTTCCTTTAATATCCTTAACTACTTATTAGGTAAAACCTAAGTAGATAGTTATATAGCTATAAGGTACGGGCGACCCTAGGGCAACCTAGGGGTAACTCGCCCGTAAGGCACGTGCTCTACACATACCTAGGGAAAACCCTTCCTACCTTGCACACAGACTCCTCCTTTTCCCTTAAGGATTNGTCTCTNTCTATANAATATACCNATTATTCTATNATTNGACTCCCTATNNATATCCTTACCTTATATTTAAATCCTTACCAATCCCCTTAGAAGGATAGCCGGTTTAATTTTTCTATAATACCTCCGAAAAGAAAACCGACGCCTACACCCGACGGTAATACGCTGGCGATGTGACTATAGAACGCCTTAGGATCTAGTGTAGACGAAACCGCTAGAAGCACACTATTAGTATCTAAGCTATTTTCCGAATCTTAAAACAATTAGATATCTATAAACGCTAAAGACTAGTTCAACCTATATACCTAGGCTTAACAGGAACTTAGTAAGGTTACTAGTATCCTACCTAATACCGCTAATATAAAGGAGCTAGATAAGCTAGCTAAGAAGATAGCCAACTTATAAAGCATTATTAATTCGATAAAGCCCTCCTATTGCCTCTCTAGCGAAGAGCATAAGTTATATAGCAAACGTATACGCCAAACAAATCTCGACGCCCTAGTTAAGAAGTTACTACCTGATATTAGCGGTACTACTTAACAGCATTTTAACCGGTAGATTGCCGCAGTTAAGAACCGATTTAAGGTTAATAACGCTGACTACAACTGTAAGTAACGCACGCGCTAGGCTATCAAAGGTCTTATAAAAGAGAAGACAATTGCCTAACTAGTTTATTGCCGGTTAGGTACTAAGGATAAGGGTCCTTTACTATAGGACGAATTTAAAACTATAGTCTAAGACCAGATTAGGAACCCTATAGTAAGACGCTTTAATAACGCTATAACGTACTATATAGCTGTTATAAAGGAGAACTAGAGGTTTAACGTCTTCCTAGCCCGTATGCATAGCTTAAAGGACCTCTTCTCATATACCCCTTTTATTAATCCTAAATAATAGGTAGACTTTTAGTTCTTATATCTCCCAGCCTACCTATAAGCAGAGCTCTTCCGCCAGAACTTCGCCTAACGGGTGAGAACCGCTAAAGACCTCTTCGACGAAATCCGCCGTATAGAGCAATTGCTTAATACTACAAAGCTCACGGAAGATCGCGTAAGTGGCAGTGGCAAATTATCGCGTATAAAGCGTGGTCGCAGCATAGGCTTTATAGACTTAGGCTTAGGGAACAGAACCTAAAAAGGGCGACGCTTTTCTAAGCAAACTCCTGGGGAGACCACTTAAAAGCCAGATAGCTTAGGGGACCCCCTAGATGCTAGTACTATACAGGTAAGTTAAAGGACCGCAGGCGGCCACTATAAGGAACACTGGAAGCAGGCTAATAAAGAGAAGTTAGCTCGGGCTTCGGAAAACCTAAAGCCCTAGTAGCGTATCTCTCTTAACTGCAACTAGGGCCTAATATAGAGGGAGAAAAGAAACGTATTGTGGTATATATCGCGATAGATACACCCTAGGGCGAAGTCCGCCTACGTACTTTATACGACAATAGGTGCTAAATTAACCTTATTAATTAAGATATCGTCTATAGATTTAACCTACCTATATACTACACGCTATGTTTACGTAAACCTATTATATATTTCCTTAATAGCAACCAGATAATAATCTAGGATACTTATAATCTAATGGTCACCACTAGCGACTCCTAGGGTACTTCTCGTACTATTAGCCCGCAGACTTTTTAGGGTGGCTTATTTAATGGTTATAATATAGTTCTTAGATAGGATTGGCTCGCGGAAGCAGATTTATTAATTAGCTTCTATTTTAGATAGTTTATCTAGGGTACTTTAGACCCCAGACGCCTCTAGATAGTCACCCTTAACGCTCTCCTAGTAGATATTAAGGCTAGCGAAACAGTCTATTCGCTATAGCTAGAAGACTCCTTTTCTACGCCAGTTATAAATATAATAGAGGACCTATTGTTACTAGCAGCGAGTACCCGTATAGACCCTTTAGACGTAAAGATACCGGTTATAAATATAGTAGAGGACCTACCGTTACTAGCAGTAAGTACCTATAAAAACCCTCTAGTACTAGCGCAGATTACCTATACACAAGGGGGAGGTAATTGAAACCCCAAAACTATTAAGTATACTATAGTAGAGCTATATATACTCTCTGTGCGAGCATACCTACGAAACGCATATCGGCCGCACCCTTTTCTTTACTGGCTCCCGGAAGCACACTACCACATAATAGTTGCTTCGACCTCCGTGGCCCCTAGCCTACCAGATATATATAAGGAGGAAATTAATATTTTCTCTAATGAGCTAGCAAGTATACTACCGTAAAACTCTAAGTACGACTATATAATCGACTTAGAAGAAGGCAAAACGCCACCGCAAATGCCCCTCTATAACCTCTTATAGAAAGAGTTATAGATCTTACAAGAGTACCTAGACAGTACTCTTAAAAAGGGCTAGATTAGGCCTAGTAAGTCGCCTACTAGAGCGCCTATCCTCTTCGTGCTAAAAGTAGACGGTATAATATAGCTATACGTTAATTATAGACGCCTAAACAAGATCACGATTAAAAATCGGTACCCCCTCAGGCTACCGCTAGTCGGCGAGCTCTTTAATAGGCTTAGCTATATAAAGATATTTATAAAGCTAGATCTTTATAATGCGTACTATAGAATTTATATTAAAAAGGGAGATGAATAGAAGACCGCATTTAAGATATACTACGGTCACTTTAAGTACCTAGTAATGCCCTTTAGTCTTACTAACGCCCCTATGACTTTTTAAAGCTATATTTATAAAGCTCTAGGAACCCTAGTGGATACTATTTACGTAGTTTACCTAGATAATATTTTTATCTACTTAAATGACGAGGATAAGCACGTTAAGCACGTTAAGTAGGTACTACAATAGCTCCGCGCTTGGGGCGTATCCCATGCGCCGTCACGAAAGGTGCTCCTTTTCCTGAGCCAACCAGAGGCTCTAGATTTAATTAAGTCTTGGCAAAATAAAGTTNTAGATTTGATCGATTAATTATAACCCAATATTATAGTAATAAAGCTTAAATTTAATATATAATTCGACTCTAGGTTAAACAAGGTCTACATCATTGGAAGAACGTTTGCAGCCCATTGTGGTGGTTTAATCACGATGGGCTGCAAACGTTCTTCCAATGATGTAGACCTTGTTTAACCTAGAGTCGAATTATATATTAAATTTAAGCTTTATTACTATAATATTGGGTTATAATTAATCGATCAAATCTATAACTTTATTTTGCCAAGACTTAATTAAATCTAAAGCCTCTGGTTGGCTTAGGAAAAGGAGTACCTTTCGTGACGGCGTATAGGATACGCCAAACTATTAAAATATATCTTTTATATTAAGAACGTTAAGTTCCTAGGCTTTATTATTACCCCTAGGGGTATTATAATAGACCCTAACCGCGTAAAAGCTATTAAGGAATGGCCTAAGCCTAAGTCCTATAGAGACATCTAGGTCTTCCTTAGCTTTGCCAACCTCTATAGGCGATTTATCTAGAACTACTTAGATACTATATACCCCCTACACGTATATCTTGTATAGGCACATCGCAACCTAACGTTAGATAGGGAGAAGAAGAAGAAGCGTAAGTTAAAAGGGCCCACTAAATAGTATTAACCCTAGTCCTAGCCTAATGACGCGTAGCAGGCGTTCTGTAAGCTACGCGCTGCGTTTATACAGGCTCCTCTACTTCGCTACTTTAACCCTAATCTACCCCTAATGGTAATTACTAATGCTTCTGACTATACCTATAGCGGTATACTTCTGCAGCCTTTAGGGTAGGAAGATTAACTCCACTAGCACCTAATCGCTTATTATAGTTAGAAGCTTACTAGCCTAAAAGTACGGTATAATATATATAATAAAGAACTACTCGCTATAGTGCAATATTTTAAGACGTAACGCTATTACCTTAAACACGCCGCGTATATAACGCGCGTGCTCTACGATTATAATAATCTTAGGTACTTTATAACCACTAAGAGCTTATTTACTCGCTAGGCCTAGTACGCTAAGGAACTAGCTAAGTTTAATTTCGAGATTAAATATAAGCTAGGTAAAATAAATCCTATTAACGCACTATCCTGGCGCCCGGATTATGCTAAAGGCTTTAAGAATAGTAGTAAGAGGACAATCCTTAATACTATACTGCCTATATTATAGCAAAAGTTACGGGTTATAGGCCTTATGGGCGGCCCTAGTGCTACTACACTAAACTAGTGAGTAGTATGCGTGCAGTATGCGAGCAACCCTTGTAAACTTGGCGCCGGCGGACTAGAGCGTCCTACTATTCTCTTTAAGACTACCTTAACCGGCCTGATGGCGCTTAACCCTAGGGAAGACCCCTTAGCCCAGGCTACAGTCCCCCGCGATAACCTGGTAAGTCACCTATATATTATATATTACTTCGCTAGCACCAACTTTACGTAAAGTCTTATGCTATAGTAAGAGGTAGTAGTAGCTGCCTTAGCTGAAACGGCGTTTATAAAACACCCCCCTAAGTCACTAGTTAATTTTATTTATAGAGTATAAAAAAGGGATGCCTTTACATGCTTTATATATAATTAGTTAACCTAAAAATAAGTTCCCGCCGGTAATAAGGACTACACCCTTAATAATTAAGGACTCCTAAGGTAAAACAATAAGGTCTAGGTGCCGAATTACACACTACTATAATAGGAGATCCTTAAGCGAAATTATAACAATCCTATAGGCGGCTACTATAGTTTTAACCGTACCTTTAAGGTAATCGCGTGGAAGTATGCTTAGAACGGCCTTATTTAGGACCTCCGTAAATACCTAGATAATTATAATACCTACTAACGCTCCAAATCGCGCCGTTATAAACCCTATAGTGAGCTGCAGCCTCTCTAGGCCCCTACCCGAGCCTAGCGGCATTATTTACTTAACTTTATTATAGATCTCCCAGAGTCTAAGACTCCTAATAGCGTAGAGTATAACTCCGTCCTTGTCCTTATAGACCGTTTTATAAAGCTAGTGCGCTACTATCTAGTGCGTAAGATAATTAATACTACGCAACTTACAGAATTCTTATTTAGAGTCTTTGTATAAATAGGGCCTCTAAATAATATTATCTCTAATAGGGGTAGTATATTTATAAGCGAGTACTAAAGCACCATATGCTACTATCTCCGCGTTTAACGTAAACTTAGCACTATATTCCACCCGTAGATAGATAGTTAGATAAAGCGTCAGAACTAGGAGCTTAAGGCATACCTATATATATTTACGAACTAGGAACAGTCTAATTAGGCCTCCCTACTTAAAGAAGCAGCCTTTACCTATAACTCTAAGGTCTATGCTATAACAAAGCGTTCCCCTATTAAGCTCGCCTATGGCTAGCTACTAAACGTCCTAGATAGAGTCCTGGACAGCGTCTAAGACGCCTAGTAAGGTAGGGAGGGGTCCAAGTTAACGAATATCCAACTCGTAGAGACGTATCTATAACGCCTGCGCCTTATACGTAAGGTAGCGGCGGCGTCGATAATATATACCTAAAAGCTTTAGGTAAAATACTATAATCGTCACCATCTAGCTAAGCATTTCGCCGTTAGTAAATAAGTCCTGCTCTCCTCTAAGAATATCTACATAAAACGCCCTTATAAAAAGCTTAACCATAAGTTTATAGGACCGTTTTAGATCCTAGAGCGTATAGGGTAGCAAGCATATAAGCTAGAGCTCCTACCTATTATAGCACGGCTCTACCTAGTCTTCTATATTTCCCTACTAGAGCCTTATAGGTCACGCCCTAGGTTTTAACCCCCGGCAGTAGAAGAGCTTAAGGAAGGCAGCTAGGAAGTAAAAGCAATCGTCACCCACCAGGATTGTGCTGGACAACTATAGTACCTTATTAAATGGTTAGGATAGCCGGATAAGTATAACGAATAAAAATATAAGATAGAACTTAAGAATTATTAATAACTACTAGATAAGTACCGCAAGCGGAACACCCTAGCCTTACAGCTAAAGCATAGGCGAAAAGTAAGCGCCGCTATTAAAATATAACCTGTATTAAAGCGGAGCAGAGGACGTCCTAAGGGATTAAAGAATAAGCAACAATTGCTATAAAAACTGTAGCCTTAATTTAGAAAGCACCCTTCCTAGACCTAGTCCGTTACTCTATGCTAGCTAAGTAGATTGTTTATATATTAGAGAATAGGCCCGTTTATAACCGGGGTCTATTTAACTAGGGTCCACGACCTGCTAGTAACCCGCTAGTGGTAACCTGTACTAACAACTTATACTATTCCACGCATATGCTACGTAAATAACGCATAAGGCTAAAACATGGGTTAGCGGCGAGTTTAATAGGTATATAGCCTTACCGTCCTAATCTAGCTGTATGTAAATAACCTATAACCTACCTACGAAGTATATACGGCGCTACGCTAGTATAGCGTAAGGCTAAAGTAGGGTTAGCGGCGGATTTAATAGGCATATAGCCTTACCGTTTATAAATCTGGCTGTATGCGAATAACCTATAACTAACCCGCGAGGTACTAGCGACCTGCCTATATAAGTAAGCTTTTAGAATATTTCTGGTCTACTAAATTTAGGCAACGGTATTAAGCTCCACTAGCTCTACCTATTAAATAGACCAATTAGGATTTTCTATACCGGGTATACAAAATTGCTATTAGCTTAGTTAAATGCGGGGAGTCTTAGCAAGGCAAATCTAACTAATTAGACAACTTCGACCGCCGGTTAAAGTTCCTTAACATCTTCGCGCCGCGCACGTATACTACCCGTCTCTTTATACGCAAAATTAAGACGCTCTTTCCCCTCTAAATTTTTTCCTTACTAAGGTTTTTTATGGGGTTTTATTAAGGCTTAAGCATATAAAGGATCGGGGACGACCCTTTTTAAAGGGGGGGGCATTGTTAGGTAAAACCTAAGTAAATAGTTATATAGCCGCAAGGTATAGGCGACCCTGGGGCAACCTAGGGGTGACTCGCCCGTAAGGTACGTGCTCTACACATACCTAGGGAAAACCCTTCCTACCTCGTACACAGACTCCTCCTTTTCCCTTAAGGATTCGTCTCTATCTATACAATATACCCATTATTCTATTATTAGACTCCCTATCCACATCCTCACCTTATACTACTATATCGCCCAGGCTTTTTCTTATTCCAGTATAAATACTAAATAACTTAGCCAAATTTAAGACTATACTATAGCTATTTATACCGCTTATAATTCTTAGCAAGCTAGCTAATAACGCCTAATGCGAGAGTAAGGTTAGTATACTAAGAATAAGGTACGGGATAGGGGTGATAAGAAAAAGGTCGCTGTCTACTATAGAAAGGAGTTTATGCATACGCGTTAAGTTTTAAAAGAGTATAATATAATACGGTATTAGGTAGGTTACCCTTTGGGTACCTAGCGGATAGGTAACTAACAGTTGCTATAGTAAGGTCTTGGTGGTTCTAAACTATACTAGCCAGCTAATATCTCTATTTATTCTAGGCTTAAGAGTATCTTTATTAACTATAAGCTTACTCCCTAAGAGCTTCGTTAGTATTAGTTTGGACCTAATATTAGTGTTAAGCGTTTAAGAGTCTCTACTCTAGCTACACCTTATTATCCTACCTCTGTTTTTATGCCTACCTATACCCCTATTAAGGGTTCTGGATTTTATTCTCGTTAGCTATCCCTTAGAGGGCCAATAAATACTAATCCTACTTCTAAGGATAAGGCATAGTGGCTTTTTAGATTAGGTATTTAGGATTTATTCTTATATATAGTAGCAATTAAGGACCTTAATTAAGTGCTTAAAAAGGCCTTAGAAGGCTTTTGGGAAGGGCCTAAAAGCCCTAGGAATAATATTCCTAATATAAACAAATAAATAGAAATGCAATTCTAGCAAAATGCCCTATTAACTCTATGCTATATACATAAAAAGGCTAAGGACCTATCTTACCTTAGGCCGTAGTCCTATCCCTATAGTTTTTAGAGCCTATCTATTCTATATCTAATTTAACCTATTTACTCTTTTTATAAGCCTTCTTTATAGGTCGCGATAACACTATAGTATTAGAGCGCTTTCTGCGATTTATAGATTATAGACCTTAGTCCTAATATTCTTTTAGAATATCTTCGCAATAATTAAGGTAATCCTCTGGTTCCTATATAAAGTCCTTAGCGGGCTAGCGTAGCCATTTAACTTTAAATTAAAGCTTGTTCTTAATAGACTTATAGTATAGTATAGCTTTAACCTTATACCGCTCACCCACTACCTTAGGGTATTTAATTGGGCCTAGACGGAAGTTCTTTTCTAAAGGTGGTCTATACCATGGCTCTAGTAGGTTTATATAAAACACTAGATATATATAGGCTATAAATAGGGGTAGCTAGAGACGGTAGGCTAACTTACTAATTTATTTCTTAATTTAGAAGGGACCTAAGTATCTTACATTAAGCTTTTTTAATAGTTAACGGGTCTTAATATTCGTTAAATATAATAGAACCTCATCGCCTACTCCAAAATGCTTATCCTAGTGCTTACGGTTATGCTAAAGTCTCTACTACTCTTAGGCATCTTATAGGCTCCGCTTTATATACTTTTATTACTCCTTTTATTCGTAGAGGTATCCTTATACTCTCCGGTAGATATCCTTAAACTTTCCGGTAGAATCCTATAACTAATTATGCGGCCTTAGCCAGTAATTATCGGGTATACCGTTAAACCTAAATAGTCGGACGCTATAGGCAATTTAGATTGGTGCATACTTATGCAATATATATTACTTTAAATTATAAGCGTACTCCGCGTACGGAAGTAGCTTACACTAGTTGTCTTGCTAGTAGTTTAAATATATCTGTAGGTAAAACTCTAGTTCCTAGTTCTAGCGTTCCATTTACCCATCCGACTATAGGTGGAAAGCCGTACTATAATAGTGGTCTATCTTTAAATGGAAGCATAAATCCGACTAGTACTAACTTGTAAAGACGCTGCCCCTATTAATAATAATAAAGTGCGGCTAATCTACTTTAAGAAAGTATTTCTCCTTAATTAGGTTAGCAAGCTCTTATACGTTAATCGTCTTATTAACAGGAAGGTATTAAATATACTTTAAAAACCTATTAATAAGTACGAGGACCAAATCGTATATTTATCCTTAGCTATCTTTAGATAGCGGGAGATCCGTAATAAAGTCCATGGCGTAATATTACTATAGCTTACTAGTAAAGGGAACTAATTTAAGTAAACCCTATAGCTTGTGCCTACGGATCTTATATATTTAACACTTTTCGCAATAGCTAATATACTCCTTTACTTCCTAATTAAGCCTTAGCCAATAGTATTTACGTTAAAGTAATTTTACTATCTTTACTTAACTATAGTGGCCGCCTAGAGGATTATCGTAATTCTTTATAAGAATCTTCTGTCGTAGATTTGCTTTTTATAGTACCTAAACCTTACTACCTTTACGCAGTAGGCCTATTGGGTCTAGTTCCTAATAGTAGCGCCTAATAGCTTTCTTTCCGTTACGTTTCTAGTTTACTTCCGCATTAAGGATAGCATAGGAAGTATCCCTCCGTTGCACCTTACGGATAAGATCCATTAACCTTTTAGATAATTCCTAGGTAAAAGCTATTTCGTCCCATACTACTCTAAGTATAAAACTAGATAGTACTATAGATTTTATAACTCTTTAATACGCGTATATTAGAAAGGCCGTTATAAGGTTAAAGTCCTTTAGTTATTATAGGGCTCTAAGTTCCGATTGCTCTATAGCTTTGCTATTTATTTAAGGGGATAGCTTAATAATTAGAGATAGTATATTACTAGGTTCTAAGAATATATTAGGGACGTCCTATCTAGGTATATTTAGACCCTTATTAGCAACGGACCAGGTACTAGCTAGAACGTGAGTAAAAACTAATAGGGCTTATACCGCCTAAAACTTAGTATATAGAGCTATAGGTGCTTAAACATCCTATACCTAGAGCTTGTTTTATAATGTAGGAAGTAAGATATCTATTATCTATTTTCCTTCTCCCGTTTTAAAGCCTTTGGTATAGTCTAGCTGTTATAACAGTCCATTAATAGGGTTGTTTTCCCCTAGCTTATATTTAATCTTAAAATTAAATCGCGTAAGCTCCTCTGCCTATCTAGCTTGTTAAGGTATAAGCTCCTTTATAGTTATGAAGTAGCGTAGATTATAGTAATCTAAGAGTATACGAGTAGTATAGCTCGCGTGCTTAAGGTAGTGTCGCCACTATTTAAAGTAGTTAACTATAGCCAGCAGTTCCTTATCGTGGGTATAATACCTAACTTTAGGTCCCTGGAATTTTCTGTTATAAAATGCTATTAGTCTCTAATAGAGCTAGGTAGCGTTTATATACCTATTAGGTTGCAATAGGATACCAATAAGGGCAAAATTCAATGTATTAGTAATTATTATTAATAGCTAATCTAGGTCGAAATGCCGTAGTAATAGAGCTTCTGTAAACTTTATGTAAAGTTCCTAAAAGGCCTTCTAAACCTTTCCGGGCTATAACTACGGCTTATACCATTTAGTTAGTCCCTTCTTAGTTTTCTTTCTTACCGCCTTTAAGCTTTTTACTCCTTAGGTCGGGTTTTAGGAAGCTTCCGTAATATAGTTAAATAGGTATTAGGCGATGTCTGAGTAGTTATAGATAAAGCGCCTATAGAAATTAGTAAAGCTTAGGAACACTTAAACATCCTAGTAGCTCTTTAGCTCTGGCCACTTCTAGATCGTCTGCACCTATACTAGGTCTATAACTATACCTATAGGCGTTATAATATAACCTAGAAACTCGACCTACTTAGTATTAAAGATATACTTTAACGCCTTAGCGTAGAGGCCCTAATTATCTAAACGTTTTAGTACTTCGCGGACGTGTTGCTCGTGTTAATTCTCGTTTTCTAAGTAGATTAAAATGTTATCTAAATAAATGACGTATATGCGGTTAACTAGTCCCCCTAAGGCTCTGTAAATATACAATTAGAATGTCGTAGGCGTATTAGCTAGTCCGAAAGGTATTACTAAATACTTAAAGTGGCCGTATTAGGTTTTAAAAGCGGTCTTTTACTTATCCCCTTCTTTAATACGGAGGCTATAATAGGTGTCTCGTAGATCTAACTTCGTGAAGATCTTTGCCCTAAATAGTTAATCCAGCATTTTACTAACTAGTAGTAGTGGGTAATGGTTCTTGATTATAATCTTATTAAGACCGCAATAGTCTATGCATAACCTTATAGTTCTATCTAGTTTTAGGATAAAGAGGATTGGCGCGCCTAATGGTAACTTATTAGGCTAGATCTATCCCTTTTCTAGTAAGCCATTAAGGTACTCCCGTAGGATCTTAAGCTCTTTATATAAGAGGTTGTAAATAGAAAGGTTTAGCGGTTGTTTGCTTTCTTTAAGATTAATTATATAATTATACTCCGAGTTCTATGGTAAGACTTTAGCTCTCCTACCTAAAAATACCCTTAGTAAATCCCTTAGGCCTGCTAAAATATTTAACAAATCGGGGTCGCGTTTATCCTCCGCGTTATCGTCGGGTAGGTTCTAAAGCTCCCTTAGGATGCTTACAGGCAGCATCGTGCGCTATAGTAGTTACTCGTATATAGTTACTACTATATATTACACCGTTTTATATAGTAGCTAGTAGAGGGTAGGGAAATCCTTAATACAGCGCTTAAGATACCGTAGTATACTCTCCGCATATTGCTTAAGCTAGAGTAACCTATAACGGTTAAAGTATCTTATAAGATCCTTAAGATCGCCGCCTCTCTATAATGTCTCCGCGACCTATCCGGCAGTTCTTTATAGGGTTTCCATTATAAAGGGGTTATCGCCTATACTAGGCTTTATACCTATTTTATTATTAAATAGGGGTTAGATCTAATACTCCTTTAGGTATAGAGCGTACACTATTTTACCTAGGGCTATATTCTCTAGAATGTCCTTTAGGCTTATTAGTAATATACGCCCTTCTAAATCTTTATCGTTCCACTATTTAAAGGCTCTAGTCTTAAAGCGTATTTTAGGATCTACTTTCGCAAGCTAAGGGTATCTAAGGATAAGGTTATAACCTACAAAGTTAGCCGCCTAAAAGGGTTGCGGGCCGACTACCTTAGTGTGGTTATATATATCGGCTATTAACACTATAAGCTTATAGGCACTATATAGCTTAATCTAATGCTTATCTAAAAAGCCTGTAATAGGTTTTCGCTACCTTTACAATAGGATAAGTTTATACTCTTTTACTAAATTATATCGTATAAGATTAATTTCGGCGCCGCTATTATATAGTGCTTAGAACTGTCGTACCTTACCTATAGGGAGTGTTATTTCTAGCTTAATAGCAATATAGAAAGTCTCTCCTTTTATATCTTGCCTTAGTTGTAGTTAGAAAAGGTCCGCGACTAGGGCTTTTCTTTTTTTAAATTATTAGTGCGATTGTCGCCTAACTTGTTTTTTTAATAAGATTTGCCTTTGGGAAATTTCCTTTTAGCTTCTTAGAGTGTTCCTATAAGGGTGTTAGACGGGTATTAGGTTGGCCTTAGGAATCTTTCCCATTACTTAGGGCTCTTGACTTTAATCCTTTTAAAGTTCTCCTTAAGAACAGCTTCTTTAAAGCTTGGGTCTACCCTATATTGCTATTAAAATGCCCGCGCTTTTAGTTACCCCCTAGCTTTCTGCTAAAAGAGGTCTAGTTCCTTACCGTATCCTTAGCGTTTAGAACCGCTCGTTCGAAATCCGCATATACGGTAATCTATAGTAGGGCTCCTATACGCTTTATTTTGTCACGAATTGCTAGCTTAATTTTAGCCTAGATAAATCCAATCTTTTCCTTCTTGCGGACGCTGCCGTCCTTATTTTTAAAGGGCTCTAAATCTATCTATTAAGCACGAGTTTCTACAAAGTTTATGAACTAGCGGAAGCCTTAACGGTCTAGCTGCGTACCATTCCAGAATTATTCTACATTATTATATTATATAATATACGGATCTTAGGTCCAACCCTTTAGGAAGGTCTATAGCTATAGCCATATTATAATTTGCTCTTTATTAAGTTAATTAAGCGCAATCTAGTTTAGCGATCGGTCTTTAATCTTACTAATAATCTAGTATATACGCTCTTTAGTATTATCTTATATCATTAGCATCTTAAAGAAGTTATCTACCTTACAAACCCAATCGTCCAGCTATTAGGCATTAGGTCTATAACGAAGTTCTAAACTATTAAAGGCCTTAGCTAGTCAGTCCATATCCTTTTTCCGTTTATTGCGTAGGTGCTTCTCTAAGTCTTTTATACCTCTTTAGGTAGGTACTAGGTAGCCCCTAGAAAGCCCCTAGCCTTAATTAGGTTGTAAAAGAATTTACCTAGCTTAGATTAAACCCTACTAAATATAGATTTACCCTTAAAGGGTTCTAATATATTTATTAATGGCTTTCTCCTATATAGCTTCCGAGAGCCTTATAATAGCTTCCTAATATCCGTCTTAAAGGAGATTAGTATAAGGCTCTTAACCTTCCGAACTTGGGCCTAGGGAAGCTCCTACTATAAAGGTAGTATTAGCACTAGTAGCTAGTATAGGTTTCCCAATAAGCCTTAGGTCTTAAGTTAGTATTTAGGTTTAGTTTCCTAAAGGGGTAAGCCCGCTTAGCTTATAAGCAGTCTATACACCACCGCTATACTAATTATAGGCCAGTGGTCTTCTGGGAGGGTTCTAGTTAAGTCCCTAGTTAGACATATTAGTATATTTCTCTAGCATTTCTAGCTTAGGGGAAAATCTTAGGGTTACCTTTAGCGCTTAATCTTCTAATTAGCCTAGGTGGGGTCGGAGGGGTTCTAGTTACTTTCTAGCAGCATTATAACCGTTATAGAGGGTGTCTGCGTTTTCTTTAGCGGTAACTATAGGTATATAAGAGTCTTCGAGCTCCTAGAGCATCTAGGTATTAGGGCTCGTTCGGCCGTCTTACCTAAAGGGTTATATTATCGCAATCTTTCGCTATTAGAGGGACCTTCCTGCCTTTACGTGACGGCTTTCCATAAGGTATCTGTGGAGTTTCTATTTAGGTTATTACAAGATTTTAAGGGAAGATAGTAGTTATAAATAAAAGATATAAATAAATAATCTAGTCCTTAAAGCCAACTACCCTTTTAAAAAAGAGTAGGAAGGATTTAAATATAAGGGGATTTTATAAATAGGGGGCTATAAGGACACAATTGTGGAATAGGATAAATTGGTAAGAGAGACAAATCCTTAAGGAGGTAAGGCCTCTAGGATTGTTTTTTTTTATTTATTTATATCCGTTGTATTATACTACGTACAATACTGCGCATGCAGCCTCTAGGCTATGGCGCTATAGTTCTATATACATGAATCCTTTCTAGGTAGCTTAACATATACTAGTAGCTATGTCCTAGTAGTTTATAAATCCCTAAGCTAGGGATTTACAGCTTCCTAATAAGATACTAGGTTGCTAACAACTATTAGGTAGTAAGAAAACGATAGGAAAATAGAAGAAAAAATTAGAATAAAATCATAAATAATCCTAACGCCTGTCCCTGTCCTTTTTATAGTTCATTTCTATCCTTTTGCTTTCTATGGTCTATCTACTAGGACTTTAGTAGGAGTTGCCTCCTTCTANAGATCCTTCTGCTCTTAGCCACTTCCCAGTAGCTATTTTTGTCCTACTTAAGAATAGAAAAAGCGCCCTTCTTCCTTTCTTTATACAAAAAAGCTTCTCTAAGGAGAGAGAAGAGCCTATTTGTCTTTACATTTCCTTTCTATCTTCCCAATGTAGTCTGTATTCTAGTAAGAGGTGCGTAGGGGTTTATACCGCGGTACAGTCCTTAAAGCATCTACCTTCTTTATCCTTCCCTATTGTTTTAGAGAAGGATTTAAAGAAGCCTTTTCCTAGTTTTAGTTGAAAAAAAAGCTGATTATAGCTTTTTAGGATATTTATCCTTAGTGGCTTTAAAAGAGAAAGGGTAGTTTCCTTTACAGATTCTAGTATAGTGTTTTCCTTTGCTTTTATTCTGTTGCTAATTGTTTTTCCACTGTTCTAGTATCTTTTCTCTTACTTGTTTCCCTAGGTGGGCTAGGGAAGAATAAGAAGATTATATTTTTCTTCTAGAGAGGCCCTTTTTAGCTAGTTTATCTGCTATTTTATTTCCGTAAATTCCTAGGTGGCTAGGGACCCAATAGAAGTTAATAGAGATATTCCTACTAGCTAGATAGGAACAGCTTTGCGTAATTTTAAAGACTAGTTCTTGCCCTCCTGTAAGAGAATTAAGCTNTAATCTCTTAATAGCNGCTTNGCTATCTATAAAGATATAAACCTGTTTCTCTTCTAGTCTTTGTTATTTTAGGTGTTCTAGGGCCCTATAGACTGCATAAAGCTCTACGTCCATAATTTCCATATAGGGCCCTAGATTCCANTTTGTTGCATATTTAATCCTATTTCTCTCTCCTATTTTGCATACGGCTGCTACATTTGATTTATTGTCTTTAGAGCCATCTGTATAGTATATATCTACTAGGTCCTACTTTAGGGATTCTTGTAGATTTTCTACTAGTCTTAGATATTCTTATGCAGCTTCTTCTTTACTACCCTTAGAGATAGAAAAGAAAGCGGGAATAGGAGGAGACCACGGTTTTTGCCAGTCTAGAGAGACTCTCTCTATATTCCAATTTTGGATTAGCTTCTAAACTCTAGTGGTTAGAGATAGTAGCTGTGTTTTTGGCTGTAAGATTTAGGATTGTAGAGACTATATACTACGGGTATATACCTCTAGTATATAACCGGCAACTATTTAAGGGGCGTTTAGGGGTTGTCCTAAGGGCAACCTAAGGTGTCCGCAATAATATCCCTTACACTAAGGCTCTACTACTAGTTCCCTCTAATCCCGTAGGCCTCTACTTTTCTTAACTATTAGCTATTTAATCCTATTTATACTTAGTCCACTCTTAGCCAATACTTAGTTCGCTTTTTATCTTTAATATACTATAAACACGTGTTCTCTAGGCATTCCCACTACTATTATCCATCTAGGTATTTTTCCGTAAGAAATCTTTTTAGCTAAAGTATTAAGTTACCTAACTTCTAAACTTCTACTAGATGCTAGCTATACATATACTTAGCATTTTAATACTTTTATTCCTCTGCTAACCAATATATTCTTATAGGGTATTTTTAATGCTTATTCTTTAGTGCTCTATATATATTGTATATATCGTCTATATATACAATCTACGCCAATATATAGTATGCTTGGTGCTTTAGGTTAACTCTTAGCTCGTCTTTATCCTTAAATTTAAACCTTTATTGTACTAATCTAAACGTTATAACTTTGTTCGCAGGTACTAAAATACATCTCTCGCTTCTCTAGTCCTCTAAATATTCCTTTAAATCTTTTAATATTATAATTAAGGCTTCTTTAATATGACTTATTACCTTTTCCGTAATTAGGTAGTCCTAAATAACTTTCTTATCTAACTACATATAGAAATCTTCCCACTTATTATTATGCCTTTGCCTATACTACTTTTAGTACAGCTACTAGAGTGTATACGGTTCGTTTATAAGGAAGTATCTTCTTATTACTATGTTGTAACAGCCCTTTATATATCGTTCTTTAAACCTAGTTAGAATCCCTAGATTCTCTTCTTATTCTAGTTTAATAAGCTACTTAGCTCTTAATATACTTACTTTAGGCCTATTAGTAATCCTTTATATAGGTGCTTGGTCCCTTATATATCCTAATATACTAGATCTCTTATCTAGTTTCTGTTTTTGCTATAAGGTAATTCTTACTCTAAATTCCTCTATAGTTTCTTTCTTTTCGCGTCTTATAAGTAGATCCTTAAAGTTTTCTTACTTCTTAATCTTAGTATCGGCATTCCGATCTTTAGGCTAAATACTATATTCCCCTAGTAAGTCCTCTAGGTCTATATATCTATCTCCTAGTTTAGTTACTGTTTATACCATAAATTCTCTAATCTTGTTGGTCCTTATTTATATCTTAAAGTCTTAGTTTTATAGGATTCTTAATCCTAAGCTTGCTTCTAACTTAAGCTTTACTCCTACCTTAGTTTAACTAGGCTTACTTAGTGTTCTTATCTTATTTTAAGAGTCTTAAATCTTACTTATCTTGTCTTAAGAGTCTTATACCTGTAGGAAACTCTATCCTAAGCTCATTTATATATCTTTAAACTAAGCTATTGCCCTACTCTATCGGTTTTCGTCCGTTATAGGTCCTTAGGTATACCTTATCTTATCTTAAGAATTTTAGTCGTCTCTTATCTCTTCTTAAGAATCTTAAGCCTTTAGCTTTTTGCCTTTATCGAGTACCGAAGTGGTTTACTACCCTACTTCTCTTATATCTTATAAAGCAATAGACATTATATCTAGTGGGGTCTTAATCCCTACTAATATTCCCTATTCTATAGTGGAATTATCCTTTACCTCTTATATAATATTTCTAAGGTCCACGTGCTTCTAGTAAGCCGCCCTTATTACCTTATCGTTACTAAATATTTCGCCCATGTTGAATTTATCGTCCTTAATGTCCGATCTACGAACTGGTTTTGTTAGTCCCCTTATATTCTAAAGATTTTAGCTCTTATAGCTAATAGCTTACGCCGTATTTAGCGTCTTTATAAATTTGGTATGCGTTATTATAATAGAACGCAAAACTTCTAATTAAATATTTCTTTGTTCCTTATAGTATATAGTCGTCCCTCTATATATATATATCTCCTACTAATTAGGTTCCCTTTATTACATAGTAACTTTAACCATCTTTATAATCCCTTATAAAGTAACCTTATTTTCCGTAATTTATATAAGCTCCGTTTTTAAACTATTAACTTTACTATAAAGTCCGCCTAAACGTCTTCTACTGCTAAAATCCCTAGTTTGGCCTCTACTCCTTAGTCCTATAATTACTAGATCCTTATCCTTTAGGTTTCTATAGTTTTTTACTCTATCTCTTATAGGCTTTTTTAGTACCACTTAAGTCTATTAGCTCTGCGCTATACTATAGTTTCTAACTTAGCTTTAATTAATATATAATCTATGCCTTATATAACTATAGAACTCTATCCTAACCTCTTTTAGCCTGTTCCTTTTAGTAAATTTAATTATTAATCTTAATCGCTTAATCTATTAAATCCCTTAGGGTGTCCGCATCTTTTATTAGAATAATTACGTCCTAGACTTTAGCCTTAAGTCCTTACTTATACTGTGCTATAAGCGCCTTATTATTCTACTCTACTTATATTACTAGCGTCTAGAACTACGTTATATACTTAATTGCTAAGGTTTATTACGTAATATCCTGGAGTTTTTTTTCGCTATAGTTACTGCCTCTAGGTCTCTAAATATTTATATAAGTCGCTCTATAAACCCTTTCTAGCTTAAGAATATAAACCGCACCTCTTAATTAGTAGTTATTATTCCGTTTGCCTGTATTTCTATAAGGTAAGACTTAAACTACTTAAGTGCTCTTCCTAATAGGAATAGTCCTGTATAGGCTATTTAATCTATAGGTGTTAGTAGCTTTACCCCTTCTTATATAACTTTAAAGTATATTTACGTAAGGAATCCTTTAAGCTTTAACCTTTCTCCCAAGTACCTTTTAATTAATAGTAACTTAATCCTTACTACACCTATCCCATTAACCCTTTCTTTCATTACTGCATTATTTGCTATTAACTAGTCGACTATCTCTTATAATTGTCCGACCGTTATAGGTTACTAAAAGTTAGTGTCCGCTATACTAGTATCCCCTCCTAATCTTAAAGTAGTTGCTGCCGTTAATAGCGTTGTAGTAGCTACTTTTAGTGGTATATTGTTCGACTTTCTTTATTTAATACTATAACTAGGTAGTGATTATATAACGGAACCTTATAGCAAGAACTATAATAGGCTCGTTAATAGGCTAGGTGTATAGGTAATATAAACTAAAGTTAATAATAATAAGAACTAGTAGAGTGGTTACCTAATAGATTAACTCTAATTATATTCTGAGAATTACTATAAGGAAGGAACTATCTAGGTAGGGACTAAGGGTCCTTAAATACACAACCGTACTCCTATAAAATCCTTCTTGTACGTAATATACGTATACTTTATTTGCTCTATCACGGATTATATAGATCCTATAGATTATATAGATTACCCCACGTAACCTTAGTTACTATTCCTTATTATATAGCTTTATCGGCTCCATCCTGGACCGTGCCTAAATTAACTAACTAGCTTCTTCTAACTCCTCTCCTAGTAGTCATAACATTGTACTTAAAGCGTCTGTAACAGCTAGTTTATAAACTTTATAGAAACTTATATTTAATAAATAAATCTAAAGCCCTTTAAAAATAAGGACGGTAGCATCTATAAGAAGAAAAAGATTAGGTTTATCTAGGCTAGAATTAAGCTAGTAATTTATAATAAAATAAAGCGCGTAGGAGGCCTATTGCGGATTACTATATATATGGATTTCGAATAAGCAGTTCTAAACGCTAAAGATATAGTAAGGAATTAGACCTCTTCTAGTAGGAAGCTAAGGGGTTACTAAAAGCGTAGGCACTCTAATAGTAATATAGGGCAGGCCTAACCTTTAAAGAAGCCGTTCTTAAAGAGAACTTTAAAAGGGTTAAAGTTAGGAACCTTAAATAACAGGAAAGACTTCTAGGGCTAACCTAATACCCATCTGGCACCTTTATAGGAATACCCTAAGAAGTTAAAAGAGAACTCTAGAGGTAGATCTTATTAGAAAAATAAGTAGGGTAATAACCGCACTAATAATCTAAAAAAAGAAAAGCCTTAGTCGCGGACCTTTTTTGGCTGCAACTAGGGCAAGATAATAAAGGAAAGACTCTCTATATTACTGTTAAGCTAGAAATAATACTCCCTATAGGTAAGGTATATTAGTTCTAAACACTATATAATAGCGGCGCTAAAATTAATCTTATATAATATAATTTAGTAAAAGAGTATAAACTTATCCTATTATAAAGGTAGTAGAAACCTATTATAGACTTTTTAGATAAGCACTGGATTAAACTATATAGTGCCTATAAGCTTATAGTGTTAGTGGCCGATATACATAACTATATTAAGGCAGTTAGCCCGCAACCCTTCTAAGCGGCTAACTTTGTAGGTTATAACCTTATCCTTAAATACCCTTAGCTTACGGAAGTAGATCTTAAAATACGCTTTAAGATAGGAGCCTTTAAATAGTAGAATAATAAAGATTTAGAAGGGCGTATATTATTAATAAGCCTAAAGGACATCCTAAAGAATATAGCCCTAGGTAAAATAGTATACGCTCTACACCTAAAGGAGTATTAGATTTAACCGCTATTTAATAGCAAGATAGGTATAAAGCTTAGTATAAATAATAACCCCTCTATAATAGAGACCCTATAGGGAACTGCCGGATAGGTTACAGAGATATTATAGAAAAGCGGCGATCTTAAAGATCTTACTAGATACTTTAACCGCTATAGGTTACTCTGGCTTAAGTAATAGGTAGAAAATATGCTTTAATACCTTAAATATTACGTTAAAGAACTTCCTACCCTCTACTAGCTACTATATGTAATGGTTTAATATACGGTGGTAACTATATATAAGCAACTACTATAACGCATAACTCTACCTATAAGTATCTTAATAGAGCTTTAGGACCTACCTAATAATAATATAGAGGATAAACGCGACCCTAATTTATTAAATATTCTAGTAGGCCTAAGGGACTTACTAAGGGTATTTTCGGGTAGGAGAGCTAAAGTCCTACTATAGAACTTAGAGTATTATTATATAATTAATCTAAAAGAAGGTAAATAACCGCCGAATCTTCCTATCTATAACCTCTTATATAAAGAGCTTAAGATCCTATAGGAGTACCTTAATAGCTTACTAGAAAGGGATAGATCTGGTTTAATAAGTTGCCAATAGGCGCGCCAATTCTCTTTATCCTAAAACTAGATAGAACTATAAGGCTATATATAGACTATTACAGTCTTAATAAGATTATAATTATAAACCATTACCCACTATTATTAGTTAGTAAAATGCTAGATTAACTATTTAGGGAAAAGATCTTTACAAAGTTAGAATGATAAGACGCCTATTATAGGCTCTATAGTAAAGAAGGGGATAGGTAAAACACTACTTTTAAGACCCAATATGGCTATTTTAAGTATTTAGTAATACCTTTTAGGCTAGCTAATGCGCCTATAATATTCTAATTATATATTTACTGTTGGTCACATAGGGTAACTCACCAATAATAACTACTTAAGTAGGTTATAGTAATATTGGTTAATAAAGCTTATTATTTAGAATAAGGAAGGGCGAGGAGCCTAAGACTCCTTACTACGCTAGTGCCGCGGCGTTATATAACGACCGCTTGCCTTATTCCCAATACTAGCAACTATTTTTTTATAGCTGCTATCTATATATAAATACTGCTTAACTAGCGTAACAAATATTAATCCTTTTTACTTACTATTACTATTATAATATAAGTCTCGCTGTCCTAAAATTTGCCTCTTAGCATATAGTGCTTTCTTACTTAAAGTTGTAGGTAGATATTATATTAGGGCCGCTAAGGCGCTACTTATAAGTAAGCTAATAGCAAATTTCTATACTGGGTATAGAAAATCCTAATTAGCTAGTTAAAATTAGGGTCTATAGAATATTATACTCTTACTCACTTTTAACCTAACCTTTAACTTATATATTGTTGGACTTATAAGGGGATATCACGTAGCTACGGTTCGTAGATAGTATGATGATTGTTGTTCTTTATTCTTAAAGAAAGGGGTGAGGAACTTAAGGTTCCTTACCACGCTAGTGCCGCGGCGGCACGTAATGGCAACTTGCTATATATGACGGCAATATGCCTTATATGGTAACCATTTGCCTTTATTCCCAATACTGGCAACTCTTCTTTTATAGTTGCCATCTATATACATATACCGCTTAACTAGCGGAACAAAAATTAATCCTTCTTACTTACTATTGCCATTGCAATATAAGTCTCGCTATCCCAAAATTTGCCTCTTAGTATGTGGTGCTTTCTTGCTTATAAGTTATGGGTAGGTATCTTGTCAGTAGGGCTGCTAAGGCGCTAGCGGTAAGCGAGCTAATAGCGATTTTCCATCCTAGGGATGGAAAATCCTAATTGGCTGGTTTAAGTTAGGGTCTGCAGAATCTAACTAATTAGATAACTTTAACCGCCGGTTAAAGTTCCTGGACATCTTAAGACCTTATGTAACTAAGAAATTTCTAGGGACTCCCTTTTAACCTAACTTTTAACTTGTATACGTAGAGTATTTATGTTAATAAATGTCTCTAGTGCTTTGTTTGGGTTTGCCTTTGTTATTATATCTACCGGGTTATCTTAGCTATTAATCTATTGAATTTTAAAGAGTTTTTAACGCTTATAGGATTGCCGAAGTGCTATAATATTAATTATAAGGCGCTTCTCCTTTATAGTACCGAGCTTAACTAAACACTTATAGAGGGAAAATAAATTGGTATATACGATTGTAGGGATAATAGGAAGTTTAAGTCGATCTATAATTATCTTTAGGGTAGTTCCAATTGTAATTGCTATATTAACTCCGCTAACTATTCTATATATCTCTAACGCTAAAATACTTTAGGTAATGCGCTTACTCTTAGTTAAGCTCTAATAGATAAGATTGCTATAGATTATAAAGTCATTCTCTCTAGTAAATTCGTTTGTGATAATAATCTTATATCCTAACTAGAAGCTAAAATCTTTATTATTTATAAACGATCTATTAATAAATACAAAGAGCTTAGCGGTAGGAAGATTAATAGGCACGTAGAGTAGTCCCCGATTAAGATGGTTTATTTATTAAAAAAGACGTTTATTTAGGGCAAGAACGTCGTCCTTAGTTAGTTCCTAGTGTTAGGTGGTAACGGAGAGATTAAATAAAGCCTTGGGTTGATAGATAGAAGTAATATAAGCTTTACAAGCGCGTTACTCCACGTATCCTTGCTTTAGNGAATTAACATTAATAACNTNNATCTTCTTACCTTAACCCTTCTGGCATAAAGCAATGGAATCCTTATTTAGGGAGAGGATGCATCTATTGAAGAGTAATGGTGTTATTAAGTTAAGCTTTTCCTTTGGCTTTGCTATGAGATTTACCTTTACTAGCTCATCCTCTTTAAGAGCTAAGAATTGGTCATCTCCTAAGATAATTATATTATCAGTTTACATACCGACGATTCCGAATGGGGTTCCTATGGTTATAATAAGGAAGCAGGGATTAAATATAGAAGTAGTTATTAAAAGCTTCTCTTTATGGTGCTTGCTGTAGGTAGCCTACTAGTGAGTTCCTGCCTCTGCGATTTTATACAATGGCTTAAGCATAACCATGATCGTGTTTTTAGGATACTGGTGGCGAATTTACTCCAGAAGGTATGCCAATATTAAGCGCTAAAGGTGCGTCTCTAATTGGGTGTAGGCTTAAGTGATATTTTATAAATAAACTGCTATTCTATTCTTTATTAAGGAGGGAGCTAATATAATAATAACTCGCTGACTAGCTTGTTAAATTGTGGGAGATTATGTAAGAATTATCTCTTTACTATTATTGTTGTAACCTTAGATAACAAGCCTTAATTTCTTAAATGGGGCGTCAGTAGCTTTACCCTTGATCTTATTAACCATTCTTAACTTGAAGATGCGAACTCTATCGAACTTGGTAGGGTTATATTTCTTGAATTTAAAGACTCCTCTTATAATAAGACCGTCGATCTCCTGCTTGTCGGATGCTTGGAAAGGAGCTCCTAGGGTTATAATACGACCTTCCTTTTGGAGCTGTTTTGCGAGCTTAAAGTCAGCCTTCTCTTTGGCTATTATAAAGGCCATTAATAACTTAACTCTACTCTCTATAGCAGCAATAAATTGCTCTTTAAAATTAATAAGATATTAGCGATTTCGTAATCCCTTCGGGCGACCTCTACCGCGTTATGGTTGCGGCATATCTACTATAATTATATTAGGATCACAGTCGCCTTCTAGGGCACGTTAATTATGGTTTTCCTCTAGGGTATTTTCTAGGGTATCTTCTGGGGCATCCTGCAAAGGCTTAGAACTATTATCTTTATAGTAGGGCCTAATAACGGTTAAACGGAATTAAGTAGGTCTATAGGGCATCTAAAGAGTGCAAGTTTGACTATTAATTGTAATAAGTTTATGTGGGCCTAACCATCCTCCCTTTTCACGCCATACCCGTACTTTAGATTGGAGTGGCAGATTGAGCGTAGTCGAGGTATTTAGGCCATTTCTTATTCCTAGTGTATTATTAACCTGGCGCATAGCGTATAGATATTGTACCTCCTTTATTACTTTGCGAATAGCCTTAGCTCGTTATATAATAGAGGGAGATAGTAGAGAATTATTAGTTATTTAAGGGTAGGCGCTAAAGACTAGTAACGTAGGTATAAGTCCATCTAGGCTAGCGGAATTGTTAATAGCTTTAACAGCTATTTATAAGGTAAGTTCTTCGCTAGCGTCCTTTAGTTTTAAAGAGATAATCTTATATACGCGGCGTAATGGCGCGTAATATCGCTCTACTTTTTTAATACTATTATATGCCTTAACAGGGACTTCCTTAACCTTAATTACTATTGCCTTTATTTATTGTTGGAACTCTATAGATAAGAAGTTCTTTCCTACGTTGTGGACGATTTAATTAGGGGGTCCTAGGTAGACATTAATTTAGCATAACTAAAGGGTATCCTATGCGTTCCTAGCTAATATATCCTTTAAGAATCGTACGGCTTAGAAGGAGGTTAAGAAGTTAATAACTTAGAGTACTAGCTTGCCGCTAAGGTATATAACGTCGACGATAATACAGAAGTTAAAGTTATAGTTATCTTTAAGGGTGAACTTGAATTGGCCAGGGGACCTCTAGTTCATTTGGCAGTGGTAGCAGTATTTTATAAGATGCTTAATTGCCTTAACCTTAACTTTATAGCCTACTTACTAAAAAACCCTAAGTAATTGGTGAACTAATAGGTGACTAAAACGACGGTATAGTTGGCGTAACTCTAACTTAGTTAAATGGCTCTAAGCAATACTCTTTTCTAGTTGTTAAAGGAGCAGCTAAGGGTAACCCTACTTGTGTACAATAGGCACCCGATTATCTCCCTACACGAGTATATTCTTAAGGTTATTAAGCTTAACGCCTAGTTTATTTATATCTCTAATATAAAATAGAAATAGGGTGTTTGTGGGAATAATGTGAAAAGTAATATACCCTAAGGGGGTTTAAACCCTAATTGTGCCGAGAGAGATTATAGTACCTTTACTAAAACGAATTGTGTGTTGGCCTGCCGTTAAATGGTTAATCTAAACAGAGCTATTAAGCTGCTAAAGGGCTTAAACTTGAGGTTCTCCTGCTGTAAATATTCCTGCGGCTTTAGTATCCGGCATAATACTATGGAAGACGTTCGCCGAGTATCTGTTGTTAAAGGAAAACGCGGAGCTCTTTTTTGGCTCGTTAAAGATATCTAACTTTATGATAAAATAGAGCGTAGATTGGTTATTAAGAATAGCGACGGTTTGTGTACCATTTACCTTACTATACTTAGTAAAGTATTAGTTAGGTGAGTAGTCCTTAATTTCCATATCTATAAGGAGCTATTCGGTCTTATTAACCTCACCCTTAAGGTCTTCTATGCCTTTGTATTAAACTAGGAAGCTTTAAAAGTAGGCCGTAGTGACCTTACGATTTCCGACGTTTTTTACACTTTGACGGAACTTATTATATACCTCTTTTCGCTCATTAAGGGAGTGTCTAGTTAACTAGCAATTTGGCTTCTTATAAACGTAGTACTTCTTCTAGCGATTATTTCGAAATAAACCTCCATAAGGACCTCTATAATTACCTCGTAGTTAACATTAATTGTACCCTTTACCGTATTCCCTACCACGGCCGCTATATGTTTAATTAGTCTAGTTGTGATTATGTTGGTTAGGAACGCTTAGTTAGGTAGGGCTTTTAGTATAGAGCTATTAAGATTCTTGTGTTTGTATTGCAGTACCTATAGCGGAGTATAGCTCGGCATATACTCCTTTAAATGTGTCTATAGGTTTATATAGCGCTAAGTTACACTTAGGAACGCTATAGCATGCTAAGATAACCTAGTCCCTTAGGCTGTTCTTATTTTAGTAAGTTTTAGTAAGTCTGCGTTAGATTTTCTAGAGTTTATTAAAAAGTAGTTAAAGATACTTTAGGCGAGTTATTATCAGGTTAAAAGCGATAACTCTCTAGAATATAGTCTCCCGCCATTCGGATATATAGAGTTAGCGGTTCTTATCGGTTTTAAAGTGGGCTCTAGTAAGCTAAAGCATTATATTAAAGCTATAGTTTTTACCTATAATATGGTTGTAATAGAACGTTGCCGCCCGTCCCTTTAACATAATAGAGAAAGCATAATAGAACTAGTGGCGTTAAATTTCGACCTTATTACAGCAGTTATAAAAGACCTATAGTTTTACTCCAAGTATGTTATACAATTCTCCTCTAAACTTCTTCTCTTCGTCCAAATATACTTTTATTAGATTCGTGACTTCTTAAGATAGAGGCTCATCGGTTGGCTAGGATAGAGGAGTTAGAGGTAGTAGAGGTAGAGAAAAAGCACCTCTAGGTGGTAGAGCACCTTTAGGTGGGAGAGTAGCGTTTTAGGGGTTTTATTCTAAATTAAAGTTGCCTTCTAAAGAATATAGGTTAGTTTTAGGTTTCCGTAGTTAACGTATAATCTTAGCTTCTGTCCATACTGGTTCTTCTATACTAGTAAGAACGGCGTAAATATTACTAGTAATTGGGTTACCGTCCTTAGCAACGTACACCCCATTCCTTCGGAGGGAGTTTTAAAAATCCTAAATAATATTAATATTGCCAAGTGCCTAGGTGTCGGCGGTCCATCCTATAAAATCTTTCCTAAAGTATTCCTATAACTGTAAATTGGTGTAGTGGCTATCTTGGTAGAATAGAATATGGTATAGAAGAAAGCCGTTAACTTGTTTTGCGGTATAGGTTATTATATTAAAGGTAAATGCGTTCTAATCTTTATTAATGAGTTTCGCGTATATAGCTACCCCTAGTAGTAAGGAGTCTCTCTAGTTGTTCGGAGTGGCTATAGTTATATCTTTAGAGGAAGGGAATATTGGTAGTATAGGGATTATTATTTAGTACGCGTTCGTGACGTATATTTGCGATTATAGGGCTTAGGACTAGTTCTAGCCTTAAATTATAAAGACTTATAAAGTATGTTGTTCTGCGTAATAGACGCAAGAATCCGTAATCTTAGAAAGGCTTAGGACCAGTTCTGGCCTTTAGATCCTTAGATTTATAGAAGAGTTCTATTTAAGGTTTAGGACTAGTTCTGACCTTAAAAGACAGCTTCCTCTAGCACGAGTAGCACTGGTATAGTGGCTCGTCTCTTCTTAGTGAAAACCTAGCTATTTTATGGTATAACTATAAAGTTAACCACTAATTAGTGTTGGACTCACAAGGGGATATTACGTAGCTACGGTTCGTAGATAGTATGATGATTGTTATTCTTTATTCTTAAAGAAAGGGGTAAGGAACTTAAGGTTCCTTACCACGCTAGTGCCGCGGCGGCACGTAATGGCAACTTGCCACACGTGACGGCAATATGCCTTATATGGTGACCATTTGCCTTTATTCCCAATATATATATAGAGTGTTTATATTAATAAACGTTTCTAAAGCCTTATTTAGGTTTACCTTTATTATTATATCTACTAGGTTATTTTAACTATTAATTTATTAAATCTTAAAGAGTTCTTACTATTTGTAGGATTAATAAAGTGATATAATATTAATTATAAGGCGCTTCTCCTTTATAGTACTAAGCTTAATTAAATACTTATAGAGGGAATATAAGTTGGGATATACGATTATAGGGATAACGGGAAATTTAAGTTAATCTATAATTATCTTTAGGGTAGTTCTAATTGTAATTGCTATATTAACTCCACTAACTATTTTATATATCTCTAACGCTAAAACGCTTTAAGTAACGCCCTTACTCTTAGTTAAGCTTTAATAGATAAGATTACTATAAATTATAAAGTTATTCTCTCTAGTAGATTTATTTATAATAATAATTTTATATCCTAGCTAGGAGCTAAAATCTTTATTATTTATGAATAATCTATTAATAAATATAAAGAGCTTAGTAGTAGGAAGATTAATAGGCATATAGGGTGGTCCCTAATTAAGATAGTTTATTTACTAGGAGAGATGCTTATTTAGGGTAAGAACGTTATCCTTAGTTAGTTTCTAGTATTAGGTAGTAATAGAGAGATTAAATAAAGCCTTAGGTTAATAGATAGAAGTAATATAAGCTCTATAAGCGCGTTACTCTATATATTCTTATTTTAGAGAGTTAACATTAATAATATTAATCTTCTTACCTTAACCCTTCTAGCGTAAGGCAATAGAATCCTTGCTTAGGGAGAGGATATATTTATTAAAAATTAATAATATTATTAAATTAAGCTTTTCCTTTAGCTTTGCTATAAGATTTACCTTTACTAGCTTATCTTCTTTAAGAGCTAAGAATTAGCTATCTCTTAAGACAATTATATTATTAGTTTATATGCCAATAATTCTAAATAGGGTTTCTATAGTTATAATAAGGAAGTATAAATTAAATATAGAAGTAGTTATTAAAAGTTTCTCTTTATAGTGATTGCTATAGATAGCCTACTAATAAGTTCCTACCTCTATAATTCTATATAGTGGCTTAAGCACAACTATAATTGTATCTTTAGGATATTAGTAGTAAATTTGCTCTAGAAGGTATACTAATATTAAGCGCTAAAGGTTCGTCTCTAATTAGGTATAGGCTTAAGTAATATCTTATAAATAGACCGCTATTTTATTCTTTATTAAAGAGGGAGCTAGTATAATAATAACTCGCTAACTAGCTTATTAGATTATAAGAGATTACATAAAAATTACCTCCTTACTATTATTATTATAACCTTAGATAATAAGCCTTAATTTTTTAAATAGGGTATTAGTAGCTTTACCCTTAATCTTATTAACTATTTTTAACTTAAAAATATAAACTCTATTAAACTTAATAGGGTTATACTTCTTAAATATAAAGACTCCTCTTATAATAAGACTATCGATCTCCTACTTATTAGATACTTAGAAAGAAGCTCCTAAGGTTATAATATAACCTTCCTTTTAGAGCTATTTTATAAGCTTAAAGTTAGCCTTCTCCTTAGCTATTATAAAGGCCATTAATAACTTAACTCTATTCTTAATAGCGGTAATAAATTGCTCTTTAAAATTAAGAAGATATTAATAATCTTATAATCCCTTTAGGCAACCTCTACTGCGTTATAGTTGCGGTATATCTACTATAATTATATTAGGATTATAGTCGTCTTCTAAAGTATATTAATTATAGTTCTCCTTTAGGGCATCTTTTAGGGCATTCTATAAAGGCTTAAAACTATTGTTTTTATAGTAAGGCTTAATAATAGTTAAACGGAATTAAGTAGGTCTATAAGGCATTTAAATAGTATAAGTTTAACTATTAATTATAATAAGTTAATATGGGCCTAACTATTCTCTTTTTTTATACTATATGCGTACCTTAGACTAGAGTAATAGATTAAGTATAGTTAAGGTATTTAGGCCATTTCTTATTCCTAATACGTTATTAACCTATCGTATAGCATAAAAATATTATACCTCCTTTATTACCTTATAAATAGCCTTAGCTTATTATATAATAAAGGGAGATAGTAAAGAATTATTAGTTATTTAAGAGTAGGTACTAAAAACTAGTAATATAGGTATAAGTCTATTTAGGCTAGCAAAATTATTAATAGCTTTAATAGCTATTTATAAAGTAAGTTTTTTACTAGTATCCTCTAGTTTTAAAGAGATAATCTTATATACGTGGCGTAATAGCGTATAATATTGCTCTACTTTTTTAATACTATTATATACCTTAATAAGGACTTCCTTAACCTTAATTACTATTACCTTTATTTATTATTAAAACTCTATAAATAAGAAGTTCTTTCCTATATTATAGACGATTTAATTAAGGGGTCTTAGGTAAATATTAATCTAGTATAATTATAGGGTATTTTATATATTAATAATAATAATAATTTATTGCTTAACGTCCGATTCGGATCCCTATTAGGCCCACACGGACTACTCCTTATATATATATGGGGAGAAAACTCTATTTAAGAAAACCCCGTAATCCATCTCCCCGCCTTTTAGGACTCGCCTATAGGGCGCCTATAAGGCGCCTGCAAGTCACCTGTAGTGCTCCTACTACCTTACTTTTTAACCTTCTTAGGAACCACTGCTGCCGTAACAAGCCTACGGACGCGCTAGTATCGTAAACTTTACTCTACTACTATAGAGTCATTAGGGGGCACCCATTACTCGCCCCCCTATTTTTTATTGCCATTTCCTTTATAACCTAAAACTAGTTTAGTACATTTTAGCTAATAAGCTACTAGGTGACCGCCTTAAGGCCTTTTTGTATTAAGAGCAGTGTCTTATAGTTCTTTATGCCAGCTACTAAGAGTATTGCTTCTTGGTTAGTATATAAGGGGCATAGTAGTATTACGTACTTTAGTGTCTGTCTTAGCTAGCTATATTTATATCTTAGGCTACCTACTAGGATACCCACCCAGTAGAGCTAGTCTTTTAGTCCTATTACTTCTGTTCTTAAAAGTGTTGCTATTATATTTTCTGCCTTTATTAGGCCTTCTTAGAGCCCTAGAGTATTTACCCCCTATAGCGTTAACTATACTACGGCTTAGGTTCTTTTTGCCTTAGTTAACCTCTATACCTTTAACTCCTATACGCCTCTCTAGCGTTAGTCTAGCCAGTATTATATTACGGTAGTTAGTTTCCCAGCATTTTTTTATACTTTACTTTAGCTCTTTTCTCTTTCTTACTGTTGTCCTTACTAGCCTCTTATATATCTCCCTTCCTCCTCTATATAGGCCTGGGCCCTAAAGTAGTACTATTCTTCTTCTGCTTTCTTTACCTATTTCTCCAATATATCTTCCCTACTTTAGGGTTATTAGTTTGTTCTCCTATAAGGCGCCTTAGGGTCCCTTTATAGTTTATTTAGGCGTGTCTTAATATACTTTATAATATTAAAGTTACGTTCCTTTTACGCCTTTTATATTATAGTGGCTTTAATATATAGTTATAGGGGGGGAATATTAGCTTCCTTCTTAAGCAGTACTATAGCCGTTCGCTTATATCCACCTATTATACTCTAGAGGTAGGCTATTTAGACCTTTTAGAGTAGTTTAAGGAGCGATTTAAGGGGGCCTTTCTTAGATTCTTTAATAGCCTAAATACTAGACCTATATATTATAGTTAGCCGGACAACTACTGTATATAGTAGGCGTAACCTCTAGAAGCATGGGCCCTATATAGAATTAACAATCCTAGATAATGCAATGTACTATACTTGGCCCTTATAGGCCGCTTAGGCCGTATATACGCTCTACCAAAGCTTACTGTCTACCTATACTCCTAATACTCTTAGGCCCTAAACTAGCTAACCCCTAAAGCCTTAGATACGAATTATATGCTAAAGATCTATAGATTAGTTGCGTTTTCTTATAAAGTAGATTAGCTAGTACTTCTTTAGTAAGAATTGGACTTTATATTGTCTTGCCTATTTTATATAGGTATTATAAGCTTTCTCTAGCGTTCTGCAATTCTTTACGGCTATTAGCCCGTATATAATTAGGTTTGTATTATTAATAAAGCCTATCCCTTAGGTCGCCCCTTCCTTAAAGGAGTTAAGTAGGTTACTTATAAAGAAAAGAAAAAGTATAGGCGAGAGGGGTAATCCTTATGGTATTCCTGTTACAACTATAATAGGGGGGCTTTAGTATCCGCTAAAGACTAATAATGTTTCTTTTTGGCCTATAAACCCTTAAATAAATTATATAATCTATTCTAGGAAGCCTTTTGCTCTAAGGATATATAGGAGACGCTTATAGGGTACGTTGTTATAGGCGCCACTAATATCTAGGCTAAGCATTAATACTATAAAGTCCCTTTATATCGCCCATGCTAATTTAATAGTAGTAGCGAGTAGCGTAAGTGCTAATAGTGTTAAGTAGTTCTTTCTTACCCCTATTTAGCTTTATGGTAGTAAGGCGTGTTCCTCTACTATATCTGCTATATAGTTCGCTATTACCCTTTCTAAGATCTTACTAAGGGTATTCTCTAAGGTAATAGGGCGGTAGCTCCCTAAAAATAAGTAGTTTACTTTACCTTCTTTACGTAGGATAAACGTTATTATAGCTCTTCTAAGTCTTAGGTAGTAGCCTATTACAAAGTATACTCTAGCTATATCTGTAAGCTAAGGTGCTATTAGTAGTCCATAGGTCTTTAGGGCTTTATTTAGGATCCTATCTAATCCTAGTACTATATTATTTAAAAGGCGGCTAATAGTTCTGGCCATTTCTTTGGTTGTTATATTACTATTAACCCTTAGGCGAGTCACCGGTGCTTTACCTATAATATCGCTAAGGTCTACTAAAGCTAGTTAGGGGAAAAATCTTTCTATAAGGATTTTTACCTTCTCCTTATTATTACTTATAGCTAATAATTCACCTAGTCTTCGCAGGGGCGGGAGGTGTGGATCTTCTACTAAATATCCTACCTTTCTCTTTACTTATTTTACTATCCTTTAAAGACCTTTATTATAGGGGAGGCTTAGGTTAGTAATATACTTATTTATAAACCATCTCTAGCTATTCCTTACTTTTTTTTAGGGTATTCTTTAGCTAGTTTTTTATATCTTTGTAATATCTCTTATCTTTAGGATCGTGGCTACTTATATATTTTCTTTTTACTTATCATTGGCTAGTAATAAGAACCGCGTATTATACGGACTATATATATCGCGCATAGGGGCCCGCTTTTAAGACTAGGCAGTGCTCTTCTAACCTATTTTTAATTGCTACCTAGATCCTTTCTAGTCTTTGGTTAATTTCCTTAGGGGTAGCCACTAAGCCTCACTTATTTGGTATTAGGTGGATTTCTTCTAGGTTTTAAAGTTATTGTTTAACTATATTAAGGAAGCTATCTATCTTAAGCTTTCTTATTACATATCTTTTACTATTTAATTATGCCTTAATATCCAGATCTAGCTGTATTTAGATAGGGATATAGTCTAAAGTAAGTGCCCATTCTTCTTCGGGGTTACACCTTTTAAGTCTTTAGTATAGGCCTTTATCTATAAATATAAGGTTAATTATACTTCTAGCGGTACCTCATTACCATATAATTGCTCCTAGGGGGGTGGCTAGCTTAAGGCCCTAGGTGTCTATAGCTTTTAGTAGGCACTCTACCTATTATTTAGCAGCAATATAAATACCCCCCTATCGCGGGTAGTAGAGGTTTATATCTCTTAATAGGATAGACTCTATATCTCTAGTTTCTAGTAAGCTTATTGCTAATATAATATTCTCTGTTTATAGGACCCCTTTAACCCTAGGGTTATATATATTAATAATCTAAACCGGTCCCCTATATGTCTAAATTATTATAACTATAATATCTAGGTTAACTGCTTACTATAACTATAAGGATAGGCTAATAGCCTTGCTAATTATAAAGCATACGCGTATAGCTGCTTTTAGTTTATATAGGAGCTGGAATCCTTAGGGGTAGTATATTAATTATATATAGGCATTATAATACGGCTCTTATATAGCAAGGATATAATATTTCTTTAGGTCTAAGCTGTCTAGCAAGGGCCTTATAAGACGGTGGTTTATATTACCATAGTTATACTATATAATGGATAGGTGGCGGACCCCTGGCGGGGGTCCTTCGCCTCTCCTTTATTCCTCGCTTCCTTTATTTTTACTTTCTCTACGATATTTAGGGCTTTTGTCTCTTATATCTGCATCCTAGTTACTACTTATTTTATATAGAGCTTTTTATTTCCGTATCTTATATTCCTAGTAGCGCTTCTATATCTAAATCTATTATTATCTCCGGTTCCTCCCCTATTCTTACTAGTTAGCTATATACCCTTTAAAAGTCGGCTATAAATGTTATATTTACCGCGTTAAGTCTAATTCTTAATTATCCTAGTCTTAAGCTTGCTATAGCTGTCTATAATAGTCTTCCTATAGAGCGTCCTCTCCCTTATGTCCCCTATAACCCTTATATCCCTATATAGTCTAGTAATATCGCATAGTAACACTTCTGGCTTATTAAAGCTTGGGATAGCTAGCCTAGCCCCCTAGTATTAAAGGTAGGAAATACTAGAAAGGCACCTGCGCCCCCCTAGCTTATCGCCTATTATTTCTATTTATATAACCTAGCGTGTAGTTATTCCCGCAGCTATTAAGCCCTTACCTTCCATCTCCTATATTTAATACAGTCTCCTCTCTCCTACGCCTTATATATGCTTTGGTGGCAGTTTACGCATTTTATTTAGTCTTAATTTAAGCAGTTTTTTATATTATAGGGGCCTGTATAGTGGCCGTAGCACACCTATACTGCGCATATGGATTAGGTATATCCCCATTATACGTAGCGGTAGCATTATTTTAGGTGGAGTTTATAGTTATAGAGCCTTGCGTTATATATAAGGCCATTTATAATAATACCTTTTTAAATAAGGAGTTTTTGCATTCCTAGTATATATGTGCTGATAATAAGGGAGCTATACGTTTAACTAGCGTCTCCCTAGTAAGTTTCTGGCGACCCTTATATTCTTTTATTATTCTTATTATATAATTAGTTTGCATTTTCCTATTAAAGCTATTAAATTCGGGTAATCTTAAGTCCTAGTATAAGGCGTTCCGTTTATTTTACTATCTTATATATAGTTGCCGTATTATCCACCTAGTATCCCTTTTTTACCCTAAGGCTTAGGGGAACCGCTAGGACTTTAACTAGGTAATCTTTACAGAGTACTTTTATACCAATACGTTCTCCTAGCCTATCCCTTGCCCTTATAGCTTGTTCCTTTACCTATTAGTCCCTTAAGGTAACTTTAATATCTCCGCTTCTAAGGTATTAGACTACAACGGCGTTATAGACCTCCTTATGAATTTCTATAAGGACTTTTATTTCTAATTATCCCCTAAGCCCCTCTACTTTCTCTATATTTGGTTATATTATAATTATATATCTAAATATTATCTTTAGGGGGGTAGGCTCCCTATACTATAGAGGCATAGCTATAGCGGCCTAGGTGCGGTTCGCCGGTAAAGAGGGGTTTTATTTATTTTTAATTTTACTTAGCCGTTAGAGGATTTAGTTAAGGGTTTGCTAGAGAGGCGCCTAAGGTACGCTAGATTAGCGGAGCTATTCTACTAGCTATATTAGTTTATTATAGCTAACGGTTACTCCCCTATAACTGCAGATACTAAACACGTCTAATAGGCTTTATATTTTGTTAGATGCCTTCTTAATAGAGGTCTTTCCGCTTTATAATATAGTATTCGCCTGTTCTTATTATGGAGGGCTATTGCTAGGCGTGGTTTTAGTGGGCGCGCGCGAGTATAAACCACCATCGTTTGACGTATGCCTCCCCTGCGATGCATACATCTTAGGGGGATTCTCTATGTGTTTTTTAGGGTTCTTGTGGTTGTTTTTGGTCTTTTTAAGCCGGGTGCAGCAAGAGCTCTAGACTTTTCAGTGTTGTATTTTATATATTCTTAGCTAATATATCCTTTAAAAAACGTACGGCTTAAAAGGAGGTTAAGAAGTTAATAACTTAGAGTATTAACTTGCCGCTAAGATATATAACGTTAACAATAATATAGAAGTTAAAGTTATAGTTATCTTTAAGGGTAAACTTAAATCGGCTAGGGGACTTTTAGTTTATTTAATAGTAATAGTAGTACTTTATAAGATACTTAATTGCCTTAACCTTAACTTTATAGCCTACTTATTAAAAAACCCTAAGTAATTAATAAATAGATAGGTGGCTAAAATAATAGTATAATTAACGTAACTCTAATTTAGTTAAGTAGCTTTAAGTAATACTCTTTTCTAGTTAATAAAGGAGTAACTAAGGGTAACCCTACTTATATACAATAGGTACCTAACTATCTCCCTATATAAGCATATTTTTAAGGTTATTAAGCTTAATACTTAATTTATTTATATCTTTAATGCAAAATAGAAATAGAGTATTTATAGGAATAATGTGGAAAGTAATATACCCTAAGGGGGTTTAGACCCTAATTGTGCTAAAAAAGATTATAGTACCTTTGCTAAAATAAATTATATATTAGCCTACCGTTAAATAGTTAATTTAAATAGAGTTATTAAGCTACTAAAGGGCTTAAACTTAAGGTTTTCTTACTATAGATACTCCTATAGCTCTAGTATTTAGTATAATACTATAGAAGATATTTACTAAGTATCTATTATTAAAGGAGAATATAAAGCTCTCCTTTAGCTTATTAAAGATGTCTAACTTTATAATAGAATAAAGCGTAGATTAGTTATTAAGAATAGCGACGGTTTATATACTATCTACCTTACTATACTTAGTAAAGTATTAGTTAGGTAAGTAGTTCTTAATTTCTATATTTATAAGGAGCTATTTAGCCTTATTAACCTTACCCTTAAGATCTTTTACGCCTTTATATTAAACCAGGAAGCTTTAAAAGTAGGCTCTAATAGCTTTATAATTTCTAACATTTCTTATACTCTGGCGAAACTTATTATATACCTCCTTTTATTTATTAAAAGAATGCCTAGTTAACTAGTAATTTAGTTTCTTATAAACGTAGCACTTCTTTTAGTAATTACTTCAAAATAAACCTCTATAAGGACCTCCACCTTTACCTTATAGTTATTAATTATACCCTTTACTGTATTGCCTACTACGGCCACTATATATTTAATTAGTCTAATTATAATTATAGTAGTTAGGCGGGTTAATTAAAGTAGGTTAAAGCTAGGCATTAAATTACTATACTTTTTAAGAGTGTAGAGCGGTACTAATAAAAGATCTTAATTAAGTATATATACCTTTATAAGTATTTATAGGATTAAAGAGAGTAAGGTTGTATTCTCTAATACCTTAGCATACGCTAATAACTTAATTATATAGGCTAAAATCCTCTTAATATAATTTGGATAAACTACGCTAAATTATCTAAAGTTAATTAAAGAGCTTTTAAAGATAATTAAGCTAGGGGACACCTAGGTTTATAGTAATAATCCTTAAAAAAGTAGTCTCTCTCCATTCTAATTTTAAAATAGTATCTTAACTTGTATATTATATGGTTAAAATTATATCCTTTTCCTACTAAATAATTACAATAGAAGGTACTAGCTTAGCCCTTAAGCATAATAGAATAGGCGTTATAGTATTAATTAGACTCTATTCCTATCTTTTAGCAATAGTTATTGTCGGAAATATAGGCAAGTTGCCGTTATGCGAGGTAAGTTGCCGTTATATAAGGCAAGTTGCCGTTATATGTCGCCGTGACACTAGCGTAGTAAGGAGCCCTAAGCTCCTCGCCCTTCCTTAAGGAAGAGAAATATAGAATAATAATTATTATACTACCTATAACTTATAGATACGTAATATTACCTTATATTACCAACACTAATTAGTGGTTAACTTTACTGTTATACTATAAAATAGCTAGGTATTCCACTAAGAAGAGATAAGCCACTATACTAGTGCTACTTATGCTAGAGGAAGCTGTCTTTTAAGGTTAGAACTGGTCCTAAACCTTAAATAGAACTTTTTTTATAAATCTAAGGATCTAAAAGGCTAGAACTGGTCCTAAGCCTCTCCTAGATTATAGATTCTTATATCTATTATATAGAACAATATGCTTTATAAGTCCTTATAATTTAAGGCTAGAACTAGTCCTAAGCCCAATAATTACAGATTTTTGTTATAAACGCGTACTAAATAACAATCCCTATACTAATAATATATCCCTTCCTCTGAAAATATGGCTACTCTAAATAACTGGAAAGACTTCTTACTACTAGGAGTAGCTAAGCACGCGAAACTTATTAATGAAGATTAGGATAAATTTGCCTTTAATATAATAACTTATACCGTAAAACGGGTTAATGGCTTTCTCCTATACTATATTATATTTTACCGAAATAGATACTACGCCAATTTATAACTATGGGAGTATTTTAGGGAGGATTTTATAGGATGGACTGCTAATACCTAGGCACTTAGTAACGTTAATATTATTTAGGATTTTTAAGACTTCCTATATAGGAATAGGGTATACGTTACTAAGAACAGTAACTTAATTACTAGTAATATTTAGACCATTATTATTGGTATAGAAGAACTAGTATAGATAGAAGCTAAGATTATATATTAACTACAGAAACCTAAAACCAACCTATATTCTTTAAAAGGCAACTTTAATTTATATTAAAACCCCTAGAACGCTAATCCCCTACCTAGAGATACTCTCGTACTAGGAGGTACCCTTCTACCTAGAGGTACTCTTCCTCTACCTCCTCCGCTGCCTTTAATTCCTCTATCTTAGCTAACCGGCAAGCCTCTACTATAAGAAGTCACGAATCTAATAAAGGTATATTTAGATAAAGAGAAGAAGTTTAGAGGAGAACTATATAATATACTTGGAACAAAACTATAGGTTTTTTATAACTGTTGCAATAAAGTTAGAATTTAAGGCTACTAGTACTATTACGCTTTCTTTATTATATTAAAGGGACGGACAGCGATATTTTATTACGACTATATTGTAGGTAGAAACTATAGCTTTAATATAATACTTTAGCTTACTAGAGCCCACTTTAAAACTAATAAGAATCGCTAGCTTTATATGTCTAAATAGTAAAAGACTATATTTTAAAGAGTTATCGCTTCTAACTTAATAAAGACTTGTTTAGAGTACCTTTAACTACTCTTTAATAAACTCTAGAAAATCTAATATAGCCTTACCAAAACTTACTAAAATAAGAATAGCCTAAGGGACTAGGTTATCTTAGCTTATTATAGCGTTTTTAAGTGCAATTTAGCGCTATATAAACCTGTAAATATATTTAAAGAAGTATATACTAAGCTATACTCCGCTATAGGTACTATAATATAAATATAAGAATCTTAATAGTTTTATACTAAAAACTTTACCTAACTAAGTATTCCCAACTAATATAATTATAACTAAACTAACTAAATATATCGTGGCCGTAGCAGGGAATATAGCAAAGGGTACAATTAATATTAACTATAAGGCAATCATAAAGGTCCTCATGGAGGTTTATTTCGAAGTAATTACTAGAAAAAGTGCTACGTTTGTAAGAAGCTAAATTACTAGTTAACTAGACACTCCCTTAATAAGTAAAAGGAGGTATATAATAAGTTCCGTTAAAGTATAAAAAAAACGTTAGAAATTATAAGGTTACTACAGCCTACTTTTAAAGCTTCTTAGTTTAATATAAAGGCGTAGAAGATCTTAAGGGTAAGGTTAATAAGACTAAATAGCTCCTTATAAATATAAAAATTAAGGCCTACTTACCTAACTAATACTTTACTAAGTATGGTAAAGTAAATATAATATAAACTATTGCTGTTTTTAATAACTAATTTACGCTCCACTCTATTATAAAGTTAGATATCTTTAATAAGCTAAGGGAGAGTTCTATATTCTCCTTTAATAATAGATACTTAGTAAACGTCTTCTATAGTATTATACTAGATACTAGAGCCGTAGGAGTATTTATAGTAGGAGAACCTTAAGTTCAAGCCCTTTAGTAGCTTAATAGCTCTATTTAAATTAACTATTTAATGGTAGGCTAATATACAATTTGTTTTAGTAAGGGTACTATAATCTCTCTTAGTATAATTAGGGTTTAAACCCCCTTAGGGTATATTACTTTTTATATTATTCCTATAAACACTCTATTTCTATTTTATATTAAAAATATAGATAAATTAGGCATTAAGCTTAATAACCTTAAAAATATACTTATTTAAAGAAATAATTGGGTACCCATTATACGCAAGTAGGGTTACCCCTAGTTACTCCTTTATTAACTAGAAAAGAGCGTTGCTTAAAGCTATTTAACTAAGTTAGAATTACGCTAACTATACCGTCGTTTTGGCTACCTATCCGTTTATTAATTACTTAGGGTTTTTTAGTAAGTAGGCTATAAAGTTAAGGTTAAGGTAATTAAATACCGTATAAAGTACTACTATTACTACTAAATAAACCAGAAGTCCCCTAGCCGATTTAAGTTTACCCTTAAAGATAACTATAACTTTAACTTCTATATTATTATTAACGTTATATATCTTAGCGATAAGCTAGTACTTTAAGTTATTAACTTCTTAACCTCCTTTTAAGCCGCACGCTTTTTAAAGGATATATTAGCTAGGAATATAAAGGATACCCTATAATTATACTAGATTAATATCTACTTAGGACCCCCTAATTAAATTGTCTATAATATAGGAAAGAACTTTTTATCTATAGAGTTTTAATAATAGATAAAGGTAATAGTAATTAAGGTTAAGGAAGTTACTATTAAGGTATATAATAGTATAAAAAAAGTAGAGCAATATTATACGCTATTACGCCGCATATATAAGATTATCTCTTTAGAACTAAAGAACGCTAGTAAAAAACTTACCTTATAAATAGCTATTAAAGCCATTAATAATTCCGCTAGCCTAGATGGACTTATACCTATATTACTAGTCTTTAGCGCCTACCCTTAAATAACTAATAATTCTTTACTATTTCCTTCTATTATATAATAAGCTAAGGCTATTTATAAGGTAATAAAGAAGGTATAACGTCTCTACGCTATACGCTAGGTTAATAATATACTAGAAATAAGAAATAGCCTAAATACCTTAACTATACTTAATCTACTACTCTAGTCTAAGGTACGCGTATAGCGTAAAAAGAGAGGGTAGTTAGGCCTATATTAACTTATTATAATTAATGGTTAAACTTATATTATTTAGATGCCTTATAGACCTACTTAATTCTATTTAACTATTATTAAGCCTTACTATAAAGATAATAGTTTTAAGCCTTTATAGGATGCCTTAGAGGAAAACTATAATTAATATGCTCTAGAAGGCGACTACAATTTTAATATAATTGTAGTAGAGGTTCTGCAACTATGACGCGGTAAAGGCCGCCTAAAAAAATTACGAAATTACTAACATCTTATTAATTTTAAAAAGTAATTTATTGCCGCTATTAAGAATGGAATAAAGTTAGTAATAGCCTTTATAATAACTAAGGAGAAGGCTAACTTTAAGCTTATAAAATAGCTCTAAAAGGAAAGTTATATTATAACCCTAGGAGCTCTATTCTAAGCATCTAATAAGTAGGAGATTAATAGTCTTATTATAAGAGGAGTTTTTAAATTTAAGAAGTATAACCCTACTAAGTTTAATAAAGTTCGCATCTTTAAGTTAAGAATAGTTAATAAGATTAAGGGCAAAGCTATTAATACCCTATTTAAGAAATTAAGGCTTATTATTTAAGGCTATAACAATAATAGCAAGCAGATAATTCTTACGCAATCTCCTATAATTTAACGAGCTAGTTAGTAAGTTATTATTGCACTAGCTCCCTCCCTAATAAAGAATAAAATGGCGGTCTATTTGCGAGATATTACTTAAGCCTATACCCAATTAGAGACGTACCTTTAGTGCTTAATATTAGTATACCTTCTAGAGTAAATTCGCCACTAATATCCTAAAGATACGATTATGGTTATACTTAAGCTATTATATAGAATTGCAGAGGTAGGGACCTATTAGTGGGCTATTTATAGTAAGCACTATGAAGAGAAGCCTTTAATAACTACTTCTATATTTAACCCCTGCTTCCTTATTATAACTATAGGAACTCTATTTAGAATTATCGGCATATAAACTAATAATATAATTATTTTAGAAGACGACCAATTCTTAGCTCTTAAAGAAAATAAGCTAGTAAAGGCGAATTATATAATAAAGCTAAAAGAAAAGCTTAATTTAATAATACTATTACTCTTTAATGGATGCATCCTCTCCCTAAATGAAAATTCTATTGCCTTACGCTAGAAGGGTTAAGGTAAAAAATTGATGTTATTAATATTAATTCTCTAAAGTAAAAATATATGGAGTAATGTGCTTATAAAGCTTATATTACTTTTATCTATTAACCTAAGGCTTTATTTAATCTCTTTATTGCCGCTTAATACTAGGAACTAATTAAGGATAATATCCTTACCCTAAATAAGTGTCTTTCCTAGCAAATAAACCATTTTAATTAGGGATTACTTTATAGGCCTATTAATCTTCCTACCGCTAAGCTTTTTATATTTATTAATAGATTATTTATAAATAATAAAGATTTTAGCTTCTAGCTAGGATATAAGATTATTATCACAAATAAATCTACTAGAGAGAATAACTTTATAATTTATAGTAATCTTATCTATTAGAGCTTAACTAAGAATAAGCGTGTTACTTAAAGCGTTTTAGTATTAGAGATATATAGAATGGTTAGCGGAGTTAATATAGTAATTACAATTAGAACTACCCTAAAGATAATTATAGATTAACTTAAACTTCCTATTATCCCTATAATTGTGTGTACTAACTTATATTCCCTCTATAAGTATTTAGTTAAGCTTAGTACTATAAAGGAAAAGCGCCTTATAATTGATATTATAACACTTTAATAATCCTATAAGCGTTAAAAACTCTTTAAGATTTAATAAATTAATGGCTAAGATAACCTAGTAGATATAATAATAAAGGCAAACCTAAATAAGGTACTAGAGACGTTTATTAATATAAATACTCTATATATATAAGTTAAAGGTTAGGTTAAAAGGGAGTAGGAGTATAATATTCTATAGACCCTAACTTAAACTAGCTAATTAGGATTTTCCATCCCTAGGATAGAAAATTGCTATTAGCTTGCTTACTACTAGCGCCTTAGCGGCCCTTCTAATAAGATATCTACCTACGACTTCTAAGTAAGAAAGCACTACGTACTAAGAGGTAAATATTAGGACAGCGAGACTTATATTATAACGGTAATAGTAAGTAAGGAGAATTAATATTTATTACGCTAGTTAAGCGGTATATATATATATAGATAGCAACCGTAAAAAAAGAGTTATTAGTGTTAGGAATATAGGTAAGTTGCCGTTATACGAGGCAAGTTGCCGTCACGTAAGGCAAGTTGCCGTTATATATTGCCGTGGCGCTAGCGTAGCGAGGAGCCCTAAGCTCCTCGCCCTTCCTTAAGGAAGAGAGATATAGAATAATAATTATTATACTACCTACAACTTGTAGATATATAATATTACCTTATATTACTAACAGTTATAGAAGATATATAGTTTTAAATTAAGAATATTATATAATTCCCCGCTAAACTTCTTTTTTTAATCTAAGTAGAGCTTCGTAAGCTCTATAAGCAATTTTAAACTACATCTAATTTAAGATTAAGATAAAGGAAGTAGAAGTTGTATTATAGGATATAGTAGGGACGTAGGTCTAGTTAGTAGAGTCTAAGGGTTATTAAATCGCGAAATAATAGGATCCTGTGCCTGCTCTTATTGGGGTATAGTATCTAATATTAAAGTTATAGGTTAAATTGGATACAGAGGAGTTAAAGGTAAAAGTAGATTCGTCTCTAGAGGTGTATTGCTTAAATTCTATCGTAAGTTAAGCTTCCTTATAGTATATAGTTGGTGCTTAATCTCTTATAAAGTCTATTTATACTCTTCTTTTATATTAATAACCTACTCCTAAATATTATCTCTAATAGTACCCCTATCTATAGGTATAAAGACTCTATACTTCTATAAGAAGTTACGGAAGTCTTATATAATATCCTTCTTTATAGGAGTTTATATTCCCTTTATCTATCTAATAAAGTCCTCCCTTACACAGCACCATAGTATAGTATTATTGTATTTACTGTCTTTATAGTATGCTATGCAGTGTAATAAGAATCCGTTTAAGTCTTGCTGCTTAATATCTTTAAGGCTAGTTATATCGGTATTTTATATCTCTGGATTAATATCGTCCTCGTACTTCTTTAGGTAAGTTAACGCCATAATAGCTATTTTTAAAGGCTGTTTAACGTGTAATTAGGTAGTAATCGTAATTCTATAGTCTGCGAAGGTACATAGAAGGTATTAAGGTAGTTGTTTAACGCGTTTTAGACGTTAACTTAGGACCTTAGGTTTAGTAACACTTCTAACCTAAAGTACTTAACTAAATCTTTGTAAACGCGGTTGTTCTATATAATAGACGCAACTTAGTATCTTCTAGTACTTAGTAACACTTCTATTACTAGTTTTCCGCAAGTTTAAGGTAGTATAGTATTGCTAGGATCCATTCCATATAAGCGTATATAGTACCCCTATATAAGACTATCTCTTCTATTTAAAAACCTAGCTGCTCTATAGTTAACTATATATTTAACCACTAATCAGTATTAGTTATATAGGGTGACTTACTAATAATAACTACTTAAGTAGGTTATAGTGATGTTGGTTAATAAAGCTTATTAATTAGAATAAGGAAGGGCAAGAAGCCTAAGACTCCTCGCTATACTAGTGCCGCGGAGTTACGTAATAACCGCTTGCCTTATTCCTGACATTTATAAAGCCTTGGGGGGACTAGTTAACCGCATATATATTATCTATTTAGATAATATCCTAATCTACTTAGAAGACGAGGATTAGTATAAGTAATATATCTGCAAAGTGCTGGAACGTTTAAATAATTAGGGCCTCTACGCTAAGGCGTTAAAGTATATCTTTAATACTAAGCAGGTTAAGTTTCTAGGTTATATTATAACGCCTATAGGTATAATTATAGACCTAGTACGGGTGTAGATAATTTAGGAGTGGCCAGAGCTAGAGAGCTATTAGGATATTTAAGTATTTCTAGGCTTTGCCAATTTCTATAGGCGCTTTATTTATAAATACTTAGACGTTACCTAATACCTATTTAATTATATTATAGAAGCTTCCTAAGACCTAACCCAAGGAGTAAAAAGCTTAAAGGTAGAAAGGAAGAAAACTAAGAAGGGACTAAGTAAATAGTATAAACTATAGTTATAGCCTAAAAATGTTTAGAAGGCCTTTTAGGAACTTTATACAAAGTTTATAAAAGCTCTATTGCTACGGTATTTTAACCTAGATTAGCTATTAATAATACTTACTAATATATTAAATTTTACCCTTATTAGTATCCTGCTGTAACCTAATAGGCATCTAGACGCTACCTAGCTCTATTAAAAACTAGTAGTATTCTATAGTAGAAAATTCTAGGGGCCTAAAGTTAGGTATTATACCCATAATAAGGAACTACTGGCTATAGTGAACTGCTTTAAACAGCGGCGATATTACCTTAAGTACGCGAGCTATACTACTTATAAACTCTTAAATTATTACAATTTACACTACTTTATAATTATAAAGGAGCTTATACCTTAATAAGCTAAATAGGTAGAGGAGCTCGCGTGATTTAATTTTAAGATTAAATATAAGCTAGGGGAAAACAACCCTACTAATAGACCGTTATAACGGCCAGATTATACCAAAGGCTTTAAAATAGGAGAAGGAAAATAGATAATAGATATCTTACTCCCTATATTATAGAATAAGCTCCGGGTATAAGATACTTAAGGACCTATAGCTCTATATACTAAGTCTTAGGTAGTATAAGCCCTATTAGTTTCCACTAACGTTCCGGCTAGTACCCGGTCCGTTACTAATAAGAGTCTAAATATACCTAAACAGGACGTCCCTAATATATTCTTAAAACCTAGTAATACACTATCTCTAATTACTAAGCTATCCCCTTAAACTAATAGCGAAGTTATAGAGTAATTAGAACTTGGAGCCCTATAATAACTAAAGAACTTTAACCTTATAGCGGCCTTCCTAACGTACGCGTATTAAAGAGTTATAAGATCTATAGTACTATCTAGTCTTATACTTAGAGCAGTATAGGATTAAACAGCTTTTACCTAGAAACTATCTAAAAGGTTAATAGACTTTATCTATAAGGTATAATGGAGGGACGCTTTTTATGCCATCCTTAATACGAAAGTAGACTAGAAACGTAACGGAAAGGAAGCTACTAGGCGCTACTATTAGGAATTAGACCTAATAGGCCTACTACATAAAGGTAGTAAAGTTTAGGTGCTATAAGAAGTAAATCTACAACAGAAGATTCTTATAAAGAATTACAATAATCCTCTAGACGGCCACTATAGTTAAGTAAAAATAGTAGAATTACTTTAGCGTAAATACTATTGGCTAAGGCTTAATTAGGAAGTAAAGGAGTATATTAGCTATTATAAGAAGTATTAAGTATATAAAATCTATAGGCACAAGCTATAAGGTCTACTTAAATTAGTTCCCCCCGCTAGTAAGCCATAGCGATATTATGCTATAAACTTTATTACGGATCTCCCGCTATTTAAAGATGGCTAAGGATGAACATATAATTTAGTCCTTATACTTATTAATAGGTTTTTAAAGTACATCTAATACCTTTCTATTAATAAGACGATTAATATATAAGCGCTTACCAGCCTAATTAAGGAGAAATGCTTTCTTAAAGTAGATTAGCCGCACTCTATTATTATTAATAGGGGCAGCGTCTTTATAAGCTAGCACTAGTTAGATCTATACTTTTATTTAAAAATAGACCACTATTTTAGTATAGCTTTTTATCTATAAATGGACGGGTAAATAGAACGCTAGAACTAGGAACTGGAGTTTTACTTATAAATATATTTAAACTACTAGCAAGATAACTAGTATAAGCTACTTCCGGATATAGAGTACGCTTATAATTTAAAGTAATACGTATTATATAAGTATGCACTAATCTAGATTGCCTATAGCGTCTAATTATTTAGGTTTAATAGTATACCTAATAATTACTAGCTAAGGCCGCATAATTGGTTATAGGATTCTACCAGAAAGTTTAAGGACATCCACTAAAGAGTATAAGGATACCTTTAGGAATAGAAGAAGTAATAGAAGTATATAAAGTAGAGCTTTCAAAATGCTTAAGAGTAGTAGAGACTTTAGTAAGCGGTAGAAGATTAAAGCTATACTACGCTATAAGTCTATTAAAAATAAGCTTTAATATAAAGCTAAATAGCTAGGCTGGCCTGTTAAGGACTCTATATAGAAATTAGAGGATTACCTTAATTATTACAAAGATATTTTAAAAGAATATTAGGACTAAGGTCTACAATCTACAAGTTATAAAAAGCGCTCTAATATTATGGTGTTATCGCGACCTATAAAGAAATCTCGCGAAAAGAGTAAATAGATTAAATTGGATATAGAATAGATAAGCTCTAGAAACTATAAGGATTAGGGATATAACCTAAGGTAAGACTAGTCCTTAGCCTTTTTATATATATAGTATAGAGTTAATAGGGCATATTGCTAGAATTGCATACCTATTAATTAACCTATACTAGGAATATTGTTCCTAGGGCTCCTAAGCCCTTTTTAAAAGCCTTGCGAGGCCTTTCTAAGCACTTAATTAAGGTCCTTAATTGCTACTATATATAAGAACGAATCCTAAAAGTCTAAACTACAAATGCCTAATCTAAAAAGCCACTATGCCTTATTATTAGGAGTAGGATTAGTATTTATTAGGCTACTAATTAATAGCTAATAAGAATAGGATCTAGACCCCTTAGTAGGGGTATAAGTAGGTATAAAAATAGGGGTAGGATAATAAGGTGTAACTAGAGCAGAGACTCTTAAATACTTAATACTAATATTAGGTCTAAACCAATACTAATAAAGCTCTTGCGGTATAAGCTTATAGTTAATAAAGACACGCTTAAGCCTAGAATAAATAGAGATATTAGCTAGCTAGTATAATCCAGAACTACCAAGACCTTACTACGGTAACTATTAGTTACCTATCTACTAGGTACCTAAAGGGTAACCTACTTAATACCGTATTATATTATGCTCTTTTAAAACTTAACGCGTATACGTAAACTCCTTTCTATAGTAGACAGCAACCTTCTTCTTATTACCCTTATCCCTTACCTTATCCTTAGTATACTAACCTTACTCTTATATTAGGCGTTACTAGCTAGCTTACTAAGAATTATAAGTAGTATAGATGGCTGTAGTATAGTCTTAAATTTAACTAAGATGTTTAGTATTAGTACTAGAATAAGATAAAGCCCGGGCAATATAGTAGTTAAGGATATTAAAGTATTGTTGCTACTTAGGCCCAGGCTATTAAAGCTTAAAGTTAGTAATGGAAATCTATTAAGGATAGAAAAGCTTACCTTAACGTAATTACCGCTTTTAGTACGTATGCATCGACTATAAGAACTAAAGGTATTAGATCTAATATAGTGCGTCTTATTATAAGCCTCTAGAATCCTATTATTAGATTTCTAGTCTTTTAAAGACGTATAGGTAAAATTATTTAGGTAGGACTAGCACTAGTTATAAGTTAGCGGAGGTTAGGGTTTTATATATAAAGGTAAGGCTAGGATACGCTATAAAATTTACTTAAAAGAGCAGTCAGTAGGAGAATAAAGAGGTATATTAAATTATTAATGGAAAAAAAGAAAATCTTAATAATATATTAAAGATACGTCTAAAATTGGACGAAGGCTGGCGATAGGAAGTAAGGTATTAAGGAAAAGGATTAAGCTTAATAAGCAAAGTGTCTTTATACTTTACCTTCTAATACCCTTCCGGTAAATAGCCGTAACCTTACTAATATAACTCCGTTATAATAGCGCTATTTAAAAGAAAGGAAATACGCGTATAAGCTATCTAGCTATTACTTCCTTATAAAAACTAAGTACGCGGCCAGGGGAAGGTAATTAAGACGTTAATTAAAAATATATATAGGTTAAATTATACCTAAAATAATACTATAGTATTAAAGATTAATATTATAGACGTTCTTAATAATTGTATAATAGCTACAGTTGCTATTATAAAGTGTTCCTGTTTACTAGGTAGTAGAGCTACGCTAAATATACGGTATAGGACCACTATATTTAAAACTATATATACTAAATCTTAAGAAACAAGTCTCTTTAACTAACTAATTAATACCTTAACCGCATTTAATAGCCTAAGGGCAAATACGGGAGCAATGCGTTAGTAACGTAGGGGATTATAAGAAAAGGATTATAGACTATATTTTAGCAGCTAAAGACAATAGCAAGCCAAGGCCCTATATGTTAAATCCTATACTAAAAGGTTTTACGGAATTATACTAGAATACTAAATTGCCTATAATACTTATAATTAATTATAGATTGGTATAAAGGCTTAGAAGTAAAGTTATATAAAAATCCCTATATTAGCCTAGGTAGTTACTAGTATACTTTTAGTAGGCTTTTAATAGGTCTTCTAGTAATCCTGGCGTCTTTTCTCTAGTTATATTTTTTCCTTATTAAGGTTTTTTAGGAGTTTAACGTAGGGGTTAGATAGATAGATAATATATAGTAGCATACCAACGCCCCTTTAATATCTCTCTAAACCCCTTCCAGGATAAGCCCTTATAATCTCCCTACTGTAAGGTAATAGTAATATAAGGGATATTATTGCGGACACTTTAGGTTTCCCTTAGGACAACCCCTAGACGCCCCTTAAATGGTCGCCGGTTACGTACTAGAGGTACGTACCTATAGTATATAGTCTCTATAATCCCAGAGGCCTTACCTCCTTAAGAATTTGTCTCTCTTACCAATCTATCCTGTTCCACAATCGTGTCCCCATAGCCCCCTATCTATAAGATCCCCTTATATTATTAGTATTATAAGGTAAATTTTAGTTTAAATATAAATAAACTTTTTCTACTTTTAAAACTTATACTTAATAAGAGAAGTATACTAGGGCTTTTGCTTTAACTTCGCTCTTCCTTAATCCTTATAATATATAATCCTCTACTATAAATATTCCCCCTTAGAATTGGCGTCTTCCTTAGCTCTAGAGTTAGAGCTTAAATCTAAGTCTAAAGCTGGCTTAGAATAAGACGGCTTGCCTAGTTTAAAATCTAAGCTAGAGGTTAAATCTATATTTTGCCATTTCTTACTTTAAAATGGCATAGTAGTTAAATACGTAATATCTTAGTACTTTAGTAGCTGCTAGTTGCCTATATATAGAAGTTAGCTTAAAAGCGACTGCTATTAATAGGAACGCTAAAAAAGGCTCTATGGGAGATAGGCGTTCTTAAAAGTAAGATAGGGCAAAAAAAACCTATAAGTAAAAACTTAGAAATTAAGTATTAGAAGTAAACGATATAATAATAGGGGGGAATATATATATAGCTACTGCGTAAAAAGGGTTTAAGGAGCGTAGTATAGAAGGGAGGTTTCGTTATATAAGGGTAGTGCTTTTAGCAGAAGATAAGGACGAAGATAAATATAGGATTAGGTAGGCGGCAGATGTCTATAGCTTCTTAAACAACTACTAAGGGACATTTAGGGAGCTTTAAAAGGTGCGCTGTAGGGCTATATACGCGCTTCTAAGTTAGTAAGTAAGGAAGCCCTTAGCACGCCTAGTATGTTATAAAAGTGGTAATAGATATAAGTCTAAGTAAGGAGAAACTGCCTCCTAAAATGGGGGGTAGGAACCTCTAAATCCAGCTATATCTTCCCTAATAATAAGATTCTAGAAGTTATAGGCCAACTAATTATAATAAGATATTTAATTGCCTACCCTAATATATTAGCACCTTGCTAAGTAGGCGGGTCCTAAAGGCGAGGAGATAGATTACGGGGTTTTCTCTATTAGAGTTTTCTCTCTCTATATATATAAGGAGTAGTCCGCGTAAGCCTAGTAGGAATCCGGATCTGACGTTAAGCAAAGAATAAATAATAATAATATATTAGCACCTACCGTTGCTTAACTATTTTTAAATTATATATAGAAACTCTATGGACTCCCTAAAACGATTATCTCTAATAAAGACCGCTAGTTTACCTTTATATTTTAGAAAAAATTAACTACCTAGCTCCGCGCTAAAGCATTATTATATACTATATATTACCTAAAAACGAATAGTTAAACGAAATATATAAATACTATAATAGAATAGTATATTTAAATATATACGTTATACATATAGGATAACTAAATTAACTAGCTTATATTTGCTAAGTATATTATAAATAAATAAATCTTAGAAACTATAAAGGTCTCCCTATTTCTAGCCAACTATAGCTAGTATCTATAAATAGGTTTTAAACCCTTTAGTAATATCCCTTGCCTCGCTTATTATATCTCTTAAGTTATAAAAGTAAATAAATATATAAATAAAATGGAGGAACTATAGTAGTTCTTTTACTAATAAGATAACTTAGGCCTAATCTATTTATAAAGCTATAGCGAATTAGAACTAAACTCTAGTACCGGCCTATTAAGTTAGTAATTATATTTAGCTAAATATAAGAAATTTAAATATAACTAGGAGAGCACTAGCCCTTATAAGGGTTTAAAGGTTATCTTCCCTTATACCTACTAACTAAAACTCCTTAATACGGTTAAAATCTATCCTATTCTTTATACGTTAATCCCTACTAACCCTATACTAGATACCCTATCTAAATTAATATAGAACCCCCCTCTACTAGTTAAAGTAGATAGTAAGAATAAGTTCTTTATTAAAAGAATTAATAATATTAAGTGTAATAAATGGAAACGCTAATATATATCTCTTATAAAATAGAAAGGCTATATTAAGTCCTTATAGGAACCTATTAACTCTATTAAACTTATATAAGCTATAGAATACTTTTATATACTCTACCTAGAACTACTATAACCCCGTCTTATAAAAGCTTAAGTTTAAAGGGGAGGTACTATAATAGGACACCCCTATAGCAGCTTATATACGCCTACCTATTTCTACTAACTTACTAATTAAAGACCGACCACAAGATAGCAATCTGCCGTATTCTGCTATATTTTACCAAGTCCGCCAAATCCTACTAGGTTCTGCTAAAGCCGCTACCTAAATCCTATTCTATATCTTATATATATTAACTAAGCAACTAAGTTAATATATACCCTTTCTTTCTATTCCCCTACCTTCTTTCCTTATATAATATCTTAACTTTATTATATAGTTTATATACATAGCTTAGTAATATCTCTTTCGCTATATATTATTATCGCTTATACTTACTCCGTAACATAATCTTTTTATTAAATTCTCTACTTAAATTAGGAATGCGTCTTTATATAGGATTTTACTATATAAGGTAGTTAATTATATAGTATAAGTAACTATATATCTTTATTTAGTAAAAAATAAAATAGAGACCACGTATTAGGAAATAGAGGTTCCTTTACGGGTAAGGCGCGCTCGCTTCCCCACCCTAGTTTGGCTAAGACACAACCTTAACCTTAACCATAAAAGGCCTTCTCCCTCGCTACTTTTGCCCTTATACTCTATCTCCTCTTTTCTTTTCCGCTACTGTGCTACCTTAGACTCTAGCTATTAGCCGTAAGGCATTTTTCATCCCCTTAGCGTCTATATAGGTGCTCTACCCGCCTTTCCTAATCTCTGTATATTTTATACTAACAATTACCTAGTACTATAACTTTTTAGCCCTTTCTATAGAATATATTTATACTCTCTCCTAGTATTAACGTATACTTTAGTCCTACTGTATTCCTCCTTTCTTCTCTTCTCTCTTCTCTCCTCTTGCCTACGTCCCCTACTAATTAGTACACCGGAATAATATTTCCGTTTATCCTTTTCTTTATCTCCGCCTCTAGTAGTATCTTAGATATAACTATAATATACGACTTAATCTCTATCGGAACAGCTATAAATAGCTATACTAAGAACCGCCTAGTAATAAATTATACGGGTTATAGCTACTACGAGCTACGGGACGCGTTAGGTAGTATTGTATTATAGTATTATAATAAAGGCAAAGCCGGACGCCGAAGTGGGTCCTTAGTAAAACTATAGGCTAATACTAGTTACTTAGCTTAGTTAAAGCTGCGCCGCCAAAAGCTAAAAGCTCTTACCCTCCTTAGTGCCTTTTTAACCTAAACCTAGACCTTACTCTTCCCTAATAATTAGAGGATTGCATTATAATCGGAGAAGCCGTTAGGCTTTAGTCTAATCTAGCCCCCTATTTAGCTAAGGAGGTATAGGTTATAGAAATATCCTTTATATAGACCTAAGACTTATAAGGCGGAATCTAAGGGTAAATAGCCTATCTAATAGCATAGCCTAGCTTCTAGTAGAGCTAGTATTATAATCTTACTCTTAGCTAATAAACACTAAAGAAAAATTTGCGTTCTTAATCTCCTAATAGAGACGGACTTTATACGGTGGCTATATTAGCTAAAAGGGCGCATTAAGATAGATATAGGCGTAATTGCCTAATCTACTCACGCTATCTGCCCCCTTATATTATTTATAACATCTAGCTATAGGCAAGGGTAAAAGCAAGGCTTTTGCGCATATTTAGGAGGTTAAGTAGCAGCTATAAGCTCCGTAGAGTGTAACTAAGGAAGTTCCTTAGATTTAGGGGAGAGATTTAAGGATGCCCTTATTACTTAGAGTGTCTTTTAATACTTATAACAGAATTACGGCACGCCCCCTACCTATCTAACCCTAAAAACTATAGTCTCGCAGAGGATCTAGCACGAAAGATTTAGTTTACTAGTATAATTAGGTTAGAAAACGGATATATTAGCGCTAGCTCTAAGGAATAAGGAATAAGGGTAAAGGCTAAATATACTAGCTTAGTTAGTTAGGTCTTAATTATAGTTTCCTAATAGGCGTTAATCTTATAATAGAGTTTAAGCCTATATAAACCTTTATGCGTTATAAACAGTAATTACTAGCGGAGTATAGATTACACGTTTTAATTTACTATTAAGTTAGTAGGGTTATTTTAGTAGATGCTGCGGATATAAGCTAGTGGTGAAGAAGGGACTAGCGTAGACTTAAAAGCCTAGCGTAACCCGTCCTTTAGGGCTATTAAAAAGGCATAAGGCAATAACAATTTTAATAATAATAGTAGTAGCAATAGTGGCATCTTCTTAACCCATTTGTTTTTATTTAAGAATTTTACTTAATAATATCAACTTTTATACTACACCCCCTAAAAACTGAAGGCTTTTTAGTATTATATAATTACGGCTTCTAAGGTAAATGTAAGCAATATACCTAAAAAGAGGATAAAAAAGGGGAGAGTATCTTATTTCCCTCTAAGAGATAATTCTATAAAATATTTGGCCTAATTATACTTAGGCAAGTTATTCTATATTACCTTTTTTAAACATTCTACCTAATAAGGCACCCGCAGATCCTAAGGCTTTTAATAAGTATAAAGATATTTATAAGAATATAAGTAATAGCTAAGACGCTAAAGGAAGTAATTAAAGTAATTTAGTAATTATTCCCTACTTTTTTTCCTAATAACTAAAATATATTTAACGGTTAGTAGCGAATCTAATATTTATTAAAGATAATACAGCTAACCTAGACTTAAAACCTAAAGCTAAAGGTAATAGAGCTAGTAATACTAGCAATAAAGCTAATAAAGTCGGCAATTAACTAGCACCTTATAGGTTAGGTATATACTTCCCCCCTATATAACGGCCTTACTTAATAATTATTAGGTAGCGGAAATAACCGCAGTAATAAGGACAATAAGGATAAGGAGTTACCTTCTTTAGAGGAGCTGGAAGATCTCTTTAGGATATTTACGTATAACCATCTTAAACCTATAGTAGGAGATGTTAATAAAATAGATAGCTTAGCTAAGGGAATTAATATTATAACTGTCCCCTAGGCTATATAGAAGTTAGAGACCTACGTAGTAACTAACTAAAACTCCTTAATAGCCAATAATATAGATAATATTAGTAAGTTATAGATATTAAAAATATCGTTACTATAACCTAATAGCCATAATATAGATAATCCGATTATTAGAGAGGAGGGTAATTATAAAAAAGGAAATATAGGAGGTAAATTATTCTTTATGCTAAGGAAGCGGAAGCTTAAGTAGAATAACGTTATTAATTATAATTTTAATAACCCTGCTAAAGAGAGTAGTGGGGGTAGTAAGGGCGGTAAGGGTAGTAATAGTCTACGTCCCTAGAAGCAATAAAGGCCACCCGCCTATTATAAAGACTTATCTTCTAGCTCCCCTACTCCTCCTATCCCTAACCTTAACTCTTAATACCTATAAGTTAACTAGTAAGTGGTATCTACTCTATAGTCTACTAGCCCTTCGCTTTAGGAGCCTACCCTTCTCTATAGTATTAAAACGCCGCATAATAAGGCTAGTAATTATACTTATAACGAAGATAAGGACAGTAATAGCAGTGGCATCGCCAATAACTAGAGCCTACTATAAAGCGTTATACCCAGACTAAAAAAGATAAAATTAGTAAAATAACCTTGGATAATAAATAGGAGATAGATAATATTCTAGGGGAAAGAATAACTAAGTTAGGGCGCGAATATAAGGTGGCTTAGAAGCCTACCTAGGTTTATAAAAGCAGGCTTTTAAATTTTAAAGATGCCCTTAAGTCTTACTAAAGACGCGTTTAGTAAGCTAAAGCTAGATTATTATAGGTGTACTCTTTTTTTAAAGCTGCGAAAGTATAGGGTAGAGTTGCCGTATAGAATAGACAAGGCTAGTAGCTTAGGCGTATTCTTATAGTTCTTTTACTAGTTAAGGTCCTATTTTTAGCACTTTTTTAAGCACCTATACTAACCTCCCGTATATGTAATATCTTAGTAAAGTTTAGTTAGTCTTCTAGCTAAACTTAGATAGCTAAGCTTTACTATCTGCAGCTATAAGTATAAGGAAGATAGGGGTTAAGGTAGGCTAGCCTAATATAGGTAAAAGTAAATTATTCTAAAAGTATCTAAAGATTCGACACTTAATAATAACTATAATTACTAGTAGTGCTTTAAAGCATACCTATACTAAGATCTTAGTACTTTTTTTTAATCTTAGAGATCTATTTTAGGCCTATTCTATTTCTAGTATAAGCTCTATTTAGCCTAGTGTCTTATAACCTCTAGCTATAAATTACACGTAACACGCTTAACGGATAAAGAATTAGCTTTGGTAAGGGTATATTAACTAATCTCAATTAGGTATAGAGATACTATACTTTTACTAATAAATTGCTAACTAAGTAAGTAAATAATAAAAATTAACCTTATAAACACTACTATATAAAGCCCTAGAGATAAAATATATAAAATATATTTCTTAAATTAATAGTATTTAGTAAAGGGTAATTATATAATGCTTTAACATATTTAAGATATCTTAGTATTATATAACTTTACTATTAGCATTAATAAAATGCCTTTTAGGGAATGTTTTACCTTCCTCTATTATTAGTAGAGGGAACTCCCCTGGTATGTTTAATATTTATTTAACATTTTATACCTATTAGAAAGGGCTTATATATACTAAAATTAGCTAAGGGCGCTAAAGGATAATACTAAGAAGTAACGGAAGAGGTTTATAATATAGCATTATTATATATTTATAGTAGAGGTATAAAACCCAAAGGAGCTTAATTATGCTCTATATTGCTAAAGTGTTTATTACTTAGGTAGCCGTATCTATATAGCGATATTATAGTCTTTTTAGAGAACTCTAGATATAAGTAAACGTAGTACTAAAAGATGCGCTTAGAGAGAAAACTTAGTTCTAGGTAATATAGATATTAGGGTAAAATCGCAGAGGATTTTAAGGAAGGTAGGAGGGTAGATAAATCTAAGGGCGGGGAGTAGAACTAAACTCCTAGCATTAGTTTATCCTCCCCACCCCCCATTATTCCCCCATTTATCCCCCCCACCACTAATTTCCTAGCCTCCTTTAATATTCTTAGGAAAATCTCTAGGTTACGCTTCTTTTTTTTACTTAGGACTTATAAACGCATTGCAAATCCGCCCGTAAACATTTTAGGTAAAAGTTATTACCATTACTATTATACCTAACCTTCTTTAAGGAGTATTAAAGGCATAAATTTTTATTTAATAGCAATTTCCGCTTTATTAATTTTTATAAAACTTAACTATAGCTAGTAACAGCCGCCGTTTTATAACGCCGCTTATATTACTTAAGGAGGTTATATTAAAAGAAAACTTTAGGGTATTTATCGTAATAGTAGGCCGGCTTAGTATCTATAAGAATTAGGAATATACGTTGCGGTTAAGTAGAGTAGCAACCTATAAAATAGTTAGTGTTATATTAAGTGCTCCGCTCGCAAGTAACTTTTTATATAATTATTATAGTTATATATATAATCTTTCTTAGATAGTAGCTACCCTCCTTTAAGTAAACTTTTAACTCTAGTAACTATAGGGCGGAATATCCTTTTACTTACCTATTTCCATTCTATCGTGGTAATTAGTAGTTAAAAGTAAACGGCTAAGTATATATATAATATTAAAGAAGGTTAAAATGCGGAAATATATAGAATAAGTATATAGACTACTAAGAAAAGGACGTAGGATATAAAGTTTTTACGTATTAATATGGCGCTAACACCAATATTATATATAGAATAATCCGCCTTATTGGCAATTAATATAATAATATAAATATCCCTAGTATATAACCCTAGGTCTCTATATTTAAAGTATAAGGCGTTTTTTATTTCATATTTTAGTTCTGCTTTATATATATATAGGTAAGGAAAACAATATTCTATTATAATAAGGCTAATAAGTTTAGTTCTAGCTATAAAGACATAGGGGCTATAGTAGATTTACTTCGTCCTCTAAATCCTTATACTCTAAATCTTTATAAACGACCTTTAGCGGAGACGATTAGAGAGGCTAAGGAATCTTAAAAGAAGAGACTAGAGAGTACTACCTATCCTATAACTATTACGGACGCCCTTATTATTATAAATACAAAAGCTATCTCTAACGCCGCTATAAATATTACTAATAAGGTTAGGGACACCTTTCTAAAATTTACTATAGAGTCCGCCTAAGACGCTATTATAAACTCCCTAAAGACTGCTATAAAAGCGGATATAGAAGCTCTTTTAAAGCATATAAGAAGGAAACCTAAAGAAAATTATATCCTAAATAAAACTAGGGTATACTTTATACCTACTGTTATTCTTATAGGTAGGAAAAGTAATAAATTAGGAAGGGAGTAGGTATAGCGTTTACTATTACTAATAATTCCCTTAGTGCATAGTTATATAAAGATAACTATTAAAAATTTTGGTTAGTTAGGTAGGAAACGGGTTAGTATATAAATGGTACTAAGAATAGCTACTTAGGGCATTATATCCTAGGGCCTTAAGTGTCCCCTTAAATAAAGAAGAGATCTTATCTAATATTCTTTTAATAGTTACGTTAATAGTCTCTATAACGGAAATTCTCCTAAAACAGCGTTAGCCTATAATTAAATTAAACTTATTATTAACCCACCACGGCCTTATATTATTAGATCTCCTAAAAAAAACGCTATTTCTAAATCTATATTAGCAGATAGTAAGGCGCTCGTTGCTAGGTAAAGGTTAGTGGTTAATACACTATATCTAAAATCTTAATTCTAACCGCAAGTGCTAGCGATTTAATTAATAATTAGTAGGAGCTAGTAAATAACGGCTTTAATAAGTAAGCTAATAGTTAAGCGAGTAGAATCTATATTAAAGGGTAGAGCGGCTATAAATAGCTAGCAGAAATAGGGCAGACTAGGAAATAGTTTAAAAGGAGCAGTAAAAATAGTAAAGTTAGGGTAGGAATAAATAAGAGCTGCAGAAGAAAGCATTAAGGCAATTAGTAAAGTAGATATAATAAAGGTAATTATACATCCTAGCGTAACGGGGCGAAATTAGCTCTATATATCACTTATTTCTATCCCTTACTCTTAAAATCTAAAGCATTCTTAGGTTTATTAAGGCGTTTTAGCCTTAAATTCTTGCGGGACGTATTATCGCGGCTTACGTTATTAAAAAAGTAAATTAATAGGGCTTTACGGCAACAGTCTAATTAACTAGGGAGATAGCTATATATCCTTACTTTAATTAGCCGTTTAGTTTTCTATTATAGATCTTTAGAGAAGCACAAGTTATAGTAGTAGGGTTTAAATAATATAGCGTCTTAGGGATAATAAGGCGAAGGGGCTAATATAAGCTAAGCTAATATTGTAGGGAGTTTACAATCCTTAAAGATTATAAACCCCCTATACTGTTTTCTACTTCTTACTCTTATACCCCACTACCTTCTTTTATTAGGGGGCCTATAATATTTATATCTTAGCAGAAGGGTAATAAGACGCTTATTAGCGCTACTAGTTAGGTAGGACCCATATAAGACAGCTCGTTTATTAAAAACGTTATAGTATTAAAATTATCTTATAAATTAAACCCTTAGTAAACCGTTAGTATATATACTACACGTACATATAGGTATACTACTCCTTATTACTAATAAATTCTTTACTAAAGGTCTAAGAGCTTATAAGCGTCGCTTTAGTAAAAAGTAAATATAAAAAGAAAGCCTTAAAGTAATTAGAGAAATATATATAGGAGCTTAATAAAACTACCTAGGCTGCTACGCCTTCCTTTATAGTTAAATTTATATACTAGACTATGCTAATACTTATATTATAGGCGGAAGTATCTTCTATAAGCTAAGGTTTACTTAACTAAGCTTAAACCTCTGGCCCTATCCGTTATTTATTACTACTCTATTAGAAAAACACTTCTAGATATTATGTAAGGCAAGCGTATTTTCTTACTATATAAAATATATTATTAATAATAAAAGCTATAGTAAATTTCTAATATAGTTTTATAGCGCAATAAATTCCCTATTATGGGGGGTGACTTTAATAGTGGAAACGGAACCTTAGATCGCGAAAACGTAACCCTAACTATAAAAACGGAATTCTAGACTATAGAAACAAAATCTAGATTATAAAAGTATAATTCCACGTCGTAGTATAATAAGTATAGCATTTGCCTACAATCTTGTTATATAGCGTTAAAATTACCCCTTTTAATACTTTAAAACCCAATGGAAAACATCTAATATTTATCCTCCCTTCCGCTACTAGACTAAATATTAGCTATAATATTATGTTACTAAAGCCAACTCTATTACTAAAGCGAACTCTATTACTAAAATTAAAGTTAGCTATTAATAAGATATTTCTTAAATAAAAGTATACTATTATAAAGAAAGGCGATAAACTAAGGCGGTATTATAGAGCAGATATCTATATCCTGCTTTACTATAACGGCCGGTTCTATAATTACACGTCTACTAACTAGCCTTCCTAGCCTCCTATTTAAGAACAGCTTATAAAGGTTCCTTTTAATTATAAATCTACTAAAAGCTAACTACTTCTAAAAGATAAATTCTACCCTCTACTAGTTATAAAGACTTCTGTAAATTTCGGCTAAGATATAGAGGCTAGGTTCTTAGAGGCGAATTTTTATAAAACTGCACTTATAAGCTGTTCTTTAAGAGAGACTAGCTTATTAAATATAAAATAGGTAACTAAAAGTAGTACGGTAGTAATATAGCTTAGTAGTGTAAAGGAAAATAATATTATTAGGAGCTGTTAAAATTAAAATTATAAAAGATATAAAATGGGAACAGGATTCTTTCTAAAGTAATACTATATGAAATAAATTAATTTATACCACCTTTATATAGATATAAATTCTTTTCTAGAAACAATAATTTAAGTAATACTACTACTTAATCTCTGCCATAGATGGTATAAATACACTATAACCCTAATATAATTAATTAATTAGGTCCTAAAATGTCTCCTCTCTTGCATTCTTATTACGCCCACAGTAGGTAAAGCGGATATTAATTATAGATGACCTATCTATTGCCTCTTAATGGCCTTAATAGCAATATTATTCTATTTATAGGTTTTATATATAAACAAACGCTAGGAAGCTTAGTGCTCTCTATATTTATAGGAAGTACCGTACTTATTATATGCTAGGAAAATAGTTAAGTCACCTTGCTAAATTAAACGCCAGCTAGTTTATCTCTAAAATCGGTTTCTCTATCTATAAATACCTACCTACTAGTTGGCAATTTAGGGATAGTATACTTATAGGTACTTAAGGGCTGCGGAGTACTACTTAAGGAGTTATAGTTAATGTTATTAAGATATAAAATAAGCCTATAGACCTCTAAGTATTGGCTGCTTAGCGCCTTAAATAAAAGATCTCCCCTATTATAAGGTAGATTAACAGGATTTAGTATACCGCCTGTATAAGGCGAAGTGCTTATAAAGGGCTTAACTAGAATGCTAATTAAACTACCCTATAGGCACTAACAGCTCCTTTGCTATAAATAGTGGATTAATATACGAGATTTTTTTTTTAATTATTTGTATTATACTACGTACAATACTGCGCACGCAGCCTCTAGGCTATGGCGCTATAGTCCTATATATATGAATCCTTTCTAGGCAGCTTAATATATACTAGTAACTATGTCCTAGTAGCTTATAAGCCTCTAAGCTAGAGGTTTACCGCTCTCTAATAAACACTAGGTTGCTAACAACTAATAGGTAGTAAGAAATAGTAGAAAATCAGTAAAATATAAGAAATCCTAACGCCTGTCCCTATCCTTTTTGTATTTTATTTCTGTTCTTTTGCTCTCTATTATTTATTTACTTAGATTCTAGTAGGAGTTACCTTCTAAAGATCCTTCTGCTATTAGCCACTTTCCAGTAACTATCCCTGTCTTACTTAGAAATTGAAAAAGCACTTCTTTTTCTTTTTTTGTGCAAAATAGCTTTTTTAAAGATGGAGAAGAACCTAGTTGTCTTTGTATTTCTTTTCTCTCTTCCTAATATAGCCTGCATTCTAGTAATAAGTGCTTAGGGGCTTATACGGCAGTATAGTCTCTAAAGCACCTACCTTCTTTGTCCTTTCCTATTGTTTTAGAGAAGGACTTAAAGAAGCCTTTTCCTAGTTTTAGTTGGTAGAAAGCTGATTGTAGCCTTTTAGGATATTTATCCTTAGGGGCTTTAAGAGAAAAGGAGTGGTTTCCTTTATAGATCCTAGTATAGTGTTTTCCTTTGCTTTTATTCTGTTACCAATTGTCTTTCTACTAGTCTAGTATCTTTTCTCTTGCTATCTTCCCTATATAGGCTAGAGAGGTATAAGAGGATTATATTTTTCTTCTTAAGAGGCCCTTCTTTGCTAGTTTATCTACTATTTTATTTCTATAGATTCCTAGGTGGCTAGGAATCTAATAACAGTTAATAGAGACGTTTTTACTAGCTAGATAGGAATAGCTTTGCGTAATTTTAAGGACTAGTTCTTGCCCTCCTGTAAGAGAATTAAGCTATAACCTTTTAATAGCTGCTTGGCTATCTATAAAGATATAGACCTGTTTCTCTTTTAGTCTTTATTGCTTTAGGTGCTCTAGGGCCCTATAGACTGCATAAAGCTCTGCGTTTATAATTTCTATATAGGGTCCTAGGTTCCAGTTTATTGCATATTTAATCCTATTTCTCTCTCCTATTCTATATATAGCTGCTATATTTGATTTACTATCTTTAGAGCCATCTATATAGTATATATCTACTAAGTCCCACTCTAGAGACTCTTGTAAATTTTCTACTAGTCTTAGATATTCTTGTGTAGCTTCTTCCTTACTACCTTTTAAGATAGAAAAGAATGCAGGTATAGGAGGAGACCACGGTTTTTGCTATTCTAGAGAGATTCTCTCTATTTTCTAGTTTTGAACTAGCTGTTAAACTCTAGAGGTTAGAGATAATAGCTGTGTTTTTGGCTGTAGAAGGTGCCTTATAGTAGAGTTTTTAGGGCTAGGACTAGAGCTAGAGCCAGAGCTAGTTGCTAGTTCGTCCCTATCTTTGTCAATTTCTTCTATATAGACTTTCTTAATTGCGTGGTTTTCTTTAAATTTTAGGATTTTTAATGCGTAACTATTGCAAAGCTTTTTAAATCTAATTCTAGGAGGAGGAATAGAGGCCTTTATCTCTATAGCTTGGCTAAAAGACCTTCTAAACGCTCTTAAAACTAGTTCTAGGGCCTTATTTTGTAGAGATTGGTACCTAGCTAGTAGGTAGTCTCTAGATTTACTTTTCCACCAGCATTGTATTCTATAGTCTGCTATAGTAGTAACGTAGGCTATATAGAGCTGCCTTAGGGCTTGTAGAGATAGACCTTTTTATATATTACCTAGTCTTCTAATTAAATAAAAGGCTGCTTTTGCTTTAGAGATTCTTATTTCTATATATTGTTTAAACATAAGCTTAGAGTTTAGAAATACTCCTAGCTACCTAACTAGGGGTTTAGGGGATATTTCTGCATCTCCTAACTTTAGCCCTTCTTCTATAGTAGTTCGTTTACTATAGAAATGTATAAGCTCTGTTTACTAATATTAAAACTAATAGCAGCTTCCTTAGCTCTAGATATTAGCTCTAGCACTATTCCCTCTAGCTTTTTATAATTAGATTTAGCTGAATTTAAAGTAACTGTAATTGCAAAGTCGTCCATATAGCTAAGGGAGTAGGCTCCTTCTGTCTCTAGCCTATAGATATTATATAGATATAGTAGAAATAAAATAGGGGATATAGGCGATCCCTGTAGTATCCCTGTTTCTAATTTTACTTTTTCTTATATTTGTTTATTAAAGGATAGCTGTAGCTTTCTATTGCTAAGGAAGGTAGCTACCTATTGTGTAAACGCTATAGGTAGTCCTAGTTCCTTGTAGATGGATAAGAGCTAGTTTTTAGAGACGTGGTTAAAGGCCCCTTTCATGTTTAGGAATACTATAGTGGCTATCCTTTATCTAGCTTTTTTCCTACTATTTTTAGATTGGATATTGTTTAGAAGTAGTAGAACTGCGTCTATTGCGGACCGCTATCTTCTTCCTCCTAATTGCGAATCTTGAAGTAAGCTAGTAGTACTAGCTAGGTATCCTAATTTAGTAGTAGGGATCTTCTCTAGAGTCTTTCCTAGGCAGTTTAATANGGAGATAGGTCTATAGGACTTTGGTAGGGAATAGTCCTTCTTATTTGCTTTAGGGAGAATAACTCCTTAAGCTTCTCTCTAGACCTTTGGCTGATAGCCTAGGGTAAATAAAATCCTATAGGTTCTAAATAGAAGATCTTCTATAGTAGGGTAGGCCTTTTATAGAATTGCGAAAGATATCCTATCTAGTCCTAGAGTTTTTTTACTAGAGCTAGAGAAGATTGCTGATTTAACTTCTATTTTCTCTAGTTCTGGCCATTCCCATTTATTATCTATTATATAGTCCTTCCACTCCATAGAGCTAGTAGAAGGGGGTTTAGGGAATAGAGTAGTTATATAAGCTTTGTACTGGTTGGCGAAGCTTTCTGCTAGTCTAGTAGTTCTATCTTTACTATACTGTAGACTAGGGATTAGTCGCAATGTTTTCTCCTTTATATATCTTAAGGTAGTAAAGACCTCCTTTCCTTATGCTTTTTCTAGAAAGCTATTTTAGCAGCTAGTCTTAGCTTCTCTTATTGCGTGGAAGTATAGATTTTTGGCTTCTTTATAGGCTTCTAGTCTAGAACTTCTAGTAGGCTGTTCCTCTTAAAGTCTTGCTAGTTTTACCATTTTTTTTCTTTTCTTTAGAAGCTCTTTATTCCACTATAGCTTAGAGAATTCGCAGGTTCTAGATCTAGGGATAGCTTTCTCTACTGCTAGCTTTATACAGCTAGTAAGATCTATTACTAGATTGTCTACTAGTGTACTTAAGCTTCTATCCCTAGGTCTATAAGAATCTTCTAGCGAGGCTAGGGGACCTTTTTCTCCTATCTCTATATAGGGGTTTTCTCCTACTAGTTCTTCTAGTACTAAAAGTTTCGCTTCTAGTTCTAGCTCCTGAACTTGTTCTTTTAGCGTAGTAGAAAAGAGTTCCCAGTTTGCCTTTTTTATAGAGAAGGGAGTTTCTTAAAGAGGGTTTAGGTATCTTTGCGTCTCTCTAGTAAATAAAGAGAATGCTATAGTCTTATAATCAGATCCTGTTTCTTCTATTATAGTCCAATTGTCCTAGGTATTTTCTTAAAAGTCTTCTAAGTAGAAGGCTGGGTCTATAATAGACTTTTCCCTTATATTAGATCTATAAAAGGTCCCTTATTGTTTATCTAAATTTAGTAGTTGGTAGTTATATTTGTCTAGCCAGTCTACTAGTTCATTAGCCTCTCTAGTTAGATTCCTAGCTAGTGCGTTCCACCGCGTATGGTGTAGGTTATAGTCTCCTATTAATATAAAAGGGAGGTCTATTTCTAGTTCTAGAATGGCCCTAGAGAGAGTAGTTCTACCATTTCTTTAGGTTCTAGAGTTCTCGTCTAGTTGTCTCTCATTGTAGACATTAAGTAATAGGAATCTTTTAAATTGGCCGTAGATTTCTAATGCTATAATATCTGTATCTTTGCAGATATCCTCCCTATTTCTATATTGTAGGATACTAGAACTAGTTTTCCTTATATAGATAGCTACTCTAGGGCGAATAGCTAGATTGTTAGGGAGGATAAGGTTAAATGTAGGATGTGGGATAGAGAAGTAGGATTCTTTTTGTCTATCTTTCTAGGTACTAGGCTCCTGTACTAAAATGATATCTATTTTTCCCCTAAATCCTATTTCTAATAGAGTTTGCTGTGCTTCTTGTCTTTTCCCTACATTATATTGTGTAAAGGAGATTTCTCCTCTAGCCTTAAAGACTAGGGAGATTTTTTCTTCTTCCTATGTAGAACCTTCTAAGCTAGTACTTATTGATGTACTAGTTTAGCTGCTTTAAGAGTTTCGCAGTCTTTGCTATTAGCAAAGTGTTTTCCTTTATAGTTAATGTAAAGAGGGGTAGTATGCTTGCAAGGCCTGCCTATTATTTTATAGGGAGAACAAGAGTGGTCTTTAGATAAATGTGCAGCTGCATAGAATCTACAAGCTCTAGTAGAGCACCTATCTCCTATATGGCCAAATTTTTGGCAGCTAGTACACTGTATAGTAGAAGAGACTTCTAAGTATTTTACTACCTTGGTAGTTATACCTGCAATTTAAATCTCTTTTTGCCTAAGGATTGCCTGTCTTTTATCCTCGTTTTCTATAGTAAAGACTATAGAGCTAAATCTAGTTTGTAGGTTATGTCTTTTTACACTAGATAAGATCCATCTAGGTAGTCCCTGTATCCTTATAGGATTAAAGGTCTTAATTTCTTCTTTTAGAAGCTTAGAGCCTCCTTCTCCTAGAAAAGGAGAGATTAGGACTCTATGAGCTACTATCTAAACCTAAGGCTCTAGTTTTTGTTCTTTTTGAAAGGAGAAGCAATTACGCCAGATTTCCTTATATTTGACTAGGAAGTCTGCGTTATATTCTTCTGTAGTTATAAGAAGAATATTTTGTTTTCCTTTAGTTCTGATTATAGACGCTAGAACTGGCTTTTCTACTTGTAATTTCGATATAAATAGTTGATTGACTTGGTTTCGTATAGAGAAGGTATCTAGAGGTTAATCCTTTTGGTCTGTGACTAGGACTAGCCTTCTATCTTATAGCTGCTTCTTTTTACTTCTAGTAGAAGTAGAGAAGGAAGAGGGTATAGAGGTAGAAGGTAAGGAGGATGAGAAGGAAGTGGAAGAAGGAAGAGAAGAAGGGGGGTTCTTCTTTAGCTTTTCTGTATAGGTTTCCTAAATAGGAGCTATCTTCTTATAGAGAGTTCTTACTTCTTCTACTAGTCCTTTTTGGACATCTCTTTCCTTATTTTCTTTCTCTTTTGTAAAGGGATTTTCTCCTAAAAGAATACGTTGTACGTAGTTCTCTAGTTCTTTGACTGCTTCTTTACTTTCTCTTTCTTCTAGCCCTATGTATGCTTGGTTTAGGCTTTTTAAAGCCTTTTATAGATGTTCCTTTGGAGAAAGGGAGAAGGAAGGCGTACTAGCCTTACTAGCCTTAGGCTTGGGCATTGGTTTTATTACCCTTATTTTAGGCTTGTTTTCTTTTTTAGAAGAAGATTAAAGTAAATATTAAGGTTCTTTTCTTTTCCTCCCCTGCTTTAGAAATAGTACGCCGATTTCTTCCATTTCTATGTCTTTGTCTTTTCCAGATGGGCAAGGAGTAGGAGTAGGAGGAAAAGGAGTAGACCAGAGCTCGTTATCGCTTATCTCTATAGGTTCATTACCTTTAGGAGGCTTTTTTCTTCCGGGCCTATTAGGCTCTGCCATTTTATAAGGGGGTTTCCTAGTTTTTACAGTAGATAATAACCTCCTTAGGTCTCTTATCTCCTAGTCCCAGGGGTGACAAACTAGGCAAAAAGCCTTGCTAGAATACACGAGATTAACTGGCTAGGGTAAGTCTACTACTTAGACAGTGTCTTATACTAGGAAGAATAGGCATTAAAAGTAAATTATAAGATGCTATTCTTACTAAGGGAGGTGTTATTAGGGGTTATTATTAACTTCTAGTTCTAGTTTATAACTTTATACAAACGCCTTTAAACCCTATACTATTAGGGCTATCTAAAAGCTAAGTTGCCTATTTACCTTATCTTGACCTTAGGCCAGGCTTATTAGCTATTAATTTATTAAGGCGATAGGAAGTTACATTAAAGCGTATAATAGGGCTTAAGTGAAGCCACGTAATTAGATGGGCATTGCTGTGTAAAGCAACGCTTAACTAGCTGTCTCTATATCACCGTCTCGGAATAATTAAAAGAAAGGGGTTAATGCTAGCCCTTATTATTTAATGTAACCCTCCTATAGAGGTATAGTAAAGTGGGGTATAGATAGGGAAGGATTATGCTGCTATTATAGCCATATTATAGCGTATTTATACTATACTAGTATCCCTAAGTTAGTAAATCGGCTCAACTTTTAAGGTATAGTTAAAGCGGAGCCTACTGTTAGCTTTCCTATTAGCTAAGTGATAGAGAGGAGCAGGATATAAAAGGCCTCTATACCCTTTAACTAGACCTATATTAAATATAGCATCCTTTAAGGAAATCCCTCCTTATAAAGATACTTAAACTATTAGCTGCCTTATCTCTTTAATAATAAGCAACTTAGACGCTATAATAGAGGACAACACATTATATTAGATTAAGGTGCGCTCTAAATATTAAATCCTTTATAGGATACCGCTAACGGAGCTAGGATATACCGCTTGCTTCTAATCCTAAGGGCTTTAATAAGGCCGTTAATATAGTAGGGCAGGTATATAATAGTTACTTCCCTATAGTTTTATCTATTTACTAGCTTATTAATATAAGTAGGATATCTAGTTAGCATTAAAACGCAAGAGTAATTTAAAGAAAGACGAGGCCAATGCGGAAGAAACCGTAAGAAAATACTTACCCCGCACTAATGAGATAAAGAAGTCGTCTTAATATAGTCTACTTAGTAACTCCTTCTAATAAAGCTTATTAACCCCTAGCTTACTCTATTAGGGGCAATAAAGAGACTAGGTAGCTTAGTTAATTAACTTAGCTATAGGCTTAGCTAACTTAATAGGAAAATTAGCAGCCTTAAAAAAAGCGATTGCTATATTATAGGTTATTTAAGGAAGGTTAATAATTGGATTAATAGTTTAAGAAGTAACTAGGAAGAAATAAGAGATACTACTAGGCAGTTTTAAAACAAAATCTATACTCTTAAGAGAGGTAGTAATAAAACTTTAAATTATAGAGATAAACGGGTTATATAGGCTGGAAACAAGATTACGGCATTTAAGAAGAAAAGGGTACGCTTAGCCTAAGGATAGAGAAGTCTATAAAATTAAGGAGGAAATTTATTAGCTTAAATGGTATGCTTTTAGTTATTATATTATTTGCTTATTAAAGGAAATTTATATATTAGATTTAAGCTAGAACTAGCTCTGCCCATTATAGTAAGTATTTACTATATTTATATGCTTAATTAGTAATAAGTTAGCAGATTACATTTATCTTTTTTTAGTATTTATTAAGAATTAAGGCGTTAATTTAGGATTTCCTTAGCTTGGTATTTTGTTTCTATCTAATTACTTCTATATTAAGAATATCTCGTTATTATTTACGTATAAAAAAATAAGTTTTTATATATTAAATTAAAGTTAAGAGACTAGGAAAGGAGAGTATAGAAAGGGGGTTTAATTTTAGTAGGGGTTATAAGTATAGGTAAACATAAAGGTATAAGGTGGGAAGGGCTTTAGGCTTAGTTATAGAATAATAGTAAATCGCTAAACTATTATATAAGCCGTATAAGATCTTATATTCTCTAAACGAAATTAAGTAATTTAAGCAGCGTAGTTCCTCTATATAAACTTAAATCATTTCCTTTATAAAAGTACTATAGCTGCCGTAAGTATTAGCAGAGCCTAGGACACTAATTAAACTATAAAGGAGGGCCTAGTAGCCCAGTTGGCTTTATTAAGTTCCTTAACCTCTTTATTTAATTGCTTTAAAGCTTCCTTTCTACCTTTTATAAACTGTATATCGCCAGAAAGGCAATTAGATATTATCGCTTTTTTATTATAATTAAGTGCCGTTATAGCTAATATACCACCACAGTAGCCCAGTATAGCTAAAGATATTTTAATAATTATATTATATTTGGGAATTATAGCCTAGTGAATATTGGGTGGAATATATAGAATGCCAATAATCTTATAAAGCTTTGAGATTTTAGGGACCTACTCGCTTATAATATAGGTAATTACTTACCTTTACTTTACGTAATTTACCTTTATTTCATCTAATAAAGGTAATAACTTATTTCCTATCCTCCTTAAAAATCCTTTCCCCTAATTTTGGAACCTAATAGGCCGACCCTTAGCCTATATTGGATATATCTATTACAACAATAGGTACCTAAAAGTAACGATTAAATTACTAAAGATATAAAAGGGGCGGGTTACGTACTACCTGCTTTGGTAGGTAAGTTATTACCAGTCTTTAAAGGAGGTCTTTAAAGGTCTTAGAGGTTTATTTATATATTAATTAGTAAAACCCTAGCAGAGGCAGTGCATGCGTATTAGCAAGGTTAAACTACGTAGCAGTTCTTACTAGAGTAATAAGAAAGTGCGTAGATTTAAGTTAGGCTATAAATAGTATAGAATATACAAAGGCAGGCCTAAATATAACTTACTAAACGGTATAAATATAAAAAGACACCTGTTTTAGCCTTGCTATAGGCATAAAAAGATTAGTAAAGGGTAAGACTAAGTGTGCTTATAGAATATAGAAGGCTAACCTATTACAAATAGAGAAGCCTGACTTGGCTGGCCGTAGGTATAATTACGTAGTATAGGGGGAGGTGTGAATTAGCACGCTATAATTATGCGTAAAAATGCGAAAACGTTATATAATAGCCTTTGCTATACTATTTATAGAAGGAACAGCTCTTACTAGTAGAGAGACATATTCTTTTTTAAATTAATCCCTAAAACCTTAATCCCGGCAACTATATCCTCCCTATATACGTCCTTATATATATCCCCATCTTTATCCTAGTCCTCTTCTATATTATACCTTATATTATAATTTCTATTATTCTATATCTTACGCTCTATCTATTATAGGATTTCTTTTCCGCTATTTATCTTCTTAACTACACCTAAGAATATAAGAACTTTGTAATAATTCCCTTAGTAAATAAATTCCCTAAAGACGGTTTTCTAGCTATAGTATTGGTAGTGGGCTAAAATATAGTAGATAGTTATTATATTAAGAATCTATAAAGCTATTAGGTTTAGCTTTTACCTTAATTTTCTTAAGTTTATAACTATTATAGTAGGTAAATAGAGCCCAGTTTATATCCTAAGCGCGGATATAAGCATATTTATCTCTCTAAAACTAGGGGTCCTTTTAAGCTATCTCTATAGTAATACTAAGACTAGTTATTCTTATAAGGTTGCTTAAATATAAAGATAATTATAGATAGATAATAGTGAGGAAAGTTTAGGTTAATCTAAAATGTATATATATATAGTAGGTAATAAAGACTTTTTCTAGAAGTACTAATGCCTAATTAATACTAGTGCTATAAGTAATAAAGACCGGCAAATGCCTATCTTAGATAGAGGTTGTTAAACGCATTAAGGTAAAAAGAGGATTTCTATAGGGCAAATATCTTTTTACCTTTAGCTATACTAGACGCTTATAGAATATAGGGACACTATTAATATCGCGGGTAGTAAAGATTGGTAAAGGCTAAAAATAGTACTTAAGGCGTAAGTTAGGGTTGCTAGATAGTAAGAAGACGCTATAAATAAATCTGCTAAAGTATATCCTATACACCTCTAAGTTCTTTACCCCACCGCTAGTTTTATAGGTGCGTTAGCTATATGCTATTTAAACGCCTATCTTAAAGTAGAGGTTAAAATTAAGAACTATTAAATATTAGGGAAGGGGATATATTTACAGAGGGTTACTAGGCGCGGGAAAGACTAGCCAATAGTTACGTATAGTGTACTGTTTAGAGGTCTAATTATAGCTATATGCGAAATCTAGGCCGCTAAATATTATAAAGGGTGGGAAGACACCGTAAATACATTTATATAGATAGGATGCTAGGCGTCTAATGCATATAGCGGCCCGTATAGCGGCTATTATGCATATTAATTATAGGATGCTATACATAGCGGAGATCGTTTAAAGGTCGTATAGTATAGTAGTTCCTATTAGAGCATACGTAGGGTTTATATTAGGCCGCTAAATATTATAAAGGATAAGAAGGGACGTTATAAGCGTACCTACGGAAAATAAGGGTTAGTAGTCTATTATAGGTAAAGAAACGCAGGTTGTATAGTTGCTTACCTTTAGTAGTATATTTAAGGCATTAAAAATATCGCTACTAAATCCTTACTAATAAAAATAGTAAAGCCTAAGTATTACTAGTAACGCTTACTTAAGCGTTAGGGTGTTAAATATTTAAGGCTTATTTAAAATACTAAGCATTTTAATATCCGTGCGCGTTAGCGAATTAGTATACCTAGTGCGCGAAATACAAATAGGCTAATAAGCCTACCCCTCTAAACTGCCCTACTACTTAGATAATTTTACTTATAGCGAGCTTGTAAAATTAGACACAGTAATATAAAAAAATAAGTAAGTATAAAACTCTAATAAAAGATTACCGGAATAGGATATATATAATATCCGTAATTAATAAATTATATATAAACCTCGTACAATCTAGCTTAGAGGAGATAATATAAAAGATCTAGAAGACTGCGCTAACTAAAACTATATCTATTATTGCCTTAATGGATATTATAGAAAGTAATAAAGCGCGTAAGCTTATGAAAATAGTATATTTAACGTAGTTTACTTTAGTATAGTAACTCTAGCGGCTAACGTAAATAAGGAATTTAAGTTAAAGATACTAGAAATACTACTAAAGTTAAAAGTTAGAGTAGTTAATATAAACTCTTTATATATAGGCCTAATAGTTTATTTTACGGGACGACGCATTTTAATGCAATATCTAATTAATTTAGTAGTGTATATATTAGCTTTTAGCCCTTATTAAGACTCCTAGGTCCCACTTAGTTATACTATTCTATATTTAGAAAGCGGGTAAGGCTATTACTAGGCTAGTTTATAATAGGTAGAATAAAACAGGAGTAGAGGTGGTATTAGTATAATAATTACGGTGCCGATTATTAGCTAAGCTTAAACTACTAGTTCTACTTAATAGGGGATATTATTAAACCATTATTATACCCCATTAAAAACCTAAAACTAGGGTATATAACAATATAAGAGTTTTAAAAGAAATTTACTAACACCTATAAGCAGAACTTATAGTAACCGCACTATTAAGGGACTTATTATATACCCATTACGCGGAGCCATAGCTTATCTATTCGCTGTCACTAATCGCTAGTAGCGTATTACTACTAATTTGGTCTTTATTTACCTATTACGCCTTATTATAGCCTATTTATTCGCTATTACTAATTCCTAGTAGCGTATTACCGTCAATTTGGTCTCCGTACATCTATTACGCCTTATTATAGCTTATCTATTCGCTATTTCTAATTGCCGGTGGCGTATTACCGTCGATTTGGTCTCCGTATACCTATTACCCCTTATTATAGCTTATCTGTTTACTATTACTACTATTTATATTTAGGTATTTTTACGTAAGGTTACTGCGGGTATTAAAAGGGGTGGGGAAATCTTATAATAAGCGTTTTTAACTAAGGCGTAGTGTAAGGGATTCGCCCGCCGGCTTAAAGGCTTAAGGATATTGTTTAATAAATTATAAAGAAGATGTTCTATAGCCTATAATAAATTAGAGATACTACTATTTAGAAGTATAACTACTCTTATATATCTGCATGCTATTTATTAAGGCCGTTATTAGTAGCTAAGGAGGGTGCAATATTATTAGATCTGCGTATTAGTGATTATACGCTAATATAGGATCCCTAGGTTTAGCAACTTTTATATAAGGGCGTTTATAAGGGGAGGAAATTCGCTTTTTTAGGCTCAGCTAGGGCGGGTTAGTAGTGCTAAGATATGTTAGTTTAAGAGAAAGCATCTAACCAGAATAAAGCTCTTAATACTATCCCATCCAAACTAAATATTTTTATATAATTTTAAATATTATAAAATAAGACCGATGCCGTAAAGCTATAAGAAAATCGTTAATATTAGGTAAATATAATCTCTAGTAGGCGTTATAGGTAAAGGCTAAAAGAACTAATAGCCCTGCCCCTTTAAGCCTTTATATAATATAAAGCTTAATTCTATATCTAATAGCTAAAGCCGCTTTAGTAACATTATAACTTTTTATACTTTTTATAAATAATATAATATAGCTAACTCCCTTTACGGAAGCGGCTTAACTTTTAACTAAACTTTTAATCCTTAATGTACCTATAAACTTTAATTACTATTTCTTAAAAGAATCCGCAAGCGTCTATTAGCTAAAAAGTTTTTAAAAAATAGCGTTATTTAATAAATCGCTGTTAGTAGTAATAAGATCCTTAATAAGGGGATATTTGTTTAACTACTTTAGTTCGCTAATAATAGCCTTTAGATCTTTCCCTATAGATATATTAACGAATATCTTAATCTTAGAGAGGTTTGGCAATAATATATTAAGTAGGTTCGCACATCTAGGTAAAAGAGGAGGTAGAGAAGTAACCTTATTCCCTAAAGAAGGCTAGATACTCCCTAAAAAAGGCTAAATAACATTATTCTTATTCCCTAAAAAAAGCTAGACATCCTTACTCTTTAGAAAAGGTTTAATAATATCCTTATTCCCTAAAGAAGGCTAAATACTCCCTAAAGAAGACTAAACGGCATTATCCTTATTTCCTGAAAAAGGCTAAACATCCTTACTTTTTAAAGAAGGCTAGACGACATCCTAATTCCCTAGAGAAGGCTGGATATCCTTACTCCCTAGAGGAGTGTAGAGCAAATTATAGTGGCCGCGTTTATTCTCTAAGAGAGGCGGTAAATATTAAAAGGTGTTAATAGGAAGCTTTTGGAGCCTTTAAATAGTATATATAATATTAGGGAGATAAGATTAAAGCTACTTATTAAAAGTATTGCGGATAAGATTTAGGGCTACTGCAATACTAAAGTCTATAATAGTGGGTTATAAGTTATATAATTTATATTAAGATAAAAGAGTAGTTAAGTGCAGTTCCCCTCCGCTTTTAATTCCCTAGTAAGTCGCTAGCGCCCCTAAAACTTAGAAGAGCCTTACGCTAATTATATTACTTTAATTAAGTATTACGCACTTAATTAAAGCGATATAATTGGCGTAAGGCCCTTATTAGAGCTGCGCTAATATAGTAGCAATTATTAATCTTACTTTTACTTATAATGTGCAGTTAAAAATTAGACCTCTCTCCTAGCCAAGACAGGAGGTAATATAAGTCGTAAACTTAATTAGGCGTATAATATAAAATATTTAGTAATATAGCTCGTTCCGTCGCAGAAGGCCGTAAGCCTTAATATTATTAGAGGATTCCTTTTCTAACTAATGCGTAGGATATATAATTTATAATAATTTCTTCCTTAAGGAGCTAAAGAGTAAGACGCCTTAATAGATCTAAGGATGCTATTTAAAGAAAAGGATATAAAAATACCTAATATATAGAGCTGATTTCCGCCCTGTTATACTAGGGATATATAATTACTTTTATTACCCACTCTGCTAGTTACCTTAACACGTCTTCTATATCTTTTATTTATTACTACCCTACTTTACTATTTTTGCCGCTCCTTTTAAACTATTCCCTAGCTTATCCTATTTCCGCTAACTATTTATAGCCGCTCTTTACTCTTTAATATAGATGCTTATTTAACTATTAGCTTACTTATTAAAGCCGTAACTTACTAGATTACGCCAACTATTAGTTTCTTAAAGCATTATATTTAGCTGCCCTTTATATTAATTATTAGTACTTTAATAGCCGCATATAGTTAGGATTGAGATTCTAAATACGGTGTATTAATTACTAAGCTTTATTAATAAGCAAATACTCTATAATCTATTAAGGTAGATTTAAAAAAGGCGTCTTCTATTACTAGGATTAGTTAGCCTATAGAGAGCTCATAAAGTAAAGAAATAATACCTTCTAAATTAGACAATTCTAAGCGTCCTAGCACTAGTTTATCGTCTAATTAAATTACTATAGGCCTAAGTAACTAGTAAAGGGCATTTAGGGGTCTAGTAGATCCTATATATATATAATACTAACAAGTACCCTAAACACTTAATAATATAATATTAAGTAAAATTCTTAGCACTTGCCTAGATAAGACTCTAATAGATAAAACTCTAACTTTTAAGAGGACTACGGATATACTCTCTTATAGAATTATTTATTTATTCCCTAAGCCTCTATAGGATTTCCTTACTATTCTTTATAGAAGAACTAGAGAGCGAAAAGTATAGAATATTATCTATATATCTACTTTCTCTAAGTTAATGTATAATCGCTTTAACGCATTATAAGTCTAAGTATATTTAATATCTCCTATATACTATCTATTCTAATTAAATTATAGACTATAATCTAAGCGATTCTTTAAGACTTATAGGACCATATTAAAGAGAAAGGTATAAATAGTGCTCTCTTATAGAAGCTATATCTACTTATTAATATTACGGACCTTTAATAGTAGTTTTTTATATCTAGCTTAAAGCTAAGATTTCGGCATATAATTAAAATTAATCCTCTAGTCTTTAAATAAATCCGCTTATACTATAATATAAATTTACGTATATACGTCTAAAATTCTTAAAATTGCAGCGCTTATGCATTAAGGGGGAGTTATATTAGTGGCGTTATTGCATTTATTAGCCGCCTAGTATTATTAAATAGATATGTTCCGCTAAATATCCTCCTAATTACTGCCAACGCTTCTACTATACCTCTTATAGTTTTAATATAAGATACACTTTAATTAATTACTCTAGCAATATAATCTATTACTATTATTTTTTATATTAATAAAATCTATTAATCTAGATAACGAAGTTTACTTTACGGATTTCCTAATAAGTTAAGAGTAACCAGTCCAGCGTTTAGCGAGGGTTTTACTAATAATAGTTAATCTAGAGCTACCAGCGCCGATTACCTACTTAATATTAATTAACTTAGCTCTCTAAAAACTACCTAAACTATTAGTTTACACTATTGGCCTTTCCCTAGTAAGACTCTACTAATACTTTACACAGTATAACTTAACTAGCCCTTATACGAATAACGAGCCCTTAGCATTTGCATATAAGTCTTAGTTAGTTAAGGAATAATTTAAGTTAATTAACACGACCTTTAAGAATGGTAATAGTTAGGGTAGTATTTTGTCTAAGCTTAATAGACCAATATTAGGTTATAAGTAGAAATATTATAGCCTTTTTCTTAATACTAGAGTAAGTAGTAAATGGACAAATAAAGAGAAAGCTATTATATACTTTTTAAGGCAGGACAGGTTTCTGTTTATAAATATTGCTAGATAGGTGCCGTATTTACTAGCTTAAATTTTAGAGATATATTTAATCCTATACGTCTTATACTTTATCCTACTAAAGCTATATATTACTTATATTTGCTAGGTTAAGTAATATATAGGATCTCTTATAACCCTATAACCTAAATAAAAAGTTTTAGCGTATATTACTGGTTAGTTTCTTTTCTTAGATATAACTTCTAATAGCTTTACTAATATTTTTAAAGATTGTTATTGCAAATAAAGCCTTATAGGAGCCCTAGTTTCAAAATTAAACACCCTATAAAGATTAAATCCTTATAGAGCTAGGTTACTAGGTATTACTTATAGTTTTATTATAGGATAATATTATAAAAGCCCTGTTAGGGAGAACACCGGGTATATATTAGCGCTATTATAGCTATATCCTTCGCGCTAGAGAGCCGGTATAGACAGTTAAGGAAGTGAATCTCCTCGTAGAATTGCGTAATAAGAAATTTCTATTATAGGAAGTCATCGAGGGATATTTTCTAAATAGGCACCATCGATTAATTAAGGAATTCTATAAAAATAGCGAGCTAGGTAGTTAGACGTAGCGTCCTCTAAACGTGTAGCTAGGATCTTAACGAATTTAGTAACTATAGCTTTAGTTTTATAAGCTAGGAGGTTATAAAAGCTAGGGGCTCGTAGGAGCTAGGGGATCCTACGAGCTAGGTAATTATGCTAGTAAAGTAGTCTAACTTAGCGCCCTCTAATTAATGCCTAGCGTGTAAATAGGGTATTAATAGGTTTAATAACTTTAGCTTTAATTATGCGAGCTAGATGCTTATGGGAGCTAGCTAATTCTACGAGCTAGGTAACTATATAAGTATAGTGCTTATAGAAGCTAGGCAATCCTATAAGCTAGGTAATTATATAAGCTAGGCAATTATGTAAACTAGGTAATTATATAAGCTAGGTAATTATATAAACTAGGTAACTATATAAGCTAAGCAATTATACGAGTAGAGTAATTATATAAGTAGAGTAATTATATAAGTAGGGTAATCTAACCTAATACCCTCTATTAACGCCTAGTATATAAATAGGAAGCAAATATTAAAAAAATACTAGAACTATAAAAAAAGAAATATATAAGTCCTAGATCTAGAAATATTAAAAAAGTTCCTATATAAAGACCCCTTATATATACTTAAAGAAGTTCCTATATAAATAGCCCTATAAGCGTAGCTATAAGTCTAAGCCCTCTTTTATAACCTAACTACCCTTCCCTACTATACTAAAATAAATAAACAACCGCTATATACTATAAGTAGAGAAATAATTTAAATAAAAAGAAAACGCTATAAAAAAAATATGTTTATATCCTTAAGATATAAATCTATAAGTGCCGTAGTCTTAAACACGACTAATAGTTGCTAAGGTGGCATGCGTCTTAGGTTTATAAGAAATTTAAAAAAAATCCTAGGTTATTAGCATAGATTTGCCTTCTATTATTACTTTTAAGGTAGTAAATAAATTTATCTAAGTAAAAGCATAGATTATCGCGAATACTTTATAGCTTGCTATAAGTTAAGCGGGCAGAGACTCTAGTAGGAATAGTAAAATATTGTTTTATTTCGCAATAGGCTAAATAAAAAGTGGCTAAAGTTTTAACCTTTTACTAGCTTTTATTAAAAATCTTCTTTATATTTATATTCTATACTTATAAATTTAAGACTATAAAGCTAAGGCCACCGTATTTAACCGTCGCCTATATAGCCTTATCGCTTAACATCTCTTTATTACTATTTACCCCTATTTCTTAATCTTTAGTACTAAAACTATTTTCTCTATTATATAATATCTCTGCATCCTATTCTTAATCCTTATTACTAAAGTTACTTTCCTAACTAGCTAACGCCTCTACGTTGCCATTATCTCTAAAGTTGGTTTCTCTATTTATAAACGCCTACTTATTAGCTAACAATTTAGGGACACTACGTTTATAGGTACTTAGGGTTATAAATACCACTTAAGGAGAAATTGTAGTTAATGTTATTGAGATATAGAATAAGCCTATAAACCTCTAAGTACTAGCTGCTTAGCGCTTTAAGTAAAAGATCTCCCCTAATGCAAGGAAGATTAATAAGAGTTAATTGCCGCCTATATAAGGCGGAGTACTTATAAAGGGCTTAGCTAGAATAGCAATTAAACCACCCTAAAGGTACTAATAGCTCCTTTACTATAGATGGGGGGTTAATATATAAGATTAACTAGCTAGGATAAGTCTATTATTTAGGTAGTGTCTTACTCCGGGAAAGATAGGCGTTAGAAGTAGATTATATAATGCTATTCCTACTAAGAGAGGCGTTATTAGGGGTTATTTTTAACTTCTAATTCTAGTTTATAACTTTATATAAACGCTTCTAAACCCTACTAAGGCATATAGCGTCCGTTAGGGATCGTCAGCTATTTAAGTTTAGTAGCAGCTTAGCCAATAGCTACCCCTAACAATGCCTTACTTATAGATTACTTTAGGCACCTATAGTCTTAGGCACAAATAATATGTAAGCTAAGAGTAATTATAGCTACTAAATATTGTACTATAGACACTATATAAAGTGGAAAGGGGCGGCTAGTATACTCTACCTTTCCCTTTTACCTTCTATTCTAACTCCGCCCTAGTAGAGAAATAGAATATAAACGTTGTGCTCCTAGTTCTTATATACTATTAATTTAACTTACCTTTAAATTTAACCTCTTAACTATATATCCCTTACTATCCTTATAAGAATACTAGACATTATATATATTACCTTAACTAAATTTGGATATATTACTAATATAGCCTATAGGCCCTCAATTAGTGCTTATAAAGACATTACTAGTACTTATAAAGACATTACCATATACTACCTTCCCAAAGATATTATACCTAATTATTAACCTACTAGAAACCCTAGATCGTCTTAGAATTATATTAATACTAAAGACGCGGCATCTAATAGCAGGGAAGAAAAATAATTGCAGTTTTCCGGTTATATATAGGAGTAGATACCTACCCAAACACCTAATAAGGCCAGTTTTTACGAAAAGGACGATAATATAAAGGATAATATATAAGAGGATATGGTTTAGGCGAGTATATAAAAAATATACCTTAGTTACCTTAGGGGTTTAAAAGGCTATAGCAAAATTAAAATAGACTTACTTAAGCTAATAGAGGACTATAGCGAGGCTAAAATAGACTTACCTTAACTAAACGAGAACTACGTTAAAGGCTTATCCTAGTAGATAAATACAGTTATAGGTTCTAAATATATTTCGCCAGTACCTAGAGGTATATTTATAAGACACCTATATTATTTAGTAACACTAATAATTAAGTAGAGAGTGGTTTAGTCTATATATATCCATCTAAAGTATTAACAATTTCTAATACCAAGATCTTAAGTAGATAAGTAAAGTATCTTATATCCTAGTTACCTATTTATTATATAATAGAGGACATAATATATCTCTAAAACCCTAGTTATAGAGGAATTATATCTTTATACGGTCCTATTATAGTAATATACTAGTATCCTACCTAGGTTTTAGCCATAGATATACCGCAAGAGAGACTTGTAATATACTATACTAAAAACCCTTATTTCCTCTATTGTTATACTAAAATATATAAACTACTTTAAGATATTATAATAGAGATAGCTAAGAGAGTATTAGAGGGTTTATTAAAAGAGCTATTAGGGAGAAGGATATATAAGAGAAAGGCGGTTTATACCGGAGATAAAGGTTCTAAGAAGCCTAAGGAATAATAAATTTCTTATAAGGATAGATTTTCGCAATTACGCTTATCTCTTTTAGCATTTATTAAGAATTAAGGCGTTAATTAGGATTTCCTTAGCTCGGTATTTTGTTTCTATTTAGTTACTTCTATATTAAGAATGTCTTATTATTATTTATATATAAAGGAATAAGTTTTTATATATTAGACTAAAGTTAAGAGACTCGCTTATAGTAAGTGTTAATATTAAGCTAGGTATAGACCTATTATAGTTTATAAATATAAAGCCAGATATAGACCTATTAAAGTTTATAAATATATATACCCTTATTATTCTAGATGCGAATATAAGTTTTGTTAGAAAAGGTAGTTATAATACTAATACCAGGAGCTATAAATAAGAGGGGTAGCAGCAATAAGGGTTTGGTTATGGTTTATCTTTACGAACATTTATTTATAGTTAGTGTTATATTACGTGTATATAAACTATATTAGATAAGATTAGTCTAAGTGCTTTATAATTACTAATATAAATATTTAATCTACCTTAAATATTTATCTATACTAGTTATATACTATACTTATTCTATAAGCGCAAATTATTCTAATAAGGCCATCGGGAAAATATTCGCAGGATGAGATTCAAGTAGACTTTGGTTTTCGCGTTTCGCGTAATTAACATGCAATTTAACTAACTCAACTACTTAACATGCAATTTAACTAACTTAATACGCAGTTAACCTACTTAATATGCAATTTAACTAACTTAACACGTAGTTAACCTACTTAACATGCAATTTAACTAACTTAATACGCAGTTGACCTACTTAATATATAATTTAACTAACTTAATACGCAGTTAACCTACTTAATATGTAATTTAACTAACTTAATATATAGTTAACCTACTTAA